>NC_039359.1:146093994-147341344 GCF_003573695.1 Papaver somniferum
ATCTGATATATTTCCCACCTCAAATCCCACCTGGACGAGAACATCGGGTCTGTATATGGTAATCTTGCAACATCAGTTCAGTAATAGGTTGCAGTTTCATCCAATTTGATATATTTCACACCTCAAACCTCACTTGGACGACAACATCGGGTCTGTATATGGTAATCTTGCAACCTGAGTTCAGTAATACGTTGCAGTTTCATCCAATTTGATATATTTCATATCAAAAATCCCACCTGGACGAGAACCTCGGGTTTGTATATGGTAATCTTGTAACATGAGTTCAGTAATAGGTTGTAGTTTCATCAAATCTGATATATTTCACACCTTAAACCTCACCTGGACGAGAACATCGGGTCTGGATATTGTAATCTTGCAACATGAGTTCAGTAATAGGTGGCAGTTTCGTACAATCTAATATATTGCACACCTCAAACCTCACCTGGACGAAAACATCGGGTCTATATATCGTAATCTTGCAACATGAGTTTAGTAATAGGTTGTAGTTTCATCCAATCTGATATATTTCACACCTCAAACCCCACCTGGACGAGAAGATCGGGTCTGTATATGGTAATCTTGCGACATGAGTTCAGTAATAGGTCGCAGTTTTATCCGATCTGATATATTTCCCACCTCAAATCCCACCTGGACGAGAACATCGGGTCTGTATATGGTAATCTTGCAACATCAGTTCAGTAATAGGTTGCAGTTTCATCCAATTTGATATATTTCACACCTCAAACCTCACTTGGACGACAACATCGGGTCTGTATATGGTAATCTTGCAACCTGAGTATAGTAATACGTTGCAGTTTCATCCAATTTGATATATTTCACATCTCAAATCCCACCTGGACGAGAACCTCGGGTCTGTATATGGTAATCTTGCAACATCAGTTCAGTAATAGGTTGCAGTTTCATCCAATTTGATATATTTCACACCTCAAACCTCACTTGGACGACAACATCGGGTATGTATATGGTAATCTTGCAACCTGAGTTCAGTAATACGTTGCAGTTTCATCCAATTTGATATATTTCACATCTCAAATCCCACCTGGACGAGAACCTCGGGTCTGTATATGGTAATCTTGTAACATGAGTTCAGTAATAGGTTGCAGTTTCATCCAATCTGATATATTTCACTCCACAAATCCCACCTGGACGAGAACATCGGGTCTGGATATTGTAATCTTGCAACATGATTTCAGTAATAGGTGGCAGTTTCATCCAATCTAATATATTGCACACCTCAAACCTCACCTGGACGAAAACATCGGGTCTGTATATGCTAATCTTGCAACATGAGTTTAGTAATGGCTTGTAGTTTCATCCAATCTGATATATTTCACACCTCAAACCTCACCTAGACGAGAACATCGGGTATGTATATCATAATCTTGCAACATGAGTTCAGTAATAGGTTGCATTTTCATCCAATCTGATATATTTCACACCTTAAACCTCACCTGGACGAGAACATCGGGTCTGGATATTGTAATCTTGCAACATGAGTTCAGTAATAGGTGGCAGTTTCATACAATCTAATATATTGCAAACCTCAAACCTCACCTGGACGAAAACATCGGGTCTGTATATCGTAATCTTGCAACATGAGTTTAGTAATAGGTTGTAGTTTCATCCAATCTGATATATTTCACACCTCAAACCTCACCTGGACGAGAACATCGGGTCTGTATATGGTAATCTTGCAACAAGAGTTCAGTAATAGGTTGCATTTTCATCCAATATGATATATTTCACTCCACAAATACCACCTGGACGAGAACATCGGGTCTGTATATGGTAATCTCTCAACATGAGTTCATTAATAGTTTGCAGTTTCATCCAATCTGATATATTTCATACCTCAAACCTCACCTGGACGAGAACATCGGGTCTGTATATGGTAATCTTGCAACATGAGTTCTGTAATAGGTTGCAGTTTCATCCAATCTGATATATTTCACACCTCAAACCTCACCTGGACGAGCACATCGGGTCTGTATATGGTAATCTTGCAACATGAGTTCAGTAATAGGTTGCATTTTCATCCAATATGATATATTTCACTCCACAAATACCACCTGGACGAGAACGTCGGGTCTGTATATGGTAATCTCTCAACATGAGTTCATTAATAGTTTGCAGTTTCATCCAATCTGATATATTTCACACCTCAAGCCTCACCTGGACGAGAACATCGGGTATGTATATCATAATCTTGCAACATGAGTTCAGTAATAGGTTGCATTTTCATCCAATGTGATATATTTCACACCTTAAACCACACCTGGACAAGAACATCGGGTCTGGATATTGTAATCTTGCAACATGAGTTCAGTAATAGGTGGAAGTTTCATCCAATCTAATATATTGCAAACCTCAAACCTCACCTGGACGAAAACATCGGGTCTGTATATGGTAATCTTGCAACATGAGTTTAGTCATAGGTTGTAGATTCATCCAATCTGATATATTTTACACCTCAAACCTCAGCTGGACGAGAACATCGGGTATGTATATCGTAATCTTGCAACATGAGTTCAGTAATAGGTTGCATTTTCATCCAATCTGATATATTTCACACCTTAAACCTCACCTGGACGAGAACATCGGGTCTGGATATTGTAATCTTGCAACATGAGTTCAGTAATAGGTGGCAGTTTCATACAATCTAATATATTGCAAACCTCAAACCTCACCTGGACGAAAACATCGGGTCTGTATATGGTAATCTTGCAACATGAGTTCTGTAATAGGTTGCAGTTTCATCCAATCTGATATATTTCACACCTCAAACCCCACCTGGACGAGAAGATCGGGTCTGTATATGGTAATCTTGCGACATGAGTTCAGTAATAGGTCGCGGTTTTATCCAATCTGATATATTTCCCACCTCAAATCCCACCTGGACGAGAACATCGGGTATGTATATGGTAATCTTGCAACATCAGTTCAGTAGTAGGTTGCAGTTTCATCCAATCTGATATATTTCGCACCTCAAACCTCACCTGGACGAGAACATCGGGTCTGTATATTGGAATGTTGCAACATAAGTTCATTCATAATTTGCAGTTTCATCCAATCTGATATTTTTCACACCTCAAACCTCACCTGAACGAGAACATCGGGTATGCATATGGTAATCTTGCAACATGAGTTCAGTAATTGGTTGCAGTTTCATCCAATCTGATATATTTCACACCTCAAAACCCACATGGACGAGAACATCAGGTCTGTATATGGTAATCTTGCAACATGAGTTCTGTAATAGGTTGCAGTTTCATCCAATCTGATATATTTCACACCTCAAACCTCACCTGGACGAGAACATCGGGTCTGTATATGGTAATCTTGCAACATGAGTTCAATAATAGGTTGCATTTTCATCCAATATGATATATTTCACTCCACAAATACCACCTGGACGAGAATATCGGGTCTGTATATGGTAATCTCTCAACATGAGTTCATTAATAGTTTGCAGTTTCATCCAATCTGATATATTTCACACCTCAAATCCCACCTGGACGAGAACATCCGGCCTGTATATGGTAATCTGGCAACATGAGTTCAGTAATATGTTGTAGTTTCATCCAATCTGATATATTTCACACCTCAAACCTCAGTTGGACGAGAACATCGGGTATGTATATGGTAATCTTGCAACATGAGTTCAGTAATAGGTTGCAGTTTCATCCAATCTGATAAATTTCACACCTCAAACCCCACCTGGACGAGAACATCAGTTCTGTATATGGTAATCTTGCAACATGAGTTCAGTAATAGGTTGTAGTTTCATCCAATCTGATATATTTTACACCTCAAACCGCACCTGGACGAGAATCTCAGGGTCTTTATATGGTAATCTTGCAACATGAGTTCAGTAATAGGTTGCATTTTCATCCAATCTGATATATTTCACTCCTCAAATCCCACCTGAACTAGAACATCGGGTCTGTATATGGTAATCTTGCGACATGAGTTCATTAATAGTTTGCAGTTTCATCTAATCAGATATATTTCACACCTCAAACCCCACCTGGACGAGAACATCGGGTCTGTATATGGTAATCTCTCAACATAAGTTCATTAATGGTTTGTAGTTTCATCCAATCTAATATATTTCACACCTCAAACCCCACCTGGACGAGAAGATCGGGTCTGTATATGGTAATCTTGCGACATGAGTTCATTAATAGTTTGCAGTTTCATCTAATCAGATATATTTCACACCTCAAACCCCACCTGGACGAGAACATCGGGTCTGTATATGGTAATATTTCAACATGAGTTCAGTAATGGGTCGCAGTTTTATCCAATCTGATATATTTCCCACCTCAAATCCCACCTGGACGAGAACATCGGGTCTGTATATGGTAATCTTGCAACATCAATTCAGTAATAGGTTGCAGTTTCATCCAATTTGATATATTTCACACCTCAAACCTCACTTGGACGACAACATCGGGTCTGTATATGGTAATCTTGCAACCTGAGTTCAGTAATACGTTGCAGTTTCATCCAATTTGATATATTTCACATCTCAAATCCCACATGGACGAGAACCTCGGGTCTGTATATGGTAATCATATAACATGAGTTCAGTAATAGGTTGCAGTTTCATCCAATCTGATATATTTCACTCCAGAAATCCCACCTGGACGAGAACATCGGTTCTGTATATGGTAATGTTGCAACATGAGTTCATTAATAGTTTGCAGTTTCATCCAATCTGATATATTTCACACCTCAAATCCCACCTGGACGAGAACATCGGGTCTGTAAATGGTAATCTTGCAACATGAGTTCAGTAATAGGTTGCTGCTTCATCCAATCTGATATAATTCACAGCTCAAACCTCACCTTGACGAGAACATCCGGCCTGTATATGGTAATCTTTCAACATGAGTTCAGTAATAGGTTGTAGTTTCATCCAATCTGATATATTTCACACCTCAAACCTCACCTGGACGAGAACATCGGGTATGCATATGGTAATCTTGCAACATGAGTTCAGTAATAGGTTGCAATTTCATCAAATCTGATATATTTCACACCTCAAAATCCACCTGGACGAGAACATCAGGTCTGTATATGGTAATCTTGCAACATGAGTTCAGTAATAGGTTGCAGTTTCATCCAATATGATATATTTCACACCTCAAATCCCACCTGGACGAGAACATCGGGTCTGTATATGGTAATCTTGCAACATGAGTTCAGTAATAGGTTGCAGTTTCATCCAATCTGATATATTTCACACCTCAAACCTCACATGGACGAGAACATCAGGTCTGTATATGGTAATCTTGTTACATGAGTTCAGTAATAGGTTGCAGTTTCATCCAATCTGATATATTTCACACCTCAAACCTCACCTGGACGAGAACATCGGGTATGTATATGGTAATCTTGTAACATGAGTTCAGTAATAAGTTGAAGTTTCATCCAATTTGATATATTTCACACCTCAAACCCCACCCGGACGAGAATATCAGGTATGAATATGGTAATCTTGCAACATGAGTTCAGTAATAGGTTGCAGTTTCATCCAATCTGATATATTTTACACCTCAAACCGCACCTGGACGAGAACATCGGGTCTTTATATGGTAATCTTGCAACATGAGTTCAGTAATAGGTTGAGCTATTTGCGCAAGTGTGGTCAATGTATCCCTTACCTGTAATAATAATAACAACACGTCAATATTTTTCAAGGCGTCCAGTTGTAAATGGTATGAATATAATGGATTTGAATGTTACATCAATCTTAGATATCACCTTCTTCTCACATAACATAGAAATTGAGGAAGGACAAATCTTGACCACTCTTTACATAGGCAGAGTTAGCCAAACTATGTTTTGAAATTGTCTTTCGTGGAAATTATTATTAATCCATATTTTAGTCGGCTCCTATCGAAGCCGATCTAGTCCTATAGAAAGTTAATCTTAAATTTTTGACCTTATATCTTGACCAAATTATTGAAGTATTCTCACTCATGTTCTGCTTTGTGTGATCTACCCATCTGTATCTACTCTACCTTCTAACCCAGTGAATGAAATCTATACATATTGATCTGTAATTTGATATTGTTAATTTGTAATCAAGAGGTCGCATGATTTGAGAATGTAAAATATAAAAAATATTCTATAAACA
The DNA here is from genome assembly GCF_003573695.1 of Papaver somniferum. Lineage (NCBI taxonomy): Eukaryota > Viridiplantae > Streptophyta > Magnoliopsida > Ranunculales > Papaveraceae > Papaver > Papaver somniferum. The sequence continues at coordinate 146,100,161 of NC_039359.1, forward strand.
TCGGAGGCGAAATTTAGATTTATGATTTAGAGTTTTTTACGATGGAACAAACAAATATTTTCAAACAGTTGTTGTCTTTGTAGGTAGTTGTCGCGAAACAACTCAACATTGATGGTCTTTCAGGAAAAAAAAATGTAATAGTACTTGATTTAGAGCGATAATGTTCTTTTACGCGGGCACACCAATTGCTACCGTTTCAGTGATCCAACAGTCATGATCATATTGTCTTATATGTTCCAGTATCATCCTCGAAATATTTGATTTTTGTCCTTATCAATGGTGCTAAAAACAACCATTTACATCTTTCACAATACAATGTTGCATGTTTTGTGAAGATTTTTTTTTACTCGGTCAATAAAACTCACTAAAAAGCAAAAACTATTATTATCCACTACTATTTACCAACACCCACCACCATAAAAACCATCCACTCCCACTATTTCTTCCACCAATAATAATGTTATCGCCTCCACCATTCACAAACACCCGCTACCGTTTATACTAACCCTACTTCCACTACCACCATTAGAATTAATATAGCTTTTAGTACAATTATTTATTAATAAAATTATGTATTTATGTTAGATTATTAAAGAGACATTTATAATAGAAATTTAATTAATCATTATGAACAATCAATGAGACACTAATTAATAAAGTATTTAAAAATGGTTAAGTTAAACAAACCCCAGCGATAAATTTATCTTTGCCAAGGACAAATCCTGACCACTCTTTACATAGACAAATCGATAATAAATAATTTCATATGTTCTGATCTTGATTAGTGTCGTTCGTTTAGTTATTACATAACATGATAATTGATTGCACCAGTTTTTTTAAAATGGACATGTGTTTTATCGAGTTTGTTTTAACATTAGAATGATCAACCACGTTTTATACTTTATAATATAATGTTCAGTCCGCGAGTTATAACCCCAGAGGTGTCACCATCCTTCCACAAAAAACCCATCAAAACAAAAGTAACACAAAAACCCCATCAAAACAAAATTAACACAAAAACCCCAAATTTAAATGTTGGTTTCATAAAATTTTATTTTGGTTTCATCATAAAATTTGATGAAACCAACATTTAAATTTGGGATTTTTGTATCAATTTTCAAAAATTTGGGGTTTTTGTATCAATTTTGTTTACGAGGGAGTTTTAATGGATCCCAACATTTGAGTGCAGTTTTTGTACCACAAGTTTGGTCACCTTGGGTTCTTATGACTAGTTTTGTATAACGTTAAATATTTTGTGGCATTACAAAATTAGCATAATATGTTTTTGTTCACCAATACCCGCCACCACCATAAAACCATATGAATCCATTTTTTTATCCACCACCACCTAGTGGCAGAGCCAACGGTTGACTAACCTGGCTCTAACCCCTTAAATTTTTAATAACTACATGAATTTTTTTAGTTTATTTTATAAATTGTACTTTGTCCATATAAATTTATGGTTTAGTCCACCGAAGTTTACATGTTTCTTTTTTTTTTTAAAAGTAGGCCTCCTCAATGTCAATTTTTGACTCCACCACTGTCACCATCACTGCCGCCCATCCCATGTAGGTTGTTGGACGCAATTCTAATTTTCAATCACAAATGCCATGTATGAGGTTTAGATTGAACAAAATGTCGTCAATTGATTGGTTTCATTTTTTTTTCCGTGTATATATTATTTTTTGTATTGCAATCAATTTTATTTTAACATTAAAAAATCATGATTTATACGACATAGTACCAAAGATAACAGGGGTACCATTTGGGTGATCCAACTACGATCATGAAAATATTATCTTGTATGATATCATCCCGGAAATATATGGTACCTTCATTTATCAAAAGTGTTTGAAACAACCAACCACATCTTCCACACTACGATGTTATCGATGTTGTAACGACAACATAAAATTAATATTGTCCATCACTATTCAACAACACTCACTGTCACTACTTCTTCCATCACAAACCAGGGGCGAAGCCAGGATTTTGAGGAAAGAGAGAGAAAAAACTCTTGGCAAGTTGGATACATGTGAAAAATGGACTTCGTATCCCATTTTACGATAAAAGAACAAAAATAAATATAATTATGCTTGGCGCCGCCCTTAACCACCACTAATCTTTCAACCTCCACCTCTTCTACTACTTATTGTCGCCAAAAATGTCTATTGATATTATTTATCAAAATTACTTATTAATAGAAATACATATTATAATTAATTAAGAAAACATTTATAATTAAAAAATGGTTAGTCATTTATTATGAGCAATTAGTGAAACACATATTAATAAAACACTTTATAATGAATAGATTATTTATTATGTGCAATTAGTGAAACACTAATTAATAAAGCAATTATGATATTTAAGTTGAACAAACCACCACCGTTCATTTATCTTTTCTATAGATTCCAACCAAGGTGGAACACTGGTTAGAGGCCACTTTTATGACGCAATAGGTCATAAGTTCGAACCTCCTCGTTATAATTTTTGAAAATCCATATCTTGACTTGAGTATTCGTTTTTCATTCATAATATTGGAATTAATTCCACGCGTGCGAGTTATAGGGGGTGGTCAGGAGAACCACATCCCTTGATTTATCTTTGTCTGGACAAATACTGACCAGCACTAACACAGGCTAACTTATCCTAGCTTTGTTTGGTACTAATGATTTTTAATTTTTAGGTTACACCAGTAATATAGGAAGTTAGAGATTTAATAGTCTTAATAAGTTAACATTTTATTAATCTAGCACTGGAGAATAGTGAAGATTGTGTTTTATCTGTTCGTAGGAAGGCATTGTTGGGTCTGGACAACCTTGACATGTCAATTGCATACAAAGATGACCGACCAAAAAAGGATGATGTAATTCTTTTAGAAAACCTATAATTTCAGTTTCACTTAGAAAGATCATAGGATCCTTCGTTACAATTAGAGAAAAACATTTTATGAAATAGAAGTTAGTGTATGGAGCTTAAAGACTAAAAGTTATAGTATTTTCGTAATAGAAAGCCATAAGTTTTGAATTTAATGTTTCTTTCAAACACATTTCATTGAATTTAATGTTTGTTTCAAACGCATTTAACGGATCAATAACTTCAACATATGAATTCTAAATTTTGAAAACCAAAATCATCACAAACCATTACTATCGTGTATGTATATGCATCTTGTAAAATTTTCCACAGTGTTGGTTTTCCAACAATCCAAAACTTTACTGATGTTGCATCCAAAATCAATTGAATATGTTGATTTGCATAAGAAAAAGAATTGACCATCAAGATTTGAACCCGATACTAAAAATTCACCTTCGCATCATATTCCCATGGTGTAACATTTGGGCAGCTAATGTTTCCTTTACATATTGAATTCTAAATCACCATTATTGATTTGATCAAAACTTTACTCAAATCCAAATAAGTCGGGATCTTTAGCTTGTTATTCAAGGTTTTTCCTTTATTTTAGGGTGAAACTTGAAAGGGTTCTTTTATCGAACCTTAATGATGAGAATTTTGTAAACAATATCTAGTGAACCAAATCCTTACTATGAAAAAGAAAAAAAAAACCTAATGTATTAGTCGCAATCCAAAAAGAGGGCAGAGAATAAGGAAAGAAAGAGTTTTTGCGTTGGAAGTGGGAGAGATAATAAAGGAAAATTAAAATTCCAAATAAAATCAAAGAAAATAGAAAAACAAAGTAAGAGGGAGGTGGTTTTGAAATTTTTAACGGCCAATAATATAAACCGGGAATTGAAGTGCACAAATTTGAAGTCACATTATTCTTCATTCTCTATATAATAACAGAGTTTTTTAAAGCGTTCTCATTCACCGGATCTCCACGTTAATTCTCGCTTCTGGTTGATTCTGGCCCACCAATTTTTTTATTTGTAAAGTTTTTTTATTTAAATCCAATAAAATTCAAAGAAAATATTTTATATTCCAATAATAGAATGGCTAAATGTTAAATATTCTTCTAACCTAAAATAGCTAGATATCATAACATGCCCAAAAAAGCTAGATTGATGTATTCCTAAAATGCATGTTTGAATATTTTTTGCCATAAATAAATTCAACTAAAATGCATCACGATTTTATCATCACGTAATCATAACAAATCACATAACCATGACAAATCATAAAAATAAAATAAAATAAAATAAAATAAAATTGTCCAATTACAGTCATTTATAATCAAGAAAATCCTCACCTTACGATTACACTTTTGAACACGCAAAAATTCAAAATAACAAATACATTTTAGAGTAATAATTATAAAATTGAATGAAAATACCTGGAAGTCAACATTGGTTAGAGTATGCCTCTTCCTTCATTGAGGAATTAGTTATGAGAAACTTTAGACATCAATTCTGTGTGAAACAAAAACAAAAAAAAGTCATAAGGAGAACCACAAAAAGAAAACAGAAAAAATGGTAGTGAGAACAACGAAACAAGAGAAAGAAAAATTCAATAATGATTTTTACTTAATATTGCATTCCAAAAATAAAATAATCAAAAAAAATATTGGTCGCAAATGTTTTCGCATTTAATGTGCCTATCAACAGAATATATTCGAAATCTAAAATTATATAAAAACAATGTAAAGAATATATTCGAAATCCAAAATTATAGAAAATTATGAAAATTTCTAGATCTATGGGCGCGCTTTATATAAAGAGCTTCAGACTCACGAGATCCCTCTCCATGTTGCATTTTCTTTCGCTAGGGTTTAGTTTTTTTTCTCATGCAGTTTTGCTGTCTAATTCTTTTTCGTTTTTTGTTTTGCATGGTTGCGGCAGTGGGAGCTCATGAATATTGAAACCGTTATTCTGGAGCTTTTTGGTCATAGTAATAAACAAGCAAGGTATATAATCATGAAATCCCGTTGTTTTTTTTTGTTTGTTTTTTTTTTTTTGGTTTTATGGTTTTTTTTAGTTCTTTTTCGTTTTTTTTGTTTTGCATGGTTGCGGCAGTAGGAGCTCGTGAGTATTGAAACGGTTATTATGAAGCTTTATGGTCATAGTAATAAACAAACAAGGTAAATAATCGTGAAATCCTGTTTTTTTTTTTTTGCTTTATTGATTTTTTTTTTAATTTTTTTTCGTTTTTTGTTTTGCATGGTTGCGGCAGTGGGAGCTCATGAGTATTGAAACTGTTACTCTGGAGCTTTGTAGTCATTCTAATAAACAGGCAAGGTATAATTTTTCGGTTTTATTGATTTTTTTTTCTAGATTTTGTTTTGAATTTTACTCGTTTGGGTTAAATAATTATTTATTTATGGAATTTATGATGATACCTCACGAGCTCTGCAAGATTTTTGTGTCCAGAATTTCTCTTGCCAACTTGACTCAACACGGAGTTCTGCTGAATTAGGATCTTGGTTATTGATTTAGGTATAAATAAGTTTGATTGTCTTTATGTTTCAGGTTGACACATGCATACCATTCGGAATATGATCGATGTAAACCCACGATTTTCCTATCAGTTTGTAAACTAGCAGATATGTAATGGACATCTGATACATATTTCCAAGTGATGGCACAAATAATAATAAGATATCTAACTTTTCTAGATTTTCAGAAAAAAACATTCCCCAAATACGAAAACTCTAATATAAGTATTTGTAAAACTAGCGAAAATAAAAATTGAAGCATAAAAATTAAAGAAGTAAACAAATTAGATAGAATTGTAATACTAACAAAAATGATAAAAGGTAAATATTTCCTAAATATTTTCTTAAACAAAATCCGTAGGTAAAAGGTAAATAAACTATATTTTTTGAAGCTTATTTTGGTCAAACATTAATGAGGCATTAATTCTAAATACCTTGGTATAATTTCCTATTCTATTATAGAAGATATTTTTCTGGGCTCGGCATCTCCTTATAAAACATACCAACCCAAATCAATCTCATTGCTTTGGCACGCCTCTCCTTCAAGAACAGGTTGGAGTTTTTTTAGGGTTCTGTTATCTGCACACTTTTATTAGTTTTTTGTTTCATTCGTGATAGTGTGTGGTTGCTTTTTACTTCTAGTTTTTTTTTCCTCTTATTTCCTGCAGTTTGGGGTGTTGTCGTCTAATCTTTATACTTTTTTCTTTTTAATTTGTTTTGCATTTAATAGTCGCGGAAATGGAGATCGCATGATTACTGACTTGCATTTTTAATAGTCGCGGAAATGAGGAGCTCAAGAATGCATAGGTAATGAAATTAATTTTGATGTTGGTATTTTTGTTTTTTTTGGATTTCTTTGATTTTAATCAGAAAATCAAGACAATGGCTTTTGGTGAATCCAAGGCGGTGATCCAAATTAAGGGTTAGCCGCTGAAGGAATATAAAGAGAACAGAAGGAATACAAAGAGAACATGGGTAAGCTTTCTGTTATGTCTCAAGCCAAATGGTTCAGACCAGTCACACAAACTCTATACCATATCTTTTTGACGGTTCAAGGCGAGAAATTTTGTTATAACATTTGATAAGTCGAATGTAGTGATGTATATCGAGTAAACTAGATTGAAAGATTTTTTTAGAGTCTTGACAAGGGAGTTAAAACTTAGTCCGATTTAAGTAATATTTTTTAACTATTAGAATCGATTTGCTTTTTTGCTACCTTGTTTTTTTTATATTGCTACTCTTAGATTTCTACAAAAGAGCAGCTAAACTAATAGACTCGAAATTACAGACGAAAGGCATAAAAAGTGTAGGTGTTTGTTCTTGCTCCGTTTACTTGATTATATTATTTTTTTACAGCGGAGGTTCCTGCATTCTTAAATACGGGTGACATAATGAATGAAATTAACAGGGTTAGGAGACAAATATAATACCATCTAATCCATAATGAGTAGATCCTGGAATCCTCTTCTCTTTTTTTGATTGGATTTGTGTACAAATGGTAAAGTCAATAAAAACAACGATAAACATTATAACGTTCATCACCGGTATGCTACAATTGGCGGGGTGGTTCTGCTTTTGGTAAAAGAAGGTTATAATCTCTTCTTCATCGGCTCATTTTCTCTCTTATTGGTTGACCTTTTTTTTTAAGGATTTTGCTGTCTGCAAACTTCAATTAATTTTTGTTTCATCCATGGCTTTTTGTCTGACCAGTGGTAGTGTGCTTGTATTTTTATTTAGTTTTTGCAGATCATTACATGAAGTGCGCATGATCGACGCTGCCTTTCTTCTTCGATAACAAAATTGTTAAATGAATATCTTATTTTATTTGTTGAGATGTTTGTATGTTTTCAGAGGATGGGAAAGTATGCCTATTGAGCCGTCAACTCACCCCAATTGATATTTTTTTGCAGATACATTTAAATGTGGAAGTGGAATTTAAGAAGTTAGCTACCATGTTGATTGTGTTGTATTTCTTTTATTTTTTTGAAATGTAATTTGATTTTAATATTTTTTTTTGAGAAGGTTGTTAGTGGATTTATATAATCAATTAAATTCATGTATAAAAGAAATTATCCAAGCTTAGTGAAATAATTATAGAAAATAAAAACTTTTAGTCTCTTTCCGACCCGTAATGCTTCGAGTTCGGATCTCCATATGGGTTTGATCCTGGTCCGGAACTCGGGGTGTTACATTACAAAAAATACAAAATTTTACAAAAAATGACATAACATCGGTAGCTGGGAAACATACCGCTGGGTACTATTGAGTGGAGTAACTGTGATTGGGGGACACATCTATGTATTCTGGGGTACCGTCTTTATAACTTTGTTGTGTTTTCCAGTTTTCCAGTAGAGTAATGCATTTAATATTAATAGCAAATAAAATGCAGGACATGACGAACATTTATATTTTACCCACCCAACAAGTCCAAAATGATCCATGTGCTTCGTGCACAGACAAGTACTCATTCTGTTTCGCATATGGGAAGGAAAATAAATGTACATATATTGTTTAATAAAACTCTTATGACCAAATCAAAAAAAATGATATTACGATTAAATTGCCCTTATTTAATTAGTTGTTAATTATTTATATTAGTTATTAGATTATACTATTAGTTAGTTATTGATTTTAGATTGTATTGTTTCTTAGATGAAATATAAAAAACAAAGTCAAGAATCGACACGATTTAAATATTCATGCCGATAGTGAACGGTCGACATGGTCGCAAATTCAAAACTATACCTTTATTAAAGATTTTAACAAAGAAAAGAAAAAGGAAATAAAAAAAAACAGTTTACATGGTCTTCATACCATTTTATAGACAATTTACTCACCGCTAAATACCCAACAATATTTGGATTAACATATCACAATCTTTCCTAATTACATTGATTTTTCGTATAATCGCAATGTAGTTTTATTTGGTTTATATTGAGTCCATGCTTTTTTAATTAGTTTTTACTATTGTATTGGTTTTTTATCAGTTTATTCAATGTTTTGTTAGTTTTTACTTCGTAGTTTTGTTAGTTTTTATTCCGTAGAATTGTAAAAATATTGAAATTTTATTAGATTTTTAATGATATTCATCTGCTTTATATTCCGTAAGATTGTGAACACGTTGAAATTTTATTAGATTTTTAATAATATTCATTTGTGTTGTATGAAACTAATTTTAAAACATAGTTCCAATATTTTATAGCGTGACATTGACCCGTGGGTAGCACTACAAACTAGTTTTATTAGTTAGTACTTAGTACGAAAAATACATGTAAAAACATAAAATTGTGGTTGTAAAAACTTTGACCGAACATAAACAGGCTATCAGGCAGGCTGAGCAATGAGTAAAAACTTGCATCCGCCCACCTACATAATGGGGCAAAGCTGCGCAAGGGCGTCCATGAACTCTCTCTGACCTAACCAGGCCACAAGCCAGCGGGTACTTTGTGCAACCCTAATTTATCCCCATAGCCATATGCCATTTGTCTTCAAAGACGAATCCGTATTATTCGAAAGGAAAACAGGAAGACCCATAGGAATAATACGTCTTCCCCTTCTTCGCTTGGCATCACGCCTCCCCTTTCTGACAAGTAGCTGCTGTTAATGCTTAAAACACATTCTAGTTTCCGTGGTTTGTTCTTTCCATTACGTTACCATCATCAAGGACTGAAAAAGAACAAACACAAATTTCTACATTGCTCTGATATGTCTACATTATCCTTATTATGGTCTTTCAACTTTATAGAACCAGACCCATTTTGCAATACAACTAGTATTAACAAGAACAATGATTCTTCAATGGTTTCTTCTGTAAAACCACATCAAAAGAAGAAACCCAGATTAGTGATGAATTCATTAGCTTTGAATTCAACTAGTTGTGTTGAACGAGTAGTACCAAAATTTTATGATAAGGAGACATTGAAGATGTACTCTGGATTGCTTCAGGATTGTTCAACGAAAGGGTCTCTTTATAATGGTAAAGCAGTTCATGGGCAGGTGATTATTAGTGGGATGAACCCTGATTCATATTTGTGGATATGTCTTGTAAATATGTATGTAAAATGTGGGGATTTGACACTTGCTCATCTCGTGTTTGATGAAATGCTGGAACGAGATGTTGTGTCTTTCACTGTGTTGATTGCGGGTTATTCTGCAGCAGGAAATGGTTATGAAGGTGTTGGTTTGTTTCGTCGGATGCGAAGTGAAGGTATTTTGGGAAATGGGTTTGCTTTTGCTTCGGCTTTAAAGGCTTGTTCAATGTGTTTGGCATTGGAATTTGGAAAGCAGATGCACGCAGAAGTGGTAAAAGCTGGAGTTTTAGGGGACGTATTTGTTGGGTCTGCTCTTGTTGATCTTTACGCAAAATGTGGTGAGATGGAACTTGCAGAGGGAGTGTTTTTTAACATACCTGAACTAAATGTCGTTTCGTGGAATGCATTGCTGAATGGGTACGCTAAGATTGGTGATGGGAGAAGGGTTTTGAATCTTTTCCATAAAATGTATGAGTCGGATATGAAATTCAGTAAGTTTACTTTATCCAGTGTGCTAAAGGGGTGTGCAAGCTTAGGAAACGCAAGAGAAGGTCAGATAGTTCATTCTCTTGCAATCAAGACTGGAACTGAACTTGATGGGATTTTGAGCAGCAGTTTGGTTGATATGTATTCCAAGTGTGGACTGGCTGAAGATGCACAAAAAATATTCGTTAGAGTTTTAAATCCAGACGTGGTGGCCTGGAGTACAATGATTGCTTGTCTTGATCAGCAAGGAAAAACCTGCGAAGTAACAAAACTATTTGCTGACATGGGGAAAGCTGGTCTTAGACCGAATCAATATACCCTTGCTAGTGTTGTTAGTGCTAGCACCAATTTAATTGACCTCCGATATGGCAAAAGTGTCCATGCTTGCATATGCAAATCTGGGTTTGACTCTGATAAGTCGGTTAGTAATGCACTTATCACAATGTACATGAAATCGGGATCAGTTCAAGATGGTTTCAGGGTATTTGAGTCCATGGAAGACAGGGTTGTCATTTCATGGAACGCCTTCTTGTCTGGGTTCCATGAAGGTGATGCTTGTAGTCAGGCACCAATTATCTTCAATAGGATGGTTGTGGAAGGTTTTAAACCTAACAAATACACATTCATTAGCACCTTAAGATCTTGTTCTAGCCTGTCAGATATGAGCTTTGGCCAGCAAATCCATGGCCAAATTGTTAAGAACAATCTACAAACTGATGATTTTGTTGGAGCATCACTTGTAGACATGTACTCCAAATGTGGGTGCTTGGAAAATGCACACAAGGTTTTCAAAAGAATGAAAGAACGAGATTTTTTCACTTGGACCACAGTTATCAGTGAGTATGCACAGGCAAATCAAGGGGAAAAGGCATTTGAGTGCTTCCGCCAAATGCAGCGAGAAGGTGTGAACCCTAATGAGTTCACTCTGGCTAGCTGTTTAAGAGGTTGTTCTACTATATCAGCTCTGGAAAGTGGCCGACAGCTTCATTCACAGGTCATCAAGTCCGGTCATTCATGTGATGTGTTTGTTACGAGTGCTCTTGTAGATATGTACGGGAAATGTGGGGCCATAGAAGATGCAGAGGAGGTATTCGAAAGCTCAGAATCGAGGGATATAGTTTCGTGGAACACAATGATCTGTGGGTACTCTCAAAATGGAGATGGAGAGAAATCTCTTCAGACATTTAATAGTATGCTAAATGAAGGTATACAACCCAATGAGATAACCTTTATAGGTGTGCTTTCGGCTTGTAGCCACATTGGTTTGGTCGAAAAAGGAAAGCAACATTTTGAATCAATAAAAGAAGTTTATGGCATTATTCCAACGATTCAACACTATGCTTGTATGGTTGATATCCTTGGTCGGGCAGGTAAACTTGAGGAGGTAGAAAACTTCATCGAGAAAATGAATATCAAGCCTAATGCATTGGTTTGGCAGACAGCTTTGGGTGCTTGTAAAATGCATGGTAATGTGGAGTTTGGAGAAAGAGCCGCGGAAAAACTCTTCCAACTTGAACCCGAGACAGACTCGACTTATATTTTGCTATCCAACATTTATGCAGCAAAAGGAATGTGGGATGACGTGAAAAAGGTCAGATCGAAGATGTCTAGTCAAGGCGTGAAAAAAGAACCAGGGTGTAGCTGGGTTGAGATTAATGGTGAATTTCATACATTTCTATCTAAAGACGGTTCTCATCCAAAGGTAAAAGAGATTTACCTGAAGTTGGACGAACTGGACCAGAAACTGAAAGCAGCAGGATATGTGCCAAACACCCAGTTTGTGCTTAATAAGGTCTCTGAAGAAAAGAAGAAGGAAAGTCTTATTTATCACAGTGAAAGATTGGCCCTTGCCTTCGCCCTTATAAGCAAGGGACCTGCAAAACCCATACGGATTTTCAAGAATCTGCGCATCTGTGGAGACTGTCATAATGCCATGAAACTCCTCTCAGATGTCATTGATAGAGATATTATTATCCGGGATGTTACTCGTTTCCACCACTTCCAGAATGGTTCTTGCTCTTGTCGGGATTATTGGTGATGGCCTGATGAAAAAGCTTGTATGACTCGCTATTGGGATTTGTCAGAAAGTAGCTCAGCTACACACGTGCACATTAGGAAAGGACATGACAGAACTACAGGTTATTTCTTGTGTGGCATCATATCCTGATCTATATTTTTAGGTTGATTATAGTTATGAGAAAAAAGAATCACTGTTGCTGTGACTTTGTTACTCCTGCTGTGTTAATGACCGGTTCCTTGTTATATTGACAAGATGTTTATTCCTCATTACAGGTTACATTCATGCTGAATTTCACACTCTCAGATCCCCACCGGCAAAATCATTGTATTGGCTTGTTAAACTATGTTTCTCAGAGACTAATCGAAGAAACAAGGTGAATGTTGATATATGTGCCATGGAGATCAAGATACAAACTTTAACACAACCTTAGATGCTTTGTGTACCCAAGAAGTTCCTAATGCACCTGCGAGCAAGTCTGCTCATTGTCATTCCGCTAGATTGGAAAGACAACCAGGTAAGATTCCACTTCTATCAGAATATAACTTCTGAATGCAGCGCTTTTCTTGTTGCGTTTGTGCACATAAATTTTAAGCAGCCAACCTTGCTGATTTTGTCTAGGAAAAAAGAAAATGTTTGATGCCCTGCCTGCTTCTAACTCTTTTCTTTGTTTTCATTGATGTTTCTTGGTTTTCACCACAGAAAGAAGCTACACCTGTTCAGAAACTCCAGTTGTTAACTGAAGCTGCATTTATCAATTTTCGGGTTCCTCAAAATTTTGATTCAGGAGATTATTTGATCCTTGAAGTTCCAAGACAGTTGCAAACAGAAGGTTTCGGCGTCACGACGTGGATCACTTCTGCCTGTGAACCAGGAACCACAAAAGTACTAACCAGAAGATGGATGAGAAATGTATAATGTAAATACCTTGCATCCATACTTTATTACAGATATATGGGTTTTACTATTTGAGGAGTACTTGGTAAAAATCTAATGTAATTTTCTTTTCTTTTTTTGCAAACAGAAAACTGTAACGTGTCATTTAACATAATCAAATCTAATCACATAACAAAATTCGAATTGATTGAGCAAAAAAAAAAAAAAAAACAGAAAATATTATAGGAATTGCAACTAAACTAATCCTAAACATCCATTACTAATAAATTACGCCTATAGAACCCCGAACCTCATTCAGGACTTGCACCAAGGAATTTTGCGGAAAAGTCTTGTGAAGTAATGGCCAAGGGGAGTTGCAGGGACTGGAATAAACTTCCCAAGTACTGCTAAAGGCCAACTGATAAAACCAATACCAACAGAAATCAGCCACAATCCCCAGCTTAGTCGCACAGTGCTGGTGAATTTTCCCAGAAAGAAGATGATCAGGATCTGAAGCACAAGAGTTACTGAGATGATGCCCATAAAGAGGCGATTTCTGGTGATTCCAGGGAAGACGTTAAACTCATCAGGCTTTCGTGCATTGAACTCGTTGAATAACTGGGCGAGGACAAATGCATTGAAGATCAAAGTATTCTTCACCTTGATATCATGCTCACTCTTCGTCAGATGTAGGATGCTCTCACCCTTGTAGTAAAGGACGAGAAGCACAGTCACTTGGTATATTGCCTGCACAAATAAGTTCCTCCACATGATATTTGTAATGAGTGGTTCCTTTCTACCAACTGGAGCTCTGTCCATTAGACGATCTGTTGGTGGTTCCGTGGCCAATGCAAGTGCTCCAAGAGTGTCCATGATAATATTGACCCAGAGAAGCTGGACGGCGTTTAAGGGAACTTCACCAGAGGATACTGCAGCGACAACATTGATGACAAGAGCAGCAACATTAACTGTGAGCTGGAACTGAATGAACTTTTGGATATTAGCATACACAGACCTTCCCCAGCGCACAACCTTTACAACCGAAGCAAAGTTATCATCCAGTATAATAATGTCTGCGCTCTCCTTTGCCACTTCAGTTCCTTGAATCCCCATGGCAAGACCTATATCAGCCTCTTTCAGCGCAGGAGCATCGTTGGTGCCATCCCCAGTCACTGCAACAACGTGACCTCTTTTCTTCAGTGCTTGAACAAGCAACAACTTGTCATTTGGAGAAGACCTACCCATCACTGAGATTTTTCCTGCAACTTCTTCTCTATCGGATTCAGACAACTCGCGGAATCTCTTTCCTTCAATGAGAGTTGGCTCCATAGCATCCACATCAGAAGCAAGAATTCCACATTCCAGAGCTATTGCTTTTGCTGTCTGAAGGTTGTCTCCAGTTACCATCCGTACCTTAACACCAGCCTTGGTGCATAGTTCTACAGCTTCTCTAACTCCTGGACGACAAGGATCCTTTAACCCGACGATAGCCAACAAAACTAGTTCATCTTCAGGGATAACCCACTCGGCCAAACTATCTTCATCTTTCGGAACATTCTCTATTGGATATGATCTGCAGGCAAGAGCAACACATCGCAAACTATTCGCAGCCATTTCAGAAATAGCGTCCTTGAAATATTTCACCATGCCCTCATCCATTCTTTTGCAGGATCCATCCGCATCAAGGTATTCTGTGCATGAGCTTAGGACTATCTCAGCAGCACCTTTCCAATGAATATGAACTCGAGAATCAGGAAGTTGTAGAGCAAGACCCCCTCGTTTCTTCTCCGAGTTGAAAGGAAAAACATGAAGAAGCTTACATTGCGACCTTAGCTCTTCAAAGTTCATCCCTAGCTTGACACCCCACCAAAGAATCGCTTTCTCAGTAGGAGACCCAGAAATCTCAACTTCACCAGTATCAGAGGTAAACACACTTCCTGTGGTGTTCAGTGCAACACCTTCTTTAATCAGAGAATGTGCAGTGGCAGATAACAATGAGATGTTGTCAGGAGAATCAGTCTTCTTTCCCCCAATATAAGCCTCGGTGACAGTCATCTTATTCAAGGTCAATGTGCCAGTCTTATCACTGCAAATAGTCGTTGCAGATCCCATAGTTTCACAGGCAGAAAGCCTCCGCACCAGAGCCTTGTCAACCATCATCTTCTTCATTGAATAAGCAAGGGTCAAGGTGACGGCAAGAGGAAGACCTTCAGGGACTGCAACGACCACAATGGTGACCGCAACCGTGAAGATTTTAATAAATGCATCCACTGCATCACCAGAACTTGTTTTCCCTTTGATGTATGGATTTGATGAATGGCCAGTGAAATATCTAACCAAAAGAACAGCGAACACGAAAACAGCTACCACGAGCCCAACTATACCAACAAAACTTGCAACACCATTCAGACGTACCTGCAAAGGAGTCTCTTCATTATTGTCCTCTGATATGGTGGCCATCAGCAACCCCCATTCAGTGTTTGTCCCAACACCAGTTACCAGCATAGTGCCATAACCATCAGCAATTTTGCAACCAGACATCATAAAAGGATGCTTGCGATCTTTTTGAACAAGCTTGCTCTCCCCAGTCATGCTAGATTCATCAACAGAAAGAGAGTGGCTAGAAATTAGAACTCCATCCGCAGGGACCTGATCACCAATCTTTAAAGGCACAACATCACCAACCACGAGGTCGAATATCGAGACCTCCACTCTTTTACCACCTCTAGTGACCTCCATATGTATGTCTCGTTTTTCATCATTCAAGCTCTGAAACTGAAGAGATTGTCGGTAATCGCTGACAGCAGTAACCATTATAACAAGAATAACAGCAAACGCAATGCTCCCACCATCATACCACCCTTCTTTCCAACCGTCTGACTTAATCCCCAAACCCAAAGATATTGCTGCGGCTACGATCAAGGTAATTAGCGTCCGGTCTTGCCAAGCTTCCCAGAGGAAGCTCCAGATGGTGCGAGATTTCTTCTGAGGGTAAGTGTTAGACCCAAATATGTTCTTCCGACTAAGAATATCATCATCATCTCCGGTGATACCCTTATTCGCATCTGTTCTTAACATCTCTGACAGTCCATTAACACCACCATGCTGCTCCAATGCACCAAAGTTGTTATTGCTGGTCATGTCAGTTAACTGAGCTGGTTCAATACCAAAATCTACATGAGGAACTGCAGGTTCAAACGGCTTCTGCGCAGCAGCCTCTTTGAAAAGAACTGTAGCCCGGATGACTTGAGCATGTGCTCTGATCTTGCTCATAGTTTCTTCTTTTTCTTCATCCTTTTTCAAGTCCCGTGTGTACCGGAACCTACCGCGCCGTAGATTCAAGACAAGATATGTAGCTCGTCTCCAATTTTCGAGACTATCAATAGGACCGGAAGAAGAACTTTCACCATCATCAACAGGTTCACAGTGTATCTCGTGCAGGTTCACAATGTAGTCGCCTGGATTACTCATGATTTTGTTATCTGGAAACCAAAAAATCAGATTCTTAAACTGAATATCTTGCTGTGCTTAAGATTTTGCTACTTTTTGAACACCCAAAACCTCTATGCGGAAACCTTGTGCAAGAACACAAACCATACTGAAATCAAACAAGAACACAAAAGAATTACCTTTATGCGATTTGCTTACTCCACTGCAGCAAAACAAACTTCTTCTTCAAAATCAGAGAATCGAACTCGTTTCTTCAAGCAACTCTCAGGATTCACTGCGACACAGAAAACCAAAAGTTTATGACTAGTATTTATAGACCTAGGTATAAACTAGAACTAGATTTTGTGCCCGGGAACCCAAAAATCATCTACTATAAATTTTGAGAGATTTACTGCTTAGTCCAGAAAACCCGACCCGGATTACTGGCTGGTCCAGCGGGATATAACAATTAATGGCTAGTCCAATAAAGTTTAAAAACATGTTATTTTACCTATATGCCCTGGACCACGTGATGTGTACAGTTTCCGTCCGTTTTCTTTTCAGTTTTTTTCCAGTTGCATTCTCTATCTCTTCTGCAACCTAAATTGAAAAACGCAAACTGCTTCGTCTTTCTTCACATATCAGAAAACTGCTCCCGTCTCTCTTCTGCAACCTAACTCAATGGATTTATCACCATTATCAAAAAAAGATCGAAAAATCACCATTATCAGAAACAGAAACTGCTTCTTCTTTCAGTATCTGACCTAATTTTCATTAAATTCAATTGAAGAAGAAACGGGTACAAGTAGAAAAATTAAGAGGACGATTACATAAGAAATTACTGAAGTATCTCCATCACCAGTGAAAAGAAGAAAGAAATCTGACGATGATTCACCAACAGAAGCGTCCACTGCTTCTAAATCTCCTACACTATTGAAAAGAAGAAGGAAATCTGTCGATGATTCAGCAACAAAAACCTCCCCTACTGCTAAATCTCGTATACCAGTGAAAAGAAGAAAAAAGTCTACCGATGATTCACCAACAGGAACCTCCCCTACTGCTAAATCTCCAACAACAAGAAGTATGAGTAAGGTTCCTCAGGAAAAAGGTAAATCAAATCAAAAACAAAGCCTAATATGTACTTCATATTGACATGCAATATTCCCAAAACCTAAAATATGTACTGTTACATATTGAAATGTAGTGTTGTTTAACTAATACATACTAAAATTTAGTATGTCAATTTATATGAGTACTACATATCAATATGTTTTCTACAATTTGTACTTCATTTTGACAAGTTATATGTTGTACCATACTGATATGTAATGTGTACAAAACTTTTTGATATGTAGTCTGCAATTTGTACTTCGTTTTGACAAGTTATATGAGTAAGGTTCCTCAGGAAAAAGGTAAATCAAATCAAAAACAAAGCCTAATATGTACTTCATATTGACATGCAATATTCCCAAAACCTAAAATATGTACTGTTACATATTGAAATGTAGTGTTGTTTAACTAATACATACTAAAATTTAGTATGTCAATTTATATGTGTGCTACATATCAATATGTTGTCCGCAATTTGTACTTCATTTTTACAAGTTATATGTTGTACCATACTGATATGTAATGTGTACAAAACTTTTGGTTTACAAAAACAGCAAAAACCAAAGGAAAGAAAGCAGATGCTGCTCCTGAAGCAAAAAGCAAAAGAAAAACAGCAGCGGCAACTACTAAAGCAAAAGGAAAAAAAGTGACAAAGGCTGCTACTCCTTCACCACCAGCAAAGGGGAACAAAGCACTTGTCCTGAGAGCTGCTACTCCTTCTCCAAAAGGAAAGGGAAAAGCAAAAAGGGGGAAAGCAAAAGCGCTCCTGAAAGAAGGTTTGTAATGTTAAAACTGAAGATAATTCTTAATAATACCAGTATGTTGTGGTTCATATGTAGTTATCAGTATGTAGTTATAAAATTACCAGTATGTTGTGGTATTTGATATGTATTTGTTTCATATTCATGGTAGATACATTAACTACATATTTGATATGGTGTAGGGGAAGAGAAGGGGAAGAAAGCAGTTGCCTTGAAAGCTGCTACTCCTTCACCAAAAACAAAAGGGGGGAAAGCAAATGTAGAAGGTATGTAGTACAACTACATATAAGAACAAAGCGTATGAATAATATGTATCCTTAATAACATATGTTTATGAGCATGTAATGATGCATTGTTTTGCTTGTTTTTGGTATTACATTTTACTGTATCAAAGCAGATACATATGCCATATGTACTATTACAAATCGATATGTAGTTAAAATAATACGTAGTGGTATCTACTATTATATATCAATATGTAGAGGTAAATACTTATACTCTGATAACATATTACATATAAATATGTAGAGGTGGATACTAATATTCTCGTATGTACTGTTAATAATATGTAGTTTCAAGACTTGGTAGATATTACAATTACATATTGATGATGTAACTACATATTTGATATACCATATTGATATGTACTGTAATAGTTTTTGGTTCCATTTATTGTGTAGGTGCTAATAAGCGTAAGAAAGGAGATGGAAAACCACGAAGTTTATACCGTGGCGGTTTCAGGGGCTTGTGGGGGCTTACGAAGACTATTAGGACCACTAAGAAGGCTATTGCGAAGTCCACTGAGAACCTTGAGTTGCGTGAGTTGCAGCTGAAGATGATTTCTGAAGCATCATTCGGTAACCTGTTCCTAATGTTCTGGTACACAAGATTTGAGTTGGAACATTGGTTGAAGATTGAAGATGCAATGACGAAAATGTTACGCTGTTACGTTAGGGGTCAAGATCCAAACAAGCTTAGATTTGTCTTTAAAAGGCATGGCCAACCGAATGAGCTAGTATCCACACCAGAAGAAATGACACTTATTTATGGGATGCCGAGAATTCCAAATAGGGAATATCTTGATTACAGGCTTACACAAGTCAATAAAAAAAGTGGATGGCGTGAAACAGAATTTTTCAAAAGGACTTTTCCTACTGATATGAAAGTTGGTGATAAAGTGACTAGGCCAATGATTGTGAAGGCAATCTTGAATATCCTTAAACGAACACCAATTAATCTGAAAAAGAAGAAGTCTGATGAAGAGTCTCTGCAAAGCGTGAGTGATCAATCAAATGAAGATTCTGAAGAAGACAAGGAAGACGAGGAAGATGCCGAAGATCTTGTTAGGCTTATCTGCCTGTATATGTGCACTTCATTATTTTTCTCTACAAGTGATGCAAACGCTTTGACTGAAAAATATATTGGTTTCGTTCTTGATCTTGAGAAGGCTAAGAATATTTCATGGCCTGACCTCATCCATTCTCATTTAGAGAAAGAGCTGAATGAAAACGTGGAATCCGTAGAATGCACAAATGGTTGTGCTATTTATTTGTTGGTAAGAATCTATTTATTTGTTTATTCTACTTCAAAATGTTTTTGTTTTATGTGTTTTCTACATTTTTATAGTATATCTAATACTGCATATTAATATTTTGCAGCCATGGTTTGCGGAGCATACCCATTTGGTGGCGCCCGAGGATATAGTGACAGAACCTGCAGGAATGTATGTGCCAAGAGTGGCTAGGTGGAATCATACAAAGATATGTGCTGAGTTCCTAAAGGATATTGATCTTTCTGAGTATCAGGTAAACTTGTCGTACATATTTTGTCATAATAAAAATATATATTGATAAGTACACGTAGTTTGACATATTGATATGTAATTATTAGCATATCAATATGTAGTAGTTATTAGCATATCAATATACTACTACATATTAGCATATCAATATGTATTAGTTATTAGCATATCAATTTGTGGTGATACATATTGATATGTAGTTATTAGCATATCAATATGTAGTTCTCCCTGTGTATCCAATAGAGAAAGAACTACGACATGTTTTTTTTTTTGTAATATCTAATATGTAGTTGCTTTTTTACATTTATTTGATTTGTACCAGTTCCATGTTGATTTCAAAGATGAGATAACACACGAAGAAAGAAAATCCTTAATCGTATTTCAAGAAGGATTCAACAGGAAGCAAATGATGATGCTTTTTGTTTAGATGACAATTCCGAATCGGAAGAAGAGAAAGAAGAAGAGAAAGAAGAAGAGGACTCAGTATTGGGGGGAGAAGATTGGAAGATTAAATACGATGATTTGAGGAATACAATATCTGCAAAATGGAGTGAATTCAACACAATGCAGCAAGAGGGAGAACCGGTTGACGCTTCAAAGATTGAGTTCATGTTGCATGATATTTACCGGAAAGCTTTCCCTTTGCAGAGAGAAGCCATCCAGGAAGATTATGTTAGCTTGGGATGTACACCTACTCCAAGAAACCCCAATGAAGAGTTGAATGTGGACCAAATAGTTGAGAACGAAATACAAGGTTCTCCGGAAGATCAAACAGATGCTAATGTCAACATTCCTGAAGTTGGTTTGTCAACACCGAAAGATCAAACTCATGCTAATGCCACCTCTGAGGTTGAATTGTCAACAACTTCAGTATTGAAGTTCCATGATGTTGAAGTTCCGCGTTCTGAGGTTAAAAATTGGGCTAAATCTAATTTGGAGCAAATAGTCAAAGAGATACAAGAGAAAAAGGGCAAAGAAAACACACAGGTAAGTAGCATATCAGTACGTAGTCTAAGTAGCATATTAATATCTATCTGTGACATATCAATATGTAATGGTAGATACCATTACATATTGATATCTATCTGTTACTTATCAATATGTAGTGGTATCTACCATTACATATTGATATGTAACAGTACATTCTTGTAGTGGAACATATTTATATGTAACAGTACATTCTTGTGGTGGTAGACATAGCAAAAACTCAAGCTAAGTAGGTTTTTGTTGACAGTTTCAATTGATTTTTGCAGGTTGATCAACTTGAAGTTAGGAAGGAAGCAGCAAAGGAGTTGCTTACAACTATGCTAGAAACGAAGTCTTCAGTTGTAGTTAATTCACAGAAATTTACAGAGTATAACGCCGGATTGGCGGCGGAAGAGTTTCATTTGCTGGATGTACCTTTGTTTACTATGATGTCGAGTTTGGAACACATTGAAAAGCTGTCTATGCCAGATTTTATAGAAATGGCAAACTCTGTCATTGGTGTTTATGTCGAAGAGTTTGCATACCTCCTTCCAGATAACAACGATGGTCTTTTTGGTATTAACTTACGAGAACAATTTGATAATCTGTTTGGAAGAGATTTGCGGCCTTTACAAATTCCACAAGAAACAACTGAGCAACAAGAACCGATTGAACCAAAAGATGCAGGCGAAGTTACAGGTAATCAACAAGAATACATACTTACAACCAGTTCAAAAAGTCATTTGGAGGTTGCATCACAAGATCCTTCGGATGTTTCATCACAAGATGTTCTGGATGTCCCCTCGCAAGATGTTTTGGAGGTTCCATCACAAGATCCTTTGGATGTTTCATCACAAGATGTTCTGGATGTCCCCTCGCAAGATGTTTTGGAGGTTCCATCACAGGTGAATGATATGTACTAAAAATCTCATTTTGTGTAGTTAATATTACACTACAAATCACTACATACTGATATGTATATCAGTATGGTAGCATTAGAAATCACTATACCATACAATCATATACCACTACATGCTTTCAAAAATGATTAGGTGATGTAACTATGTTTTATGCAATATAGATATTTACATAATTTTTTATGTTGATTAAAAATGCAGGAACAGTTTAGCCCAAGCCAGAAACAAAAAATGGTAAAAGTGAACAAAAAGCGTGCTACAAAGCCCGAAAAGCAACAGGTAACAACACCCACCAGACCTGTTACTCGTTCCCATCCTGCAAAGAAGGTAGATGATATATATGAGAGTGGAAGTAAGTTCTCACCATCATATAAAGGACCGAAAGCTGCAGAAGCACTACTACTAAACAAAAAGAGAAAGCTTAAATTGCGCAAGTATTTCCGGAAACTGACTAAATCACCATTCTATAATGACATGAATGATGAACAAAAGAGTACTCTTTCCACATACATCAATAATGCAAAAAATCTTAGGTGAGTTCTCAATTGACACTTTTATATTGATATGTACTATTAGTTTGTGTATGTACTTTTGATATACATACATATTTGTATAAAAAATACTGAGAAAGACATATCAGTATGTACTGTTACACAAAGAATACTAACCTTTACGTCGTTTATTTTCTAGCTCAATTGCTTGGAGAGTGGGAGAAGGTGGTCTTTGTGTAAGTGGAACTACAGTTGATGACTTGGTGCAGAACGATTTATTAGAAAAAGATCTTCTCAACTACGCACAATACAAGCTTAACACCAAATTTCAGAATGAGCAACCGATGCACGAAATATACAGGAAATACTTGCCTGTGTTGCATCTGGATCCGTCCGCTTGGGTAAGTTGTTATCTTACACTGCATATTTACTACAGCACATATTCAAAAATTAAAAAAGTATGTAGGGGTAGGTACACTACATATCAATATTGCATAAAACAAAATTAGATATAAACTACTTCAAGTATATCCATGTTTTCAGTACAATGTCGAGTTCCCGGATAACCTCAAAGGAGCAGCACATGATTATGTTTACAAACCAATATTGGCGATGGATGAAAGTATCAAGAAGATTCTTGTACCAATGTGCCACCACAATCTTCATTGGACGCTACTTGAGTATGACTGCGAAAAAATGGTGTTCAACCAATACAATTCTTCTAAGGCTGAATGGGGAGGTATTTGTTATCCACACGCTTGCAAAATGGCAGATTACATGTATGTACCTATCAACGTGTACTTGCTGGAGAAGAACAAAGTAACAATGAAGAATGTAATAGTGAATGAATGTGAAGCACCTCAACAAGGGGGATCGCCAGACTGTCTACTGTTTGTGATACATTTTATGAAGATGATGTCAAAAAGAAAATATGTGGGAGTGCCTTTGGGAGATGATGAAGAAGTGCAAGCGAAGATTCTTAACAAAAGGGTCCCGTTAGCATGCAAATTGCTGAAAGCATCTCCACCAGAAATCAGTTGGCAAATGAAACAAAAATAGTCTTACTTGCTAAAAGTAATCTGACAGTACATATCACTATTTACCTATTTTCTTTTCTTTTTATTCTTGGTTTCATTTCATTTCATGAGTTCAAGAATGTTCAAAAACATATATTTAATATGTAGTGATTTTTAATTTGAATTTGGGTTTAATTTTAATGTAGTGATATTTCAATTGTGTTACTTAAACATGATTTTGTGTTGTTGATACGAGGGGGCGCTGCCCCCTCGACCCCCGTGAAGATGGTGAATCAGCTGGAAAACCAAAAGATGTTTTAAATAATCTTAGTGGAAGATGGTTAGACCACAAACCAGTACATATTTAATTGTTTTCTTGTTACAAACATCTAGTATGGTTACACTACAACCACTACATATCAGTATGTAGTGGTAGATACTAACACTACAATACTGACATGTAATTTCAGTATGTAAATACTTCACTACTGGTGATAGATACTGACATTTTGATAAACTTAACAACATATTTCATTATTCGAAAATAACTACAAGAACTACATTTTGATAGACTTATAATGTTTCAAAACCAAAAGATGTTCTAAGAAACAACAAAAAAAGTATTTTCAGTACACTTGTAATGTATGTACTGTAAATGAAATACTTATTAACCAAATTCAGTTGGTACTGACAAAATCAAAAAGAAAAACGGTAGAATAGAACAAGGGCTAGAGGAAAGAATTGTGGAAAAGGAATCTGGCAACATCACCGATATAACATTCTGCTGCACGTTCAAGCCTGTGATAAAAGAAAAAGAGAAATCAGAACACTACTTGCTTAAAAGTACATTGTATTGTATCAAACTTACTTAATTAAGACATTAATATGTATCTGACTGAAATACATACCTGACACAAAATCATTCTTCAGAAAGTTCATACTGTCGGATAAGATTGCATGTTGCCTTGTTGTGATGAGTCTTCAAATTACAGTTTGAACACTTGACAGATTTTCTACTAGTCTCATATGCAGACTTAATACGTTTCCCCTTTTTCCTGCCTGGTGGAGACCTAATTACTTCTGCTGGGAGAACGATATCATCTACGTGATACTCATCGGGCCTGTGAGAAAAAAACAGTATCATATAAATGGAATGAACCACAACTACATATGAATATGTACACGGTATATTGTTCCTGAAAAACAAATATAAAAAAATGTAGTGGTATCTACCATTACATATCAGTATGTAACATCCATATGTAAGTAGGTTTATGTTGACAGTTTCAATTGCTATTACATGTGTAAGTGGTATCTACCATTACATATTGTTATGCAAAATATGAAAATGTACTGATTAAAGACACATACCTGTCGTGGTTAGGAACGGGTCTAATAGCTATTGAATATAGCTTACGAAAAGTGGTAACTTTGAAATAATCTTCAACGTAATCAAGAATCCTTCCTCCAGATCTAGTAATAGCTGCAGTAGCGTGCGAGCATGGAAAACCATAAACGCGCCATCGTTGGCAAGTACAAGTTTTTCTCTCTAGATCTACCATATGAGATCTGCACAGTACATATTCATGTGTTATTTTTAGTACACCTAATATACACAGTACATATTTATATGTTCTCACAGAAACATGGTACTTAAAAAAAAGAAAGAGAAAGTAAATAACATTCAGATGATAGGGGTAAACGCTAACCTTGGAGAATGCACTTCATAACGATTAGCATCTGACTGGCTAACTTTCCAGGGACGCCAATTTGGATGTGTAGTTCAAGCAAGGCTTGATACGTAGGGGTTAGCAGTTCTGGGTCCATCAAGAGACTCTCTTCACGACGTTCTGACATCATTTCCATCATACGTAGCCTACACGACAAGGGGATAGCAAGTCTATTATACTAAAAATATACGTAGATTAACAGAACATATATGCTAATAACTGTTACAAAAAGAAAACTAATATAAGCTTGTACTGTGACTAAGGAAACTGATACAAACCTGATCGATTCAACGAACGCACACGCATGTAATTTCTTCTCTTAGTTAATCCAGCTATTGAACGATTCAACAATGGTAGATGAAGTGTAACCATAACTACAGCCCTTGAAGAAAGCACTGGACCACTTTTCTTTTGAAATGTTGCGGCAGTAGTCATCAACCCAAGGCCTTCCCAAATTAACCATTTCTTGAAGACCTTCCTCGTATGTTGCAGGAGAAAGAGCATACGTCGCCTTTCGGAAAGCATCAATCACTTCCTTATACTTTTCGTCAGACTTTGCGATAGGTAATTTTTTGTCCAAATGGAAGTAACAATATCTTTGATGAGAATCAGGGAAATCTTTGGGAATATATTTAACCAACCCTTCACCTCGGTCAGTCATAAAAGTGATTGGGCGATCATCATTCAAAGCCTCCTTCAGTTTCTTGAAAAACCATTCCCAGCTGATATTGTCTTCACCAAGAAAGCAAACGCAAGCGGATAAAATCCTGCAAAAATGAATTACTAGTTATGTTAAGCAACTAATATTGACACTACATATTGACATGCAGTATGGTTTACCTCTTTGTTGATATGTGAAAACCTGACACTACATAATGACATGTTAATCAACTGATTGACACTACATTTTGACATGCAGTATGGTTTATCTCATACTCAGTAAGGTCAATATATAGTATGTAGTATGGTCAATACTCATTGTCAAATAGTGAAGTAAGGTCAATATGAGTGATCTAACTACCAGACACTACATATCAAAAAAAAAGAACCAGTTACTTTGATTGCCATTAAGACATGTTGCTGCCATGAGACCTCCTTTAAAAGTTCCAGTGAGAAATGTACAATCACAGAAAATCATGGGATGACATAGTTTATATCCCTCTATACAAGCTCCAAAGCAAACAAAAATTCTATTCAATCTTTTTGTAGCATCATTGAAATCGAAATCGATAAATGACCCAGGGTTTGTTTCCCTAACAGCATTCACCCACCAAGCAAGATCAGTGTACGACTTCACATCATTACCAAAAATCTGTTTATGCGACAACTCAATTGCATGATATGCGTGGTGATACTGGATTTCAATGCTACCACCAACTTTAAGATAATCTATGATCTCTGCTGGTGTTATGCGAGGGTTGTGCCTGATCATCTCATGAATTAGATTGTTCATGAGTTTTTTTTGTAACTCTTGGATTCTTCAACATATAACCACCGCCACAGGTGTGCCTTCCCACATATTCTTTTATCTTAAAAACATCAATAGAACTACCAATGGCAGTTGCGTGCAGCTTCCATGAACAACCTTTCACACTACATACGGCGGTGAATCTCTCAAGGTCATTCTTCTTCTTAATTACCTCATATCCAGTTCTCATGCAGTATTTTTGGCATGCTATACGTACGGCATCAACACCACCATAGAATAATTGATCTGTATCATCAAAAATCTTATCCCAACCATCTGAAAAAAACACTCTTCGGGCTTCTTTACCTTCTTTCAAATAACTATTCTTTGCACTGACAACTAAGTTTGCATTACTGTCAACTTCCACACGCCTAGACGCGCCATTTGGAATTACATCCACGTGCAAATCAAAGAAAGTTGATTGCTTTGAAGAATGTAATGCAGAGATGCCCTGGAGTGTTACATCGGCAAGAATAGGAACTATCGCTTGATTCTGAAATAGTTAACCAGAATAGTCGATGGAGTCAACCAGCTCCACATATTACAGATGCAAAATTTCAAATCCTCTAAAGTTGAAAACGATGTAACCTCATATGCAAAATGATATTGCTTATGGTATACATGAGAATAGATGGAGAAGTCTGGTTTGGGAGCAACGTCAGACATGTTAACCCTGTAAATGATCCAAAAATTAACTAAGTCTCTGAATAGATATAAGTTATACATATTGATATGTATTGGCATCTACTGTATTGCACGATACATACTAAGAGCGCAGGCTATATGTAGTACGTACTGGTATGTAACATGTAGAATAACTAAGTCTTTGAATTCCTATATGTTATACATATTGATATGTATTGGCATCTACTGTATTTTAGTAAGATATATTTGCAGGCTATATGCAGTACGTATTGGTATGTAACATGTAGAATATATTTTACAACATATCAATATTTTTTGAGTTTCATCTTCTATAAATAGAAGAACTGCAGCTATATCAAAAAGAGAATACAAAATTACTACACGATCTATCTAATAAAACAACCTATATCAAAAAATACAGTACAACAAACCTATATCAGATTACAAAGAAACTAAAACAGAACAGCAGCAGAGAAAAGGTGATTATAGTAACATACCTTGTTCGAATCTGAGATTAACCTAATTCGATTTTAAGATACCTAATTGAAACACACAAAAATCACAATGTAAATCGAACAGAAACTGAATTGAACAATGTAAATCATCACAAAACTGAAATCATAAAAGAAAGATAACAATGTACATCATAGACAACTATTCTGATAGAAATCAGATCAGAATAAACCTAATTATTCATCAACATTCCAAGAACAACAGCAGAGGAAGATGATTTACGAGATAAATACCTTGTTCGAATCGGATTTCGAAGCACAGATGATTTACGAGATAATAGCTGTGATGAGCCTAATTGAAAGACGCTATCAGATACTGTGATGAACCAAAATGCAGGAGCAGAGAAAACCAAAGAGAAACAAATCTGAGATGAAAAAAAAGAGAAAGAAACTGAATTTGATTTGTTCGTGGAGTTGCAAAAAGGGTATTTTTGGTAGTTTTGAAAAACTTGTCTTGTGTGACCCGCACGTTTTGGACTAGGGAATAAATATTCTGTCCAAAAACATGTTTTTGGACCAGCGGATAATTTTATTCTAGGGGTGGATTAGAGAGTAACCGGTACTGGGTTTCCTGGACTACCTAGTAATTCCTATATAAATTTTGAGAGATTTACTGTTTAGTCCAGAAAACCCGACCCGGATTACTGGTTGGTCCAACGGGATATAACAATTAATGGCTAGTCCAATAAAGTTTAAACACATGTTATTTTACCTATATGCCCTGGACCACATGATGTGTACAGTTTCCGTCCGTTTTCTTTTCAGTTTTTTTCCAGTTGCATTCTCTATCTCTTCTGCAACCTAAATTGAAAAACGCAAACTGCTTCGTCTTTCTTCATATATCAGAAAACTGCTCCCGCCTCTCTTCTGCAACCTAACTCAATGGATTAATCACCATTTTCAGAAAAATATCGAAAAATCACCATTACCAGAAACAGAAACTGCTTCTTCTTTCAGTATCTGACCTAATTTTCATTAAATTCAATTGAAGAAGAAATGGGTACAAGTAGAAAAATTAAGAGGACGATTACAGAAGAAATTACTGAAGTATCTCCATCACCAGTGAAAAGAAGAAAGAAATCTGACGATGATTCACCAACATAAGCGTCCCCTGCTTCTAAATCTCCTACACTATTGAAAAGAAGAAGGAAATATGTCGATGATTCAGCAACAGAAACCTCCCCTACTGCTAAATCTCGTACACCAGTGAAAAGAAGAAGGAAGTCTACCGATGATTCACCAACATGAACTTCCCCTGCTGCTAAATCTCCAACAACAAGAAGTATGAGTAAGGTTCCTCAGGAAAAAGGTAAATCAAATCAAAAACAAAGACTAATATGTACTTCATATTGACATGCAATATTCCCAAAACCTAAAATATGTACCGTTACATATTGAAATGTAGTGTTGTTTAACTAATACATACTAAAATTTAGTATGTCAATTTATATGTGTACTACATATCAATATGTTGTCTGCAATTTGTACTTCATTTTGACAAGTTATATGTTGTACCATACTGATATGTAATGTGTACAAAACTTTTTGATATGTAGTCTGCAATTTGTACTTCATTTTGACAAGTTATATGAGTAAAGTTCCTCAGGAAAAAGGTAAATCAAATCAAAAACAAAGCCTAATATGTACTTCATATTGACATGCAATATTCCCAAAACCTAAAATATGTACTGTTACATATTGAAATGTAGTGTTGTTTAACTAATACATACTAAAATTTAGTATGTCAATTTATATGTGTACTACATATCAATATGTTGTCCGCAATTTGTACTTCATTTTTACAAGTTATATGTTGTACCATACTGATATGTAATGTGTACAAAACTAATGGTTTAAAAAACAGCAAAAACCAAAGGAAAGAAAGCAGATGCTGCTCCTGAAGCAAAAAGCAAAAGAAAAATAGCAGCGGCAACTACTAAAGCAAAAGGAAAAAAAGTGACAAAGGCTGCTACTCCTTCACCACCAGCAAAGGGGAACAAAGCACTTGTCCTTAGAGCTGCTACTCCTTCTCCAAAAGGAAAGGGAAAAGCAAAAAGGGGGAAAGAAAAAGCGCTCCTGAAAGAAGGTTTGTAATGTTAAAACTGAAGATAATTCTTAATAATACCAGTATGTTGTGGTACATATGTAGTTATCAGTATGTAGTTATAAAATTACCAGTATGTTGTGGTATTTGATATGTAGTTGTTTCATGTTCATGGTAGATACATTAACTACATATTTGATATGGTGTAGGGGAAGAGAAGGGGAAGAAAGCAGTTGCCTTGAGAGCTGCTACTCCTTCACCAAAAACAAAAGGGGGGAAAGAAAATGTAGAAGGTATGTAGTACAACTACATATAAGAACAAAGCGTATGAATAATATGTATCCTTAATAACATATGTTTATGAGTATGTAATGATGCATTGTTGTGCTTGTTTTTGGTATTACATTTTACTTATCAAAGCAGATACATATGCCATACGTACTATTACAAATCGATATGTAGTTAACATAATACGTAGTGGTATCTACTATTATATATCCATATGCAGAGGTAAATAATTATACTCTGATAACATATTAGATAAAAATTTGTAGAGGTAGATACTAATATTCTCGTATGTACTGTTAATAATATGTAGTTTCAAGACTTGGTAGATATTACAACTACATATTGATGATGTAACTACATATTTGATATACCATATTGATATGTACTGTAATAGTTTTTGGTTCTTGTTATTGTGTAGGTGCTAATAAGCGTAAGAAAGGAGATGGAAAACCACGAAGTTTATACCGTGGCGGTTTCAGGGGCTTGTGGGGGCTTGCGAAGACTATTAGGACCACTAAGAAGGTTATTGCGAAGTCCACTGAAAACCTTGAGTTGCGTGAGTTGCAGCTGAAGATGATTTCTGAAGCATCATTCGGTAACCTGTTCCTAATGTTCTGGTACACAAGATTTGAGTTGGAACATTGGTTGAAGATTGAAGATGCAATGACGAAAATGTTACGCTGTTACGTTAGGGGTCAAGATCCAAACAAGCTTAGATTTGTCTTTAAAAGGCATGGCCAACCGAATGAGCTAGTATCCACACCAGAAGAAATGGCACTTATTTATGGGATTCCGAGAATTCCAAATAGGGAATATCTTGATTATAGGCTTACACAAGTCAATAAAAAAAGTGGATGGCATGAAACAAAATTTTTCAAAAGGACTTTTCCTACTGATATGAAAGCTGGTGATAAAGTGACTAGGCCAATGATTGTGAAGGCAATCTTGAATATCCTTAAACGAACACCAATTAATCTGAAAAAGAAGAAGTCTGATGAAGAGTCTCTGCAAAGCGTGGGTGATCAATCAAATGAAGATTCTGAAGAACACGAGGAAGACGAGGAAGATGCCGAAGATCTTGTTAGGATTATCTGCCTGTATATGTGCACTTCATTATTTTTCGCTACAAGTGATGCAAACGCTTTGACTGAAAAATATATTGGTTTCGTTCTTGATCTTGAGAAGGCTAAGAATATTTCATGGCCTGACCTCATCCATTCTCATTTAGAGAAAGAGCTGAATGAAAACGTGAAATCCGTAGAACGCACAAATGGTTTTGTTATTTATTTGTTGGTAAGAATCTATTTATTTGTTTATTCTACTTCAAAATGTTTTTGTTTTATGTGTTTTCTACATTTTGATAGTATATCTAATACTGCATATCAATATTTTGCAGCCATGGTTTGCGGAGCATACCCATTTGGTGGCGCCCGAGGATATAGTGACAGAACCTGCAGGAATGTATGTGCCAAGACTGGCTAGGTGGAATCATATAAAGATATGTGCTGAGTTCCTAAAGGATATTGATCTTTCTGAGTATCAGGTAAACTTGCCGCACATATTTTGTCATAATAAAAATATATATTGATAAGCATATCAGTACGTAGTCTAAGTAGCATATTAATATCTATCTGTGACATATCAATATGTAGTGGTATCTACCATTACATATTGATATGTAACAGTACATTCTTGTATACCACTATCTATCTGTTACATATCAATATCTATCTGTTACTTATCAATATGTAGTGGTATCTACCATTACATATTGATATGTAACAGTACATTCTTGTAGTGGAACATATTTATATGTAACAGTGTATTCTTGTGGTAGTAGACATAGCAAAAACTCAATCTAAGTAGGTTTTTGTTGACAGTTTCAATTGATTTTTGCAGGTTGATCAACTTGAAGTTAGGCAGGAAGCAGCAAAGGAGTTTCTTACAACTATGCTAGAAACGAAGTCTTCAGTTGTAGTTAATTCGCAATTGCATGATATGCATGGTGATACTGGATTTCAATGCCACCACCAACTTTAAGATAATCTATGATCTCTGCTGGTGTTATGCGAGGGTTGTGCCTGACCATCTCATGAATTAGACTGTTCATGAGTTTTTTTGTAACTCTTGGATTCTTCAACATATAACCACCGCCACAGGTGTGCCTTCCTACCTATTCCTTTATCTTAAAAACATCAATAGAACTACCAATGGCAGTTGCGTGAAGCTTCCATGAACAACCTTTCACACTACATACGGCGGTGAATCTCTCAAGGTCATTCTTCTTCTTAATTACCTCATATCCAGTTCTCATGCAGTATTTTTGGCATGCTATACGTACGACATCAACACCACCATAGAATAATTGATCTGTATCATCAAAAATCTTATCCCAACCATCTGAAAAAAACACTCTTGGGACTTCTTTACCTTCTTTCAAATAACTATTCTTTGCACTGACAACTAAGTTTGCATTACTGTCAACTTCCATACGCCTAGACGCGCCATTTAAAATTACATCCACGTGCAAATCAAAGAAAGCTGATTGCTTTGAAGAATGTAATGCAGAGATGCCCTGGAGTGTTACATCGGCAAGAATAGGAACTACCGCTTGATTCTGGAAATAGTTAACCAGAATAGTCGATGGAGTCAACCAGCTCCACATATTACAGATGCAAAATTTCAAATCCTCTAAAGTTGAAAACGATGTAACCTCATATGCAAAATGATATTGCTTATGGTATACATGAGAATAGATGGAGAAGTCTCTGAATTCCTATACGTTATACATATTGATATGTATTGGAATCTACTGTATTTTAGTAAGATATATTTGCAGGCTATATGCAGTACGTATTGGTATGTAACATGTGGAATATATTTTACAACATATCAATATTTTTTGAGTTTCATCTTCTATAAATAGAAGAACTGCAGCTATATCTAAAAGAGAATACAAAATTACTACACGATCTATCTAACAAAACAACCTATATCAAAAAATACAGTAAAACAAACCTATATCAGATTACAAAGAAACTAAAAGAGAACAGCAGCAGAGAAAAGGTGATTATAGTAACATACCTTGTTCGAATCTGAGATTAACCTAATTCGATTTTAAGATACCTAATTGAAACACACAAAAATCACAATGTAAATCGAACGGAAACTGAATTGAACAATGTAAATCATCACAAAACTGAAATCATAAAAGAAAGATAACAATGTACATCATAGACAACTATTCTGATAGAAATCGGATCAGAATAAACCTAATTATTCATCAACATTCCAAGAACAACAACAGAGGAAGATGATTTACGAGATAAATACCTTGTTCGAATCTGATTTCGAAGCACAGATGATTTACGAGATAATAGCTGTGATGAGCCTAATTGAAAGACGCTACCAGATACTGTGATGAACCAAAACGCAAGAGCAGAGAAAACCAAAGAGAAACAAATCTGAGATGAAAAAAAGAGAAAGAAACTGAATTTGATTTGTTCGTGGAGTTGCAGAAAGGATATTTTTGGTACTTTTGAAAAACTTGTCTTGTGTGACCCGCACGTTTTGGACTAGGGAATAAATATTCTGGTCTTTTTGGACCAGCGGATAATTTTATTCTAGGGGTGGATTAGAGAGTAACCGGTACTGGGTTTCCTGGACTACCTAGTAATTCCTAGATAATTTTTTTTTACTTTTAACCATATTTTTGGTTTGGTGTGATGTGACTTCGCCTCGCCCCATCATTCATTTTTATTTGGTGTCGAGGGGCTTCGCCACGCCTCGTGGCTTAGAATTTCTGATTTGGTGTGGCTCAGTTTCGCCTCTCCCCGTCCCAATGCATGTTTAGGATTTTTCATTTGTTGTGGCTCAGCTTCGCCTTGTCCGGTCTCAATGAATGCTTGGCTCGGCTTCGCCTCGCCACATCCCGATGTATGCTTAGAATTTTTGATTTGGTAAGTCGCACATTGCTTTTTACCTTAGGAATTTTGATTTGTCGTGGCTCGGCTTCGCCTCGCCCCGATGCAGGATTTTTGATTTGGGGTAACTCTTTCTTTTAGAATTGTATACATTCAGAGTATTTATGTAACCATAAAATTGTAAGATCTTTTTGAATTGTAAGAATTGTATACATTTCTTTTACAATTATTAATCTAGGTAGAGAGTTAAACTTGGTTTTAAGAAGAATGGAAATTTCTATAACCTGTAATCGTCTTGGTTTCAATTAACACTCCTCGCCCCATCCTGATGTCATGCTCAACTTACTTGGTCGGAGGAGGAAACAACTATATTCTTCTTGATAGGTTGAGTCTCAACCTGATTCTTCTCATATTCTGAAGACACATTTCTGTTATCGGCAGGTGCATTCAGTAATTTTAATATATGATTAGTAGCACTGCTTGAGAATAAGTAGCCTCAAAGAAGCACAACTTCACTTATAATTTGATTAATAATTTCAAGGGAAACTCAAAATGGGTGCATTTCTATCCAAAATGGATGAAGTTGAATATGTTCATCATTCACTGTTGGATAAATTGCTCCTTTCCATATTACCTTCTGTAAACCAACATATAAGTAGACAATCAAAATCAAACGTCGAAAACTTCACAGAATAAGAAACTGAACCCGCAAATAAGAAAAATGGATTTATTTTTTTGATCGAAAAAGATTAAAGGAAAGAACAACACTCCACAGTATAGTAGCAAATGCCAAATATTCATGAGCAAATTCTTTAAGCCCTTATGAGGTCTGCCAAATATTCATAAGAAATGTCATAATATAATTATCCTCGAAGATTCTGCGACTCTACTGCAGCTCTTGGACCTGAAAACAAAGTAAAGAAGAAAAGAGGATTCAGCTTATAAATAGCATAATAACCAAACAAAAACATTATAATTACATACATAAGAGGTGGGTTTTAGAATTTCAACAAGCTTGTAGCTATAAATAGCCATACGCGTTCTTAGCAACAAAAATCTAGATAGTAACCCGTGCTTCGCACCGGAAAGTGACCGTTTTGACGACGTTTTTGTTTGTTTATGCATTTAGATTCGTAATGTACCATTTGTAAAAGAGACATGCATAAAACTATATAAAGACATAATCGTATCAAAATAGCAATTTGAGCATTTTACTGTTGATTAACGAAAAGAAAAATACATGCATGACTGAACATTAACCCGTTGAACTAATAAGCTATTAAAAGTAAAGAAAACTATGTATGATAAGTACATAGATATTGTCATGCAGCTTCAAGAAAAATGTAATTTAGCATGAGATGTTCCATTATAGAACATACTTACAGAACTCATGATATTACTTATTGTACACGTTGTTAATGAGAGGTCCACCGCCATCCAATCTCATTATTTTATTTTATTTTGCTCGAGTATCCAATTTCATGATGGCTCCTAATAATATTTTAGTTGAGGTTGTGCATTATTAATGAATCCATGATCAGCTGGTCACTTACATGATCCACCATTCCACTTTCATTATGCCTCATACTGGTATCGTGGTCATGTTGTTTGTAACAGAAAGCTTGTCCTTGATGTGAGCATCGTCATGTGAAGAATGGAAGTGGTCTTCTAATACTGACATCCCGAGACCGAGGCCTTTCGTGATAGAGATTGGTTACTTGTAATTCCTAAAATTGAAATAGAACAACACCAAAATCAGTGTACCATAAAGTACTGAAATTAGACTACATAATTGGTAATGACCAACTAACAATGAAGGCAAAGAAATATAACTGTTGAATGCGACATGTTTCAAATAACTAAATGGCCTAATCTACCAACCGCCAATGAAATAAGGAAAGAATGTATTCAGGGAACAATGATCTCTTGCGATGCAACTTCCTAAAGGAACAACATAAAGGTTGAAGACATCAAACATCTCATATGGCAAATGGAGATTATTAATTTCCTCATTTGCACAATGTTGCGCCCTTGCTGAAGCAATATAAATACTCCTAATGGATGTGAAATAGAAGAGCTTGGATGGACCCAAACTGGTCACAGTATCTCCTAATAGATTATCTCTAACACCATTTAAAACATGGCAATATATATTTCCTTCAAACCGATGACTAATATGGTTCATTGAAACCCATAGATATTAGTCTGTGTAACTTTACTATTCCTTGAGGAATAAGTGTACTTATACATAGTAAAAATTACCAATTTATATATGATACCACATAAATAAAACTCTCTTAAGCACAGTCTCCATGAAATCCATTTAACCCTTTTGCTGTATTCCTTAGTTTAGAATTTCAAAAGTTGTCTCCTGAAAACGAAGTATATGTGAACACCACATGTAAATTCCTTAATGAAAAGCATTGAATAATTTAGATATTCGGGGTATACCTTCATAAACTTCAGCAGAAAGTTTGTCTATCTTACTCTTGAAGTCCTTCAATTCTCCATGGATTTCATTGCATCTCCCATCTCTTCTTGAGACTTTTTCTGCTGGTCCTTGTCTGGTTCCTAATGGAATATGGATGCAGTAGTTAGCAATAAAATTCTGATGCAATTGGTTCCAAAGATTTTCATAAAATTCTAGTGTTAAGTAAGAAATTAGTAGACACAACGGAAATGCACGCATACATATCAAATGCTTGATTACCTCTTACTTACCAGGTCGGTTGGATTTTCTTCTACCATGTCAGATTGAAGAATATTTAGTACGACGTTCTTCCATAGTTAACTGCAAAAATAATTATATTTATGGGAAAAATATTTGCAGAATACTGTTAACAAAAAATATTCATTCAAACAACAAACTTCATAAATAGGCCAACTGTAATTAAGTAATTTTCGGTACAAATGTTATTCACAACAAAATAACTTGGAAATCCAGGTGCTATAAAATGAAGCTTTAAAGACATATGAATACTATATATTGAGTATTATTGGGTGGTATATTTGCTACTCTAGGATTGAGATTTTATTTAAAATTACTAAAGAATGAAATTAGCACCCTGCAACATCTTCAATACATAAACACCTGCATTACATGAGCACAAAAGAAACCCAATTTAATAGATAGTGTGTAACGTACTTCAACATCAAAATACATTGAAAGTATACGGTTGTTTCTGTTTGTGGTTACTGGGCAGAACTTCTCCACCGCTGCTACAATCTGTACCCACCATATTCTGTTTTAAAAAAATTATGTGAGATATGAAGGTAATGTCATTATTCCAGTATAAAAACTTTCTTGGCCGCGAAGGAAAGAAGAAATTAGAGCATCTTACACTCCAATACTGAACTTCTCATTCCATGCACTCAAATAGTGAACTTCTCATTCCCAGCAATGATTTCCACATTCAACCATTCACACACACGTTTTCAAAAATCCCCAACCATTGTCGATGGCAACATTCATCTCAACTTTGATATCCATGGCTTCACCAACAACTGCAAATAGAATGGCATAGTTAATCCCTTGTCTTCTCTAATCCGGATCAAAACTTTAGTAAATTGTGACGAAGTCTAATAGATCTTAATTGCATATGAAATACCTTATGAAGCAAAATAGAAATCCTGAGCTTCCTAGCAAGCATGGTTCTAGTCTAACGTAAGTCTGGTATTTCATTGGGAACAACCATGGTACCTATGATTAAGTGCACAACAGAATACCTCAACCGAAGCCCATTGCACCACTTAATTGTCATTTTCTGCTGCCTGTCAAAAATAAAAATGATCCCTGATCCACTTTCCGATCAAACTGAAGTTTAAGAACACAAACAAAACCAAATTTATAACTGCAATTTTATTAACATAAAAAAAACGCCAAAAAGGTTTTAATATGAAACAATATTTCATATAAGAATAAAAAAATTGTTTACCCATGACAACACATTGACAGATTGCTGCAACGGATTGTCCTTCTCCACCACAAAATCATAACGTAAGATTACATCAACATATCACAAAACAAAATCAAAAGCTTATAGAATTTGCAGCAAAAACCCCAGCTTGAAAGAATAAAAAATACCCACCTTTGACATTGTAATGTGTTTTACGGGAGAAAACCTTAATCGCAATAACCTAGTATCAGGTGCACGATAAAAATTGAATAGCAAAAACGAACTAACAGTTTTCTTGGTTAGGTTAAAAATTAAAAACCCATTTGATTAGAACCCTAAATCGAAACCAAAAAAAAATAAAAGAAAAAGAACAAACCCTAATTAAAATATTGTTCAGACGGATATATCTTCACTTGCAAAAACACTTCTTTGTGCTTAAACCTTTACCTGCGATATTAAAAAAAATAGATAAGCAGGGATAACGGAGAAGAAAGAATGAAAAGGGGGAGAAGTGAGGAGGATCGAGTGAGAAGATAAAGTTATGGGTTGAAGAAGAAGCAAACCCTAATATTGTTTTTCTTTGTTTTTTTTTCTTTTTGTTTTTTTTTCTTTTCTTCGAGATAATAAATAAATAAATTTTTTTTATTTCTTAAAAAAAAAACCTTGTTTTTCTCTCCTTTGAGGAAAAGTGGAACGGAGCAATTCCGTGAATGGGTGACGGTCACCGTTGAACGTGGAGCCTGAGGAACTTAGGATTTTAAAGGAGTTAGATTTGCCAAGGAAGTCATGGAGAACACATTCCTAAAATAAACAAGATACCTCGAGTCCGCGCAAATCTTTTTTCCGCAGAGAACTGATTTAGGAAACTACCATGGTGTTTCCTCGAGCCAACATCTAAAAACTCTCAGTCCATGCACTCAAGAGCATGCACAATTCTAAACCGTCCGATTTCACATCCACATATTACGACGGTTTAAAGGTGCATGTTCTTTGTGCTTAACAGTATAGCTTTTACAATTCAAGTTGAGCCATACTGTAGAGATTGATCATCTCTCATTTTGTTAACTGTGATGTAATTTATATTAATAGGAACGGTAACAAAGTTGCAGACTGTATCCCAAAGTTCGCCAGGAAAACTAGACCTAAAAAGTAAGAGGAAATTGTACAGCAAATTTCCAGACTTCATGCAGGAAAAGTTGCAGAATGACATTATCCACGCAACTAATTAAGATTATCTAATGAGTTTGCGCTGAATAAAAACAAAAAACAACTATTGGCTCAAAGTTAGGTTGGTATTCTTCTAAGTGAATCATGCCTGTACTCCCGCTTCAATCCAGCAAACCACCTCATTCTTCCATATCTTCAGAAAGTGGATCGTCCACCTCACTTCCACTGCTTTTAACATCATCACTGTCACTAGATGCTGACATCTTCTCCACGGAGATGTTATCTAGATCGTACTTTTGGAATTTCACTTTGGCACCCTCGTTAGTCATTTTCCCTTCTTTGCGCTTTCTTGTCTTTTCATTTGATGCTTGGATTTGACGAGCAGCAGCTACAAAAGCAGCATCCACGCTATCGATCATCTCTTGATCATCTTCATCTTTGGCTTCCTCTGCTCCACCTTTGGTATCAATGAAGAAGAGATCTTCGTCTGCCACCTTGCTGTTTGACTTGAATGTTGACTCGTCATACTTCATTTTAGACATATCAAGCACTAACTTGGCGCGTAATTTTGACATTTGTGGATCAAATACTTGCACTCCTTTCTGCTCTATGTTCAATAGCCAATCTAAAAATAGTTCCAGACAGCAAATTATTAAATGTTATGGATGAAGAAAGGCAATTTGGAAAACTGAATAGAGGGTAATAACAAAAATAATCGCCAGTTAACTAAAATGACAGGAATGAAGATGCTTACTTATAAGAGTCTCAGGTGTAGTGATATTCAGTTTATTTGCATTTTGCTCTATCCCAATCTGATTAGAGGCCCACTTGACCAATTGAGATGGCAAAGGAGATCTAGAGAAAGCATTTATGTACGAAATAGCTTTTGTCTGATCCTTGTTGGACCTGCTCAAAGTAAGAAAATAATACAATATGAGTTGTTGAGGTTTAAGACAATGGAGTCGACAAAGCAACAATACGTGACAATCTAGAATATAACTACTATATCCTTCTCTCACCTGGCAGCCTGTGTGGCATCATGAATTACGATCAATTTTGTAATAGCAAGATTTTTCATGTAGTCAGCTGATGCCCCAGTTTCTCTGTCAGAATTAAGGAAGGAATAGTCCACCAGAATCACTGCATCAAACAGAATTTTTCGCAATAGAGCTTCATCTTCGGAA
This sequence comes from Papaver somniferum, assembly GCF_003573695.1. Lineage (NCBI taxonomy): Eukaryota > Viridiplantae > Streptophyta > Magnoliopsida > Ranunculales > Papaveraceae > Papaver > Papaver somniferum. The sequence continues at coordinate 146,140,311 of NC_039359.1, forward strand.
CCCTGGAGAGTGAAAACAATAAAACCTACATTGTCAATAATCGCACTAACGAATCAAAGATAGTTCAGTACTTCATCATGCTTGTACAAAATGAGTTATCTGAAACTAAGTTTTTGAAACAAACATTTGCAAAAACATTCAAAGGGCACAAGCAAAAGAATTTACTTTCCTAGCTTTGGGGAACCCAATTTTAGCTAAAAAGAGCTAGCAAAACTTTATATAAGCTGTTATAGAGTCGAAGACATGAAGATACAGGACAAAGAGAAACCACAAAGCGGTAAGGGACAAAATTTCAACTTCAAAAATTGTAAAGTACAATATAACCACTATGACACAACGAACAAATTATTTCTTTGGGAAAATCAAACCTAATCCTGTACCCTACTATTAACAACAACAAAGAAACCCGCTTCCATAACGAGGCTGAATATACAAGTTCTTGGCACTTAGCATTGATGCAGATAGTTTTTACTTCCCTAAACTGAGAATGGCTATCTCCACGATAAGAAAATGTGACGGAAGCCATTAAGTAAAGAAAACAAAACAAAACAGACACGCTACAGTGACTTGTTTTAAGTACTTGATTATTTTCACGAAATCCACAATACGTAGGTGAAAGACTAAGAATCCAGTTCCAGAAACTAGACCGCAATTACATACTTGACAATAAGTTAACAACAAACAACTTGGTCTGTAGGGGCCTTCCTAGTCTCAGTGAAAGGGGAAATAATAAATACAGCAACACGACTTACCAGTATGGAAATGACAGGCAAAGCTGGCTCCAGCAACATCCTTAGAAGTATACCTGACAATCACCAACAAGAAACTACTAAGTACAAAGAGCATAACCAATAACCAAAAAACAAACAGGACGAGGATAACGATAACGCATAACATAAAACAGATACAGAAACATCCCCCCTAAGCAGCAAATTTGGTTGAGCCAAACATTGAGTTATCATTTTGCACACTAGAATGCCAACTAAGGTAATAATTTAAGAAACAAACATAAGGACTTACAAAACCTAAACTCACAACCGAAACAAGCAATAAGGCAATTATTTGGAAAAACCCATGATGTATATCAACAACAGGTCATTCCAAAATCAAACTAAGCAATGGCAATGTCACTACTATGCACAAAGAGCATAATCAATAAACAAAAAACAAACAAGACAAGGAAAACGTAAACATAAAACAGGTATAGAAACATCCCCTGAGCAGCAAATTTGATTGCGATAAACAAACATGGGGAATAACCAAAATGCACATTACAAAACCTAAACTCACAATCCAAGCAAGTAACAAGGCAATTATTTGGGGAAAACCCATGATATATATAAACAGGTCATTCCCAAAATCAAATTAAGCAATGGCAATGTCACATTCTTACTAAACATTGCTGATACCACAAAGCAATAACAGACCCAAAACAACTTAATTCTATTTTAACTCATAAGAAAATGAACAATCATCTCTCCAGTGCAAGAAAATGAAATAATTCACATACCGAAGAAGTAGCAGTTTCTGAAACCAGTTATTGAACCAACAACCCATGCCTTCAATTCTTTCTCCAAATCCCCCTTCGAAACACCATTACCAGCAGCACGACATTTCAAGCACAAACTCAGCAAAAATGCTTCAACAATAACAACCCCAGCAAGATAATCAACCTTAATCCCCTCCTCCTCACCACCAAAACCAACTCTAATCTCATCACTAACAAGAGGCAAAAACTCTCTCAAAACTTCATCTCTACCATTCTTACCCCCTTTAATAGTCCAAACCTTAACCAAATCCCCAAAACAAGATACAGATAAATCATCCCCACCATCGTCATTTCCCCCATTACAACCACAAATGCTAATATACCCAACAACACCATCTACTAACCCCTCAATCTCCCTCATCGCCTTCTTCTCTCGTACCCCAACGCTCTCGCCTTTCTTCGTCAACTCAGATACCAAATGATACAACTTAAACAAAACCGGAGCTAAAACAGCAATAGATTTCACCCCATTACATGGAGCAGAAGAAGCTGAAAGCAACTGAAACAAATCCCTAATTTCCAAAACTCGTCTAATCAAATCATCATCAGATTTGTTGCTTAGAAACTTCACACTAGAGTAAAACCAGATGGTTTCAAGTGGTGGGATGAGTCTTGATTGAAGAAAACGGAAGAAAATGGAAGTGAAACCAGAGAAATCTGTGTTTTTCTTTTTCTGAAATTCTTCTAAGAATCTATCTATTGATTCTTTTAACATGTTTTCGTAATGTTTACCTGTTAGTATGCCGTTTGATTGTGTTTCGATTTGAGCCATTGGAAGAGATTTATCAGAAACCCTAGAAAAATTTTTGAAAAGGGGGGAAAACTAATGAAGCCCGCGTAGAAAAGAGTAAAACCCTAGATTGTTGGGGTAGAAATGGAGAGAGAGTGGGGGAAGAAATAGAGAAAAGTCAAGGGTTTAGTGACTAGATTGGTCCGAGCTTTATTGTTGTTGTGCGGGTTAGAGCGAATGTGACCTGCTTGCCTGCCTCACTGCTTGGGGTTTTTTTCATAAAATTTTGATGGCACCACAGTTTCCCCGAAAAAAAAAAATATCATCCCTCGCGTTTTTCTATCTCATTGTACCAGTAAGACACGGCAATATCATTGATACTAACTGTGTAACTACAAAAAATTTGATAGCTAACATTCAAAGAAATCTAAAGGCTATAAAATTTTGGACCATCAGAAATATGACAAACTCAAATGACAAATAGTAAAGTAACGATGAGGTGGCGGCGATTTCAAAGGTGATTTTTTCAGATTTAGAAAACTCGAGTTTTTTTCCATGGAATCGTCATCCTTGCTTGATGCTGATGATCTACAGAGGAATTAGTGCAGGTCTCTTCAATTGTTGTTATATCAAGCTTGGGCACAACAGAGTTTCCTTCCTTGGTTGAAACTTATGGTTCTTACAGTGATAGCTTGGTAAACCCTAAAAATGGTGTTGATTCTCATATGGGTAGTGACGATGTTGTTAAGAAATCGGTTCCTAGCAACTCAATGATTATTTTACTTGGGAAAGAGGGGGTTTGTAAAGAATTCATTGGAACTGTTTCCAAATCCTAAATCAAAAGATTGGAGTACCCTCTTTCCTTATCCAAAGCCAATCACCTCTCAACCTCCAATGAAGTTCACTCCACCTATTGAGTTAAATGGTACGAGGGGGTGGATTATTCAACTATTGATTTCTCTGAAGGCATCAAACGATGTACATAGCATGTAGTGGGTTTTTTCGTGGGAAGAAGACTCTCATTCACATCAGTCAAGGATGTTGTGAGCAATCTCTGAAAACTCAAGAATGAGATGAGTTTCAAATTACATGGTAATTGTTCTTTCATCTTTGAATTTAAGAATGATGAAGACCATAGAAGATTGTTAGAGTTAGGCTCCTTCTACATCTCAAAGAGTCTCTTCACCGTGAGGCCATGGTCCAATTTGATAGAATCCTCGTTGCTAGTATTAGGACAATACCCATTTGGGCATCGATCTATGAGGTTCCTCTGCATATGTGGGAAAATGAAGGTTTGAGTTTAATTTCTATTTTCATTGGGAAACCTTTGCTTGCTGACGATTGCACACGTCAGAGAACAAGATTATCATATGCTTGGGTTTGTATTGGAGTGGATGTTGATTCCAATTACCCTGCGAGTATCCCCCTTTTGATTGACGGAAAGATTTCTTTGGAAATACCTATTAAATATCAATGGAAACCTCGAAAGTGTGAATCATGTATGGTATTTGGACATTCTTCCAACAACTGTGTTAGAGAACTATTAGGTCGAACTCGCAAGCGTTGCTATCTCAAGCTTGTTTGTAAAGTTTAGTTGCCAGAACTATAAGTCTTGATTTCTAGTCTACTTATAGCTAAGTCTCGAATTAGGATAGTAAGTGAAGTTGAGCATTAGGCTTCACGACGTTCATCGATTGAAGACGAAGAATTACTAAGGGGAGCTTGTGGAACTTCATCAACAAAAGGTATGTGGAGACTTGAACTCATCTATCACTCAAAAGTCTATCTACTTTATCTCCTATTTGAGACAAAAGTCGTTAAGATATATAGACTTCAATTATACACATTTGATATTTCGAGCTGAGTTTAACTCGCTTACATATTTCTCGAAATATGTGTTGGTAAGCTTTCGCTTTAACCAAGTTCATCTTATATTCTTGACGAAAGTCAAAAGATGATCATGTGAAAATAACCTTGTAACATCTTAAATGATTTGTGTGAGACAGTCGTTTGATGTAGACTCAGAATGTTTCGTATTGATCATTAGATCATTTGAAAATTGCTTTGAAGCTAATAGTTTGTGTAAGATAGCTATTGGCGTCTTCTAAGAATGTTTCAATGATTGTGATGGGAGTTTGGAACAAATAACCATGATTGGATATAGCATAGTATGCGTACTTGTATGCTAACTATTGCAAGTGATTCCAAGTCCGGGAACCATAGTATGCATACTCGTATGCGTACTGATTGGTTAATCAAAGTCTGGGAACTTAGTATGCATACTGGTGTGAGTTTCAAGTTTCAGGATTTAACTGAGTTTGGTGGTATACATACCCGTTCGCATACTGGCGAAGCCAAACTTAGTTTGACCACTGAGGTATGCGTACCCGTCTGCATACTTGAGTAGGTTATGTTCTAAAATCGGTTTGTTCATGAACTAATACATTTATATAATAAGGAATGCAATCTTTTGCAAACCGTCGCAATAATGTCATGAAATGATTCGAGTGAATCAAAATCGATTTTTCTTCAATTGTGTCTTATATACTTCTATGAGAATATAAACAATTGAACAACTCTAGAACTAGTTTCATTTGAGTCATTTGAACTAGTTATGGTTAAGATGAACAAGGTTGATATGAAAGTGTTCATATGGCTAACTTCGGTTAACTATTTTTGAGCCAACAAAGGTGTACACGTTTAGGTACGGTTACTCATATCTAAATGGAGTCACTTTTCATTTGTGTGTAACAAGCTAAGTTCAATCTAACTGTTGAAAGATATTAGCTTGAGTCTAATCAGGTTTCATCTAACGGTGAATATTGAATGCTTTGTTACCAATGTAACATTGATTCCAAACCCTGATTTGAAGACTATATAAAGGAGAACTCTAACAACTGGGAAACCTAATCCTCACCTCCTCTGTGATTGTGGGACAAATACTATTAAGAAGAAGAAAAAAAAGAATATAAGGGGGTATTAAACCAAAAACCTCCAACAAAGATGTTTTACATTTAAATTTTCAATAAAAATCGGGTAAGTGAACATGAGTAAGATTATGCAAAAAAAAAAAAAAAAAAAAAAACATGAAAACTTAATTTGATTTCTAATCTCAAACACAAATCATTAATAAAAGAAAAATAATAATTGTGTGAAAATTAAATCTTTTAACATATATTTGTGAACATCACCTTTAATCTCCTATAAAGGATAAACCCATTTTGAGCTTTAACGTTTTTGATTCATACTATGTAGACCCGAAATATAAACTTAAAAATGTGTCATCTGTCAAATACTACAAAATCCAATCAAATAATAATATAGTAAACAAAAATGTTGAAATCGTTGTAAATTGTATGTGGTAATATAGAAGCTTATAATTGAACTATGTCATCGTATTGAGGTGATCCAAATATATCTAAACCTCATATCACATCAAATATAGGTACGATATTATAACCGGAAAAATCTGACAAAACCTTAACCTTTGCAATTAATTACTCAAAAAATACTTCATTTGAATATCCAAAATTTCAGAATCCAAATTAACAAAATTTAAAGAATTAAAAACTTAAAAAAAAAATACAAAAGAGGGTGGCATAAAGACGATTCACACGAACCTAGAAACTTGGCGATTTCGTGAGAGCTAAGTTTATTACATCAAAGAAAGACCGATTTATCCAAATAATGCACGATCACTTTTATTTTATGGAGGGAAAATATCAGACATGAATTTATCTTTTGCAAACACAAATCTGGACCGCTACTTATATAAGCTAACTTAGCCAATACCCTAATAACATGGGCTTGATAAAAATATGTAGCATTCAATTTTTAAATTTTTTTAAGCATAACATACATTTTTTGCTACTACGTAAAGTGACAATCCCGATACTCATTAAATGGTATTTTTTTTTTGTATCGTAACCGATTAACTGACACAAAATTAAAATTTTCCACTGCACAACACCCACCAACATCATAAGAACTACTTACCACTACTTCTTCTTGTACCCCCACCGCAAACCACCACTCACAAACACCTCACAACCACCACTATTATATTTATTAAATTCATTATTCATTAATGGAGAGATATTTCTTAGGATCTATAAATAATGATATATATATTTATTATAGGAAATTAATAAAACACTAATTATGAAAAATTAATAGGATATTAATGATATGATAAGAAAATTAAGACCGTTAGATGTAATTCTAACTTTCAATCTCGGACAAATGAAAATAGAAACGTTGATTTAGATTTTGGGAGAACAAATCAGGACCGCTTTTTATTTAGCCTAACTTGTCTAAACTCTGTTTCACAAATTAGTATTATAAGTTCATTCAGGACCGCTCTTTTAAATTCATTCATTCATGCTTGAAATTGTTTGACAACCTATATTTTTTCATCCTAGTGTTTGGTAAATATTTCATAAAGTGTTTTTTATGCAAAACATTTTAAAAGTGGAGGGTAATGAGGTTTTAAAGGCTTCAAAAGCAAATGCTATAATTCACCCTAATTTTATATTTTATTTTTCAATTCTATCCCGTCTTTTTTTATAACTGACAAATATTATTCTTTATATTTTATTCATTATAATTTATGAATAGAACGAAATAAGAGATTCTGTTTTTCTTTTCCCAAGAATAAATCTAGACCGCCACTTACATAGGCAAACTTTGCCAAGAATAAATCTAGATCATAAAAATCAACCACCGCCACTATTTCTTCTGCCACCAGTAATGTTACCGCCTTCACCACTCACAATTACCCGCTATCATTTTTACCACCCATTACTTCCTCCACCACCACCATTTAGTAATACTACTGTGGATAAGGAAAAGACACCGAATAATATGTATATATGACATGCACTGCCTCACCTTTGAAATATCTACGGATGCATAGTGCAAAGAATTAATATGATATGGTATGTGTTTAATAATATAGATAACATTTCATAGTACTGAGCAACAACCAACAATGCGAAAACAAGATGCCACTAAATTTCTATGAGCGTTCGCTAAAACCCGTGAAGTCGCTAGTACTACTCATGCGCCGATCCGCAACTGAACTCTCACTGTAAGCTACCGAAACGGCGAAACCCCACTAGGAAGTCCTGCCACCTGCTGGTCAGCCAACCAACCCTGTAATCAAAATTTCGCCCACTAGGAAGTCCTGCCACCTGCTGGTCAGCCAACCAACCCTGTAATCAAACACATATCGTGCTGTTATGACATCCATAATTATATTTTATTCATTATGTGTACCAAAAGTACTGCCTAAAAGAGACGTTGCTAATTCGATGGGGAAAGAATAAGAAAATAAGATTAATAATTAAAACAAAAAACATCACAAGGTTTAAATTTGCAACCGTCTATGAATATAACAGAATAAGAGATTTGAGGTGCATATTACAATATCGTAGAATGACTGGAAATTTTGAAAAACTAAAACTACATCTTATGTGAGTAAAATGGGTTGTCATATAAAATGATTTAATGTTAGTTTTCCTTTATATTATTGAAATAGTAAGAACATATAATGCCATATCTATTGTTGAGCCCATTTAAAGTTTTAATCTTTCCAGACTATTCTTAAAGGGGATAAAATCAACAAGGATCTGAACATTATTAATACCTACATAATTATTCTCGAGAAGAATGAGTTCTGGTGACGTAATTTTTCATAGACTACCTAGTTTAATGTTTTTTTTGAGGGAGGATGGAGGTAAGAGTATGTGAAAATTAATTCCGATATAATTCCATGGTTGGATTGAGGATACAACTGGCATAGGAAGAGGCATTATTAGGAAGAATGTCATAGTATCAAAGTAGAAAGGAATTATATACGAGGACATGAGAAAAGATTTTTTGGACAGGAGAATAGAAATATATCGGTTTCTCCTTTACTTTTGTAATGATAAAAAAGATAAATTCGACAATTAATAAATATTATATATAGTATATAAACTTTGACAAATACATAACCAAATAAAAATCCATACCCGTGTCGAACTAGTGGAGAATAATTATGTTATAAATGTTATTATCACTGTTACGAAAATTGTTACAAATACTGTTACAAAATACCATCCCCTACTATGCCACCGAAGTTCTCTGAGGTTAATCATGGTTACACAGTAGCTCTAATATAGGATTACCTTAAAGACCGACTGAAAAAGAAATTGGGTGGGTTATGTTGAGGACGGAACGGTAATCTCATCATTTTGAAACCAAAGTCAAAGAAAATATACCATAGTTAAAAAATTCTTTGAAACCAAAAAGAAATTTATTATGATGATGACTGCCATCAATACTCGGTTATTATACGGGAGTTGACCGCTACTGAAGGTGGGACCCAACATAAAAATAGACGGTCATCAATACCATGATAGTTGGAAATTCATCATTTTAGATGAAGAAACCGGGATCTTTAGTTTCCAGGAAGGAGGAGAAGTCAGAAATGGCCAGAAAAACCTCTACTAGTATTTACAAACATATTTTTGGTGTACATGACGGCAAGGTTAAAAAGGAAGTGTGACCTTTTGAAAGTATATAACCATGTATTTGTTTTTAATAATCCCTTGAAAATAATGCAATTTTTAGAAACATATATTTTTATAGAGCGCATGAACATGGTCATGGACGCCACATCCCTTAATGCTCTATTGACCATGAACATGGCCATATGCTAAATTAAGAGCATATTTGATAATTTGATGAGAAAAATATGTATGTGTGGGTTATTTGCAGGTTCACAATGATAGATTTGTGTTAGTGTTTGCTTGATAGAATAAAATAGAAGAAAGCTTTTATTTTGGTGTTTGTATGGTCAAGATAATTGTAGCTCAATTTTTTTTTCCTTGTATGAGCATGTTAACTTCAACTTCATTTTAATTACGTAAAATCCAAAAATTGAGAGAATCTTTTTTCCTGAAACTAGGATAGTATGTAAAAGGATATTCGTATCCAAATATTAATATGAAAAACAAACAAACAAGTGTCTTTAATACATGAGACATATACTTTTATAATTAAGTTAGTATTACTGCAGACATAATAAAAGATAGAATATTCATGATTTATTTTTAAGTATTAATACTTAAATACTAAAAGAAAATATCCATATGCAAAATAAATAACTATAAGTTTTGTAGAAATATATAAACTGAAGTTAGTTCTAATATTTTCTTCACAAAATTGCAAATAACAAAATCCATAAATATATAAAAGAAAAAAAATTAAGGTGATGTAATTAATGATGTTTTTTACATTGATTTGGCAAGGGAAGACAAAATCGTGGATTTGAGATGATTAGAACTACGGTTTTCTGAGTTGAAGTTAATGCTGAAACTTAAGGATTAAAGATGGATATTAAGAATAAGAAGAAAATTTCCATAGCAACAGGAAAGATTAATTAAGTGAAAAAGACGGATTGATTGAGATTGAAGAGCTAGGGTTTCAGAGTTGGATTTAGAAATTAGGGTTTCATGTTGAATCTGAAATTGTATGGAATTAATAAGGGTATTATACTATTAAGGGATGGAGAATGTAAGGGTTATGGTGAAATTGAGGTGTAGAAGCTGAATTGTTGAAGAATTGATAATTAGGGTTCATGTGTTCTTCCCCAAATTTGATGATGTGATTGCAAATTCTCCAGCAGATGAAAAAGATAGAAAAATAAGCGCCTTTATACGAAGTAACTTGGAGTTTGCGGATTTTGTCAGAAAAAAATCCGATATCGGATTTCCGATAATACTTAACCTTAACCTTATCAGTTTACTCAAAATCGGAAGGATTTTTGTCCGTTGACACCCTATCAAGTATTCATTTTGATGACATGAATATATGATGTCGTCATTTTTCTGTTTTAACCCTTGTTCCCGATTGGGTGAATACATGGCCGGCTCTGAAGCCCGTCAAATTGTGCTCTTGCACAAGGTGGAATTTTTTTTTTAAGTTAACACAGGCTTTGTATTTTTGATGGCCCAACAGTTTTTGGTTGTTCAAAATTTAGAGAAATGGGAACGGAAAATACAAAGCTAACTTCTCGGCTTTTCCTAAAAGAAGAAGAAGAAAACAACAACAAAAGTACCAGATTATCACTTAACCGTAGAGGACGTCAAACTAGGGTTTTCATTTCATCCAGTGCATTGATTATTAAAGAGAGTTTAGTTCTAAGTTCTGGAATCATTATTCATGAGTTCTAAAGTCTAATATCTAGATTCATAGACTTATGTCAATTTGTCACTTCGCTAGTTTAGCTTAGACTGGTTGATCTAGGTATCTAACTGTCTTGGTTTTTGTTTTTCAATTTTAAAGACACAATGAATTGAATTGTGAATTCTTGTTTGCATCTAGATGTTTCATAATTGATAGTAAAGAGTTGGGTAGCTCTGATATCTATAGAGATTATTAGGTTTGTAGGCATATAGATTTTCGAAAAATGATGGAGCAGTTTACTGACTAAGATGCAAGGAGGACGAAGTTCAAGTGACAGTGGACACAAAATTAATAAGAGGTTACTATCTTATGTTAAATGTTCTTTGATTAAGATTTTACTTTCTTTACTATGCAATTCCTAACTGTATTTGGTAGCATGACATATACAAAAGTTCCTAAAAGAGTATTCCGGTATTGTTACTTTTCGGACCATATTGTCAGTCCGACTACATGGAACATCTATTTAGTTATGAATTTTTTTTCTTGTCCTAGATTTTTCTAACTTTAACACAATTCTAAAGCAAAGAGTAATTGGACGGCGAATATCTACTTCAATTTGTTTCTGTCTGTTTTCGTTCCCGACGGAAAGGTTTCCAATTCTTCACCATATATATAAGAGATATTTCATTTAGAGATGAATTCATGCCACAGTTTGGCCATGTTATTGGCCTTAGAATCTTTCGTTTCAGTGTTATATATACAATAGATTTCGCTAAGAAAACATACAAACTGCATGTGTGATTTTTTTCACTATAAGAGGGCGTTCCAAGAACTTTCGCACGAGGTCGTCTAAATGTGAGAGACGGCCCTGGTTGAATATTTCATTAAACAGAACACTATCTAAAGTCTGTGAAGGTGATAGCTAACATTCAATATATCAAGTTAGTTTTAAATCTTATCATGATCATAGATGTTTTTATTCATGATCTTTATCATCTTGACACTAAATATTATTATAGTTCATTGAAGATTCGTGTCTTTCTATTCTCCAAATATAATTTTGGACGTTGAGACCTTATTATCCGGGAGTATCAAGATTTTTTTCCTCTCCTGAATAAATAATATCAATTTGTCTTTAATTTATTCAGCTATCTTTGTAAGTGAAGGCTTTTCATTTTAGAAATATGTTATATCACTTTTTGTGAATTATCATCCACATTAAAAATTGTTTGTTTTATTTTCTCAGAGACCTTATTGGTTTTCAGTCATCACACTGATGGTATTTTTCACACCAACAACTAATTTGAACATCTGACTCTTTTAATGAGTTATCCATGCTTCAAAACTTCAAAAATAAATAATATATGAGCTATTCCAATATGATTTTTCCTAGGTTTTGCTAAACCAAATACTTATCATCCTACACAGGATGATGTTTGATACAATTATTTTGTTTCACATCCAGAATAGCTAGAGCTTAACCCGTGGCGTAATGGCACGACCTCCAAAATAAGTGATTCTTTTTGCCTATTAGTTTTGGTGTGTGTCTTTCATTTGTTGTTACCATATAAGGTGACAATTATTTATCTTCGTCATGTTTTCTTTAAAAATGTAACAAATTTTATTTTAACACTATAGAAGATTAGCCTGACTCCCATAATATTATGTATGTTATAACGACACAGAATAGACATTGCTTACTACCACGCTGCGAAATATCGAGATATTACATGATTTAGGCTAATAATTGCATATTATTGATCGGAACCAACCCATCTCATTTCTATTAAACTTTCCTGCTAGAAGCATACATGTACCGATGTGGTTCTTTGCAGATATTTGATAACCATGTAAATCATTGATTCATATTACTTCTAGGAATGCCGCAGGATATGATTGATTCGATAACATTTGAAAATATAATGGTTGTTCCTATTTATTTTTTTCTTTTTTCTTTTGTAAAAGGCTTAAAACGCCAAAGGTTATATTAACGTTCGAAAGGTTATATTAAAGTTTAAACCTGGTAAGAAGTTTACTAGCTACAATACCAAGTAGTTAAGAAAAGAAAGAAATAAAAATTTCCCGCCCTAATGTTGACAAGTTTCAAACTCGAGTCGCTGCTATCATCACCCAACAACTTTAGCACTGTACCACAATGACATCTAGCGATGTTTATTCCTTGGAAATGTACAAAATAAACTTTGTGACCGAGTACAAAGTATAGATGCTCCTTCCATTGAATAAAAGTAGGAAAACATTAATTAATTCTAACTCCACATGACGGGAAAAAAAGCGGAAATCATAGATTGGCCTCGGATTATGTCCCGTGGTTTGTCTTTGATTGAGAGAACAAGTGAGACCTATACACTAAACCACCCCCTATTAGATCACAGGTTGGGGGAGGTGGACGTTCACTTTCTCAGTCGGGACTGACTCTGCGCTCAGTCTAACATCACTCAAAACAAAAAAGATCTCGAGAAGAAAATGGTCATATTTAACCGTTGTACATTGCTAAAATTAAGAAATCAAATGTAGTTGCGTGAAATCACACAACTACACCCGTTTATAATAATGATAATAACACAAAGCTTAAGTCATAAAGATTAACTCAAACATTAATGATATTTTTCACTACTTTGATACTAGAATGATCTTCACAAACACTTTGTAATGAACATATGGATCTTTTACAATGATTTCAAGACGATCTTACATACAACAAGGGTGGAGTACAAGATGAAATCTAATCAAGTTTTATCTCTATCTCTTTATAATTTTCTTAGCATTTCTTTCTCAATTGAATTTCTCTCTCTCTCTATCATTTTTGAACCCTTATATAGGCCAATATGACTAGTAGAAGACAACTGAGGTTCACATGAAAATCTCTGTTAACTGATCTTATTTCAGTTTGTCTTATTCGCCAAGCTTTGGGGAGATGTCGCTGTCTCTCCCGCTGCTTTCCATGTCTTTCATGCAGCTTATTTTGAACTGATCTTCGTTTTGTTCTTGTCGTGTAACTGTTTCTTCGTGTCCTTTCTAGATCATCGCACTTCTATTCTTCGCCTTACTCTTTGATTATCGTAGTAACTTCGTATTTGGGACCTCTTATCTGGGGCGAAGTTAAGTTATGCCTTGTGCGATATTTCGTCCCTATATTTTGCCTCTTCTCGCGTTGTTCTTATGTAAGTGGAATAATGCGAGAATTCTTGGTCAGTCTTCGTGTCAGACCTGTCTTTTCGTTTTCTTTGTCTTACCCGACACACTTCCGTAGTTTCCGCGTAAATGCTTACACGTGTTGACGGTTTTTTCCTTTCGAAGCGGCAAGTATTTACTGCTTTTCTTCGGATAAATATCTAGGAGAGAGGTAAGAAAAAAAGGTTTTATTTTTCTACCGTCTCCCTCCTCTATTCATCTTCTTCTCCTTTCAAGTTCTTCTTTCCTTTAGAGTTTTTCCAGTTTCTGGCTCTTGTTTTATGGCGAACCAAAGCGAATCTGCTCCTGTTACCACTGCTCCATCATCTTCTCGGTGAGTTAGTTTTGCCTCAGTTTATTCACATTTTGCGTTTTCTGTGATTATGATCTTCATAAGTTTTCCTTTCGCGATTGTTTCTGTTTTTCATGATTTTAACATTCCCATACTCATTCCCATATACACTATGCAGTCTAAAGCGGAAGCCTACCAAGAAGTGGACTGATGTTCTTATAAGATTTTCAGATCGTGCTTAAAGAGAAAGGTTTTACCCTTATCGCTCCGGAGGGCACAACTTCTGTTACTTTCTTAAATGAAGAAAAAATTATGGAGCAATCATGGAACGCGAATCGCATGCCAGTTGCGCTTGGACAGTTGTAGGCGAGTCTTTATCTTCCTCTCTTTGATCCTGAGATTCCACTTTTTTTATCAGATCCTCGCAAAGATTGATCGCGCTGTCTATCAGTTGAGTGGGGATGCAATTCACATTATTCTTGAGTTTTCGCGTCGTGCTACTGACGTAGGAAAATCCCTTTGTCCAGATAAAGCTAAGCCTTATGAGCCTGCAGACTTTATTGTTGACTCGTTTTTTGAGCAGTATGCCGTGCATTGTGTTGTCAGAGATGGTTCGCGCTGGGGTGTTCACCTGAGCAGGGCGAAGTTGAAGGATGGCGTGATGAAGCTCATCGACAACGTGGATCATCATAGTAAGACTAACAACTTCCTTCGCCATTCTAGCGACCCTGACTTGATGAAGCACTATCTTATTATCGAGGGTCATCTTTTTTGGGGTCTTGGTCCGGATGGGAATCCTCGCGTTGGGCCGGATGAGTCTCTCGTAGGGCATGATGTATTATCTACCGTGCTTGCATATTTCCCCTGGGATTTCTATTGGCCTGAGAGGGAGACTGATGTGTGTGTTTTCCCCTGCATTTTGTGCAGCTTATCCAATTTTGTTTGACGGTCTCTTTTCGATCTTATGTATTTTATTCGAATTGGTAGATGGTATAAAAGAGGCCACTTCGCTTGAGAATAAGGCGAAGGCTGTTGCTGAGAAGAAGAGGAAAGAGCTTGCCGAGGCGAAGTTGGGGAAGAAGTCTTCACGTTCAAAAAAGGTAGTGTGTATTGTCGTTTCATGATGAGTTTTACTGCTTCTTTTTGCTAATTGAATTTTTGTTTGTTTAGTCTCTTCCTGATGAAGAGGAGACTTGGGATGAGGAAGAGGATGAAGAAGATAAGGGTTTCAAGGAGGAAGATAAAGAGCTCGATCGTGAAGATTCTCATGTTTCGCACAAATCCAAGAGGGTGAAAATCAGTAAGGATAGCCAGAGTAGGAACTAGTCTAGGGGTTTGCCGAAAGATAAATCCCTTATCAATGTGCTTAACCTTATGACCTTTAGGTCTTCCCAAGTGTCTGACTCAGCTGAGGCTGGTGTATCCGTCGCGCTATATTGGATTACGAAGTCCTCTACTGCAGATGTTGATAAAGGAAAGAGCTCTCGTGTTGATGAGGTTTATGAGACAAGTGACTTCGCCCCTACTCCCAACACGACAAAATAAGGAGATTCATCTTCCCTTGAAGGCGTTTCCGCAAACTTTTCTTCTAAGATAACCTCTGTCGCTCGATTTTCTATGTCCGATCTCACTTTTGCTCTTGTTCGCGAGTTGGATTAAATCTTGTTCCACAATATTCTGCTGGTGTCTTTCAGTCTGGATGGGAATTTATTTCTGAACTTTCCCTTGATCAACATCTCGCGTTTGATTATTTGGTAAGTTCGATACTTTGCGCTTTTACCCTTGATTGAGCATATCGCCCCTTTTTAACGTTGTTCGTGTTGCTTTTCAGAATATGTGTCGCAGAGTCGCTCAGATCGAATATTATCGCAAGGTGACGAACTTAGTTCGTATTCAGTCTACCCAGATCTCCTCTCTTAAAGCTGAAGCTGAAATTCTCCAAGGCGACGTTCCTCTGCTTCAGAAGGAACGCGAAAGACTTACAAGTGAGTTATCTATTGCTCAAGGCTTGGTGACCGCAGCTCGCATTCGGAATGACTTGCTAATGGGTAGGTCCTCATGACTTTCTCCTTTATTCTCTATTTTCGCCTTATTCTTTCATTGGTCCTTTAGGGATGTTCTTCTTAGTTAAGGGTCGTGAGGTTCCTTGCAGAAGTCTTCAGCTTGTTTGATCTTGCCGTTGCTGCGAACTTAGATAGGGAGGCTCTTCTGGCGCATTTTAGTTCTTTTAACCAAAATTTTATGTTGGCCGATAATGATGAGGATGATATTGAAGATGATACCGAGGATTACAAGCAGAAGCTTAGTAGCCAGGAGCGGGAATGAGAACGGAAACGCGAATCGTTAAATTTTCAAAAAGTGAAATTCTAGGAACGCGTCAGGAGCGTAAATTAGGTTTAGTTATACTACTAGTTACCTAAATTTATAAACAAAAAAGAAGACAACAGCATGAAATATATCTCTTATTTAGTGCTTGTTATCCTGAACTTGGTGCTGGAAGACAACACATGAAATACTAATTAGCCTAGTGTCCGTTAATTTAAGTGTAGACAACAGCATGAAATATATGTGTAGAGTCTGTAGGAGAGATGGAATATTCATTAGCCTAGACTGCCTAGTATCTGTTAACATACAGACCATTTTATCCAGAGTCTGAGATAAACACTGACACTAACTTCTTGATAAGATATACTAAAAGACTAAAACTAAAACGTTCTAACCTAGAATATATAGGAGCTGGATATATGATATATTAGATAAAGATGTGAAGATATGAGAATATACAGTTGTAGGATATTTAGCCAGATATTAGATATGCTTCAATCTGATTTTATTACAGCTGGAATTGAAGGTATTTGGGTGAATCGTTCCTCCCCTGTCAGGAGCCCGTTTCTTTCTTGTTAGGAGCGCGTTCCCATCACGATTTTCACTGAGAAACGCAAATTCGCGGTTCTCAATGAGATTCGTGAACACTCTTCACGTTCCTGGCTACTAAGAGCAGAAGTATAAACATCTTAGGTTTGAATTTAGGAAATTATATGGAGTTGTAGGAGATCTTAGGTCTCGCGTTAGGTCTCTTTGAGTGAGAACCCAGCAGCTGAATGACGAAAAGACAACCTTATCGCTTGAAAGGAATAGGGCCGTCGAAGATGGGGAGAGGGCTCTTCGGGGTTATCAAGAAGACAACCACGAGCTTCGTGTAATCCTTGAGAAGATTCAGAATCACCTTAGGATCCAAGGCAACGATGACTTTGACAGAGCCTTAGGTGGAATTGAGGAGAATAGGGTTACAACGGTTAAGTATGTTAGTTGGGTTGAACAACACCAGAAGATGTTAGATTCCCTGATTATGCATAAAGAAGGTGTCCCTGATAGCCTATCTTATTTTTTTTTATTGTTATTTGCCTTCTTCCTTAGGTACTTTTCTTTGTTCCTGATTTGTTTTTGTTCTTCGCAGAAAATGAGAAAATTTAAAGGCTGAACTGGGTTCCCTGGTAGAGAAACTTGAGAAGTCGCAGCAGGAATTGATGATGTTGAAAGGTGGTAAGGGTTCTTCTTCGCAGCTTAATACTGATCTGTCTGAGAAGCTTTCTTTGGCGAATGATGAGCTTATTCGTGTAAGGGATGAGGCTGAATAGTACAAGGAAGACATGAAGGCTAGGTACGCGTTTTTAAAGCGTCGCAAGAGAGCCCAACTTACTAATGCTAGTCGCGAGGCGTAGAGGCTATGTAACAAAGTTGCTAGAAAAACTGTCGATCACGTCACTACTGAAAACAACCTTCCCACTAGGGAATTTCCTGATGTTTTCGTGCCTGAGGATGAAGTCGTGGAGCCTGGGTCCAGCGATGAAGAAGAAGTCACTGAGGGATAGCAATCCAGTGGCGAATAAGAAATTAACGAAGAAGATGCTGATGAAGAAGACGCTGATTCTGAAGATGAGTTCGCTGAGGAGGTCAGCCAAGATGAAGCTAATGAAGATGCTGCAGGTGGTGGTGAAGGCGGAAATCAATTATCTCAAGTTGCTGGAGATGGTCAGGAGACGGGTCGACAATGACCTGTTTTATCTTCTCAGGGTGATGTTCCAGACGCTGCGCAACCTGAAGCAGGAGGTTCTTCTCAAGTAGATTCTCCTTCTCGTGATTGGGATGCCTTTTAATCGTGTTCTTTTTTAAACACTCTTCCTTTTACTGAATGGTTTTTTGGGAGCTCCCAAGCTTGGGGGGCATATCATAACTTTCGATCCATGTTTTTCTTCCTGTGTTAGAATTTTAGAACCAAAGTAGATGTGTATATGAAGTTGAATGTCTCATTAATGTTCGATGTTCTATGTCACTCTTCTGACTGCACCTTAGTTTGTGTGAAAACGTGTCTTATGGTATTTAAGGTATGACTGAAGAGGTGGGAAGCATATAAGTTTTAACATTCTCATACTTGCCTCTGCTTCTCACCTTTGAAGGAGGGTTATTACCAAATGCCATAATCTTCTCACCTTTGAAGGAGGGTTATTACCAAATGCCATACTTAATCTAATCAATGGATTTATAATATAAGTAACGCGAGTATTCACATTGCGAACTAGATGAACGTGAAAATCAGTGTCGGGGTTTATGCGATATAATGTTAATATAATTGATGTGTCAAGGCTATAGTATGCGAAATAATGTTATAACACGAGGCTACACTAGCATATTTTGACGAAATATTCAACACACGTGGTTTTTAATTATACTTAGCTTAATGGGGGTAATGTTTCCCTCGCATCCCTTCGGGCTTTAGCGTGATTTTCTTGCTTCCTTGGTTACTTTCGCGTTCCTTTGCCTCAGCATGATGTCCGCACGATCTTTATAGGTCTTACTTGCTTCCTAAGTAAGGTCTTATTTCCTTCCCCTGGCCCACATAGAGAACTTAAAGGACTTATATATGGTCGTCTTGGGTAGGGTCTTCCACCTGTTGGGCGACGAAATCTCAGTTCCATGTGCTCTTACGAGTCATTGGCCATCAATCTCGCCTTAACTGTGTTAGTATTTTTACCTCCTCAGGTCATTTATGCGACAATATGCCAGGTCTTAGATACTCTCGTGAGTACAAGTCCCAACTCATTGGCGTCTTGACACTTAACTTCCTAGTGGAGGGTGTCGTCCATTTTTTCTCCCACTGAACTGCCCTTTCAAGGAGGTCACCCCTAACCATTTCAGTTGAGATCTACCCATCCAGTTATTCAACAATCGGTGTGTCTCGACCTCGTACCCTTCGCCTATGTGGCTCGTGGTACGAAATCACACCCTAAGGGGGGTTTCTTTGGACCGAGTGTATCCAAGCCAGGAAATCCTTCTACTCCACTGGTCATGTTTCTACACCCCTCGCCAGAGAACTTATTCGCTGAGTCGTTCGTTCTCAGTGGCCTCCGACGGATAGGCTTTTTTTCCCCCCAATATAAGTGACTTCTCCAGGATTTTCCCAAATATGACGCGCATTGGGGCTTAGGGTCGCCTCTTACATGATTGTGCTAAAACGTCGGCGCACGACCACGCGAACTAAGTTGACAAGCCAAAATTGGGTACCCAGCTTCCTTAGTTAGAGGTTTTAAAATAGTGACTTGCTTCCCCCTATTGAGGTCTTACGAGAGATTCGATGTGAATTTTGTTTCGCCTTTGGCTTGCTCACGTATATAAAGAACTTTGCTTCGTATTAATGTTTCTTTGGTTGATACATAGCTTTCTTTCTTTTTTACATAGTTGTGGATGTTGTTCTTTCGCGTATAGTTTTCGCACGACTGCTTGAACGCGAAATATAATATTTTCTTGTTTCTTCTACTTTTTCTTTCAAGCCTGTGTAAAAACTTGACCTTTGGCATTGCCGTTCTTGTTATTACGCTTGTAGACTTGTTCCGGTGCTTCATTACATGATTCCTCCATCCTCCTAAGTGTAGGTGTGGGTCGAGGCGTATCATCAGCACATGGGTTTCTTCTTATTGTTGTTTGACTATAGTTCTGGTGTTGAGCCATCCTTTCCCATTGTTCTTTCTGATATAGTGCTCTTCTGCTCATCTAATTTCCTTTTCTCCCGTGTTGGCACACTTCGTCCCATAGTTGTTCGTCCATTTTCCCCGCTCTCTGCTATCTTCCAATGTCTTTTTCTCTGATCTTTTGTAACTTTCTCCATATTCTATCCCTAATCCATACCCTTCGCACCTTTCTCTTTAGGTTCTGGTTTTGCATCATCAACCGTCCATGCTCCTGAGCAAGATTGACTCGTTCTTCTATTAGCATTTTTTAAGTTTCTTTCCATTGTGCGAGCTTCTCTTCGTATTCGTGTTGGATGGCGAGAAAATCTCTTCATTTTGATTTTGGTGGCAGAAGTGGTTTTCTTTCCTTTTGTCGTTCGTACCGACATCCAGCATTGGTCTTTCTGGATCGTATGGCTTGATCTATTCCGTCCAATTATTGCGGGTTCTCCGTAACAACAGCCAGTTCCTTCCCGCATCTATTGTTAAAGTTGCCTCTTTGAATTGTTAGAATCTTCGATATTTTGAAGAGAAGAGGTTTTAAAATAAGGTTTCTGAATCAAGATAGGAAGATGTAGCGTTTTGAGGGGTGAACAACCTTGAGAGAATTTTCTGAGCAAAACGAGGAGATGGTGTTGTGTTTACCACGACTTTACGATAGAGAGAGAGAAAGAAAAGATAATTTTACTGGATGCTTACAAGATCACAACGATATTTTATCATCATTTCCTGATGGAACGAAGGAGAAAGGTCATGTACATCTTCAGAGCAATGATGACTTCAAACAATCAACAGGCGAATTCTCGTGGTGGACAGAAAATGACGGTAAATAATTTTTGAAAAAACGATGTCTTCTAGCTGTTAAATATCCGATGAGGATAAATCCTCCCTGTTTCTAGCGCCAAAATGTAGTTGCGTGAAATCACACAACTACACCCGTTTATAATGATAATAACACAAAGCTTAAGTCGTAAGGATTAACTCAAACATTAATGATATTATTCGTTACTTTGACACTATAATGATCTTCACAAACAGTTTGTATTGAACAAACTGATCTTTTAAAATGATTTCAAGACGATCTTACATACAACAAGGGTGGAGTACAAGATGAAAGCTAAGTTCTAATGGTGTTTTCTCTCTATCTCTTTATAATTTTCTTAGCATTTCTTTCTCAACTGAATCTCTCTCTCTATCATTTTTGAACCCTTATATAGGCCAATATGACTAGTAGAAGACAACTGAGGGTCACATATAAATTCCTGTTAACTGTTCTTATTTCAGTTTGTCTTATTCGCCAAGCTTTGGGGAGATGTCGCTGTCTCTCGCGCTGCTTGCCATATCTTTCGTGCAACTCCTTTTGAACTGATCTTCGCTTTGTTCTTATCGTGTAACTGTTTCTTCGTGTCCTTTTTATATCATCGCGCTTCTATTCTTCGTCTTACTCTTTGATTATCGTGGTAACTTCGTATTTGGAACCGTCTTATCTGGGGAGAAGTTAAGTTATGCCTTGTGCGATATTTTGCCCCTACATGAAATATTTGTGAAACTCGAGCAACTAGTCTGTCCGCTTAAGTAGCTAAAGTTTACGTTTACACGTACGTAATCCTGAGTATAACTTTTGTGTGTGTTGGACGATATGAGGTCGTATTTGATAGTATTGTATTAGCAGAATAACCAAAAGGGCAAAAGTGATAAAAGCGTGAAGGGTACAAATGGATCTTTTTTTTTGGTATCAGGCACGAAAACAAAAAACAAAGAATTAAGACTAACTGTTGTTTACAATAAGAGTAACAATGCTAGTTGGAATATTGGAACTGGTCCACTTTTGTTGGACGTTGTGGGTGAGTGTGTACGTTGCCAGAGAGTGAGCAGCCTTGTTAGCCGGTTTTGGGACAAAACTGCAAGCACCGCTACTGTTAAGAGTAGTCATCTTTTGGATGATGTCATCTTTCAGTCTCCATATTCTCCATGGGGTTTTCCGCCGTTCTCCTTTTAAGCTCTTGACGACAATCTGACTATCTCCTTCTACAATTATGTTGTTTAAGTTCAACCAAGACACTAAATCTGCAGCTAACTGGAAACCTTATGCTTCTGCAAAGATAACTGAGTCTGATCTTCCCAGTATAGTACCAACACCATGATAGTTTCCGTTATGATCTCTTGCAACAGCTGCACATGCGAAAAACTCCATTTTTCCACGCAGCATCGACGTTAATCTTGATATTGAGATGATATGGAGGAGTCCATATTATATTGGTTGATTCAAGGTAGCAGTATGGTTAATACTTTCCATCCCATTAAGTTTTTCTTCCCCGTTGTAGTTGTAATAGAGATTGTACCAGTAAAGAGAGATCGTCAGTGCATCATGAACACTCATGTTCTTGTGTTCAAAAACCTTCGTATTGCGGCATTTCCATATGGCCCAACAGATGGCCTTTCTTAGAGAAAGAGAGAAGTGATTATCATTAGCTCTGAGCAGAGATTCCACAAGATTAGTTAGGGTTATCTGATTGTTTCCTTGTAGGCGAAGACCAAGAGGAGATGCAAACCAAACAGCTTGAGCGAAGTTGCAATGAAGGAATAGGTGCTCTACTGACTCTTCAGCGTTATTGCAGAAACTGCAAGTAGTTGAGACTCCTTCGATGAATCTTCCAATTCTCTGTGAGACGGTTAAGCCCTTATGAATAGCTCTCCACATGAATGTATTGATCTTTGGAGCGACTGTCTTAACTGCCCAAAATTTCTTCCAAGGGAAGTTGTTCTCGCTTGAAGCTGATGTCTCTCCTCGGTGTACTTGAACCATTTTATGGAAAGACTGTGGTGTAAAATCACCATGAGAAGTGTACTTCCATATCAGCTTGTCGTCAGAATGAAGATTTGGAGAGATGCTTTGGATTTGGTTGCAGGTGTACTGATCTGTGGTGCCCTGGAGCACAGTTAAGTTCCAGTGACCTGTAGTGCCGTCGATTAGATCGCTAACTTTTTTAAACTACATGTTTCCATTAGCTAATTTCTCAGGCAAAAAACCTGGTAATGAAGGAACCCAAGGATCTGAGAAGATGCCAATTGGCTGCCCATTTCCCACAAGCCAGATGCATCATTTCTTCAGTTCTTCTCTAATGTCGAGCATTGCAGCCCATGTTATTGAACAAATATTAATCTTCTTTACCTCCCAGAAGGAATTATCTCTGAGATATTTAGCACACAGGATTTGTGCCCATAGAGCATCTTGTTCTTGAAGGAACCTCCATGCTAATTTGGAAACGAGGGCTAAGTTTAGCTCATCTAGTGAACGTAAACCCAAGCCACCTTTTTCTTTTTGCATATTAAACCACTCCCAGTTTAGGAAATGCATTTTCCTCTTCTTTCTGTCATGACCCCACCAAAAATTCCTGATTATCTGAGTTAATTTAAAACCGTTTTTGGTATCATTGTAGTTACCATGTAGAAAACTGGAATGAGAGCAAGGACAGATTGAATGAGCACTGTTCTTCCAGCATGTGATAAGTTGTTTTTTCTTCTGCCTGCAAGTGCTGCATCAAACTTGTCTACGAGGAAGTTGAAATTTGACACTCTATTCCCTTGTTGCATAATTTTTACTCCAAGATATTTCTCCTCTTTTTGCATTTTCTTAACTCCCAACTGTTGAATGATTTCTTCTGCATAAGTTTCAGGGACACTTTTGCTGAAATGTATGGAGGATTTAGAGTAGTTAATCAATTGTCCTGAGAGGTTGTAGTACTGTTGTAAGACTGCAGTGATTGAGTTTATAGTTCTAGTATCAGTATTGCCAAATAAAATCACATCATCTGCAAACATGATATGTGAGACACTTGGAGCCCATCTATTGATTTTATAGTAAACTCCTTCATCTTCCATCCTGTTGATGATACCTGACAAAGAGTGAGAACAGATGATGAATAAGTATGGAGATAAAGGGCAGCCTTGCCTTATACCTCTTTCTCCAACAAATAAAACCCTCAGGCTGGCCATTAAGGAGTATAGAGTATGAAGCAGTTTTCACGCAATTCATAATGAGGTCATGTGCTCTGTATGTGATACCAATATTCATGAGTGCTTGATTCAGGAAATGCCAGTCAACTCTGTCATATGTTTTGCTCATGTCGAGTTTCAGCGAAAAAGAACCTTGTGAAGTATTTGAATGGTTTATGGAGTGAAATAATTCCTTAGCCACCGCAATATTGTCAATGATCTGTCTTCCCGGTACAAAGGTTGATTGGTTCTCTTCAATGAGGCTGTCAAGGAAAGGACTGAGCCTGTTTGTGATAATCTTCGTGACCACCTTATAAAGCACATTGCAGAGAGCAATGGGTCTGTAATCAGCTGCAATTTCAGCATGTTTCTTTTTTGGGATCAACGTCAGATAAGTGTGGTTTAAGCCAGGGGGATGACAGAATATCTGAAGCAGTCTTGAATTAGATGCACAACCTCTTGACCTACAACTTCCCAACATTTCTTGTAAAAGAGAGATGGATATCCATCGGGGCCTGGCGACTTCAAAGAGCCCATTTTCTTTATTACGTTGAAAACTTCCTCAGCACTAGGTATTGAGTTTAGGTACCTGCAATCACCTCGACTCAATTTATTAGCATTGTCCAGTGTCATGGCATCAGCTGATACATTTGTATCTTTTGAGAACATATCCTGGAAATGGAATATAAGATTGTCTCTAATCTGCTCAGGGTCAGAAATCCAGTCACCATTAAGATTTTTTAAAGAAAATATCTTGTTTTTACTTCTTCTGTGAATAGTAGAAACGTGGAATACATGATTGTTTTTATCAATGGAAGGAATCCATTTGGATTTGTTTCTTTGTTGCCAAAACATTCTGTCTCTTTTCTCAAGAGTAATGATATTATCACAGACGGCTTTCTCCTCCTATCTGATGTCTCTCTGGTGTTAAGATGATTGCAGATCAATCAGCTTTTGTTTCAATTTCTATCTACCTTCGTGTGTCTCCAAAAGTGTCCCTTCTCCACTTCCATAGACCTTCACCCAAAGTTGTTAATCTTGATATTGTGTTTCCTGCAGAATTGTCCCAGCTATTTTGCATTACCTCTTTGAATTGTGGGTGATCAGTCCAATAAAACTCAAACTTGTAGTTTGGCTTTCTCTTGGGTGGTTTCCTCGTAGTGTTGAGGATTATGGGGGAGTGATCGCTTTCGATTCTCGGAAGGTGTAGGACTGCAACATCCGAGAATAGGACTCTCCATTCTGAGTTACAGATTGCTTTGTCTAATCTCTCAAAGATTGGATTGTTTTGGGTGGAATTGTTAGACCAAGTGAAGGCAGGTCCAGCATACCCAAGATCAAGAATATATCTTTCCCTTATCATAGTTCTGAATTCTTCGCAACTGATATCTATGGTTGATGAGCCACCTTGCTTTTCATATTGGTGCATTAGGGCGTTTAAGTCACCAATCATACACCATGCAACTTCAACAGTTTCTAAAGTATTGTTTATGTGTCTCCAAAAACCATTCCTATGTTGTTGAGCTGGAGGCCCATATACACAGAAAAGCTCACATCTTGGTAACTACAAATGGGGTTCAATAACACAATGGATGCAGTTTGTAGATTTTGAAACTATAGATATGTCCACTGTGTCATTCCAAAGTAAAGAAAGCCGGCCGCTTCTGCCAATAGCAGCAACGTATTCAAAGTGATTTTGGTTAATTACTTGATCGATTTAACCGATACCATGAAAACATCCATTCTTTAGATATTTCATAGTCTTCAGACAGGAAACCCGTAAATACAAAAAAAAAATTTAAAAAAATTAGAATAGTACATATATTATACATTTTTTAGCAGACACCTAGCTATACTAAGTCCAACAGCGTCAATAAATCTCCAATACCCATACCACCATTCTTGTTTCTTCAAAAGTAAAAGGAAAAATAGACCCCAAAATCCGATAACAAACCCCAAAAGCAATAGCACCATAAAACAGTAGCTTCTCTTTTGTATCTTCTTGATCATCTTCGTCGTTATCTCCACTTGGACGCTGTGTATCAGTAGTATTACTACATCTATGACGATCACTCTCGCAAGCGTTCTTTACAGGGTACCCACACAACAAACTGTTGTTGGCGTAAGCTGAACCGTCAATGCTTAATGTATCAAAGTGAGGTGCCGTCGGAATTCTTCCCCTCAAATTATTGTAAGACAAGTTGAGCTACCCAAGGGAGTCTATTGATGTCAAGGATTGAGGGATTGCTCCGGACAATTTGTTGAAACTCAAGTCTAAGGAATTTAACCCAGTCATGTTCCCGATGCTCTCTGGTATTTTTCTATGGAGATGATTATGTGATAGGTTAAGTGTTCCAAGGGCTTGTAGTAGACTCATCTCTTTTGGAATCTCTCCGACAAGATTGTTGCATGACAAATCAATTCCTGAATTATAGTTGTACAGTCGCATAAATTGCATCATTACCCCTTTGATCACCATTTCCAGTTGAGGGCTACTAGAAAACGTAGTTTCACTGACCAGGACTGTTTCATTAGGTCTATTTATTAGCATTTCGAAGTTGCCTACTTTGGGTGGGATTGATCCAGAGAGATTATTTATTGAGAAGTCTAAGATTTGGAGTTGATGTAAGTTGGTCAACTCAGCTGGAATCGATCCACTGAACTTGTTTGACCTTAAAGAAAGGATTTTAAGATTGAGTGAACCAATGAAAGCGGGTATAGCACCTTCAAAATTGTTGTTCCCTAAGTTGAGAGCTTCCAACTTCTCAAGTCGTCGAATGAAATCAGGAAACTTACCACTGAAAGCATTTCCATTCAAAAGAAGATGATTGAGACGACTTGCCTGGCCAAGCTCGTCTGGAACTTTTCCAGTGAGACTATTACTGCCAAGGTTTAGAAAGTAAAGATGAGTGCATTGCACAAAACTAGAAGGTATACCCCCGGATAGATTGTTGTTTGACAGATCAATAAATATAATCCCTTGGCCTTGTGTTGATTGATGTGAGCAAATAGAGAACGGGATTGAACCCGAGAGTTTGTTTCGCGCTATTGAAACAGCCTGAGCCTTGGATAGTCTGTTCCCACTCTCTATTGAGATTTCACCAGTAAACTGGTTTTGTGATACAAGGAAGGATAGCTCCAGTTAGGTTGTTGTCAGACAAATCCAGATTAGTAAGATGAGTAAAATTGCAAATGAAACTGGGGATCTATCCCTGTAGGTTGCATGATTTTAGCTCTAAATTTTTTAGTTTGAATTTAGATGGACGTAGGTGTTTGTCTATAACTACAGTTAGCTTATTTGATTTGAGATTCAGTTCATATAGGTTCAATTTTTTTTGATCAATACAACAACGAATATATATAAAGACTATTAAGGAGTTACAATAAGAGACTCCATCTCACAGAAGCGACAGAGCCAAAGGATAGAAAAAAAATAAGAGTTGGTACAGCGATAAACAAGACTGCACTATGAACCCCAACCGATAACCCACAGAAGAGATATGAGAAGCTAATGTCTATTAACTGCATTTCCCCACTGCCTAAGAAGATCTTGATAAGCCACACCTCTGAATTCCACGTTAGGTCCATTCCAGTACAGAAGAGTTGCCTTCACAGCCTCAATAACCTTAGTTTCCACCTTCTCTTGCTTCTCGAAAATCCTCTTATTTCTTTTTCTCCAAATGACCCAACACACGGCAAAGGGAAGTAGTTTCCATAGAGTACGAGCCCTTTCAGTTAACCCCTGTATGTGTTGACCTAGAAACATATGCTTTATATCCTTACACATTACCCAATCCCTCCCGTAATCCAGCATAAAAGCCATCCAGACTTTATGTGTATAGTTGCAATTCAAGAAGAGGTGATTGATTGACTCCAATTCTTTCTTGCACAGAACACACTTGTTGTCCAAAGTCACACCTCTATGGGCAAGGTTATCTTGTGTCATAATAGAATTGTGATGCAAAAGCCAAACAAAAAAGGATACCTTTGGGGGGACTAAAGGAATCCATATCTTGTTACTGCGAAAGTCGGGGATATTGTTTGAGATCGTTATCGCATTGTAACAGGATTGAACAGAAAACATACCTTCCTTCTCCCACTTCCACCTTCTAGAGTCTTGCTCCGCGTTTAGTGTAACACCATCTAGTTGTTGGCAGAGTTGAGTCGCTTCTTGTATTTCCGTATCTGTGAGCCTTCGCCTTGGGTCAATGTCCCAAGCATCATCTCTGTAGAAATCTGCAACCCAACCTTGTTTCTTCCTGGAAACTTCAAACAACTCCGGAAATTTTAAACACAGAGGTGTATCTCCAGTCCAAGTATCCAGCCAGAACTTGGTTGGATGCCCGCTAGCGACCGAGTACACAATACCTTGTGTGAAGATCTCCAGCCTATTAGTGATGCCCCTCCACTGACTTGTTCCATATGTTTGTTTTACCGGCTTAACATCCCAACCATTGTCTTGTACCCCGTACTTTTCTCCTAGAATCTGCCTCCACTTAGCATTCGTATCCGTAGAGAAGCGCCAAAGCCATTTGCAAAGAAGAGAGTCATTCATCACCCTGATGCTCTTAATTCCAAATCCTCCATGCTCCTTATCCATACAAACCGTCTTCCAAGCTACCAACGGGGTATCTTATTTTTCCCATCCTTGATTCCCCATAAGAAAGTCCTCATTTTTCTCTCTATCTTCTTAGCCACATCAGGAGGAATAGAAAAACAAGACATAAGATAGATAGCAAGAGAGCATAAGACACTCTTAATCAGCACTACTCTCCCTCCATATGAGAGATAAATCCTCTTCCATCCTGCCAATCTCTTGTCAATTGACTCCAAAAACGGATCCCATATCTTTTTGCACCTATAGTTTGTCCCAGCTGGCATACCTAAGTACCTAAAAGGAATCTCTTCAAAAGTGTAACCCAAAGAGGATCGAACAGCATGCATATGTTGGAAATCCCCCACACCAATAGCTGTACTTTTGGACATATTAATCCTCAAGCCAGTAGACAACTCAAAACACATCAAAAGACCTTTAATGTTATGGATGTACTCCTCTTTGTCAGCGGAGAACACCAATGTGTCATCTGCAAAGAGGAGATGCGACAATGTAGTGCCTTGCTTGGTAACTGTCAGCCCTTTGATTGCTCCCCTTGTTTCCACCGCGGCAAGCATCCTGCAAAAACCTTCCATAACAATGGTAAAGAGAAAAGGTGACAGTGGGTCTCCTTGTCGTAGCCCTCTAGTACTTTTGAATTTTTTCCCCATCCTCTCCGTTTACCAAAACAGAAAAATGAGCATGTGAGATGCACGATAAGATCCACTTCCTCCACATAAATCCAAACCCCATTTTACGCAAGACCCAAATCAAAAAACCCCAATTAACCTTGTCGTACGCCTTCTCTACGTCCAATTTGAAGATCCATTCGGGTTCCTTTAAGCGCTTATTGGAGTCAATGCACTCGTTAGCCATAAGAATACTGTCAATAATTTGTCTCCCCTGTATGCAGGAACTCTGGGAAGTAGAAATCAGACGGGGGAGCACATGTTTCATTCTAGAAGAAAGAGTCTTAGCGATGATCTTGTACGTCTTGTTGATCAAGCTGATTGGTCTAAAATCTTTCACTTCTTCGACACAGTCTTTCTTTGGGACTAGAGCGACCAAAGTGTTGTTGATTCTCCAATCTAAAGAACCTGTGGTCTCGAAATGCTTGACCACAGCCATGAAATCAGGACCAACGACATCCCAATAAACCTTGAAAAATTCAACAGTGTACCCATCAGGCCCAGGGGCCATATTCACCTCCATCGCCTTTAGGGTGGAAGTTACTTCTTCCTCTGTGATTGTTCTTTCAAGCCCCATCCTCTCTTCGTCCATAATGGAAAAGTCAATATTAAGAAGTTTCGGCCTATCTGGGAAAGACTCAAAGTATAATTCCTTATAGAAATCATCAATATGGTCATGTATCAGCTTTGGATCCTCTTGTAGCTCCCCTACGATTTTTAAACAACTAATGTAATTTAACTTTATTCTATGATTTACGATTCTGTGGAAATACCTGGTGTTGTTGTCGCCTTCTTCCACCCATTTATCCTTATTTTTCTGTCTAAGTCTAATATCTTCAAGTCTTGACCATTTCTTATATTCGAGCTTAAGGTCGACCTTCTTTTCGGATTCCTCACTAGTTGCCCAGTTTCTTTCCCCTTTGAAGTATATCTCTTTAATATCCTCAAGAAGCCCACCCATTTTAGCATTAATACTACCAAAAGTCTCCCAATTCCATGTTTTCAATTTCTGTTTAAGCCACTGAAGTTTCTTCCAAAGGATATACCTGGGGTTCCCCTCTACCTGGAACTCACTCCACCACCCAGCAATCTTGTCTTTGAGAGAAGGATCTTCGAGCCATATATGTTCCAACTTATAGAATAAGGGTCCAGATCGCACCCCTTGTGTGCTTAGGAGCAATGGGATGTGATCAGACACCGGCCTTGGTTTAGCCGATTGAGTTGTATCTGGAAACAACTCTTCCCAGCTACTATTAACTATAAACCTATCAATACGAAAATAAGTGGGGTCGGCCTGTCCGTTTGTACAAGTATATTTAGCCCCACACAGTGGAAGATCAATCAAATTCCAATCCATGATAAACTTAGTGAAATTGCGCATACCTCTTGTGATGGTGCATGCCCTATTCTTCTCTTCTGTAAACAAGATGATGTTGAAATCTCCTCCTATACAACCAGGAAAATCCCAAATCCCCACGATATCACCAAGTTCCCTCCACAATACACGTCGATCCTTCACATTATTCAGTGCATATACCCCCACAGAGTACCAAGTCTGACCAGTTCTTCTAGATTTAAATAAACAAGCTAAGGAGTAAACACCGTCATGCCTATCGAGAAGTTCAAACTCCTCCCTTCTCCACACTAGATCCAATTGAAGGTTGATAAGAAATTTCCACCCCTGCCCTATTCCAAAGTTGTCTTCTTATAACATTATCAATAATAGGAATCTTCGTCTCCTAGAGGATCACAAGGTTGACATTCCATCTGTTCAATACATCACTAATCACAGCTTGTTTCGTCGGGTCACGAATGCCCTGTACCTTCTACGATAAGATTTGTGCATTCATGGGTAACCCTTCTGTCCCCCAGCTGTAATTCTTTTCCCTTCCTTGGTGTTAGTTGGTTCCAAGTTAACTAGATTGATCGCTAACCTCTGCTTCTCCCTAATAAGTTTGTCCGTAGGGGTCCGTGGAGACGAGGTAGATATGATTTTCTCCTTGTAGACCTCTTCCTCGCTTGTATTCCCTTCCTCTAGACCTGGAATATCCTCCATCAAAACCTCTTCACCATTCTGTAACATAAGAATTCGAGCACCCTCTAGGCTGCCATCGTTAAAACCCTCATTAAGCACTAATTTTTCTTTGTTGTTCTGAACTTTGTTTTCTAATTTTCTCCTCTGGTTGGTTAAATGGTATATAATAATTGAATCTATTTCCTTTTCCTTATCCTTGATAGGTTGCCCAAAAAGAACAGACATTGTGGAGAAAGCAAAGAGCAATTGTTCCCTCTCTTTGTTGGATTCTTTATCCAAATCAAAATTACCAATTTCTACAATTGAACTTCCTTCACCCACTGGGATAGCATCACCAGTTTGTTGGTCCTGGTCGCCATAAGCAGACAAGAAAGAATTGCTGCTATGTGTGGGAGATTGAGGTTCAATTCCATCTAATGGAGTGATTGATAGAGGGGAATTCAAATCATCGCAAGGAAATACCTGTGAAGCTCCAGATGTTTTCCCTTCGTGAATAATCAGTCCAGTTTGATTCTCGAAAGGATATGGAATAGATTGAGTACAACAATGTTGTCTAGGATTTGTTGATGGATTCGATCTCGAGAGAAAATACCTGAAACCTTCGTTAAAAATCACCCTTCTTTGTTCTTGTAACCCTTGACCAGTAGTGTTGATTTGAACGATGGATTTTTGTTTATTTTCAACTACAACACCGAATAAAGGTCGAGGCAAATCTTGAACCGAGTCTGTACTCGGGGTAGTCACTAGAAATTTGGGTCTCCACTCTTCGGGTTGTTGTTTCTTTTGGGTGCTGATTTTCCCACTGGGCCATGATGCTGGTAGTACCCTACCTTTGTTGCTCCGCATAGGCCCAAGTTCATTACTGTGACACGAGTCGGTAGAGGTTATTTTTTCTTTTTCTTTTTGTACGATGCTGGTGTACTTCTTTTTTTTTTCTTCTTCTTTTTCTTTTTCGCATTTCTAACGGTTTAAAAGTCATCTCCACCGTACTGCCCCATGTGATGTTTGACTTGGATGGAATTCTGACCCATAAGGTGTTGCTGAGACGTCACTGTCTTCTGACCCCTATCCATGGTCTTGTCCCTATTATGATCAAGGTCGATGGAAGTAGCCTCGAGATATGTTGAAGATCTCCGATCATCTCTCCGACCATCTCTCTGTTCACCTCCCCTCTGCAATTCTAGCTTAGAATACTTATCACTAGTCTGTTGGATTAATTTCAACATAGAAGTCACTAACAAGCTGGTTAGGACAAGATTAGGAAATTGATGTAATCCTAAGGGAATTAGAAGTCATCTAGTTCTAAGAAAAGGAAATACATGTAATAAGGTAATAGGACTAGGAAAAGGAATTCATAGTTCTATATATATATGATCACCAAAGTTGTGGTTAATTATATGAGCAAGATTATAGCTTGTGTTTAGTTTTGAGAGATTTTCTAAACATCAATAAAGAGAGTTGTCTTTATATAAGCTAAGTTTCATCTTGCAGTTGCCATTAATTGGTATCAGATCTTGTAGAGAATCACTATGATAATCAAGAAGAAGAAGAGAATATTGAAAACACTGAGAATAACGTAGAAAACCAGGAAGCTCAAGCTATCCCACCACTGCGAAAATCAACAAGACAGATATAAAAGCCACAGTATCTGGAGGATTATGTTCTTCAAGCTGCAGAAGAACGTGAGATTATGCTACTTTCTGTTAATGATGAACCAAGGAATTTTCAGGAAGCAAAGGTCTCGACTAAATGGACACAAGCATGTAGAGAAGAAATTATTTCAATCAACAGAAACAAGACTTGGTTTCTAGTTGATAAGCCAGGTGGGGTAAAAGTGATTGGCCTCAAGTGGATCTTCAAGGTTAAAAGAAATGTTGATGGAATTATTAAAAAATATAAGGCAAGACTTGTAGCTAAGGGATACGTTCAAGAATCAGGCATAGACTTTGATGAAGTTTTCGCACCAGTTGCTAGATTAGAGACAATTCGTCTCTTAATAGCAGAAACTGCATCAAACTCTTGGGGAATACATCATTTAGACGTAAAAACGGCATTCTTGCATGGCGAACTAAGTGAAGATGTTTATGTTGAACAACCAGAAGGTTTCGAAGTAAAGGGACAAGAGCATAGAGTTTAGAAGTTGACAAAATATCTCTATGGTCTAAGACAAGCCCCTCGATCCTGGAATACAAAGTTAGATCAAATCTTAAACGGAATGAGATTCATAAAGTGTTCTAAAGAAACTTCTGCATACAGAAGATAAGAAAAGGGAACGCTTCTTGTGATTGCAGTCTATGTAGATGATCTATTTTTGACTGGCAACTCCCTTAAGGTGATCAATGAGTTCAAGAGAGAAATGTCATCAAATTTTGAGATGTCAGACCTCGGAAAACTCACTTATTACCTTGGCATAGAAGTCCATCAAGGAGTAGATGGGATTCAGATTAAACAAGAAGCTTATGCAAGGAGAATTCTGAAAGAAGCAGGACTCGAAACTTGTAATCCAACAAGAATTCGAATGGAATTTGGACTGAAAATTTCAAAAGCACAAGAGGAGCCTGAGATTGATCCAACGAGTTATAGAATAAATGTTGGATGCCTAAGATACTTATTACACACAAGATCAGATTTGGCTTTCTCTGTGGGAGTAGCAAGCCGTTATATGCAGAGTCCACGCAAGTCTCATGGTGATGTAATAAAGCAGATATTGAGATATCTAAGAGGAACAATCAGCTGTGGATTGAAGTATGGTCGAGGAGGATTAAAAGGAATTGTTGGGTATAGTGACAGCAGTCATAATATTGACCAAGATGATGGAAAAGGTACAACTGGTCATATATTCTATCTAGGTGAAGCACCTATCACATGGTGTTCACAGAAGCAAGACACTGTTGCCCTCTCATCCTGTGAAGCTGAGTTTATGGCTGCAACAGAAGCAGCTAAACAATCAATATGGCTTCAAGAATTATTGGGTGAAATCAAAGGAAGAGAACCTGAAAAAGTTCTCATCAAGATTGATAATAAGTCTGCAATTGCACTCACTAAAAATCCAGTGTTTCATGGGAAGACGAAACACATTCACAAAAGGTATCATTTCATACGAGAATGCATCGAGAAGGAGGTCATTAACGTTGAACACATACCAGGAACTGAGCAGAAAGCAGATATATTGACAAAGGCATTAGCTCGGATCAAGTTTGAAGAAATGAGGAAATTGATAGGAGTACAAGATTTCTCACAAGCACAGTTGAAGCTTAAGGGGGAGAATGTTGGATTAACTTCAACATAGAAATCACTAACAAGCTGGTTAGAAAAAAATTAGGAAATTGATGTAATCCTAAGGGAATTAGCAGTCATCTAGTTCTAAGAAAAGGAAAGACATGTAATAAGGTAATAGGACTAGGAATAGGAATTCATAGTTATATATATATATATATGATCACCAAAGTTGTGGTTAATCATATGAGCAAGATTAGAGCTTGTGTTTAGTTTTGAGAGATTTTCTAAACATCAATAAAGAGAGTTGTCTTTATATAAGCTAAGTTTCATCTTGCAGTTGCCATTATAGTCTCCACCTCCTTGTAAAAAATGACTTTGATGCCTATCTTGTACACTATACCTTCCTCCGTAACTTCAACCATTCTAGGAACTTGTGGATTATTAGAGGAACAATGAACTAGAACTTTATAACATGTTAGGTCAGTGAAATTCTCCGACTGTTCGGAGACCTCCATGATCTTACCCCAAGGTTTCATTATAGCTGCTGATGTTTCACGCGACCACAAGTGAAAGGGTAAACCTTCCATCGTCATCCAAAGGTCTCGTCCTTGAGTGTGGAGATTGAGCTTGTTAGCCGAAGGCCACCAGGTTTGAAGATGGATTGTTCCTCCAAGGAAGGGGACGTGCTGCTGTTCAAGCATCATCTTTCGAATACCTAGTTCTCTAACCCAGAAAATGCCCTTGTTGTTAGAAAATGGTCTGATTACAAGACCATTCTCCAAATGGAAAACAGCTGACAGTCTATCCTCCACCATCTTCCAATCAGCTGGATTGGGTGAGACCGAGCATACAATTGCTTCCTTCCATCTACCCAAATCCCTTTCTCTGTTCTTATAGGTGATATTAGCCCCCCTAAGAGACGATAGTGGAGTGAATGGAAGGTTATTAATTTTATCTTGTCTTCGATCATGGCTTGCATTAGCTGGCCGTTTCTCGACTAGGTTACTGATCTTAGGCCAAGCCTCCTTTCTCACTTCAGACTCATAAGGGGAGGAGAAGTTATTTCCCAAAAACCTTCCCCTTTTGTCTGTAACACTACGATTCAATTGCAAAGAGGCCTGAAAATCATACCATCCTCTGCCGTTTCTTCCTTCTGGGATGATAAGATGATGTGGTTTCTCATTTCTATTGCCTGTGAACCAGTCCACGCCCAAAAATCTTCCTTGATGGTTGAGACGGTAGATAATCAAAATTGATCCCCTCCCAAACCTCTCCCTCCAGTGAGTAGTTTTCAGATTGTCATCTCTAGCTTCCTTGAGAACTTGAATGAGCCAATCCAACCCAGAGATAGATACAATGATTGAGTTAGTAAAACCATTAGATTTTCAATAATCTTGGTTGTTGGTGGATTGTCCTTCTCATATGTAATAAACTCGAAAGATTTGCTCTCAATGGCAGTGATCCTACGAACCATTACAGCAGCATCCTTGGTGAAACTTGATCCTCTTTAGGTCTCCATTGAATTCATTTCTCTCTGGTTAGCTTTTCTCTAGTATCTCCGGTTCAATTGATTGATCAAAGATATCAATGAGGTAGTTCCCTCAATGTTGAAGTCCTCGAGGTTTTTAAGCTAGGTAATGCAACTTGGCATGGTACCTGATAACTGATTATCTCTTAAGTAAAGACTCCGAAGAGACGAAAGCTCGCATATTGATTGTGGTAAAGTCCCTTGCAGATTGTTGAAAGTCAACCCGAGGAATTCTAGATTTTTTAGCTTGGATATCGAAGAAGGAAGGCTACCTGTTAAGTTGTTATTCTCGAGGTAGATAAACTGCAACCGAGAAAGGTTGGAGATCAAAGAAGGCACAGATCCTTGAATTTGACATCCTGACGCACCAAGTTCTTCCAATGACGGCGCATTTGATATTGAACTCGGAACTGATCCAACTACTTTATTTCCTGAGATATCTAGTACTTGGATTTTAGGCCATCGGTGTTTAAACATCTCAGTAAGATCGACTCGAAGATCATCACTGCTGTCTAGTTGAAGACTCCTGCCCGCTAAAAGTTCTTTAAGTTGAGGAAGATAAGGAACATGCCCATGAAGATTACAGTGCGAAAAGTCTAGAATTGAAAGAGCTGTCAAATTAGCTACTTGAAGTGGTATTTGGAATTTAAGCTCAGAATTGATATTCATTCTTAGAGACGATAGACTGGAAAGGTTGAGGAACTCATGGATTGGAAAAACTGCTTGATATATTGCAACTAGAGAGATCAAGATCCATAAGATTGGAAAGAAATGATATAGGTTCTGCAAAAGTTTTTCGTGTAGATGTGGCCTCCTACAGATCAATTCCACTTAACCTTAGTACCTTCAGATTAACTAATCCACGCAACCAGTTAAGAGAATGGCTTTCGAAGGAAGATGAAGATATATCAAGGTACTCTAGAGAAGATAAGTTAGCGAATTGTGTAGTAATCGAGCCAGAAGACAATCGCCACCTCCAGAGACCAAGATGAGTGAGTTTTTTAAGATTAGCAAACTGGTGAGGGAGTCCTATGTCGTCAAAGATTATATCGTTGAAGCTAAGGTCAAGATGCTCAAGATAAGTAATGTTAAATATGGAAGGAGAGAATTTACCAGTAAGTGTACCATATAGTGGAAAAGATAAGGTGTCGGAAGCGCTATAAAACGTCACTTTCTTGCCGTAATCTGCTGCAAGCTCTGTATTACGAAGGTCTACTGAAACGACATGAAATGAGTCGCTTGAACACTGAACCCCATGCCAACTACAACAGTTTCGATGGCTTCGATCGTCTTGCCACGAAGACAAGCGATCTGTTGGGTCGTCTAGGTATGATTTGAAGGTTAAGAGAGCAGTTCTTTCTTCATCACGGCAAGAGCGCGATACTACTGGAAACAATAACAATATTACAAGAATAAGAAGAAGATGATGATAATGAACTTGTGAGATTGACATTTTATTCTGCTTCTAAGTTCCGATTGATGTAGCTATATATAGTATGGAGCTTAACAGTTAACACTGCATTGAAAGTCTCCTGAAAATTCGATGTTTTCACAAATTTCGGCTTGGCTTTGGATATGTACAAACTTTGCAATCTAGCAGGTCCATTTATTGAGCTTGACTAAATGGCAAGAATTTCGTGTAGTAGTGATAAAATTCTCCAAAGCCCAACTACCCAAACAACGGCATAAGAAGATTAAACTCAACATTGAATGTAGTTTGAATTATTTGTTGTATCAGTTTGATTATACCACTACTTCAACACTCGGGTGAGCATATGTAACCAACGTTTTAAAAACCGGACCGCAACCGGAAAAATCACTGGGTCAGGGTCAATTGGTTTAACCGGGTATTCAACCCGGGTGACTGGGTCACTACAAATATTATCCTTTAAATAATAGGACTAATAATCTTATTTAACAATTGGGAAGTCAGGTATATATAATTATGTAATTAATGCAAGGACATGAAGAGAAAACATAAATATTTCATATTCAACCCCTTAATAACTGCTTCCACGATTCTTTCCTATTATGTTTTCTCTTTCACATTCTCACCATCTCTCTCTAACTCTCTTAAATCTTAATAATACAGAAGCAGAAATATGGTCGGCAACTGCGAGATTCTTCCTCTCCTTCGTCATTCAACATATTCTTTCTCTCTTTCTCTTCATCATTATTCAACATATATGTACCGTAAATTTATATTGTCAGAAGATTTTTTTTTTCTTTTTCTTTTGGAGTTCCTAGCTGATTAATAGACAAACAGATCTATGCATACTAGATCTGATTCTTTAAAGCATAATGTCTTTCAATTACTATTCAACATCAGAGAAAAGTAAATCATAACACCGATCGATCTATGAGTAATGAAGAATTTATATTTTATGAAATTGGGAAAAAAAAATCGAACTCACCGGCTGAAATTTTTGATGGAAAGCAACCGGATGAACCGGCTAAAACTCAGCTGGATCATTGGTTCACCGGTTGGATCGGCCGGGTCATCCGGTTCAATGCTTTTTTTTGACAGAATACTGAGTCAATGTTGACCCAACCCAATTTTTTAGTTGGTTCACTGGTTTACTGGTCGGACCGGTAGGTTCGATCTGGTTTTTAAAACACTGGGTGTAACCCTCCAAACCGGCCGACCAAATCCACCCGTACTTTGGCGGGTGGATACCCAAATCTGTTCATGGATGTGGAGACATTCTTGTAAGTCCATTAAATATTGGGTCGGGTACAGGTGCATATCTATAATTTCATGCACACCCACACCATTTAGGTTAACGTACGAAGGTAAACTTAGTTATTCATACCAACTAGTATATCTACTCGGTAGTATTCATTTATGAAAATTTATT
Organism: Papaver somniferum; assembly: GCF_003573695.1. Classification (NCBI taxonomy): domain Eukaryota; kingdom Viridiplantae; phylum Streptophyta; class Magnoliopsida; order Ranunculales; family Papaveraceae; genus Papaver; species Papaver somniferum. The sequence continues at coordinate 146,179,170 of NC_039359.1, forward strand.
TTTACACGTTGCTAGTGAAGAGGCGGAAGGGGTTTAGCAAAATGGAGTCTGACTTTGTGCACCCGACTTAACTGAGATGCATGTTCCATTTATCAAAATTATAACATTCTCTTTAATGACTCGTCATCTTCTGTTTCCAGATTCTTCATCATTCTGTCTGTTAAACATAATTAATAACAACTCTTAATGTACCGGCACTTAGAACAACACAAAACAACCACTCCAACAGTTTTAGGTTGACTATGGTTTAAATTGGGAATTTCCTGTGAGATTAATAGAAGGTGGGCCCCATCCCACACCAAAAATCAGTAAGGTTTGTGGTCACTGGTCAACATAGAACCCGTTGGATTTGCACAAACGAATATAGATACAAGCACGAAAAACCATGTCGTTAGGGATCTTGGTGGACCCGCCAGAGTTATATTATCCATTAGGCGGATGGTCCATTTGATGAAAGTGATACACATACCGAGGGATAAATTTCGCAGATGCCACCGACTCTCACAAGTTTGAGGGTTCCGCCACTTGTAAATAAGGGCCACATTTTTGGCGGCAGGACCCTCAAATTTGTGAGAGTCTGTGACTTCTACGGGATTTAGTAGCTTTATCATTTTCCTATGGATAATCTTTGGCTTGTAGATCTTTATTGATCCATAATCCAGTCCTTACCAGTCTTTATTCTTTTTCTTTTTTTTTTTTGGTAGACAACGACCTTCAAAAAGGCTAATGATCCCCCTCAACTGTTGGTAGGAGCCAAACAGGAGGAACATACCAGTACATAGAGGCATTGTTTGTTTTTTTCCCATTGAGCTAACTCATGAGCTACTGAATTACAAACACGCGGTTGAAAATGAAAGATACATCCATGCCACTAATTTAGAAGAGAAAACCTGAATATCCTTAAAAATAGCATCCGTACGCGAGTCTCCATCGAACATGCCAGCTGAAATTGATCAATGAGGGACTTCGCATCATTTTCGACGATGATATGAGTTAACTGCTGCTCCCCGGTTTTCTTCAAGACTGCCCAAATAGCTCTGGCTTCAGCTTCTTCAGCAGACTAAACATCAAAGACAAGGGAGGCACAAAAGGAAGCTTTACTAGAGAAATATCTCATCACATACCCTGCACCATATATGGTCCAGAAGTGTCATCATAAGCACCATCAGTGTTATATTTAATCCATCCAAAGGAGGGGGCATTCATTTATCACAAATACTGACAGGAGTAGTAGCAGAAACAATAATGCAAGGTTTTCTAGTGAGAAGCATAGCTCCATCTAAGAAAGTAATATGGTTTTCAATCAGATTTTGGAAAATGAAATTGTTTCTGCTAGTCCAAATGGACCACAGGATAGCTACAAAAAGGCATTGAGCTTCGTCAGAAAGTTTAGGGAAGGAATCAGCTAACCAAAAGAGAAGCCATTCAGTAAAATATTTATTTTCGAAAAAGTGAGCATTTATGTTGAAATCAGAAATGAACCAGACCCTGCTAGCAAAAGGGCATAGAACCAAAGCATGCATAATACTTTCATGAGGATCAGTACACCTAGGACAAACAACACTGTGAATAGGCATTCTAGTGTGTGAAACAGTTCTGGAAGGAAGAGCATTTCTAGCTGCTCTCCAGACAAAGACTTGGATTTTGTAAGGAACTCTGATTTTCCAGATACGCTTCCAAAGATTTTTACAAGGGGAGGGCCTAAGACCTCTGAGCCCCATGTAGGAATATTTAAAAGAAAACTTGTCATTCTTTGAAAGATCCCAATCTCTCCTATCAGGAGCGCAAAGCTGGCTTAAGGGAATAGTGCCAATCTTCTGAACAGAAGTATTATCAAAGTGGGTGTTGAGTCTAGACAAATTCCAACTTCTGGTATGAGGATCAATGAAGTATGAGACTTTAATACTAGGATCAGGTGGGACTAAAGGTTGGGTGTGGCAGAACCCATAGTGGGTATCCATTTATCACAGCATGGGTCAATAAATTGACCATCCCCTACAATCCAGGAGATGAAAGGCTTTATGAGTTCTTTTACAGCATGCAAACACTTCCAGGTCCAAGAGCACTTGCCAGTGCACTTGGCACTCAAGAAATCAGTTCTAGGATAGTATTTAGCTTTAAGAACAGTGGCTAGTAAACAGTTAGGTTTTTCCAGAATTCTCCAAGCATTCCTAGCCAGCATAGCCAGATTATTTAATTCAGCGTTTCTGAATCCTAAACCACCTTCATCCTTGGGGGAGCATAAGATATACAAGCCTAGCAGGTGCAATTTCCTGTATTTAGGATCTAAAGTTTCTCCCCACCAAAACGTACAAAGATGAGATTCCATTTGTTTACAAAGATGTTTAGGGATAAGAAAAGCTCTCATTTGAAAAAGAGGAATAATTTGGCCAAATGCTTAATCAAAGTAGTTCTAGCAGCCTGAGACAAGAACTTATATAACCAGATAGATATTCTGGCATCCACAGCTTGGAGAATACCCATATGGGTTTGAATTTTAGAGGCTTGGAACACAGTGGAGTGCCAAGATATTTTTCTCCTAGGTTCCTTCTCTGGATCTTTAGAATGTTAGCCAGGAGAGATTTCCTATGCTCGGGAATTTTCCTACTAAATAAAATACCATATTTTTCAAAATTAGTTTCTTTCCCAGAGGCCAAGCAATATTTTTGAAGATAGTCTTTAATGACTTGAAAATTCTGGGCAGTAGCTTTAGAAAACAAGAGAGAGTCATCAGCAAACAACAGATGTGCCATTTCTGGAGCATCTTTACAAACTTTGATACCTTCTAAAGTTCCATTCTTTTGAAGGCTATCAATATAAGAAGACAAGGCTTCAGAGCATATGATGTAAAGATAAGGAGAAAGAGGGTCCCTTGTCTCAAACCTCTTTCCGGTTGGAAAAACCCAGTTGGGCAACCATTGAGAAAGACAGAGTATGAGACAATAGAAACACACTGGTTAATAAGTTTAATCCAGTGGTTTGAAAGTCCCATTTTAGTTAACACCTTTTCTAACAAACTTCATTCAAGCTTATCATAAGCCTTAGACATGTCAAGCTTGATGACAGCTATGCCTTCAATTTTGTCATTATGATTGACAACATATATGGTCTCATTAGCTAGCAGAATATTATCAGAAATACTCTTCTTTGGTATAAAGGCACTTTGGTGTTGGGAAATATGTTATTCATAAAAGGTTCAAGTCTATTAGCAAGAGTTTTTGAAAGAATTTTGTAAATGAAATTACAGAGCACTATTGGTCTGTACTGGGATACAAGTTCATGAAGGGGAACTTTAGGAATAAGGGCAATATTAGTATGGTCAAAAACCTTAGAAATATGCCCTGTTCTGAAACAAGTTTGGGTCATATCAATGACAGCATCTCCTACAATATCCCAGTGCTTTTGGTAAAAAAGACCTGTAAAGCCATCAGGTCCTGGAGCCTTCTTCCCCCTATTTCGAAAACAAACATTCTTAATTTCCTCTGGAGTAAGAGGCATATTTAAGAAGGAGTTGTCCTCAGTGGAGAACTTAATAGGGAGGTCAGCAAGGATTTCATCCTGGAATTGCGGAGGATGGGAGGAGTACAAATTTTTGAAGTAGTTTATAAAAGAAGTTCCAATACTATCTCTATCAGTTAGAATAATATTTAAAAAAATTCTTAATCCAGCTAATAGCATTTCTTTTCCTCCTAAAGAGAGTTACTCTATGAAAATAGGGTGAGTTTCTATCACCTTCCATGAGCCAAACCTCCCTAGATTTATCCTTCCAGTATAACTCTTCTAAATTATAAAGATACTCTTTGAGTCTAAAAGCAGTACTGGTATCAGTGGGGTTTGAGATATGTATATCAGTTAGATCTTTTCGAATGGTAGAAATATTAGTTTGAATATTACAAAAAGAAGATTTATTCCAATCTCTTAGACCTTTCTTAGAGGTTAAAAGCTTAGCTCTAAGCTTATAGGCTGGGAAACCCACCACATTGACAGACCAAGAATTACCAATAATATCCCTACGAGTAGGATGTTCAATCCACATAGCCATAAAATGAAAAGATCTAGGCATACAAACATCCTCATAATTGAAACCTATATGCATGGGACAGTGATCAGAAGAATCCCTGGAAAGATTATTAACACAAAGTTTAGGACAAAGGTCCTCAGCAGATTGGTTTATAAAGCATCTATCTAATCTTTCAAGGATTAGATCAAGTCCCTACCAGTCTTGAATCAGGCTAGTCGGAACTTGATTAATTAGCCCCAGCTCTGATGGCTCTCTGTGGGAAGATATAAGACATATAGAGAGTAAATGCCGAGTCGCATCAAGTTTCTCCAATCAAATGTGAAATGAACTCTTGGAAACTGAAGTAGTCAGACTGTCGTACATTATCCAATCCCATACACAACGAGATATGGTCAAAATTTTAAAAATAATGCACATGAAAATTATTAGAACCAGCTCAAATGGCTTATTCAAGCAACACAGACGCTTACAAAACAATCGTTTGTCCACATTTAGCGCAGGGACGTATGCAAATGCGCAAGGATCACATTGCACCAAACAATTTTAGTATTAAAATGTACAATACTGAAAGGGGTAGGTTCGAGTCTAAGGCTCTAAGCCATGTTGCGTATTGGGGTTTTAACTTTTACTAACGTGTTATATTAAATCAAAGTATGGCGGATTCTGGGGGAGTAGTTGCATTGAAAAACAGTAGTATGGGGAAAGTACACTAGTAGTTTGACTTTAATTCATAATGTTATTATCCGTGGTGCTAGCCTCGATCTTAACATTTCAAATGCAAGCCCCCATCATGGCATCATCAATCCTACACCCCCATTGCCGAGACTCAACCGGAATATGCTGCAAATGACGATTTAGTTGTAGTACAGACAAAGATGAGCAAGAATAGCTCAAGAAACGGGGCAGGCCATTATGGCAAACAAGATTCAGCAGAAAGTAAGAAGACTACTAAACAAGGAGAAGAAGCAGATGAGATTGCGGCGGTGACGAATCGAGTTCCGTTTTTCAAGCTGTTCTCGTTTGCTGATTCTAAAGTTGTCATTTTGATGGTTATCGGTACAATTGCAGCTTTGGTTAATGGTTTGAAAATGCCCATTATGGCCGTTCTAGGTGGGCAACTTGTTGATTCATTTGCAATAACTGGCGACTCCAATGAGTTGCTTAAACAAGTTTCAAAGGTATTTTCTCCGATTCTGTTATACCTTAAGCAAAATATGTTAGTCAGCTCAGCTAGCTAGTTCATTTATCTCTTGTTTATATTTTCAGGTATCTCTGCAATTTGTTTATCTCGGACTGGGGTCTGGTTTGGCGGCATTCATCCGTAAGTTCATATGTTTAATTCATATATGGTGGTACAAGAATTTGAAGTCAGACAATTAGTCTCTGAGATTAAAATCAATTTTTGATATTTTGCTAGAGGTGGCATGCTGGATGATCACAGGGGAGAGACAGGCTGTACGAATCCGAGGTTTATACCTGACAACGATATTGCGGCAAGATATTGCTTTCTTTGACAAGGAAACTACTCGGGGAGAAGTTATTGGGAGCATGTCAGGTGACATTATTCTCATTCAGGGTGCTATTGGCGAGAAGGTACTAGTAAATCTATGAAATTTATTAAGAACTCAAAATCTATGTTGTAATAGGCGCCCTGGGCGCTCTAGGCGCACTAGGCCCTCAAGGGGGGCCTAGAAAGAAAGGCGCCCTAGGCGCCAAATCATGTGTAATTCTGCGGATTTTTGAGTCAAAATCGAAAAACATGATTTCGGCTAAATAATTTAAAGTAGGTGGTTATCATCAAACTCTTTCTAATTTGCAGGCTGGCGAATTTTTTGAGCTAATTTCTACAGTTCTTGCTGGTTTTACCATTGCATTCGTCAAAGGGTGGCTTCTCACATTTGTCATGTTATCTACTGTTCCTGTTCTTGCCATTTGTGCGGCGTTTATGTTCATTTTAATGCGCAAGCAAGCATCTCGTGCACAAGCTGACTATTTGCAAGCAGGAATTGTTGTAGATGAAACTATCAGCTCAATCAGAACGGTTTGTAGCATCAATCCATACACTGGGTCACGTAACTACATTATTTTCCTATATGATATTGATTAACCAGCAAAATGCGTAATAATACATAGGTTGCATCATTTACTGGGGAGAATCAAGCTATCTTTAACTATGACAAGTCCTTAACGAAGGTGTACAAATCTGGCGTTCGGGAGGGAGTAGTTGCGGGATTAGGCCTTGGTTCGTTTTCATGTATCCTTTATTCTTCTTATGGCTTAGCCACATGGTTCGGTGCAAGAATGATAATTCAGAAAGATTATACTGGGGGTGATGTCATTAATGTCATAGTGGCAATATTAACCGGCTTCATGTAAGATCCTCTAGCTACATCTTCTTTGATTAGTATCTAAACGAAAACGTACGCATTCCTTAAGCTTTGAGAGACTCTTTGATATTTTCAGGCCTCTGGCGAATCTATCCTTATGCCTAGGTGCATTTGCCGCGGGACAAGCTGCAGCCTTTAAAGTGTTTAAGACAATTCATAGAATGCCAGAGATTGATGCATATGACACCACCAGTGGGAGAATTTTAGATGATATTCGCGGAGATATTGAGTTCAGGGATGTTTGCTTTAGTTATCCAACTAGACCAGACGAGAAAATATTCAAAGGATTCTCCTTATGTATACCAAGTGGTAAGACCTTTGCTTTGGTTGGCCAAAGTGGAAGTGGAAAATCAACTGTGATTAGTCTTTTAGAAAGATTTTACGACCCGCAAGACGGTGAAATTCTTATAGATGGTATAAATCTGAAGGAATTTCAGCTGTTGTGGGTTAGGGAGAAAATCGGGATTGTCAGCCAGGAACCTGTGCTCTTTACATCCAGCATTAAAGATAACATTTCTTATGGGAAGGAGAATGCAACTCTTGAAGAAATTAGAGTTGCAACTGAGCTGGCTAATGCTGCACAATTCATACAGAATTTACCTCAGGTTCTCTCTCTTTCTCGCGCACGTAGACACACATTGTAACTCAGCTGTATATGCTTTCAAGTTGACTTCCATATGCTTTATGCCTATATCATGATTTCAGGGTTTAGACACGTTGGTTGGTGAAAATGGGACTCAGCTGTCTGGAGGACAGAAACAGAGAATTGCCATAGCAAGGGCAATTTTGAAAAATCCGCGGATTCTACTTCTTGATGAAGCTACAAGTGCACTTGATACGGAGTCTGAGCGAATTGTGCAAGAAGCTCTAGATAAAGTAATGGTGAACCGAACTACAGTCGTTGTCGCACATCGCTTGAGCACGGTTAAGAATGCTGATACCATTGTGGTCATACATCAAGGGAATATAGTTGAAAAAGGTATGTGCCTAACCAAGAAAACCTTTAGTGTAGTATTTCCGCAAATCGTTCAAGGAGGTTTTGGGAACTAGAACACTATTAAAGAGCTTTTCCTGATACTTCAAGAAACTTTCAGGTTCACATTTGGAGCTCCTTAATGACCCTGATGGCGCTTACTGTCAGCTCATAAGCTTGCAAGAAGTTGACAAACCACCAGAAGCTAGCACATTGAAACCAGAAATTAGGATGGAGTTTTACAAGCATTCACGAAACTTGACAATCCCATCTGATCAGCCTTCTTCAGGCCTTGGTATTCAAGAAAAATCTATGGCACACCATGTTAATAATGTTGATTCTCCTGAAAAATCACAAATGCCAATTAAAGAGAAGGACCAAAAGGTTTCATTTGGCCGTCTTGCCAAGCTATTAGGAGAGTTAGATTTATGGGCTCGAGACCCATCTTCACAGTCTCAGTTTGAGACCCAAGACCACAGTCTCAGTTCACAGTTATCACCACTGTTATGGACAGTCCAATGATTCAACTGTTATGGACAGTCCAATGATTCAACTGTTATGGACAGTCCAATGATTCAACTGTTATGGACAGTCCATTGTAAGGTCGAACTCTAGGGTTGTATATCTTGTATAAGAGGCAGATTGAATGAATGAAGGATATACGAAACTATTTTGATATATGAGTTTTACAAAATCTAACATGGCATCACGAGCCAGAGTTGATTAACACGAATAAACCCTAGAACAGTAACCATGGCGGATGATACAGAATCATCTAAAAGAGGAAAAGAGGTAGAAAACAACATGCAAAAGAAGAAACCAGAATATCATCTGGGATCCAGTGATGGACCAGGGATTATCATCACACCTATTGTATTAAAGGGAGCAAACTATGATGAATGGGCTAGAGCAGTGAGAAGATCATTGATAGCCAAACGAAAATTTGGTTTTGTTGATGGAACCATCAAAGAACCAACAGAACCTGAGGAGTTAGAGGAGTGGATTGCAGTGCATTCGATGCTGGTCTCTTGGATCAGCAATACATTGGAGACAAATATTAGATCAACGTTGGGGGATTATGATGATGCGAGCATGTTATGGATGCACTTGAATAGGAGATTTTGTGTTGTAAGTGGAACTCGGATCTGCCAGTTGAAAGCTGCCTTAAGTGAATGCAAACATAAGAAAACTGAGGAGGTTGCAGTGTACTATGGGAGATTGAACAAGATATGGGATGAGATGGTGACGTACATGAAGATACCAAAGTGTAGCTGTGGCCAGTGCACGTGTAACATTGCAACACATGTTAGTACGTTGAGAGAAGAAGATTTCTTACACTATTTTTTGATTGGTTTGGATACCATGTATAGCTCCCTGCGTGAACAATTACTGGCAAGAGAACCACTGCCATCTATAGACGTGTCTTATCAAGCTGTGGTTAATTCGGAACGTCTAAAATTGGGGGAAGGAGTTGTGTCGTCTCAGACACAGGAAAATATTATGGCGTTCAAGGTTCAGTCAGATCAGCGTCCATACAATAATATGTATGATCCTAACAAATTTTGCAAGCATTGTAGCCGAGAAGGGCACTCACAGGAAGGGTGTTTTCAGCTGATTGGATACCCGGAATGGTGGGGTGACAGACAAAGAGGTGGAAGAGGATATGGTCGAGGAGGCCGAACTGGTGGTAGAGCTGGTGGTAGAGGACGTGCTGGTGCCGGTTTTGTGAAAAGCAGAGGAGGTAGAGGACAAGACAATATACGTGCGCATAATTTGAACATCTCGGGAGCAACAACATCATCTCATCCTGCCACTGGATCTTCAGGAGATGCATCAGGACTGACATGCGTGACTGCAAGTCAAGTTCAGCAGGTTCTTGAATATTTAAATTCAAGAAAAATCAGTTCCCAACTCCAAGGTAAGACAAATCAAACATCCTGGATTATAGACACAGGAGCTACAAATCATGTCACGTGTAAAAGAGATGATATGATAAATGTAAAAGATATTAGAGCATGTTCAGTGGGACTGCCGGACGGAAAACATGCTCACTCTGAGAAAATAGGAACAATTATTCTTCCTGGTGGTTTGAGATTGGACAATGTGCTTTATGTGCCACAGATAACTTGTAACTTGATTTCGGTTACACAACTCATTGATGAGGTAGTATGTAATGTTCAATGTACTAACACTTTATGTCTTATACAGGACCGGTTGACGAGGAAGGTGATTGGAGTGGGTGAGCGACGAGGTGGACTATATATGTTCTGTGGTGTGCCTCCAGTTAAAGTGCTTACCGTGAGTGAAGATACGTATGAGCTGTGGCATCAGCGATTGGGACATCCATCAGAGAAAGTGTTACAACAGTTACCAGGTCTGGGTAGATTATTGAAGAAAAATAATGATGCGTGTGATATTTGTCCACGTGCAAAACATCGTAGAAGTAGTTTTGCTAGTAGTTTGAGCAAATCCAGTTGTAGTTTTGATTTGGTTCATATAGATTTATGGGGTCCTTATAAGACGTGCTCGTCTTCTGGAGCACAATATTTTTTGACAATAGTAGATGATTTTTCAAGAGGTGTGTGGATTTATTTAATTCAAAGCAAAACTGAGTTTGCAACAATATTTCTTAACTTTATTGCGCTTGTGAAACGTCAATTTGGTAAAGAAATCAAAATTGTCAGAAGTGATAATGGAACCGAATTTAATGCATTGCGTGGCTACTTTAAGACTAATGGAATAGTTTTTGAGACATCCTGTGTAGGAACACCTCAACAAAATGGAAGAGTTGAGAGAAAACATCAGCACATAATGAATGTGGCAAGAGATTTGAGGTTTCAAGCAAATTTACCGATCAGATTTTGGGGAGAATGTGCTTTGACAGCAGCGTATTTGATTAATCGTACGCCTACACCGGTTCTAAATAACAAAACTCCATATGAAGTTCTATTTGGGAAACCGGCACCATATAGTCAGTTGAAAGTATTTGGTTGCTTGTGCACATGATCAAAGTAGTAAAGGGGATAAGTTTGCAAGTCGAGGAAGAATATGCGTCTTTCTGGGTTATCCTTTTGGGAAGAAGGCATGGCAATTATATGACTTAGACAAGAGACAATTTTTAGTTTCAAGGGATGTAGAGTTTCATGAACATCAGTTTCCTTACATATCTAGGGTGCCTGATCAGCCAACTGAGACAGTTCAGGCTAATAATGACGTGTGTTGGAGTGATGATGAAGAAATAGTGCAGCAAGAGAACCCAGAAGATATTACTGAGAACCCAATATACATTACTGAGAACCCAGAAGACAACACTGCGAACCCAGAATATATTACTGGGAACCAGGAAGGTATTACTGCGAACCCAGAAAACATTACTGAGAACCCGGAAGACATTACTGAGAACCCTGCAGATAATACTGAGAACCCAGAATATATTACTGAGAACCCTATGGTCTCGAAGGAAGTGACGGATGCTAGTATGGGTAAAGGAAGGAGACAGAAGATTCCGTCTAGTAGGCTCAAAGGTTTTGTAACGCACACTGTACGACAAAATAGTTCATCTCATGCTCACTCTCCACAATCGTCATCCTCATGTACGCCGTATCCTTTGACATATTGTTAGTTGTGATAAATTCTCTACAGTTCATAAAAAGTTTCTTGCAGCAATTACTGCTGGGTCTGCGCCTAAAAATTTCAAAGAAGCCATGAAGTATCCAGGATGGCGTAAGGCAATGGCAGAAGAAATACGAGCTTTAGAAGAACAAGGAACATGGGAATTAGAAGAATTACCGCCGGGAAAGAAAGCTCTTGGTAGTAAATGGATTTACACAGAGAAGTATGATGAGAATGGACAGTTGGTGCGGCTCAAAGCTAGACTGGTGATCTTTGGGAATCATCAAGTAGAAGGGTTGGATTACAATGAGACATTTGCACCAGTAGCGAAAATGACGACAATGCGGACTTTCCTAGCTGTGGCAGCAATTCAGAATTGGGAAGTACATCAGATGGATGTACATAATACATTTCTTCATGGAGACTTGGAAGAAGAAGTGTATATGAAAATACCACCTGGATTTTCTCAAGGTAAGTCTAATATGGTGTGTAGGATGAAAAAATCTTTATATGGTTTAAAGCAGGCACCTCGGTGTTGGTTTGCAAAATTGTCTGCAGCTTTGAAGAATTATGGGTTTCGGCAATCATATTCTGATTATTCTCTTTTTATCATGACTAAGAGAAAAACCCAATTTAATGTTTTGGTCTATGTGGATGATTTGATTGTTGCGGGTAATGATTTGGTTGCGCTTGATCAATTCAAACGTTACTTGGGACAATGCTTCAAGATGAAAGATTTGGGAAAATTGAAGTATTTTCTGGGTTTGGAGGTAGCACGGAGTGCACAAGGTTTTTATATGTGTCAACGCAAATATGCGTTGGATATCATCATGGAAGCAGGTTTATTAGGTGCAAAACCTGCAGAATTTCCAATGGAAACTAATCACCGTCTTTCTTTGGACAAAGGAGATTTGTTCACGGATGTGGAAAAATATCAAGATTGATTGGGCGTTTGATCTATTTGTCCGTGACTCGGCCAGACCTAGCATATTCTGTTCATATTTTGTCTCAATTCATGCAACTGCCGAGAATAGCACATTGGGAAGCAGCTCTTCGTGTGGTTCGATATTTGAAGAAGAATCCTGGGCAAGGAATTCTGTTGCGCTCTGATAGTGGTCTTAATTTGAAAGGATGGTGTGACTCTGATTGGGCTGGTTGTCCCTTAACTAGACGCTCGTAGACGGGTTGGTTTGTTCTTCTTGGGTATTCTCCAATATCCTGGAAAACTAAGAAGCAACATATTGTTTCTCGTTCGTCAGCTGAAGCGGAATATAGATCTATGGCAGCGGCGACGTGTGAATTAAAATGGTTGAAAAAATTACTGGGTGATTTGGGAGTTCATCATCCACATGGAATGCGTCTTCTCTGTGATAGTCAATCGGCTTTGTATATTGCTCAGAATCCAGTTTTTCATGAACGAACAAAGCATATTGAAGTTGATTGTCATCTGGTTAGAGATGCTATCGTGCAGAAGCTTATTACGCCTTCTTACACTCCTACAACAGTGCAATTGGCGGACATTTTTACTAAATCTTTAGGGAAAGCTCAGTTTCAGTTTCTTATGTCCAAGATGGGCATGTGTGACCTCCATGCTCCGTCTTGAGGGAGGGTATTAGGAGAGTTAGATTTATGGGCTCGAGACCCATCTTCACAGTCTCAGTTTGAGACCCAAGACCACAGTCTCAGTTCACAGTTATCACCACTGTTATGGACAGTCCAATAATTCCACTGTGATGGACAGTCCAATGATTCAACTGTTATGGACAGTCCAATGATTCAACTGTTATGGACAGTCCATTGTAAGGTCGAACTATAGGGTTGTATATCTTGTATAAGAGGCAGATTGATTGAATGAAGGATATACGAAACTATTTTGATATATGAGTTTTACAAAATCTAACACAAGCTTAACAAGCCATAGCTCCATATTCTATTGTTTGGTGTTTTGTTTGCAGTGGTCAATGGAATTGTATTTCCTGCTTATGCTGTAATGTTTTCTGGTATGATAACTACATTCTATGAACCACCAAGTAAGCTTCGGAAAGATTCGAGATTCTGGGCGTTGATGTATGTCGCCCTTGGCATTGTATCACTGGTGGCAGCCCCGGCAAAAGGATACTTCTTTGCAGTAGCTGGTTGTAAATTAATAAAACGTACTCGTTCAATGTGTTTCAAGAAGGTTGTGCACATGGATATTAGTTGGTTTGATGAGCCTGAACACTCTTCTGGTGCCATAGGTGCAAGGCTTTCTGCAGATGCAGCGACAGTACGCAGTCTTGTCGGGGATGCACTTGGTTTTCTTATTGAAAACATTGCAACACTAATTGTTGGTTTAGGTGTCGCATTCTTAGCCAACTGGAAATTGGCTCTTATTGTTGTTGTTTTGCTACCTCTGTTAGGACTAAATGCATGGGTTCAAGTGAAGCTCATGAAGGGATTTGGTGGGGATGCAAAGGTTTGATCTACTAACACCTAAAGATTTACCATGAAGTGTGGCATTCGTCTAAGGAACTACAGTTTCATGATTGCAGGTGATGTATGAAGAAGCAAGTCAAGTTGCTTCAGACGCTGTCGGGAATATGAGAACAGTTGCTTCATTTTGTGCTGAAGGGAAGGTGATTAACTTGTACCGAAACAAGTGTAACGGCCTAAAGAAGACGGGAATAAAGCGAGGTTTACTTAGTGGAATCATTTTCGGCATCTCCTTTTTCTTCATGTTCGGTGTTTACGCTACAACCTTTTATGCTGGAGCAGTATTACTCAAGCATGGCAAGATAACATTTCCGGAGGTTTTCCGTGTATGTATTTCATATACCACTGAGCCAATAAATATTGCAGGATATGCACCAAGGTGCATCTGCTGGTAAATTACCTGATATTTCTTTTGTTGGTCGACTGCAGGTTTTCCTTGTTCTCACTATGACAGCAATTGGTATTTCTACGGCAAGTTCGATGGCACCAAATTTCAGCAAAGCCAAGAGTTCAACTATATCCATATTTGCAATTCTTGATGGAATATCAAAACTTGATTCAAGTGATGCCTCTCGGATTACACTAGAGGCTTTGAAGGGTGAAATTGAGTTTCAAAATGTTAGTTTCAAGTATCCTCTAAGGCCCGACGTTCTGATATTTCGTGACCTTTGCCTAACTATTCAATCCGGCCAGGTACATATAACTGACTCATATTTGGCATTTATGAACTGAAATATGCATATATGGTCAACTTTATCGTGACAGATGTTACATTTTGTACGAGCAATCCTGTTAAAGGGGCGACATGTTCCATTGGAGGGGCGGCAAGGGTGATAGCAATGTCCCTCTTATTGGTTAGGGGATGTCCTATAGGGAGTGTAAATTGACAAGATTACCCTACTCCTATTTTTAACCTAATGGAATCAGAAAAATCAAAACAGTTTTTTTGATTTTTTTCATCTTCTCTTCTCTTCTCCTCCTCCATTAAAATTGAAATTTTCATCAACTCGATTAATCAGCGCTTTGAAAAATTGATAACCGTTGATTGAAAACTATATTTCCAAAAGACCCAGTTAGGATTTTGTTTATTGTGTTTGATTTAAGTTAGTTTTGTATCAAAAATTAGGATTTTGGATCAAAATTTAAATTGAAATTTCTGTGTTGCATGTGAGTTACGGTTGGTAATAACTCCAATTGGAACCGTAACTATAGATTTGGTTGATGTTACGGTTCATTTAACTCAAATACCAACCGTAAGTTCTTGATTTTGAGATAAAATATTCAGTTACGAATTTTTTTTCCAACCGTAAATTACTTACGGTTGGTCTTGTTACTTCAGTTACGAACCGTAAGTTGTCCTGGATGTTTCATTTTCTTTTACGTACGGTTTGTAATTGCATCACTGTTACCAACCGTATTTGAGTTACGACTTGTAACTCAAATAATCTTACCAACCATAGGTTAATTACGGTTGATCTCGATTCATTAATTACCAACCGTAATTTGTTACGGTTGCTATATGTTTTCATTCTACTAACCGTAACTGGTATTACGATTGGGTTTTCACCAAATTGAACCAGTTACGGTTGGTATTCGATACTTTTGGAACCGTAACTGAGAGTTGCGGTTGGTAACGAGCTAAATTCCAACCGTAAGTTCTTCTGAAATTTTAAAAGTTTCGATTTTTTACGTACTTTAGATAATTTTGAGCGGCAAAAAACTAATGGGAACTAATTTAGAGATTCACGCATCTCAAATTTGTCACTAGAATCACTCATTTTGGTTGAGTGAATCAAAATCTAGGGTTTCACAAAAATGTCTTTTTTCTTCTCCTCATAACTTTTTTTTTCAACTCTAAAAATCTGATTTTAGAGTTATTATAAGTGAAAAATTAATTATCAACACTAATCTTGATTATCATCACTAATCTTGATTATTAATAATAAGGATTAATTGATCATTTCCATTTTTTGATAAGGGGTGGCATGAATTACCATGTAATGACCCTTTTGTCTTATTAGATTGCCGCCCCTATAATGGATCATGCCGCCCATTTAATAGGATAGAGATTTAAGGTAGTTGCCTTGGTTGGAGAAAGTGGAAGCGGAGAATCAACAGTTGCATCACTGTTGCAGCCGTTTTACGAGCCTGATTCGGGCCAAGTTAGATTAGATGGCTGTGAAATTCAAAAGTTTCAGTTGAGATGGTTGAGACAGCAAATGGGGTTGGTAAGCCAGGAACCTGTACTATTCAATGGCACAATCCGAGAAAACATCGCATATGGAAAGGAAGGAACTGCAACAGAGGCCGAGATTCTTGAGGCTGCAAAACAAGCAAATGCGCACAATTTCATAAGTGGTTTACAGAAGGGGTATGATACAATAGTTGGAGAGCGAGGAATCCAATTGTCAGGTGGGCAGAAACAACGTGTGGCCATTGCCCGCGCCATTGTTAAAGGGCCGAAGATATTGTTATTAGACGAGGCAACAAGTGCACTGGATTCAGAATCAGAACGAGTAGTTCAAGATGCATTGGACAGAGTGATGCAGAACAGGACTACAGTTGTGGTGGCGCATCGATTAACGACAATTAAAAATGCTGATGTGATTGCTGTGGTGAAAAATGGGATAATTGCCGAGAAAGGAAATCATAGTACGTTAATGAGTATGGAAGATGGATTATATGCGTCTCTTGTAGCACTGAACATGGATGGTGCATCTTAAAGAAATTTGATCTGCTTACCTTATATATTCTTGTAAGAATTTATGTACATTGGATTTTATGTTACAAGTAGATATCACGGCAAATTGCAACACGAACAACATACTTATAGCTTTAATAAATCTCCACCAATAACACTGTAGGTTATTGTCTTGGTAAGTTCATCCACATTTTCTAACCTTTTCATCTCTTCCATCATAATGGGAGCTCCTTCAACCAATGTACCTATGATTATTGGAAATCCGGTAACACACCCAAATGGAAAGTAAGTAAGATCTACAACATGATAAACACAAGAACTTAAGTTTATTTATTAATCTCAAGCGAAATACAAGTTACACTCGTGAGTTACTAGGAAATCCTAATTCCTTCTCCAAGCCTATGAATTACAAGGAAACCCTAATTCTATCTCTCCTATTCTAGACCTTTCCCTATCCACCAGATCTCTCCCCTTACATTGCCCCAAGGTCTCTATTTATAGCCTCCAACAACCCTAATGGTATACAACCCACATTATCTCGCCGAGGTTACTTTATACTTCGCCTGGAGCATATTCCATAAAGTTTTCCCCCACCTTTCGCTGACTTCACGTGGTCTTGTCGGGACACCTGTCCTATTTCTTGCCCGATATTTCATCTACTTCGTGGGAGTAGCTTTTCTTCCAAGCCAAGTCACATTATTTCGTGGTCATTTCGTAATGGACATCTGATTCCTTTCGCGCTTTTCATCCCCTTTGGCGAGTTACCTCGTCCCAAACTTTACTTCACTGCCGTGCAGATGGATAATTCTGACTTGATTTGACAAGTCCCTGATGACGAATCTCGGGGCTTGAAGTAAGATCTTTTCACCATATTCCCGCGCCTTCCTATGGCCACGTGTCGGCTTACACTTTGGTAACTACATTTTGCCTTTTCTTATTCTGCTCGATTATAAAGGGAGGAGAATAAGAACCGTCTGAAGTTTGATAACCGCCTTTCCTCCCTTTCTTCGTCTTCCACGTGGTTTTCTTTTCCTCGTAACCGTCGATTACCGGTTCATATTCTTCAGTCGTGGGTTGTTTTACCAGTTATCAGGTATAAATACTCCTTCTTCACATCTATTTAAGACTTTAGCCTTCTCCTCCTTCCCCCCTTTTATCTCTAGTAAGCCCTGTTCTTCTATTTTTTAATGGCTCTCAGAAAGGTTCCCCCTCCAACCATATCCTGGACCTATGAAGAGTTTACGTCCGATCTTGATAAGGTCGGAATCACCTTATCTCCCGCAATCGATTCCTCTGTTACTTCTTTTATCACTGCTACTGATTCGATGGAATTAAACTACCGGTGGATCCAAGCTGAAACCTGGACTTCATCGAGGATGATCATCACCATTGGACAGTTAAGAGAAGGGATTTCTTTTCCCCTATATGATCCCAAGAATCCTCTGTTCCTTGAGATTTTAGCTCATCATAGCCCTGGTGTTTATCTGCTAAGTGGGAACGCTATTCGCTTGGCTAACGAATTTGTTCGAAGATCAAATGGCCTTCCTTCACAGATTCCTGAATTAGGGTCGTAATTTCCTTCTGTTGATTATAACGTCGAATCTTTTCTGGAAAATTACTTAGTCCAGTACTTGTCCACAAGATCGTACCAAGAGTGGGGTGTAAAGTTTACCCATAAGATCTTGGCTGACCCATACAAGGCATTACTTTTCGATGTCGATCCTACTGGCGAAAAGAGGAACATGTATCTTCGCTTATCCAACGTCGAAAATTGGATGATGTATCCTCTAGTGATCGAAGGTCCCTTCGTGTGGGGATTAGACGAGAATGGTGTGCCTCGTTCCGGTCCTCTTCCAGAGCACGACCATCTCGCCGAATATGAACCGGGTCGGTTTAATTGGCCCAAGATGCCCCATGGGGTAAGTTTGACTTTTCATTCAATTTTCCCTCTATTGACTGTACACCCCTCTAACACCCTTTTTTTTTCCTTAGTATTCCTTCCCTCCTCCTGGCATGATAAAGGACCGCTCCAATAAGCCACCTCCAGCTCAGGTCTCTATCTCGCGAATCATATCTTCTCAATTTCTTATTCCAACTTCTAATCTTTTACTTCGCAGAGGGGGGAATCTCAACCTGTAGTTGGCCCTGCTGTAAACACAAGAAAGCGTGTCCGCTCAAAGGTTTCCTCCTCCTCCGCTCAGGTTCGTCCCTATCTCGCGGCTTTCCTTTCTCCCTTTGATTCACCTACTAACTTTGTGGATTTTAGGATGACTCTTCAACCTCTCCTCGTGCTTGGGAGCCTCCTCAACATCGCCCTCGTACATTGGATGTAGGCGGGATGTCTCAAGTTCGTCCTTCGGGACTGACCCGTCCTCCTAGATCCTCTCGCCCTCAGGTTGATGATTCTAAAGACCCAAGATATCTTCCTGTTATGAAATTTCTTCGGGATATCTTCGTGACAACTCGTTCGAACCCTTCCTTGAGATCTGCGTCTGATGAATCTCTGACCTCCTTGAGCTCTGATTCCTTTCTAGACGCTGATCAAAGGTTTATCCAAAATGCTTCTTTGAATCTCTCCACTCAACAACATGCTGCCCTGCTGTGTTTGGTAAGTGTGACAGCTGATTTTATTTTTCTGAGACCTTAACAGAATTACCTTGCTCATTTCTTTCTTATTCTCCTTCTCAGGGACATAATCACAGCATGTCCCATCTCGTGTAACTTCACGAAAGCCTGGACCTTATTGGACGCAAGAATGCTCGTATCGCTCAGTAAGAATCGCAACTCGCTGAGGATAAAAACATCTCGTCTGCTCTTCGTCGTAAGTTTTCCTTTCTTATCCATTTGGTTTTGCCTTAGATTTGCCTTAGATTTCCAAATAACCTACTTACTCATCATTCTGTATCTCAGGGTCTGAACAAAAGCTTAAGGACCAAGTCTCTTATCTCCGAGAATATGTTTGTAGCTTAAACGAGGATCTCGACAAGATGGCGATGGACGCGGTTTTACTTGCAAAGAAGCTTCGCCGAAATTCCCAAGATGAAAAGGTCAGGCTCTTTAATGAATTCTGCGACTCAGAGAATATTCCTCGTGTTCCCCTGGAGCTTGAGGTGTTTTCAGATGACGAACCCGAACCAGAGCCTGCTATCCACGAATCAATTCTTCCTTCCGACGAAGGCACGGAGTCTGATGAAGATGATGGAGATGATGATTAGAGAACACGGTCCTTTACCCTTGTACTCGTCGCCTATGTATATAAACTTTAATCCTATATGTATATTATGATCTTGCTATTTTGTCAATTAGAATTGTTGTTTCCACCTTTAGTCTTTTCACACCCAAGTATATACTTGTGCCCTGGTTGTAAAAATATGCCTTCGACTTTGCTCTTTTCCTTCGTGCTCCTTTCTCTGATGTCTTGTCTTGTAGGTTTAAATTATGCCTTAAGCACTTCGTAGTCTTGAGAGGAGAATGCTAAAAAGGAACAAAAAATATAAAAAGTATATACTTGCCTCTTGTTCTTATCGAGCTTTGTCCGATCAAGACGAGATTGCCCTGATTACGCTCTTCATAACTACGCCATTCCGGTGTGTACGTCTATTTTTGGTTTACCTTTTGTTTTCTTATTTATGAGGTCTTAGTGCGCCTCCTAGTTAAGGTCTTATTGCGCCTCACCCTATTATGAAGGGTATTTCTTTGGAGAAGTCTCAAGCACTTGTTACCCTTGCGAATAACAATCCATCAACCTCGCCTTAACATCCTGATCAAGTTTTTCCTTGCGACAATATGACAGGCCTAACTATTTCCATGAGCAGTAGACCCATGACATTGCCGTATTTTTTGGTCACACATCTCCCTAATATGGAGGGTGCCATTCCTTTATATTCCCTCTGAGTTCCCCTTCAAGGAAGTTAACCCTAACATGCATGTTGTTCTCCTCCCATCCGGTTATTACGACATTCAGTTGTTTTCGTGACTTCTTATCCCCTTCGCCGATGAGGCTCAAGGTTACGAGGTCACACCCAAAGTGAGGTTTCTTTGGGATCGATTGCATCGTAGCCAAGACTTTCTAGAAGGACATGTTCGGTAACGCTCCAGACGTCCCAGGAACCCGCATCTCAACCGAATACGTCGGTTCCTTGGTCATATTTCTGCACCCTTACCGCAGGCCATCATAAAAGGGACCCTCAACGGATAGGTCTAATCATTTCCCCTAACTTTCTGCCTGAGAATTTTCCACGACATGCGTTAGGTATTTGCCTCTTGCATTTTTATGCGAACTAGGGTGCATGCCGTGGGTTCCCAGCCTTCCTAGGCGAAGGTTTTAAGTTTCCCTAGAAACTATTTATTTCGTCGTCATTATTTGCCTCCTAATGTGAGGTCGTATCTGCTCGTGTAAATGGATCCATTCGTATAAAATTGTAGAAATATTTTATTGATAAATTCTGTTCGCTTCTTACATTTAGGGATAATATTTATTAATGTAAACAGGATTCCAAGGATGATCTAGCCTTCTATCTTGTCGTTCTACTTCGCCGTAAATTATCTTCCCTTCTTCGTCGGTATACTTCCCTTCGCAGTCTGCTAATTCATATGCCCCGTTCCCAACAACCCTCTTTACGATGTATGGACCCTCCCAAGTGGATTCTAGCTTTCCTCCTGGTCCTCGCTGATAAGGTGGTATTTCTCGTAGCACCAGCTCTCCTGGGATGAAGCTTCTTGGTTTTACCCTTTTATTATATTCTCTCGACAGCCTCTGGTGGTAGTTCGTCATATGCTGTAACGCAATTTCTCTATTTTCCTCGAGATCGTCCAATCTTGCAAGAATTAAGTCCGTGTTTAACCCATTTTCCCATGCTTCTCTCCTCGTTGTGAGCAGGATGGTTTATGTTGGTAGCACTGCCTCTGCTCCGTACGTTAAACATAATGGAGATAATCCTGTTGCTTCTCGCCTTGTGGTTCTATATGACCATAGAACGTTCGGGATCTGCTCACACCATCCTTTATGATTCCCTTCCATCTTCTTTTTCAACGTGGAAGCCACCGTTTTATTTGTAGCCTCTGCCTGCCCATTACTCTGGGGATATAATGGAGTAGATTTCCCGGATTGAATCTTAAAGGCGTTGAACAACATCTTCACATTCTCCCCTTCAAACTGCTTTCCATTGTCTGAAACAACCAGGACTGGTATGCCAAATCTACAAATGATGTGCTCAAGGATAAAATCATATATATCCCCGTTTTTTGTATGCTGCACAGCCTTTGCCTCTACCCACTTCGTGAAGTAGTCTGTTGCTACAATCAAGTACCTTCTTTGCTTCGTCCTCGTGACAAATGATCCCGCGATATCTATCCCCCACATGGCGAATGGACACACGCTCAACACTGAGTTCAAACTTGTGGCCGGAGCACGTATTCTTTTGCCGAGCCTTTGACACGCCACACACCTTATAGAAATGTCTTTCGCATATTTATGCATGTAGGGCCAAAAGTAACCCTGTGTTCGGGTCTTGTAAGCTAGTGATCTGGTTCCGCAGTGGTTTCCAGCGTCTCCATAATGAATTGACTTCATAATTTCAATCCCTTCCTCCTGCGATAAGCACCTCATCAATGGGCCCAAAAATGATCGCCTATAAAGGATCCCTTCTCTCACCTCGTAATTCGTGGATTTACTTTTGATTTTGTTTGCCTCTTGTCTATCTCGTGGCAAGTATCCTTTTGTCAAGTAGTTGTTGGCAGGCCTCGAAAGGGGTATAAAGATGAAGCGTGATAAAAACGGGGGCCTACAGTAATACCGCAAGTGCACGGTCGTCAGTTGTAGCTCGTGCAAGTACGGGTCGATCCACAGAGATCGGGTGTGTTTTGGAAGTGTTTTAGCTAATTGGGTTCCTAGATTTGCTTTGGGCTTAGAAGCCTTTTGGCTTAAATTGGGCTTTAAGTACTAATGGGTTTGATAACAATAAAATGAACTGAGCTTGGGCTCAGTTGGTCTTTGAAGTGCAAATGGGCTTTGGCCTTAAACTTAGGCTTTTGATTAAGCCTGAATTGGATTGGGCCTTAATGAATTTGGGCTTTTAACCTTAACCTAAACTGTGGTTGGGCTTTAATAAACTTGGGCTTTGGTCTTAAACAACTGGGCTTTGGTTAAGCCCACAGTTGACTGAATTGGGTTTCAGTTTGAGTTGAGCTTTGGGCTTGAGTGCACAACAATGAACTGAATTGGGCTCAGCTGGCTTTGATCTTTACTTGTGCTGCAGGAACTGTAAGACTGCACAGCAGCTGCACAAGTGACAGAGAAGGCAATGCACAGCAGGAGAAAAGCAATGCAGCAGCAGGCAGTGAAGAAAATGCACAGCAGGAGAAAAGCAATGCAGCAGCAACAGGGTTGCAGCAGCAGAGAAGAAGCAACAACAGCAGAGGCAGCAGTGTAGCAGAATGTACAAGCAATGAAAGGCAGCAGGAATAACAAGGCAGATGGGTTGCAGCAGCAGCTGCACTGCAGGGTAAAAGTAACAGCAACAGCAACTGCAGCAGAACAAGCCAAAGGAAAACAACACAGTGCAAAAACAAGGAACAAAGCAAATTGAACCAAGGCCTAAGGCCAAGGGCAGGGATGTGAATGAAACTAAAATGAAGCAATACTAAGGCAAGAATACAGGCAAACCTATAGAATGGAAGAAAACTAGCTTGCTATGAGCACTAGTTTCTCCCAATGCACAATCAACACTGCAACCTAAGCATACAACAAGAATGGCAAGAAAATCAGCTTGCTATGAGCACTGATTTCTTCCATTGCACAATCACATCAAATGCTTCACAAATATCTAGCCTAGAATTCCATCAATTGTGACAGCAAATTAAACACAACAGGAACATTTGATGGCAGTGAGCAACAACACATGTTAACAGGACAAATATAACAGGAATGAATTGGAAATCAAACATGAAATTACACAAGCACATAACATTAACAGAACATAACATAAGCACATTTAACAGTGACAAAGCAAGAAATTAAAACATATACATTTAACTGAAATTGAACTGAAACATGAACTGAGCTGAAACTGAAAATTAACAGGACATGAAAGTCCTGGATGTTGGCTACTCCAAGCATAGTTTCTACAACACACCCACACCCATATATATATACCCACAGACAATTAGGGTTCTACCCATTTTCACCCAAAAATCCCCAAACTGACAGAGCTAGGGTTTGGTAATTACTCACCTAATTTGATACAACCACTCCATTTTGATGTCGACCCATTACTCTATTTGTTCTTCTCGACCTCTCCATGCCTTCAATTTCACTCTAGCTCAACCTAATTTACCAATTTTGCACGCTAGGGTTTCTGATAGAGAACGTGCAAAAATTGAGAAAATAGGTGGCTAAGGAGAAGGGAAACAGATGGTATTGGTTACTTTGGGTGATAGGGTGATGATGGTGGAGGTGTGGTGGTGGCAGTGAGTTGGTGAAGAAGGTGGTGGTGTATGGTGGTTTCTGCAGAGGAGTGGGTGGAGGAGAAGGCGACTGAGTTTGGGGTAGGGTGCGTTTGGGTGGCTGGTATAGGTTCGGTTGATAGGGTGTGAGGCGGCTTCATCCAATCTTGATGTTCTGTGACGCTGAGTCACTGGATGCGAAGCTGGTAGGTGAATCGGATGGTGATGCGGAGGCAAGCGAGGAGCGACCGTCGGATGAATGGATACGACGAAATGAACGGTACTTGATGGAGTTAGGTACTGTAGTGTAAGGCGGAGATATCAATCTTCGATGCACAGCAAGGGAGCGACCGTTGGATTCAACTACCATCTAATCTGAAGGCTTGGAATTTCAGCGCTGTGGTGCTTGGCAGAGACTTCAGATTTTGATGCTCTATGAAGGAGCGACCGTCGGATGCTTCTGAGAACTGATCTGATGGCTGAGAACGGATGCGCTTTTGTGTGTAGAAAATGAGGTTGTGCGCACCATTCTTTGCGGCTTCCTTGCGTGATTTCTCCCGGGTTTTCACTACTTTTCTGCTCTTTTCGCTCCGCGACTCATCCGAACTTTATTTATTACCTAAAAATGCAAAATTAATTAATAAAAATATTTATTCTTGAAAACAATGAAAATACAGAATATGGGATAAAATGTAGAATTAATGCACAAAAGATGAGTTAAAATGCCAACAAAAAGGGATAAATATATACAATATTTGGCACTCATCAGTTGTACATTGGTGTTCTCCAGTCCTCTTTGCTCATTACTGAGTTCCTTTCTTCTACCGTCATTACCTGAAGTTCTCTTTCTTCTCTGCTTACTGATGGTTGCATCAACCGCTGAATCACAATATGCCCGATTTTCAGATTCTCAATCATGGAAGCTATGAAGGATAATGCATCTGCATGTCGATTGTTATCTCTATTTATGTTTCTCCATATGATACTTCGTATTTTTTTGGCCGAATAGTCTTGCACGAGCTGCTGATATTTCTTCATCACTGGATCGGCTGCCTTATACACTCCTTCAATCTAACGAACTACCAGTTGTGAGTCACTAGTAATTATTATTTCGTCTAATTCCATTTCTATTGCAATTCTCAAAGACTGTATTACTGCCTCATACTCGGTTTCATTATTCGTGGCTTTGTATTCCAGCCGAAAACAAAATACTATTCGCTCGCCTGCAGGCGAAGTGAATACTATTCCTACATCCCCTCCACAGCTATTATATGCCCCATCAACGAATATTTCCCATCTCCTGGGATGACTTTGCTTTAACAGATCTCTTGGGTCCGGTCGGCTTTCGTCTATCTCCATCATGTCTTCCCACTCCCATCTTCTTCCGAAGGAAATTAAGCGAGAAACTCTTCTATTATATGCGACTTCGTCGAAGTCTGTACTTCGTACTTCATCCCGAAATGGTTGATGTGAGTGTTCCACCTCTCTACTCTCCCAACCCTTTGGGAATGCTTTAAAACTGACTCTATGGGTACCCTTGTGAGGACTTTGATCTTGTGGGTTTGGAAATAAGTCCGTACTTTTTGTGATGCATAAAATAATGCCAATATCAATTTTTCGATCTTAGGATAATTTCTTTCGGCGGAGTTCAGGATTTTACTCACGTAGAATATGGGTTGTTCTACTCCTCCGTCGTTCCTGAGTAGGACTGCACTAGTAGCATTTGGTGTGGATGCGAGACAGAGTAACAACTCCTCTCCTGGTTCCGGCTTTTGCAGGATTGATAACTTGATTAGGTGTTCTTTTATGTCCTTCAAAGCTTCCTCACACTCTTGTGTCCACGCTAAGTTTGCTCCCTTCTTTAAAATGTCAAAGAAGTGTTTACATTTATCAGATGACCGCGAGATGAACCTTCCCAGTGCCGCGATCTGCCCATTTAATTTTTGCATATCTTTTACGGTAGCTAGTGATGGCATTTATAGTATCGCCTGTACTTTTGTAGGATCCACCTCTATACCTTTCGAGAAACTATATGGCCTAAGAACTTCGCTGATTCTACCCCGAAAATGCACTTCAATGGATTGACTTTCATCTTGTATCTCCTCATCTGATCGAAGATCTCTTTTAGGTCTTCCACATGATCTCCGGAGTCTTTGGTTTTGACCCAACATGTCGTCTACATAAACTTCCAACGTTGTGTGTACCCATTTTGCGAATACTTTTTCCACCATTCGTTGGTATATGTCCCCTGCATTTTTCAATCCAAATGGCATTCTCATGTATCAGTACAGCCCTCTAGGAGCGAAGAAAGCCGTATGATCCTGGTCTTCTTCGGCCAAAGGTATTTGATTGTATCCACAATATCCATCCATGGATGATAACCTTTTGTACCCGGACGCTGCTTCCACCATCTGAGGGATATTTGGTAAAGGGAAACTATTCTTGGGACAAGCGGTATTTAGATCACTGAAATCAATACAGATTCTTATGCCATTGTTCTTCTTTGGTACAATTACCATATTCGCAACCCAATCTGGATATTTCGCCGGCTTTATGATGCCTGCCTTCATCATCTTCTGAAGTTCCTTGTCAATTTTCTCATGATAGGTCGTCGCTATCTTCCTTATTAGTTGTCTTACTGGCTTGATTGTTGGGTCTAATTTCAACCGATGGCACGCAACACACGAATCAATTCCTGGATTTCCTCCATGCTCCACGCAAATATGTCTTCATATTTTGTTAATAGTTCCACCAACCTCCTTTCTTCTTCCACCTCCATCTTCGTACCAATTTTTATGATCTTTGGTTCGTCTTCCGTTCCTAGAATTACATCTTTCGTCGGTTTGACTGCGGCGAAATTCAAGATTGGCTCCCCAACAGGGTTGGTTTTTTTATGGGCTTCGCGGGTTCTCCCACCTTTTCTGGTACCTCGCTAGGTATTTCCCACCCTTCTTTATCATTTTCCAGGTATACCCGTAATTCGTCATTCTTCTTTAGCTCCAGTACCTTCCTCTTTCGTTCCTTCTTCCTTTTCACTTTATTCTCGTAAAGATCAATATCTGTCTCGTTGCGGCTCTCGGCTTCTTCGCCGCTTCCTCGTATTTCGCCGATTCTACTTGGCATAGGGAACCGTATCATTTGGTGATAAGTGGACGCAACTGCTTTTATTCCATGCACCCATGGTCTACCTATAAGAGCGTTATATGGAGACTCCACACCTACCACACATAGAGTAACCTTTGTTTCCAAATCTCCTGCAAATATTTTCAAGCATATATCTCCTTTTTTCCTTGTCGCTACTCCGTTGAATCCATACAACGTATACGTAGAAGGTAACAAGTCAGAATCCTCGGACCCCAGAGCTCTAAACGTATGGTAGAAGAGGACGTCTACTGAGCTACCCATGTCTATCAAGACTTTGTCCACCGCCCAAGTCATCTCCTTATTTTGCTGGCCCCCTTCCGGGGATGCGGTCCTGGCCATAGCTAGGCTAATGCCTAGTGAATTCATATGCTGAGTTTCTCCTTCTGGTACGTCCTTCGCCAAAAAGGATATTTCTCTCCTTTGCCAGCCTTCTAATGGTTCTTCCTTCGGGGAATTGATTATCCCATTACCTTCGCAATCCACCTTGTACACTCTTGAGAGTACGTTATCTTCAAAATCTTGGAAACTTCCCCTGGAATGTGCTATGAACTTACAACTTAATCGTCTCCTTTCTCGGCTTACTTTTGCATGCTTTTTGTGACAAGTAATCATCGGTGCCTCCTTTTGGTAAATGTAATGCACAAGTTTCCCTTGTCCGATAAGACGGTGTATTATCTTCCTAATACTTCTACAGCTGTTGGTACGGTGCCCGTGAAAACGATGATACCTGCAAAATTCATGACTCTTGCTTCCCGGGACTAGTTCTCTCCCCATATTTGGTGGTGCCGGTATCTCCTCGGTTAATATCACCTCCTCCCATACCTTCTCCATAGTTGTGTTAAGTTCTGGAAGTTTTAACTCCGTCCAGGCCATCAACTCTTGTCCGATCTGCCATTTGTTCTTCATCTTATGCATCTCTCCTTCGTCTCCTCGTGGATCCTTTCGCCCGGATCCTCCCTTCTCCTCGTCGCCTTTTTATGAACTTCCCACCTGCATCCTTAAGCTTCGTATCTCTCATAAGATGTCATGGTCTATGGTTCTCCTTCTTATTTCATCAATGTTCACTTCTGTCTTGACGCGTTTGCTTTCTTCCTCACGTTTCCTCTCTTCCTCATACCTTAGCTCGCGATTTTCCCGTCTCGCCTCTTCCAACGGCCTCCTTAAGTCTCCTTCTCTATGGTACCCTTCTAACAACTCCATCATACCTTGTTCATATATCTCCTGATTTCTTTCATACTGGATATGCCTTTGAGATGACGTCGTGATCTCCTCCGCTTCATTGTTTCCTTCCCACATGACCTCATCAGTCATTTCTCGTTCACGTTCCTCATGCATCATCCGGTCATCTTCCTCCTGATTAGGGGTTTAACCCAGTTCTTCCAATACCTCATCCTCCTCGTCATCGTTTGCCTCCGCCTTTTCTCGGTTCATTTCCTTCTTCGCAGTAGTCCCGGCTTTCACAATCTGACTAGGTTTCTCCACAGTCCCAGCTTTCATTTTCGATCTGCGTTTGCCTTGTATCATGGTCCTTTGTCTTTCATCCTTTATCAATATATCGTCGTTTACCTCCTGATCCATATCCTCCAATCGTTTACTCCTTCTCAACACCGTTTGTGATTTCGTTTGCCTCACCTTTCCATTCATCATTTACCTCGTTCCGGAATCCGTCTTTTTATCCACCTCTTTGCTAGTCTTTTCCGCTTAATCCTCAGATCTCGAACCAGCCTTCTCAGATCTTTGGTTTCCGCTTCTTTGGTGCAACCTCAACTTTTCTCCCTACTCTTTAGACGAGGATAGATCCCCAATCTAAGATCCCTGTTTCTAGCGCCAAAATGTGATTACTGTAAATCCGGCAACACACCCAAATGGAAAGTAAGTAAGATCTACGACATGATAAACACAAGAACTTAAGTTTATTTATGAATCTCAAGTTAAATACAAGTTACACTTGTGAGTTACTAGGAAACCCTAATCCCTTCTCCAAGCCTATGAATTACAAAGAAACCCTAATTCTCTCTCTCCTATTCTAGACCTTTCCCTCTCCACCAATCTCTCCCTTTACATTGCCCCGAGGTCTCTATTTATAGCCTCCAACAACCCTAATGGTATATATCCCACATTATCTCGCCGAGGTTACTTTATACTTCGCCTGAAGCATATTCCATAAAGTTTTCCCCCACCTTTCGCTGACTTCACGTGGTCTTGTCGGGACACCTGTCCTATTTCTTGCCCGATAATTCATCTACTTCGTGGGGGTACTTTTCTTCCAATCCAAGTCACATTATTTTGTGGTCATTTCGTAATGGACATCTGATTCATTTCGCGCTTTTCATCCCCTTTGGTGATTTACCTCGTCCCAAACTTTACTTCGTTGCCGTTCAGATAAGGATAATTCTGACTTGATTTGACAAGTCCCTAGCGAAGAATCCCGGGCTTGAAGTAAGATCTTTTCACCAGATTCTCGCGCCTTCCTATGGCCACCTGTCGGCTTACACTTTGGTAACTATAGTACCTACACACATGAACGAAAAAAAACCCTTATTAGTAACGAAATATATGCACTTGGACCTTGATCTCTAATTTCATCTACTATAATGTCTTGTAGCAAGCTTCATTTAGGTGTGCAATAAATTTGAACTTACTTGGATTTATTTTCCAAAGGGTAACAGATCCATTGTTTTCTCCATTCATTTCTTCAACTACTTCGATACTCTTATAAGTCTCTGGTAGAAACTCGGGAAAAACCGAATGACCAAGATTTAAGAGTTTTCCAAAACTTGTCTGCTGAGCTTCTCTCTAAATTCTACTGCTAACTCAAGTGTACCAAGAACACCAGAAACAACCATTGTTATCAATGGCATATACTTCAACACTTGAGAGTTATAGAGAACGTTGTGTAAGGAACTAACTGCATGACAGCATGAGGTTAGTGTGGGTATATATAAGGAGTAAATTTTTGTACTCATCATCTATCATTTAAAGCCTTCACCCATATGTACAACACTCTAGTTAATACTCTTGTAATCGATTTACCATTCTCGAATATCAACTCAGGGTAACTGGTCGATAATATGGGTTGGGAAGAAAGAAATAACAGCCAGAATTATGTATAGATCAAAAAGTAAAAAATGAATTACTTCCTCCACTTTTGAAAAAGAGTTATTGTTATTTTTTTTATTTTAGCTTAAAAATAATTCAAATTGAAAAATGATAGTAACTATCGATATAATATAACATTACAACCGATTAATTGGAAACTCATCGATAAGTTTGGTCAAATTTTGGATGCGCCTGTTTAGAAACTTGGCGTTCGGAGAAAGGATGAGTACCATTTATCTCGGCGAAAATGTATGTTGCTCAAATGTATGAATCCACACACATTAAAAATGACATCAAAAATTCTTTATGAACCAAGAATCTAAATCACACCAAAACAACATACTCACAAATCTATATATGTGAGGCCCAATAGTGGCTCCCATGCTATGTCCATGTGGGCGGAGCCCATCTCATGTGAAGGAATTGTTTTCATGTTGTCTAGTTTCTCGGTTCGTAAAGAACCATTGTATTGAAATGACATACACATGCTTCCAACAGAAAAATTAAAAATGACATGCAGTGATACATATTAGATAGTAGTTACGTACTAATAATATATGCAATCAAATCTATGCCTAGTCTAGGTTCCTAGGTCCCTTAAAAGTTAGGTTCAAATCCGGCTCCCCCAAAAATTTGCTTTTAGTGGGCAAGTAACCTTTGGAGTTTGGACCAGGGTTAAATGGGCCTGATAAATAGACAGTTATGCCCTTATAATAAAAATATATATTCTCTTCGTTTCAAAATAACATGCAGGTTTTTATGTAAATTTTCACATAAAAACCGGTCTATTATTTTGAAACGGAGAAAGTACCTATCAGACAAAAATAGATAGAAAAAACAAATCATAATTTCTAAATTCTAAACTACGTACGGAATTAAGAGGATAAGGGCTTTTAATAAGGATAAACTCGTAATTCAAATTTTTCTTTTCTCTTACAACAAGCATGATAGGATCCGGAGATACCTATTTATATAAACCGCAATTGCACGGTGTCTAACTAGTAGAACAATGGCAAGTACAGGTCGTTCCCACGAGGAGCGGTGGAAATACGTAATCAATATCTCTAATGGACTAACAAATAAAGATGTTTTTGGATTTTTGAAAGAATAAAGACAATGAGAAGAATAAACTCAAGTAACAAAACGAATCAAATGGGAGAGTTGGTAATCAGGGTTTAATGTATCCACCACTATTTCTATTCAAGTACTGAAATGAAACATAATTCATGAATTATTTATTGTTCGTTCTATTGACATAACCTATTATATATATTAGAGTCGCAAATATCACTGGGACGCCCTAAGTATGGCACATCAAAAGACTAAACCAAAGCATGCACCATCAAATTGCATTAGCGAGAAATTTATACGAAACTAAATACAGGTTCTCAAATAATACCTGGCAATTCTAAGCATACCCCATCAAAGGATTTAACCAAAACATGAAATATCAAATAAGTAGACAAAGATATTTTTGATCTTAACAATTATGCACAAAGGTTATACGAAACCGGTGAAGCAACAACTCATATTATCATTAAATCAATATAATAAATCATGAAATTATTTATTCAATTCAAAATGGTCTATTGCTATATAATCCAATCAATCAAAAATGGCCTAATAACCATGTAGTTTCAACCAAAAAAACCCTAGTTACAAAATAATTAGCAAGACATCGCTTTCTCAAAAGCCATAAATAAATATATTAGATATTCACTAGCTAATCGAAATGAAATTGGAAAACGGAAGAACGCAAACCCTTCTTCGTCTCTCCTTCACGGCTCTGTAGCCGCCTCCCTTCTATTCGTCTCCCAAAACTGGCCTCAGAACCCCCACTTTTTCTTCTTCACAATATAGAAAATATATACCAAATAAAGGTGTGTCGTCATTCTCTTAATTATCCTTAATTGAAACTTGCATGGTGGTCATCAATGTGATCTCCCCATATATATATTCTTCTTCATTTTGCTTGCATGCATATTTGGTAGACTTAAAAAGAATCCCACTGGTGGGAAAGCAAAATCTTTTTAATTCATTTTTATCCCTCCAACAAGATATTCACGTGGACCCATTTATTTGTTCCAATATTCCACTATGCATATATGCAACGACACATGGAGTGGTAACCCCTATAATGTTTTCTGCTTATATGAAAATCACACGACTGTTCTTCTGAGCTCCACAAAACCATGATTCAGGGGAAAGCATGTGTACGTGCTTGACCTCCTTGTTTTCAATTAGACTGTCCCCCTTGTGTATCATCCCTTCTCTGTCTGGCTTTGGTGTCTCGAGTAACCTTGCTGATTTTTTTGTGTGGCAAGCACTGTTTTAGCTTCACATTTCGCCATTTATTCTTGGATGATTGGATTTACTTCTACTTTCTACAAAAGCATCAAAATAGTATTATTAGCAACAATATCGAGTCATAACTAATATAAATATGGGTACAAAATGTAGCACATACGTGCATATCAACACCCACACACTTATATTTTGCTGGTCCTCGAGTAAAACAAAGAATTGACCCGCTACACAGCTGGTCATACCATAAGAGAGAGTTAGACCCGCTACACAGCTGGTCATAAAATGAAATTTTAAAATACCATACACAAGACCCGCTACACAGCTGGTCATACAAAATACCCTACAAAAGACCCGCTACACAACTGGTCATAACCCCTAAAATCATAATGATAATATTTTTTTTAAGACCTGCTACACAGCTAATCATGTTTTTTTTTTAGACCTGCTACATAGCTGGTCCTAATATGCAATTTTTCTTTTTTCTTTTTTTTTAAAGCCTAACGAAAATGCCACTCCCTCACACTTAACGTTACATTGTCCTCAATGTAATTGAGTCAACCAACGTAGAAATTAAGATGGGAAATTCAAGCAAACAAATAAAAGATAGTGGAAAGAAAACAAATCTGATGGGTTGACTCCAATGAAGCGAAATCGTATGGGTTGACTCCCATAAAGCATAATCTTCATATCCATGTTTGCGCACATAAAGAACCCAAAATAAGGTGAGGTTGTACCAAAGTAAGCAGCAAAGCATATATATAAAGTCTGAAAAGTTGGGGATCATTCCAACAAATCAGGTCAGCTGCGAATATGAACCTGCAAACACTATAAACCTCCAAAAAGATATGTAAATCCATTCCCAATTGAAAACAGTCCTTGGTCGAGATAAATAAATCATTTACATGGACAGTAAATATAGAATGTATATTAGTTTCTGTTTGGGAAGCACACTGTAAATCGGGTTCTAAATCAGCTGAAATACATTCGGTCGACACATTATTTTCACTAGAAATCATAGGAAGCAATGTATTGACAATGTGAAAGAGCGAAGAATTATCAAACTCAGCACAATAGTTTAAACCTGTATCTAATGGTTCAAGTTTATCAAAATCAGTAACTCTTAAATCTGGTTCTAAGTCCGCGGAAATAACTTCCGTTGTTGAGTTACCTTGATTAACCATTGGAGGGCACAATGCATTGAAAATGTCAATAAGCATAAGATCATCAGAATCTGAAAAGTGTGCTAAACAAACTGAGATTGGTTCAAAATCAGTAGTTATCTGACTAGTACCAATCGCCTCCACATTCACATTAGCAATCAGGAAATCACAAGATGAGTCATCAAAGCAGGAGCTCAATGGAGAAACAATATCATGAATAATATCGCCTCATCGACTAAGTGATTTATAGAAATCTGACTATTCGAATGACTAGAAGGTACCTCAGTATGAATTTTTACTGTCTCTAAGTCGTTAGACTCAACAATAGTATCTTCTGTACAAACATGTTCCTCTAAATCATCAGCTGCATATAACTCTTGGCATGCTAGAACTCTCAACCTTTTCTCCAAACTAGATGGTGTATGTTTATAATGCTTCTCATATATTGTCAAAGGTGATTCTTCACTTACCATAGGTGGGGCAAAAACTCCATACCGTTGCCTCTGCATATATTCCCCAAGCGTCATATCAGAAGACATCTCCTGAGAATGTGAACTTCTACGCATATATTCTGCAAGTGTCACCTTAGATGAAATCTCGTGAAAAGAATTCATCATCCTCAAAAAGGTACCTGAAAGAAAATTCTTAAAAACAAAACGAGTCAAAAGGAAAAATAAATCCTAAGACAAAATAAAAAAATTGTACAAAAATAAAATAAAAACCTAACTATTTACCAAATCAAAAATACTAATTACAATATTCCACAACCGCTCCCCGGAAGCAGTGCCAAAAATTGATAGGATCCGGAGATACCTATTTATATAGACCGCAATTGCACGGTGTCTAACTAGTAGAACAATGGCAAGTACAGGTCGTTCCCACGAGGAGCGGTGGAAATACGTAATCAATATCTCTAATGGACTAACAAATAAAGATGTTTTTGGATTTTTGAAAGAATAAAGGAAATGAGAAGAATAAACTCAAGTAACAAAACGAATCAAATGGGAGAGTTGGTAACCAGGGTTTAATGTATCCATCACTATTTTTATTCAAATACTGAAATGAAACATAATTCATGAATTATTTGTTGTTCGTTCTATTGACATCACCTATTATATATATTAGAGTCGCAAATATCACTGGGACTCCCTAAGCATGGCACATCAAAAGACTAAACCAAAGCATGCGCCATCAAATTGCATTAGCGAGAAATTTATACGAAACTAAATACAGGTTCTCAAATAACACCTGTATATTCTAAGCATACCCCATCAAAGGATTTAACCCAAGCATGAAATATCAAATGAGTAGACAAATATATTTTCGATCCTAACAATTATGCACAAAGGTTATACGAAACCGGTGAAGCAACAACTCATATTATCATTAGATCAATATATAAAATCATGGAATTATTTATTCAATTCAAAATGGTCTATTGCTATATAATCCAATCAATCAAAAATGGCCTAATACCCATGTAGTTTCAACCATAAAAACCCTAGTTACAAAAATAATTAGCAATCCATCGCTTTCTCAAAAGCCATAAATAAATATATTGGATATTCACTAGCTAATCGAAATGAAATTGGAAAAACGGAAGAACGCAAACCCTTCTCCGTCTCTCCTTCACGGCTCTTTAGCCGCCTCCCTTCTATTTGTCTCCCAAAATCGGCCTCAGAACCCCCACTTTTTCTTCTTCACAATACAGAAAATATATACCAAATAAAGGTGTGTCGTCATTCTCTTAATTAGCCTTAATTGAAACTTGCATGGTGGTCATCAATGTGATCTCCCCATATATATATTCTTCTTCATTTTGCTTGCATGCATATTTGGTAGACTTAAAAAGAATCCCACCGGTGGGAAAGCAAAATATTTTTAATTCATTTTTCTCTCTCCAACAAGATATTCACGTGGACCCATTTATTTGTTCCAATATTCCACTACCTAACGGGATTTCTTTTCCAACTTCCCAAAACTATGCATATATGCAACGACACATGGCATAGTAACCCTATAATGTTTTCTGCTTACATGAAAATCACACGACTGTTCTTCTGATCCCCACAAAACCATGATTCAGGGGAAAGCATGTGTACGTGCTTGACCTCCTTATTTTCAATTAGACCGTCCCCCTTGTGTATCATCCCTTCTCTGCCTGGCTTTGGTGTCTCGAGTAACCTTGCTGGATTTTTTTGTGGCAAGCACTGTTTTAGCTTCACATTTCGCCATTTATTCTTGGATGATTGGATTTACTTATACTTTCTACAAAAGCATTAAAATAGTATTATTAGCAACAATATCGAGTCCTAGGTAATATTAATATGGGTAAAAAATGTAGCACATACGTGCTTATCAAAGCACAAGACACTTAACCCATGATATAAAAGTTTTCTCTTAGGGCATAAGCTAGGGACGAGGCTAACTGAGGCTATATCTCGTCCCTTGATTTGGTTAGGAATTTTAATAGTATACATGTCATATTGATTTGTAATATTAACTTATTGGGTTCAATCCGTGACATAACTAAATTTCTTCTCTAGTGGGGGCAAACTCGGTAAAAGTTTATTCATAGTGGGGGTTAGGCCAGTTCCTATGGGTGTGGTAAACCAAAGAGTTTGTCATTTTTGCACCCACTACGGAGCTGGCAAACTTGCAAACGGGTCTGGCTAAGTGGAAAATTTGCCACTTAGCCAGGCCAGGTCAAGTTTCTACCGACTCGACCCTCGGTCAAGTCTACACCGTTAGGTATTTATTACACCGCTAGCGGTTTCTGTAAGACCGACAGATCTAGTTTACACCGCTAAGTGGAATCTGATCCAATAGCCTTGAATCTTCCCCCTATAAATACCACATTACTCTACCATTTTAACTCACAGCTTCTCTTCTCTACTCTTCACATTTGTTAATCTAAAACAAATTTCATCATCCAACTCTTTCATTCACTCGTATTGTATAATTTCTTTAATATGTCTCAATCTAATACTCAATCTAATAAAACTAAGAAGATTAGGGGTGCAAAATTTACCGTAGCCGAAGATGAAAGCATTTGCAGAAACTATGTGTTTTATACACAAGATAATGTCGATGGTTCCCATCAATAATCTACTAAGTTGTGGGATAACATATTTGCTAAATTTCGTGATGAAAATATGAACATCAACGATCGTGATGAAAATGGATTGTCCGGTCGCTTCGTTATAACCAACACCCAAGTTTCCTTGTATGTCGCTGCTCTAATGCAAGTTGCTCGTGCTCGAGCGAGCGATCTTGTCGATGTTGATGTCGAACGAAAGTGTCGAACTGATTGGCACCACAAACATGGGAAAAATTTTGCGTATGAAAGTTGTTATCATATTTTGAAAGTGTTACCTAAATATAATCCACAAGTGTTAGCAAACATGCAGAATGTACCTGCAAGTTTACCATACACTTCTTCACCTTCAATGCCAGCTTCACAACCATCTCAATCATCTCATCCCCCTTCGGAGAATCCATTTTCTTCACCAGAAACCGCAACAAACAACAACTCCAACTTGAATGTCAATGCTGTGATTAAGAGAAAATTATTAGGAAGAAACGCTGCAAGAGCAACGAGAAAACCTGCCCAAGAAGGAGAACCAAGTGAAGGTTTTTTGGATACTTTGATAGAGAATCAGAAGATTGCCGAAAAGCAAAGAGATGTAAACCGGCAGTTTTTGACTAGGGAGATGAAAAACATCGACAAATTCAAGAGAAATTTGTATCATACTATGACAAGAATAAGTATATAAATGCAAACACAAGCTCTTTTTTGATATCCATGAATCGGCAAAACAAAGCAGCACGATCCCGATTATGAGGATTACATGTCTCAGTGCAGAAGGCATCATGAATTTCTAAATTGGTTTTCAATTTTATTTTCGTTAGCCGTGATGATGATTACGTAGCTATCATATTTTTAAACTGGTCAGAGAATCTGCTAATGAGTTATAAGTAGAAAACAACTTTATTTCTATAGTTTGTAATCTTTTAGCTAAAAACCAAAACTTTTCTTGCTCCCGAAGCTAATACAATTTTTATTTATCAAAAAAGAAAAAACCCAGCTTGGACAAAATCTACACACTGCATTATTTTGGTATACTCCGAAAAATTACTGGATGATTTTAAGGCAGGCCAAGGACAAGAAATCGGCTGGCTTATCCGGCTTATCAAGAAGGATACCCGCATCTTAGCAACAACTAGGGGAGTGCAACGGACGGACGGTTGCGGATTAGGGATCACCCGCAACCAAACCATCAAAGTTGTGGATTTGGAAAATTGAACCGTGACCGACCCAATCACCCGCGGATTTCACATTCGCGGATCAACGGGGAATGCGGACCGGATGCGGATTAACCGCGGATTTTATCAGGAAAAAAAAAAGTCTAAAGAAAAAATAGGAAAACAAACAAAAATTCTAAGTTTAGAAACTAGAATTTTAACAGAAAAGATAGTTAACAGCTACACAAAAGAGTATTGTCTTTTTTTTCTACGAAAACAAAAAAGTACTAATGCTTGCAACAATGAAAAGTAAACTATCAAATGCAACATTAAGTCTAGTGCCAAGCCAATGAAACTTCTGCTGCGTCCTTGGATTTGAGTACTTGTTCATTCAATCCATAATAGATATGTCAGAAATTTCCTTCAAAATTTGTTCCGTATCTGTAAAATGAGAAGGAGTTACCTGGTGATCAACAAAACAAGAGACATACTGAACACGGACCCATGGAGTACATAGACTTCATTATGATAGGTATGCTCAAGCATATATATACGTGTACAAAGACGAGAACATGAATTAATTCCCACATTTTCTTTCGAAATCTAATCTATACTAAAATTGTCTAACCATTTAAGTGATCATTAGGCTCAAATCAAATACTGGTGACCCATACAAAATTAACTATCATTCCTAATACTCAATGAACACATCCCTAATACTTAGATTTAATGCATGCATCTATACCCAACAAGCATTCATTTTATTAACATTTAGCAGTTAAACGGACATATGAAACTGACCATATTAATTCTTGTGTTTCACCACTTAAGCTAAAAAGATATGCCGAGAACATTAATGAATCTATATCTTACGGATGAATATGTAGGCACTAACGAATTCATAAAATCTTAATTTATTTGTCTTTTTTTATACAACAAAAACATACAACCCTATGTTTCTGTTAGAGTTTTTATCGTACATTTCATATTCAATCAGGAAAAAATAAACCAAGTCAAAATCCCTAAATCAGAACAATAAAAAATAAAATGAAAATCTCTAATTCTGGATCAGAAACTTACGATTTACCAGAGTTGCTGGACCAAAATCAAAATCCCAATTTGAATCTTTAGAATAAGCTTTGTAGCATTACTCTTTGGCAGAAACTTACTAACTTGTTTGCTTTTAACAGAAACTTAACGACACCACAAAATTAAAATCTGTATTTGAATCCTACAAATAAACTTGGGTTTTTGATATGGTTTATCATCGATTTAGGAATCATGGAAGAGAGACAGAAGGGTTATCATCGATTTAGGTTTCTGAGTTTCTCTAGGATAAAAATGTTTGTATATAAAACTCAAACTTCCAATACTATCCTTAGTAATTATATTAAATACTCTTACTACCCTACGGTGCGGTTTTACCCGCGGTTTTACAAAACCAACCGCAACCATACCGCTAAACCTTGCAGATTTCATAACTCAATTGTGACCAGCTCATAGATTCTTGCGGATTGGTTTTCACCCGTAATTTTGCAAACGATTACGGATGAAAACCACGGTTTCGGTTTTTCTGCACACCCCTAACAACAACCCGTATTAAATTTTCCAGTGTCGAACCAAGTCCATCACCAAATAGCCTAGCACCCCTTATATTATGGGTTTGCAATTATTACTTTGTGCGTCGAATGGATGATCGAGCCTTATATCTTGCATAACTAGCTGGTAATTGTTTCAACTGCACCATCTATTGGTTAATTATGAATTTGAATAGTTGATTTTGCCATGATAAAAGCTTGATCTGAAGTATGAAGTATCAAGATCCGAGAAATGTTTCTTTCAAAAAAAGATAATGATAAATTGGAAGAGAGTTTTATTGAAACGAAACAATACAACAATTATTACAGGGTTACTGACCGGATAAATGGACCTAATACAACACAGCTGGAGACTACAACACCTGGACCACTGTGACACACACGCGTGTACAGTTGTAACAGAAATAACAAACTGAAACAGGGAAAAACTAAGTTCCATCTTTATTTTTGGGGAATAATTATTACTATAACGTGGAGTAAGTTCGAGTGCGAATTCGTGCAAATTCCTTAACGGGTGTATATTTCACATTTCGTCGTATTAATTGAGAGCCCGTTTAGTGCATTGGTGTGTTCGATGGCCTCCATTTGGTTCTTGTCCTCATAACCTCCCTTCTATTCACAAATTGAAGCATGTGTTGACATTCGGTATACCCACCTCCAGTTTCAACAACTCTTGTCAAAGATTTTAGCTCATCGCCTACTCCACACTCCCTCCTGAACCCCAGAGCCAGGTCACAAAGCTCTTGACTTTTCAAAATCGGCGTAAGAGAATTCTGTAAAATCATTTGACACATGGTTTCTAACTTTTTAAAACGCAATAAGGCCAGACTCGAAATATAAGTATCTCATTTTGATATATCAATCAATACGCGATAAGAAAACGATAGGTGCTTAATTAATTTTCTAACTACCTCGAAGATCCATTCAATGTACTTGGAAAAATTCACATGGTGGTTAACATATAAGTCGCTCCAGTGTGCATACGTAGAAGACAGGAAACAGGTGTAAATGCGAGCGCAGTCGGAGAATGAAAGTACCGATAGAAGACATAACATAAGTTTTAAATAAAATTGTGCTAACGTACAATTACACCAGTTTGGAGAGAGTCAACTTCGTTGTCATGAACCTTGGACAGTTTGATGTCATCACAGATACGATTATCCTTCATATGAGGTATTATTTCATCTCTAACTTCCTCAGGGATTTTTGACAATTTTCTTGTTCTTTTATTCATCATAATCCACACACTGCATTAAGATTAATTCAAAGCAGGCCAATTAAGAAGTGTTTGGGGTAAACCTCAATGTACGTAGATTTTATGATACTTAATTAATTACTTAGTAAATACTTAATTTCATAATTACCTGTTAGCTTGAGCGAGAGTTTCACCGGTATCGGCATCACGAAGAAGCCAATGGTTAGCGAAACCATTCTTCACAGGTGCACCACCAAACCGAGTATCTACTTCAACTACATCACCCCTGCAACCATATTTATACCATCACTTAACTAAAACGTAAGGGTATCATTTTTATTTTATTTTTGCAGGAAGGGTATCATTTCAAATGCATGTCTTGCTGACAACGCAACGCAGAAAAGGCAAAAGAAGCAAAAATTAGCTTACCAACAAGGATATCGATCTACGACAACCCGCATCTTAGCAACAACCCATATTAGGTCTCTTTTACTCATCTCCGGCGTCGAATTAAATCCATCTCCCACCAGCCCCACATCCCTAATATGGTTAGCAGCTGTTTCCTGCATGCCATTGAAATGAATCGAGCCGAAGACACTTTAACTTGCATGACTCCAATGAAAAAAAAAATATCTTGAATGCATAACTAGTTCTATTAATATCTAGAAATGAGACTTAAAGTACGAAGTAAATACTTATTCTTACCTGTAAATGATTC
The DNA here is from genome assembly GCF_003573695.1 of Papaver somniferum. Lineage (NCBI taxonomy): Eukaryota > Viridiplantae > Streptophyta > Magnoliopsida > Ranunculales > Papaveraceae > Papaver > Papaver somniferum. Next base: position 146,220,245 of record NC_039359.1, read on the forward strand.
AACAATGTTCCTATAGTTGCCATTTGATTAGGGCCAATCTCATACGATCTAATTGTGAAGTTTCCTCGATGAACGCAGTCATTGATCTTTTGAGGTGCTTGGGTCCTCGCTGTAACCCTCAACCCCCTAAAAGACGGTTTCGTGTTTGATTTCATGCCGAGAGGAATCACATTGTCTCCACTAATCTTCTTTACCAGTACTGTTGTTCTTAGTGAATGATTAGCAGGGGAAAATGTTGACATCATAATGCTACTAGCCATGATTACAAAAGAGTTTAGGAACAGTATTATCAGATATTTCCACTGAAATGTGTTACGCTTGAATGCACTTCTAAGAATAAATGAAGGAAAATAAGGAACGAAGTATAGAATAAAATGAAATGAAAACCTACTCACGTACACACTGATCAAACAGCGATAAGCTTCAGTTGTTGTGATTTTTTAGGCACTTCAGTATTTGCTTAAATAGGGGCATATCACTATGAAAAGTCATTTAGGTGCATTTAGTTTTATCTAGCGGTCTATTTGGGCGCATTCAAATCATTTGCGCACACTTGAAATGCATCTAAAAAAAATAACCACAAAAAAAAAACGTTTAACATGATCAGTAAATAGATGTAAAAGCAATTTTGAACAGCTTTTATTGGTTGGAATTTATCCTTTATGCCACTTCAGGGCAAACAGTGTGGTTCGCAAGAATTGGTGGTTGGTTGAACTTAAATATCCACCAACTTTGCGCAGAAATCCACACCCGATAAAAAAAAACTACTTCCACAGAAATGTGGTTGTTGGCATTTTTGTACGAACGTAAAAAAATAATTAATCTTGGGAAGCCTTAAAAGTGGATATTTTGATGAAATCAAGGTACATCTATATCAAAATTGCAAATAAGGGATATCAAATTATTTGGGGTTGTACCAAATTATATATAGGACAATATATATATTGGTATATCCCAAACAATTTGGTACCCCATCAGCAGTCTTCATGTATATGGGGTAATAATTACGTGAATGAATACTTTTGTTCCTTTTGGAAAATGGAAAACGTGCTTATAGGTTGACAATGACTACGCCCAAAATAGTTAATACATGTATATCTAGCGGTTCACTTGGTGGATTAGAAAGGTATATTTTGCTGGTACGCTATCACATCTGCATGCTACCCAGAAACCAACACCTTAAATGTATCACTCCACAGTCCACACCAAATGAAAACATTAAAATACAAGTCTTCATTTCGAAAATAGAGAAAGTATGCTATGCCCCGTCATCATGATATCACCCTTCCAATTCTTTTTTTTTTCCTATTCTCATATTGATGTTATTATGATTCATCAAAACAATCACAGAAACACCTACTTTACAATCATCAACTTACTAAATTGCGTCTTTCAAATCTTCATCAGACTCTATTGTTATTTAGTATCTTTCAACACTAAGAATAGTACCCAAAGGAGAAACATTAAAAATAGCATTCAAAACAATAAAGATAGTTTCAGACATAATGCCATCCTGCCAAATTTTCTTACAGACCAAAACATCAATATCCATAATCAACACTACAACCTGCAATCTCCCACTGCAATTACTACTGAGATCACTTTACAAGAAATTTTTTCCACCATCATCATAAACACTATCAACAACACTATAAAAAAGAAACAAGAAACTAAACAACATCCTATAACATCCGACCGAAAAGAGAAGGAGTACTACCATATGTTAACTCTCCTCCCCAAAGCAAACTTTTTTCCAAGTAACTAATATAAAATATAAGAAAGCCATCATCAGGAAAATTCAGAAGAAGCAAAAATCAGAAGACCAGGAGCAAACATCGAGAAAGCCATTTTGGAAAAACTTGTTGATCATTTTCAAACTTTTTTCAAAGCCTGAAAACTTGGATATTTTCGACGCTCCAGAAGAGAACCTTACCAATCCTCTTCATCGTAGCTCCAATCTTCATCCTCTGCATAGCGTTCACTGCAACTGCTGCCTGATGAAGCCGGAGAAGTATCACCATCCCCAGAAGCCGAATCATCCTCATCACTTTCATCTTCTTCTTCACTACTGGAGGCATCAGGAAGGTCATTATTGGAGTCACTGGAATCTTCCTCTTGAGAAGCTTGGGGATGTATCAAAACTAGTTTCTCCTTCTCATCCTTGGGTTCTCCTTCCTGCATGGTTCTGGCAAATATCTTTGGATTGGCTCTCTCAAACTCAAACCGTCTTCGCAATTGCCAATCTTGATATTTCTCCATCCTTAACCTGTCTTCAGCAGCATCAGATCCTTCTTCACTGGTGTTCACCTTTTCCAAGTGATATTCGTACCCTGCTGCAGAATCTGCTTCGGAATCACTCTCAGTTGCACTACCAAATTTTGGACCCTTCTGATGTCTTTTTGACCTCTCCTCCGTTTTTTGATCTGACCTCTCAAAATGTTTCGGCAACCATGCAGCATCCAATGATTCACTCTCTTCATCTTCCCTCTTTTTCTTCTCATCCTCCTCTTTCTGACGATCAACGATTTCAGTCGCACGTCTGTTTATCTCCCCTTGAACCTCATACCTCAATCTCTATAAATCTTCCATCCCCAAGGAAAATGCATGATGTTTTGCTTGATTTTATTGATCGGAATTGGCAAGATTTGTCGGAGCTGAGGTACTGGAACTTGCCATTCTTTACTGAAATCTCTCTTAACCCTCCCAATTCTAGTAAATTTGTTAATGGTGATGTTAATCTCTCCCAAAACCCCCTTTTAAAGGCACAATTTTATTCATTAACTGCCATTTATGGCGCTTAGTTAACTGTCACGTCGATTTGTTCTCTACGCACATTCAAAGCCATGCGTACCTCCTTCACCCTAATGACCATCATTACCCTATCAAGACCTATTTTCAACACCTAATCTTCATTATTACCTTTACTCTTCTCGGAACTGCTATTAAGGGAGGCTTTGGTAGGTCACCAAACTTTAAAACTTCTTTTTGGGGTCTAATTGAAATTTTATGTTTTATGCAGACTAGAAGAATGCAGCACCAGTGGAGAGGCACCATTGCAGTTTGGGACATGTCAGGCAGATGCGTTACTAGCTCAACTACTAAGCCAAATCACTCAATGGACCTTCTACAACCTTCCCAAAACCATTCAACCCAACACAAATTTTCCCTCCACTTTTCTACCATTATTACATTTGGATTCTTGCATCATCATACAAACGTCAGCCCAAGAACAGACAAACCTGATAAATATCCAACAACCTCAAACTACGCCATGTGTCCCCAACAATGTATTATTAGATCTGTCCATATGTGGATTTCTTTCCACAATACTCACGTGAATACTTCAACCCGAATATACTGCCCATAAATCAAGGATATGAAAGTTACATTCCATATGTTAACTCTCCTCCCCAAAGCAAGTCTTGTAGTACAACTACAATTACATTACACCAATTTTCTCCTGAAAGATTTTCAATCCATAGTCAACAATTTTCTCATTCCTTTTTTAAGGTTCAAATTCATATACAAACAAACCCCTTTTGTCTCTCCTTCATTCATATTGTCTGTAACCAATATCAGAACAGTACCAACAATAGATTCTTTTCTGTACAACTGTATTTTATATTAGTTACTTGGAAAACTAATCTCCATCAATCCATATTCATATATATCCAATTCTCTTACATGATGGAAAACCCCTCTTCCTCTGAGAACACTCAAAATCTAAACCAAGAAATCCAAACCCTTTCTGCTCAAATGCCTGAGAAATTAATTTTACCATCTTCACTTGCTAAACCAGTCTTCATTGATAAAAAAAAGTGATTTTAGCTGAAGCTGACACCAATTGGAAATGGTATATGGAAGGATATGTTTGCTGTGAAACTTTGATCCCAACCACTTCAATCAGGTTCTATATTTGCAATAATTAACCTTTAGCTCAATACCCTACTATAACTACCTTCAATGGTCAACGAAACAAAGTTCTTATCCGTTACTATAACAGAATCAATTCTCAAAAACTTTGGTCCGTCTGTGGCTATCTAATGGTGTTAAAAGTTGTTCCTGTTGAAGGCTGGCCTCCAAATTATCAACTCACATTTGATGAAGAAATCATGTGGTTCATCTTATACAACATCCCTAATGAATGCACAAAATTTGAAGATCTTCAAAAACTCACTCTCAGTATGGGGGAACTAATGGAAGCCCAAAATATTTTTGGTAAACATCCATTTAAGAAGAATGTCAAAGTGTGCATTAGAATCTCAGTTCAGAAGGCCTTACCAACAGGCATCCCTCTCTTCACAAGTGGAAGAAGTGAACCCTTCCTAGTTGAATGTAGACACATCAAGGTTCCAATGTATTTCTGCACCTCCTGTTGTGTCCTTGATCACAAAGATCAGAACTGCCCTGCTTGGAATCTTAAGCAGAAAAATATTAAAGAAATTGAAAAATCCTACAGTAGTAATACTCTCCCGACTGTTTCAAAGCTAATGATGCCTGCTACAATCAAGCAAGTTGACCCTTCATCAGTGGTCATTACTGACACCATTATGCAACAATCTGAGGTAATACCAGAAACACAAATTAAATCAACTGCTATCGAAGTAGGAAACAAAGGAAAAACTGCTGCTATTGATTAAAGAATGGAAAATACTTTTCAAATGGGGCCCTTTATCAACAGATCCACTACTCTGAAGATCTTCGATGTTGGTTTTGTACAGAAGCATTTGACTCAGTTGAAAAATGGCTTTCCAATTGTTCTAAAGCAAGTTACTACTCAAAATGTTACTGTTGATGCCTTTATTTCTAGTTCTGAGTTAACCCCTAGTGGCCCGATTCGTACTACAAACTCATCAAGAAGATTCAAAACTGCTGCTATCCCAAACACCAGTCCAATCATCAACAGGGGTATGGTTACCTCTGCTGAACAAGAAGCTCTAGCAAATCTCAAAAGGAAGATGAATCCCAGGGCTGATTTACGGAAACGCACTAGAGCTAACTCTAGTGTGGCTAGAATGGTGGTTATCACTGAAGAACAAACATCTACTGAACCTGATTATGCTCAATTGTGTCCTCCACTTACCAAGTTGGGATACCTACCAGCCATTGACCTCTCTACATGCTCCCTCAATACCCAACCGATCTTCAACTCTTTTGGGAGCTATAATGTACCTGCCGACAATTCCCCAAGCAACAATGGTGTCTGCAATAATTCCCCTATCAATGCTACTAGTTCTAGTCTCGATTCCAAAATGCTTCTCAAAGTGGTGACGGTACCAGTGCCACGCTTGGTGGTGGATCTGTCTCTACCACTCAGGTAAACCACCCTCATCTATCCCCTTTAATTGATACTGCTCATAATGCCATAAATCATTTCCCTGTCAATAACATCAACATGATTGCTTGGAATCTTCGAGGTTTTGGTAAAAAATCTTCCAATAAGGAGCTTAGCTTACTATGTAAGAATGTCAACCCTGACATTATTTTCCTCTCTGAGACCAAAATGAATAAAGACATGGCAGCTAGAAAATTAAGAAACATGGGATTTCCTTGTACTTTTAATGTTCCCTGTGTTGGCAGAAGTGTAGGTCTTGCTCTTTCCTGGAATAAGGAAGTTCACCTCAACATTATTTCATCCAATATGAGGGACATCTATGTTACTTCTACTGATATCATCCATTCCAAGAACTGCCATATTCATTTCATGTATGGTGAGCCTAATAGTAGTCTAAGACAAGACTTCTGGGAACAACAATGTCAGCAAATGAATGTCCCTTTAGATGAACCGGTTTTTTCTATAGGAGACTTTAATGCGCTTCTAGGAACGGAAGATAAAAATGGTGGCCTAGAAGTAGATGACCCTGATTTTGAAAATCTTAGGAATTTCTGTTCTGTTTTTAATCTGCATGACCCTGATTTTTCTGGACCCAGTTTTACTTGGTCCAATATGCAACAAGGTACTGATTTAATATTGGAAAGATTAGATAGATGTCTTATTAACCAATCTGCTGAAGATCTTTTTCCTAAACTTTGTGTTAACAACCTTCATAGGGACTCTTCTGACCATTGTCTTATGCATATGGGATTTAATTATGAGGATATTTATATGCCTAGACTTTTCCAGTTTATGGCCATGTGGATAGAGGATATCCTACTTGCAGAGATATTATAGCTAACTCTTGGTCTGTTAATGTGGTAGGCTCCCCTGCCTATAAACTTATAGCTAAACTCTTAAGCACTAAGAAAGGCCTAAGAGATTGGAATAAGTCTTCTTTTGGTAATATTCAAACTAACATATCTTCCATTAGGAAAGAGTTAGTTGACCTCCAAATATCTAATCCAAATGATACTAGTAATACTTCTAGACTTAAAGCTAGGCTGGAGTATCTGTATAACTTGGAAGAGTTATATTGGAAGGACAAATCTAGAGAAGTCTGGCTCTTGGAAGATAACAAAAATTCACCATATTTTCATAGAGTAACTCTATTTAGAAGAAAGAGAAATGCTATTAGCTGGATAAAGAAATCCTTAAATATCATCCTAACTGATAGAGATAGTATTGGAAGTTCTTTTATAGAGTACTTCAAAAATCTTTATTCTTCTCATCCTCAGCAATTTCAAGATGAAATTCTTGCTGATCTCCCTGTTAAGTTTTCTGAAGCAGACAATGCTTCCTTAAATATGCCTCTGACTCCAGAGGAAATTAAGAATGATATCTTTCAAATAGGGGAAAAAAGGCTCCTGGTCCTGATGGGTTTACTGGCCTCTTTTATCAAAAGCATTGGGACATTGTGGGGGATGTTGTTGTGGATACGACTCAAACCTGCTTTAGAACAGGTAATATTGCTAAGGTTTTTAATCATACCAATATAGCTCTCATCCCCAAAGTCGCTCTTGCTGAACTGGTAACTCAATATAGACCAATAGGTCTCTATAATTTTATTTACAAAGTCCTTTCCAAAAATTTGGCCAATAGGCTAAAACCTTTTATGAACAATATTATTTCTCAAAACCAAAGTGCTTTTATCCCTAAGAGGAGCATTTCTGATAATATTTTGCTAGCTAATGAGGCCATATATGCTGTTAATCATAATATAAAGTTGAGGGCATAACTGCCATCAAACTTGATATGTCTAAGGCCTATGATAAGTTTGAATAGGATTTTCTTGAAAAAGTTTTAACTAAAATGGGTTTGTCTTATGGTGGGCCCGGAAAGGTGTGTAAAAATGAAGAGCAATGAAACGGGCCTATAGTAATACCGCAAGTGCACGGTCGTCAGTTGTAGCTCGTGCAAGTACGGGTCGATCCACAGAGACTGGGTGTGTTTTGGAGTGTTTAGCTATTTTGGGTTCTAGTTGGCTATTGGGCTTTAGGTATCAAAGGGTTGTGGTACCAATGGGTTATGAATACCCTTTGGAACTGTTGGGCTTTGAATACCCTTTGAGTAAATTGGGCTTAATGGGTTTGTTGTAATGATGAAGTGGTTTTGGGCTCAGTGGGCTTTTGGATTGACTGTGAACTTATGGGCTTTTGGTCTTTTGAATTGCACTGGGCCTTGGGCTAATCAGTGACTGTGAATTGGGCTTTAATGTTTCACCTGGGCTTTGATTAAGTCCACAGTGGGCTTTTGTGATGAAACTGGGCTTCAGCAGTAGCAGTGCAAAAGACTTCAGCAGCAGCAGAAGGGGGAGAACAAGGCAGCAGAAGCAAAGGCAGACAGGAAACAAAATCACACAGGGCCAAGGATGGCATTTACAATGACAATGAAGATGGTAGTGAAACAAACTAACAATGATCATGGAAAAGAAGCAAAAATCAGTGGCAATGAGGCACAAAGGCAGTTAGCCTAAGGCAAGGGAGCAGCAATGAAACAAAAGGTAACAGTGGCAGTTAACAGGAAACAAAACCAAATAAACCAAGGCTGTTAGCCAAGGGCAGTGGGAGAACAAGGCACAAAACAGTTATAAAAAAAAAACAAATTGAGAGCTTAGGCATACAACTAAAGTGGGAAGAGAACCAGTTTGCTCACAGTCACTAGTGAGCACTAGTTTCTCCCCACTGCTCAATCAATCCAATGCTTCAAAGGCTTTAGCCTAACATTCACACAAAACAGTAAACATCACAACTAGGTTATGAATCCACCTTGTGACCTAGCCAGATGGTGTAATTCTATGTTAAATCCTTGTCCCTAATGGAGCTAGGTGAAGGTTCAAGCCTGCCTATGTTCCAGGGCATACATAAATGGAATGGAAGGAGAAGAAGCTTGCTAATGAGCACTAAATTCCTCCATTTCTCAATTAGCTCAATTTACAAGAATTATAACCTAACATTCCACCTCTAACAGTGACTTAAGGAATCATCTCAGCCTAGCTATACACATACACATGAGAGCTCACATAACAGCAACAACAACAAAACAATTACTAAACAGAGCATTGAACTGAACATAAACAAACACAGAAGACATAAAACAAAGACATGAACTGAATTGAAACACAAAAACAGCAACTGAATTGAAACTGAATAAGAGTAATGGAATAAACATAAAAATAGTTGAAAATTAAACACTAACCCTTGAGACACTGGCTATTCCAGTGCTATAGGGTGACACACTGGCTAACCCAGGCATGAGCTTTACATCACACCCACAGTCCCCTATTTATACATACAATGGAAATCCCAAAAAATCCCCAATTAACAGCAAAATTAGGGTTTGTAAAAAAAATACAATTAAACCCAAAATTGGTTCACCTAACCTTCTGATAACAACCCAATCAACCAACCCATGCTTCAATTAGACGTACAATCATGTTCCCCCAATTATCCCCAAATTATGAAATTAGCGTTTATAAGAAATAGAAATTAGGTTTACCTAATCACTGCAAACTCTTGATAGCTCTCACCCATGCTTCCTTACGGTCTTCTGATGCTTCCCACGCCTCCAATTGATCTATATCATCAACTAATTTCACCAACTCACTCCTAGGGTTCAGAGGTGAGAGAATAGGCGAAATTAGTTGTATGAGAGAGATTAGAACGTGATATAGGTGATGGGTCGAGTGTGTATGATGATTTGAGAAGAGATGGTGGTGGTTGTGGTGGTTGAGAAGGAGTTGGTGGCGGAGCAGGTGGTGGTCGTGGAGTTGCAGAGGAGAAGAAAGGGGGAGAAGAAGGAGAAGCCGATAGTTTTAGGGTTAGGGTGTGTTTGGGTTAGGGTATAGGTATTGGGTACTCGGGTGTTGAGCGGGATATCAAGATTCGATGTTGGCGAATCTGAACTGCGGGATGCGAAGATGGTTGGTAGATCTAACGGTGAGATGAGAGATGAATCACTTCGACCGTTGGATTGTGAAATACAACAAAGTCAACGGTGCTAGATGATGTTAGGTACTGTAGTGTTAAGCGAAAGTATCGAGGTTTGATGCGCAGGCAAAGAAGCGACCGTAGGATGCAGATGCGATCCAATCTGACGGTCGGGAATGGAGGAGGGTATGGATATAGAAAATGGGTTTGGGTAAGGGTTTTGGGCCTTGGGTATGCCAAGCCCATATCTTCTTCAAGAACAATTCTTCCTTCTTGAGCCCATTCCTAGCTTTTTGGACGTGCGCTCCATTCTTTGCGGCTTCCTTGCGTAATTCCTCCCGGCTTTTCACTACTTTTCTGCTCCGCAAATCATCCAGACTTTATTTGGTACCTAAAAATGTAAAATTAATTAAGAAAAATATTTATTCTTGAAAACAATGAAAATACAGAATATGGGATAAAATGTAGAATTACTGCGCAAAAGATGAGTTAAATGCCAACAAAAAGGGATAAAATTATACAATATTTGGCACTCATCAAATACCCCCAAACCTGAATTTTACTTGTCCTCAAGTAAAACAAAACTAAGGAAATCCTAACTATACCACTGTCGCTGGTCTCTCGAATGCATTTAGCATATGCACTAAGCCTTTTAAACCACTAAGTGTCCCTAGTGGACGAGTTGAAGTCTCGTGAAGGTTTGCTTAGAACGTACCTACAAAGTTCTAGGTCAAAATATAAGCTCATATTCCATCAAATGTGACATGTGCAAGTCAGTTTAAGCTCACAGCAAAATGGAGATTTCAATCTAGCTATCCAAGGCACAATCCTAGCACTGATAACAAAAAAAAAGACATGTGATAAGAGTGTAAAGTGTATCTACACATGTGTAAAGAAAGATCTGAAGTTATGACTACTAATCACCAAGAGATAGTTTCTCAGGCTAAGAACGAAGGTCGAAATCTAGCTAGCTGTCCGGACTTTACGAGAATTGTGAATGAGTTGGAGGTATTTCACAATTAGTCGCGTTGTACATCAATGGAATACACCCTTCCTTTCTTATTACAATAAAACACAAAAGATGACTCTTTACATGACTCTTATTTACATTGACTACTCTCTTTTTATTTTTGGAACAAGAGATGATGGAATTGATAAATACTTGATTTTTTTGTATTTTTCTGATTTTTTTTTTTTTTAAATAGGAAACACTTTTGATACAAATACAAAAGGAAACAAAAGATTACATGACACTTTGCAAGAGGTAGCCCTTTTTGATGCACCCAGTTAAATTCGATGGTTGTCTTTCTTAATGTAACCTCCACCTTCTATCCCAACCAACCAAAGAACAAGCTAGTCAAGTTTCGTTCAGTATTATAAAGTAATTGGCAATCGTAACTTCCTATCAAACACCTTGAAGATCGAGGCCATACATGTATTGGTAGATCGTGCGCGTGCAAATTTCTTATCACTATGTGAATTGTGCTAGAATCAGGGTGCCTAAATATCTAGACTAAGACTCCTAATAATTACATATTTGCACAAGAGTCAACATTTCAAGGTAAATGAGCTCCATTTTTATGATTTTTCATTTTTTAATTTTTTTGAATTTTTTTTCAATTTTTTCAAAAGAAGAAAGAGTTCGTTTTCAATTATAGCATATTATCATGGTATCTACTCTATACCCCCAAACCTAAACTAAACATTGTCCTCAATGTTTCAAAATATGGAAAGAATTAAAATGCAACATATGGAAAGGGACATGCTGAGTAGAGTAAAAGGAGAGAGAATACCCGATTTCGGCGAAAGCAGAATTAAAACTCTGTTATCCAAGGCAAAACTCCAACATATTCGAGAGAGAATACCCGATCTAGGCATACAACTAGAGTGGGAAGAGAACCAGTTTGCTCACAGTCACTAGTGAGCACTAGTTTCTCCCCACTTCTCAATCAATCCAATGCTTCAAAGGCTTTAGCCTAACATTCACACAAAACAGTAAACATCACAGAGATAACATAGTAACATACACAAATCAGGAGCATTTACAGTGAAATTAAACAGTGCAACATTCTAATTAAACTATCCTAACATAGATTAAACAATGAAACATTAACAAAATTTACAAAATAAAATTAACAGTAGCACAGACAATTAACAGCAAACACTAAGAATAAAATTGAAGCATGAAATTGGAATTGAAATGCAATGCAATGAACATGAAATTAACATAAGGTAAATTGAACTAACAGCAAAGCAAAAAAAAATTGAAATTGAACTAAATTAAGAACCCTAAAATTTTAACAGTTGAAATTGAAATTGGAATTAAACCTAAAATTGAAATTAAACCTAATTGGTAACTTGGCTAGTCCAAGAACAGTTTTCTCTCTACACAACAGTTGCCTTTTATAGCTTTTCAAAAAGCCCTAATTTTGTGAAACCCTAAAATTCGAAAACCTAAATTTTTAATTGAAAAAATTCCTTACTGTTCTCGCGATTTTGATGTCGACCCATGCTTTATCTTCTCTTCCTCCTGCTCCTGCTACGTTTCTAGCTTCATAGCCATCAACCTAGTTCGTCACTTTCACACGCCAACAGTGAGAAGAGGGGCGTGAAATCGACGAACTCGACTGATAGCTAGTAGGGGAGGTCAGTGGTGATGATGGGTTTTAGTTGTTAGGGTTGTAGGGTGGCTGTGGTGGCTGGTAGGGGCGGAGAAGGTGGTGGCAGGGAGTAGGTGGTGGAGGTGAGGCTGTTGCAGACGGAGGTGAGGGAAGATGGAGTCGATGGAGAAGAGATTAGGTGCTGTTTGGTTTAGGGTATAGGGTTCGGTCGCTATGGTGTGTAGAGGGATCATCGAGTTCGATGGTTGGCGAATCTCGACCGTGGGATATGGAGATGAAAGATCAATCTGACGGTGAGATGAAGTGGATCCTGCAGCGACCGTTGGATTATACAATACAACAAAATTAACGATACCAGATGGAGTTAGGTGTTGTAGTGTTAAGCGGAAGTATCGAGGTTTGATGCGCAGGCAAAGAAGCGACCGTAGGATGCAGATGCGATCCAATCTGACGGTCGGGAATGGAGGCGGGTATGGATATAGAAAATGGGTTTGGGTAAGGGTTTTGGGCCTTGGTTATGCCAAGCCCATATCTTCTTCAAGAACAATTCTTCCTTCTTGAGCCCATTCCTAGCTTTTTGGACGTGCGCTTCATTCTTTGCGGCTTCCTTGCGTAATTCCTCCCGGCTTTTCACTACTTTTCTGCTCCACAAATCATCCAGACGTTATTTGGTACCTAAAAATGCAAAATTAATTAAGAAAAATATTTATTCTTGAAAACAATGAAAATACAGAATATGGAATAAAATGTAGAATTACTGCGCAAAAGATGAGTTAAATGCCAACAAAAAGGGATAAAATTATACAATATTTGGCACTCATCAAATACCCCCAAACCTGAATTTTACTTGTCCTCAAGTAAAACAAAACTAAGGAAATCCTAACTATACCACTGTCGCTGGTCTCTCGAATGCATTTAGCATATGCACTAAGCCTTTTAAACCATTAAGTGTCCCTAGTGGACGAGTTGAAGTCGCGTGAAGGTTTGCTTAGAACGTACCTACAAAGTTCTAGGTCAAAATATAAGCTCATATTCCATCAAATGTGACATGTGCAAGTCAGTTTAAGCTCACAGCAAAATGGAGATGTCAATCTAGCTATCCAAGGCACAATCCTAGCACTGATAACAAAAAAAAGACATGTGATAAGAGTGTAAAGTGTATCTACACATGTGTAAAGAAAGATCTGAAGTTATGACTACTAATCACCAAGAGATAGTTTCTCAGGCTAAGAACCAAGGTCGAAATCTAGCTAGCTGTCCGGACATTACGAGAATTGTGAATGAGTTGGAGGTATTTCACAATTACTCGCGTTGTACATCAATGGCATACACCCTTCCTTGCTTATTACAATAAAACACAAAAGATGACTCTTTACATGACTCTTATTTACATTGACTACTCTCTTTTTATTTTTGGAACAAGAGATGATGGAATTGATAAATACTTGATTTTTTTGTATTTTTCTGATATTTTTTTTTTTTTTTAAAAAAGGAAACACTTTTGATACAAATACAAAAGGAAACAAAAGATTACATGACACTTTGCAAGAGGTAGCCCTTTTTGATGCACCCAGTTAAATTCGATGGTTGTCTTTCTTAATGTAACCTCCACCTTATATCCCAACCAACCAAAGAACAAGCTAGTCAAGTTTCGTTCAGTATTCTAAAGTGATTGGCAAGCGTAACTTCCTATCAAACACCTTGAATATCGAGGCCATACATGTATTGGTAGATCGTGCGCGTGCAAATTTCTTATCACTATGTGAATTGTGCTAGAATCAGGGTGCCTAAATATCTAGACTAAGACTCCTAATAATTACATATTTGCACAAGAGTCAACATTTCAAGGTAAATGAGCTCCATTTTTATGATTTTTCATTTTTTAATTTTTTTGAATTTTTTTTCAATTTTTTCAAAAGAAGAAGGAGTTCGTTTTCAATTATAGCATATTATCATGGTATCTACTCTATACCCCCAAACCTAAACTAAACATTGTCCTCAATGTTTCAAAATATGGAAAGAATTAAAATGCAACATATGGAAAGGGACATGCTGAGTAGAGTAAAAGGAGAGAGAATACCCGATTTCGGCGAAAGCAGAATTAAAACTCTGTTATCCAAGGCAAAACTCCAACATATTCGGAGTCACAATGGATGAGCACAAAATATATACAAAAGGAATTTTAACTAACACATTATCTACAAGAAAATTTGGTTTTTAATGGGGTTGGACTTTTTGGGAAAAATGTGGTTTTGAAAGAAAAATTTTGGTTTTTTTTAGGGAAACATTTGGAAAACTTTGGTTTTTATGGGAGAAATTTTTGGTTTTTGAAATTAGGAGCAAGCCCACTGTTGGTCCTCTAATGGAATGGGAGGAAGGCTGCGGCCCACGAAACACTAAATTTTAATTTTGAAAGTTTAATTTGGCCCAGTTGGTTAAGGCCCGACGTTTGTTTTAAAACTTTGGTTTCGAGGTCCACTCTTGAGTGGAAACAAGCCCACAATCGGTTACAAGCTCAGCTGGGTTTAAACCCAGAGTCCAAAATACAAGTCCAATGAAAGAATTTAAACAAGCCCACAAATTAAACAAACAAGCCCACAAAAATTAATTACAAACCCAACAGAAAATAAAAAGCCCAAAAATTGGCTTTAATATTACAAGCCCTAAATTAAAAATTGGAAGCCCACAATTCGGGTTCTCTTAAATGGGTTACCTTTTTAGCACAGCCCAGCTGCTCTGATATTGTTGCAAAAACCATGTTGGGTTTAGGTTCTTTTTCTTGGTGGCGTCCCAGCAGAGGAAAAACAGGTTCAGAACAGCAGGTCCAACAGCAAATGAAGTGAAGCAGATGCAGATGCAAATGCTATGCAGTGAAATGCAAAAATAGCTAATAAAACTACTAGAAAAACACAGCACCAGTCCCCGGCAACGGCGCCAAAAACTTGGTGGACCCGGGAAAGCGTGAAAATTAAGCGTAATAAAAACGGGCCTACAGTAATACCGCAAGTGCACGGTCGTCAGTTGTAGCTCGTGCAAGTACGGGTCGATCCACAGAGACTGGGTGTGTTTTGGACTGTTTAGCTATTTTGGGTTCTAGTTGGCTATTGGGCTTTAGGTATCAAAGGGTTGTGGTACCAATGGGCTTTGAATAACTTTGAAGCTTTTGCTTTCACAATAAGAGCAAGATGGGCTTTGATTAACTGTGAAGCAGTTTGGGCTTTTGGTCTTTTGAATTGCACTGGGCCTTGGGCTAACAGTGACTGTGAATTGGGCTCAATGTCTTTTGATGTGAACTGGGCTTGGTAACAGTGAACTGGGCCTTAGCTTTTTGGAGTGAACTGAGCCTTGGGCTCAGTTGGCTGGGCCTTTAGATTAGCTAGGCTTTAGGTCTTAACCTGAACTGTGGTCTGGGCCTTGGAGAGGAAGCAGCAGCAGCAGCAGCAGTGGTGGCTTCTGCAGCAGCAGAAGCAGTGCACAGCAGCAGCAGAAGCAAGCTGGAGCAGCAGCAGGAGAAAATAGCAAACAAAATGAAGGACAAGTAAAAGTAAAACAATGGCAGTGAAGGAATGAGGAAAAGTGACAGTGCAATGAAACTAAACAAGAACAATGGAAGTAAACCAAGGCCTAAGCCAAGGGCAGGGTTGTGAAGAAGACAGTGAAGTAAAAAAAAGGAAGGAAAAAAAAAGCAAAGCCAAGGCAATGGCTTTAGGCATTCATCTAGAGTGGGAAGAGAACCAGCTTGCTCACAGTCACTAGTGAGCACTAGTTTCTCCCCACTGCTCAATCAACTCAATGCTCTAAGGCTCTAACCTAGCATTGACACACAACAGTAAACTAATCCTAACATTTGAGAAGCTAACAGTTGACAAAACAAGAGAGCCTAGGCATATAACTAGAGTGGGAAGAGAACCAGTTTGCTCACAGTCACTAGTGAGCACTAGTTTCTCCCCACTGCTCAATCAATCCAATGCTTCAAAGGCTTTAGCCTAACATTCACAAAAAACAATAAACATCACAGAGATAACATAGTAGCATACACAAATCAGGAGCATTTACAGTGAAATTAAACAGTGCAACATTCTAATTAAACTATCCTAACATAGATTAAACAATGAAACATTAACAAAATTTACAAAATAAAATTAACAGTAGCACAGACAATTAACAGCAAACACTAAGAATAAAATTGAAGCATGAAATTGGAATTGAAATGCAATGCAATGAACATGAAATTAACATAAGGTAAATTGAACTAACAGCAAAGCAAAAAAAAATTGAAATTGAACTAAATTAAGAACCCTAAAATTTTAACAGTTGAAATTGAAATTGGAATTATACCTAAAATTGAAATTAAACCTAATTGGTAACTTGGCTAGTCCAAGAACAGTTTTCTCTCTACACAACAGTTGCCTTTTATAGCTTTTCAAAAAGCCCTAATTTTGTGAAACCCTAAAATTCGAAAACCTAAATTTTTAATTGAAAAAATTCCTTACTGTTCTCGCGATTTTGATGTCGACCCATGCTTTATCTTCTCTTCCTCCTGCTCCTGCTACGTTTCTAGCTTCATAGCCATCAACCTAGTTCGTCACTTTCACACGCCAACAGTGAGAAGAGGGGCGTGAAATCGACGAACTCGACTGATAGATAGTAGGGGAGGTCAGTGGTGATGATGGGTTTTAGTTGTAGGGTTGTAGGGTGGCTGTGGTGGCTGGTAGGGGCGGAGAAGGTGGTGGCAGGGAGTAGGTGATGGAGGTGAGGCTGTTGCAGACGGAGGTGAGGGAAGATGGAGGCGATGGAGAAGAGATTAGGTGCTGTTTGGTTTAGGGTATAGGGTTCGGTCGCTATGGTGTGTAGCGGGATCATCGAGTTCGATGGTTGGCGAATCTCGACCGTGGGATATAGAGATGAAAGATCAATCTGACGGTGAGATGAAGTGGATCCTGTAGCGACCGTTGGATTATACAATACAACAAAATTAACGACACCAGATGGAGTTAGGTGTTGTAGTGTTAAGCGGAAGTATCGAGGTTTGATGCGCAGGCAAAGAAGCGACCGTAGGATGCAGATGCGATCCAATCTGACGGTCGGGAATGGAGGCGGGTATGGATATAGAAAATGGGTTTGGGTAAGGGTTTTGGGCCTTGGTTATGCCAAGCCCATATCTTCTTCAAGAACAATTCTTCCTTCTTGAGCACATTCCTAGCTTTTTGGACGTGCGCTCCATTCTTTGCGGCTTCCTTGCGTAATTCCTCCCGGCTTTTCACTACTTTTCTGCTCCGCAAATCATCTAGACTTTATTTGGTACCTAAAAATGCAAAATTAATTAAGAAAAATATTTATTCTTGAAAACAATGAAAATACAGAATATGGGATAAAATGTAGAATTACTGCGCAAAAGATGAGTTAAATGCCAACAAAAAGGGATAAAATTATACAATATTTTGCACTCATCATCTAACCATTGGGTTAAATTGATAAATCAGTGTGTCTCTACTGTGTCTTACTCTGTTCTCGTTAATGGTAGCCCTACTAGTTTCTTCCAACCTGAAAGAGGTCTAAGGTAGGGAGACCCTCTATCTCCTTACCTTTATATCACTTGTTCTGAAGCTCTATCTTCTTACATTGATAGCCTTCAAAAAAAAGGGGACTTTAGAAGGCATAAAAGTCTGTAAAGAGGCTCCTGAAATGAGTCATCTTTTGTTTGTTGATGATTCTCTCTTGTTTTCTAAAGCCACTGAAAAACTTCAAAGTCATAAAAGACTATCTTCAAAAGTAATGTTTAGCCTCTGGGAAAGAAATAAATTTTGAAAAATCTGGCATTTTATTTAGCAGGAAGATCCCTGAACATAGGAAAGCTCTTTTGGCTAATATCTTAGATATCCAAAGCATAGATTTAGCAGAAAAGTATCTTGGAACTCCAACTGTTTTCCAAGCTTCTAAAATTCAGACCAATATGGGTATTCTCCAAGCCATTTATGCCAGAATTTCTATCTGGCTTCATAAGCTCTTATCTCAAGCTGCTAGAACTACTCTTATCAAGCACATTGGCCAAGTTATTCCTCTATTTCAAATGGGATCTTTTCTAATCCCTAAATATCTTTGTAAACAAATGGATTCTCACCTTTGCAAGTTCTGGTGGGTGAAACACTAGATCTTAAGGATAGAAAGTTGCACCTCCTTGTTGGGATATTTTATGCTCCCCCAAAGCTGAAGAAGGTCTGGGGTTTAGAAAGCTTGAATTAAACAACCTAGCTATGCTTGCTAGGAATGCATGGAGAATCCTAATTGTTTACTTGCTACTGTTCTTAAGGCCAAGTACTTTCCTAAACTGATTTTCTGAATGCTAAATGCACTGCCAAATGCTCTTGGACTTGGAAGTATTTGCATGCCATAAAGGAGCTTATAAAACCTTTTTATTTCCTGGATTGTTGAGGATGGTCAATTTATTGACCCATGATGTGACAAATGGATCCCTTCTCTAGGTTCTTCCACACCCAACCCACTTGTTCCTCCTGATCCTACCATTAAAGTTGCTTATTTTATTGATTCCCAAACTAGAAGTTGGGATGTGTATAGACTTAACACCCATTTTGATAATATTTCTGTCCAGAAGATTATCTCCATTCCCTTAAGCCAGCTTTGCACTCCTGACATGAGGGCTTGGGATTTTTCAAAGAATGGAAAATTTTCTTCTAAATCTGCCTACTTGGGGCTTAGAGGCCTTAGGCCTTCCCCTGTAAAAACCTTTGGAAGCGTATTTGGAAAGTTAGAGTTCCTTACAAAATTCAGGTTTTTCTGGAGAGCAGCTAAAAATGCTTTGCCCTCCAGAACTGTCCTCCACACTAGAATGCCTATGCATAGTTTGGATTGTCCAAGGTGTTCTGATCCTCAAGAAACTATTATGCATGCTTTGGTCAATTTCCCCTTTGCCAGTAGGGTCTGGTTTATCTCTGATTTCAGCATAAACACCAATTTTTTTCTAAACAAATCTTTTTTAGATTGGCTTTCTTTTTGTTTAATTGACCCTCAATCTAAGTTGTCTGGGGATGATCAATGTCTCTTTGTGGCTATATTATGGTCTCTCTGGACTAGTAGAAAAAACCTCATTTTTCAAGGTATTAAGGAAAACTTCACTGTTGTTTTAGCTAGAGCCAGAGCTATGCTCCTCACTAGGAATTCCAGGAATCCTAGTTTGACTATCCCTTCCACCATGCATGTCAATATTTGTCTTTTGGTTGGATAAAATGTAATAATGATGGTGCCTTTGATGATATCTCTGGAGCAAATGGTGCAGGGTATGTGATGCGATACTTCTCAAGAAAAGCAACCTTTTGTGCTTCCTTAGTCTTTGATGTTCTCTCTGCTGAAGAAGCTGAAGCAAGAGCCATCTGGAGAGTTCTGAAGAAAGTTGTGGAACAACACCCGACTCACATCATCATAGAAAGCGATGCTAAAGCTCTCACCGACCAATTTTCTGATGGGAATTTTGATGGAGACTCGCGAACGGATGCTATCTTTAAAGACACTCTTTTTTTCTCTTCCAAGTTATTTGCTTGTATTTTTAGTTTTTAACCTACATGTTGTAATTATGTAGCTCACGAGCTTGTTCAGTGGGCAAAACAAAACAATTCTACTATCTATTGGTCTAAACCCCCTGTTTGGATTATTCCAACAGTTGAGGAGGACCATTAGTCTTTTTAAAGGCCTTTGCTTAAGAGAGAAAAAAAAATCCACACGGTGTGGTCTCCTCCCAATCTCCCTTCCTGGGCCGGCCCAGACATTGAAATGCCCATAGTAGATACAAAAGATCTTGCCCCACTCACGATTTGACCAGGTCAACAAATATTGACCACGAGTGAGGAGATGTTAATACTGTTATATCATGTGTGGAGCTATTTTACATAGTGAATTGTAACTGCACTGACTAAACTATGGGCTTTTTATTTAAATAAAACACCTTTGATTGCTATAAGTGTAATAAGATATTACAAATATTAGTCATTAGTACTGGTAATAATTGTCCTGATCGCCCTCATCATATATATATATATATATATATATATATATATATATATATATACCAGGTATTATCCCGGCCTACGGTCATGGATCAATCTTTTTTGAGTTTTGTTTACTGTTCGGCCAGCTGGTCAATATCCTCACATAAAATTTTAGTCAGCTTGTAATGATCGTTTCGTGTTTGATCAGTCGGGTCATAACAGCCGGGACCTACGACCCCGACCGTGAATTAGAAAATTTAGAGTCAAATATAGTCCCCGCATTAAAATTAATCAACGTGTAATGATCGGGTCGTGTTTAGTCAGTCGGGCCATAGCAGCCGGGGCCGTGGATTAGAAAATCAAGAATCAAATGTAATCCCCTAACTAAGATTTGATTTATTGATTTCATATATTCCTAACTTCCTAAAATTTATATTTTTTTTTTCTTTTCTTTTTCTTTTCGTGTTTCCTATATTCTAAACGTACTTAATTTAGAAACCATTATGTAAATAGAATTCTAATACATATCTTATACGAAAAATATAACTGAGGTAAATCAACTAATTAAATCTAGCACAAGATACTGCCGTAATGGGGTAGTAATACTCTAAGTTTGTCGTGAACCTTAGCTTATTGAATCTCCTTTACTAATATTAAATATGATTAACGTGTCGTCCTCCCGCATGCACCAATACCGACACGAGGAATGAAGTTATTGACTTGATAAGTAGATGTTCTTTTAGCAAGCAGGTCTAGCAACTCTGTATGCATGTCGGGTGAGCATGGGCCGGTATGGACCGGTTTTCACCGCATCCGCATCCAATCCATTGCACTACGGATTTCAAATTTGGCATCCGCATCCAATCCATATGGATTTGCATCCAATGGATGCACGGATGGATGGATTGGATGCGGATAATCCAGTGGATTTGTTTTAGTTAAAATTTATAGTAAAGAAAATAAAGCTAACACAAATGACTCCTTATAAAACCTATTGTATATCTTATATATGTATGCAAATATAAAAATGCGATGTACGTCACCCCAAGCAAACATCTTAAAAACTCCTTAATGATCCATAACATTTTCTAGAACTATATAAATGTCCTTAATTTAACGGATATGAATGTCCAACGGATTTTCAAGGTTGCATCCGGGCCCAATCCTTTATCCGTTGGATTTCAAAAATTCCATCTGCATCCAACCCATTAACGAACGGTCCGGACACCCATCCGCAAATGAACGGTTGGTCCCGGTTAAATCCACTGATTATGGATCAAATGCTCACCCCTATGCATGCGTCCATACAAAATTTGGGAGAGCTGTGGAGCCCATGTACATAGATATTTAGTAATAGCTGTCTAGCCCATTACAAAATTTAGTAATGGGTTCTCAAATGTGTATGCATGCGTCCTGGCTAATCAAATCGAGTAGACCACGAATTTAATTGGTCGCGGTAAGGTTAGGGTGCGGTTCATGAAACCTAAAAATTGATCAAAATAAAATTAGGGAATTTTGGTTGGGTCGGACATAATTCACGCCGTCCAAAATTATATGTTAAAAACGGGATCGGACGTACGTCTATATAGAGCATATAACGAATCGATCCGAACCGTTGGATGACGAAATCGATGGTCGGATTTGTAAGGGTACACAGACCACTTCTTTTTATAATATATATATATATATATATATATATATATGTACGAGGGGTGTAATGGCAGTGGAGTGGAGTCGTAATACAAAGCAAATGTGAAAGTGTGTTTTCACCTTTAATTAACCAAAAAATGGGCCCATATCACAACACCGTGTTTGCCTAATAAGCTGATTGATGTTTATTCAATCTCCTAATCTTTAAAGAGCTTAGACTGCAGTAAGAACCAATATTTTTTTGATGTCCCCTTTGGAATGCTGCCCAAAGCAGTACTTCGGATGCTTAACCCAAGGCCGGGCCTGCTCCCTTCCTGTGTTACTTATAGCAGAGGGGCTTATTTTTTTTAGTGCTTGTTTCTTTTATTTCTGATTGTTTTTCTTTTTGGTTAATTTTGTTTTGGCTATAAAAAAAGAAAAACATTAAAATCCTTGGATAAGTAAGAGTTATTAAACATAAATTCATTTTTTTAGTAAAAAAAATTAAAGCTTGCGTAATCTTTTCAAAGGATCAATTGTATTAGTAAAGCTCATCATCGTTAAATTTCCTATCCAAGGGAGTTTTGTTTGTTCCAGCATCATAGTAACAATCTTACCATAGAAGGAGCATCAAATGATGTTCTGTTGTTCCTCATTTTGATCTCGGTGTCGATCTTGGTTTAGGTGCTATCTGATTGGATCATTATGGGCATTGTTTGTTGGTGGTACGTTTTGTGATACCAATATTTTCCCTAATCACTGCTTATTGTAATTACTAGCAGCGATATTTCTTCACCGGTTCGTTTGGTTCTATCGATTATTATCAACCTTTAGGAGATTAATTAGGGTATACTCAATTTTTTCATGAGAAGAGATAATTTTATTAGAGATTTTTTTTTCTTTTTGCAAAAGTCTACAAAAAGGTAGACAAGAGAATAAAATTAGATTTTTTTATTTTATTTTATTAAGAGCCATTTGACGTAATGCGATCAGCAACACTGCCAGATTGTAATCCATCAAAACTTGTAAATGGATGTAAAAGAGGAGGCCAAGCAAATATTGCCAGACCATTATCACGCCAGAAAGATATGATATTGCCAGAATGAATATCAAGATTGGAGTCTGCAGAGATAAGAGTAGCAACATTAGAAATAGTTCACCGACATACAAAGCAACAATTAATCATGTTATTCATAACTTATAAACTAGTTCAACATGCCCCTCAACATATCACTATAGCCACTAATTAGCTCCTTTGACAAGATACCTTTACGAGTTAAATTCGGTTAGTTTTCGGAAATTGAAACTGTCATTCAGGTATTGACATGAGGTTGAATTTGGCATATTTATTATGTTTCCTAATTTTGGTTTTCAAACAATTAATCATTCTTTTCATTTCCAATCAAAAAATGAAAAATGAAATAAGTCAGAAAAGATATGATTAATTACCTGATACGTAGGTTTGGTGAATCCATAGAAATCATAGAAGGTATCATTGACCATGAAGACGTATACTGTAGGCTTGTAAATGGGATAACATATTTTAGAATAGTTTATCTTAATTTAATTTATGATAATTTTGTTATTGGTTAGTATTAATGTTGTTTATCCAAAATTCTATTGTATCTTGGGCTAGGTTAATTTGTGTTTGTTTTACTCCAGAAATAGGTTAACATAAGTAATTATTTTTAAGACAATGATTTATGTTAAAGGAAAATAACCGTCCAACCCAGATGAGGATATACATATACCATTTAACCATTTTTTACTGGATATCCCAACCTAGGATGTGATATCCAGGATACCAAACACGGCCGTAATGATGAGAACTGATTTGGATGTTTCTGGTAAGATTTTCTCTTGAAACGATTGTAAGAAATGTCTAGCAGGTAAAATATCATCTATTGAAAGTGTTGGTGATCCGTGAGAAACGTGTCCATTTGATTACTCCTTGGTTTGCTCATTCAGGTCAAATTTCATAGTTAACGCGCGCAACTTAGCCACAGAGGTTACTCCATGTTTCTGCCTGAAAACTTCAAGCATGTCAAAAGAAAATGGATAGTTCTCAAACTAACCAATGGGATCATTATCCGTTGAGATGAGAACCAAATAACAAGCACTGCGATCCTTTTTTCCTCAATTTCTGGTAAGCCTCAAGGTTACGAGCTGAGCCGTTTCACCATGCTCGGGTTCATACATCACATGCTCAGTTATTTCTTGCAGCTCATTCTCATACAAGAAGAAAAAATTCTTTCAGA
Organism: Papaver somniferum; assembly: GCF_003573695.1. Taxonomy (NCBI): domain Eukaryota; kingdom Viridiplantae; phylum Streptophyta; class Magnoliopsida; order Ranunculales; family Papaveraceae; genus Papaver; species Papaver somniferum. The sequence goes on from NC_039359.1 coordinate 146,244,056, forward strand.
GCCGAATATTGTAGTTGCCATCGTCCAATTTCTCTCCCTTGTTCAAATCAGTGATAATATTTTTGAAAGCCATTAAGTCTGTAAATAGAGTATGTGATACAGATATTAAACTTATGGCATAATATACACTCTAAAATAACTTTGCAGCATGCATCTAAATCAAAAAATAAAGAATATTGCTAGTATCCCAAGATCGAAAAATTGTTAAACACCTAATCATCTCCAACGCCACAAATAGTGTTTTCTACACTTATTTAATTTATGTGTAAGGTCAATGGCTTTTGGAATCAAGAAATTAACCAAACAACCTCTCACTTAATAGTGCTACCACTAATACAAAAAATAACATTTTATTCAAACAAAAAGAATTATCAATTTAATCAATCAAGCAACATGTTAGAAAGTCATCCAATTCAACAAGATTATGAATTATTTTAGCCCATTAGATTCAGTAGGTATCAAAACCCTTATATATTGAACGTCAAAGCAATCAAACAATCATACATCATACAACTACCGTTCTTATATTATATGAATTAATATGTTAATCATAAATTATAAAGAAAATGCATCATATGAATCTAATAAGGTCCTGAAAATAGTTTCATTAGATTTGGATCGTAGAAAACCTTTGAGTACCAAAATTGTGGTCATTCAGATAACCAGGATGAGAAAAAACAAGCACGAAAGTACACCTGAGTTGGACCGCGGGCTGACTCGCCGGTCTGGACCGTACTGAATTGACTCTCCGGTTTGACCGAACTGATTCGGTTGACTTACCGATTCAACTCTGTTACTGTTCATCGTCTTCGTCAAAATTCAGCAGCGAATAGTCGCGCGTAGCAAAGTTTGGGAGATCATATCTCACATATACGATTTCCGATTTGCACAAATAAGATGTCGATTTAAATATCTCAGAGAGTACCATCTATATACATTCATTTCAATTAAGATAGATCGACATATAAAAATCAAATCATTCACAAAACATGCTCACTCAAGAACATGATTTTGATTTAGGGTTAGCAATATATATATTTCAAACAGATTGACCGATTCCAAAGAAACTTTCCAGGATGAATACTCATATAACAAGCAACGTACTCATACAAGATTCATCATTAAAAATAACCATTCATAAACAACGAAAATCATATGAACCCAATAATGAGTTTTAAATATAAACCCTCAACATGATGCTATTATGTTATCATCAAACCAGCCACTTATATGAAGCACGAAAACGGATACAAGCCTAGCTCTAGATGCCAATATTAGATTTTAAGCGAATGCAAGTGGAGGTGGTTATGGTTCATACCTTGTTCTTGAGCTCTGAAACAAGAAGAGAACCGAAGATCAGTTGCGTCTCACGTTTTCAAAACGATCAATAGGTACTACAATCTTCTAAGTGTTAACACTACTTTTAGGTTTTCTCTGGTTTTGCCGTGATTAATGTTTTTACAAGCGTAACCCTATCAAATCCTAAGTGGATGTATTTATATGGATTCCCAAAACCCTAAGGAGTTGAAGAAATCTTTAATGGATCGCCACACATACAGATGTTCTATTGGGGTCCAACCCGAATTCATAGCATATAAAAGTTTAGACACAGAAGTATATCCGAAATTCATATATAAAGGTATATTATAAAATCCACAAAATGAGGAATACTCATAGTTAAGTGGATCTGAGTTTTGTCATGAGGGGAGGTTTTAATGATGAAAATACTATACTTCTTTTATGTCCTTTTATCTTAATAAAGTTAGAGAAAAACTAAAATCTATAAAATCTAAATGCAAGTTAAAATAATAATAATCCTAATTCTCTTTTTCTCCTCAAATTAATCTGAAATCTGGAAATGAAATTATGTTTAATTATTGATAACAATCGGTATTGAGTGCATGATGACAATTAACATCACATTCACGATGAATACAATGACGAATGTAACAATCGACTTGATCCCTTAAAAAATGGATCAAGAGGGTGTAGTTAACTAAAATCGGTGAGAGGCTAAATTGGGATTCTGAGGTTTTTGAAAGTGAGTTACGAGAGGTTGAGCACACACAGTCTTTTCCTAAACCACGCAAAGTGGTTGTTATAAGGCTCCTTCAATCATAAGAGAGGTTAGGGTTGGTCTTAGGGAGGAAAGCAGATGAAGAGAGAGATCAAAGAATTCTAGGGTTAGAAGAAGAATTGCTCTGAGAGTTTATCAGAAAGTTGTGTGTTATCTTGGAGAAATTGAAGACCTATTTATAACTGAATTATATAATCTCAGGTCGGTGAAGAAAAGGATTGCTTTCCATGCAGAGCGCTTCTCCCGTCTCTTCAGGAACAGATAAAGATAAACTAGGTTGAGTTTATCTCATTATTCCACCGTCTTTACTCTCTTTTGCGGTGAGAAATTGGCCGGATATTTCTCACACGTGCCGTAGACCGTCAGACCAAAACTCTAATTGATATCCTCTCGTTTGTGTGAAGCTGAGTTAGCCTGTGATGATGTGTTAGAGTGAAATATTCTCTTTAGTCGAGTTGGCCAAGATAGAGAGATATTCTCTGATTTTCGAGAATGACTAGGATGAGTCACGTGAAAAGACATGGAATGCCTCAGAAATAGTATGTCGAGTGTGAGAGAAGCTGAGGTTGAGCTCCCTATCTCCATGGATGGTCACATATGTAATGCGGAGACCGTATTATTACTTGTGGGTCTTTTTGTTGAGCATGCGAAGCTCAAGAGCTTATCCACGTTTTTGGATAGACATGTACTGTTGAGGCTTAATTTACCAACCGTGAGTGTGTTTTGAGATGCTGAGAAATAGGCGTGATCCCTAAGTAAGGCTTGTGCCTGAGTGTTATTCCCGTATAAATCTCTTCACACGAGATGGCTCAGTTCGGATGAGGCCATCTGAGGTTTTTCCCGACGCGAGTGAGGCTGTCTGAGGCTTGACCGACGCGATTGTAGCTTTATAAGACTTGGCCGATGCGACTGAGGTTGTCTAAGACTTGGACGACGTGACTAAGGCTATGTGAGACTTGGCCGACGCGATTGAGGCTGTCTGAGACTTGGGCGTCGACCGAGTCTCCCCGAAGTCAAGTGCGACATGTTCTGGAGAGAAAGGAAATCTTGCACACCTAATAATGTATCTACGAGACTTCAGCTCACTTGTCTTTGACTAGCTATCTTATAGAGATGTGTTAGGAGTCAATTGTGTCTGTACTATGGAGCCGACATGACCAGTGTATCTTTAAAAGATGTTTTAGAAGTCTTTCTAAAGGGACCAGATGCAGAATAACTAGCGTATATCACGGGGATGACTTAGGAATTATTCGGAAGCCTTAGTAAGTCGAGTAAGAGCCTAGAGTAGACATGACCAGTATATCTTGCGATGATGTACTACCAATCATTCCTTGATCTCAAATAGGGTGAGTCGTGCTTACAAGAGACATTTATGTCTCCGCTCTGGCTCATAAGTCCGCTGGGTACGTTGTGACGCATCTACAGAGCCTACATGACCAACAGTATCTCATCGAGGATGTATACTAGGAATTATGGCATCACAACCATCTGCTTTCACGAAGACATGCTAGAATTATGGTCGTTCTAGTTCATAAGTATCTTCGCGATATAAGGTTTGCTAGTTAGGAGCTAGATTTCGTAATGGTAAAGAACATATCATTTACGTGGTTCGGCCATTAATGGCCTATATCTACATAGGTTTTGGGTCGTTTCCAGTAATGGAGGTTTGGAGTTACAAAGATTATATCATTTATCTTAGTAGGGAGAGAGAAAGTTCTAGAGATAATAAGTTGCAGAGAGAGAAGAAGATCCCTCATTTGTCTTTGCAAGTGGGTCTTTATACTAATCACAAGGAGGTTATCTGTAAAATTACTCTTTTTTTCTTCGCTTCCGCTTCTTGATTCGTGACGATGACGTCATTAGGACTTTACTTTTCCGCCAAGCAATCTTCACGTCCTGAACTTGATATTTATCTTTCATCTGGATATGAATTTCAGGTCGAGCTCGTAGGTAGAGGTCGATCTCACAGGTGAAGATCAAGCTCATACGTGGAGGTTGGGAGTAACTTGGAAGTTCCTAAGACTCTCTACTACCTAATCTAATCTAGATCGAAGTAGACTTGAGTATGCAATAAGTCAAGATATAGGATCTTGGCATCTAAATTTGACAACAAACTTGACATACCAACATATTTAGGTTCAACCGAACATTCGCTTTAATACTTATTATCCACACTATCAGTGGACTTCAAAAGAAATAAAAATCCTCTTATGGCTTACCATATCAGGTATTGTTGTAGTATTAATAGCAATTGATGCTGATGCAATAACTTTGCATTTGATGCCAACCAACGTTCATTGTTTGTATAATAATAACATAAGTTGCAGTTTAAATGTCTTATTTTGTTTTGTTTCATTTATTTTGCGAATTTAATTGTTAATTTACACTTATAAATCCTTCATCAGATATGAGATGCGGTCAAAATCTCTTAACTCATCCGATTTGCTCGCAAATATTTGTTATTCGCTACTTGACCGCGTCGATTGTTAATTACACCCATGTTTTTAACAAAATAAATTACATAGTAACTCGAAGGGTATATATTTCATAAAATAAACTTTTTCGAAAAAATTTGAGGATGGTTTCAATTAAAATTTTAGGAACCAGGTTTATTAGGCACAACTTTTTTCATTTTTCCATATTCATCTTCAATTCCTGATGTTATTAGGAATTTGATCAATTAAGAGAAAGTGAGAAAATGGTGTTGGTTAGGAGCGGAGCCAATCTAGTGCAAGGGTGTGCACTTGTATCCCCTTCCAAGATGGCTCTTCAACCTAATTTGAGGGAAGTTTTAGATTTACGCTATTTTTTAGGTTATTTTTACATATTTAGATCACTAGCCTAACTGACTTTATGGATAAGTGAATTTTTGCACCCCAGGCCACGAAACCCTAACTACATCCCCGGTGGTGGTTTGCTTGAAAGACATAGGAAAATATAACTGCTTCAAAAATATAACTAAAAAATGAAAATATGGGGGGGGGGGGGGGGGGGGGGGGGGAGAATAGTCAAATGGGATTTCTATAGACTTTCATAGATTTTTTATTCGAGTGACTCCTGGAGACTCTCTGAAAATTTAGAGATTTCTAGTGATTCTCAGAGAGTCTTTATGACTTATAAAGACAAAAAAACGAGAATTGTAAAGAGTCTTTGTGTTTATAGAGACAAAAAATGTATAACATCTAACTAAAAATTTAAAACATGTACCGATTTCTTATTATACACCTTATAATGTTAACAAAAGTACCATAACTAACTAGTAAAATATTTGTTCGTTTTCAGAATAAATCTTACTGATGTCCTATGCCTAAGTTTTCAGTCATCCCACATTTTTTTATTTGCTATGCTATCTCATCACTGGTAAACATATTCTGGTTGTTTCATCTGAAGAGATGTCCTTTGAAATGGCAAAGAGAAAGCTTGGTCAGTATACACGAGGGAAATTAAAAAAGAGAAGAGATGTCCAATATATTCATATGAGGTTGGTTGTGTTGCTACGCAAATGGCTCGTCCCTTGGTCATTAGCTCAAATAGAAAAAGAGAAAAAAAATTGGTCCTACTCTCAAAAACAAATATTCCCTAAATTTCCAAGTCTCCCAAAATATCATCTCTTGAGGAGAGATTTCTACCATGCCTATTTTCATAAAATAGTCTCATCACATCTCCGAAAATTACAAATCAATGACTTTTAATTCTCCTTCGAGTAACAGGGGTATTGGAGTGACTCTTACAAAATTCTAATCCAATAACATGGAGTTTCAAAGAATTTAAATGACTTGAAAAAAACCTCTAACCAAATATTATACATTTTTTGTCTTTACAAATCACGGAGACTCTTTGTAAATCTCATTTTTTTGTCTCTATAAGTCACAAAGACTTTCTAAAATACTCTCAGAGAATCACCAGAAGTCTCTAGATTTTCAGAGAATATCTGGGAATCACTCAAATTATAAATCTACGAAAGTCCATATAAATCTTGTTTGACTACCCCTGTAATACTAGATTTGGAAACTCTCCAGAAGTCATTTAAAATCTCAATGGACTACACAGTGAATGTCAACGAAATGATAGTTGAATTTTCTTGCCTATTTTGGAGCATGCTCCACTCAATGATAATTGTTTTAGGGCCAACTATTTTTTTTGATGAGATAGTACAATGGTTAGTTGTGGTTCCTAAATACTACTAACAATTACAAGGTTCAGGATTCGATCCCTTACCTCTTCCAAAGGAGGGAGCATGAGAACCATCAGGCCACTTGATGGTTCTCAGGGCCAACTAATTCACTTTGGAGTAAAATCCACTCCCAATCCCAATAGCCCTGGCTAGGGGTTAGTGTTTTGGGGTGTTTGTTTGAATTCTCGGTCTATTTGGATCCACTCTTCAACGAGACCGTCCCCAACAACAAAATTTCCACCAATAAGAAGTCTCGAAACACGTCATCGGCAAACCACTAAAACACTGTACAGTCTTTGTTTCTTCGTAGTAGAAGTCTCAGATTTGAATCAAAATTTTCTCATAGACAGAGATCAACACTTCCTCTCCTTCATCAATGAAGCTCAAAATATCGTCAATTGTATTGGTATTTTCAGTTTTACTAATCTCATCATGTATACCAGTTTCATATTCAGCTAAGAAACCAGTTTTAACAGCAAGAAAAGAAGACATTCCATTTATAAAATGTCAAGTTTGTGAAAAACTTGCAGCACAATTACATCAACAAGTTGATAAGAAACAAACCCAGATCTCTCCTAAGAAGGTAATTCAATTAAAAAACCCATCTTGATAGGTATAATGGGGTTTGTTCTTCAAAATTTGTGAATTGATTTTTGTGAATTTTCAGGTAACAGAGTTTGATATTATTGAATTAGCAGAGAATGTTTGTAATTTGAAAAAGGAAGAAGGTGATTGGATCTTGAAAATTGATATTGTTGAAAATGGGAAGAAATTAGAGGTATGTGAATTTATTATGTGTAATTTGTAAACCCTTTTTCGTCAAATAAGATTACAGTTTTAGTGTATCTTAGATGCTAATTGTTTACGTTGTTTGCTAAATGTTGAAATTTGCTCAGATTATGGTGTGTAGATGCCAATTGCTTAGATTATTTGCTGCTACTGGCTAATTTAGTTTAGATGAGGATCTTATAATTTCATATTGTGTGGGTTGTCAGCTAGTTGAACAAGATACTGAAGGAGAGTGCAATTCGGAGTGTAAGACAATCGAGCGGGCTTGTCAAGAGGTGAGTTTTCTTTTTTCTCTGGCTCCTTAATTTTTTGATTGACGAGTCGGATTTATGTTTCACAAACTTAAATGGTTGTAGATAGTAAGAGAATGATAACAGATCGTTGCCCGGTATTATGTTCATTTTTACTTGGGTCTATGCTACTGAAACCTCTTGATTGCATTTCGTTACCATTTGAATTTTGGTGCAATTTCTTTTAGTGATTGCAGATTTACTGGATAAGTTGGATCTTAATATTTGCTTAAAATGTTGTCTTGTTTTTGTTTTTCAGATTTTGGGCTTATCTGATACTGATGTTGCCGAGTATATGTTCAAAGCCAAGCCTAAGATTGATGTACTGGTAAATTATCTGTGTAAAGATCTTACTAAAGCATGTTCAGTCAAGCCACCTGCCGTTCCCAAGGTAAAGTTTCTGCAATTTAGCATCTTTCATTGCCATATAACTTAGAAGTGTATGTTTGTTTTCTTTTTCTTTCTACTAGTGTGTTACGTGACATGCAAGATTTCACTTAGTTTTCGACCCAAAACTTTTAGTTAGGTGAAGTTTAGGTGATCATGCCACACACCACCAAGCTCTGACATTTCTCTGTAGTTAGTGAATGGAATATATATTCTGCAACACTCTTTTTTTATAGCTTCATTTATGCTTAAGATTTACAAGCAGATGGAAATCAGCACATGCACAAAATATTCCCTGAAGAAGATTGAAGCAAAAATGAAGCAAGATGTTACCATATTTCAACAGTATGGGTCATTGAGCTAGTTCTTTATTCTCAAATGGGTAAACATTTGACATATCGTAGCAGTATGTGAATCACGGCTCTTGGGAACCTCTCAAATTTGAGAGACAATGGTGCCATTGTTTGTATTGGACTTGCAGCTAGTAGCCTGTAACCATGAGATGAGCATAGAATATGCCTGTAGTCATAACATGAGAACAAAAGGAACCAACTAAGAACTCAGAACTGTTTTGTTAATGCGCACATATGAGTTTAGTAAGTGGCATAAGCCTCAAACTTGTTGATCCTTACAACTCTCTTGCTATATTAACTGTACTTTTATTTAGCTTTGGATTCCTAACATTTGTTGTTTCACTTTTTAAGTCTTTTTTTGGATTCCATGATCTTTCATCAACGAACATGATACTAATGTATCAGTGCTCCTGTAATCTACAGAATCGTGCTCCAGGAGAACCTTTTATACCAAAGTCGGATAAGCAGGCTGAAATGGAGAGGTTAATGAGATCAATGCAGGTTAGTTTGCACGATACCTAGAAGTTCCGTGCAATGCAAACACTTTTCTCAATTTCTGATGATTATCTCTGCTCTTATGATTTCAGGGTATGCCAGGAGCACCAGGAATGAAGATGTACTCAAAGGATGACCTGTTAAAGAAGAATTTCGGTGCCGAAGAAGGTGATGAAGATGATGATGATGAAGATCAACAAGATTTCCCTTCTAATTTGGTACTAAAATTTAATTTCATTAAATTATCGGACACATTCCATGCTCGTCTCCTAAACTATGTTCAGGAAATTAACATGGACCTTTTCTAATATTTGCAGGGTAAAGTGTTGAGAGAAAAAGAAAGTGCAAAAGAAGATTGGATGAAGAAGATCACAAAGAAAATTTCAAACACTGGTGCAGCATTAAAGATACGCGCCAATAAGGCAACACGTAGACTACAACAATGGTGGAGAAAAAGGAAAGCAGCAAGTTCAAAAAAAGGAACTAAGTCAGAACTTTAATACACTACACAAGCTGTTCATTTTTCTGAAGAGCATATAGCCTGTTTCATTTACAGCGTTACATAAACTTTTTTTGGTTAGTTTGAGCAGAAAATAGAATCAGATTAGTAAAGTATCATCCTTTAAATTGGATAACTGTAGTCTGTATTGTTAATCTTTTTGTTCAAGCTCTAGTTATATCCTCCAACATTACCATAAAATTACAGGGTGATATCTGAACTAGTATAGCTGCAGAATTACAGGGTTTTGAGAAATTAATATCTTGAAGTTACATTCAAAAACAACAGTTCTGAACAACTTGTGCAATGCATTGTGCATCTCCAGAAACCTCTTACATTGCTACTTGCTGCAAGTTATATTTTGAGGTCTCCAGTTCAGCGCACCCACTTCTTTTTTCCCTTTTCCATAAAATTATGAAATTTTCTCTTTCTTTAACCTCTTGGTTTACAAGTATATGAGAGAGAGAGAGAGAGAGAGAGAGAGAGAGAATGGATATACTATTTATCCATGAGAGACTTGCATCAAGTTTGTGAAAAACTTGCATCACAGATGTATCAAAAAGTTAATAGTAAGAAACAAACCCAGATCTCTCCTAAGAAGGTACTATGTGAAAAACCCATCTTTATCATGGTTTTTTATTCTAGGTAAAACATAGTTTGAAATCATTGAAATAGCTGAGAATGTTTGTAATTTGAAGAATGAAGAAGGTGATTGGATCTTGAGAATTGATATTGTTGAAAATGGGAAGAAATTAGAGGTATGTAAATGTGTTCAGTCTATTGTATGTGTAATTTGTAAACCCTTTTCTTTAAAAGAAAAAGATTGCATTTTTAGTTTATCTTAGTTGCTAGTTGCTTAGATTAATTGCTAATTGTTTAGATCATTTGATATTTGTTGTCTAGAATCAGATTGGTATCATAGTAAATTTCATATTTTGTGGATTTTCAGCTTGTTGAACATGATACTGGAGGAGAATGCAATTATGAGTGCAAGACAATCGAACGAACTTGTCAAGAGGTGAGTTTTTTTTTTAATTGGTTTTTGATGCATGGGTCTGAGTTTCTCTCAGCAAACTCAATTTGTTGTAGAGAATAAGAGAGTGATAAGATATGTGTATAAATGACACTTGTTTTTGTGACATTGCCCCAATTTATGTTCATTTTGCTTGGTTATAAGCTGCTGAAACTTCTGGAGTGCATTTCATTGCCAATCGAGTTTAGTTCACTTTCTTTCACGCACAACAGAGTTATTGAATATGATGAATCTTAGTAGTTGCTTAAAATGTTGTCTTGTTTTTGTTTTTCAGATTTCGGGCTTGTCTGATACTGATGTTGCTGAAATATGTGTTCAAAGCCAAGCCTAAGATCGATGTACCGGAAAAATATCTCTGTAAAGATCTCATTAATGCATGTTCAGTCAAGCCACCTGCAGTTCATAAGGTAAAAAATTTCTGGTTGCCATATAACTTAGAGGGGCTATGTTTGTTTCTTTTTCTTTCTAGTGTCTAATGGAACAAGCAATATTCAGTTTTTGGCTCAAAGCTTTTAGGTAGGTGAAAGCTAGGTGACCCTCCCACACACCACCAAACCCTGACATGTCTCTGTAGTTAATGATTGGAATATATATATTCTGCAACTCTCGTTTTGTATACATTTGTTTCTGGTAAAGATGGATAGGCAGATGGAAATCAGCATAATTCAACAATATGCATTTGTATACATTTGTTTGAAGTAGACCGAAAGAAACTGAAGCCAGATCTTACCATAATTCAACAATATGGGTGATTGAGCTAGTTCTTTTCTCTTAAATGGGTTAAAGTTGACATTTCGTAGCGGTATGTGAATGGCTCTTGAGAACCTCCCAAATTTGAAAGGTAGTGGTGCTATTTTTCACATATCAAACATTTTATATGGACTTGCAGCTAGTAGCCTGTATTGATGGTGAGATAAGAGCAGAATACACATGTAGTCATAACATGCGAGCAAAAGGAACCAACTAAGAACTCATAACTCTTTAGTTATTGCAAACATGAGTTTAGCGAACTCTGTAAGGCTCAAACTTGTTTACTTTTGGATTCCTACCATTTGTTTTTTTCACTTTTGAGTCTTAAGTTGTAACTCCATTATTTTTCATGGACGAACAGGATACTAATGTAACAATGCTCTTGTGATTTACAAAATCGCGCTCCAGGAGAACCTTTTATACCAGAGTCATAAGCAGGATGAAATGGAGAGGATATTGAGATCAATGCAGGTCAGTTTGTGTGTGACCTAGAAGTTGGATGCCATGCAAACACTTTTCTGAATTTCTATAGATCAATTCTGCTCTTAAGATTTCAGGGTATTGAGCAGAAAATAGAATCATGAGTAAAGTTCCATCCTTCAAATTGGATAACTGTGTCAGTAGTCTTTTGGTTCAAAGCTCTGGTTAGCCTCCAATGTATTACAGGATCATGAATGATCAATTAATCCAAAGAAGAAAACAAGGGTGTTCTCAATTTCGGGCAATATACTTGTCCATTTCTGAACAAGTATAACTACAGAATTACAGTGTTTTGAGAAATATCTTATAAGGGAATACAAGAAACTGCAACATACTGCATTATCTGACGAGATGAATTAGGAAGTACTACAGTTCAAGAAACTAGAAATGCGAGTACTACTTCAGTTGAAGACCCATTAATCAACTCGTTTGTAGTGGAGGAGATTGGCAAGTATATAACGGCGAAAACGAATAGAGTTGGGAAGGTATATATGGAACAGAAAAGATTTACAACACAATAGGACATGCTTGTGTTCTAATGAAGGAGGAGTTAGAAGAGTACATGAATTACGACATTGGTTCTTACTGTAAAGATGATTGGCCTTTAGCTCAGAAGCTTATGATTAACGGATCCGATCCGTTGCCTAGGAGGCGTTGTTTAACTAGAGCATCGAAGCTATATCTGAAGCCGTATGCAATTAACAAGTCGTTATGGAAATTGCCAGACGGAAGAAATGTTCGATGGGCTAATTATCAATGCAGAAATTTTGAGTGTTTAGCTGCCAAGAATTTAAACGAGGTTATACCAAATGCGCCAACTTTCCGAATTATTGATGTTCTTGAAGTTAAGCCTGGGGAGATAAGAATAGGTCTTGATTTTGGTATAAGTACTGGAACTTTTGCTGCAAAATGAGGGATCAAAATGTGACCATTATCTCGACTGCTCTTAACCTCGGGGCACCTTCCAATGAGATGATTGCGTCAAGAGGTTTGCTTCCATTGTATGTATCATTGAATTAAAGACTTGCCATTTTTTGATAATACTATGGATGTGGTTCATACAATTGGGTTCTTAGATGGTTGGATTGATTTGCAACTAATGGATTTTTTCTTGTTCGACTGGGATCGAATTCTGAGACCTGGTGGACTACTCTGGGTAGACCGTTTCATCTGCAAGAAAACCGAGTTAGATGACTTCATGTATATGTTTCTGCAGTTTAGGTACAAGAAACACAAATGGGTTATTTCTCCTAAATCGAAAGACGAAGTTTATCTATCTGCATTGTCGGAGAAACCACCAAAGTCGCTATGAGTACTGCTCAAATTGTTTTTGTTATCAATTCTTGTAACTTATTATTATGTTCATGTTGTTTGATTATAGCATGGCAATATTTGTTTCTTTGCAACCATTTCTCTTCTTTATCTACATTCTTGTAGCTTTTATGTTTCACATGTAACCTGATTGAAATTCATATACGCATTTCAATTGATTGCTCTGATCTTGAAACACTTGGGAATGTATATACTAATGCATTGTTGGTCATCCATTAGGCTACTTGGTGACTAATGTATGCGTCAACTGGAATTCTCCCGTCTACAAATGTAGTCTCATTATACCAGCATTACTACGAATTTGAGCCAAGTGTTTTGGATGAGACGGCAATATACCTCTTGATTTCAAAGTTAGATTTTATTTTTTGTATATGTGGATTTCTTCTGTAATTTGCAAGACATGGATTATAACTTTGTGCAACCAAATCAGCTTTCTGTTGGGTTCTTAACATGAAATTTCACTAACAACATACTTGTCTGTAAGATTTGTGCTTCGCTTGGAAAAAGAATCTGCTCTACAAGGGAAGGTAGGCTGTAGGCATACGACATACCCTATAACTATATAGTAAAAAGATACTATAAATAGTCAAATTCATTTTTGGTCAGTTTACCACCCTTTTATATCAAGTGAATGTTCCGCGACGTGGACTCTAATCTGGTTATAAATATATGACCCTTTTAAAAATTATCTTTAAATGAAATTAGGAACATGAGCTGCAGGATTGACACTATATTTATACAAATATCTTTAAATGGAAATAATTATGCTATATTCACACAATTAATATCCATTAAACATGCTTACGTAGACAGACGAATAACAATTCTCCTCTCCTTCTCAAGAGAAGAAAAATAACCTAGCTTCCATTATTTTCTTGCTTAGATTTAGCAAGTTTTTTTTTTTTTTTTTTACTTTTGTGTTTTAAGTGATAATTAAACGAATAAAACTAGTTTTCTTTTGTTTTTGATGTCCTTCGATATATTTTTTTCGCTATTTGGTGCTATTTTTTTTCTTTTTTACTCGGAAAAAATGAGAAATTCATCAAGGAAGCTTACAATAGCAAGCAGGGAACAAAGGAACAAGAAGACACTAAGAAGGGAGGAAGTACAAACACCACCAACCCATGCCCAAGAAGAAGTAAAAAGTTAAGAAAAACAACAAAAGAAACAAAAAAACAATCCCAGACTTAAAACCAAAGAATTTGCAAACCCTATGTTACAAATAGCATACCCCAGTTAGCCATAATATAGTCCAGGCCAATGCCCTCCAAGGAATCCAGGTTTCTGCACCGGAAGAAAGCTTGTGTCTTTACCATGTCAGTGGTTTTGGTAAAGGACGTCGAAGTCTCGTTGTTAAATATGATGCCGTTTCTAACATTCCAGATGGTCCAAGTGATGGCCGCAGGTAGTACTTGCCAAAGAGATCTAGCGATAGGATGTAAGTTCTTCACTCTCTAACCTTCGATAATTGTGTCAATACAGTTGGGCATAACCCATTGGAGATTCACAAAGGATAGAAAATACAACCAAATATCTCTTGCAAATGTGCAGTGGAAAAGAAGATGGGAGGTGGATTCTCCCTCTTGATAGCAAAAAAGGCATCTGTTGATTATTACCTTCCCTTTCCGATAGAGAACATCAATGGTAGCTAGCTTTTTATGATAAACCTGTCAAAGAAAGAAACCTATCTTATGAGGCCAGGATCTCGACCAAAAACTCACATTTCTAGGATCCAATTGATGCTCTTTTTCGAACCACGCATAAGCTGTTGGAGAAAATGATTTTTAATTAAAAGATTTTATGGTCTTGGTATGGTTTGATCTAATGACCTAAGGGTCTAAGGATACTTACTCATTTTTGGGTGAATGAAGTGGAACCTTTAGTCCCACATTGTGGAAAACTAAAGAGGAGATCCACTATATAATCATACACTTATGTATGAATTGTAAAACATGGGTGGAGCAGGTGGGCAAAAATACATATTTTGACCCATGCGATATGCGCGTATACCATGCACCAAGTCCCTTTCCTACACGGATTTATTTTTGGGAGAATTTTTTTTTTAGGAATTTAATTCCAAAATTATTTTTTAAGAGTTTTATTTGTGGGAAATTCCTTTTACGAGTTTTACTTGTTTTTGAAGAAAAACAAAAACCTAACTTGATTTGCAAGTATCTCATCCTATAAATATGACTCGAAATTCTGTTTTAAAAACACACAAGCAGCGACTATCTCTAGGTCTATTTTCTTCTTCTTCTTCTTATATTTTGTGCGGCGTTTTACTTCCATCCCTGTTGCTGAATTCAAGAGTGGGTAACTTGCGTTGTGCTAACTCAAGTTATATCGGGCAGTCTTATCCTGGACACATCTTCGCACGTTGGGGTTCAGCATTACTTCAGAGTATACCCGCGAACTAATGTGTTAAGGACAGCTTGTTGAACCTGTGATTCTGCCCTCATCAATTTGTTCGTGGTAGAGTTGTTTAATACTGTTCTTTATATTTATTGTTTGATACATCTGACGTTTCTTCTATTGTTGCAAGATTCCAACAATCTTAACACATTACTATTCCTTATAACAATGGGAAAGAACGATGTTGAAAGACCACAGAAGTTTAACGGAAAGGATTTCAAGAGATGGCAATCCAAGATGCTATTTTATCTAAGCCATCATGAACTGGATTATGTACTTGTTCCACATGCTGAATTGATGAATGCTGAAGGTTTAACTGAGGAGGCGATCGAGTATAACAAGAGGTATAATTTTCTGGCGAAAAATCATATCATGAATGGTTTGGAAAATGCGATGTATGATTTTTACAATGCTAAAGAAAATTTCAGTGCTTATGATTTGTGGACTGCGTTAGAAGCAAAGTATCAAGTGGAGACTGCAGGGAGCAAGAAATTTCTGGTGGCGAAGTTTATGGACTTCAAGATGACGAATGATAAACCTATTGTTGATCAATTTCTCGAATTTCAACAGATAATTAATGAGATTCTTGCTGAAGGTATGGTCATTGATGAGACGTTTCAAGTATCCGCGGTAATTGAGAAGTTACCATCTTCTTGGTCTGAATACAAGAAAAAGCTAAGACATGAAACTGGCGAGATCAACATGGTTGAATTAGGAATTCAAGTGGAAGAGATGCTGTGCACCAAGGATAAGAACGTGTCTTCTGCAAGGGACATGAGTAACAAAGCTCATATGACTTAACACAGATCTTCCAAAGCTGGAAAAGGTGAGAGTAAAAATCGTAACTCTAAGCGTGGTCCTCCCAAGAAAGGTATATTTCGAAAACCAAAGTCTAGCATTACTAAAATTAAGGGTGCTTGTTATGCGTGTGGAGTTACTGGCCATATGGAAGTTCACTGTAGACATAGTAAGGACAAAAAGGATAGTGCTAACTTGGTTGAAAAGAACAAGGACGAGTTTTATGCAGTAGTGTCTGAAGTTAATTTGGTGACCAATGTGATGGACTGGTGGGTAGACTCTGGAGATACCAAGCATGTTTGTGGGAACAGAGATCTGTTCACCTCCTACCAGAGGGTAGGAGAAGGCGATAAACTCTGTATGAGTAACTCATCTGCATCAGAGGTTGCATAAAAAGGAAAGGTCGGTCTGAAACTCACATCTAGCAAGACTCTCACATTGAATGAAGTTCTTCATGTTCCAGACATATGCAAAAATCTTGTTTCTTGTTCTATTTTAGATGATAAGGGTTTTAAAGTTTCAATTGAGTCTGGAAAACTTATAGTAACTAAGGGCAATGATTATGTGGGTAAGGGTTATAAGACTGGGGGTCTTTATAAACTTAATGTAACCTGTCCTGAAATGAAATTGAATGATTCTTCTGCTTACATGTGTGTGTCATCGAATGTTTGGCATGGTAGACTTGGTCATGTAAATTACAAATCAATGCATAAACTGGCTAGCATAGGCTGCATACCTAAATTCACTTTAGATAAAAGTCATAAGTGTGAGATTTGCGTAGAATCTAAGCATACTAAGAAATCATTCAGTAAGAATGTCCAGAGAAACACTAAACCATTAGAGTTAATCCATTCAGACCTAGTTGACATGAAGTCAGTTCAAACTAGAGGTTGTAAGAAATGG
The DNA here is from genome assembly GCF_003573695.1 of Papaver somniferum. Taxonomy (NCBI): domain Eukaryota; kingdom Viridiplantae; phylum Streptophyta; class Magnoliopsida; order Ranunculales; family Papaveraceae; genus Papaver; species Papaver somniferum. The sequence continues at coordinate 146,260,828 of NC_039359.1, forward strand.
TTTGTCACTTTTATAGATGATTGTACGAGGTATTGTCATGTTTATTTGCTTAGAGGGAAGGACGATGCCTTAGAAGCCTTTAAGATTTATAAACGTGAAGTTGAAAACCAATTGAATGCTACCATTAAAACTTTTAGGTCTGACCGTGGTGGTGAATATGAAATTCCTATTGGAAATTTCTGTGAAGAACATGGCATAATACATGAAACTACATCCCCTTATTCACCTCAATCCAATGGTGTAGCTGAATGTAAGAACCGTACTCTTAAGGATATGATGAATGCCATGTTGATTAGTTCAGGATTACCTTCGAACTTGTGGGGGGAGGCTATCCTCTCAGCCAATTACATCTTTAATAGAGTACCCTTTAAAGGATCAGATAAAACTCCATATGAGTTATGGAAAGGTAGACAACCTTCTTATGCTTACTTCAAAGTGTGGGGGTGCTTGGCAAAGGTAGCCATCCCTCCTCCTAAGACAACTAAGATAGGACCCAAAACCGTTGATTGTGTTTTTATAGGGTATCCTGAGCATTCTAGTGCCCGTAGGTTTATGGTTGTGAGTTCTGAAATTTCTCACATAGGGTTGAATACTATCATGGAGTCTAGGGATGCTGAGTTTTTTGAGAATGTTTTTCCTTTAAAACGTGACTCTCGTAAGAGATGTATTGATGATTCCCTAGACTTGCCTTCAACTAGTCAGTCTTTACCTTTAAAGAAAGATGAACCAGAAGTAGAACCTAGAAGAGGTAAAAGGGCTAAAGCTAAAAAAACCTATCCTGGTTGCATTACATACCTAGCCGAGTCTGATCCTCAGACTTATAGGGAAGCCATGACTTGTCCATAAGCTCCATGGTGGAAAGAAGCTTCCATTAGTGAAATGGATTCCCTTCGAGAAAACGGTACTTTTGAACTTGTAGATTTACCTCCAGGGTGTAAGGCCATAGGGTGTAAATGGATTTTCAAGAGAAAACGTAAGATAGATGGAACTATTGAAAAATACAAGGCTAGGCTGGTAGCTAAAGGCTACAGACAAATAGAAGGTATAGATTTCTTTGACACATATTCACCAGTGAGTAGAATTAGCTCCATTAGGATGTTAATTGCTATAGATTCTGTCCATAATCTAGAGATACATCAAATGGATGTAAAGACATCGTTTCTTAATGGTGAGTTAGATGAAGAAATTTATATGGAACAACCTGAGGTCTTTGTAGTTAAAGGCTGTGAAAAGAAAGTTTGTAAACTGGTTAAATCTTTGTATGGATTGAAACAAGCACCTAAACAGTGGCATGAGAAATTTGATCATGTGATGATTTTTAGTGGTTTTAGAATTAATGAATCTGATAAATGTGTTTATACTAAACTTGTCAAGGATGCCTGTGTGATTGTATGCTTGTATGTTGATGATATGCTTATACTAGGTACAAACATGGATGTTATTAACTCCACTAAGAAACTGTTGAATGAGAACTTTGACATGAAAGACTTAGGCCCTGCTGATGTCATATTAGGTATGAAGATTAGAAAAACTTCTAATGGCTATAGTCTGAGTCAGTCTCATTATGTTGAATCCATACTTAAGAAATATAATCAGTTTAACTGTAAACCTGTTTGAACTCCATATGACTCTTCTTGCAAACTCATGAAGAATAAGGGTGTAGGTGTTAACAAACTTGAGTACTCGAGAGTCATAAGAAGTCTGATGTATTTGATGAATTGTACGAGACCATACATTGCTTATGATGTGAGTAGGTTAAGCAGGTATACTTGTAATCCAGGGAAGAAACATTGGGATGCACTTATTAGAGTGCTGAAGTACTTGAAGTACACAATGACCTTTTGTTTGAATTACGAAGGGTATCCGGCCGTCCTTGAGGGATTTTGCGATGCAAACTGGATAGCAGACTCAGAGGAGTCTAAGTCTATGAGTGGATATGTATTCACTCTAGCAGGTGCGTCTGTGTCTTGGAAGAGTTCCAAGCAGACATGTATAGCTCGCTCAACTATGGAGTCGGAGTTTATTGCGTTAGATAAAGCAGGAGAGGAGTCCGAACGGCTAAGAAACTTTTTAGAAGATATTCCTCTCTGGCATAGGCCTGTGCCAGCTATATCTATATATTGTGACAGCAAATCTGCAATAGGTAGAGCTAAAAATAGCTTCTACAATGGAAAGTCTATACATATGCGTAGAAGACATGATTCTTTGAAATTACTAATCTCAACAGGCGTTATTTCCATAGATTGGACAAGGTCCAAGGAGAATATCGCGGACCCTTTGACGAAAGGCTTGTCCAAGGAGATAGTTAGTAAAGCATCGAAGGGGATGGGGCTTAGGCTCAAATAATTAAACTTTCCATGAAGGATACTCAACCTTGCTGACTGGAGATTCTAAGATCAAGGTTTCGAATGAGACAACTAATTTGTGGTAGTTAAAGGTAAACACTATCAGATAATTTCATTATCTGTCCCTTCCCTATGGTGTTGATGTGATAGTGTGACTGCATGTGGAGGATGACTTTTAATTAAGTCTTAATGAATTATATAGTTTCAGTTTAAGATTGAAGTGGGGTGTAGCAGTAAACACTCTTGATGGAACTCACCTATCTGAATGAGGAAGTGAGTCGCTTCCTATGAGAATGGATCCAATTCTTTAGAGCATTCTGAGAAACAGGATATGTCCAGGGCCAAAATGGACAAAACGGAACGAACTTAGCAACACTTGGAGGATATCATGCGTGGATATTATTTGAACTAAACCAAACGCTAGCAGTTCAAGACATCGAGTTCACTGTCTAGCTAGTAGTTCCGGTAACTTCTCACTAACCAAGGTTCAACACCTCATGGACACCTTTGCCTAAATGGTATTTTCCTTACTCTGATTTTTTCGTTTTCCGACATTTCATTCACGTGGGGGATTGTTGGAGAAAATGAGTTTTAATTAAAAGATTTTATGGTCTTGGTATGGTTTGATCTAATGACCTAAGGGTCTAAGGATACTCACTCATTTTTGGGTGAATGAAGTGGAACCTTTAGTCCCACATTGTGGAAAACTAAAGAGGAGCTCCACTATATAATCATACACTTATGTATGAATTGTAAAACGTGGGTGGAGCAGGTGGGCAAAAATACATATTTTGACCCATGCGATATGCGCGTATACCATGCACCAAGTCCCTTTCCTACACGGATTTATTTTTGGGAGAATTTTTTTTTTAGGAATTTAATTCCAAAATTATTTTTTAAGAGTTTTATTTGTGGGAAATTCCTTTTACGAGTTTTACTTGTTTTTGAAGAAAAACAAAAACCTAACTTGATTTGCAAGTATCTCATCCTATAAATATGACTCGAAATTCTGTTTTAAAAACACACAAGCAGCGACTATCTCTAGGTCTACTTTCTTCTTCTTCTTCTTCTTATATTTTGTGCGGCGTTTTACTTCCATCCCTGTTGCTGAGTTCAAGAGTGGGTAACTTGTGTTGTGCTAACTCAAGTTATATCGGGCAGTCTTATCCTGGACACATCTTCGCACGTTGGGGTTTAGCATTACTTTAGAGTATACCCGCGAACTAATGTGTTAAGGACAGCTTGTTGAACCTGTGATTCTGCCCTCATCAATTTGTTCGTGGTAGAGTTGTTTGATAATGTTCTTTATATTTATTGTTTGATACATCTGACATTTCTTCTATTGTTGCAAGATTCCAACATAAGCAAATTTCACTGTGAAGGAACCACTTTTATCGACTGTCCACACAAGAGTGTCTTGCTCAGAACCCACCGATAAGTTTTTTATCAAGCCAAGAAGAGAAGAAACTTCGTTTATTTGTATTTGAGATAGTCTTCTGTCTGGACCAATGTTCCAAGCTCCATCATTAAGTAAAAATTCAGTACATTTTTGCACTGTCCAGTTCTTCGTATATGTGATGGAGTAGATGTTAGGAAAGGCTAAGTTAAATAGTTTATCTCCGACCCAAGTGTCTTCCCAGAATCTGATAGTGGCCCCCTCACCTAAATGAAGTCTCGAGCATTGTTTGAAGGTCTTCAAAGAGCAAATATAGTCTTCCAAACTCCACACTTGTTTTCTGGTTTTGGTTTTTTCGTCTCTCTATCAGAAAGAGTCGACTCATACTTTGAAACTATCGCATTTCTCCACAAGGCCTTTTTCTCTTTGTTAAGGCGCCACCACTACTTAAAAGAAGAGATTTATTCATGCTCTTGACTGATTTGATACCCAATTCCCAGCTTTCAAAGGCTTACGACAAGTCTTCCAACCCACATAGTGGTAACCCTTTTTAGTATCTGAAGAATCCCATAGGAAATCTCTGATAACTTATTCAATTGCTTTAATAACCTTGGGAGGAGCTATAAAGAGAGAGACCATATAAATTGGAATGCTTGACAGGACACTCTTCACGAGACTTAACTTACCGTCTTTGTTCAGATTAGAGCGCTTCCAAGAAGAAAGTCTATTCTTACATCTCTCAATAATCAAATCCCAATTCCGAGATCCCATTGAAGTATCACCCAGGGGAAGACCAAGTAAGAATAAGGGAGCGTTTCCGACTTGCAGGCCAACATTGCAGCCATGAAGTCCAAGTTAGTATCTCCCGCAACCCCAAATATGCTACATTTGGCGAAGTTTATATGAACACCGGATAGCACCTCGAAACCAAGGAGATAATATATCAATTGTTGGTTCACGACTTGTTATTCTCGATCCATAAACATGGTATTATTTTAAATCCATATCCACTCCATGGGTTTTATGACATTCAGACTTATTTAGATCTACAAGATTATGGGCAAAACACTCCTTTCTCTTATGAGCATATCTTATCAAAGAAGAAAACAATCAATTTAAATGGTCGAAGTTGATTCTGGATATATCATCATTCTTCCCTATTACATATACAAAAATTGGATATCATTACGGTTCATAGTTTTTTTACTTCGTGATTTTCTTGTAATTAATTGATATCTTCATTTGTATTAGCTTTTCAATTATCTAGTATGTTGACGTTTTTGTTATTCTTTTAAGCGACCATATAAACAATATTTTGATTTGAATAAATTGAAACATGTTGATTGACCCAAAAAAAAACATTAAACATGAAACCGTTGTAACAACAAAATCAATTTATTCTTTTTATGAAAAGCTTAATTTATGAGTATTTAAACTACTTTAATGGGAAATCAATGTATGTTTTAAAACATACATCCCAACGCCTTCGAATAGATGCATAATTCATAAATGCTAAAGAAAAGATATATTTTATAAAGGGTTGAAACTTTACTGCCTAATTATGTTTTGGATCGTGGAATTTGTAGTTGATGCATCTGTGTCGTTGTCTGATCAATGACCGTGAATCAATAGTTAGTAACTTTTTGAATTTGGTAATGCTAACTCTTTTTGACCCTTTTTTAAAAGTTGAACAAGTAAAAAATCATTATTCACAAAACTTTTAAATACAATGTGAGTGTAGAATATCATTCATCATTTTCATAAGAGTATTTTGGTAAAAAGATATAAACAGTCAAATTTATTTTTGGTCAGTTTACCACCCTTTTATATCAAGTGCATGTTCCAGGACGCAGACTCTAATTTGGTTATATAGATATACGACCCTTTTAAAAAATATCTTTAAATGAAATGAGGAACATGTACAACGGGATTGACAATATATTTATACAAAATATTTTTAAATGGAATGAGGAACATGTGCAACAGGATTGACACTAAATTTTAGGGCCCGCGGAGAAAATAAATAAAGGTACTGTAAATAAGTAATGAAAGTAAGATTTTATCATAAATGAATTGTTGCTGGATAGACCTACATGCACAGAGTGGTTCAGAGCATTATATACACAATTATAAATATCCAACCCTTTTACAAAATATTTTTAAATAAAATGAGGAACATGTGCAGCGGGATTGACACTATATTTTAGGGCCTAGGAGTGAATAAATAAAGGCATTGTTGAAAAACCTGGATTGATTTTTCTGTAGTGGTGGTCCATGAGCTGTAAATTCTAGACGCATCATATGCAAGGGTGAGTCTAAACATCTTAAGTGTAGAACCATTGATCAATACCGCTATGGACAGAGAGAGAGGCTCTGCTCATTAAGCATGACGTAAGCGTTCTTTCTTGTGAATGTTTTGATTTTTTCTTCTGATGCAATTCCTAGCCTCTCAAAACAATTCAATCTCCTCCCAATTCAATACTCTATTACTTTATATCTGTGGATTTGTAAGCTATTTCATCAAGATTGTTTTCAAAATTTGCATTTACAAGACAATATTCATCACTACTGAAATCAACAAGAAGAAGAACATCTATCTTTACCTTCAAGATCAACAAACAAGTAAAATTCAAAGTTTTTACATTACTGATACCATAACAAAAAAAAGAAAAGGAAAACAAGAACACATATCATCATTTCTTACAACCCATAGAAAGGCTCGAGGTTCACAACCATCAAACTAAGCAAAATACCTTTAAACTTGTCAACCACAACCACCACATCACCAGTACAAATAACACCACTACTTATCAGCATCAAAATACTAGCATAACAAAAAACAAAGTCGACCGTCAAGAGCAGAAGTAAAAGAAGTTCAACATTACCATCATCTATATCAAAAGTAAGAAGGAGAAGAGCAAGTACCGAGAAAGGCATCTTGTTAAAAACTTGTTACTCATATTCAAAATTAGTCCAAACTCTGAAGATCTGGCTGTTCTCAGTACCCCAGAAGGGACTCCTAAAAGTCCTCCCCATCGTAGCTCCAATTCTCCTCCTCTGAATATTGATTACTATACTCACTTCCTATTGATGCAGAAGATACTGGACTGGCATCTGAAGATGAACTCTCATCACTGTCGCTTCTTTCAGTCTCATCACTCTCATCCTCCAGAATCTCTTCATTAGCACTTGTCTCCCCCTCTTGCATGGTTCTGGCAAAGATTGCTGGATGGGCTCTCTCATCATCAAATCTCCTGCGCCACTTCCTGTCAAGATATGCCTCCATCCTTTTTCGATCAGCAACAATATCTGAGTCCATTTTCACCTATTATACCTAATTAAGATTTAAAATTAAAGTTTTCACGGAAAATTAGAATTTTCACCAAATTTATTTACATGTGAAAACAAAATGTTTCACCAAACTGCCCCTTGTGAAAAATGGAAATTTCCTAAACTTCATGGTGATAATTGGGTTTGTTCGGTTGTAATAAAATTTTGGGGAGAAACAAAAAAACGAGATAAAATTAGTTATTTTTCGGGAGAGATGCAAATTAAAGTTATTTATGGAGATATATCAGGAGAGAATCAATGGATCATGTAATTGGTTATGGAGTTTTTTTTAGGAATTATAATTTGTTACAAATGTTTTTATATTAAAGATGATGTAACTAATTTACTTACTAAAAGGTCATTTGTGTAATCAACTCCTACTTATAATAAAATATAGACTTTTCTATATAAAATTTTAATGGTGGGTTTCATATATAGAAAAAAAATGAAATGGGCTACAAAAGAATTCCCCTTAAATGAAATGAGAACATGTGCAGCGGGATTGACACTAACATTTTAGGGCCTGCGGAGAGAATATGCAATAAACCTGCTAGCTTGTAAAATCAAATGAGGAACATATGCACCGGGATTGGGACTATATTTTAGGTCCTGCGGAGAGAATAATTAAAGGCACTATAAAGTAGATTTTTATCATAAATAATCGTTGCTGGAGAGACCTACATGCACGGAGTGGTTCAGAGCACTATCTACACAATTAACTACATCCGTGTTATGTACTCTAGCTTTGGAAGATGCCATCAAACATGTTTTTCAAGTTGGTCCGCTACTAGACTACGTACACGAGGTACATACATACATCGCCATGAAAGAAACGTGGAAATTAGTAGTTGACAAATTCATCCAGAATTGATTGTCTTTGACATGTTCCAGGGGAATAGGGGATTGTAGATATAGTAGTAATAAGTATTGCTTCACTAATGTGTTTATTATGTTCAATCGGTTTTAAAGATAATCCGATGCCATCCATGATATTGAGCCCATCACTAAGCTAGCTGCTTTCTGGAGGGATTCATTGAACTTCCGCTTGATTCAAATGTCGGGATCGTCGTGCTGATTAAACGCTTGCGCGGCCACATATTGTCTTGCATCAAATTCGTTTTTTTCTTTTTGATCGGTACATCAAATTCGTTTGGCATTCCCAAACTTGATAAGTACTGATGTTTTTTTTTTACTCGGTCAATAAAATAGAATAAAAAAGCGAAAATGTACAAGGATCAGGCTAATTTAGTGCTAAGCCAAAAAGGCCGCACACTAAAAAGCCTAAAAACGATAGTAAACCTCTCCAGGCCATTCAACAGAATGAATAAAACCTGGCCTACCCTCGTAAAACTCATAATGTTCCTCAGCCAACAAACATGCTTGTTTGGCCGAGACATCCGCTGAAAAATTAGCCTCTCTGTAGCTATGAATATAGCTAATATTGTTATAAAAACTCTTCGCTATTCTCCACCTCTGCATTAGCTGCCATGGCAAATCGCCTTTTTGAAGAGCATATAAACAACTCATCGAATCAGATCTGACACATAGGTTCTTCACATTCCATCTTTGAGCAACGACAGCACCATAGATCACCGCACAAACTTCAGCATAGAAGTTAGTCTGCCAGCCCAGGCCAACGCACAGAACTCCCAAGACTACCGAGCTAGAAGAATCACGGAAGACAACACCAGAACCAGCCTGCCCCGGATTACCAAGAGATGCACCATCACAACAGATCATAATCTCACCAGGATTTGGTGGACTCCAAGTAACTTCAACTGGGTCAGAGTGATCGCAAGATCTATGCGTCACTCTAAAGAAATTAACAATACGCAAATCATCCAAAGTATTATGCATATGGCCCTTCAATCTAATAGAGTTATCACGAATTACCTGATGAACTCTGCCTTTAAACTCCAGCCAACGAATCTGTTTGTTCTCAAAATAAGCTTTGTTACGCATCTTCCACAGCTCCGTAACTATTGCAAGATTTGCAACAAGCCACAGATCCTTAATCATTCGACTCCGGCCCTTTGCAGCCTTGTAGGAGGCCACCAGGTCCTCATTCGGCGTCAATCTGAAAATTTCAGCTGCCCACTTCCAAATTCTTTTGGCAATTTTGCAATGCCAAGTAATATGGCTAACATCTTCACATCTTCTCTACATAAACGACACATAGAAGGCATCTCCCTACCAGTCTTCTTCATAACATTATCATCAGAAGCACAACACTGTTTATAAAATAGCTTCCAATACTGCACACCCAAAGTAGGATGTATAACACTTCTAGAGAAAGTGCCGCAGCTGGCAAAATTTCAGTGGCCCGAATAGCAGCCTTGGCCGACTTGACAGTGAAAACACCCTTACTGTCCAAGTCCCAAATTTTATAATCATCTCCACCACCAATAAGAGGCAAATTATCAACATCAATATTGCATCGTAACATCAATTCTTTAGTCTTTGGAGGAATAGCCCAAGAGCCATCAACAAAATATCACTCACTCACCTTGGCCTTAAAATCATTAGGGCCTCTTGTTGTGATGCCAAGACGTTGAGCAATTGAAAAATCAGCACACCAATTATCAAAAAATAAGGAAGTATTAGCACCGTTACCTATAATTGAGCGCGTGTGTTTTTGAACAAAGTTATGCACCAATCTAATGCCAGGAAAAACCGAGGAACCCAACTTATAATCAACAAGTTGCCATTAACCTTGAAATATTTTGCCTTCAAAAATCTAGCCCAAGTCTTATCAGAGTCTCGAATCGAAATCCACAACTTCATAAGCATGGCCCTATTAACATCATTTAACTTCTTGAGGCCAAGCCCACCTTCACGTCTAGAAAGGCATAAACATCATAAAGAACCGTGAAGTGTTTGCGCTTCTCATCAGCATCTCCAGACCACAAAAATTGCGAATGGCCCTCTCAACAGATTTGATGGCCGTGCATGGCCATTTGTAAACAGCCATTGAATGAAGCAAATAGCTAGAAATAACTGATTTGATCAAAACTAACCTGGCCTGAAAAGACAATAGCTTACCCTTCCAACCTGCCAGCTTGTCCATAATCTTCTCCATTACCTGACGAACATGAATATGACGCACAATGCCAGGTTTCAATTGGATTCCCAAATATTATCCGGGAAATGCGCCCTCTCCATGCCCATATAAAGTTTGCAATAGCAATAGCACGAGACTGCCTATCTCCACCATAATAAAATTTGCTTTTGGCGTAACTAACATACTGACCGGAAGCACGTTGATACATGCCAAGCATCTCCTTCAAGTTCCGCAAGCTATGAAGATTACCCTTACAGAAAATAAGAATATCATCCGCAAAGAGTAAATGGGTTGGAGCCACACCTTTCTTACTCACCATGTGATGCATACTTCTAGCAGCAAACAACTTAGAGAGATTGCGGCTCAAAACATCTTCAATAAGAACAAAAATCAAAGGTGAAAGAGGATCACCTTGACGAAGGCCTCTTGTGATACTGAAAAAACCTTCAGGGCTACCATTAATCATAATAGATATACGGGCAGAGTTAAGAATACTAGCAACCACGAACACCATGCATCAGAAAAGCCATATTGACGAAAAACTTCAACACAAACTCCCAACTCACCGTGTCAAAAGCTGGGCTATATCCAATTTAAGGCCAACGTTACCATGCTTCCGTTCAACGCTAATCTCATGATCAGTTCCGAGGCCAAGGCTATATTCTCATGAATGTTTCTTTCCTTTCATAAACGCCACTTGCTCTTCAGAAATCAATTTGTTCAACACCGTGCCAAGTCTGGTCGCCATAATTTTGGTAATGATTTTGAAGAAGAAGTTGCTTAAACCAATTGGCCTATAGTCTTTAATAGCATCAGACTTATTAGCTTTTGGAATGAGCACAATAAAACTAGAGTTAATGCCATTAGGAATCTTCCTCATCGCCCAACAGTTTGCAATAGCATTAAAAAGATCTCTAGAAATAATGTTCCAACAGGTCGAAAGAAAGAACCTGTAAATCCATCAGGGCCAGGAGCAGAATCCGCTCCAAGATCAAAAACAGCCTCTTTAACTTCATCCAAGGTAGGAAGCATCCATACAAGCACTCTCAGCAGCTGATATGCTTTCATGCTCATAATCAAATAGTCTCGGATCAATATGAACAGCTCCACCGTTGAACTTTGCACGATAATGATCAACAATGTAATCTTTTATTTCATCCTGCAAAAACAAAGTAGAGTTAGTAGAAATCTTCAGCTCGGAAATTGTGTTTTGGCTCCTCCTCATTCTTATTGAATTGTGAAAAAAACGAGTGTTCTGATCACCATCCTCCAACCAGCTAGTTCTCGATTTTTGCTTAAGCATAGTGGCCAATCATACCGCACATCATCAGCAGCCTTCTTAGCATCAGCAACCTTCAAAAATTGGACTTCACAACTAACATTATGGTCCAAAATATCATTCTCCTTATCAAGATTCAATTCCGCTTTAAACGAAACTGAACATCTCCAAACACCAATCTATTCCAAATCTTCAAAGCCTCCCTCAACCGCTTCAACTTTGATGTAAAAACAAAAGGAGGAGCACCATCCAGCCTAACACTCCAATTGTCTTTGACGAAGTCCAAAAAGATGGATGAGAAAGCCACATCTTCTGATTCTAAAAGGAGCTCTCTTCGGCCTAGGACTGTCAAAAGCAAAACCAAAAAGAGGAGAATGGTCCGAGCAGATTCTCGGCAAAGCTTTGCACCTCCAGTTAGCAAACTTATCAAGCCACGCACCATTAATAACACCCTATCGTGTTTAGAAACAATTCTATGCATACCACTCCGACAATTGGACCAAGTATACTTCTTCCCAATAGCATCGGCCTCAACCAAACCATTGTCAGATCCAACTTCGAAACTCATTTATATAAATTTCTTTGATCGGCCTACCACCCTTCTTCTCATCAAGACGCAGAACACAATTGAAATCCCCCAACACCAACCAAGGAATGGAAATATATCCCAGACCCAATTGCCGCCAAAGAGATCTCCTTTCAACCGCATCAAAAGAAGCATGCACAGCCGTGACAAAATTCCCAGAAAAATCCAAAGTGATAGCCTGCTTAGACGAAGATAAACAATCGGCCTTGCTAGAGTATTCCTCCAAAAGACCCAAATATTACCCCTGACCATGCACCTCATTAGTAATAACATCTTCACAAAAATCAAGCAAATTAAGCTTCCTAACAAAACGTGTAGTGCAACGAACCTGAGGCTCCGCAATACAAATCATCAGGTTTGTGCAAGTAGTAAAGCTCATTCAACTTGGCCCTTGCACCATCCTTGGCCAAGCCTTGAGCATTCCAATAGAAGACACGCATTAATTAACTCTATTCTTTGAAGGGCTTGCCGAACCCTGTCTAGAAGATTTTCCACTTCGAGTTTGAACTTGACTCACCGTAGCCACAGCAGCATGTCTTCTTCTTAGGAGCTTTAGATTTTTTCTTCTTTCCGCTCCTTCTTCTCATGATCAGCTAACTCTTATTAGCAAGAATCTCCAAATTCTTGCATCCTCCTCAGCTATGCTTGAAGTGTTAGTTGCAACTACATCTTCAATCACATCATCAGCTTCAACAATCACCTTATCAATCTCCTCGGTCCCAGTTTCAAATCTATTAGAAAGTGTTAAGTTTTCTAAAGATCTAGCTGGTGAAGATCTTCTTGAAGTCCTAGTGGCCTCACTAAAACTAGCTTCCTCGTTAGCAGCACATTGGAATTAGCCGGAGAATGATGCAAGTCCAAAACCTGCTTCCTCAAGTTCTCTAGCTTAGCTCTAGCAATATCTTGTTGAATTTTGGCAGCTTCAGCATCAGCCTCCCGTTGCCTAGTTGCCTCCTTCATGGCCTCATAATTTCTATAAGCTTCCATCTCTTGCATCTCCAAATCAACATCATCTTCCTTAGATAAATTATCATGCACCAGCTCCTCAAGTGCTGCACCAACACTTCGCAAAACCAACTCCGCATCATCATTGCGGACAGATTCCGCATCTCTTACGCAAACCAGGTAAAGCTTCTTCACCAGCATAGCAACATCTCCTCGGTGCTTAGATAAGCCACCATCCTCCATGAGCTGCACGGACTGAATATCACTGCAGCTTCAGCAGAGTTGCAGCAATATGCGGCACGGACAAGGCATCATCTTCAGTGTGATCCGATATAGTATCATCATCGTCTAATATAGCACCAGCACTCTCACTGTGCTCAGAAAAGATAGTACGTGTTCCAGCTGCTATCTCAAGGACAGATTTCTTCTTCTTCAACGTTATGGCCTCCTCACCATGTTTAGATTGCTCAGTTTCTATTGGAACATCCGATGGCATATGCTTCTTACCTTTAGGGATTCGTTCCTTTTGCCAAAAATTCTTAAGATCATCCATATCCGCCTCAATTGATTTTTTAATCTCAGGATCAGTTTCAACGTCAGCCCTATCCTTCAAATCATCAAACTTTTTTGTTCTACAATCAGATTTTTTATGGCCAATAGATTTACAATAATCGCAAAAGCTGGGCCTGTTTAAAATTTCATATTCCTGAACAAAAATTTCATCATTCTCTTCACCATCAATCAAAATTCGTCTCAAAGGTTGAGAGAAGTCTATGTCAACCAGGGCTGCTGCAAAGTAACCATATTCATGGCGCAAAGTACGCGGATCAACCGAAACCGGCCTACCAAGCCCTCTTGCCAGCCTAAAAATCGTCTCTTCATCCCAAAACTCCATTGGCAAAGCTGTGAAACGAACCCAAACTGCAGCTCTAGTAATCTTATCTTTCCCAGGATCAAACATAGGTGTCCATGGATGAATTTTAAGTTGTTGAATTCCGTTTGGAGATTGAATCTTCCATGGACCATCATAGCTTAAACGTTTACGATCATCTTCATTGTCTAGTTTAATAACAAAATATCCCTTCTTCCATGGAATAAATTGAACCGAACCAGATAGCTTCCATTGATTCAATAATTCTCTTTTAACATCATCAAATTTTAGGGTTTTGAAAAAAACCAAACGACCAACCAAGCTGAATCTCCACACAGCCTTAATCCTTGTATGAGTGTCTCGTGGGATCTTGATCAAAACATCATTATTTGTTGAAGAGAAAATTGGAGGGTGAGAAAGTGTCTCGGCATCAATCTTTGATAAAACATGGGTTCTTCTCTTTAATATAGCTGCATAGGATCCTTCCATAACACCATCATCACCCGGTTTCCTAAACGAGTTATGATTTCCATCTTCCTTCCTAGACGCGCCATGAATCTCCGTCCCCATCACCTTCCTAAACGCTGTAGGAATAGCAGCGTTAGGGTTTGTACCATGATTCCTAAACGCTTCAGGAATTGCAGCGTTAGGGTTTGAAACTCCATCTTCTTCGAGCTGCCTTCCAAACACGGAAGCATTAGGGTTAGCAGCATAGTTCTTAGGGATATAGATAGTTTTTGATTTTGATTGATTCCATATCCTTGTTGATTGCTTATCATAACTATTAACAAAAACTGGTGGATTATTGTCTTGATTTTGCGCCATTAGAGCGCAAAATCAAAAGAAAACTTGTGAACGCCAAGAAATTTTGAGGGAGAGAAAACCGGAGCCCAACCACGTGAAACCCTAGCTTTTTCGCTTTTTTTCATAAGTACTGATGCTTATGATATGCAAATGGGGGTGAAGACCATGGGAAGTTATGATTTTCTAATGGAGTATGCAGAGATTGACTATATTTTCTGTACATAGAGACCTAATAGAATATATGACGAAGGATGATACAAATATGCACATGGAGTATAAGATTTTTGAAAAGGAAAAGTGTAAATACTACATATTTGCCCTTGTAAATGCACCGTGATTTCGTTAAAATGTACTATTTAAAAGGTTTTTCAAAGGGTAACACAAGGAGATTAAGATAAAGAGTAATTTTCAACGTCTGTTATTGCATTTGTAATCGGGATTTGAGCAATCTATCAATGACTCTAGCGCAAGGTTTGAAAAACAGGTCACGACTACTGAGCGTGACCGTTTTGACGGGTGTGAGCACGTTTCAGGCAAAAATCTCGTTATTTAGAAAAAAAACGTGTTTTTTATACGTTATTCTAAAATAACAGGCGTTATAACGACTAAATAGTAAATGAAAAAGAATTATGGTTTGAAATTCCTATCTAACAGTTACAACATGCGTGAAAACAGTTGTATCGGGTCTAATAACGTTGTTATAACGTTTTCTATATATTATTATTTTATTCTTTTATTTTTAAAATATTAGTTGTAAATTTTTAATCTTTAATTTAAAATATAAAAAATTGTAAGAAAATATTTTTATATTTTTTTTTATTTAAAAACGATTATAATTGACGTGAAAACGGGAAAATGGTCTAAAAAGCTTACGTTAAAATGTTATTTAGATGGAAAAAATGTAAAATTCAATTTTAGAAAAACGGTTATAACGTGTGTGAAAACGGAAAAACGGTCATAAAAAACCGCCATTATTTCTATTTATCGGCATTATATAGGCACGGGGTTCGGGGACCCTCACGGCCACGGTATATGGATGTGACCGTTTTAACGGGTGTTTTTTTGGAAAAAAGGGGTGTTTTCCAAACCTTAATCTAGCGCTGGTATACTAAAAGATCCAAATGGGTTCACCATCTGTATCTGTCGGTGTGATACTCGGATTTCTCCCTCGGCAATCTTAAGAGCTGGGGATAATTAAATTCAACCGCCGAATCTTCGTTACGACATTATTTGCTCCCAAGTGGCATAGACAATGAACAACAAATTCTCTCTAAGGGAAACTCCTTTGGAGAAAAAAATCATCCATATCTTTGTGATAGTCCACATCTTATGGACCAAAAAGTTTTACTATGGATGTTTTTAACATCCATATGTTTATGAGGTTAAGTGGGTACTCCTCAAATCAGTGGAGGGTGTTGTGGAGACTCCATCCGGTCATTGGATGACCGGGTATCCCATCCAGACACTAAGTGTTCGGATCAATTATTATTATTATTTTTTTTTATTCTCATCCAGTCACTGAATGACCGGATGAAGTTTTTTATTATTTTCTGACTGGAATTTATTAGTGACGGATATAAACATTGCTGATTAAGTTTAGCGTTACGGAATAAAAATATGACATGTTTGTAAAGTTTATAACCGTTACTGATTCAATTGAGTGTTTTTCTCAAATTAGAAACACTTATATCTGTTGCAAAATGTCATATTTTTCAATCCGGCCACCTGCTGACTGGATGGATTAATATTTTTGGTTTTTCACCATGGTGGGTTTTAGCTCCACTCTTTGTTGAGGGTCCACATATATGTGGATACTCCTTAAGTTATGGATGATTTTACCTCCATACTATCGTAGTTTCCCTAATCATTAAGCATATATTATTTACCTATCAAGTATTGTATCCCCCGTCTCTTATATATAAGGGGAGTTTTGAAATTCTTTTGTCCCACTGGGTAGGTGGAAATGTGATTCTAAAATAGGTTTTTTCCGCTTATATCATTAGTTAAATAAGACGGATATCATCACAATCAAATTTACATCTCTAACATTGGGAACATGATAAAGGTTAGAACAGAAAAAACAATTTTTTGTGAAATCAAAATTATATCTTATTCTAAGAAATTTCACATATTCCACCTATATAAAGGGGACACTAACATTTTAGGGCCTGCATGCAGAGAGAATATGCGATAAACCTGCTATCTTGTAAAATCAAATGAGTAACATATGCAGCGGGATTGACACTATATTTTAGGGCCTGCAGAGAGAATAATCAACGATTTTGTTTTAGGGAAAAACATAGAGAAAACCAAGATATGAGAAATGGCAAGACAGATTCTATTGATGGGAAGCAACCATATGACATAACAGAGTATGCTTTATATACAACCATGGGAAAACCCTAATTACCTAGTTGGGCCGCACATCTATGGGTCATAGTCCCTACAACACTCCCCCTTGTGCGGTCCAATGGAACTTCATACGCAGTGCTTCACTTACAGTGCTTCGAATGTAATTTTTCGAATGTCGTCCTCTCCTTGATGACTAGTGCCGAAATCAATTTCCTCATTAAAAATTTGACAAGGAAAACCCCAGTGGGATAAAACCTTAGTACAACTTTTCACATGTAGTGCTTCGCATGTTGTCTCTTACTTTACATGTAGTTCATCACATGCAATACGATCTTCACAGATCGATGAGTCTAAGTTAATTTCCTCATTAAAACTTCGTCAGGAAAACCCATAGGGACAAAACCTGAACTAAAGAAAAGAGTACAATATTAATCAAACTTAGAACATAGTTAGACGCATATACGTTGCCTCATTAAAACATTGACAAGGAAACCCAGTGGGACAAAACTTTGACGAAGGGGAAAGAGTACAACGTGACAGATGCAAGTAAAGGTGATCTGTTAAAGATGATCACTTTGCTCCGTTGAAGTTGACTAGTTGTTTCACAACTCCAAAGGCAGAAAATCCTCGTAGAAAAGACAATAGACTTAGATGGGAAATTACATTCCCGGTATTTGTTGTTGTCTCATTAAAAAACTTGCTGAGAAACAAAACCCTGTGGGAAAAAGTAACCTTGGTGAAGGAAAAGAGTTCAACATACCACTAGATGCTCCCCTGATGTCAGACAATTTTCATTAGTCTAATGCAGTCAAAAGGAGTTTATCACACATTACTTTGGTGACTTGAATGTTTATAAGACCTTGTTGTTGATTCTGGAAATTACGTTGCTTAACCGACTATCGCGTTTCATTTCTTTGATTCAGATATTTTCAGTAATATCAACACGATCTTTATGTCTTCAACGTTTAACATACTTGATGTTTTTAGTATTGTCTCGCTAAAAACCTTGTCGAGCGACAAAACCATTTTGGGAAAAACTATTCTCGATCGAAGGGAAAAAGAGTACAACACAACTTCAATTTCGAAGTAAAATATGTCGATATCATATCCTTGGATCCTCCGCCTGATGTCGGCATCTCCCCCTGATTACTTTCAGAGTTGTTCCACACAGTTCCTTTATTCATGTACTTTTCGAAACTGAATATCGGTAATAACCTATAAAATAATCTACCATATCTCCCTCTGATTACTTTCATTGGATATGAGATTATTTTTCCTTCATAATCAACAACTTTTGGATTGCACTTTCATTAACACTCCTATTAATGTCTTTGTAGGGATAAAACAAATTTATGTCAATGGTTACTTTTAAGTAAATGATTACATTCATTATACCATTCCAATGACGTTGCATTGGCGCGGAGCTATATCTAGCTAACAAGTTCTGAGGATGTAAAATTTAATCGAGTACATTATTATACTAAGTACAAAAATGCGTCTATTGTACTTAGATATGGGAATTTCATCTCTCAATACATCTTTGTCATATTTCTTTTTGATAAAATGGTTACTTACTGACATTTGAACCTCGACTAATCATGGGAGTGCTATCAAGATGCATGTCTTTGTTAAATTTCCTGACAAATTTAGAGATATGCAAACTGGTAGAATAATATCCCACAAGCTCAGTACTCGGTCGAGCTTTCCCTACATTTTTCATCTCAAATTCGGATTTTGAAATAGCTTTTAATGTCTATTATTACATTAAGAGTACCCATGGTGTTTGTACCTGTCGACATAAATAGCTACAATTCCAAATTAGGAACTTTCTTGTGTATACTCGAGAAAAAATAACGTATTTGTCTATCCCCTCCAAATCAAACAGCCACTTAGACGGGTATACCACTTCCGCTTGATTGCTTCAATCTATAACTGAACGTTTTATCTAATTGTAAACGCACTCTGTGGTTTAGAGTTACTTGATTTGGGCAACAAAAGTTTATCAAGTACTTTTGTAAATATCTTCTATCTCTTGATTCTTTCAGAGATACGTAACAACCACATACATATGCTGCATTTCAAGTCCTTTTGAAATTACCAAGCTAACTAGGTAGCATAACTTTATAACGTTCATTACAAGAGAACAATTCCAGGGCTTTGCGAGAAACCTCGCGCCACAAGGCGAGTCTTTGTACTTTAAGACTACATTCTTCTCATTATGCTTTATGACAAATTAATTATATATGTCCAATAGGCTTTACACTTGGTTGGTTAGCACCACCACACCAAATACCCGTATATTTGCCAAAGAACTAAGTTCTACCTGGATTGTGTAGGCCAAACATGTTATTTATTTGAAATTAATCAAAATAAAGCATGGTTCGATCTCATTGTGCTCTACTTATGGAGCAACTACTTATGGATTATATCATCACTGTGCACGCATGATCCTTCCATTAACTCATGTGCATTCTCATAATCCGTCAGGATTTCATTGTTCTCTATAATCATTTAAAACTTCGGAGCATCCTCCAATTTGATTCATGGACATATTCAGAGACAATCTTATGAGATGATTTCTGATGATATAAATAAGTTTTGCCTTATTCACCTACTTCCTTTCGAAGTGAGGATTGATCGAACCAAGTGGTCTCTACATCTTCCTTTATGGAGCCACGACCTCAAATATACACTTCCACCAAGTGTAGTTGCAACATCTTAGTCTTTGGTGTACCCCATACCGAGGATTTCTAACCTTGCAGGAGTATTTGCAGCTGGTATGTGTGATCTTGTCACTTTATCGACATCAGTGTACATTCTGAAAATCGAATATTCTTTATCACTTCACATTTACATTTGTGGAGTACAAGAATCAATATGAGAGACAGTGGGAACACACCACGACAATTCCTGTCGTTCCCTTAGAAAATACTTTTTCTTATCTCCCCCTAACGACGGGAAGACTGTCTCATTAAAGTGATAACCCGCAAATCTAGCGGTAAGAGATCTCCTTCCAAAAGTTTTAAAATGCGGGTAATTGTTGAGAGTAAATATCCAACAAAATTACTTAATCATTTTCGTGACCCATCATAGTACGATGTGGACTCGTAATGGCACATATATTGAATCGAGTTGGTACAACCAATTGTACAAAAGACATCATTCAACTCTAGCCAATATCATATTCAAGAGAACTAAATAACATTAACCAAAATTCTTAATGAACAAGGTCAACAATTATAATTTAAATTGACCGTTTATATGGTATGCACTTATCTTAAAACAAAGATAAAAAATAGAACAACCATTGTTCTAAATAAAATAAAATAAATAATCCCAAAAAATATTCAGTTTTTGGTTACATACCTTAACCTTAGGCTTCGGTTCCCATTGTAGTATTGTACAATGCATGCATATACAGAACCAAACTCCTGTGCATGTGCATATATATTTTGGTCCCCCTGTACATGTAAACGAACATGACAGAACAGCCTGGGACCGGAACGGGACAGAACAGCTGGGACCCGGAACTGGAGGTGGAACGGGATAGGACAGCTGGAAGCCGGAACGGGACAGAACAGCTAGGATCCGGAACGGGATAGGACATGATCCGGACCGGGACGGGATAAATCGTTGTACAGGAAACGACGATCCCACTCGCTTGGACATAAGAAGATGAAAAGATTTCCATGGGAAAAGGACGAACAGAGACTTCTCTTCTCGAGAAACGCAAACAACCAGGTTTTCTTCCCCATGTTTTCCACTAAGTAAACCTCATATTACAAGAAACACGATTAAAATTAAACCTCAATTCCTGACTAGTATATATACATACACAGACAATTAATCAAAGTAACCTGTAATTAATCAAATTAACCCCTGATTAGTATATACAGGGTACCAAAATAAGAATCGAAATAATTCTTGGTTACAAACGACTAAGATTAATCAAATAACCCCTGATTAGTATATACATGGTACCAAAATACTCTGCTATGTAATATGGTTGCTGCCCATCAAAATAATCCCTAATTCCTGATTTGTAATTTCGTTTAATCAAAACATTATCAAATTCCTGATTAAATCAAATTTCATGGCAAATTTAATATACCCAATATATGTCAAAATCAAAAAAAAAAGGTGAAAAGAAAAAATCCAACTTAGCTTATTTGGTTTCAGCTTTGATGTAAATCATCCGTGGAGAAGAAAAAAAAATCAATCGATCCCATATAGCTTTGCGGTACAGCATCGGGCTGATAACGTGTTTTAGGGAAAAACATAGAGAAAGCCGTGGATATGAGGAACGACAAGAGATATTATATTGATGGGCAGCAACCATATTATATAGCAGAGTATGCTTTATATACAACCATGGGAAAACCCTAACTACCTAGTTAAGCCGCACATCTATGAGCCATAGGCCCTACAACAGATTTTTTATTTTTTAAAGTTTATATTTCAAATTATTATTGTCTAGTTTTATATTTTGTAAAATGACTATTAATGATTAATCCGAAGTTTAATGAATTTGAAAATATGACTCGTATTGTTAAAAATTAAGCTTAATTTTATTCTTAATCCAATCTTACATTTGAAGTAGGAATACATTTTTGTTTAAACTAAAATAACACAAGTTGTAAAACTTAATACTTAAAACAACTTTCAAACTTAATGACTTAGGTGGAAAATTAAGAAATTAAAACATAAATAATGGATTATATTTTGGCAACACTCTTAAAATCTCCAAACAACTTCCAAATTGGAAGTCGTTTCCGTAGATGCGACGATATTCCATACGACAACTTTGTTCAAGTTCGATCATAGTTTCCCCTTCCTTTAAGTTTTGACCTTCTGTAAGTAAGACAAGATACTTACTAATATTTGTATTCATTACTCTGAAGTGATGAGACAACACCCAACATCACGATTGCTGGGGTTGTTCTTGAAATTTTCCAAATATCCTTTCCCACAAAATTTGGTGACAAGATTCTTGCCTGAATATAATCTCAATACAAAAAAACATAATTCCTCCAAATACATTCATCTTCCTCAGTAGTAAATTTTGGTAATCGCCTCCTAATTCGACTTCGCACATTGGCACGATTAATGACTCTCTGATTTTCGGCAGCATGTTGGTTTTCTACGAACTCAACCATGTTCATATTATCGCCCTGCTCTCTGAGGAATTGTAAGAGTGATGAAAAGAATTGGATATTGAGAAACTCTAGAGTGATTTAGAAATTCTGGTATGAGTTGAAATGAGTTTGAAATTCGGTACTTATAGAGTGGGGAAATTATAGCTGTTGGAAGAGAAACTAATAAGCGATGATCAGATCAGCAAGCGACATCTTGGCTAGCGCTGACGCTGGAATGACCAATGAGCGATATTTAGACCATCTAGCGATGGAGTCTCTATCGCTCGCTGGAAAGTCTGCCGTGTATGCCTATATGTTATAATTGACATATAGTCATATATGTTTGACACTTTGGCATACCCATAGTGGGTGCATATATGACAAAAATATGATGTTTGCCATGTGCATAAGAATATTCCTTACTGCTTGGTTCAAAACAATTCACTTTAATTACCGGATAATACTTCTTCGTGTCATCAAATAATTCCTCGATCAGTGGAATTCAAATTTACTCTGTTTCGCTTGCTAAAACGCAATACATTGATCCCGAGAGTATACAGTAGGCAAGTTGCCATTAGTATTCAAACTTAACACCGAGATGGAAAGATCTCCTTCAATCTTAGTGTTAATCACCTTGTTAAATTATCTTGGACAAAATCAGCACTATTGTGTCATGAAGCTTCGGCAGCCAGTTCACCTATAATTTTCCTAGAACTTTTAGGGGCCACTCAAAAGGAACTAGGGGCCACCTTTTTATTCCCATCCATTGAAGGTGGTTAAGGGGTGTCTTAAAAATAGTAAAGTGTCTATATTATCCATTACCTTTATACAAAATCTAAACATATGTCCCTCATATCATTCCTCTTCTTCTTCTCTTTTCTACCCATTGATTTTTCTTTCATCATTTTAGTTTTGATTGAAAACAAAGATCGTCAATCAAACAAATGTTTTGATTGATTGTTTAAAATTAAAACTCAAAATTCGTTAACCTTAAATTTGAAACTTAGAACATCAAAAAAAAGGAGTTAAACAAACAAAACGAATAGATGATAGTAGTTGTGATTCAAAATTAGGATTTGATTACTTGAAATCAAAATTTTGATCCGAAAATTTTCTTGCATTTTACACTAGCAGAAACATAATCGGTAGATAATAATATACTTTAGCTACCGATTATGGTTGATGTTCTTGGATTTGCAGTAGCAGAAACATAATCGGTAGATAATAATCTACTTTACCTACCGATTATGGTTGATGTTCTTCATTTCTTAAGAACATCAACCATAATCGGTAGGTAAATTTATCATTATCTACCGATTATTCTTGATTCAAAAAATTTAATTTCTCTGTACTAAAAGTTACGCACAACCGGTAGATAATGAACACCATTAACTACCGATTGTGAAAGTAGATAATTTCGAAATTTTATTAAGTTTTGAAATTTTGAATTTTGGGCGATGAATACAATCGGTAGATAATAAGCATCACTTATTAACACAATTTACTAACGATTATGGTAATACCAAAATTCGAAAATTGAGTATATTCGGAGGTTAAAGTAACACACTTTACTACTGATTATGGTAGTACGAAACCGAGGTTAGCCATATGATTACTCTCATATCAACCTTATTTATCTTAACCATAACTAGTTCAAATGACTCAAATGAAACTAGTTAAAGAGTTGTTCAATTGCTATGTTCTCATAGATTTATACAACAACACAATTGAAGCAAAATCGGTTTGATTCACTCGAATCGATACATGAACATTATACCCATGGTTTGCAAATATTGCATTCCTTGTTGATAAACCTTTAGGTTCATGTATAACCGATTTTAGAAAGTAACCACTTAAGTATGCGTACGGTTATGCGTACTTAAGTAACCAGATTTGATTTTGGTTTGGTTTTCAAATTCAGCAGAAATTCACGGATGTGAACTTTCCGCTAGTACGTGTACGGGTACGCTCACTTAGGTAACTGAATGAGTTGGTTTTTAAATACAACATCAGCAGAAATTCACGGACGTGAACTTCCGCCAGTATGTGTACGAGTACGCATACTTATCTAGTCTCCTTCAACCATTTTGTATACACACAAATATGCGTACTTTAGGTTCCCGGTTTTGGACTTATACACAAATGTGTGAACACACTATATGCTTATATCCAAAGAAGATTAAAAGATTCTAAACTCTTTATTTTAATCATTGAAACATTATTCTTTATGACAATAGCCGTTTTCACACACTATTAGCATCAAAGCAATCTTCAAGATATTGAAATAATCATTATCGAAACATTCCAAGTCTTACACCAAATGATTGTATCATATAAACCATGTAAGATGCTACTCGACAATTTTCTCATGATATAATATGAACTTGGTCGAAGAGAAAGTTTACCAACACATATTTCGAGAAATATGTAAGTGAGATATACTCAGCTCGAAATCTCAAATGTGTATATAGAAAACTATATCGTAATACGACTTATGTCTCAATATAGGAGATAAAGTATAAATAGACTTTCAAAGTGATAGATGAGTTTAAGTATCCACATAACTTTTGTCGATGTATTTCCACAAGCTCTCCTTAGTAGTTCTTCGTATTCAAGTGATAAACGTTGTTAAGTCTAAGCTCAACTACACAAACTATGTCCTAGTTCGAGACATCTATAAATAGGATAGAAATCAAGACCTATAGTTTTGATCACTAACATTGACAAATATGGTTGAGATATAAACACATGCGAGTTCGACCGAGCAGTGCTCTAACAATCTCCCCCTTTGTCAATTTTAGTGACAAAACTATCAATACATATGGATTACAAAATAAATAAAAATTGTAGCTTCTCATCCACATGCTTGATCTCCTTGTAATCTTCAACATGACTCGAAATCTTCGTCACTTCCAAGTACTCCAATGATTCCAAAGGTTGTAAGTTTAGCACCATCGTTAGTTGAAGATCCGTAACGATAACAATGAGAAAACAAATGCTCTCAGTCATTGTTATACGATGTCATAGTATTATTACACATCATCAAAGTTCAATTGTATCACAACTTTGACAATAACACTATGGTGATATGTATCACTCCCCCTTAGTCAATACTTCATCTCAACACGAAAACCACTCCCCCTTACATAATGATCCGTAAACCATATGTATTTGTAGTATCACACTACACATTAATTCACCCCTTTTTGTCAATATAAATTGGCAAAGGTACGAAAACTAGTGGGATACTAATGAAATTTTCATAGAGATACTTCATAACAAAAAGAGAATACCATATAAACTTATTTAGATGCCATCATAAAGCCGAAGTTAAATGCATTCATCAAGGAGTTTAAAGATATAAGATAACCCCTATAATATTCCACAGCCGCACTCCCCACAAAGATTTGGCAATTAAGCACAAGTTCAAAAGAACTCTCCCCCAAAAAATGTCATTCCCGAAAGAACAACAAAGGCGACCTTACTTTCACAAGAAAAGAAGAATTTCTTTGGACATAACCAAATCACATGAAAACATGAATTTGAATCCAAAGTATTCAATTAAATTATCTATGAGAAAACCCATGATTAATCCAATCGAAAAACACAACTAAATTAACCACAAGAAAACCCATGATTAATTTATCGGAATACACAACTAAATTAACCACAAGAAAGTGATCAATTCAATTGGTCATGCTCGTCATAAGAGAACTTACGGAGAAACAACTAAGCTGACCACAAGAGAATGATCAATTCAATTGGTCATTCTCAAAAATAAGAAAACTTATGGAGCAACACAGTATATGCACAAAAATGTGGATCGGAGATTGACCAAATACTGCGGAATAAACAAGAATTCATTCTATTTTTCATCACTATTTGCACACTGACATGTAATAGACTTAATCCTTGTAAACAAAAGTTTTATCCTTTCTTCCATCAAACTAATGACATAAAAGGATTTAACTTTTGTAATGTCAAAATTTCATTCTATCTTCTATCAACACATTCATATCGACATATAATAGAGATAACTTTTGAACAAGTATGGGACAGTCACAGGTTCACGGACGTAAACAACATATTCCATAACAATTTGCAATATATCCAATCATAAAGATTAAAATTGCAAAAATCATCTTCCAAATAACTTAGAATTTAAATAAATAAATCTAAAAAAATATAAGATGAAAATCGTTGGACATAGCTATGTGTACTCACAATAATGGCTATTCCAAACCCTAGTTATTCTTCTAAAAACATAAAAAAAGTAGATTTACTAGACATTGAGACCTCTAAAGAATTCTTTATCGTCCCCGAACTCCTTGTCGTCAACAATCATGGGAATATAAGGCTCATGGAGAAATGAGTCAATTCCAACAAACCTTCTAGGTTGATGATGTCGAATCAGGGCCTTCTGAATTTCGAGAGTTCTCATAACAAAATCCTTTATTTGCTGAATCTCCTTCCTTTCTTCCTTCAACTCTTCAAGAACATCAGAAAACATCTGAGAATTTGAAGGAACAACTCTTGGCTTCCTCACATTCCTTCTTTTTATTTTCAAAGATTTTTCTTTTTCTTCATGATTGATGGCTTAACAATCATATTAACATCTTTCCCATCAGAACACATGATTCTTCGAGTATCCGTACGTGTATGGGTTTGTGAGAGGAAATCACAATTTAAACCCAACAGGCAGTCTCAAGATGAAAAGAGTTTCAGAGAAGGGAAAAGGAATATAGGGTTACAGAACCTTTTAACCACACAGGTTCACGCACGCACAATTCACGACCCAAAAGGGAGTAGAATTGTCGAGAATAACCCTCTTTTATTGAATACATGGGGAACTCTCTTCCAATATCAACTGAAAGGAAAGAATTCCAAATCATATAGAAACTCTAAGAAAGAAAAAATTTCTTTTAAGCCCGAGGTGTGCATAATCTTGTGTCTTTTAATTAGGCACGTGAGACAAGATGCACAAAGACAACACAATCAAGTTGTGCTGTGGTGAACAACAATTTGTCCACCATAACTCTTATGAGAGGAAATCACAGACCCATGTCTATCAAATTGTTTAGACCATACTCTTTTCTCTAGTGGTCTTGACCCATCTTTGGAAACCAATTTCTTTGAAGAGGATAAAATCTTACATACCTCAGCGTTTTTTTGAACAAGTTTGAGTTTGTTTGCTAGGCGATTTTCTCTTCGTTGAAGTGTCTTGAAATGTATCATCTTGTATTTATACTTGAAACACTTTGAAAGTTCATGACCCTTGAGTGAACAATAAAATCATGTCAATGGATAAGATGATTCAGACGCCAGAGATGTGCAAACTTCTAGGCACATAGTGGAACCTGAAAAATCAGACAGAGAGTTTCCAACAGAAAGGTTAATTTCTTCTTCCAGGTTGGTTGAGTTTCCTTCTGGAAGAATATCAAGATTGATGTATGTATTGTTACAGTTATCAAAATCGATATCTTCACAAAGAAGTGCAACACTTGATTTTTCGTCTTCATTGGAATCATAGTGATCAGACATTTCATCAAGAGTTGCAGCAAGACCTTTGTTTCTAGTGCATTTTCTACGGTTCGGACACTCATTTGCAAAATCACCAAAACCTTTACACTTAAAAAATTGTGGCATATCCTCGTCATCAGCCTCGTCAGCATCCCTGTTTTTAGGAGGAATGCGGTTGTGAGGTTTAACTGACGACCTAGGTTTGTCTCTGAAAAACCGTTTACTTCTCTTCAATAAAACATCCCTAAACTGTCTTGTGATCATAGAGACTGATTTGTCAAGATCTTCATCTGATGAATCAGCCTCAGAAAGATCATCCTCAGAGACATAAACACTTTTACTTTTGTCAAGTAATTTAGTGTTCTTTTGTGTTTTGAAGGAAACATCCTTTCCGATTTTGGATGTATGCTCATGATCAAAGATCTTTAGCTTTCCAAACAACGTGTTTCTGGAAAGAGCATCAAGGTTATTTCCTTCAAAACACAAAGATCTTTAGCTTTCCAAAACAACGTGATTTTGGTAAGAGCATCAAGGTTATTTCCTTCAACGATGACATGCTTCTTAGAATCGTATATAGATGACAGCAATCTGAGAATTTTCATCACAATGTCCTTTTCAAGAATAGTCTTACCCAATGCAAAAAATGCATTAACAATTTCAGACACTTTGTGATTGAACTCATCAAATGAATCTTGATCTGCCATACGAAGGTTTTCCTAATCGGAATTAAGGTTTTGAAGCCTAGCTTACTTTTCACTGTTATTCCATTCGAATACGGTTTCTAAGATATCCCAAGCATCTTTAGACCGAGTGCAAGTAGTCACATGGTGCTGAAGATCTAGGGTAATGGCATGTATGATGGCATTCTAACCGTCGGAGTTTTGCTTTGCAGTAAATATCTCGGCAGCACATATGCACCAATGTTCTTTGGAACGGTTGCATTACCTATTTCCACGATGGGAGCATCATAGTCACTAACTACATAAACCCATGATTGAAAATCACGCGCTTAAAGAAAGGCACGCATAGCAATTTTCCACCACAACTAATTTGATCCATCGAAGAATGGTGGTACGTTTATAGAGATAACACCTCTGTCCATATGATATCGCTACAAACACAGACTTGTAAGGTCTTTAACGTGTTTTCCTGCTCTGATACCAATTGAAAATGCGGGGGTTTAACAACCACACCCAACAATTCGTTTGGCAATCTGAGAGGACTTACTCCAATACACTTTCTAGAGAATCAACTAGACATTCAGACTCAATATAGAATAAAGTATATCAAAGAGTTTAATATCTCTAACTCTTAATTCAATCCGCAATCAACAAATAGAAATCTGCGAGCCCGATTGAATATAAGAGGAGTTACTTGAACGGTACCAAAGACCAATGTTCAAGGGTCAATCAATGTAAATCAACAATCAAAGGTTGGATATTCTAATTGATTGATCTTAACGCACAACCTGTGATATTTCAATTATATACCAAAATATAATGCGGAAAATAAGTAACACAGACATCAGAATTTTGTTAACGAGGAAACCGCAAATGCAGAAAAACCCCGGGACCTAGTCCAGTTTGAACACCACACTGTATTAAGCCGCTACAGACACTATCATACTACAAATTAATTTCGGACTAGACTGCAGTTGAACCCAAATCAATCTCACACTGATTCAAGGTACAGTTGCGCTCCATACGTCTCTAATCCCAGCAGGATACTACGCACTTGATTCCCTTAGCTGATCTCACCCACAACTAAGAGTTTCTACGACCCAAAGTCGAAGACTTGATAAACAAATCTGTCTCACACAGAAAAGTCTATAAGATTGAATAAATCTGTCTCGCACAGAAATACCCAAGAGTTTTTGTTACGTATTTTGATAAATCAAGGTGAACATGAACCAATTGATAAACCAGACTTATATTCCCGAAGAACAACCTAGGATTATCATCACCTCACAATAAACTTAATCGACTAGCGAAACAATTTATTTTGGAATCACAAACGATGAGACGAAGGTGTTTGTGATTACTTTTCTATCTTGCCTATCGGAGATATAAATCTAAATCCAATCTTACGATTGCACTCAATCACGATAGAAACAGCAAGATCAGATCACGCAACTACAAAGAGAATAGTTGGGCCTGGCTTCAAAATCCCAATGAAGTATTCAAGTCGTTAACCTATAGGGTCTCGAGAAGAAACCTAAGGTTAAAGGAGAATCAACTCTAGTTATGCAACTAGTAACACACAGGAGGTGTGGGGATTAGGTTTCCCAGTTGCTAGAGTTCTCCTTTATATAGTTTGTTACATACAAGTTACCAAGTTACCTTGGTAACTTGGTAACACACAGGAGGTGTGGGGATCAGGGGTTGCAATCCAAGTTACCTTGGTAACAAAGCATCCAATATTCACCGTTAGATGAAAAACCTGATTCAACCAAGCTAATATCTTTCGACCGTTAGATCGAACTTAGCTTGTTACATACAAATGAAATGTACCCTCATTTAGGTTTATGTAACCGTACCCAAACGTGTATGCCATGTTAGTTAACAAATAGCTAACCGAGGTTAGCCATATGATTACTCTCATATCAACCTTATTCATCTTAACCATAACTAGTTCAAATGAATCAAATGAAACTAGTTAAAGAGTTGTTCAATTGATATATTCTCATAGATTTATACAAGAACACAATTGAAGCAAAATGGGTTTGATTCACTCGAATCAATACATGAACATTATAGCCACGGTTTGCAAAGATTGCATTCCTTATTGATAAATGTTTAGGTTCATGTACAACCGATTTTAGAAAGTTACCACTTAAGTATGTGTACGGGTATGCGTAATTAAGTAACCGGATTTGAGTTTGGTTTGGTTTTAAAACTCAGCAGAAATTCACGGATGTGAACTTTCCGCCAGTACTCGTACGGGTACGCGCACTTAGATAACTGAATGAGTTGGTTTTGAAACCCAACATCAGCAAAAATTCACGGACGTGAACTTCCGGTATCCAATCTCCTGTATACATACAAGTATGCATACTTTAGGTTCCCGATTTTGGAATTATACACAAATGTGCGAATACACTATATGCTTATATCCAAAGAAGGTTACAAGATTCTAAACTCTTTATTTCAATCATTGAAACATTCTTCAATAATAACAATAGCCGTTTTCACACACTATTAGCATCAAAGAAATTTTCAAGATATTGAAATAATCATCATCGAAACATTCCAAGTCTTACACCAAATGATTGTATCACACAAACCATGTAAGATGCTACTCGGCAATTTTCTCATGATATAAGATGAACTTGGTCGAAGCAAAATCTTACCAACACATATTTCGAGAAATATGTAAGCGAGATATACTCAGCTCTAAATCTCAAATGTGTATATAGAAAATTATATCGTAATACGACTTATGTCTTAATATAGGAGATAGAGTATAAATATACTTTCCAAGTGATAGATGAGTTTAAGTCTCCACATACCTTTTGTCGATGAAGTTCCACAAGCTCTCCTTAGTAGTTATTTGTCTTCAAGTTATAAGCGTCATGAAGTCTAAGCCCAACTACACAAACTATGTCCTAGTCCGAGATATTTATAAATAGGCTATAAATCGAGAGTTATAGTTTTTATCACTAACATTGACAAACATGCTTGAGATAGCAACACATGCGAGTTCGACCAAGCAGTGCTCTAACAATATCTAGTAAAGAAAATTCTCAGATACTTAAAGGGTACAATTGGCCTGAGGATTACTTTAAGAAAATACAGTTTGCAGACTTTAAAGGCTTATACAGACTCAGACTGGGCAGGTTTTCCAGATACAAATAGATCAACTTCAGGTTATGCAGTTTTCTTGGGTTCCAATTTAGTTTCATGGCTTGTTGATTTATTGTCTGATTCACAAATTTCTGTTTTAACTCCAACAATATACATTTCTCTGTGATAATACAAGTGCCTTGTCCTAAGCATCTAATCATGTTTTTTATGCTAGGATAAAGCATATAGATACAATATCATACTGTTAGAGAACTGGTGGAGAATGGATTTATGCAGCTTCAACATGTTTCTAGTGAAGATTAACTAATATGTTCACCAAGGGTATCCGTTTTCCTACATTCTCCAGGTTTTTGAAGTCTTTGATCCATACAAAATTGCAGTCCACTTCTTCAGATTTGTCTATCAGTTCTCAGCATACTTCTTCTACTACTTCTGCAATTACTTAGTGTTTTTCATTTTACTATGTTCTTTTCAAACTGTTCTTGTTGTTAGCTTCTAACAGTTTGAAGGGGGTGTATTAGATAGTGTGTATGTGTATAAAGGTTGTGTGTCAAGTCAATATTAGTTGACTTGACTTTCTGTATTTGTAATGCTACTATAGCCTTATGATTGTCTGGTATAAAGACATATATTTCTTTGTAAAAGAATTATCGATTTTGTTTCAACAAAATACTTGTTTCTCAAAGGGATACAATATACACCTTTTGATTTCAAAGTTAGAGTTAGAATTTAGTTTTTATATGTGGATTTCGTCTCTAATTTGTAAGATATGGACTATACCATATCAACTTTCTATTAGGCTCTTAACATGAAATTTTACTAGAAACATACTTATATGTAAGATTTGTGTTTCGCTTGGAAAAAGATTCTTCTCTATAAGGGAGGTGTAGGCATGCCCTGTAACTATATAATTTTCATAAGGATATCTTTTTTTATAATAAGAGATCCAAAAAAAACCACATGGCGTTATCATATTTATTTTAATTTTTGGTGAAGCCATGTCATCCCTCCTTTACATGTCAGCAATAGCCACTTATTACATGTCATGAACACCACCTCATTGCAACCCTTAACCATAACACTCATAACTATTGGAACATGCGCGTGTTTTTCGTTTCCTTAAGAAACTCGGCAGGAAACAACGCAACTTTTAAGAGTTAACTTTTCATAAGTGTTTAGTGACACCAATTTTATCAAAAGATATCTATTGGTCTGTAACTTTCAATGGCGCCCTTTGTGCACACAACCGTCCAGGACATCCCATCTTTTGGGATCACTATAAAAATATAAATACTAAACGTATGCAGTTACAATTTGCCAAACACGCGATTGCACAAAACGAAGTGGTTTGGATAGAAAAAATCAACGAGGCAAATCTAGACAAACCAACATTCATCAAGAGATTTGTATCTGTCATTCTTAAAGCCTCATTGGGTTTCAAAAATTACATTCAACATTATTTTTTTTGGCCAAAACTCCACGAAGGGAGCAACTTTATTTAGAAAAGAAACAAAATCGACAGGGAAATAATAAATAGGGGAAGAATCAAAACCTCTTGAAAGAAAATCTTAGTTCAATATACTTGTGGAGGGGGCGTTTGAAACTCCATCAAAAATAAAGTTGTCATTAATGCTATAACGACTATTGTAGGATCAGAATCTCGCAGCAATAATGCCTCAGCGAAATTATTAACAACACAACACAACAGTGACGCAGAACAACTTTAGAAACGAAATAATAAACGACGTCAGCTAAATCATGAGAAAAATGTGATGGTCCTGCTAAAATTAGGGAGTTTGCGAGATTAACATTTGTAAGGTTGCGAGAATGTCGCAAGCCATATCCGAAAATAAAGGACAGATTAGCTGTCACCCACTATGTAATTCCCTATAAATAGCCGTTCAGTTGTAAAGGAAAGGAGAGAGATCTTTTCTGAGTGAGAAGCAGGTAAATAGGAGAGAGAAAATCTAGAGCAGTGCTTATTCTTGATTCCTTTATCTTTTCTTGTAAGATTGTTTAAAGATTCATCAATAAAATTAAGATTGTTAATCCAAAAATGAGTTGAATGTTAATTAAATCTTGTGAGGGGTGTAATGTAGGATTTCCTGCAACTACATAATGGCGCTAGAAACAGGGAGGGATTGAAGATTATTCTAGAAAAAATTGAAGATTAATATTGAGATTTGTGAAGATTTGGAGTAGTTGGTTAAGAATTTTACATAATCTCTTGCAATTCATTAATATTGAAGAAATGCCTAGAAAAAGGAATACATCATAACAACCAACTACTGTTAGAAGAAACAAGAGACTTGCTGGAAGGGAAAGAAATGAAAGGGGAGATAGAATGATAAATAATTGAGAAAATCAAATTCAACCACCAATTCAACAAACATTAGTACAAGGAAGGAATATAGATTATGATAGGGTGAGTATACATACTTGGCAATCAAATTCAGCAGAAGAGGTAGAAGAAGAGCAGC
Organism: Papaver somniferum; assembly: GCF_003573695.1. Lineage (NCBI taxonomy): Eukaryota > Viridiplantae > Streptophyta > Magnoliopsida > Ranunculales > Papaveraceae > Papaver > Papaver somniferum. The sequence continues at coordinate 146,294,735 of NC_039359.1, forward strand.
AAACCAGGAACCATAGACATGTAAAGAGAAATCAAGAAGCAAATGAAGGAATAATTCATGGAGATGAGGAAATTGGAGCGTTAGCAACGTTGAGACGAAGAATACATGAAGAAAGGAGAGTTGAGGCAAAAGAACTTACAAATTTAACAAGGCAAAATCACGAATTGAGGATGGAAAATATGAGACTACAGAGTAGAAGATCGAGAAGTACTACAAAATCATATTCAAGACCGACTAGAAGAGAGATGAGGCGAAACTCACCCACAATTAATGCTGGAAATAATATTCGAGAAGAAATATCAAATCCTAATGAAGAACATCGCGAAGATAGAGAAAGGACTGATGATCGTTACGTTCCACAAAATGAAACTTTTGATGATAGGAAAAATGATAGAAATCAAGAGGATGGACAACGTCAGGGACGAAATAATCAAGATGGCGAAGAGAATCGAGATGAAGGAAGGATAATTTTACATGAGATAGAAGCTCAAAGAAATCAACAAACGATTGAAGAAGAAATTGAAAGACATTATGCTGAACAAGCACGTTTAATTTGCGAACGTGAAAGACTGAGAGCGGAAATGGAAGAACAAGAGCTTCAGGAGACAATTCTCCAGAACAATCACGACAATCGAGAAAGAAGGCGTACACAAAACTGGAATAAAGGTAATATCAATGAAGAGTATGATAGAGTACAGAGGATGGCTGAAAGACAGCGAATAGAATTGATAAGAAATGAACAAAATCATGGAGGGGAAAATGAGAGACATCATCATATGCGAATTCAAGATATAAATGAGGAAGAGAATCGCAGAAGAAGACGAGATGAGGATGATGAAAAAGAAATGAAAAATTTCGCGAGAGAAGAAAGACATGAACGCAGAAGAAGGGAGGCGAAATCAAAAAGACCAATGGATCAAAATTCAGGTGTAAATAAACAAATTTTAAAAGAATTGGGAAAAATGATAGGAATGCTAAATAATAGAGGAGAAGTAGGCAGAAGACAATTAGATGAATCTATAGAAGAAGCTGCGAAAACTCCATTTACAAGGGAAATACAACTAGGAGGAATACCTCCGAAATGCAATTTGCCCGCATTAACCAGCATTTTTGATGGAACAACTTGCGCAATTCAACACATTAAAGCCTACGTGAGGTGCATGTTGCAATGGGAAAATCATGATGCCTTATTATGCAAGTATTTTGCATCCAGCTTAACAGGGGAGGCGTTAAAATGGTTCGAAGGTCTACCAAAGAATACAATAACATCCTTCAATCATTTGCAGATACATTCCTGGGGGCATATATAAGTAACAATTCCTCGCGACCTGGTATTGAAGACGTGTTTGGATTAAAACAAAGGATTGGCGAAAGTTTGAAGCACCTAACTAAAAGATGGAGGACTATGTGTAGCGAAATGGCTGGCCATGTGGATGAGAGATATATTATCTTATCATTTATCAATGCTATGTTTGCAACCAATCTATTCTATATTCAAATTTTTAGAGTCAAGAATACGATCACAATGACTGAATTATGAGAACTTCAGGAAGAATATATGGCTCTAGAGGAAAGGAAAAATGAAATGGAATCATACCCGGTTGGGAACACCAGTTCACAAACAGCGAATGTAAGCTTATTACCCAAACTAATAAACACACAGTGGAGAGAACTTCGCAAGTACAACAAGAAAAGGTGACGGTCAACAATCAACAAAAACTGGTGGCTATGGGAAGCCGAGATCGAGAGGAGTATGAAAGAGAAACAAATTTCTACAATCGTGGTGGAAATAACAAGATTCAAAGACTCGATCAGCCGCAAGAAACTTATGGAGGTCAAAGACAAAACTATAAAAGAGGACAAGGAGGTCACAAGGTAGTATGGGAAGAAATCAAGATGCCACCTATAAATGCAAGTGTGGAGAAAATATGGGAAGCTATAATTTTGATGGAGAATATACCAACACCATGGAACATGGGGACGGAACCACCTCCAAACCACATAAGTCATGAGTTCTGTTCTTATCATCATTTTCATGGACATACTACAAATGATTGCAGAAATATAAAAAGAATTATTCTGAGAATGATAGATCAAAGAAAACTAAACCAATTTTTGGTAGGGCACCCACAATCTCAACCATTTCCACCACCACCACCAGAGCATCACAGAGTAAACACGATGAAAAAGAAGGAAATATTCTTCATAGAAGTTGGTGCAAAAGAAAAAAACCTATTGTGCTATTCTATCGTACATTCATACAAGACAATTGAAGATTTTCATGACAATGTTTTGAGTAGGGTGTTCGCAAGAGACAATGATGGAAGAGAAATTATGAATATTGCGAAAATCTCGCCACTAGAGGAATGGCAGAAACATACTATTTCTTTTACCGCAAAAGAAGTCCCCAAAGGTGGAGAGGTACACGACAATCCATTGGTGGTAAAATTAGAAATTAATCCAAAACCGAAATAAGATGAGGATGATGAAGCTGAAGATTCATGGGCAATTAATAGGATTCTAATCGATACTGGAAGCTCTGTGAACATCTTATTTTATCATACTTATAAAACTATAGGAGGAAGAGATGATGATCTTATACCATCAACATATAAGATATATGGTTTTAATGGTACTTCCAACAAGCTTAAAGGGGAGGTTACTATGCGAATTCCATTGAAGGGAATATCTTCTGAAATCTTGTTCTATGTCGTTGACGTAGAATCACCCTACAATGCATTAATTGGTCGACCTTGGATACATGGGATTCTAGGTGTAGCTTCAACTTTCCACCAGTGCATCAAATTCCCTCACCCCAGCGGTGTAGGAATCATAAAGGGAGATTGGGTTGAAGGAAAAAGGTGTTACGAAACTGAGGTAGAATCCTGCGAAGGAAGAACAAACAAGAAGGAAAGTTGGCGACACAAAATCAAAGATACACAAAGAAGTGATAGATTGATGGTGGATGAAATCGAACGAAAAGAAGAAGAGATGTTGCCAAACTAATGCTAGCTCAGAATAAGAAATGGTGAACATACCACTACCAAGGAAGCAGTAGCAGAAAATAACAAAGAAGCAGAGAATGGCAAAGGTAATAAAAATAAGAAAGGTATGAATGACTAATTTGTTGCGTCACTCTCGCAACAAATAAAATTCTCAAAAATACATTTTATTGAATGACAAAATTGAGATTGCGAAATGCAAATACGATATGATGATGTGCGAGAATATCGCAGAGATAATGAATTCTATAAAAGACAATCAGAGAACAATGAAAAAAGAGAAAGGGGAGAACCTTTATGGCGTACACGCTAGTTCGCGAATATAATTTCGCAAGAGGCAAATGTAAGACCCAAAGTACGTCATATAAGGGGGTACCTGTTGCATGGCTCAGGGAAAGGACCTGAGTCATGGAGATTTTGGGTCAATAAAGCCCATCCGGGAGAGGCACCTTGGATTCTCAGCTTAAGCATATGACTTAGGTTGGGAGACTAAGGTAATAAGGACTCTCCCAAGGACTGCAGAATCTGACCAAGGCACCGAGGTACACGGTTGAGTCAAGAGTGCCAGGGGCGTCTGGAGCATACCTTGGCACTCTTGACAAGTCTTGTCTTATACTGCACTCGGCCCGAAGAAAACCCCACTTAGGGTGCAGTCTCATAACCATAAGCCCTATAGGTAAAAGGGATAAGAGGCTGCGAAAACAACTGCTTATTGTTAAGAACGGAAGGGAGGAGCCAACCTTGTATGGTAGAGGTACGCCTCCTTGAAGGGGAAACCAGGGGAAAGATAAGGGCGGCACCCTCCATTAGGGAGATGATAAGTGTCTTAAGACGCAAATTTCATGAGGATTTTTACTCGCAGTGGTATTAAGGCTTGTCATATTTGTGCGATAATCCTTAAGCGGCAATAATACAAAAGAAAAAGATAAGACGAGATCAATGGGTTTTCGCATGAAAGTGCGAAGACGTCCTGCGATTTCGTCGCAAGACGGCAATGTAATGGGGCTTTATTTTCGCAAGAATATTTAGGCATGTCATATTGTCGCAACATTCCTGAAGAGGCCATAATACAAAAGATAAAGTTAAGGCAAGATCAATGGGTTTTTGCATGAAAGTGCAAGGACGTCCTGCGATTTTGTCGCAATGACAAGAGGTGGCATAATAATACCTTTAACTAGGAAGGAAAAATAAGACCACACATGAATGGGATTTTGAAAAGAATCAAAATTCACTTCGCATATGATTGCGAAATTATACATAAACAACTGCGAAGTTGAGGCACAAAATAAGAAAAATCTGCAAAATCTCTCATTTAGATACAAATAACAGAGGCAAGTATGGGAATGAATGAAATTAGAAAATGTTATTTGTCTCCATATGATAGATTTACGCAAAAATTAAAAAAATTAATGATTATGTTGATTAACCGTATTGCAAGGAATAATTGTTTTAATGAATGCAGGTCAAAATGAAAGAAACTCATATATTAAGGAATATAGGGAACCAAAAGAATTTGCAAATATACAGAAATAAAGAATAAATGTACAAGTATTACAGAAGATCAAAGAAATAAACAAAGACTACTTCTTAATTGATCCTTCATCATCTTCATCAGACTTGTTCCCTTCTTCGTCTGCATCAGAACTTTTATCTCCATCAGAACCTTCATCACCATCAGATACTTCATTATCAGCTTCGCTATCAGAGATGGTGGTCAGACTAGGAATGTTCTTTGGGATCTCCTCCAAGAGACAAGGATAATCAGAATAAGGAATACTATGGTCATCACAAACCATTTGAATAGTTTGATTGCAAAAATGCAGAGCGTCGTTCTTAAAGTTCGCAACAGTGATCTTGATTTGATTATTTAATCTAGAATACTTGTCGTTGCAAGAAGAAAGATTCTTTGTGAGTTCCTCTTTTTCAGCTTCAAGTTCCTCAATTCTTTCGCGATATCTACTTTCAGAATCTGCGAGCAAAAGGAAATCAATTAATAACTTGATGAAAATTCATAAGAAACAAAAGATTAGTGAAGAAGAACATTTAATAACCTTCTATGTCAGAAATCATATCTCTAATCAAGGTTGTATGCTCAACTTGGAGACTAACATTTACACCTAAATCTTTTCTGGCATCGTCTAAGATTTTCGCAGCCCAAGCGAATTCATCCTCATTATTTATAAGGAGACGAGAACGAATTTGGTTTTCTCTCGTTAAGTTGGACTTCAAGAAGAATTTCTTGGAATTTCGCCAAAGTCTCAGCACCTTGGTTAGAAATGCGATCCTTATCATCTATGAGACCGCTAATTTTGGTTCTTAGCTCATTGATTTTCTCTTTAGAATTAAGAAAGAAACTCTTAAATTGGTTGGGTAAGCCTAATCTAGATCTATGGTCAATCTCTAAGAGGCGAAATTTGGATCTCAGTTCATTCAGAGAAAGAGATGAAATTTTATCATTTGAGAAACTATTTAAAGATTTATTAAGATGCTCAAGAAGGATGTCATTATCCAAGGCATTAGGAAATGAACGAAGAACAGTAGCTTCATCAGAAAAACCATAAATATCTGCAAAAAGGATCAATCAAATAAGATAAAATAACAGGATGAATGAATGAAGGGAAAGGAGAAAAGTAACATACCATAGAGTTGATTATTAGCTTGCTGAAGACTAGAGATTTTATTCTTGTGCGAAGAAGAATCAATTTCTAGTTGCTTGTTCTTCTCGCGAAGACCTTTGATTTCAGTTTCCAGTTCCTCATTCTTTGTACGAAGTTGAAGATTCTTATTTTCAAGAATTTCCCGTCTCCTCTCCAGATCTGAGGCAACAACGAAAGAAGCTTTTCCAGCCTGCGAGAAAATGTAAAAAGTATAAAAATAGAAAGAGATTTTGAGTTACAATAATGAAGAAGTAAAAAGATGAAAGCATACCATACTATTAAGAGAATGCAGGAAGTTGGGAGTCACCGATCTAGAAACTCCGTGAAGAGAATTATCACTATCCAATAAAGGAACATCGCAAATCGTAGCGAGAGCTTTGCAGGTATTAGCGAGTTGACTATCTCCCATTCCTTGCCAAGAATCAGAAAAGATACCAGAGAGCTTAGCCATAGAAGATTCAGATAGAGAATCTTCATTTGCAGCAAGGTCATCATTATCTTCATCATCCTCATCACTCTCGGAGTTTTCATGAGAAGGAGTATTTGAAGGAGAGGAAGAACGGATTTTTCTCTTCTTTGAAGGAGGAGCAGTTGGTTTTTCCCTGCGAAGAGCACCTTTGCCTTTTCCTGCTAGCATGACAGTTAACAGAAGTAATAGTATGATTAGATGCAAGAGCAGGATGCGGTCTTAGAATATCAAAAGAAAAAAGCTGTAAATACAAATTAGTTGTAACTTAATAAATCAAACAACAACCTATGTGTAGAACACTCTGTGTATGCACAATCATGAAATATGCATACTATGGAAATTCATGTATTGATTGATACTCATTATAATAAATAAATTATGCATAAAGATCCTAAGCATAACAGAGGAAAATCTTAAACATGCATATATGTATCTAGAATAAACACTAGAACAATGGGTAATATATTCATCCAGAAGTTCCCAAGAGAACACCAGTCTTCTTCTTAATAAGACATAAATAAGTGCATAAACCCTGCTTCCAATAAATCAAATATGAAAATAATCTATCAATTTTATTGCTCTTCTTACACACCTTGATTTATGTTCAGAAATCAGATGCATAACTAAACACTAAAAATTGAATCAAATATGAAAATAATCCATCAATTTTATTGATCTTCTTACACACCTTGATTTATGTTCAAAATCAGATGCATGACTAAACACTAAAAATTAACCGACTTTTATAAAAATCTCAGTGTCCCCATATATTCCCTTCTGTCAGAAACCAATAATTAAAACAAGATTGTAGAGCAACATCAGAAGTACCAATTACTCATACTAATAAAAAAAAGAAAAAAAGAAAAACACAGAAACTAAAATCAATTAGGGTTTTGTTTGAGTCAAAAATTAACCTTTGAATCAAAAATTAAGAACTAGGGTTTGTGTCAAAACTCAACCTTTGAATCAATTGGGTTTGAATCAAAAATTAAGGTTTGAATAAATTAGGGTATGAATAACTAAGCTTTCTAGACGAAGGAAAAATTGAGAACAAGATCTACCTTTGTAAGATTTAGCTGAAATCGGATGAAATTCCTCATCATCTTAGGGCTCTTTATATAGTCGAACAGATTGAATAATCCCGCCCAAAAGAGTTTGCATTTGATTTTCATCCCGCTCAAAATTATTTAGGGTGAACTGAAAAAAATATTGAGTTTCATCTACGATTTCTTCTTTCGGGAAAAATCTCCTAAGAAAACACCATTTGATTTTGTTCCTACGGTAGAGCTAAAAATATTTCCAAAATTTAGAACCCTTTTTCTCTAAAAAATTCCAAACTTTCCCTGATTTTCAGCCAAGAACTTTATCCCCTTCGGCTTAGTCATCTCTAGTTCTCTCTGCTCTGTAACTTTGGTTGAGGAGGAAAAATAAAAAAGAAATTTGAGGTGTTACAGAGCGTAAGATAAGAGGTTCTTGTCTATTGATCTAACTATTACTATTATCCACCGTTAGATCTACTAAGGACATCCTATTCGATGTTATGTGGAAATAACATAAGTAAAACCTTAAAACCATAATGGACTGGACTGGGTTGGACTGGTGGGTAAAACCATGTGATCTATAAAAATTAAATTTGATCAAGACATTTTGTTGGAACAAAGTAAATTTGATTTAAATTGCATTGGATTTTATGGATAATTAGGAAAATAAGTGTCAATCCAGTAATGTTGGGGGAAAATCGAGGAAAATTGGAATACATATAATCAGGCGTGTAATCAGTTATACCAAGCCGTATATGATAATTTCGACAATGATCTAGTGGTTCAATGGAATAACGAAAGATTGAGCACAGTTGGAATGAATTTGTTGATAATCATTCCTGACGAGTATGATCTAGTAATGCTAACCAAAATTATGGATAGTTCGATTGAAGTGGATGGAAATAAATGGATAGATCAAACATAGTGAATATATTCAGTCATAATGACTATGAACGATTTATGTAAAATTGTGAATAGTTGGATCAAATTTGTTGAGAATTGGTCATAGTAAGTATGGTCGAGTAATCTTCTTGGAAGATTGTGGTAAATGTGATTGAAGTAGATCATGGATAAACCATCCATAACGAGTATATTGAGTCATAATGACTATGATCGATTTATGTAAAATTGTGAATAGTTGGATCAAATTTGTTGAGAATTGGTCATAGCAAGTATGGTCGAGTAGTCTTATGGGAATATTGGGGACAATTTAATTTAAGTATTATGGAAATACATATGGATAAACCATCCATGACGAGTATATTGAGTCATAATGACTACGATCTAGTGTTTTTCGATTTATGCAAAATCTTGAATAGTTGGATCAAATTTGTTGAGAATTCGTCATAACAAGTATGGTCGAGTAATCTTCTTGGAAGATTGTGGGAAATTTGATCAAAGTAGAGCATGGATAAACCATCCATAACGAGTATATTAAGTCATAACGACTATGATATTGTGATTTTCGATTTATGCAAAATTGTGAATAATTGGATCAAATTTGTTGAGAATTGGTCATAACAAGTATGGTCGAGTAATTGGAAGATTGTGGGAATTTTTTTTAAAGTAGATTGAAATACATGGATAAACCATCCATAACGAGTATATTAAGTCATAACGACTATGATCTAGTGATTTTCGATTTATGCAAAATCTTGAATAGTTGGATCAAATTTGTTGAGAATTCGTCATAGCAAGCATGGTCGAGTAAACTTATGGGAATGTTGGGTATAATTTCATTGAAGTATTATGGAAATGCATATGGATAAACCATCCATAACGAGTATATTGGGTCATAATGACTATGATATAGTGATTTTCGATTTATTCCAAATTTTGAATAGTTGGATCAAATTTGTCGAGAATTGGTCATATCAAGTACGGTCAAGTAATCTTCTTGGAAGATTGTGGACCATTTGATTGAATTATTTGGAAATACATGGATATAAATCATCCATAATGAGTATATTAAGTCATAACGACTATGATCTTCTTTAGTCTTGATCGTGTAACTAAATTTTGACACAGACCGTCTCAATTCGAAAGGATAAAGTTCCAGTTTCTTCATCAATATGAGAGAAACTCGAAAATTACCCCAATATTGGCTGCAACATGCCATGTATGAACAAAAAAAAAACTTTGCATTTTTTTTATTGGTGTTGGTCAATCCTAGTCAAGGATCATTGAAAATAAAGGACCAAAGTCTTTACTTGTGCATTGTACGCCCCAACTAAAAGGACGCCCAACTAAAAGAAAGAAAAAAAAAACTGACGCGTGTCTTTGATGTGAACAATGTAAAAATAGTTTTCTCCTCCCCAGTCAAGTCTAGATCTAGCGTATTCACTTCATCCTCATCTCTATCTTAGGAAGAAGATTTCTCCTCCATCTGATATTTTGCCAGAAAATTAGGGGTTATTCATTGAAATTTTGTTATACAATTAGAAATATACCTGCATCATCGTAGGATGATGGTGTTGAATGGAAGAAGAATATCAAGCGGTAATAATCTCGGTCAAAAAACTCTCGATTTGAACCCTCACAATTTTTGGGCGGGATGAAAATCAAAAGAAAATCCTTTTGGGCGGGGATTATTCCCGCTTGGTGTTTTGGAATAGCTATAAATCTCAACCCTAAAATCAACTAAGAGATATTAAGAGATTTATCTTTTCTTGGGGAATTATCAGAGATCAAATACAGCAAGGTATATCCTTTTTATGCTTATCTATAGCTAAATAACTTAAGATTTTTGATTTGAAAGATACACCACAAAATGAAATTGGGTTCTTATTTAGAGTGACAGATGGTGCATCTTGAGATTATTTTGTTATTATTTTCGATTTCAATCAAGTTCTATTCAAAATTGATTTTTGTAGCGTTGTGTTAGAAGTGATAGCCATGAGCAAAAAATCTTTTAGTTATCATAGCTGATGTAGGATCCAAATATCGCACAACAATAAGAATTTGTGAAATTATAGATAGAGCCTGTGAAATTATAGAGAGAGTTTGCGAGAAGGTAGCGAAGCTTGCGAGAATGTAGTTTGGGCACGAGATAATATGAGCTGTACTCCACTATTGAGTTAACATCCACTATGTAAACACTTTAGGAGAGGATACATTCTGTATAGAGAGAAAATAGAATTGGTTGTATTATTATTATCTCCTTCTTCTTCCTCCTTCAAGAACCTAGAGCTCCAAATACTCATTAATGGAGTCTCCATGTAATCAAGATGTAATTATAAATAATCATAGTAAAACCTAACCCCGTGGATGTAGATAAAATTGATCGAACCACGTAAACCTTGTGTCTCTTTACAATTTTAGCATTCTTATCATCATTTTTATGTTTAGATCTACAAATTATTACAAGGGGTGTGTTGTAGGATTTCCTGCAACTACATAATTGCGCTAGAAACAGGGAACGAGTAAAGGATTTATCCTTCCTGTAATTTGTCGATTCAAGAAATTTTCATGAAGATTAGTTACTGTTCATATTTTTCTAGATCTACAAAATTTAGGTTCAAAAATGGAAATTTTATGGAAGAAATCACACTTTCAGGGATTAAACATCATCAACAATTCAAAGACATGAAAAGAGTGAGAGAAAAAATTAGTTGTTGTGGTGAAATTTAAGGAGAAAATGGAAGTTTCAGTGGAAGATTTTCATGTTCAGGAGAATAAGGCAAATGTGAAAGAAGTTAGGGAAGCACGAAGAAAAGATAAGAGGCAGATGCTGCAATTTCTATCACAAACAGAAATTCGCACAGATGGTTTGAGCTGGAGCGAGTAAGCGATATGTCACGGGTTCGAATTTCGCAGAGACACATATTTTCATTTTCTTCTCATTTGCATGGGAGAATAAAAGAATAAGATAAAAACATTGTGCGTTTATTTCGCAAAGAGATTCTTGAACAATTGGTCAAGAGAACAATATGTACGTTCGTGGTCGTAATTTCGAACTTCCCTGCGAGCATAGTTTTCTTCTTTTTACAGATAGCGAAAAAATAAATAGTTTCACAATATTGTTTCATTAGTTCGTAAACAAGAGGTAGCACAGTTGGTCAAGCTTCTCTAGAGTGAGTTGTAAGACTCGAGTTCGAATCCCACATCAAGCTTAATTTTTCGCAAATTTTTGAAATCCTAAAGGCGAAGAAATGGAATAAAGTACAACATTGTATGTTTCTTTCGCAAGCAACAAGTAGCGCAGATGGTCAGAGAAGGAGTATGCAAACTAGAGGACATGGGTTCGATTCTCCCTGCGACCAAATAATTTGCTTTGCAAATATTCATTTCGAAGAGTTGATATTTGATTACTTCGCACAGTCTTTGATTATTTCGCAAGAGAGAGTTAGCACAGTTGGTCAGGAGGCATGAATACAAGTAGCAGGTCGCGGGATCAATTCTTGCTTCTCGCACGTTTATTTTTATTATGCGAAATTTATACAGAATTGCCTCTCACATAGTTGAAATTATATTACTTCACAAGAAATTTGATTATTTCTCAAGAGAGGCTTAGCACAGTTGGTATGGTGCAAGAAAATCCAAGAAGCAGGTCGAGGGTTCAAATCTCACTTCTTTTTGCTGCGCGAAATTCATACATTTCAAGGAATTTATTCATTTCTTTGATAACAACAACGACTCACATGAAAGATAAGTAGCACTTCCTTGAAAACTTTACTTTATACTAAGAACGAATAAAAATATTTTTGATTTGATTTACAAAAAACGTTTCAATCACACGATAACAAAAATTTCAAGATTTCAAAAATTACAAAAATTACTAAGATTTCAAGATTTAAAAAAAAATTCGATTTATATATATTTCTAGAATATTTCTTTTACAGAAAATAAAAGATTTTTGATTTGATTTACAAAGATTTCAAGATTTGAAAGATTATAAAGATTACTAAGATTTCAAGATTACAAAGATTTCAAAATTACAAAGATTGCGAGATTTCAAAATCACAGAAAACTGAGAAAATTCAATTTATATATTTATCTAGAATATTTCTTTTACAGAGAATAAAAAGATTTTTGATTTGATTTACAAAACGCGAAAGAATCGCAGAATTACAAAGATTTCACAACTACAAAGATTTCAGAGTTACCATGTATTAAAATTTCTCTTGAATATTTATTTTGATTCAAATGATATGATATTATGAAATGAAAGAATGAATGAATGAAAGAGTTGACAGAAATGAAAGAATGAATGAAAGAGATGACGGAAATGAAAAGATGAATGAGAGAATAAATAAACGCGAATATTTTGCAGAAACAAAGAGACGCAAAAATTTTGCAGAAACGCGAATAAAATTTCGCAGATAGGGGCGAACCTTTATGGCGTACACCCTAGTTCGCGAATAAAATTTCGCAAGAGGCAAATCTAAGACCTAAAGTACGTCATATAAGGGGGTACCTGTTGCATGGATCAGGGAAAGGTTACACCGCCCCCGGAACCTGAGTCATGGAGATTTAGGGTCAATAAAGCCCATCCGGGAGAGGCACCTTGGATTCTCAGCTTAAGCATATGACTTAGCTTGGGCGACTAAGGTAATAAGGACTCTCCCAAGGAGTGCAGAATCTGATCAAGGTGCCGAGGTACACGGTTGAGTCAAGAGTACCAGGGGCGTTTGAAGCGTCCTTGCCATTCTTGAAAAGTCTTGGCTTATACTGCACTCGGCCCGAAGAAAACCCCACTCCGGGTGCAGTCTCGTAACCATAAGCCCTATAGGTAAAAGGGACAAGAGGCTGCGAAAGCAACTGGTTGTTTCTAAGACCGGATGGGAGGAGCTAACCTTGTACGGTAGAAGTACGCCTCCTTGAAGGGGAAACCAGGGGGGACATAAGGGCGGCACCCTCCATTAAGGAGCTGATAAGTGTCTTAAGACGCAAATGTCATGAGGATTTTTACTCGCAAGGGTAGTAAGTCTTGTCATATTTGTTCAACAATCCTAAAGAGGCAATAATACTAGAGAAAAAGATAAGAAGAGATCAATGGGTTTTTGCATGAAAGTGCAAAGACGTCCTGCGATTTCTTCGCAAGACGGAAATGTCATGGGGATTTATTTTCGCAAGAATATTTAGGCCTGTCATATTGTCGCAACAATCCTAAAGAGGCAATAATACAAAAGAAAAATTTAAGGCAAGATCAATGGGTTTTTGCATGAAAGTGCAAAGACGTCCTGCGATTTTGTCGCAATGACAAGAGGTGGCAAAATAAGACCTTTAACTAGGAAGGCAAAATAAGGCCACGTAAGAAAATAAGAAAAAGAGCTAATGAGCTTGCAAAAATTATTATATGTAAGCAAATAAGCTTGCGAATATGTACATGAAAATGAAACTGAGGCAGTGAAAATGCCGCAGGCTTGATACTATGATCATACTATTATGAGATACTAATAGTGCAGGAAAGAGGAAAGATGAAACACAAGTAAGAACTTGTGAAGAACAATAACTACACGAAGATGAATGCATACACTAAAGAAAAATCCAGAGAAATGAAGAATGGAAGCAATTTAAAGCTACAACAATTTTAGACGACAAACAATTTTAGACGGCAAAATGAGCTAAGTAATACAAACATTGGGTATACATTGCAATAGATAAGCATTCTCATATACAAGCATTACACTCGCATCATCAAAGCATCGCATAAGCATTTCATGGCATAAACATCGCATACACATTTCATAACATAATCATTACATAAACATTAGATTCGCACAAGTATTTTACAAAACTTTACAGAATAATAACGCAGAATTTCACAGAATTATTCAGAATTTCGGAAAATTATTCAGAATTTCGCAGGATTATTCAGAACTTCGCAGGATTTTTCAGAATTTCGCAGGATTATTCATAATTTCGCAGAATGTGTCAGAACTTTGCAGAATGTGATTATTTCGCAGAATGTGATTATTCCCGAACGATATGATCATTTCACTCAATTATTTCGCACAATTATAAGCAACTTGAAAAATTATACTATCGCATGAGCACAAAACATGAGATAGAGGCAAGATGAGAATGAAGAAACAATTCGCACATTCAACATTTTCTCAAAGATTCTACCCTCATAGATAAAGAACAGAGGCAACTATGGATTACCAAGAAAATATTTTATGTTATTTATCTCCTCGGCAAGAATCATTCCCAAAGTGGACGTTCACTAATGAACAATAAGAATCCTCACCAAAAATGAAGTAATAATTTTGCACGAATAGAGGCAGTACTTATTATTCAAGGACAGATACTTCTTATTTACTTCGCAAAGTTCTTCTTATATTTCGAGGATTAAGTACTTTTTATAATTCATCAAGGATACTTCATACTTCGCATACTTCAAGAGATGATACTTCTTATTTACTTCACAACATTCCAGAACTTCACAAAAGAATAGAGGCAAGTACGTACTTTTCAAGTCCAATATTCTTTCGCTTGTTCCTCCAACAACTACTACTACAAAGTGGATTTTTCCTTAAAGATCGCTCTTCAAGCAATACTCAAGGAAAAAGAGGCAAGATGTAGGATCCAAATATCGCACAACAATAAGAATTTATGAAATTATAGATAGAGCCTGTGAAATTATAGAGAGAGTTTGCGAGAAGGTAGCGAAGCTTGCGAGAATGTAGTTTGGGCGCGAGATAATATGAGCTGTACTCCACTATATGTGAGCTGTCATCTACTATGTAAACACCTATATAAAGATAAAGGCAAGAGAGATAATCAAGAGGAGAGACACACTTTAGGAGAGGATACATTCTGTAGAGAGAGAAAATATAATTGGTTGTATACTCATTAATGGAGTCTCCATGTAATAAAGATGTAATTACAAATAATCATAGTAAAACCTAACCCCGTGGATGTAGATCAAATTGATCGAACCACGTAAACCTTGTGTCTCTTTACAATTTTAGCATTCTTATCATCATTTTTATGTTTAGATCTACAAATTATTACAAGGGGTGTGTTGTAGCGTTTCCTGCAACTACAGCTGATGAATGCAAAACTTCTATTAAGGTTATACTTCAGTTACAAACATTGCCCCATTTCTATCGAATCTTCAATATTTGTTGATTAATGTGTATTTTATCTGCAGGGAATAAAATCAAAGAAAGAGAAGTTGAAGAAATTGGGGAAGAAAGGTAAATTTCAGCTTATTTTTGGATTTACAACTTTGTATTCGATTTCAATCAATTTCAGCTTAAACTATTCATCTGGGAACAACCAGTAATATAGACATACTCAGCTAAGCTCAATAGCATTAGCACCCTATTCTTTGAGTCTGCAGACCAAATGTACAGTTTTAAGTGATAGCCATTAGCTAAATAGTTTAGCTGTTGATAGACGCATTTATGTGTCTAATATAGCTCATTTGTATATATATTTAGTACTCGATATTGTACTTATTCGGTTATTTTATGTATTTGTAGGTGTTTTTGGAAGAATAAGGCTTTGTGGCGAAATTGGCTAAAAATGGGGCATTTGGACCTCCGTTGATAACTACCAGAAGCACCCCAGAAGTATGTTGGAGACACCCAGAAATACCCCGGAGGAACCCCGAAAAAGTGCGGAAAATGCCCAGAGGACACTTGCTATACGGACCCTTGATTTTGGATAAGGGGTAACCTAATTACTAAGGGGTAACCTATTTCCAGGCAGCTGCTAAAGGGAGACCAGTCACAGATAAGGGGAGGTCATCTTCTCAAATTCAAAAGAAAATTTTGGCGGGAAATGAAATGCTTCACGAACAGCAAAAAGGGTTGGAATTTTGGGGCCCTTTGGGACAGATTCGATCACCAAATTCGTTTGGGCTAGATGTTAATGGACTAAACAGAGTTGGTACATGCGTTTTTATCAATCGAAATGGGCTGGATAATCCGGGATGGATAAACAGAGTTGGTACAGAGATACGTATCTTCCCGATATGTACAGAGAATGGGTAAAGGATTCAGGGAGAGTTTCAGGCTAGTTAGACTTTTACTTGGTCATGTTCTAGTCTTGATAAGAGTTTGGTGGCAAATATATAGCTAACAAACGCGTACAGGGAGATCAGAGAGAGATATTTTCTCAACAGCGCAGAGAAGAGAGAAAAAGAAGAAGTCGGATTCACTAGAGATTTTTGGGGGTTTGGTAGCTATATAAGTGTTGGTTCGAGTCATAAGAAGGGTTATAAAAGTTTAGAGAGAAATATGAGAGAGTTCAGAGCCGAAACGAGGAAGATACCATTGATTGTTGCTGCTGCTGCTGCTGTTCAAGGAGGAAGAAGAAGAGGAAGAACAGACCTGCTAAGGCAGTCGTTCTTCATCAGTCTTAAAACCAGAACACGCTGTGTCGCTGTTTACAGCACACGACTTGTATCGTTCTTTCCAGCAGCTTACACCCTGTGTCGCTATTTACATCACTTTAGTTCTATCGTTTCTTCTCAGCACTTACACCATTTGTAACAGTGACGCTGCAACAGTATAACAACGTTACAAACTTCAATTATCAATTATTTTCATCAATAAAAACACTTATTTAGCCATGAATACATCTTGTGAGTGTGTTTTTGAGATGAGGAGCTAAACCCAATCCCAGGGGTGACAGAGGAAGCCATTCTCACAATAATTATGTGGTAATCTCTATTTTATTAATTTATGCAATATTTTTATATGATTAATTGCATTGATAAAAATGATTTAAATGGTTTTTATTAATCAACTGTGTTTTCCCTTGATAATGCATGCTTAGTTTTAGACTTTTGATGCATTATACTTGTGATTAACATTTGATATTTTGGAAAATCTTCTCTTGGCAATATTTAGAATCAACCCAATTATTTAAATTGCATAGTAAAAAAATATTAGATCACATAAGTATTGTTGATTGGTGGAATCTTAACCCCTATTTCTCCATAAAATTTTACTTCAGTTTGCTATTTTTCCTAAATTTTATTTAAATCTAGAAATTTTGTTACCTTCACAAGTCTGAAAAGAACCTGTTTACCACGACAACTACAATCACTATTTGAAAACCATCAAATTTTTGGCGCCGCCGACGCGGACCTGTGTTTAGTTAGCATTTTTTTTTTAGATTTTTTTTTTATTTTTTTTATTTTTGTTCTTCTTTACGTTTTTGGGTTTTTTTTGTTTCCTTGCAGATTTTTGAAGATTGGAGCGAAAGACAATTTTGCCAAAGCTTGTGGTTATTTACTTAAAGTTTGGGAGCGAAAAGCAAAGCTAAAGGAACGAAAGAAGAAGATTTTCTTTATTTTGTAAAAGAGAGAAAAAAAAAGAGAGACATTTTTATTTTTGTAATTTTTATTGTTTTTTTTTTGGACTTTGGACATTAATTTTTGGACATTTTTATTTTTATTTTTAAACCCTACGGAAGGGTATCCTTAAATATAAACTATGTGCAGGGAAGGACGACGATTACGATATCGTCTCGGCCCCTCGGGTTCGCACACGGCATAGGAGTCGTGGCACGAGTCGACTTCAGCGGTTCTTCGCCCGTCTGGTACCGGAGGTAAAATTCTAAACACCCGCGAATCTCCTGCAAGCGGGTTACTGGACTCCTTAAGGTGAATATATGCCGAGGACTTGAATATGGACTGTTTTTAAATTCCTAGTAAAGGGAAAGGACTGGACCATATAAGATAAGGGTTCGGATTTCATCACCGCTCCCTTCTTGCCCGCCTTAGGAAAACGAAACCTAAAGCGAACCTAAGCCTAAAATTTGGACTAGAAAGAGACCTATAGGGTATCGAGCTTAACAGGACAATCATTCGAAAAATATTGTTTACTCTTTTAAGCACACCTCGAAGTTCTTGACGGTTTCTGCGAGTTGAATGCGTGACTGCGCCGCATAGGATCGGTGAGGTTTTGGGTATCAAAGCTCCACTGAGCTTCCGTCGTCTCGATTCAACTTGCTTTAACTCGGATTGATTCCAGAGGGGTTTTCTCAAATTGTAACGAATTCCCTTTCGAAGGATTAGAAGCTGGTCTAGAAACAATCTAAGTGGAGCCATCATGCTTGTTGTTTGCTAGAAATCTTTAGGTTTGCTGTGGTAAAGTCTAGTCAGCCTGCTGTGTGTTTGCTAGAACCTTCCTGTTAGGATTTTTATTTCTTTTTGAATTCTTTTTAGTGTATGCCCGATTTTGTTAGGTCTTGGAAAAAAGATACTCTAGGTCGATTGATTAGCGAAAAACCTAGTAGTTCTTCTGATTTAGCAGGGAGCTCGAAGATTCTTCTTTTGAGAGCCCTGTTTTTGGAAACTTCTGTTTTGAGAATCTGTCTCTTTGTGAGGATAGTACCCCTAGTACTTCTGTTGTGCCAGCGATGGCAAATTTGAAAGATTACATGTTCCCAACTAGGACCAACCGAGCTTCATGCATTAAATTTCCAGCCACTACGGCTAATTTTGAGATAAAACCTAGTATTCTTCAGATGATCCCTATATTCTTAGGAAAAGATGATGAGAACCCTTATTTTCATATTAGGGACTTTGAGGAAATCTGTGGGACAATTAGGATAAAGGACCTTACCGATGAAGTCTTGAAACTTAAGATGTTTCCCTTTTCTTTGAGAGACAAAGCCAAGACCTGGCTGAACAACCTACCGTCTGAATCCATAGAAACATGGAAGGAACTTATCGCTGCCTTTTATATGAAATTCTACCCTAAGCATAAAACTGCAGCTGTTAGGCAGAAAATTAGTGCTAGTGTGCAACAAGAGGGAGAGTCTCTTTATAGGTTTTTAGAGCGATTCAATGATCTCCTATCTCAGTGTCCTCACCATGGATTTGATAATATGAAACTCGTACAGATTATTTATGATGGTTTAGACTATTCGAACAAAGCCATGGTTGAGTCTATGTGCGCTGGTGAGTTCACTAGTAAAAATGCTGATGATGCTTTTACCTTCTTAGGAGCTATCGCTGAAAAATCCCAACAGTGGGAATCTTGTGTTGAACCCCCTAAAAGACTCTTGGTCAATAGAAGTAGCACCAATATGGTAGATACGAGTTTTGCGTCAGATGCTAAGTTTGATGCTTTTTCCAGAAGGTTAGAAGCTTTAGAAATGGGTCAGTCTAAAAATAGGTCCCTTGTTGAACCTAATAGAGCCTCTCAAGTCTCTAGTTGTGGAATAGATCCCGATAATTCATTTTGGGAAGGTAAAGTTAGTGAAGAACAAGCCCATGCTGTCTATAACAACTCTAGGTTTGAGAACCGTCAGAAGTTTGACCCATACTCAGAAACCTACAACCCTGGTTGGAGAAACCATCCTAATTTCTCTTGGTCTAAGGGACAGAATCAAGGCCAGTCTAGTAATTCTCAGACTCCCCCAGGTTTTGGTTATACTAAGAACTCTTCAGGTCATACCCAGAACCCATCTGAGAATAGAATAGCTAGCTTAGAGGAAACCCTTAGTATATTAAGCAAGAGCCAGGAGATGTTATCACAAAGCCAGGAAATGTTAGTAAAAAGCCAGGGTAATTTTCAAGAGGAAACCAAACAGAATTTTAAGAATAGTGCCCAGTCTTTTGCTAAATTAGAACTTCAAGTCGGCCAAATAGCTAAGTTTATCAATGAGAGAAAAGAAGGAAGGTTCCCTAGTCATACTGATCCTAACCCTAGAGGAGAGAAATCGTACAATCATGTGAATGCTGTCACGACCCTTAGGAGTGGAAAGAAAGTTGATAATAAGGTCGACTTACCTGAAAGTGAACATGCTATAGTTCACCCTTATGAGACAGAAAATGAGGAGACTGATAGAGTCTCTAAAGAGACCAATGAGGGTCATGTTGAGCCTCACTTTGTTCCCAGAGCCCCGTTTCCCCAGCTGCTAGTTCCGAATAAGAGGGAGTCCAACTTTAATGATATATTGGAGGTTTTTAAGCAGGTTAATATCAACCTTCCATTATTATATGCAATTAGGCATATTCCCTCTTATGCCAAGTTCCTTAAGGAATTGTGTACGCGAAAGCGTAAGCTCAGTGTCCAGAAGAAAGCCTTCATAGCTAGTCATGTGAGTTCTATTATTCAGAATACCACTACTCCTAAGTATAAAGACCCAGGGTCCCCTACCATTGCTTGTACAATAGGTAAGTACCGTGTTGAGAAAGCTTTGCTTGACTTAGGAGCCAGTGTGAATTTACTTCCATATCATGTGTACCTTAAGCTAGGACTTGGTGAGATGAAACCTACCCAGGTAACACTTCAGTTAGCTGATAGGTCCGTTAAAGTTCCTCGTGGTGTGATCGAGGATGTTCTCATAGAGGTTGACAAGTTTATTTATCCAGTGGATTTTATTATCCTAGATAGCCAACCTGTCCCAGACCCAGAGAACCATATACCAGTGATTTTAGGTCGCCCGTTTTTAGCCACATCCAATGCGATCATAAACTGTCGAAATGGTATTATGAATCTATCTTTTGGTAATATGACTATTGAGTTGAATATTTTTAACGTCAATAAGCTACATTCTGAGCTAGATGACACGTGCATTGAAGAGGTCAACATGATAGGAACCTTAGTTCCGAAGTCTGTACCAAACACCGAATCGGAAGATCCATTAGAGAGTTGTCTAGCCCGTTTTAGCATGGATTTCGACGATGATAACAACATTGAACAAGTAAATGCTCTGTTGGATTCTATTCCTATGTTAGATACCGATAGATGGAAATCTAGGTTTGAACCATTACTAGCTACCGAATCTACCTTAAACCCTTATTTCGAAGAGCCTAAAGATCCTCCTAAGTTGGACCCCAATTATGCATTTGTAGGCCCATCTGAGATTTTGCATATAACTTCCGATTTGAATAGTGATCAGGAGAATAGGCCAGAGACCATGCTTCAAGAAAATAAGGAAGCCTTAGAGTGGACCATAGAAGATATGAAGCAAGCTGAGGATGAACCACCTGATTATGACTTAGAGAAAGCAATTGACATTTTTCAAGAACCCGATGGTCTAGAAATTAGGAACATTGTGACTAGTCATTGTAGAGGCACCCAAAATTCTAAGTTTGGGGGTACAGAACTAGAAGAATCTCTTGATCATTTTAAGGACTGGGAAGATCCGGAAATCCAAGCAATAATTAAAGGTTTGTCTGAGAGTAGTGAAAACCCTAAGTTTGGGGGTAGTAATGATTCTTGTGATCGTCAAGTATCCCCATTGGAAGTCCCTAACTTGGGACTCAAGCCTAGTGCATCTGAGGTATCGCTTGAGTCTATTCAGACTCCACAACCTGATCCGCCTGATACTGTTCAGGAGGAAATCCATATATTAGAAACCCGTTTTTCGGATGAATCTATTTTTCAAGACACTCTTATGAAACCCAACTAGAGGCTCTGGATAGATCCGGTTGTCTTGCAAGAAACCTTAGATGAGGATGTGCTCCTTCTGTTCATTTTTCTGAACCAGTGCAGTTGTCTCATATTGATGTTAGCTCTATTTGGTATTATGGACCCACAATTTTTTCGGCTATTGGTATATGACTTTGGAAGGTGAAGATCCTTTTTGAGGTATTTGATGTCTGGCTGAAGACTTTAAACTTAGCACTTCTTGGGAGGTAACCCAATCTCACGCAACACGGTAATATCTTTCCTTAACCCTTTTTGCTTCAAGTGGTAACAATTTCTCCTCGTTCATGCTGTTAATTTTATCATTAGAAACATTGAGGACAATGTTAGATTTACGTTTGGGGGTATGGGAGAAACTTTTTAGTTGCACTTTTGAAACTTCTAGCGTCACATGGTATCCGGTTAGCTAAGTTTGCATATTGTTTCTCACCGAAAAGACAGAAATTGGAATGTTAGAGATAACAACTTATTGAGACATTAGAGAAAAAGACATTGAGATCCTTGAAATTCAGGAGAGAACTTGTTCTTTTTAGAGGGTAACCGTGATGGACCTAACCATACATGATGGAAAGGCAAGTAGGTCAGGAAATGCCAGAAAGACAAAGCAACCTCACAATGTAGTCTTAGTTATTGGATTGCGACTCTCTCTCAGTAGAAACTTATCATCATCAACAAGCGGAGCGACATCAAAATCTATGAAGAAAGTGAAGACGTTTTAAGGTTTAGAAGCAACAATAGAAAAGAATAATTCAAAAATCAAAATTGAAGACTTAGTTATAAGAAGTTACAAGAGCAAATGATATAAGTTGTTAGAATCCATGATACCAAGACATCACAAGTTGCGAAGAGCCAAGTTTTGAAAGTCCTTCTCTCATGGCCATGTAAATTTTTGTCTTGTAATTTTTTCTATTTAAAAAAAAAATGAAAAAAAAAATTTGAAAAAAAAAAAGAAAAAAAAAAAAAGAAGAAAAAAATATGAAACATCATTACGTTCTTTTTGTTCAATAAGGCCATAGGGAAGAAGAAATTTATAAGTCAAGCAAGAAATCGAAGAGAAGAGTTAATTGTCAAGGTTCTATGAGGTTCGATAGTTTATCATCAACAGTTGAAGACCGAAGAAGACGTTGTTCCTACTGAGCACTATGAGAGAGTCGAAGAAAGATACATTTGGTCGCTTTGTTAGTCTGCTTTCAATCTGGCACAAGATCTTTCTAGCACTGGTTTAAATCATCACACGTAATTAGTCCAGCTGTATAGCAGATGTCCCTCTCATTTTTATCTCTCTCCTAATCTTATCCAGCTGTAAAGCAGCGGACGCATCTTACAATGTTTATCTAGATGTATAGCGGATATCTCTTTATCTAGCAGTCATGCAGATGTGTCTCCCCTTTTCTTCAGTCAGCTTTAGAGCTGACACCTTTAATTTCTCTGGCATTCTACTTACTTGGAGATAGGTTGAGAATATGTATGTCCTCATAGCTCTTTGGATACTTGTGACCAATTAGGAGTACAGGTTTTGTGGGTATATCTCTGGTAAGCCCTCCCGAGACTATAACTCGGCCACTAGGGCCACCTAGGGGTTTAAAGGCTTATTGCATACGCTAAATGCAATCGACGATGCCTGCGACAGTGAGTTAGGATTTTATTTTGTAGTTTTGATTTGCTCGGGACTAGCAAATAATAAGTTTGGGGGTATTTGATAGACGCATTTATGTGTCTAATATAGCTCATTTGTATATATTGTTAGTACTCGATATTGTACTTATTCGGTTATTTTATGTATTTGTAGGTGTTTTTGGAAGAATAAGGCTTTGTGGCGAAATTGGCTAAAAATGCGGCATTTGGACCTCCGTTGATAACTACCAGAAGCACCCCAGAAGTATGTTGGAGACACCCAGAAATACCCCGGAGGAACCCCGAAAAAGTGCGGAAAATGCCCCAGAGGACACTTGCTATACGGACCCTTGATTTTGGATAAGGGGTAACCTAATTACTAAGGGGTAACCTATTTCCAGGCAGCTGCTAAAGGGAGACCAGTCACAGATAAGGGGAGGTCAGCTTCTCAAATTCAAAAGAAAATTTTGGCGGGAAATGAAATGCTTCACGAACAACAAACAGGGTTGGAATTTTGGGGCCCTTTGGGACAGATTCGATCACCAAATTCGTTTGGGCTTGATGTTAATGGACTAAACAGAGTTGGTACATGCGTTTTTATCAATCGAAATGGGCTGGATAATCCGGGATGGATAAACAGAGTTGGTACAGAGATACGTATCTTCCCGATATGTACAGAGAATGGGTAAAGGATTCAGGGAGGGTTTCACGCTAGTTAGACTTTTACTTGGTCCTGTTCTAGTCTTGATAAGAGTTTGGTGGCAAATATATAGCTAACAAACGCGTACAGGGAGATCAGAGAGAGATATTTTCTCAACAGCGCAGATAAGAGAGAAAAAGAAGAAGTCGGATTCACTCGAGATTTTTGGGGGTTTGGTAGCTATATAAGTGTTGGTTCGAGTCATAAGAAGGGTTAGAAAAGTTTAGAGAGAAATAGGAGAGAGTTCAGAGCCGAAACGAGGAAGATACCATTGATTGTTGCTGATGCTGCTGCTGTTCAAGGAGGAAGAAGAAGAGGAAGAACAGACCTGCTAAGGCAGTCGTTCTTCATCAGTTTTAAGACCAGAACACGATGTGTCGCTGTTTACAGCACACGGCTTGTATCGTGCTTTCCAGCAGCTTACACCCTGTGTCGCTATTTACAGCACTTTAGTTCTATCGTTTCTTCTCAGCACTTACACCATTTGTAACAGTGACGCTGCAACAGTATAACAGCGTTACAAACTTCAATTATCAATTATTTTCATCAATAAAAACACTTATTTAGCCATGAATACATCTTGTGAGTGTGTTTTTGAGATGAGGAGCTAAACCCAATCCCAGGGGTGACAGAGGAAGCCATTCTCACAATAATTATGTGGTAATCTCTATTTTATTAATTTATGCAATATTTTTATATGATTAATTGCATTGATAAAAATGATTTAAATGGTTTTTATTAATCAACTGTGTTTTCCCTTGATAATGCATGCTTAGTTTTAGACTTTTGATGCATTATACTTGTGATTAACATTTGATATTTTGGAAAATCTTCTCTTGGCAATATTTAGAATCAACCCAATTATTTAAATTGCATAGTAAAAAAATATTAGATCACATAAGTATTGTTGATTGGTGGAATCTTAACCCCTATTTCTCCATAAAATTTTACTTCAGTTTGCTATTTTTCCTAAATTTTATTTAAATCTAGAAATTTTGTTACCTTCACAAGTCTGAAAAGAACCTGTTTACCACTACAACTACAATCACTATTTGAAAACCATCAGCTGTAATCTGAGTTTACATGTGATATGAATCATGTTGACTGAATGTATTAGATTATTGAATTGAGGCAAATCTTTGGAAGGTTAAATTTGAACTGGAGCATCTATTCTGTTCTTCTATGGTGTTTGTTGAAACTCTATGAAAATTTAGTTCTAGAGCATGGAGATTTAACTATAAATTACTGTTAATTGGTATTGTTTAGTTAATTTTAACAGGGATTTTCAATTTTAATGGTTATAGTATTCTTTGAATGTTAGCTTTACTATATTAGTAACGTAATCATGACTTACTGGAGCATTGTGATGAAAATTTGTGTAAGGTCTTAATTTGATGTCTTACAGCCTCTGCTGTAGGAATTGGGAAACTCCCCCTCCACCTTTCATCTATGAATAGGGAGAACCATTGAGGCCTTATCACATAGGTGTTTTTTTCCGAGTGGGTTATAGTCTAAATGTGTATGCTCTGAGTTAAAAACTCTCCTTGTTTTTTTATGCGTGATTAGCATGTCTATTTACTCCGTAACAGTAAATATTGAACGGTTAGCCACTTCGTTTCAAGGCTCAATCTGTCACTTTTGCGAACAAAAGCTGTTGGATGCTGTTATCCACAATTTGGAAACTACATGTGTCGCTTTGTCAATTATTTGTTTATTTGAAGCCAATGTTATGTGTATTTGCTGATTGAAAAAGCTTAACGACTAGATATTATATGCTTCAACGATGTTGATACAATTCTTCTTGGAAACACGTTTTTGTTGCTACAATCTTTGGGTACTTTCATGTGTTTTTGGAATACTTCTATTCCGTTTCAGGGGTGTCATTATTCTTCAGTGAAAGCATTGAGTTTCCAGTTCCAAGGATTATGAACTTTAGACAATAGTGTGACTGTACTAGGAGAGACAGATTTAGTGATTTTCTTTATTATAATACCATCGTGCAGTTTCGAGCATTTTCAGTTAATACCTTCGGAAGAATTTGAAAATTTGTAATGATAAAATTCTTAACTTTTTGCAACAATTGCCTGGGATTTGCTGTTTCTGGATTTAATTTCTACTAAATCAGCACTTTGAGACGAGGAGAGAAAAGCCAGAAAAGGAAGGCATTTTTTTAAAGAATCACTAAAACTGATTCAAAGTTACTTATAGGTATGTTTTCAAGCCTTGCTGTACTATGCACCAGTGTTAAGTGCTTCGTATTTTTTTTCTCATTGTCATTGTGTAATCATTCTTCATGAACATTCTCTTTCTCGACTGATGTGACTTCACATCTGTTAAAGAAGAAGATTTGAGCTCCCAGAGATATAAAAGTTGCCAACTATGTCAATTATAGAACTAGGGACATACTACTTATGATCTGATATTGCTAAGTTAATCAATTAGAGTACGTATTTGAAATGACATTTTGATTATGGGTTTGTGAAATGACATTGTTGACTCTATTACCGACTGCAGAGATTAGTGTTTACTCTAATTAACAAACACACTGACCCTAGAGCTGCTGCAATTCATTCTCGCAAAATCTCCCAACTGCGGTTGTCATACAGACCCTTCATCTTCGCTGCTGCACTATGAATTAGCCACAGTTCAAACTCTTTGCATTATGAATGGTACCACTTAGAATTGTCTTATTATCATCCAGATTCATTTGCTCCCACCTTCTCCAGATTGAGTTTTCCAGATTCAGTATGTGTTATTCCAAAACTTGAAATGACTCAATATACTGAAAGTACTAGACCAATTTTCCTGAGTTAATACTGGATGTGTGATTATGGATTTGTGTGGCATGATTATGGGTTTCTATGAGGGAAATTGCATATGGCCTATTTCATATGTTATTACCATGTTTGTCCATATAAATTTTTTATGTTTCAAATGGTGCTGAATTTATTGGTAATTTCAAAACTTGTATGTCTAAATTGTCAATTCAGGGGATAACTACTGTTTTGAAATGAAACATATTTATTAGTTAATGCTAAGCTTGTATTTCTGAATTGATTTATCAATTTTTTCTTTCATTGGAGTGCAACTGATGGATATACTGGTCTCTTTGCGTTTCAGAATGGATAAATCCTGGATGAGTACTGATAGAACGAAGAAACGCTATAGAGAAGGAGTCGGCGTTTCTGCGGTATGCTGTCAACCATCTCAAGGAGGAGGGTGAGACATATGATGAATTTAATATGTTGTGTCCGTGTACGGATTGTTTAAATTTCTGTGCATGCTCCGTTGGCGACGTAGAAGATCATTTATTCGTAAATGGAATCGATCAAACGTATACTATTTGGAATAAGCATGGGGAAAAGGATGAGGCAATAACTAGTAGTAGGCCAGTTAACGTCAACAATGGTATGCACGCTGAATTTGAAATGAGAACTCCCATTGATGCTCCAGAGGAAGATTTTGGAATAGGAACTCCCACTGATGCTCCAGACACTATAAATATGATGCAGGTTGCAGAAGAGTTCGCATATGACCCTATAAAGTTTAAAAAGTTACTTGAAGATGCTGAAAATACCTTATACGAAGGATGTCCCAACTTCACAAAGTTGTATGCAATTGTGCAGTTGTTTAAGTTGAAGAGTAAGCACGATGCATCATACATGTTTTTTAATGAGTTGTTACCCTTGTTAAAGGACATGCTTCCCAAAGAAGGTAATTTAATGGCGAGGAGTATACATCAGGAAAAGAAAATATTGAAAGCAATGGGTTCATGGTACACAAATATACATGCATGTATCAACAACTGCATTCTTTATTGGAACGAGTACAAGGATGAAAACGTGTGTCCTACTTGTAAAGCACCCAGATGGAAAGTTGACAGGGATGGTAAAGTTTACGATAATGTTACAGCAAAGGTATTATGGTACTTCGACATCATCCCAAGATTTCAGCGGCTGTTTAAATCGAATCCCACAGCAAGATTTGATATGGCACGATACCACTAGAAACAAAGACGGTGTTTTACGTCATCCGGCAGACTCACATGCTTGGAGAGAGATAGATAACAATTTTCCATAAATTAAAGGTGATCCAAGAAATCTGCGGTTAGCTGTTTCGGCTGATGGATTTGATGTAAACACAGTCACCAAACATCACAGTGTATGGCCAGTTTTGGTTGTGATTACAACCTTCCACCGAGGCTGTGTATGAAGAGAAAGTTCATCATGTTGTCGTTATTTATAGATGGTGCGCCAGGAAACAACATCGATGTCTTTTTAGTACCTCTTGTTAAAGATTTTCAATTCTTATTTGATAAGGGAAAGAGAACATGGGATGCATATGCCCAAGAAATGTTTACTCTACGTGCAGTTGTTTTGTGGATGATAAACGATTATCCTTCTCTTGGTACACTATGTGGTTGTCGCTACGCTGGATATCATGGTTGTGTGGTGTGTCATAAAAAACGCACAGTATTAGGCTTCATGACTCAAACAAGAATGTTTATGTTGGTTATAGAAGATTTTTACCCTATGAGCATCCGTTCAGAAGGCAGAAGGGGGCATTTGGCGGAAAACAAGAGTGAGAGACTGCTCCAGAACCAATGACCGGGGAAGAAATATATGAGGAGGTAAAATGTATAAAGAATTCATGGGGAAAGAAGGGGACGAATACTCAAGGGGAAGACGTGTAGGCTACACCTGGAAAAGGTGTAAAAATGAAGCGCATCAGAAAAACGAATACTCAAGGGGAAGACGTGCAGGCTACACCAGGAAAAGGTGGAAAGACGAAGCGCATCAGAAAAACGAAAATTGAGCGCATCAGAAAAATATCAAAAGAAGTCGATAGGTCAGGTGATGAAGAGGAAGGCAGGGAAACCACTTACTGGAGCAAGTACAACATATGGCAGCGACTACTTAGATATTGGCGCTATAATGATGTCCAACATTGTATTGATTTCATGCATGTCTAAAAGAATATGGGACAAAGTCTTGTTGAAACGTTGTTGTACAACGGTAATACAAAAGATGTATTAAACGCCAGAAAGGATTTGGTGCGTTTGGGGTTAAATCGGAGTTACACCCTAAGACAGATGACTAAGGAACGATACTTCCCGCAGCATGTTATACATTAACCACGGAAGAAAAAGACATATTCTTGGAGACACTATCCGATTTAAGAGTTCCATAAGGGTATTGTTCGAATTTTTCCACCCTTGTGAACCTAAAAGAGCGTAAGATGATCGGACTCAAATCACATGATTACCATATGCTTATGCAACAATTTTTGCCCGTCGTTATTCGATCAATTATGCCTACAGCTGTGAAATATGCTATTATCAAGTTTTGTTTCTTTTTCAAATCAATATCTGGCAAAGAAATCAAGGTGGAAGAGATAGATAAATTGCAAGAGGATCTCTGTGTGACGTTATGCTTACTAGAGAAGTATTTTCTTCCATCCTTCTTTGACATCATGATTCATTTAACTGTACATCTTACCAGGGAAGTGAAGTTATGCGGTCCGGTTTGCTTTCGATGGATGTATCCTTTCGAAAGGTGTATGAAGGTTATAAAGGGGCATGTGCGAAACAAGAATCAACCTTGTGGATGCATTGCCGAAGAGAATGTTGCAGAAGAGACGATTGAGATATATTGTGAGTACCATAAAAGCATCAGGACAATTGGTATTCCACTAGATAGGCATAATACATCTCAGGAGGGAGAACCGTTATCAGCTGAAGAGCCGTGTATAGTTACCCCTGAACAGTTGAGACAAGCACATTTCTATGTAATGCAGAACACGCCTGAAATTGAGCCTTACATAGAGTAAGTATTAATTTGTTTTTTTTCCTGTTTTTTTTTTGTACAAAGTATAATAACATTTGGTTATTGTACATACCAGCCGACACAAGCTCTATTTGGAAACTAACTATTCTAAAAAGCGAGCATGGCTGGAGAAAGAGCACTCTAACACTTTTGGCGCTTGGTTAAAAAATGAGGTAATAGGTCATAGAAAAAGTGTCTTGTTTGATGTGTTATATTCCTTTAAATCAAGGTTCATCCTAATAATGAATTTCAGGTTGAAAAAGAGTTGGCAGACGACAGAGAAAGTATCTCAGAGAACTTAAGATGGATATCACACGGCCCGCACTACGAGGTAACGAAATACACTGTATATCGCATCAATGGATATCTATTCCGCACAAGATCCCGTGATGGTAGAATTCACCAGAATAGTGGGGTTAGCGTTGCAGCAAATGACATGCACATATCTAGAGATGATGATGTTACATATGGTAAAGCCTCTTATTATGGTGTCTTGCAAGAGATATGGGAGTTAGATTACTGTGAAAGAAAAGTTCATCTGTTCAAGTGCAATTGGGTTGATAATAAACGTGGGGTCAAAAGAGATGCTCTTGGCTACAAGATTGTTGACCTTACTATGTTGGGATACAAAAATGATCCTTTTATTTTAGCCTCACAAGCTAAGCAGGTATTTTATGTCAAAGACCAGTTAGATAAGAAAAAGTCTATTGTTTTTGTGACACCTCCCAAAAATTATAGAGATGACGATGGCAACGATGAGGAATTCAGTACAGTAATCTTTTCTGGAATGATAATATCTTGCCGTCTGTAGATCCACAAGACTTGGGTAAAGAATCCCGAAATGATTACTTCCGAACTGACTGCCGAGGTTTACTTATACGCAAGCCAAAATGACACACTCCCGCAGGTACGTCGCTTTATTTCCTTTAATCTGTGGTTATTCGGTTAGTGACATGATATTGAAAGAACGATAAGATGGAACTTATGTTTAATCCTGTTCCTTAGCATGCTTTCTGTATGTTTGCGTGCTTTATTCTTTGTAAAATGAATAACATCATTATCCGTGTCTCATATGGAACTTCAATTGAAATTCTACTACTGTACTTTACAACTTGCTACTCTGGTCACTTTTAAATAGATATCCAAGAGAATGAGAGTTGGTATGTTTTTGTCCTATTGCTTGAATAT
Source organism: Papaver somniferum (assembly GCF_003573695.1). NCBI lineage: Eukaryota > Viridiplantae > Streptophyta > Magnoliopsida > Ranunculales > Papaveraceae > Papaver > Papaver somniferum. The sequence continues at coordinate 146,325,575 of NC_039359.1, forward strand.
ATTTATGGGCACATGCACTATAACTACATGTTGTACTTGTATTTCAGAAATCTTTTATACACTTCATAACATTACTCAAAGCATATGGTGAAATTGAATTCCAAGTACCCAAATTAGATTCGTAACCCTGTATATATGATGGAAACTCCAGTTCATTAACCACAAAAAAAACATTTAAAATGATGGTGCTAAAGGTCTTATGGTTCTCAATTTTATGGTGAAAGCATTTGGGGGCGGACTGATGCTTTTTCCTAAGTGAATTGCATGGAGCGGTTCACTTGCTTGTGTGAGGAGTTTGTATTGTGTAGCCTGTGAAGAATAGTGAATTTTAATCTCATTTTCCTTGTTCCAATTTAACCCTCAACCGTTTTGAATACCATACTTGACAGGGTTTTTCCCATATCTTGTGAAAGTCCTCTTTGTAAGAAGTCTTGACCACAATTTATGTTGAGTTGGGCTGACACCTTGTATTAATTGTTGTGCCCTCGTTCTTTCTTCCTTGTTTTTTTGAACTCAGAACCCTATTTTCCTGTTGCAGGTTCGTTGTGGCTATTCAACACTCTACATTGTCCCTGAGCTTTGACGAAGTCATTTTTATGCCATCAGATGCCTCTATAAGTTTGACACTCGAATTGTAGGACACGAACTCTGCATCTAAAACAAAGAATTTGATTATGGGATTGTTTTGTCTTGTTATATAAAGAGCAAAAGAAATGCATTCCTACTGCAATCAGTTTTGGAGTGGCTGGCTCCAAAATCAATTTGATGTAATATTTTTGTTTTTTTCTTTTGGAAAGAGGTAAATAAAAAATATTGGTTGTAGATCTAAATTTTTTCATTAAATATATTGGCTAAAAATATAAGCTTTTGTGAATTGATAAGTTAAACAGGTTTGGTTGGTCTCACAGATGGCTCCTGTCGTTTGCAGTCCCTTCTAGATTTGTATGAAAAGTTTAAGATATGGTTTCCTTTTGGATTTTGGCGGTTATAATGGTATATATCGGGAATTGGGAGAAAGTAACACAACAGAACTCCAATACATGTTTTATTTTCACAAAACACCCGGCTGCACCCGCTGTATTGCAATTCCATTGGAATCCACAATCACTTGTAATGTATCCTTCTATACACCAGAGCTTGAGGTTTCTTTATTGCAGTGAACATACATAAACATTACCCTGGCATATGTTGCCTGAAAATTAAGCATACTAAGAGCATTTGGCCTAGAAAAAACTCGGTAACAACCATGGCTAGTACTTTAAAAGTTAAAATTCAATCTCATGTGTCTAATGGATCCGACGCTATGTTCACAATTTTTTCTTCGTGTAGCCATATCATAATCCTCCCCAAAAAATATATGGTGTAACCATATGTCAATCTTTTGTCATGTTTGATATAATGTGTCAATTCCTTAGTATATGCGTGTCTAATAAACCAGATATTATGGACACATAAACAAACCAATGTGGCTAAATAAATCCTTTTTCCGTCATAGACTAAAAGGTGTGTCTATTGCCATCCGACACTTTTGACACATACAAAATTATTTAATGTGGCCATATACGCATCTATGGCTACATGTGATTGGATTAAACTGAAAACTATAACCAAACGATACCCTATGGCTACAGTTGATGGGTTTAGGATTAATCCCATGACTAAATGGTGCACTATGGCTACATGGTAACAGAAAATGTGGCTATAGTTATACTGATGACCAATATCCACACAAATAACCTGAAACGTGGCTGGGCTGTAAACCAAAATACGTGGCCTATGTGAAGGTTTGTACTAGTGAGAAATAAGAAATAGAGGCAACAATATATTGTTTAAAATCATAAGAGAATATTTCTTACCTCATCTGTGTATGAGCGAAGAGATAACAAGGTACTAGCATTACCAGTCCTGTGGTAGCTATCTTTCAGTTTCTGGATCTGTAGAATGTCGCAAGAGTCATCAAATAAAAGAATAAAGATAAATAAAGTAATGTAAAGTGGGCGAAACTGGAAGAAATATACCTCTTTCTTCTTCTCGGTCCAATAGAATACCCAAGGTTGATAAGTAGCGAGATTCTCAGGAAGAACATTTGACCCAGCAATGTAAGGTCCTTTCAGCATCAAGGAAAAAACGCACCATTTATCATCTTTGGATTGGCGAGGGGTTGTGTTCTTACCATAGTGACAATCAATGTCTTTCATGAGTATTTTACCTTCATCAATATTATCTTTCCTTTTCAAGCGAATACCCCATCGAGTATTCTCTTTCTTCATGGAGATCAATTCATAATTCTCAAAGAAACTCGCTACTGTGTATTTTTCAGCGATTATCTCCAAGTCTGCGAATTTAGAATCCCTAAGTTATTTAGAGTAAAGAGATCCTTTACCAGCACCACGATTAGTGAACTCCAGCATCGGACGGATGCAATCCCCACTCAAATGAAAAATAGCTCGCGAGAAGTTTGGATGAGCGAGAATCTCATAAAATAAAGGAATGTCAGGGTCATAAAGAGGAATGGGGAGACCTGCGAGAATTTGACCCAGCGAAACTATGATTATATGATCATCACAGTGTTGATCATAAAAAAGTTTAATAGAAAGAATTGATTTGGCACTTTCACCAGGAATGGTAGAAAGTGTAAAACCTCTCTCGTCGAGATCTTTTTGGGTTTCCTTAAAAGTTTTCTCATGCTTTTGACCGTTTGGAGGCATATCTGAATATACAGTATGGCAATGAATGAAAAGTAAGAATATTGAAGAGGGGAGAATTACAGTAGCAGAACTTACGAAAGAACAATAGAGTTGCAGAGGTGAAAGAGTAAAAAGAGAAGAGAAAGTAAAAAGAAAATGGAAAGAAGAGTAAGAAGAATATATAAAGAAGATTTTTTTTTTACTCGAAGAAATAAACTCCATTAATGCGAAAAGACGTGAGCGGTTGAAAAGCATCGGTTACAGAAGACGTGTCAAGAAATAGATGAAAGAAAGGATACGTGTGATAAATGCAGAATATGAAGAGATGGACAGTTGCGGCGTTTCTCACATCGTTCTCTACTTCGGAGAGAAGATATGAGAAGAGGCAAGATGTAGGATCAGAATCTCGTATCAATAATGCCACAGCGAAACTATTAACAACACAACACAAAGTGACGCAGAACAACTTCAGAAACGAAATAATAAACGACGTCAGCTAAATCATGAGAAAAATGTGATGGTCCTGCGAAAATTAGGGAGTTTGCGAGATTAACATTTGTAAGGTTGCGAGAATGTCGCAAGCCATATCCGAAAATAAAGGACAGATTAGATGTCACCCACTATGTAATTCCATATAAATAGTCGTTCAGTTGTAAAGAAAAGGAGAGAGATCTTTTCTGAGGGAGAAGCAAGTAAATAGGAGAGAGAAAATCTAGAGCAGTGGTTATTCTTGATTCCTTTATCTTTTCTTGTAAGATTGTTCAAAGATTCATCAATAAAATTAAGATTGTTAATCCAAAAATGAGTTGAATGTTAATTAAATCTTATGAGGGGTGTAGTGTAGGATTTCCTGCAACTACAACTATATAAAAAGAAAGATCAAGCAGTTGGACAGTTGAAGAAATTTCTAACAGAGGCGATAAACAGAAGAAAGATACACCTCGTGGGGTGCATGAGGTGAAGAGTAATTTCGAAATTTGTTACAGTGAACCAAGATATCAGAAATTACATTTTTTGGGCGATGATGACTTTGGTAATGTTTGCAGACAAATTCGAAATCCGGTAGAAGTTTACTCATCCGATGAATGAGTACGTAGCTAATAGAATAAGAGGTGCTCAGGAGGACATTTTTAAAAGGCTTTACCATGCACATCCAACAAAGAAGGTGAGAGCCTCTACCTACTTAGTTTACTCAACGTACTAAACGAACCAAATGTTGGAGAAAAATGAGCTTTTAATAAAAATGTTTTGGTCTTGGTGTTGTTTGATCTAGTGACCTATGGGTCCAAGGATACTTGCTCATTTTATGAGTGAATGAATATCTCTTTAGTCCCACATTGGGTACAATGAAGAAGGAGTTCCACTATATAACCATATTCTTATGGATATCTTGTAAAACAATGTGGGCGAAAAATACATGCTTCGACCCATGCATACGCGCGTATACCATGCACCAAGTTCTACTTTTACACGGATTTATTTTTGGCGAGTTTTCTTTACGTGTTTTACTTGTTTTTGAAGAAAACCAAAACCTAACTTGATTTGCAAGTATTTCATCCTATGAATACAACTCGAAATTCTGTTTTAAAAACACACAAGAAGCGACCAGCTTTCCGTCTTCTTTTCTTCATCTTCTTTCTTTTGTGAGTTTACGGTGCTTTACTTTCCATCCCCGTTGCTGAGTTCGAAGAGAGGGTAACTTGCGTTGTGCTAACTCAAGTTATATCGGGCAGTCTTATCCTGGACACATCTTTGCTGTGAGGGGTTTAGCATTACTCAACTCGAGTATACCTGCGAACTAATGTATTAAGGACAACTTGTTGAACCTGTGATTCCGCCCTCATCAAGTTATTTCGGTAGAGTTTTTTCGGATTAGTTCTTTACATATTATTTTGATACGTCTAACGTGTTGTTCATTGTTACAAGATTCCAACACCACATACCTTGGGGAAATCAGGACCTTTAATGGAGTTGTTCATCGTACTTTTTAACTCGCGTGTTTAAAGTTGGGTCTATGAGGATGACAACAAACAACAATGCAGAGTCGAGGACCCCAAAATTCTTAAGGGTAACATGTAGGTTGAGTACACAACATTGTTGATGATAGATGGCGGCACAGAAGAATGATCTAGAAACAGATTTAACTAACTCTACTTGGTACGAGCAATTTTTAAGTAAAGGTGAGACTTATAGATTTAAGAGAGACTACTTGAGGATAGAGAATCAACGGTTTTTGGATTTGTTAAGATCAATATGATTCTTCGTTTTAGTTGGTACTTTGGGTATGGTTGATTTGCAACAGAACGGGTTTGGAGACGGTATTTTGACCTTAAGTGAATTGAAAAAGAACCAAAAAAAATGCATACAATTGGGTTTAGTATACATAGGGAAATAATTAAAAAAACTTTAAAATAATAAACAAATCTCTGTTTTGTTTTCATCGGAAACGAACTTTGGCATCTAGGCATTTCAATATAGAAAACGAAGCTTTGAAGCAGCAAGCACGGATAATGGAAAAGAAGCAGAGCAAACAAGGATATGGATATTACTAGAAAATACTAAATCACCTGGATATAGCAGACTCTAACTTCCTTTAGAAGCAAATTGTTATGTGCATATTTAATATAATGATAACGATAATGATAATAAATAAAATTAATCTTATATTTTAGTATGTTAGAAATCCAATTCGGTGTATGCACCCGGTTAGAGGCTTGTTATTATAAAAAGATACTAGGTATCACCGGGACCTTACGACCCCGGCTGAACCTCTAGTTAGTTATAGGTGTCATGTAGTGTTGGGTATCCGACATAGGGTTTTCAGATTAGTAAGCTCCGCGAAAATATCTTGAAGTATCACTGATATGTTTTTGTTATCTAGATATGCCCACCTATGTAGTCCGGTTTATGTTATCTAGGTTCGCGATCGGTGATTTCCTATAAAAAAAATCATTGGTGCCTTTTTCATTTGTTGATTCCTAGGTTATTAAATCGTGATGAGAGATTAAATGTAAACGTCACTTGTGAAAGATGACAATCAAAGTATAATATGGCTTAGACAAACGATTATTGGGAGCTTTTATCTGACAAATTGGAACATGCAAGCTTAAGCGTTGTATGAAAGCAGTAAGTCTAAAATAAAGCAATCCAGAAAATTCATTATGAAGAATAAAACGTCCTGATCTAGATACAGATTTAAATTACCAAAATAATAATAAGGTAAATGATGCTGATATCATTGTAGTATATTAGTATAGTAATAAAGTCGTTGGATGATGGTACCAGTTACCTGAGTTCAACACTCGTCAGCATCAAATTCTTTATCGATAAAAAAATGGTAAATAATTACATGAATAATGCAAAAGATATTGGAGCTATTCAAACAATTATTAGTGCCTTTTGATTCAACCAAAAACCTGGTGAACCATACGATTATGAAAAAAATAAACTGGAGTTCAGTTATGAAATACCATTAACTCCATGTGTGTTATCAATATCTCTGTGTGATTCATTGGGGCATAGCATACCTTGCTAGAAATATAAATTGACTAATATAACAAAAGAATTTAGATCCATCAAAATTACTCCTAAAAGTGAATGGGTATGTTTTTGATCCGTCCATGAATTTCTTGGCATTCAACTATTCTTAAGTAGTTGTTTACTCTCTCGAGTTCAGATTTTTCTATGTCGGTTCAGAATATTTGTTGTTTGAATTGTCACAATTTGTATTTGTTTTTATTTTAACTTCTTCATATTTTCGTGGACGGATACCATGTATTTGTAAAATTCATGTTTAGACTCACTTTGAGCGAAAAGACCGATGCATGCTCGCTATTTACAGACCGTTTTTATATCCCGATTTCCTGTAAATGCAAACATATCTTTGTTGATTTCCTTGAGTGTTAAACGGCTGTTGTCTTCCTCATCTTTAACGAAATTCTCATTTTTCAAATAATCCTCAAACATCTTACTGTAATACCATTCTCTCTTCTTTTTTTCTTTAGTATTTTATATTATTTAAATTTTAGTTGCTCATACTCTTTTTTTTTCGCATAATATTTCATGCAGTTTTTCGTTTGAAATATGTGTTTAAACAATTATTTTTGTTACGTTCCTAACTCTCGATGTTTTTTTGTTGATCTAGATACTCCAATATGTTTTCCTATTTATCTTCATGATTCGAATATTTGGGCTTTTGATTAAGGACACGTGAGAATCATGCAAGAAGCATTTTTTTTATTTTTTTGTCAGCACCAGTATCAATGTTACCTTACATGACCTCTTGATCCCTTACAGAGTTTAATTTCTTTGTTGTCAAGCGATGATTGCATTTTCCTCCGTCTCAATGCATCACCCGACCTATGTCCCTGGCTCAAACTTTCATCATGGTATATTTCCTTTTATCCATGTTATTTAATATAAGGTTTGTTAATTCAATAATGGATAATGCCTAAATTCATATTTACACAATAGTTTGGTCCATATTCAATGTATCACTTGTTACATTCCCAACCTTTGATTTTGGTATTTTGATACATGTTTCTGGTTATCCAACATAAGATTTTTAATTTCATATATTTCAAATGTTTACTTGATCTTTAATTTTAATTTCTTCACTGCTAGGTAAATGCTCGGTATATAGGGGCTAAGTAAAATACTTGATTATGGTAAAGTAAACTGACAATCAAAATGTAATGACATTTATACGCTCAAAGACAGTCATTCTATATTTTGTTTTTGGTTGTCAATGAAAATCAATTGTCCATGCCTCGATCAATGCTAAGCCACGTTACTTTGACTCAATTTAACAAACAGGGCGATGCATGAGTTGTTCAAATCAGATTTGTTATACCTGTGACATAAAAATTGTAAAATTTAATGACTTGGTTTTCCTAAATATAAAAGTACGATGAAGTTACATTCACAGTGCCTTATCGAATCTATCACGACCCATAATTTGTGGTTTAAATTGTAAATTCATGAGTTTAAATTTTCTTAATAAGCAGGTATTGTCCATTCTACAATGCAACAATTGTTATCAGAGTAATATGTTGTGGTTATATTATATTGAATTAAAGTTTTACAATGCGAGAATTTCATAAAAATGTATTAAAGAGAAATAGATAGTTTGATAATGACCACAAATTATCATAAGCATTACCGTGAATGAAATAAAAATCCTTAATAATTAATTAATCTAAATATTGTATCATGTGATTACCAACTCCATGTTGTTTATTGTTACCTCTTTTGTAAAGTTATGATGGTGAAATCAATTCATAAATTATGACTTTGTACGTTTTTTTCTCGTTTTTAATGCATATGTATTCCATTATTATTTCAAGTAGTTTTGGGTTATGCACATTTTTGTTGCATACAAGTTCAACTTATATTGTTTTTTTCTCTATGCCTTGTTATTTCAGTTGAAATATGATATGTTACTCGTGGAATGCGTCATTCCATTAAACAACATGTTTTTGTAATTTACAAAATGTATAGCTTATATTTCTAAAACTCAATTATATTTCATTTCAGCAACCCTTGTTAAGGTTTCAATTACCATATCCTCGTATTATCCATGATCCTTGATTTCATGTGTGATTTGATTGGCTAAATAAGCGCGTAGGATTTTTTTTTCTTGATTGCCTCTTACATATTGTATCACAACATTTTGACTTTAGGCTTCACACCCATTTCTAGCATTTCAGTTATTTTTTTTCCGATCTGGAAACATTTTATCTCTCACATCTGCAACTATATGAATTTTGTTATTTCTTTTAAGCCATATAAAAATAAACAATACATGCCAAATTTTTATCTAGATACAATTATGGTGCAATTACCCGTTATATATTTTTAAGGTGTAATCTCAAATTTCCTGGAACAAGTCTCTATTCACCATCTAAAGTGGAAATTCTGAAAGTAGTTCATAGTTACATTTTTCTCAGTTTTAATTGTATCGAACTTTCTTCTAAGATTTTGGCACCTTTTTTCAGGGCTTCTTCAATTTTGTTATATCCATATTATTATTGTATAAAACATAAAAAGGAAGTAACATCAAACAATAAATTATCTCGAGTTCAAAGAATAAGATGTGGTTATGCCATAAATATTGTAGATCACACGGGTAAACTATCCACATAATACGCTCAACTGTTACTCTGACGTTGAGCTTAAAATAAGTAATTTTACATTTAAAGAACTCCAAATAGATTAGTTAATTTCTAGTTCGTTCTATCCAAGATCGTTGGAAAATCAATTTTATTTTTACGGGAAGATATATAATTTTTTAGCTTAGCGTTTTTTCCGGATATACGTAGAGCATATGACGTATCTCCACGATATTTCGTGTAGTCGAGATAATACCAAGTTTATTCATTTGTAAATTTTATGCCCCAACCTAAATATTGGTTCTAACCTTGATTTTTTTTTTTCCTATATGCAACCCTAGTGATATATTTCTGGTTAATAATCAACTTTGTCCTTGTACAAATAACTTTACGTTCTTACAACTTTGCATAATCATTTGGATGTGAGGATGTCTCTAGACATTCTGTGTTATCCTAAAAAAATATTTGTTTTTCGTTAAGTTTCATATTATTTATAACATGTTACGCTTTGCTTCAACATTTTGATCCATATTTTTAGGATGGTAAGCCTTAAACTTCTAATCTTGAATTATGCTTTTGATATATGTATAATTTCAGAATTCAACATAACCAGCTTCCCATGACTTGCTTTAGTAGAAGCCTTTATATGTTGTAACTATTTAGAATACTCATTCAGTCGTTTCTTTTAGCATGTTTGTATTTTCCATATTATTAACTCGTTATTAAGTTTTAAGTCACTCTCTGACAACAACTTATATTTTCTAACCCAGCCTATAATGAGACTCAACCTTTTAGGTGCACTAAGGTACATTTTCATGTCCATCAAAGTATGGATGTTGTGGGTAATCTTATGTACATTTTCAAGTCAATGTATATATATTTACAGACATGTTTTCCATAGCAGACATATTAATCTTATGTACATTTTCATTGCGTGTTGACAGTATTATCGGCTCAATAAAACGTATTTGGGATGCTCTCTTATGTTTAGTAATCTAGGGATAAATGAAAGATTATTAATTTAGGCATGTTATAACACCTACCCACTGACACGGAAAGATCAACAACGTCCTTCGAATTATCACCAACCTATAATATCCAGAATATGAATATTCGAAATATTATGGCATGTGTAAATATAAACAAAATGGAAAACATAATATCATCCATATTTGTATATTTATTCAGAATTTTGCAAAAGATACATTTTCCCACTCTCGCCTATCTAGGCACATATATTGATTAAGAGTCAACACAATGATGCCTTTCCAAAGAAATGATATTCGGACATGCTTCAACGATTTCTTCTCCAATAACATCCACAGATATCAGACAATTTTTTCCTAAAAAATCTATGCCCGTAATAAATGTAACTACACGAAATGGTCTTTTAGGATCCCATAATTACAAATTTTTTAATCAACTCCTTCGAAGCAAAGTCTATGATGCAATAGAACTTCGTCTTACATAATTAGTTTAATATGTCTCAGGAATTTAGCATGTCGATTCTTTTGCCACGAACACTGGTTTCAATTATTTCTTTAATATCCTTGAATGTATAATATGCGGCACGACGACCTCTCAAGAAAAGAATCAAAATAATTAAAGAAGAATCAGCAGTGAGAAACATGTATTCAGCTAAGCGCAAACTTGCGACTAATGTTTAGCACTAGCATTTAGAGATAGAAAAATCGCATTACCTACCCGCATGAAACCAATTACTTTCTTGTGAGGTTGGTATCCAACTACTCTGGAAAAAGTTATTTTGTCTTCACAGTAAAAACGACGGAAATAGTTTGGTAACCATGATGAGAAGCATATTGTTGTGGCATGAACTCGTCTTTAATCTCCACCCAACTGGGATTCACACTCATTGTATGGAAGATGTCTGGGTGTTAATTTAAACATGTGGTTGCCATTAATCTTAATATATCTTAATTATATGTCGATGATGGCATGATATGGCTTACTTCCTTTCCTGGGTTTCGTCCTATCAAACTTAACAATCAGCTGTCAGTTACATTTGATAATTTTTTTTTATGGTATAACGCTCCTGTTTTGGTTCGCAAGTTACATTTGACAATTTTTTTGTAAGGTACATCGAGTTGCATTTTGTTGATGTCTTCTCTTTTTGTTTCTTCTTGTGTGTGCACTTTAGACAGGGTTGTTGAGCTCTCTTTAAGTTTTATTCTCCCGCCCACGGCTTGTGTGCATCTTAATACAATTCATTTTGAACGATCAGAAAAGAAAAAAAAACCGTTGCCAGCGTATCTTGGATTTTCATGAGATAGTATAGACAATTTTGTTCGGTTGATTCCCAAGCATTTACTAATGACTTTAAAAAAAAATTTTAGCTCTTAGAATGGTAAAATGCTTTCCCATCCGAAATATGGAAATTGTCAAACTATTCGAGAGTCGATCAAGATTTAATATGCTCTCCTATAGAATTATCCAGTTGTTTCATACCAATTTTCCAACTCATCTAACCTATGGAAATAGCAGGACGTACATAGTGCAAGGGAAAGTGTACAAAAAGATAGGTTCTTATGCAAGTGTGTAAGCGAACTTGACTACTTGAGAAAGGAGAACCATAAATTTTTCTTTTAGAACAACCGCCACATAGATCATCAAAAAATTAACCCCTGAATCCTGATCCCTCCATCTTTCATTGGGAAACCGTCAGAATTTATCAAATCCAACCTTTTCCTTACGTCGCCATCTTTCTCACGCCTTTCAACATCATCCGAGCATGGGAAAGTTCTGCTCTCAGTTCTCATTTCATGTCTAAATACTCAGAGATTTCCAATTTTCATCTTATCTCATAAGAAAGTGAAACACCTAATGGGTATAGCAGTCAAAAGTAACGGAATCCTCATTATCACGCCTCCTCAACATCCGTGGTCCAATTACCATAATGTCACAAAACATCTCGCTCTTCAAGCTTCTTATCTTACAAAATAGAGATGTGATTAAATATCCCCAAAAAGAAGTCTGCCATTGCATCAGATTGTTCTATAATAGAGAAAATGGGTAAAAAAGAATCAACTCGGAGTACTGTAACGATTAAATGATGTCCGACTATCAACATATTCTCCTCTAAAGGAAAGTGCTGAGAAAACAGTATTAGTATCTGATTGATAGAAAACAATGTATAGAGATAAAAGGTTTTTTACGTGTACACCTATGCCGCACTATATACTGGTATCTGAAGCATGTAAAGTTCTGGTTTACTCAAATAACTACGTCGTCTTTGGGAGTTGAACCCACAACTACATGGTTAAAACCATGCGCTCTTCCATTTGAGCTAAGATAGCAAGAAGAGAATGTACCTGACACCCTGCTTTATACACATTTAACCTCAACATTATGGTCTTAAGTTTGCTTCTATCTCCCTTTCTAAACCTCCATCATCATCTCTGCATCCATGCTCTAGCTCCTTAGTGAAACCTATGTTACGCATTGATATCATACACAAAAACCCTTCATCCGCTAACAAAACCGTAACCCTTCTCGTGCTTCAGAATTGTTTGTGGGATTATAGGTAGTTATATTAGACTAATGCCACTAACCTGCTGGAAGTCTTGGACATGTTCTATAATCAGACCAGTGAGCGATTTCCCCATTAAGCAAAGATGCCAAATATAGGTAGCATCCATTGTTATCATATACAGAGACGATGCTCGCAACTCAACTACCAATACCCATAATTTTATGGTAGAATTGAACTCATTCACCACGACAAAGATGTCAGAATCATTGATGCTAACAAAATCATTGTTGTAAACCATGGAAAAAAAGAATATGCCAACCCCAAAAAGTTGAAATAGATCGTACAAAACCAGGTGACTCACAAAACTCGATAAGATAAAGTCAACGGAAATATCTAGGGATAGAATTATCTTACTTTGACTGCATCAACCTTTGCAGTACCATAGAAATGCTACTGGGCTACTAATTATATCATTTGTCTAAGATAACCACCTCCGTCCATCTGTCTGCAATGTGACATCATTAGTATACCCCCACAAAGTTAAGCAGTCAACATTGTTATGTTTTATATGCCGATAGACTATGCATTGAAAACTTTCTTTGGTAATAAAATATCATCAATAACCTCAAGCAGAACAAAAAGTAAAAGAATAGATAACTTACTTCAATACTATATCCAGAAGCTCTTGCAAGTTTGTTGCAGTTTTTAACTATTTTCATTTGTTTCACCAAGTTCTCTTTCATGCTCAGTAAGCAGTAGTATAAGCAGAATCTGATAAAGATACTTGATCAGAATACCCTAAGTAAGATTGTCAATTGTTCTTAGGGGAAAAATGCAATGCTTTTTCTCTCCCCTGGGTGCAACAGTTGTTTACTTCGCTCTTCTTCATCTAAACGGAAAATAAGCCAAACAAAGAAGAAAAAAGGAAGTCAAGATCATCGGTGTAGGATAGATAACACTGAATAAACCATTTATTATTACCTAATTAACATATATGAAGGAAAGATACGTTGTAGTCTAACCTAAAACCAAGGCCTTAACTCCATAGTAATTCAAATGTATATAAATGACACAACATCAGTCATGTAATTATGCCCGGAAGAAATTTAACATTGCACTTAAAAAGAAAAAAGAAAGGACTCCAGAATTTTGAGAATACAATCTTGATCATCTGCATCCTGGATCTTATATCATCAGATTAGTTTTTAGAAACAAAATAACCAAGGATTTCATTGTTGTCTGTTTTGATATTGACATGTATAACTGGACTCTATCTTTATTCTTGTCCGCTTAATCAGTTTGTCAAAAGATATATCAGACTATGGAGTGAATGGTTTGATTATTGAATATCGATTCTTACTTCAACTTGGAATAGATTCACAAAAATTATTACTTTTTTTATATGTAAAATCCCTATTGTAGGGAGACAACAATTGAAGATTAGATGGAGAAAGAGAGCTTCAGTCAACATAGTCCTAGAAGCTAAGCTCCATTCATGCCCACTTCTACTCCTAAGAGCCCATCATTCTACAAAAGGACGACGACTACTTTCGGGACATTGGCCCAGTCCCTCAAAGGAATGAAGCAAGGAAGATAAGGTTCAAGGCAATTGATAGTGAACGTATGATCATTACGCTTCAACCGGGTTATTCTATTTCACCTCTTAGAAATAAAAGAACTTCAAAAAAGAATAACCAATAATCAAAATAAGATTAAGCTAGAATAAAATCACCTCAATTCTCAGACTACTACAGAATAGACGCCAACCTGCAAAAATAACCCATGAACAAAAACAAATCAAAAACCTAAAAACATAGTACATAGTGCCAAAAATCAAAAAGATTTATTCTGCATAAAAAAAAAATCAAATAGGTATCACAAAATAATCTTACCTTTTTGGTATGCTTCACCTGGCAGGCTTGTCAACACCTAATCATCAATTGAAGAACCTATGTACAGAAATCAAGGATTCAACTTACACGGTGGAAAAACATGACAACGATATAACAGAAGTAATAAATTGAATCACATAAATATGAAGTTCCTAAACCAAAATTCATATTTGAGATATTGTTCTTGTGACATCAAATTAGATACGAAAAACTCGAACGGATTATCAGAAACCAATTGGCGACAGTAAAATTTACACTCTTACAGGGAAGAAAATTACCTTTAGGCTGAATGTGTGCGGCAAAGAATTCTGATATTATTTAGCAATAAAATTGAACAAAAGCGAAATATTTAGCAACCAAGAATGAAATGTATAATTAAAAATGATATTAACTATTGTTAATGATGATATTACAAAAATAATCAAGCCAAAAAAAATAACATAATAAACTCGAATATATCCTGGAACACTATTAATACAATATCACATTATGGTCTCTGCTTCTATTAAGGCTAATGCGGTGAGATAAGGCATGGTAATAGAGGAAAAACATCTTTATGATCTACACTGTCTCCCTTTAGCTTTTTCCACATAAACCAATTATGACCATCTACCAAATCCCCCATCGCACCTATGACCAATCGATGTAGCTGTAGCATTCATAGCAAATAACCTTAGTTAGATCCTTAAAATAAATTCAAGTGATTTCAATAGTTCGAACTTTAAAATCACGGACATCTGCTATACAATCATAGTCAAAATCAAACTTTATACAATTAATGAATCAATTCACGATTACAAACACATTCATTAACAACATCTTTCTCAAAAATAGGTTATGGGCGATTCGTTGTATCTCTACTCTAGGTTTTCCATTGGTCAATTTAAACATCCCCAATCAAACCCGGAAAAATAAACAAAAACCCTAAAACAAATTCAGGACGTAATATTTCGATTTCAAATTGAGACAGAAGTTCAAATTTGGTGAAACACTTCTCTGTGATAAATATTTTCCTCCTAAATTTCCTGGAAACAGCAATTGGAAATCAATATGAAGAGAATATGGGGCATCAGTAACTCAACATAGATAGATAGTTCAGAAAAATTAAATCAGTGTTATCAACTTCTGCCTCTTAAATTTCCAGCAAACATCAAGCAACATCAATCAGAAAGAGAAAAAATTAGATAAATAAAGATTTAAAAATTATAGGGTTTCAACATATTTACCTTGTAATTCCTATCCTCTGCATCGTATTTTTTATTAAACCTTGCCTCCTGAATATTCGGAAAACATCAAGCACACAGACCGCATGAACGAAAGATTCTCAAAAATCTAGAGTTTCTGCGAGATAGAAGAATAAGCGTAGCAGCAGAAAAAGAGAGAACGTTTTATGTGAATCAAATATGTCACCCCGCCCTACTTCTGCCGACCCACACGAAACATAGCCGATCATTCCCAGTCGTCGAAGTCAAACTCGATCCGGCTTACCTGGGCCGCCGGATTACCCTCCCTGGTAAATCCTGTCCACTCTTTGACTCTTTGATCAAGGACACAAAGTGCACCTTTTTACACAAATGTGGAAACCACCTTATAAGTATAACTGAGGATTGATTAACAGTGCATATTAAAGGTGCAAACCACTTATCAAAATAATTCACTCAAAAAAGTCACCCACTTAGCTAAGGAGATTGAATAAACCCCATCAATTTACACATCCGTGAATTATCTAGCTAATGTTGTGTATCTAAGTGAAGCATTACCTTCATTGAGTTAAGAGGTAAATCCATCAAAAAGTTGTCTCCAGCCTTGATTATGGATAATGGTGTAACATTCCATCGCCCTGCTGCAGAGTCTGTACCTGAAATAATCAAGCCAAAAACAATATCACAATAAACTCGAATATATTCTGGAACACTATTAACACAATATCACATTATGGTCTCTGCTTCTATTAAGGCTAATGCGGTGAGTTCAAGCATGGTAATAGAGGAAAAACAGCTTTATGATCTACACTGTCTCCCTTTAGCTTTTTCCATATAAATCATTTCTGACCATCTACTAAATCCCCCATCACACCTATGACCAATCGATATAGCTGTAGCATTCACATCAAATAAACCTTAGTTAGATCCTTAAAATAAATTCAAGTGATTTCAATAGTTCGAACTTTAAAATCACGGACATCTGTTATACAATCATAGTTAAAATAAAACTTTATACAATTAATGAATCAATTCACGATTACAAACATATTCATTAACAACATCTTTCTCAAAAATAGGTAATGGGAGATTCGTTGTCTCTTTACTCTAGGTTTTCCATTGGTCAATTTAAACAACCCCAATCAAACCCGGAAATATAAACAAAAACCCTAAAACAAATTCAGGACGTAATATTTCGATTTCGATTTCAAATTGAGACAAAAGTTCAAATTTGGTGAAACACTTCAATGTGATAAATCTTTGCCTCCTAAATTTCCTGGAAACAGCAATTGGAAATGAAGATGAAGAGCATATGGGGCATCCGTAACTCAACACAGATAGATAGTTTAGAAAAATTAAATCAGTGTTATCAACTTCTGCCTCATAAATTTCCAGCAAACTTCAAGCAACATCAATCAGAAAGAGAAAAAATTAAATAAATAAAGATTTAAAAATTATAGGGTTTCAACATATTTACCTTCTAATTCCTATCATCTGTATCGTATTTTTTATTAAACCTTGCCTCCTGAATCTTCGGAAAACATCAAGCACACAGACCGCATGAACGAAAGATTCTCAAAAATTTAGAGTTTCTGCGAGATAGAAGAATAAGCGTAGCAGCAGAAAAAGAGAGAACCTTTTATGTTAACCAAATATGTCACCCCGCCCTACTTCTGTCGACCCACACGAAACATAGCCGATCATTCCCAGCCGTCGAAGTCAAACTCGATCCGGCTTACCTGGGCCGCCGGATTACCCTCCCTGATAAATCCTGTCCACTCTTTGACTCTTTGATCAAGCACACAAAGTGCACCTTTTTTTATAACAGTGATAAACAATCAAATTTATTTTTTGGGTCAGTCGAGGAATGCACTCCCGCGCATTCTTGTATGATGGATTTATAAGCTAGAGGGTTAAAACCCATTGGATATACATAGTTATTTTTAGTCGTTGATGAGATATGTACAGATTTCAATTGTTTTAATTATTTAAAAGCCCTCCTACTTTATTTTGACAAAATCAAAAAACCATTGATTATCTCGATATTTTAATTAGGGACTTTTTCATTGAAGCAAAATTACGTTTTTTACTTGAACTACTTGAACTTGGTTGAGGATCAAATTCTAATACAAAAAGAAAAGTTAATTAAGGATCAGAATTATTATTCAACAGAAAAAGAACACTTTGATCCCTCTAGATTGTTATGTCATCAGGAAATTATTTTTAGTGTTACAATCCATTGGTTTTGTAAAGTTGGTTTATTTTGCAAGAATTAGTTAGGAAGGATTTACTCCAAGAATGGGAAATGTGTGTACATATTTAACAATCAGCCACGTGTTTATGAAGGAACACGTGGAAGGCATGCGAACCAAGCCATCAAAACATGATGAGACACGCTCACAACCAAGAAGCATGCCCCATCATCATCAGATCTTCGTCCAGATAATCCGATGGCAGAAAATTAAGGTGTACCAAAGTATGATGTTACTGTGGAGCACCAAATAGCCCCCAAATATCTACTTTCTCTTATCCCCAGAAAGAGCCAAGATCAACGGAGAGGAGCAATTTGACTGACACGGATGTGACAGGGGCAGAAGACACTTGTCTGACACGAGCAAACGTCTCAACTACCCGCATTAAACACTCTGAGCAGTTTACGTGTCAATGAACCCATAGGATGAACGAGGACAACCCTTCGTGATCAAGCATGAAACGCAAGGGGCATTGTAAAATACGAAGACCTCTGCGTGATGGACACAAAGCACAAGAAGATAAGGTTGCAATGGCCTCTCATAAGTAGGACCCACGTTCCAACCCTATAAATACCCCTCTCCACTAAGAGAGAAGGGGTCGACCCATCCACAATCCTTAGAAGAGAACATAAGAGAGAGAGAAATAGGAAGAGTAAGAGTAAGTAAATCCCCTGCTTCCGCATACCTATGTATACTCAAAATTCATTCGTCTTTGTAAGTATTCAATAATAGTGAAACACCAACCTCCGTGGATGTCGGCCTTAGTGCCGAACCACGTAAATCTCCATCTTATTTATATTTCAGCACTTTTATATTCATTGCATATCCCTTATGATTCGTATTTGTGTTCGTATTTGTAGTCTTACTCTTCATACGATCATTTTCCTGATATTATTCGACTAGGCAGTGATGAGCCCGAGGGATTTGAGTCGATGAATCGATAGTATCATTTACTTTATGCACGTGCCATTTAAGTCAAGAGTTTTTAGCACGTGCGAACATTGTTTGTGAACACGTAGAAGCGCCATGTGATTTATATGTTCACAATCTGACGCTAGAAACAGGGACTTTGTCCCTGTAAAAGATTTTATCTTATCCTGTGATTTCACCTTAAACGCGCATTATGGCTGTGCTCTATTATTCTTTTTAGCAAAACTTATCTGTTTATTAGCCAATTAATATTAATGCTTCAGCGTGCTTTCAAAACCTTTTTTATTCTGGATTCATGGTCTTTATCTTCACGAACACCATTTCAAAGCAGACAAATTCACGGCTATCTATCACAGATTTGCACGTGCGACGTTTTTTAAACTAAGTAAAAGACTTAATAATCAGATTCACGAGTTTTCGCTACGGATCTGCCTTTTCAAAAGATTTCCTATTTTTTTATCTTCACTGCGGATGTAGATCCATGATTTTTTATTAGAAGATTTGTATTGCGAAAACGAGACCGTTGAAGTCTTTATGTTTTTCCTTTATTAAGGCCCTCGGGCAACTCATTTTTTTCTTTAGGTAAACACTTTTTATTCCAAACATTTTTCGGGTATGAATGACACTAACCCGATCCACGTGGATATCTTTGGTTCTCTTTATTTGAAATTCCCCTATGCAGAAATGACTCAAGATGGAAAAGACACTAGAGGAAGGAAAAACCAAAGCCTCATCAAAGGAAACACCGAGGACTACCCCTGTCATGACCCGAAGCAAGCAGAAAGGAAACAAAGCTAAGACATCTAATCAGAGGAAGGATGCTGCGGAAATCACCTCACTTATGAACACTAACTCCATTGCAGTCGCGGCTCTCAAAGCAGCAGCTACAAAGAGCAGTGCAACTGTTGCGGTCCTCCAGGCTGCAGAAGCTAACAAAACTTTGGTTACAAACCAAGTCCATCAACAAAAAGAAGGGATGCCAGAATCTATGACACATCATCCCGCATACCCTCCAGCCTTCGGAATGCCGTCAACAAACGGTCAGAATCAAACTATACCAGCGGTTTTAGCACCGCGGGTGAAAACTCAACCGAGGGGACCAAACTTGGAGATACCAACAATCGAAGCTGATCCTCTACCACCCTTAATACACACAGTAGATGAAGGGGGAACCATGGCCGTAGGGGTACAAGTAGGAACTCCCAATCAGGGGTCTAACAGTCCTATCGAATGATGGCAGAGCTCGAAGAATTGAAGAAGAGCCAGCAGGTCTACGCAGATGTCGTAGCTCTGCTGGACAGATAGAATCAAGACTTAAAAGATCGGATTTCCCATAGAACGAAGACCAACCAACAACTTGACGAAGCAAATTCTAAGGCACCAGAGCCTAATTGAGACCGAAGAATCATCCTAGCAAACGCCGCCAGGGGAAGCAGCGCATCTGATCCGGATTATGACGTCGAAGACTCAGATTATTATGACAGTGAAAATCGAAGAAAGAAACACTCAACTGAGCACGAGAACGTGGGACATTACCGCGTGATGGAAGAGCTGTGTGATGAGATGATGGCAAAGATCAGGCAGTTAAAATCCAGATAAAGCGGAGGAAGGCTAGAAGAGGTGATAAAAGAAGCTAACTCCACGCCCCTAACTCATCTGCTGGAAAACACCCCCATTCCGCTGAAGTGCCCTGTCCCAACTTTTGAATGCTATGACGGATCCAGTGATCCCGCGACACATATCCGGTATTATAATCGTATCTTAGCCCGATGGAGTCAAAACGACGTCGTCCTCTGTAGATATTTCCCATCAAGTATGAAGGGGTCGGCTTTGTCTTGGTTTGACAACTTGCCACTTGACTCCATCAACTCCTACAATCAACTCACAGAGAAATTATTGAGAACCTACATGTACAACAAAGCTGTCAACACCGGAATGGATAAACTCTTTTCACTGGCAATTGGTTACAAGGAGAACACAAGGGAATACACCAACAGATGGCATAAGATATGCCAAGCTATAGGGAGTGTATACCCCGCAGTAAGCATCAACTGCTACAAATGGGGATTAGACCGAATGAGTCCACTGTTTGTTGAGATCCACGGAAGCGTACCTAAGACAGAAGAAGATTTTCGAATAATTATTGAGAAGTATGCTCGTCTTGAAGAAATCCAGCGTGAGAACCCGAGGGCACAAACGCAAAGGTCTCACCGTACCAATTCCGCAGAACAAACCAGTGGGGCCAAAAGGAATAGCTCAGTCGAACGACCGCACGAAGATAGGAAGGAACGAAGAGATAATCGACAAAAAGGCGATCGAAAATTCGAAGATCAGGTTTATACGAAGCTCAATGCTAGCTACGCTCGGATCTTGCGAGAGATCAAAGGAAGGGAAAATTTGGAGTGGCCATGGTCTAAGGGAAAACAGCCCCCAAGGACCGAGAAGTCAAAAGATTACTGTGAGTATCATTGCTTCAATGGTCACCAGACCGAGAAATGAAAAAACCTCAAAATAATGATCCAAAAGTTGATTGATGCTGGCGAACTCAAGCAATACATACGAAAGGAAGTCACCGAGGATAGATCCAAACGAACCAAGCAAGTCCAACTTCCAGAGGGAAACCTCACAATCAACACCATTTCGTGTTACGAAGCCGTAGGACCCTCACTTACAGCATAGATAGGAAAGAGGCTAAGAAAGAAATTCGAAGATCACTGCGAGTTATATAAGATTGATGGCGTAGAGGTAGACGAGCACGAAGAGTGGATGGACGCACATATCATCTTCGATACTGAAGATATCGAAGAAGATATGGAAGACCATAACGATCCCTTGGTTCTCACACTACCAGTGGCCCGATGTAACCTCAAAAAGATCTCCATCGACGGGGGAAGCTCAGTTAATGTTCTATTCTACTACACCTTCAAACGGATGAAGATCAATGATGAGCAACTGATTTCCTATTATTACACCATCTACGGGTTCAACGGAGCGCCCACAAAGCCATTGGGAGACATCGTGTTGCAGGTGAATGCCGGTTCCATGAAGGTAAAAACACGGTTCAGCGTGGTAGATGCCCCATCCCCCTATAACGCCATTATTGGCCGAAAATGGGTACACAAACTCAAGGGAGTGGCAGCAACTAACTACCAATATCTCAGATTCCCGACACCCGAGGGAGTAATGGAAATCAAGGGTTATCGAGTCTCTGCAAAGGAGTGCCAGGCCACTCAGGATCGTATTAACAACGAACAGGAAAAGCAGCGAAAAACCCGAAGGATCAAAAACGAAGAAGCTACGAAAGAAAATGCCATAGACCTGTTCCTCAAGGAAACCGCGGGGAAGGGCTTGAAAAAAAATGATATGTTCTTAACACAGAGGCAAGTCTCAGCAGCCATCGAAGGACAGGAAACATACCAAATAGCAATTAAGAACGTCCCTGTCCTTGGGGGACCCGAAGCCGATGTTCACCAGTGGCGTCGTAAAGAAATCAACATACGAACGAAGAAAATCCGAAATGATCAATAGGGACCATAATGGACGAAGAGAAGAGAAGCTTCCTTAACCAAACTACTTAAAGAATACGCAGTATTCGCATGGAAGTTAGGAGACATGCCGGGGATTGATCCAAAAATAATCCAACACGAGCTACGCATCAAACCAGGCACGCACCTTTCAGGCAGAAAATAAGAAAAGTTGCCTGGAGTATCATAAGGCAGTAGAGAAAGAGCTCCGGAAATTACTAGAAGCAGGCTTCATCAAGGAAGTCAAGTACCCAACATGGATCTCGAACATGGTCATCGTTCCTAAGAAAAACGGAGGGTTAGAATATGCATCGACTTTACTAACCTCAACAAGGCATGTCCAAAAGACAGCTATCCACTACCGAGCATAGATCAACTGGTTGAAGCAGTGGAAGGGTACGAAGAGCTATCATTCATGGATGGATATTCTGGTTACAACCAAGTAGCCCTGGCAGAAGAAGATCAACACACAACATTCTACCCCGCACGCCTTTATTGCTACACTAGAATGCCCTTCGGACTTCGAAACGCAGGGGCAACTTACCAGAGAATGGTCGATGCTATCTTCAAGCCATGGATTGGTAGTACCCTAGAAGTCTACGTTGACGACATGCTCGTCAAAAGTAGGCTGCCAAAGATCACCACCAGACCTGAGAGATATTTTGAAGCAATGAGGAAACATCACATGAAAGTAAATCCAGAAAAATGCACCTTCGGTGTCACCTCAGGGAAATTTCTCGGATATCTGGTAACAAAAAGGGGCATTGAGGTAGACCCCGCAAAGATTCAGGCCATAGTGGAAATGCCATCTCCGAAGAATTTGAAAGAAGTGCAAAAGCTCAATGGATCCTTAGCAGCCTTGGGCAGATTTATTGCCCGATCCTCGGACAAATGCAAACATTTTTTCAATATTCTCAAAAAAGGGAGTAAGTTTGAATGGACCGCAGAATGTGAAGAAGCCTTCCAAAAATCAAGGAATACCTGGCTTCAATTCAATCTGATCCAAACCTGATCCGATGAGGTTTTGGCTGTACATAGCAGCGACAGAAGACGCAGTTAGCGCAGTGCTGGTCAAAACCAATACGAAGATAACAACCTATCTATTATGTCAGCAAGACCCTCAATTCTGCGGAAAGGAATTACACGAAGATCGAACAACTCATCCTGGCATTAGTGGGCTACTCAAAAGCTGAGAACCTATTTCCTAACTCACTTCATCCGCGTCCCATGCAAAGCACCATTGGAAGCAGTCCTCAAAAGCGCGGGGAAAGTAGGAGAATAGCCAAGTGGAACACCCACCTGGACCAATTCAACATCATCATGAAATTCAACACTCCCAAAAATCCCAAGTATTGGCGGATTTCTTAGCAGACCTCCCCCTGGACAACGATGAAGAGATTAGGGGCATACCAGAAGCTGACGAGGAAAACAAGGATCCAGTTGATGTCCTCGAACCCATGAGCCAAAGACGATGGGAAGTCTTCGTGATGGTTCCAAAAATAAGGAAGGGCGGGAATAGGCATTGTCATCACCACCCCAACCGGAGAAAGGATCGTAATGCACTCAGGTTAGAATTCAAAGAGCATACTAACAACATCGTCGAATACGAGGCAGTCGTACATGCCCTCCGCTTGATAATAGAGATGGGGGTAACTGATGTAAGACTGACAAGTGACTCGCAGCTTGTCATACGCAAATAGGGTTCGAATACAATGTATACGACGACACCCTCTCAGCTTACATGGCCTTGGTCCAAACATTGGCATCACAAATTCCGAACATCAAGTTCAGGCACTTATGCAGAGAGATCTCAGGCACGCGGATGCCCTAGCATATATATCATCCATGCTGAAGGACAAGAATATCGAAGCTATCAAAATAACAAGGGTATACGAGCCTTCAATTGCATCACAATTCTCTTTGCTACCAATCAAGATACAGTGGAAGAAAATATCGAAGATCAGGTGGGAGAAGACATCCATAACGATTTGACGAAGAAGATATCCTGTCAAGAGCAAATCAAGACGAAGATTTCAGCAACGAAGATGATTGGAGAATGGTGATTCATGCGTTTCTCAAGGATGGAACCTTACCCGCGGATCATAAACAAGCCAGGAAAATACTCTCCAAAGTAGGAAGATATGATCTTCGGGATGGGGTCCTGTACAAGAAATCTTTCCTCGGACCGTTACTACGTTGCTTATCCAGGAAAGAGGGGCATCGAATTCTAAACGACATCCATTATGGTGACGCAGGGAATCATAGCGGCATGAGATCACTAGCCGACAAAGCAAAAATGCAAGGATATTACTGGCCCACAATGATACAAGATGCGCAAGAATGTCCCGACGATGTGAAGAATGTCAGCGTTTCGCCAAAAAGATACACGCACCAGCAACAACGCTAAATTCTGTGGATAGTCCGTGGCCATTTGCAAAATGGGGCATAGATATCGTTGGGCCTTTCATCGAAGGATCAGGGAAAAGACGATTTTTGATAGTCCACGGACTACTTCAGTAAATGGGTAAGCTAAAGCCTTAGCCAGGATCAGAGACGTGGAGTGTTTACTTTCATATTCCAAAACATCATTTGCAGGTTCGGCATACCAGCGGAAATCGTGTCCGATAATGGTAAACAATTACAGGGGAAAAATATAGACATGCTCTTCGACACTTTCAAAATAAGGAAGAACAAGTCCACCCCCATATACCCTCAGCAACGGACAAGCGGAAGCTACTAACAAGACCCTCGCCCTTATCCTCAAAAAGCAATTAGACGAACATAAGGGGCGTGGTGTGAACAGCTACACAATGTATTATGGGCATACAGGACAACACGAAGATCTGCCACCGGGGAATCCCCATTTCTCCTCACTTATGGAGCTGAAGCAGTCATCCCAACAGAGATCCTCATGCCAACCACAAAGACCGAAGCATGGGAGAAAAATCTCACAACAGACATGATGTTAGAGAGACTGGACGACCTGGAAGAAAGGAGGGAAGCACATTGCAAAAGATGGAAAATTATCAACGAGATTAGAGAGAGAATACAACAAAAAGGTTAAGCTTCGAAATTTTGTAGAAGGGCAGTATGTGCTAAGAACAATCCCGCAGTATCAACGAGAGAAGAAATGGGGAAAGTTAGCACCTACATGGGGAGGACCTTTTATAATACACGACATTGCGGGAAACGGTTCCTACTATCTTCGCAATCTGAAAGGCGAGGTCCTCCGACACCCTTGGAATGCTAAATGGCTCAAACCGTACTACCCATAGGAGCAGCGCAGCTTTGCATCTGCGTGAAGAATACCAGAAGAAGAAGGCAGCGTAACCGCTCTACATGTTTCTATCTCTGGACGAGGAGTAGCAGGCCTCAACCTATCAATCAAACAAACTTTTTGAAATCTTCAAGCAAACGAAATGGTCAAAAGGCCCGCTGGGTGAACGCATGTACATTACATAATAAATTAACAATATTGGGGAAATTAGTAATCTACAATCTCTCAGGGCTCCCCTATCAGTGTATATGAGTGTAAGACCAGGGGAAAGGCACCCAGCAGAAAGAGAAACCCAACCAATTTTAAGGCAGCGGGTCGACGGAATGGGTGCATGTAAATATTTCAAATAAGCATCCCATATCCTAGAACGCTGCCTCGGCCCCCACCGTTTGGGAATCCTCTGGCCCAGGATTCGCCAGCGGGGTGACAGGTCTCAAGACGATCACGAAGGTACTTACCTTCGGTGTCGCACCCAAACACTCTTAACTTTTTACAAAAGCAAGTTATTTCTGATTTAACGCTTCAAAATACTTAAAGTAAAAATGAATTGATAACGCAGGAATGCCAAAAGGAGGATCCATTTCATAAACAATTGATTAAAAGTTCAGCAAATGAGATAGAGAAAGAAACACATCAAAAAAATGATCTGAAACTATATAATCAACAAGGATCAACTTTCTATGACTAATAAAATAAATCTACTTGGACGATGTAGCTCCATCAGCAGGGTTGTCTTTGCGAGATGAAGGTACGCTACCACCTGAAGAAGGCCCAAAAGAACCAGGCAAGGGCGCGGGTGGGGGAAGACGCGGATAATTCTTGACAATACCATGTTCGGCTTTAAGATCAAGTTCAATCTTGTCTAGGACTTTGTTGGTCTCCTCATCTAACTGAATCGATCTTTATATGTGATAACAGCGGTCCGCTGGTGGGCCTGAGACAACAATAAAGATAGGTGTTCCATCTCTTTGGAGGCAATCTCTGCTGCTTCCTCACGAGACGCGGCTAACCCTTTGAAATAGTTGGCTTGCCCCTCCTGCTGCACTAAGGCAGATTGAGATTTTTTAAGCTCATCATTTGCTGCGTGAAGCTGTCCCTCGAGCGCTGAAAACAAGAAATACCAAGGGGTTAAAACAAAGAAATAACAGAATCACACTCGATAAAACGAGGTTATACCTTCGACATTAGCCGAAGCCTCTTCATACTCATTAACAACTGCGTCCCGTGCCTCATCAAGAAAGTCATACTCGTCGGACAATTTATTATAATCCATTTGAAGGTTCGTAAGAGAAAATTGACTCGCATCTAAGTCTACCTGCTTCATTGCATCCAAGTGACGAAGATGGTTGACTTCATCATTCATCTCCCCCATCCTTTTATGGAGTCGATACACATTTACTTCAAGATCTCTCTCAGACTCCACCTGGCGGGAAACATCAGCTCGAGACGCTGCTAGGGATTTACTAAGAGCGCCAACCTCATCCCTAGCGTTACCTCTTTCTTCGATTAGATGCAACATATTATCCCTAACCCCGGGGCTTAAGAAGGAACGAGCCTGTTGTAACTCTTCTTCCAAAAGGAACACTCTAGCCTCTAAATCCGAAGCATGTCCTCGAGCTTCCCGCAGGTTATCACGCGTCCATAACAGCGTACCATTGGACAGACGATGGTCATGGTTGTCTTATTCTGCATATCAACCATTAGTGTTCGCTTTTCACGCCACTCAGCTGCTAAGGCGTTGTGCTCATCAGCACGAGCGTTCCACTTTACGGCTTCGCTTTTCAACTTACCCACCAACTCTGCAATACGGGATTTATGTCGTTCCCTTTCTTTCCGAATCCATATCAGCTCGGGGACTCCACCCACTAAAGATAGTGTGGGGAGACTCAGACAGAACACCAAAGTACAAATAGGGAATCACGAGGAGTGAAAGATCGGTAAAATAAGAACCTGTGAGGGACAAGACATTTTTGCAAGTATGCTCCAATTAGTTGCGTACTATAGCAAGTTCTGAACGAAGACTCTCCTCAGCGTTACCCAGCTATTCTTTTTCCTTCAGACAGCCCCTCAGTTCATTTATTTCCACTTCAGCCGCAGACAGTTCCTTTTCTCTATGACGAAGCTTAGCCTCCAACTTTAAAGACTTTGCTTTGAAAAATTGGTATAGAACATGGTTACAATGTTCGCTCCTCATCATCTATGTCGCAAATAACAAATATTATTATACCAAAGTGATAGGATATCACGAAGAATACAATGTTCGGATATCATGAAGAAAAAAGTACAAGGATTTACCTCTAAGACACGCTGCTGGGGAAAACCGTATTGATACCCATCAGCTATGGCCATCATATCAGCAACAGAGGAGGGAGGGTCAACCACTAGGTTAGCTTCCGAAGCTCTCAGATTCTTCTCCAAATCTCAGCAACGCGGGATTCAGAAGACAATTGCATCATCTGTCGAGTATAAGCGTCGGAATTCTTCTCACCAGTGACCACTGGGGCAGGGTTAGGGACGAACATCAGGTTCTTCTTCTTAATCCAAGCCAAAATGGCATATTCACCTTCAGGAATTAGCGAGTGAGGGAAATCCTTTGAAGGAGACTCAACCGAAGACTTCCCCTTGGCTGTTATCTCCTCACCCGCGCAAGTCCCGACATCACCACCCTCAGCATGACCACCTGCGTTTTCAGCCTGCTCACCAGTGGCACCCTCTTTACCAAGATTACCAAGCACATCCCAATCATCATTTGGGGAAAGCAATGAGAAGTCTTTGGCAAGACCCATGACAGTGTTTACATCAAAGGGTTCCCCCGCGTAATATATCCTACAAAAAGAAAATTCAGGGGAAATAACGGGCAGAGTACCCACACCACCAGTATTATCGCCAACAGGGGCAGATCTTCCCTCTCCAGTACCACCTGCGGTAATATTACCCTCAGATTCACCATCACCACCCGCGACAACTTCTTCTTCACCATTGACACTCTCGTCATCAGGAGGATAAGTATCAGTACGTTCTTCTCCATCGGACATTTCTTCATCCTCAACAAACCCTTCGTTCACAGGACTAGTAACCTCCTCATAAACCTCAGCTTCACCGGTCACAACAGTAGAAGATTGTTTGGGTCTAATTTTCTTCTTCTTCGACACCTACAAACCAGTACACGTCCCAACAAAGGCTCATTTTATCCCTCACTTAAAAAATGTTTTTTTTAAACCAAGGAAAAAGGGGAAAATAGAATAGATAATATAAGAAGAAACTGTACCTTGGCAGTAGCAGCACTCTTCGGTGGAAGGGTATCACCAGAACCCTCCTTCTCATCTCCATCAACGACATCAAGAGCGTAAAGAAAATTCATGCCCGCAAAATTCAGACGCCAATGACAGAAATCTCCATAACGAGCAAGAGGAGTTTCACGAGGCTTGCTTTTTTCAGAAGGACGCCAACCGCACGGACCAGGAATCCAACCATAAGCCCAAAGGACAACAATTTCAATGACAGTAGCATGCCACTCATAATAATGATCACGCTTAACCCTTTCACGAGCAGGAAAGAGTTTCCGTTTAGCAGATCCCTCAATACCAGGAACATACTTCAGCTTGTCATCACTCACCTCACTCAAAAGACGAATTTCACCCCGAGGATCAGCAATGTTAGGAAGACTAACACTTCACGGCTTACGGTTCCTAGTGTTGACATAATCCCCAAAGGAACTGTTAAAATTTTGAGGAGTGTACCACTCTATCTCAGCAGGATTTGGAATATAGCAGGTCATCATAGTCTCCCCCTTGCTCCGCGGGTAACATTCCTTCAGTGCACGAAGATAATTCCCAGATAATTGTGACACAGAACGATTATGATTATTTGTGGAAGAACCTTCGTGACTAGCCAGCACATCATAATAAAAGGAGTCACCCGACTTATACAGGGGCAACATGAGACCCGCCTCGAAGGCTCCAACCGTAGTCAACAGATGGAACTCATCAAACTGATACTTAGATAGGAGTTCGTAAGTGATATCATCATCAGGGGCATAGAAGCGAACCTCAAAGGCTTGAAGATCATGTTTTTCCTGGAACATCTCAATATCAATATGCTTGAAAGTAACCTTCTTCTTACCAACTGAAAAACTGTGTATCACGGGGGAAGCCTCTTCCTCGTCTGCGGAATCTGACGTGGGACTCAATTATAAAGCTTTCCTTTTTGAAGGAAGATTTTAGACGGATCAGCTTTCGACATAGTACCCCTTGGAATACTTCCCCTTGAAAGAAACCGTTGGAGAAGGCGACAAAGAACTCTGCAGGGGCACTGAAGGAGGAGCCATGGAACGAAGGGGCGGAACATCCAATGTTTCACTACGAGGAGGAGGAGCCCGCGTACTCCTAGAATCATCACGGGGAGGAGCCTACGTACTCCTAGAATCTTCACGAGGACGAGAAGGAGCGCGGTTAACAGTGTACCTAGACCCAGAAGAACCCTTCGGCAGATCCCCTTTCTTAGTAGGCAAAGCCTTTGCACCAGAGGAAGATGAAACCGTATGACCACGAGGATCCGATTGCGAATATTTATAAGAACCTTCCCCAAGTGGAGATCTTTAAGAATCTCTACGCGGAGGGGATCTTGGCGGAATAGACGACGGGGTCTGGTAAGGAACCCGCGGACAATCATACATAGCTACGAGGAGATACAAAAACAGTTTAGAGGTGAATACGAGGGGGCCACCAAAGATCAAAAAACCCATAAAATGACAGTTCATCTTAGTCTCTCCCAAAAAACCTAAAACTAGAGAACAATCAATCAAAATACTGGCCTATTCGCTTTGTAAAGAAGAACAGGGGCAAGCCTATATGCTTCGACATATGTGTTCTTCATCACAAAACAAACAATATACAGCAGCAGAAGATAAACAAGTCGATACAAACAAGGGAAGATGAACAAATCAACAGTAGAAAAAGTGAAAAAAAACCCATACCTATATAGAAGGAATTCACAACACCACAAAGAAGAAGACGAATACCAACGAACAGGCAAGGGCAGACGAATCAGAAAGAATCAGGAGCAGAGCGTGATTAATGAAAAGACATGAGTAGTTAATAGCTAGAGAACAAGGAGAAAGAATAAAAATCTCTGATTTATAACATATGAAGACTGACAGGGAGAGAATGAAAGTTATTTCTAGAAAATTTTCACATTCTCTATCTTATTAATAAGCTAGGGAGCAGAACCGTAACTGTCCCCTCCTTTTAAGAATGCAATTATTACATGGGTTGGGAAACGTGCCCGAATATTTATGGGAAGTTATTACGAGAGAGATGAGGAATATGTAACGTTACTTTCCTTCTAAACTCCCACTAACACCCAAGTCAGAAGGAAAGGAGCAAATTGTGCGTACATATTTAACCATCAGCCACGTGTTTATAAAGAAACACGTGGAAGGCATGCGAACCAAGCCATCAAAACATGATGAGACACGCTCACAACCAAGAAGCATGCCCCATCAGCATCAGATCTTCGTCCAGATAATCCGATGGCAGAAAATTAAGGTGTACCAAAGTATGATGTTACTGCGGAGCACAAAATAGCCCCCAAAGATCAACTTTCTCTTATCCCCAGAAAGAGCCAAGATCAACGGCGAGGAGCAATTTGACTGACACGGATGTGACAGGGGCAGAAGACACTTATCTGACACGAGCAAACGTCTCAACTACCCGCATTAAACACTCTGAGCAGTGTACGTGTCAATCAACCCATAGGACGAACGAGGACAACCCTTCGTGATCAAGCATGGAACGCAGGGGGCATTGTAAAAGACGAAGACCTCTGCGTGATGGACACAAAGCACAAGAAGATAAGATTGCAACGGCCTCTCAGAAGTAGGACCCACGTTCCAACCCTATAAATACCCCTCTCCACTAAGAGAGAAGGGGTCGACCCATCCACGATCCTTAGAAGAGAACATAAGAGAGAGAGAAATATGAAGAGTAAGTAAATCCCCTGCTTCCGCAGACCTATGTATATTCAAAATTCATTCGTCTTTGTAAGTATTCAATATATAGTGAAACACCAACCTCCGTGGATGTAGGGCTTAGTACCGAACCACATAAATCTCCATCTTATTTATATTTCATCCTTATGATTCGTATTTGTGTTCGTATTTATAGTCTTACTCTTCATACGATCATTTTCCTGATATTATTCGACTAGGCAGTGATGAGACCGAGGGCTTTGAGTCGATGAATCGATAGTATCATTTACTTTATGCACGTGCCTTTTAAGTCAAGAGTTTTTAGCATGTGCGAACATTGTTTGTGAACACGTAGAAGCATCACGTGATTTATGTGTTCACAGGAAATAAGATTGATTACGAGTATTTAGCCATGTGAAAGCTTGATGAAGTTCAATATATATTTCCAAGGTTGTGTTGATACCATTCATATACATACATTATTCGACAAGTTACTGGTAATTTCGAGAAGAAATAGTAGTAGGATTTGATTTAATTTTTTAATTTTTTTTTTTGTAAAGATCACTCATCTGTAAAACTGTAAAAACGAAAAACAAAAACATTCGGATAATGAGAGGGATCTTCGGTGTAATCACGACTAATTTTATGTATACAGTGATCGATCAATTTCTTTTTTTTTTAATGCAAACAGTTCCATGTAACTACTTCGGAGTAGTATGAAAGGGTTTCAAATTGACGAGGAGGAGGAGGTCGTTTGAAATTAGATATTTAGATTTGAATTCTGATGCCATTCATGCGATAAATGAACAGAAGTAGGAGAGGTAAATGATTTTTACAGTTAGACCCACTAAATGGAGTAATCAACAAAAGACGACCTAATATTTTAGGGTCTGCGGAGAGAATAATCAAAGGCACTGTAAAGTAGGTTTTTATCATAAATAATCGTTGCCGGAGAGACCTACATGCACGGAGTGGTTCCGAGCATTATGTACACAATTAACTACAACAGTGTTATGTACTCTAGCTTTGGCAGATG
Source organism: Papaver somniferum (assembly GCF_003573695.1). Lineage (NCBI taxonomy): Eukaryota > Viridiplantae > Streptophyta > Magnoliopsida > Ranunculales > Papaveraceae > Papaver > Papaver somniferum. The sequence goes on from NC_039359.1 coordinate 146,357,943, forward strand.
CCATCAAACATGTTTTTCAAGTTGGTCCGCTACTAGACTACGTACACGAGGTACATACATACATCGCCATGAAAGAAACATGGAAATTAGTAGTTAATAAATTGTTGGGATTATATGTTTTAAAAACATTATTAATTTTCAAAAAAATAATGTCTCATTTAAATGGTTTTATTGTGACATTCATTTTTTCTTTAAAGAATATATTAATTTCGCTTTTAATATCAAAAACCTTTTTTTGTTGAATTGGTTAATGATGCTAATTACCAACTTATTAATGCATTTCATTTAATTTTATTTAATTCTTTGACTATTATAAATCAGATTTTGATGAAAAGAATTGAGAGAGTAGTTGAAACTTTTTTAGTGAGAGAGTTTTTCTTTTATGTTTTGGTGTTAAAAAGAACTTGGAGAGTTGTTGAAATTCTTTTTGTTGTGAGAGAGTTTTTCTTTTATGACTTGGGTTTACAAAAGAAAGATTTTCAGAGAAAGAAAAATAAGTGTGTGAACATCTCTTATTTTTCTAAATGAAGTGTAGAAGTTTCACATCCTCTCATCGTGCAAGAGCGATTGTGTAAGAAATTAATCTCGGATGTTTTATCCTGGGGACGACGCGCCATTGAAGAACTGCTTGCACAATCTTGGGCAGAGCCGCGAAACGTCTTAAAGATAGCGACCTAGTCCGCGACTCATCCATAACGTTGTTTGTTTCGTGTTTGATTTTATTTGTTGTGCAGGCATAATTCGGCAATTGTTCCAACAATTTTAAGACGATTTATTCTGCCATGGATACCAAAAGAAAACAATTTCTCAAACGCGATAAGTATCATTGTTTTATTTTTTTTGATAGAATTATAACCAGAATATTTTTTCTTTAACGATTGAACATGATGCTTGAGATTTTAGGTAACCTGATACCTAAAGTTAATTTTATGTCTAATATTGATGGACTAGGAATAACATGGTTAAATATTTTTTCTTTGTGAACAGTTGACATAAACAAATATTGTTGATGTTAAACGAATGTTTTTAACATGTTGTAGAGTCTTATTTTTATCTCTTACACGAAACTTGTAGATCAGGAACTTATCTTAAAACCCATTTCAAGTTTTCAATTTGGGTTTTTATTTTGAGAGATGTGGTGATTTCAAATCGTTGTGATGTTTGTCCAAAATAGGAGACATAATACTTGAGATTGGAGAAATGTAATAAATTACATTAAAAATCTGTTTGGATTTTTATTTCTTTCTACTCTTGTTTTGGTAATGAAAAAGAAGATTATTGTTAGAAATCAAACTAATACACCATATGTGTTTGATAATATGCTATTAGTAGAAACTTATAAGTATATGTACGATTTTATAACTAGATAAATTTGAATTTTTTTTGATGGTAAAGAGTAACTTGGAGTACTATATTTTGATAAATTTTTAAGTAATTATGTAAGTGCATAAATTACTTATTTTTGGTTTCAAATGCTCACATGTAAATGATTGTGACAGGTGAAAATTCATTTACTTGAGCAAAATTTTATTTTCCAATGAAATAAAATTGAGGGAGATTAATCGATATGTGGAGCAATGGGTTGCTGATTTCTTTGTTGGTGCGCAAAGAATGGACAATGGTTTATAACCAATTGAGCTTAAAAGCAACTGAGGTATGTTTGATGAACTATTTGTAGTATTGCAGTGATCAAACAATGGCATTCTAAATTGAATAAATTGATTGTTCAATCTTGGAATAAATTTTAGGGAAACAAGATATTGAGAATTATTGTGTATGACAATAAACATGTGACTCATATAAGTTTGGAACTTATGAGGTGGAATTTTATACGAACCCAAAACTGAAATAATTAGAAACCTAGTCAAAACTAATATGAATATCAACTCTCACCAAGAAATCAACATAATATTGATTATAAATTTAATTGCTATTCTTGCACGGCAATGTAAGGATACAAATGTTATTAACAATGCTTTTCAAGCCAAGTTAATGTGAATTGTGGATACGGTGATAGGTTGGTATTTATTGGTGTTTTTCACTATGTTTGTTTTGATAGGTTATGGTTCAAAAGTTGAACCTAATGAATTTGAAAGAAAGTGGTGTTGAGATATACTCACATCACTAGGATTTACGGTATTGGTACGATCTCAAAGTTTACTTTGAGTAGAACAATTTTATTAAAAAATGTTCATACTTCCGAAATGAGAAAGAATTCTAGTTTCCGCCTATCTTGTTACTAACAAGATTCATATTAGAAATTTGTTGAACTTGATCATTGCACTACTACAAATGATAGGTTATGGATAAAATATTTGAATATAATATTACAATTTATCATAACATGAATTGAATTTTGAATATTTGAAATATGAGATTTTGTCATGCTTTTAAGAAATGAATGAGTTAGTAACGAATGAGAGCATGTTATAGTTTCTTATAAACTTGGTGAATTTGTGAGTAACATGTATATAATCTTACCTAACTCATAAAAGCATGTACACTTCTAAATCTTACGCAACTTGCAATGGTTTTGGATGAAATAAAATATTAGAGAATTTTATAAAGATGCTTAGACTAACTTGTTTTGATATCAAATATGATCTATTGAGTAGTGAATTAGAAAATGTTATTATCATGAAAATTAGTTGAATTTTTATTCTCTATATTGTGTAAAACGTTTTGGGTCTAGATCATTGGTTCATTAGTTTTTCACATTTTATGGAGTCTTTGGATATTGTTTTGAAATTCTTGTTTGAGTCAAAAAATAGTGGGGGTTCATACTCTATAATTTACCAACTTTGATTAAATCAGAGGAACTAGAAAAATGAAGGTGACAAGTAATTCACTAAGAATGAACCTAGAAATGCATAACTATAGTGAGACTAAAAGTTAGTCATGAATATTTTGTTGCTGGAAAATAACTTTTTATAGAGAGTAACTTTGTTCTTCAAACTATTGAATTTTTGGCAAAAAGTTTTTATGAGCCTATTGTTTTTAGACAAGCAAACAAAAAATTGTCGACTCTTGCATTCATGTCGCTAAATAACTTACACGCTTGTTTTGTTGATGTTGTTTCTACAATGTATGATTTGTTATAGTCATAAGTAGAAATATATGCTTCTGTGTAAGTTAAGGATGAGAATCTATGTAAACCAAGCATGGAAAACTGTGTAGTTTCAACAATAAAAGAAATTATATAAGTTAGATAAGTTATCATTTATATTCTGAAAAACAACTTTAAAACAATTTATAAAATAAAAATTATTTACTTGATTCATTTGAATGATTTCAGAATTAATGAAAGTGAAATGCACAATACTATTTGTTTTGTATGCATTAGTGATTTTTTGAATTTTTATTCTAACTTATAGGATGAAAATGAAATTGAGAACATGCTTAGTTTGCTATTTGACATGAAAGACTTGAGTGAAGATGGTGTATATTTTTGAGATGAATTTTTCTTTCTCTAGATCAATTTTCATTTCAATGAAAACATAATTTTTAAAAGAGACAGAAATATATACAGTCTGACTGTAAACAAGTTTTCACTCATTTGGTTTAGTGCTAATGCTTTTGAGATTGTGTGTGATTGCACTAGACATGAGTATGGTAGCTCAATATGCTTCTTTTCTACGTGATTGACTATATATATATATATATATATATATAAGTATTTTTTGTAGCGGGGGTGTAATATATTGCTTCCGTAGTGGGGGTTTTATATTCAGATTTACCAATCCTAGTATGGAAAATTGGTAAAATATTGAGAAGGTTATGAGGTGTTTTAAACACATCATACGCCTAAAAATACACTATCTAAATGGTTACCGCAATCCTTTAAGGATGTTGCGAAGCTGATTGGACATCCTTTCAGTTGAATCCTTTAAGGGATGGAACGAATCGATCCTCTAATAGATAGAGGAACAGACATATTAATCAAATGTGATAGTACCGCGGCTATTGCATGAATTGAGAACGTAACGACAACTACAAGAGTTGATTTTTTGAGAATATGGATTATATAGTGTCTGAAAAGAGTTTTCATTATTCCTTTGACGAAAAGATTAATAAGAAGATGTGAATACATCTTAGGGATGAGGTTGATGTCCATTGATATTGAGTCATTTGTGATGGATACCAACCTAGAAATAGGTTCAAAGGGACTAGACGAAGTCATAGGTGATATGGAGATGCGAGAATCATGATTTTGAAGAATTCATCCCACGGCATGATATCCTGAAGGGAGTAAAGGTTGAGTTTAATTTTTAGATTTTAATTTTTAAACTCTTAATGATGTTTATATCTCTATTTAGAGTGTGGTACTTTCAGGAGTACTCTTGATAAACTCACCTATGTGAATGTGAAAGTGTGGTCGCTTTCTATGAGAATATGGGTAGTTCTCTAGATCATTCATTAAACCGGGATACAAGCACAGGGCCGTAATGTGCTGGCTTTAGACTTTACACTAGTATAGTCGTGTGTGTTAAGCAATCTTTTTATCTCCTAGAGTTCAAGACTTACGTTCATTCTATGGTCATATTTTAAGAGAACCTATTGACACTACGTACGGGTTCAAGTCGCAAGACACCTTTGCTTATGCACAACTCTGTACATTCTTGCTCAATGTTTTGAAAAATATAAGTGGGGGATTGTTGGATTATATGTTTTAAAAACATTGTTAATTTCCAAAAAATTAATATCTTATCTAAATGGTTTTATTGTGACATTTATTCTTCCTTTAAAGAATAAATTAATTTCGTTTTTAATGTCAAAAATCGTTTTTTGTTGAATGGTTAATGATGCTAATTACCAACTTATTAATGCATTTCATTTAATCTTATTTAATTCTTTGACTATTATAAATCAGACTTTGATGAAAAGAATTGAGAGAGTAGTTGAAACTTTTTTAGTGAGAGAGTTTTTCTTTTATGCTTTGGTGCTAAAAAAAACTTGGAGAGTTGTTGAAATCCTTTTTGTTGTGAGAGAGTTTTTCTTTTATGACTTGGGTTTACAAAAGAAAAGATTTTTAGAGAAAGAAAAATAAGTGTGTGAACATCTCTTATTTTTTTAAATGAGTTTATGAGCAAGAATGAAGTGTACAAGTTTCACATCCTCTCACCGTGCAAGAGCGATTGTGTAAGAGATTAATCTCGGCTGTTTTATCCTGGAGACGACGCGCCATTGAAGAATTGCTTGCACAATCTTGGGTAGAGCCGCGAAACGTCTTAAACATAGCGACCTAATCCGTGACTCAGTCATAACATTGTTTGTTTCGTGTTTGATTTTCTTTGTTGTGTAGGCATAATTCGACAATTGTCAAACGCAAATTCATACCCGAATTGATCGTCTTTGACATGTGTCAGGCGATTGTAAATATAGTAGTAATAACTATTGCTTCATTCAATCGGTTTTAAAGATAATCTGATGCCATCCATGATATTGAGCCCATCACTAAGCTAGCTGCTTTCTGGAGGGATTCATTGAACTTCCGCTTGATTCAAATGTCGGGATCGTCGTGCTGATTAAGCGCTTGCGCTGCCTTGCATCAAATTCGTATTGGCATTCCCAAACTTCATAAATAATGATGCTTATGATATGCAAATGGGGGTGAAGACCATGGGAAAATAAGATAAAGAGTACTTTTCAACATCTAGTGCATTTGTAATCGGATTTTGAGCAGCCCATCAATGACTCTAGCAATAGCATTCTAAAAGATCCAAATGGGTCCACCATCTGTAACTGTCGGTGTGATATCGTTAAACTTCAACGACCAAATCTTCCTTACAATAAATGAATTCTGACCAATAAATCCTGCCTAACCACCTTAACTCATTAAGCATATATTACTACCTATCAAGTAGTGTACTATAGAGCACCACCCCTTTCTTTTTTCTTCTAAAATAAAATTAAAAATGTACTATGTTGGGGATCCAATGGTAGTTGGAGGCTCTTCTCTTGCCGATTAGAGGATGATAATGAGTAAAATGGGCCCAGTTGTTTCTCTCGCCGGGATTTTCAACGAATTTTTATGTCAATGTGCAAATGACATACACCCGGGGATGATATACACACCGAGAAAGAAATCTCAACTCCTTTCCCAGTCATTCATTGGGGGCAACCTTTTGTGTGACGGGTCCAATAATTCGGTGAGATGCCGGAAAGAAATCGGGATTTCACCCTCAATTTCTTTAATGTTTTCGTGCATGCACCCAATTAGAGCGCTAGATAAACCTAAATGTACCCAAATGTTTTTTTAACTGTAATAAGGGCTATTTTTATAATAATATTCAAATTCAAAATTTTGTTGAGCCACGTGGATGGCCAAACGGGTTTCTCCATTGGTAAAACAGGGCAAAATAGACCGATTTGGTTTTCTAGGACCCACTAGTATTTCTTTTTTATATAAAATGTTTTCTAAGATAAAGATGAAAAATAAAATATATTAATATTTAGGTGAGATAAAATATGATAAAGTGAGATAAAATAAGATTAAAAAGTACGCGAAAACTCCTAGAATTTGTGTTGGAACTGCTCTAAGCCCTATTTATAAGCAAGTATTGAAGAACGTAAAAATTACAAAGAACCGAAGCTTATCGAGCTATTTGATCAGTGTATGTGAGTAGAATTTCATTTCATCTTTCATCGTTGTTTTCTGTAGTTTATTCTGTTATATTTTCCTTCATTTGTTCTTATGAAAGTATGATACTCATTGTTGACAGTTGTGGTTCAAGCTCAACACATTTCAGTGGATATATCTGATCATCCCTACGTGTGTGCCCCTTTACGTGATTCTAAACCCTTTTGTCGTCATGGCTGGTACCATTATTGCGGCCTTATCAGCATGCTCTCCTGCTAACCATTCACTAAGAACAACATTGGTGACAAAGATTAGTGGAGGATCAGACAACGTGATTCCTCTTGGCATGAAATCAAACACGAAACCGTCTTTTAGGGGGTTGAGGGTTACAGCAAAGACCCAAGCACCTGAAAAGATCAATGATTGCGTTTATCGGGGAAACTTCACAATCAGATCGTTCGAGATTGGCCCTAATCGGATGGCAACTATAGGAACATTCTTGAATCATTTACAGGCAAGAATAAATACTGCGAACTTTTATATCATGTCTTGATATATCCTCATAGGAATATTACTAGTTATGCAAGGTTTTTATTATGATCGTAGTCATGCAAGTTAAAATGTCTTAGGCTCGATCATTTCACTCGGATGCAGGAATCAGCTGCTAACCATATTAAGGATATTGGGCTGATGGGTGATGGATTTAATTCGACGCCAGAGATGAGTAAAAGAAATCTAATATGGGTTGTTGCTAAGATGCAGGTTATCGTAGATCGCTATCCTTCTTGGTAAGCCAGTTCTTGTTTATTTTTTTGCCTTATCTGCCAGTTCATCAGAACATGCACACAACGAATAAATATTTTATAGATATAAAGTTATTCATTGCGGTACGTTTAAGTTGATTGACGGTATATCTGGTGGCAGGGGTGATGTTGTTGAAATAGATACCTGGTTTGGTGGTGCGCCTACAATGAATGGTTTCGCTATCCATTGGCTTCTTCGTGATGCCAATACTGGTGAAACTCTCGCTCAAGCTAATAGGTAAGTATGACATTAAATATTTACTAGTTAAAAATATTACAATTTCTACTCTTATTGTTGTTTACCCCATTGTTTTTAGCCCGCTTAAAAACTAATCTTAATGCAGTGTGTGGATTATGATGAATAAAAACACAAGAAAATTGTCTAGAATACCAGAGGAAGTTAGAGATGAAATAACACCTCATATAAAGGATTACCGTGTCTGGGATGACATCAAACTGTCAAAGCTTCATGACAACGAAGCTGACTCCGTACAAACTGGTGTAATTGTAAGTTAGCTCATAATTAATTAATTAGAGACTTACAGTATCTATGGTGCTAATTTCTCTCTTCTATCATCTTTGTTGACTTGGTTGATGACATTGACACCGATTTACTAAGATCGACTATAATGATAACATGAAAAAATATGCAGGCACGCTGGAGTGACTTAGATGTTAACCACCATGTGAATTTTGCCAAGTACGTTGGATGGATTCTCGAGGTAGCTAGACAATTAATTAATCCTGCTCGTCTTTTGTACTGTGTCGATCCTTGGTTTATTTCGGAAAGTTCAAAACCAATAAATATGTCAAATGATTTCGCAGAATTCTCCTATTCCGATCTTAAAAAGCCAAGAGCTTTGTGACCTATCTCTAGAGTTTAGAAATGAATGTGGAGTTGGTGATGAGCTAAAGTCTTTGACAAGAGTCGTTGAAACTGATGGTCATACTGAATGTCAGCACATGCTTCAATTTGAGAGCGGAGGGGAGGTTATGAGGGGGAGAACTAAATGGAGGCCAGCTAAACAAACCAATGCAGAAAATCTCCGAAGTCTGACTTAATAAAACTTCATTCCACCACAAAATTTACGGACAAATCCACTTTTCATTTTAGCAATACTTTTCCTTATGCTAATACCTATTCCCATTTACTTCAAGTTCTACCTAAATTATTCCAAAAAAAAAAACAAACGTTTGAGTGTGTTTGACCGTTAATAAAAATGTAAGTTAATAAGATTTTTTTTCTTTCTGTTTCAGTGTGTTATTTCTGTTTCAACTGTACACGTCTGTGTGTCACAATGGCCAAGTGTTGTAGTCTCCAATTGTAATGACAGCATGTATTAGGTCCATTTATCAGTTTGATAATCCTATCTTTGGTATACATACCAAGATAGAATCTCTGTAATGTATGGTTTCACTTCAATAAAATTAGTCTTTTCCTATTAGTCATACTTCAAATCTAACATAAGAATCACAGATTTATCTGGTAATCAGTACGGTACAGGTGAAACAATTACGAGCTACTACTTATGCAAGATCATTCGGGTTGCAGGAAACACTGCTAACCCATGTAAGGGGTGCTAGGCTATTGGGTGATGGACTTGGTTCGACGCCGGAGTGATTAGAAGAAATGTAATCCGGTTTGTTGCTAAGATGCAGGTTCTGTGGATCGGTATCCTTCTTGGTAAGCCAGTTTTTTTTTCTTTGCCCGCCTCAAATTCATCTAGTAGTTCTCTGAGTATACCATGCATAGTAATGCAGTGTGTGGATTATGATAAATAAGAAAACAAGGAAATTTGTCTAAAATACCATAGAAAATTATCCTCGCATTTTTAGGGGCCACCGAAAGGAATTAGGGGTCAATAATAAGACAAAATAGGGTCATCCAAACCTAAATGAAAGTTAGCCGTTATCTTGCGTATTTCGTAATGGCAAAATTGCCCTTCCATAATCGGTAGTTTAATTACAATCGGTAGTAAAGTGTGTTATTTTAATCTCCGAATATACTCAATTTTCGAATTTTAGTACTACTATAATCGGTAGTAAATTTAACTTCCGAATGTATATTGACCCCAAAATGAGATTTTGCCAAAATTCTAAGATTTTCAAACTTTTGTACTACCATAATCGGTAGTAAAGTGTATTACTTTGACCTCCGAATATACTCAATTTTCGAATTTTAGTACTACCATAATCGGCAGTAAATTTAACTTCTGAATGTATATTGGCCCCAAAATGAGATTTCGCCAAAATTCTAAAATTTTCAAACTTTGGTACTATCATAATCGGTAGTAAAGTGTATTACTTTAACCTCAGAATATACTCAATTTTAGAATTTTGGTACTACCATAATCGGCAGTAAATTTAACTTCTGAATGTATATTGGCCCCAAAATGAGATTTCGCCAAAATTCTAAAATTTTCAAACTTTGGTACTATCATAATCGGTAGTAAAGTGTATTACTTTAACCTCAGAATATACTCAATTTTCGAATTTTGGTACTACCATAATCGGTAATAAATTTAACTTCTGAATGTATATTGGCCCCAAAATGAGATTTTTCCAAAATTCTAAAATTTTCAAACTTTGGTATTATCATAATCGGTAGTAAAGTATATTATTTTAACCTCCGAATATACTCAATTTTCGAATTTTGGTACTACCATAATCGGTAGTAAATTTAGCTTCCGAATATATATTGGCCCTAAAATGTGATTTTGCCAAAATCCTAAAATTTTCAAACTTTTGTACCACCATAATTAGTAGCAAAGTGTGTTACTTTAACCTCCGAATATGCTCAATTTTCGAATTTTGGTATTACCATAATCGTTAGTAAATTGTGTTAATAAGTGATGCTTATTATCTACCCATTGTGTTCATGGCCTAAAATTCAAATTTTCAAAACTTAATAAAATTTCGAAATTATCTACTTTCACAATCGATAGTTAATGGTGTTCATTATCTACCTGTTGTGTGTAACTTTTAGTACAGAGAAATTAGATTTTTTTGAATCAAGAATAATCGGTAGGTAAAGTAGATTATTATCTACCGATTATGTTTCTGCTACTGCAAATCCAAAAACATCAACCATAATCGGTAGCTAAAGTAGATTATTATCTACCGATTATGTTTCTGCTAGTGTAAATGCAAAAAAAAATTCGGATCAAAATTTTGATTTCAAGTAATCAAATCCTAATTTTGAATCACAGCTACTATCATTTATTCGTTTTGTTTGTTTAACTCCTTTTTTTTTTGATGTTCTAAGTTTCAACTCTAAGGTTAATGAATTTTGAGTTTAAATTTTAAACAATCAATCAAAACATTTGTTTGATCGACGATCTTTTTTTTCAATCAAAACTAAAATGATGAAAAAAATTCAATGGGTAGAAAAGAGAAGAAGAAGAGGAATGATATGAGGGACATATGTTTAGATTTAATATAAAGGTAAAGGATAATATATACACTTTAGTATTTTTAAGACACCCCTTAACCATCTTCAATGGATGGGAATAAAAAAAGTGGCCCCTAATTCCTTTTGAGTGGCCCCTAAAAATGCTAGGAAAATTATAGGTGAACTGGGTGCCGAATCTTCATGACACAATAGTGCTGATTTTGTCCAAGCTAATTTAACAAGGTGATTATCATTAAGATTGAAGGAAATCTTTCCATCTCGGTGTTAAGTTTGAATACTAATGGCAACTTTCCTATTGTATACTCTCGGGATCAATGTATTGCGTTTCAGCAAGCGAAACAGAGTAAATTTGAATTCCAATGATCGAGGAATTATTTGATGACAGGAAGAAGTATTATCCGGTAATTAAAGTGAATTGTTTTGAACCAAGTGGTAAGGCATATTCTTATGCACATGGAAAACATCATATTTTGTCATATATGCACCCATTATGGGTATGCCAAAGTGCCAAATATATGTGACTATATGTCAATTATAACATATAGGCATATACGGGAGACTTTCGAGCGAGCGATAGAGACTCCATCACTAGATGGTCTAAATATCCCTCGTTGATAATTCCAGCGCCAGCGCTAGCCAAGATGTTGCTTGCTGGTCTGATCATCGCTTATTAGTTTCTCTTCCAACAACTATAATTTCCCCACTATATAAGTACCGAATTTCAAACTCATTTCAACTCATACCAGAATTTCTAAATCTCTCTAGAGTTTCTCAATCTCCAATTCTTTTCATCACTCTTACAATTCCTCAGAGAGCAGGGCGATAATATGAACATGGCTGAGTTCGTAGCAAACCAACATGCTGGCGAAAATCAAAGAGTCGTTAATCGTGCCAATATGCGAAGTCGAATTAGGAAGCGATTACCAAAATTTACTACTGAGGAAGATGAATGTATTTGCAGGAATTATGTTTTTTGTATTGAGAATATATTCGGAGAAGAATCCTGTCACCAAATTTTTTGGGAAAGGATATTTGGAAAATTTCAAGAACAACCCCAGCAATCGTGATGTTGGGTGCTGTCTCATAACTTCAGTGTAATGAATACAAAAATTAGTAAGTATCTTGTCTTACTTACAGAAGGTTAAAACTTTAAGGATGCTGAAACTATGATCGAACTTGAACAAAGGTGTCGTATGGAATATCGTCGCCTCTACGGAAATGACTTCCAATTTGTAAGTTGTTTGGAGATTTTAAGAGTGTTGCCAAAATATAATCCACTATTTATGTTTTAATTTCTTAGTTTTCCACCTAAGTCATTAAGTTTGAAAGTTCTTTTAAGTATTAAGTTTTACAACTTGTGTTATTTTAGGTTAAACAAAAATGTATCCCTACTTAAAATGTAAGATTGGATTAAGAATAAAATTAAGCTTAATCTTTAACAATACGAGTAGAGCTGGAAAACGGGCGGGTCGGGGCTGGCTTGTGACCAACTCGCGGGTTACGGGTTAATACAAGCCTAAGCTTGCGGGTTGAAATTCTTCACGGGTGGTCATTTTTCCAACCCGCGACCGTCCCGGGTAAAGCTTGCGGGTTCACGGGGGCTCACGGGTTAGCTGGTTTTTGTTGAGTCAACTCGCCAGAAATCGATTTTTAGGCTATTTCCGGCCACATTCAGGCCATCTAAAGCTCATTCCCTACAACCTAAGTACTTAACATTCATCATTTCATCTAATTCATTTGATATTTCGATTCAAAAACTTAAAATTGCAAAACTAAACTAATTTTGCATTTAAAGGATTAAAGGAATACAAATACTAGTAGTAGTTTAATACTTTAGTTACAGTACTTCACCAGTTCATGATGATATTTTCAACAAAGAAAAAAAACCTCCGAGACTGTAGTAATACCATTGTTTGTAATTTGTATCACCAAGTGCGACAATAAAGATATTAATAACCACTTCCTGCACAAAATATATATTGTGTGGTTAATCAAAAAAAGTGTTAATTGTCCAAAAAAAACATCTCCAATCTCTTTTCCATGCAATATTTGGAGACACTGGTAAGTGATAAATAATTGTTTGTCCAAAAAACATTCTCATATTCCATTACTATCTTTGAGTTGCTCCAACTATTCAATATAAATCTGTAATTTCAAGAAAAAATAAACCAAACAAAAGAAAAGATTCGAGTCAAAAACATGGAATTTGCATAATTACCCCGCTTTATATTGAATAAGTACGCATACTAATTAGACGCATAAGAGCTTACTTCCTCCACATCCTCCACTGCATCAGGTTCAAATCCTAATACATCTTCTTCAGTATTCCCATTGTTCTCGTCCATATCTTGTTTTCCTACATGGATAAAAACAACCAATGTTATATATAAGATTTAGACATTCAACTAAAAAAAATATTACTGATTTGCTTACCAATTCCATATTCCCAATCACGAGTTGTTATCAACGCCTCAGCATTTTCAGGTAATAAGGAATTGCGAAATCGATCAATTACCCTTCCTCCAATGATAAATGCAGATTCTGAAGCGACAGTTGAAATAGGAATTGACAAAATATCCCCTGCCATTCTTGAAAGTACCGGAAATCGTTGTTCATGGTTCTTCCAATAGTTTAGGATGTCAAGTGGTGAATTTAGACAACCTCTGTACGACTCGCCAAGATATTCATCTAACTCTGACAAGTCAGTTAGTACATCACCACCACGTTCCTGTGTTGCAACATATTCCTGCATGAAACAACCTAGAAGTGAGTGAACTATGAATATATGAGTCTTAAAATTCTTAGAAACAAGCTAACACCATCAAATGCTACATCCACAGCTGGCAGTAATTCAAAAGACAAACAGTATTCTACTACAAGGTTTTTAAGATGAAAAGCAATAATTCAAAAGACTAAAATCTTCGCAATATAACTGGGCACCACTAACATGAATTAGAGTTCAGTAAGCTTTAAAATTACCTGAAAGAAATCACTCCCTTCTTGGGCAGTAGAATTCCCACCATTTTGAATACCCAAATTTTGAGTAGCACAACTGTTGGAAGCTCTTGAACTTGACAAGGTGTAATACTCATTAAAAAGTGTTGTCATATTACTGCGCACTTTATTAACTTGACGTTCTAATTCTCTCACCTCAGGATACAACTTGGAGTAAGTAAATTTCACAAAATTCATTTTCGATCTAGGATCTGACACAACTGTCATAGCCAATATAGGACTCAACTCCTTCCAATAACTATCAAATTTTACTTGCATCTCTTTTACCATGTTCCTAATGAATTCAATATCATTTCTGCTTTCTTTCTTTAGTGAAACCTGAACTTGACAAATTCTTTAAAAATACAGATTGGAAGTAGGATACTTACTACCAGAAAATATTTTTGTGAGATCATGAAACACCTTGAGAAACTTTGTGACTACTTCAATTTGTTCCCATTCTTCATCAGTTGGACAGTCTTCATAGTATGAATCTACCAACTACAAATGAGAGAAAACTGGCTTATACAGGATACAACTATCTAACATAAGATAAGTTGAATTCCACCTGTATAAAAAAAACATTCAGTGAGTATATAATAAACATTAATACAATTCTCTAACTTTATAAGTTATAACAGAATAGAAGTGGAATCCCACATTGTCTTTACGTCTTGACGAATACCCCTTTTTGTTCCAGACATTCCTAAAGTATCAACAATGTTCAAGAACTTTTGTTTTCTTACTTGAGACTTTTTAAGGGACTTCACTGACGCTCTTATCTTAAGCACGACTGGATCAATCTTCTTAAGTCCTTCTTTTACAATAAGAGCTAAGATATGAGCACAACAACGCACATGAAAGAATTTTACATCGTTGAACAAGATCTTCTTTGCAACAAGTCTACTCTTCATAATTCCAGCACAAGCTCCGTTATTTGCAGCATTATCTAAGGTGATGTTGGATAGCTTGTCTTCAATTCCCCAATCTTCTACAATAGCAAATAACTTAGCAGAAAGGTGTTCACCTGTTTTGAGGTAGTAGAAAGAAGAAAAGTTACCATGAAATTATAATGAAGATAAAGAAATAAAAGTAAGTGCTTTACCTGTATGAGGTGGTGGAAGAGGAAAGAAATTCAGAATCTTCTTTTGCAACAACCAATCTTTATCAAGATAGTGCGCAGTTAAGCTTATATATCCAGTAGTTGTTACAGAAGTCCACATGTCTGATGTTAGACATATCCTACATGTAAGGGTGAGTCATACACATTAGCACATCATATTAATCAATTACTCATACATAAAAGTATAAACAAAACATATGGGTCATTAGGATTTGAAATTTTGAATCATACCTGGAGCAAGTTTCAATCTGTTGCGAATAAATTCTTTTTGTGCTTTATGTTTCTTTACTACATCGGCTTTCCCAGTATTCCTTGATATTGGTTTAGCATCCTCATTTAAATAAGTACATATATCCCTAAATTCTTTCCATTCCACCAAAGCAAATGGAACATTTCTTGCAATGAGTAATGCTGAAAACAGATCTCGTAATTTCATCTGATCAATTTTGCGTACGCGGATAGACAACTGGCCATTGTTTGCAGATAATATCATCTGCCCTACATCCATAGACTGACGGTTAGGGCACTTATGCCTTTTCATGGCTGAGGTTCCACCTTTTTGGATTTCATATTTATATCCTACATTACAAGCCTTGCACACTCCCTTCTTTAACGAGTTTAAAAAATTCCCAAACTTGGGATCTAAGTTTATTTTTCTTTCCACGTGAAACTGGTGCAGGACAGGCAGGTGCACAACCAACAGTTGGATCCTCATTCACAGAATCTAGCATCTCAACATCATCATCCTCACCGTCACTACTCATAACATCATTATAATGGTCTTATAACTCTTGTTCTTGTACACTTGACATACTGGAGTGGATGGAGCCACACAAAACAGGTCAAAGAGTCATTCAGAAACGTGAAAAATACATAAACAAAAAATACAAGCAAAACATCTCATTTGCAAATTACAAGTAACAAGGTACATCATACATGTAAATAAATTCCAACAAAACTATTATAGTACATGTATTTGCAAGTAACCCAAAACAATAGCACAAAATTAGAGCTAAACACATCAGAGAGAGTGACTAGTTAGAGCTAATTGAAAATCACCAAATACCAATGCTTCTGCACCCCTAATTAGCTAGTATCCAATTCAATTTAAGTGCCAGATTCAAAATTCAAAAAGTTTAACATTTTTTACAAACCGAAACAAGTATCATTCTTGCAAGTTGCATCTAACAAACAAATCCCCTAAATCTCTGTAAAGCATACTAATGAGTAATGATACAAATATGAAACAAACAACATAAAAAATCCAAGCAAAAAAGCCCTTTTTTGTGTGTGGAAAGAACACAAACATCATGAAATTAAGAACACATGTACTCAAGAAGTGTTTGCCAATCTTCACGACAGTCCTAAGAACATTAAAGATTTGTTAGGATTCCTATGTAAAACCCTAGAAGAAGAAATTAAAGAAGAAAATATAAAGGATAATCTGATTACCTGCCATCCTTTAATCTTTAGATCAAAGTACCTTCCTTTGATCTTTAGATCTAACACTTTTTAAATCTGTTGTTTTCTCCGTCAGGACTCAGGGAAGTATGAAGAAGAAGAAAAAAAAGGAAGAAGAAAGAAAAGGAAGGCTGTTGCTGCGCTAGGGTTTGTCCGCTTTCATATGAGGGAACTGGGGAAGACATGTAAACGTTTATAGTGTGCGACACGCGGCCTAAATAATATATGTGGATGTGGGTGGGGAATGGAATTACGGGTTTACGGGTACAATTGCGGGTTTCACAGTACGGGTCGGGTTAAACCGTTTCTTCACAAGACGCTAATTCTCCAACCCGCGTCCGTCTTGTTTAGGAACCATCCGGGACGGGTGCGGGTTTTCATGGGACAAGTCGGTTCAACCCGCGGGTTTTTGGCTGGTTTGCCAGCTCAAAATACGAGTCATATTTTCAAATTCATTAAACTTCGAATTAATCATTAATAGTCATTTTACAAAACATAAAACTAGACAATAATAATTTGAAATATAGACTTTAAAAAATAAAAAAACTGTTGTAGGGCCTATGGCCCATAGATGTGCGGCTTAACTAGGTAGTTAGGGTTTTCCCATGGTTGTATATAAAGCGTACTCTGCTATGTAATATGGTTGCTGCCCATCAATATAATCTCTCTTGCCTTTCCTCATATCCATGGCTTTCTCTATGTTTTTCCCTAAAACACGTTATCAGCCCGATGCTGTTCCGCAAAGCTATATGGGATCGATTGATTTTTCTTTCTTCTCCACAGATGATTTACATCAAAACTGAAACAAAATAAGCTAAGTTGGATTTTTTCTTTTCACTTTTTTTTTTTTGATTTTGACATATATATTGGGTATATTAAATTTGCCATGAAAATTGATTTAATTAGGAATTTAATAATGTTTTGATTAAACGAAATTACAAATTAGGAATTAGGGATTATTTTGATGGGCAACAACCATATTACATAGCAGAGTATTTTGGTACCCTGTATATACTAATCAGGGGTTATTTGATTAATCTTAGTCGTTTGTAACCAAGAATTATTTCGATTCTTATTTTGGTACCCTGTATATACTAATCAGGGGTTAATTTGATTAATTACGGGTTACTTTGATTAGTTGTCTGTGTATGTATATATACTAGTCAGGAATTGAGGTTTAATTTTAATCGTGTTTCTTGTAATATGAGGTTTACTTAGTGGAAAACATGGGGGAAGAAAACCTGGTTGTTTGCGTTTCTCGAGGAGAAGAGAAGTCGCTGTTCGTCCTTTTCCCATGGAAATCTTTTCATCTTCTTATGTCCAAGCGAGTGGGATCGTCGTTTCCTGTACAACGATTTGTCCCGTCCCGGTCCGGATCATGTCCTATCCCGTTCCGGATCCTAGCTGTTCTGTCCCGTTCCGGCTTCCAGCTGTCCTATCCCGTTCCAGCTCCAGTTCCGGGTCCCAGCTGTTCTGTCCCGTTCCGGTCCCAGGCTGTTCTGTCATGTTCGTTTACATGTACAGGGGGACCAAAATATATATGCACATGCACAGGAGTTTGGTTCTGTATATGCATGCATTGTACAATACTACAATGGGAACCGAAGCCTAAGGTTAAGGTATGTAACCAAAAACTGAATACTTTTTGGGTTTATTTTTTTTTTTTTTGTTTAGAACAATGGTTGTTCTATTTTTTATCTTTGTTTTAAGATAAGTCCATACCATATAAACGGTCAATTTAAATTATGACTGTTGACCTTGTTCATTAAAAATTTTGGTTAATGTTATTTAGTTCTCTTGAATATGATATTGGCTAGAGTTGAATGATGTCTTTTGTACAATTGGTTGTACCAACTCGATTCAATATATTTATTTGCGGTTTACAAGTACTTGAACACCATTATTGGATACTTGATATTTCCCCCCAAATTTAAATGTTCCGTGGAATGTAATCCAATTGCTCGACTATTAAGAGTCGGTAATTTTCAAAAGATACGTCGCAAATAAAATCACATGTATTCCAATTTTTGTGAAGGAACTCACAAAAGATGATATGAGTCACAAAATTTTCATTTCTTTACTTCATTCCATAATACTAACGAACCGATATATGTTGAAGTATGACAACAAGAGAATTATCTTTAGTAATATATTCAACCTAAAGTAAGTGGTTGACATGTATAGTGAGTTTCTCTTGGCCTATTGAGATAAAGAAATTTCTCAAATTAAGCTAAATGTAGCAAAATTGAAAATGGAAAGAACCCCAAAGTAATGAGGGTTAGACGTACCGACTCATATAAAGCATGTGAAAAGGGAGATCTATATCATGAGACAAAATTATTTTTTTTTTCCCAACAGTAATGACACCAAAGTATAGGTATGAATTGAACATGGGATCAGCTAAGATGTAATTCTAGCTCCCATCATAATAAAAGAGTTGGAAATGCACCTGGTCATAGGTGTTGGTATATACAATGTAATGTGTATGTGTATCATAATAACAACCAATTTTCACAACAACTTTAATGGCAACAAGAACTTTGCCTGGCGAATTCCCTATCTTATCGAGCGCAGTACTGCTCATTTATTTTTTTCAAGATAGAACAAAGACGTCGCAAAATCTCTAGATGTACCAAGAGATAATCACACCTTGTTAAATTTCCAAGTAACCCGTGCAAATGGATATCATATGGAACATCAAAATGATGAGAATGTAACTGATTGCATCTTTTATAGTCTCTAATATATTTGGAAGGAAATATATTTTAGAGAAACTAATGAGTCAATCTAGTGCAACGTAATTCATTATAATATTTGGATTATTGAATCCATATTGACTCCGACGATGAAATTTTGGAAACTGACTCATACATGCTTTGGGCATAACCATAAAGAAACATTGGTTGTGACATGATTTCTTTGAAAGAACTCATACAAATATCACTTTATTTGAGTGTACGAAAATGGAAAAAAGATTGACAAAATGCAAAGTGACGACATATATCTCAATAAGTGTTTTCTAAATTACTAGATGCACAACCCCCTTCCCACTACGCTTTTAGGTAAGAAAGCATATCACTCATTTTTACAAAGTCTTCAGTAAAACAGGATCGATACCATCCTAACATGCAAATGGTAAAATTTCCATATTACAAAGAAAATAAGGTGAAATTTAGAAAAATATTCATGCAGAATGCGGACCATTAAAGTGACTGGTGGATCTAGTGAATGTTTTGACATTTTGGACTAGTTATAGTTCCCAAGAAATTTGCTTTTGAAAACTCCTAGCACATATTACACAATGCAAAGTGCAAAGGCTAACCACCCTTGTTAATGCTAGAGAATTTACATCAAAAGGACTTGATGAATATTGCATGTTTAATAGGATCAATATAGCATCTTATACCCAATGGTCTCGCAGAAGCTACCATCAAAGGTTACAGATGGTGTCTAAGGAATGGGTTATAAGTACCAACCTACCTTTAATTGCTTTGGAGATACGCAATATTACGCGCGTCTTTACTTACTTCGTTTTAGAACCCAATGTTAGTCAACCTTTTCTGCGTACCAGTTGGTAACTGAATTTAAGCCTGATATTTGTGTTCTTACGCATTTTTGGTTGTATTATATATGTGCCATTACGAGTCCACATCGTACTATGATGGGTCACGAAAATGATTAAGTAATTTTGTTGGATATTTACTCTCAACAATTACCCGCATTTTAAAACTTTTGGCAGGAGATCTCTTACCGCTAGATTTGAGGGTTATCACTTTAATGAGACAGTCTTCCCGTCGTTAGGGGGAGATAAGAAAAAGTATTTCTAAGGGAACGATAGGAATTGTCGTGGTGTGTTCCCACTGTGTCTCATTGTAGATGGGGAAAAACAATTTGCTGGTTTTTAAGGAATTGAGGAGACGACCGTACGGACGAGACTCCTCGAACCGAGCGAAATGTTAAACTTCACACAGATGCACCGCTGCAAAGGGGGTGCTTTAGATTCGAGAGATCAATCTGTAGTACTCCGGCCTAAATCAAGACAATCATCGTTCCAGAGTAAATTCGGTCACAAGAGAGGATGGGTTGATCTGTAGGAGGGAAGCTGAGAAATGTGTGGAATCAATGGTAATCAAAGATTGTGGGTGTGTGAATTCTGAATACGATAAGCTCTGAGTGATTGAAATTGCTCAATTGAGGGTAGTGTCTCAATTGATGAGTTGATGATCTCGTGTTGTTAGTTTGACGTGAGATTGATGATACTGTTGATGCTGATGATTTAATCATGATTCAGAGACTTATTTATATTGCTGGAATTGTAGACACCATGATTCCATGAAGTGTGACAGTTGATGGAATCAAGGAGTGGGGAAGTGGAGATCGTGTTTGAAACCAGTTGCTCAACGTGTGGAGACTTGGTCGATTTTCCATCCACTACCTCGTGAATTCCTTCAACTGATTGCACGACTTGCTCACATTCCATCGTGTGTTTGAACACACGTGCCGTAGACCACCAGACCAAAACCCTATGTGATATACCCCCAAGTGACACGATTGACGTCTCGTGGTTTGATGGGACGATGAGTCCATGTAGTCGTTGAGTTGAACATGATGTTCTGAAACTCATGAATTGAACATGTCATGTGACAGAGGTATGGTTCTTACAATAAAGTGAGCAAGTATTGCTCATTCGATGGATCGTTGAATATTGATTGTTGAACCAATATTGAGCAAATATTCCTCATCTGAGCAAGTGCTTCTCATGTGATGAATTGTTGAATATTTGATCGTCTGAGCATGTGTTGCTCATCTGATGGATTATTGGCAGCGTACCAAAAATATTAATTAGAATACTGGTCATTGAACCGAGCATAATTAATAAAATTAATGACCATGAGGTCGTCTATAAATTATTAAGGTTAGATTCTGGAACGATGATCATTGGATTCAGAAATCCTAATTTGATCAATTGATGAAATTCATGGTTCGTCAGAATTTCAACCATGGGACAAAGGAGGGAGCGACTACATGGGACCTTGGATCAACCATGTGGTGTCCATATGCTCACGTGAGCAAATACGAAGAACTCCTGAAGAGTTGACGATTTATTGGTGGAAGAATGATAAAATGCTGGCTTAATCATTTATTCAAAAATGCTCGTCTGAGCCTTAGGTGAGAAAACCTAATTAATTATGACGAGGCGAGGGACCGACCATGGAGTCATGAAACCGGCCCTGGGTTGTCACGTGACCGCCTGAAGATCACTTCATCAAAATCCAAAGTGTTTGGAAGAGTTTTGGACCTAATACGAGCAATTGTGAAAATTAGGTCAAAACTGTGAAAATTGATGGGACCGGCTCCCGTGGGCCAAAGAGATAATCTTGGTCGTTCAAGATAGCGTTCTCGTGTCCCCAAGGCGTCCGCGTCTCAGTCCTGAGAATTTTGATATTTTCTGGCGTGCAATTGAGCATCCATTCGAGAAAATATGCCAAAATTAGGGTTTCGACGAAACTGAGGAAAACACCATAAGATGATGAAAAATAATTATAAAATAAGGAATGAGGAGGCTTGGGACCTCCTTGGTCAAGGCATGGTCGGCCGGTCGTGACCACGGTCCCGTGGTGCCTTTTTCCTTAATTTTATAATATTTTGATGATTTTATGAAAAATTCATGAATTTTGAGAGATTTGATGAATTTAGGGAGTTTCCATGAATTGAAGGAGTTTTCATGAGTTCAGGGAAGCAAAAAATATTAAAATAATAAAACAAGGGCGTGTGGGATCATGGAGGTATGGCCGGCCGGCTATGGACCGGTCCCACGAGTTTTTCATAATTTTTTTAATATTTTTTAGGTATTTTTGATGATTTGAGGGAATTTTCCTAATTTGAGAGAAATACCATGAAATCAAGGAATTTGATGAATTCAAGGAAAACTAATAATAAAATAATAAAACAAAGGGGCGTGTGGGACCGGCTAAGGCATGGTCGGCCGGCCAAGGCCCGGTCCCACAAGTTTTCATAATTTATTTTGTTTTATTATTATTATTTGATGATTTGTGCAAAATACCATGAAATCAAGGAGTTTTTCATGAAATTAGAGAAATAAAAATAAAAATAATAAAATGATAAGGAACCGTGGGGTGTAGGGCCAGCTGGGACCAAGGCATGGCCGCTTGGCCAATGGTCACGCCCCACACTACTTTCCTAAATTTTATATTATTTTTATGGATTTATGGAAGTACCATGAAACCGAGGAGTTTCCTCGAGACGAAAGAGATTTGATAAAATGAGAGAATTTTCATCAAATCATGGAAAATAATAAAAATGCATTAAAAATATAAAACTGGCATGGGATTGACCACGACACGGTCGGTCGATCGGTCGGTCGTGTGTCCGTGCTCCCAGCACCCTGGTCAATATTTTTAATTATTTATTATTTTCTTCTCTATTTTTCATAGGTTCATCGTTTCGTTGTATTTTTGAAATACTCGTTCGTGCGGTGATTGTTAGTGTGTCGTCATTGAATACACCTTCACCATTTGAATCGGGGCTTACTTAGAGGTAGCTCATACTCCCGATTGTTGATTATTTATTACTAATTGTGGAATTCAGTGAAGAATAATTCACAGAACTGAGCAATAAGATGTTTATTATTAATTCATAAGATCAGCCGAGGATTCGACTACGAATTCAGAATAATAAAGTGAGCATTACCATTCCATGGGATCTTAGATTCGACCATTGAATCGGAGTAATTAAGATTTATCTATTACCATTTATGAGACCAGTTGTGGATTCGATCATGAAATCAGAGATAATGTAGTTATTGCTATTCTATGAGATCAAGCCGTGGATTCGATCATAGAATCAGAAAAATTGTTTATTGCCATTCCATGGGACCAGTCTTGGATCCGACCATGGAATAGGAGCAATAATAGATTATTCTGGGAATTCAGTAGTGAGTGTCACGGCAGAATTAATCTTAATTAGAAATAATTAACTTTGTGGCTCTATACTAGCAGAGCAAGCTGTCTAGGAGAATTAATTATCCCGATATGAGCTTATCGGTAAGTCATATCCTTTATATAGTCAGGGTAAACTCGTTGTTTGTTCCTGAAGACGTTATCGCTCTATACTAGCAGATCAAGCTGTCTAGGAGCCGTCCATCTCGTGATACTATATAGAAATAATCACTGAAAGTGTTCAGTATTCATGAGATATACCGTTGTCCAGTCGTGAGACTACATATCTACATGTACTCTGAGAGAAAGTACTCTCCGTTGAGAATTCGATGAGAGACCCGTGTCTCAATACTCACGTCTGATTGCTGGATCAGAGCTTCGTATAATTATGAGTTTACGATTTTAGACCTTATCAAAAATCCACCATCTACATTAAGTCCCCTGCTTACTGAGGAAAGTTGTGTTCCTCAGTCAGCATTAAATGGTGATTTTCCGTCCATAAATAATAATACCAGCAATTGAACTTAGTCGTAAGTTGAGACGTTACCGGATTTAGAGAGCATGAGCAAACCACGACTTGATGAAGTCTTCAATGTCATGATCGGAGCGTCGTTTGATGAGAATACATTGGTGTTGAACCGCTGGTTTGGACGATGGGACCTTGGTCGTTTAGGATTCGCAGGTCGGGCCCAAGAAAGGAATTCGTTTTAGCGCAGACGCTCGTTCGTTCGTTAGTTTAAGAAACAACAAAATAGACCTGAGTCTAATGATAAAATTTTTGTCTATGAGCTTTCACGAAAAACAAAATTTTATTTTTAAAATATGTGAGATTTCACAAAGTGGAATAAACTCTCGTTTCAAAGGTGGATGCTCGCGTGAAGGAGCAAAATATATATATTTTTCAAATTCACGTGAGTTTCACGTTAAAATATATTTTGTAAAATCAATGTTTTGATTTTGAACAATTGTTGAAAGTAGACAACCATATATGGTGAAAGAATGTCTATATGTGAGTTTTCACAATCGTAGAATGGACGTCTGTCCAGATTTTGAGAAACCAGTGAATGTTCACATTGTAAAATTTACGTGGGTTGTTCACGGTTTTGTGAAAATCATGTCAGAATTTTGCTTGTCTTAGCAGGTTTGAAGGAACGAGCAAGATTCGAAGTTTTTGCTCATGTACTGTTAGTGGAATCGTAAACAGGTAAGAGTCGAAAGTTACCATTTTTGCAGACGCCGATGTGAGCATCTTTATTCCATGATTAGTTTTTTTGTTGAATCTTGCGCTTTGTATAAATGATGCGCTGAATGTTATGCATCTGTCACATCCACTTTGCAAGAATGACTGACTCCCATGATGACACTTTCAAAGACGATGTTTCCAGGGATGACATCTCCGCGGATGTAACTTCAAGGAATGGTACTTCTGGGACCTCTGAGTGATGGTGAGAGATCCTTCATACTGAGTTGTACTCCTGGTTATTTCATCAACTATACCACATGATGATCATGTAGTGAGGTTTCAGATCAATGTAGACTCCTCGGAAATGGAAGAAAGTCTTCGGGGCGGAGCACCCAGAAGTAAGGACTACAGGATGTTAGCAAATGATGTGCAGTCCCCAGCCGTTTCTTTGGTGAGTTGTTAGCGCTCCTTGTGTCATGACTTTTTCCTTCCCGTGTAATTAGGATCACGAGACCAAGGTTTTGTTATTTCTTTTCAGACCTTTTATCCATCGATTGACGGTCTTCAACTTGTTCCAAGGCGAACAATTCAGGAATCCAGTACTGATGAAGAAGTCGATGTAAATATCTCTTTCGTGCAGGTGATCGTGGCATCTCCTTGAATGAAATAATAATAATTTTTGTTGATAAATCCAGGAATAAATCATTGTAGATAAGAATCATGTTGATGAAACGCACTCTTCTTTGGGAGATGGGAATATGGAGAATTCCCGAACCGAATGGAGATAGCGGTGTTGCCAACGGAGATTCTGGCATCGTCGAGCCTTCAAATGATTTAGAGACTCCCTTAGTAAGTATATCTCCTGTAATTTCTTCAAAGAAGTATGATATCGCTGATTCGTGAATAAATGAAAATCCATGTGAATTTTTATGGATAACTTTGCCGAAATACGTCACCGGAAAATTTCAGACTTCAGATTTTACTAGAAACGCTGTATAATCTTCGTCCCAAGTCGGATTTTCGCGGTTTTCATATGTATCTTCAATCCCAGGAAATATACAAGCTTTAGAAAAGAAGCTCTTTAAAGTTTGAGCATGTTTAGGGCTTGAAAAAGGCGAAATAGTGAACTTCCAGGAGACCTTCAGAACATTTTTTCAGATGGCATGTTGCTCCATGTTTTAGCCACATCTCTTTGCTCATTCATCGGATTGTCATGAAATTTTGAGAAGTTGTAGAGGACATCCATACGAAGAGAATGGTATATAACCCATCTTCAGCTTCCTCGTGGATTGCTCCCAGTTAATCTTTTAGTACAGGGAAGAGTACAGTTGGATTGCTTGTATGATGTATTTTATGATCTCATTTGGTTTCAAGATTAAATGACTCTAACCTCATGTAATCTTCGTATTAGGTGCAAAATAACAAAGTTGAGGATATTGAAACCAATGAGGATAACTCAAACTTCCCTGGAGTTATTGATGAAGAGACAACCATCTCTGCACTTCAAGGCCATGAGAAGGTTGTCATTGAAGTCTTGGAAACTCAGATTGTTGCTGCTTCAGTGATAGAAGAAACCGAAACACTAGTAGAGAATAGTGAAAAAACTGTTTCCCTGGAGGCTGCTCCAGTAATTGAGAACCGTATAGTGGTGCATGAATATCCAAGTGCAGGAGTTGCTTTTGATCCTCCGTTCGATGCTTCACTCCCGTATCATGAACTAGTTGGTGGATTCAGCGTTCCCATTGGATATGCAGGCTTGTACGAGAAACCGTGGAAGATGTATGGGCACATAGTCGTTACCAAGGATCCAGAGCATAGTTATTTCTTGACGAGGCAAGTAGAAGCCATATTGCGTGTTATAAATGATATCTGCATCACAACTAGAAATAATGTCACCCGGGATGTACTCTTTGATTGGGAGTACAACTTGAAGAAAGCTGAAGAACTTGGCTTCAATCTGAAGTGGCTTCGTCAAAAGATTGATGCTATAAGGAAAGAAGTGGAAGGTGACACTTATTTCACCACCAGTGATGCCGTGTTGAAGAAGATGGATGAAGTTGTTGAGATTACCAAGAAGATGGAGGCGGAGAAAGCTGCTTTGCAAGTCTTGGAGGATGAAGAAAAGCAGAAATCTTATTTTGCTGACTTTCTTTAGTTTTCTTTCCATGATATATTGAACCTTGGACTTCTGAGAGATGTGAGGTTTTATTCTGGTCTTGATTTCTTGATCGGTTTTGGATTGTGAAATCGATCGTCATGACAAGTGGACCGTTGATGAGTGCCAAATATTGTATATATCTATCCCTTTTTGTTGGCATTTAACTCATCTTTTGTGCATTAATTCTACATTTTATCCCATATTCTGTATTTTCATTGTTTTCAAGAATAAATATTTTTATTAATTAATTTTGCATTTTTAGGTAATAAATAAAGTATGGATGACTTGCAGAGCAAAAAGAGCAGAAAAGTAGTGAAAAGCCGGGAGAAATCACGCAAGGAAGCCGCGAAGAATGGTGTGCACAACCTCATTTTCTACACACAAAAACGCCTCCGTTCTCAGCCATCAGATCAGTTCTCAGAAGCATCCGACGGTCGCTCCTTCGTAGAGCATCAAAATCTGAAGTCTCTGCCAAGCACCACAGCGCTGAAATTCCAAGCCTTCAGATTAGATGGTAGTTGAATCCAACGGTTGCTCCCTTGTTGTTCATCAAAGTTTGATATCTCCGCCTTACACTACAGCACCTAACCTAATCTAGCACCGTTCGTTTCATTGTATCCCTTCATCCGACGGTCGCTCCTCGCTTGCCTCCGCATCACCGTCCGATCTACCTACCAGCTCCACATCCCACGACTCATCCTCGATGTTCATCCAATTTGCTACAACCGCCCAACACCCGAGCACCCGAACCCTATGACCTAACCAAACACCCCCCTTCTTCCCAAAACAGTCGAGCTCTCCTTCTCCCCCATCTCCCCATTCCTCTGCAGAAAACCCATGTCCGCCACCGTACACCACCACCTTCTCCACCTATGTCACCACCATCTCTACCACCTAACCTCCACCAAATCACTACCAAACACCACATCATCACTCCCTACCTATCTAGACCCCTATTCCCTCCATCTCTCACGTTTCATCCATGAAACCCTAGGCGTGAGAGGTTGATTAAATAGGTGACCTAGAGATGAAATAGGAGCATGGTAAAGGCACCAGGAGAGTCAGAGGAAGAATGGGTCGAGTTTAATTTGATGTTGCTACATCAAATTAGGTAAAAAAAATCAAACCCTAGTCTACTGTTAATTTGGGATTTTTTTTTTGGGTAGAACCCTAATTGTTCTTGTAAGTATAAATAGCCTTGTGGGTGTTGTTGTAAAACTTTATGCTGGAATAGCCAGTGTCCAGAACTATGTTCTGTTAATGTTTTTCTCTTCAATGTGTTCTGTTCAATTTCACTGCATATGTTAAGGTGTTGTGCTCCTGTTTAATCATGTATATGTTTTACTTTTAATATCCTGTTTTGATGTTCATGTTTTTGTTTTAATTTCAGTTATGTTTCATGTTGTTATTTAATTGTTTTAGTATTTTGTTCAACTGTTTAGTGTTTCTTCTCACCTGTTTTTATGTTTAATTGCAGTTCTTGTTTATGTGTTAGAGTCATTGTTAATGTCATGTTAGTGCCATGTTTAGCTCAACTGTTGTTTTTAATTCATTGTCAAGAAGTAATGGAATGATAAGTTAAAACCTGGGTGCATTGTGTTGATTGAGTAGTGGGGAGAAACTAGTGCTCACTAGTGACAATGAGCAAGCTAGTTCTCTTCCCACTCTAGATGAATGCCTTAGCTTTGCTTTGTTACTTCTTCTCCACATCCCTGCCCTTGGCCTTAGGCCTTGGTTTGTATTGTCATCTTTCTTTGCTGTCTAGTATTTGCTTTGTTTAGTTCTTGGCTGTTCTTTTGTTTTCTTCATTTGCTTCATTGTCTTTGCTTCACTGCTATCTTTTTTTTCTTCCTTGCCTTGCACTGCTGCATTGCTTTCCTTCCCCTACTGCTGCTGTTGCTTCCCTTGCTGTTGCTGCAGCTGCTGTTGCTGCAGCTGCCTTTTCTTTCCCCTGCTGCTGTGCACTTGCCTTGCATTGCTTGTGCAGCACTGCTGCTGCTGCTGCAACTGAGCTTGGCTCACAACAATCCCAAAAGCCCAAGCTCAGTAAGCCCACTGTCCATTGTTTGTACAAACTGAAGCCCATTTCATTAAGGCTCAAAGCCCGGTTCATTAAGGCCCACCCACAGTTTAGGTTAAGGCTAAAAGCCCAATTCAGTCAATTGTGGGCTTAATCAAAAGCCTGAACTCAATCAAAGGCCCAAAGCCTAGTGCACTTCAAGACCAATTGAGCCCAAGCTCAGTTCATTTCATTGTTAAAAACAAACCCATTAGGCCCAATTTACTCAAAGGGTATTCAAAGCCCAACAATAGCAATTTAGAGCCCAAATAGCTAGAACACTACAAAACACACCCAATCTCTGTGGATCGACCCGTACTTGCACGAGCTACAACTGACGACCGTGCACTTGCGGTATTACTGTAGGCCCGCGTTTCACTTCGCTTTAATTTTATACACTTCCCCGGGCCCACCAAGTTTTTGGCGCCGCTGCCGGGGATTGGTGCTGTGTTTTTCTTGTGTTTTTCTTAGCTATTTTTGCATTTCACTGCATAGCATTTGCATCTGCATCTGCTTCACTTCATTTGCTGTTGGACCTGCTGTTCTGAACCTGTTTTTCCTCTGCTGGGACGCCACCAAGGAAAAGAACCAAAGCCCAACAATATCAGAGCAGCTGGGCTGTGCTTAAAAGGTAACCCATTTAAGAGAACCCGAATTGTGGGCTTCCAATTTTTTAATTGTGGGCATGTAATATTAAAGCCAATTTTTGGGCTTCTCTTATTTTCTGTTGGGTTTGTAATAATTTATTTGTGGGCTTGTTTATTTAATTTGTGGGCTTGTATTTAATTTTTGTGAGCTTGTTTAATTTGGACTTGTATTTTGTATTCTGGGTTTTTTAAACCCAGCTGAGCTTGTAACCGATCACGCTAGTTGAACTCGTTAGTGGGCCGAGTATCCAAATTCTAGGCCGAGATTTTGGACTCAGTTCCACCAAAAGTTTTTCAACCAAGCGAAGCCAAAGCAGACACAAAACAAACAGTGGGCGTGCTCCCATTTCAAAAACCAAATTTTATTTTCTGTAAAAAAAAAAAAAAAAAAAAACAAAAAAAAAACAAAATTTTCTTTTGCTCCCAATTTTAAAACCAAATTTTCAAATGTCTCCCACCAAAACCAAAATTTTCCCATAAAAAACCAAATTTTTGAAAACCCATTAAAACCAAATAGTGGGCTTTGTGTCTTTTCAAAATGGGCCAACCTCGTGCTCTCCATGAATACATGTATCCGTCAATAAAAATTCCATTATCATGTATTGTATTACCTCAAACCAATAACCCTTTTAAAATAAATGCAAGCATGATACAAATACTTCCTATATTTCGAGGGTTCGATTCTGAGAACCCCTATACTCATGTAAGAGAGTTTGAACAAATTTGTCGGACAATGCAACCTGATCATATGTCCGAAGACTCTCTGAAATTGCGTTTGTTTACATTTTCTTTAAAGGAAAGGGCCAAAACATGGTTTTACGGTTTGAGACCACAATCAATCAACACTTGGGACCAACTCACAGATCTATTTTTCAAAAAATTCTTTCCACATCATAGGACCATCGCTATTCGTCAAAGTATCAATTGTTTTGTCCAATTGGATGAGGAAACTGTTTTTCACTATTTTGAACGTTTTAATGATTTGTTGAGTGAATGTCCGCACCATGGATTTGAGAAATGGAGACTTGTCGTCATCCTCTATGAGGGACTAGACTTTAAATCTCGAACCATGGTTGAGTCTATGTGTAATGGTGAGTTTATTGATAAATCCGTGGATGATGCATGGAATTTTTTAGCCGAGATTGCAGAGAAAACCCATCAATGGGAATCCGTTAGGGAAACAGGAACAACACCACATGATATGAGTCACCCCCATGAATTAGAGTTTTATTCTTGTAATAGCTCCGACCTTAGGATTGAAAATTATCCTAGATTGCAAAACTCCTATCATGATGATGATGATGATTATGATGTTATGTTAGAAGAACATGTCTATACTGAAAATGTTATGGAACCTTTGGGTTCAAATACATTAGGCTTCTCTGCCCCGACCTTAATGCATGATATTTCTTCTAGTATTCCATGTGATGTTTCCCCTGATGTGCCGATACACGAGAATAAATCTGTTGATGATGTTGCTAATTCTGATTGTAATCTTGCCAATTTGATTGATGATTGTGAGCATGATGTGACATGTGTAGATGAGTTAGAAGATTTTGATTTGATTGATAATGATATGCCTATTCTTCTACCTAAGTCACAATCTGATGGCCTTCCACCCAACCTAGATTTGGTTTGTACCCATATTGTCAAACCGATTTTTCTGAAAATTCCTAACCTAGGTTTGGAACTGTGTGCTTCCCAAGTCCTTTTGGACTATTTTGCTTCTAAGTATAATATCTTTGAGGAACCACAGTTGGAAATTGCATGTTTGCCCGTCCCTAAAACAGTCCATTATGAGTTAGACCTTGTGAATCCTGCACCCCTAAAATTGTTAGATTTTGTGCTTAAAAGTAAACCTGTTGAACAATTTAGGTTTAGGGGTATTTCATTCGGTTTTTCGCTCTCACTCCCATTTAAGTCCAATTTTAGTGTTTTGAAACTTTCTATGTCTCTACACTTTTTCTTTTGGGTTGATCCTCAACTCTTTAGATTGTTAGTGTATGGTGAATTTTTTGTATATATTCCAGTAGCTAAAATTTCTTAAAAACCCTTTTGTTCCTTTTGTATATATTTTTCTAATCCAATATGATCTCGGCTGAAATATGTTGTATTTTTTGCCTTGAATAACGGAGTTTTAATTCTGCTTTCGCCGAAATCGGGTATTCTCTCTCCTTTTACTCTACTCAGCATGTCCCTTTCCATATGTTGCATTTTTTAATTCTTTCCATATTTTGAAACATTGAGGACAATGTTTAGTTTAGGTTTGAGGGTATAGAGTAGATACCATGATAATTTGCTATAATTGAAAACGAACTCCTTCTTCTTTTTGAAAAAATTGAAAAATTCCAAAAAAATTAAAAAATCAAAATTCAAAAAAAATTAAAAAATGAAAAATCATAAAAAATGGAGCTCATTTACCTTGAAATGTTGACTCTTGTGCAAATATGTATTTTTATTAGGAGTCTTAGTCTAGATATTTAGGCACCCTGATTCTAGCACAATTCACATAGTGATAAGAAATTTGCACGCGCACGATCTACCAATACATGTATGGCCTCGATCTTCAAGGTGTTTGATAGGAAGTTACGATTACCAATCACTTTAGAATACTGAACGAAACTTGACTAGCTTGTTCTTTGGTTGGTTGGGATAGAAGGTGGAGGTTACATTAAGAAAGACAACCATCGAATTTAACTGGGTGCATCAAAAAGGGCTACCTCTTGCAAAGTGTCATGTAATCTTTTGTTTCTTTTTGTTATGTATCAAAAGTGTTTCCTTGTTCTAAAAAAAAAAAAACGATGTATTTATTCAGAAAAAAAAGAAAAAAAAAAATAAAAAAAATATCAGAAAAATACAAAAAAAAATAATCAAGAATTCCATCCTCTCTTGTTCCAAAAATAAAAAGAGAGTAGTCAATGTAAATAAGAGTCATGTAAATAGTCATTTTGTTGTTTTTTGTAATAAGCAAGGAGGGTGTATGCCATTGATGTACAACGCGAGTAATTGTGAAATACCTCCAACTCATTCACAATTCTCGTAAAGTCCGGACAGCTAGCTAGATTTCGACCTCAGTTCTTAGCCTGAGAAACTATCTCTTGGTGATTAGTAGTCATGACTTCAGATCTTTCTTTACACATGTGTAGATACACTTTACACTCTTATCACATGTCTTTTTTTGTTATCAGTGCTAGGATTGTGCCTTCGATAGCTAGATTGACATCTCCATTTTGCTGTGAGGTTAAACTGTTTTGCACATGTCACATTTGATGGAATCTGAGCTTATATTTTGACCTAGAACTTTGTAGGTACGTTCTAAGCAAACCTTCACGAGACTTCAACTCGTCCACTAGGGACACTTAGTGGTTTAAAAGGCTTAGTGCATACGCTAAATGCATTCGAGAGACCAGCGACAGTGGTATAGTTAGGATTTCCTTAGTTTTGTTTTACTTGAGGACAAGTAAAATTCAGATTTGGGGGTATTTGATGAGTGCCAAATATTGTATATATCTATCCCTTTTTGTTGGCATTTAACTCATCTTTTGTGCATTAATTCTACATTTTATCCCATATTCTGTATTTTCATTGTTTTCAAGAATAAATATTTTTATTAATTAATTTTGCATTTTTAGGTAATAAATAAAGTCTGATGACTTGCGGAGCAAAAAGAGCAGAAAAGTAGTGAAAAGCCGGGAGAAATCACGCAAGGAAGCCGCGAAGAATGGTGTGCACAACCTCATTTTCTACACACAAAAACGCCTCCGTTCTCAGCCATCAGATCAGTTCTCAGAAGCATCCGACGGTCACTCCTTCATAGAGCATCAAAATCTGAAGTCTCTGCCAAGCACCACAGCGCTGAAATTCCAAGCCTTCAGATTAGATGGTAGTTGAATCCAACGGTTGCTCCCTTGCTGTTCATCAAAGTTTGATATCTCCTCCTTACACTACAGCACCTAACCTAATCTAGCACCGTTCGTTTCGTTGTATCCCTTCATCCGACGGTCGCTCCTCGCTTGCCTCCGCATCACCGTCCGATCTACCTACCAGCTCCACATCCCACGGCTCATCCTCGCTGTTCATCCAATTTTCTACAACCGCCCAACACCCGAGCACCCGAACCCTATGACCTAACCAAACACCCCCCTTCTTCCCAAAACAGTCGAGCTCTCCTTCTCCCCCATCTCCCCATTCCTCTTCAGAAAACCCATGTCCACCACCGTACACCACCACCTTCTCCACCTCTGTCACCACCATCTCTACCACCTAACCTCCACCAAATCACTACCAAACACCACATCATCACTCCCTACCTATCTAGACCCCTATTCCCTCCATCTCTCACGTTTCATCCATGAAACCCTAGGCGTGAGAGGTTGATGAAATAGGTGACCTAGAGATGAAATAGGAGCATGGGAAAGGCACCAGGAGAGTCATAGGAAGAATGGGTCGAGTTTAATTTGATGTTGCTACATCAAATTAGGTAAAAAAATCAAACCCTAGTCTACTGTTAATTTGGGAATTTTTTTTGGGTAGAACCCTAATTGTGCTTGTAAGTATAAATAGCCTTGTGGGTGTTGTTGTAAAACTTTATGCTGGAATAGCCAGTGTCCAGAACTATGTTCTGTTAATGTTTTTCTCTTCAATGTGTTCTGTTCAATTTCACTGCATATGTTAAGGTGCTGTGCTCCTGTTTAATCATGTATATGTTTTACTTTTAATATCCTGTTTTGATGTTCATGTTTTTGTTTTAATTTCAGTTATGTTTCATGTTGTTATTTAATTGTTTTAGTATTTTGTTCAACTGTTTAGTGTTTCTTCTCACCTGTTTTTATGTTTAATTCCAGTTCTTGTTTATGTGTTAGAGTCATTGTTAATGTCATGTTAGTGCCATGTTTAGCTCAACTGTTGTTTTTAATTCATTGTCAAGAAGTAATGGAATGATAAGTTAAAACCTGGGTGCATTGTGTTGATTGAGTAGTGGGGAGAAACTAGTGCTCACTAGTGACAATGAGCAAGCTAGTTCTCTTCCCACTCTAGATGAATGCCTTAGCTTTGCTTTGTTACTTCTTCTCCACATCCCTGCCCTTGGCCTTAGGCCTTGGTTTGTATTGTCATCTTTCTTTGCTGTCTAGTATTTGCTTTGTTTAGTTCTTGGCTGTTCTTTTGTTTTCTTCATTTGCTTCATTGTCTTTGCTTCACTGCTATCTTTTTTTTCTTCCTTGCCTTGCACTGCTGCATTGCTTTCCTTCCCCTACTGCTGTTGTTGCTTCCCTTGCTGTTGCTGCTGTTGCTGTTGCTGCAGCTGCCTTTTCTTTCCCCTGCTGCTGTGCACTTGCCTTGCATTGCTTGTGCAGCACTGCTGCTGCTGCTGCAACTGAGCTTGGCTCACAGCAATCCCAAAAGCCCAAGCTCAGTTCTAAGCCCACTGTCCATTGTTTGTACAAACTGAAGCCCATTTCATTAAGGCTCAAAGCCCAGTTCATTAAGGCCCACCCACAGTTTAGGTTAAGGCTAAAAGCCCAATTCAGTCAACTGTGGGCTTAATCAAAAGCCTGAACTCAATCAAAGGCCCAAAGCCTAGTGCACTTCAAGACCAATTGAGCCCAAGCTCAGTTCATTTCATTGTTAAAAACAAACCCATTAGGCCCAATTTACTCAAAGGGTATTCAAAGCCCAACAATAGCAATTTAGAGCCCAAATAGCTAGAACACTACAAAACACACCCAATCTCTGTGGATCGACCCGTACTTGCACGAGCTACAACTGACGACCGTGCACTTGCGGTATTACTGTAGGCCCGCGTTTCACTTCGCTTTAATTTTATACACTTCCCCGGGCCCACCAACCGTCAGTCCCCAGTATTTTGTTAAGTCTCTCCCTTTCGTTTTCCCTTCTTCTGGTGAGACCTAGATAGAGGACCCAGGTAGAAAAATTGATGTAAAGACCTAGGTGGTCGAAGTTGGAGGTACCTTGATGAAGGATTTAGCGGAAGGACCTGGTGGACACCGATCGACTGTGGAAGTTATGAATCCCGTCTAAAAATTGTTTTTTGCATGTTGTACGCTCAAGAAGCTGTAGGAACCACATACGACGTCGGAATCTGACGATTGACCCCAAATTTCGAAGCGAAGAGACGGAGGAATCATATGCAACCAGAATGCTTAAGTTTGGAGATGTCTAGGGCAATCAATAAAGTATGCACTTTCATAACTTGTAATCCCGTGCAAATTTTCAGATTTCATAGACCTGACAGTAAATGTCGTATCTTTCATCTCGTATGTCCTATTGATGCTCCCTTTTGGTATGTTGTATAAGAGACAAAGACGAACATCTTTCGTTTAGGAAGCATTGGCCCATTCCTTACCCATTAGTACGTTTTTGCAAACCCATGGCCTGGAGTGTGTTGTATCTCATTTATAGAGGTGATGAGAACATCTTGTAGAAGACTTTGGATTATGCCCACAAATCGTGCCAGCTTTGGGAAGACTTTCATGTGAGCATGTTATCAGGTCTTCACATCTTGATATGAATCATTGGTCTTAGAGAATTCCGCTTCATGGGTAACACTTCAGAGAATGATTAGTTGATGAAGCCCTGAGGATGTTGCTCCTGAGACCGTTGTTGGTGTTGAAACCATGAATGATTACACTTCAGAGATCCTTGTCGATGCTGAGATCATGGATGGTGTTCCTCTAGAGATTATTGTTGATGTTGATACCATGGTTGAAGTTCCTCTAAAGACCGAAAAGGCTAGAACTATGATTATAGATATAATTTTTGTCCATTCATCCAGTGAGCCTTTTACGTTCACGAACTAGTTAGTGAGTTGATAATACGATATACTGGGAGTTCAACCTGAGTGCTCTTGAAAGCATGACTGTATCGTGAAGCGGCTTTGTAAGTGAATCCACGTTGTTGTGGAAGATGGCAGCAGAAATCTCCGTTCTATA
Organism: Papaver somniferum; assembly: GCF_003573695.1. NCBI lineage: Eukaryota > Viridiplantae > Streptophyta > Magnoliopsida > Ranunculales > Papaveraceae > Papaver > Papaver somniferum. The sequence continues at coordinate 146,394,272 of NC_039359.1, forward strand.
TCGGTGAAGGGAACAAGTTCCTCAGTCATGTAGGGTTTTGTGATGTAGAGAAGTCCCGTCGATGAAGTTTCACGGAATCACCTCAGGTTTCCCGGTGTATGTTGAAGGATTTGGTGACATTCATGTGTGAATGATGTTGCATATTCTTCAGAAGTCTTATAATGAGATAATGAAGACTTATCGAATGTAGTGTCGTGCTGGTGTTGAATCAGTGTCGAGATATTTGTATTGAAACCAGAGGCGCCATTATCGAAGGTGTACTCTTTGATTGGGAGTACAATTTTGAAGGATTTCTTAGATGATTGAGCGTTGAAGCGTCATACCACTTGAGCATGTCTTAGGTTTGATCGTCTAGGCCCCGACTTTCTTCTTTTGATTCAGCATTCCTTTCGTTGCATCAGTGGGATTCAACACTTGTGCAGAAGTCAGAGATTTCTAATTTTTTGGCACACATGGAAGCTCCTGCAAGGCTATGTAGAAACTCCCAAAGTGTTCTTTTCCATGTTTGGACATCATCTCATCAATGAATGTCTCGGTGATCGATTCAGAGAAATGTCAGATTCAACCACTTGGTAAAATACTAATGCGGTGAAGTTACCATTCATAACGGCTTGCAGAGTTGCTAGCAGAATTAAGTCCCCATGTTACATAGCATGTGAGGAAATAAATGACGTAGACACGGGAGGAATGAGACTTTCCCGAGTGTGGAACCTCTTGATGAATGTATATGCATCTTTTGCAGGTTCTTGCTTCAATCTCGTCAAAGTTCGAAATTCCTCCAAGTGCTCTGATGATGGAATGTTCGTCAAATCTTCTGGATCAGAACTTTTTTTGTTGGAGAGATATGTAACCAAATGCTCTTTGTAAGTACCCATTTTTTCAGCGTGGATCCACGCTCTTCTGAAGGACGTGTCATATTCTGGATCTTCCTGATTATGTGAAACTTGGTTTCTGTCCAGGTTGAACTTATGTTCACTTTGAGAATGATGTAGCCATAAGTATTTCTGAGCGCTCCTTCAAGGTATCTGATTGAGATGGAGCATGAGTATCTTCTTGTCGAGTGATGCATGTGAATCCGATGGTTTTCAGTGGAATGTTGTTGATGGCGGTGTCAGCATCGATCAACGTTCTTCCCAATTCGTTTCTTCTGAGATTGACTGTGGTAAGCAGTCCCAGTCCTACACCTCTTGGTCCGTGGATGGAGGCTCAAGAAGTATTTTCGGAATGGACTTCTTGACATGATGTGTTCAGTGTTGTGAACATGTCTCTCCTTCGTGCCTTCGACAGATAGAGCAATCACGTTTGACCAGGATTGAACTGCCTCTTTGATAGGTTGTTCAGAGAGAGTGTAAAGCTTCTGATTGGGAGAGGACTCTTGTGCTCCTTCAGTCCTTCGTTGAAGCTATTGTGGATCAACCTTCTCTTTGAAAATTTGCTTCAAAATATTGTAGTTACTTGTTGGATGATTTGATGAATCTGTGAAGGTGACAATACCTGGGTTTCTTCATTTTTCTTCAGTTGGCTCTCTATGATGAGCAGCGATTTGATTGCACCATCTTGAACCCAGACTTCTAGTAACTCGATCACTGCTTCATGATAAGTTTGAGTATGTCCGATCATCTCCCCGTTCGTTAACGCCGGATCGAGGTTTGTGTAAGATTGGTTATCCTTTCTTGATGTTTTTGTAGGATGAGGTGTTGGATGTCTCATGTTTGAGCAGGAGATTTCCTTTTGCTTGAGAAATAACGTTCATGGAAGGTTGGACATTGTATTTTTTGTTGATCAGGCGTCGGCTGCTCCGAGGTTCCTCGACCATGTATAATTTGCTCAGCAAAGCAGGTGTAGTAGTCGCTGATCGTTTGGCTGCTTCATGAAGTTCTGAGAGAGTCTGGAGTAGCAGAGAAAGGCTCTGTAGATTGGGATCATTTCGTTTTGTTCATGCTCTCCTAGTGCCTCCAGGGATCGAGAGACGTATCTTCGAGCGCTCCATGTTCCGTTATATAGTGCGAACATTGGGGAATTGTATCCCTTCGGGAAAGAAATTATTTGCGTAGCAACAGGGTATGGTTTATAACGATGAATAGATGATGCTTTGTCTTTTCCTCAATCCTCCATGAAGCGTTCCAGGTCCTCACGAGCGATGAAGCCTGCAAGTTCCTTTGCTGGAGAGTCATCTGCAGCTTTGCGGAATTCTTCATCTTGTACAACATGGATTGGAGAGATTTCAGGATCAGCAGTTGAAGATGTTTCTTTAGCTTCTCCTTTTTCGCGCTGAGGCTGAGTTAATTCAGACGCAAACTTGTCTGTGAGAGTTTTGAGATAAGCATACAACTCTTTCTATGTTGCAGCCACGTCAGTATGAACCTTCATGAGATCAAGCTGATTTCCTCTGGTTTCTTCAAGAGACCAACCGAAGAGTGGATTGTTGATGGCGCCAGTGTCGTCCCTTGCAGGGTCGATCTTTGGAGCACCAGTGCTTGGAAGAGTGATAGTAACATGTGACGTGATATTGCTGGCCGGAGGAGTGGTGTTTGCGCTTCCACTAGAGCATGCAGCATTAATAGGAGTAGTACTTGTTGGGAGTACCACTAGGACTTGCAATGTTAGAGTTGGGTGTTGAACCCAGATTGGTATCTGAACCATACCTAAGACAGACCATCCTGCCGAATTGAGATTGCAACCGAGAGAATGATCTCCCACTGTGGTCGCCAATCTGTAGATGGGGAAAAACGATTTGCTGGTTTTTAAGGAATTGAGGAGACGACCGTACGGACGAGACTTCTCGAACCGAGCGAAATGTTAAACCTCACACAGACGCACCGCTGCAAAGGGGGTGCTTTAGATTCGAGAGATCAATCTGTAGTACTCCGGCCTAAATCAAGACAATGACCGTTCCAGAGTAAATTCGGTCACAAAAGAGGATGGGTTGATCTTTAGGAGGGAAGCTGAGAAATGTGTGAAATAAATGGTAATCAAAGATTGTGGGTGTATGAATTCTGAATACGATAAGCTCTAAGTGATTGAAATTGCTCAATTGAGGGTAGTTGCTCAATTGATGAGTTGATGATCTCGTGTTGTCAGTTTGACGTGAGATTGATGATACTGTTGATGTCGATGATTCAATCATGATTCATAGACTTATTTATATTGATGGAATTGTAGACACCATGATTCCATCAACTGTCACACTTCATGGAATCAAGGAGTGGGGAAGTGGAGATCGTGTTTGAAACCAGATGCTCAACGTGTGGAGACTTGGTCGATTTTCCACCCACTACCTCGTGAATTCCTTCAACTGATTGCACGACTAGCTCACATTCCATCGTGTGTTCGAACACACGTGCCGTAGACCGCCAAACCAAAAGCCTATGTGAAATCCCCCCAAGTGACACGATTGACGTCTCGTGGTTTGATGTGACGATGAGTCCATGTAGTCGTTGAGTTGAACATGATGTTCTGAAACTCATGAATTAAACATGTCATGAGACAGAGGTATAGTTCTTACGATGAAGTGAGCAAGTATTGCTCATTCGATGGATCGTTGAATATTGATTGTTGAACCAATATTGAGAAAATATTCCTCATCTGAGCAAGTGCTCCTCATGTGATGAATTGTTGAATATTTGATCGTCTGAGCATGTGTTGCTCATCTGATGTATTATTGGCAGCGTACCAAAAATATTAATTAGAATACTGGTCGTTGAACCAAGCATAATTAATAAAATTAATGACCATGAGGTCGTCGTAAAATTATCAAGGTTCGAATCTGGAATGATGATCCTTAGATTCAGAAACCCTAATTTGATCAATTGATGATCAATTCATGGTTCGTCAGAATTTCAACCATGGGACGAAGGAGGGAGCGACTACATGGGACCGTGGATCAACCATGTGGTGTCCATATGCTCACGTGAGAAAATACGAAGAACTCCTGAAGAGTTGACGATTTGTTGTGGAAGAATGATTAAATGATGGCTTAATCATTTATTCAAAAATGCTCGTCTGAGCCTTAGGTGAAAAAACCTAATTAATTATGATGAGTCAAGGGACCGACCATGGAGTCATTAAACCGGCCATGGGTTGTCACGTGACCGCCTGACGATCACTTCATGAAAATCCAAAGTGTTTGGAAGAGTTTTAGACCTAATACGAGCAATTGTGCAAATTAAGTCAAACTGTGAAAATTGATGGGACCGGCTCCCGTGGGCCAAAGAGCCAATCTTGGTAGTTCAAGATAGCGTGCTCGTGTCCCCAAGGCGTCCGCGTCTCAGTCCTGAGAATTTTGATATTTTCTTGCGTGCAATTGAGCATCCATTCGAGAAAATATGCCAAAATTAGGGTTTCAACGAAACTGAGGAAAACACCTTGAGATGATGAAAAATAATTATAAAATAAGGAATGAGGAGCCGTGGGACCGCCGTGGTCAAGGCATGGTCGGACGGTCGTGACCAGGGTCCCGTGGTGCCTTTTCCTTAATTTTATAATATTTTGATGATTTTATGAAAAATTCATGAATTTTTAGAAATTTGATGAATTTAGGGAGTTTCCATGAATTGAAGGAGTTTTCATGAGTTCATGGAAGAAAAAAATATTAAAATAATAAAACAAGGGCGTGTAGGACCATGGAGGCATGGCCGGCCGGCTATGGACCGGTCAAATCATGGAAAATAATAAAAATGCATTAAAAATATATAACAAGCGTGGGATTGACCACGACACGGTCGGTCGGTCATGTGTCCGTGCGCCCAGCACCCTGGTCAATATTTTTAATTATTTATTATTTTCTTCTCTATTTTGCATAGGTTCATCGTTTCGTTGTATTTTTGAAATACTCGTCTGTGCGGTGACTGTTAGTGTATCGTCGTTGAATACACCTTCACCATTTGAATCGGGGCTTACTTAGAGATAGCTCAGACGCCCGGTTGTTGATTATTTATTACTAATTTTGGAATTCGGTGGAGAATAATTCACAGAACTGATCAATAAGATGTTTATTATTAATTCATAAGATCAGCCGAGGATTCGACTACGAATTCAGAATAATAAAGTGAGCATAATCATTCCATGGGATCGTAGATTCGATCATGAAATCATAGTAATGAGATAATATAGTTATTGCTTTTCTATGAGATCAAGCCGTGGATTCAATCATAGAATCATAACAATTGTTTATTTCCATTCCATGGGACCAGTCGTGGATCCGACCATGGAATAGGAGCAATTTTTATTGCCATTCCATGGGACCAGTCGTGGAATCGACCATGGAATAGGAGCAATAATAGATTATTCTGGGAATTCAGTAGTGAGTGTCACGGCAGAATTAATCTTAATTAGAAATAATTAACTTTGTGGCTTTATACTAGCAGAGAAGTTGTCTAGGAGCATTAATTATCCCGATATGATCTTGTCGGTAAGTCATATCCTTTATATAGTCAGGGTAAACTCGTTGTTTGTTCCTGAAGACGTTATCGCTCTATACTAGCAGAGCAAGCTGTCTAGGAGCTGTCCATCTCGTGATACTATATAGAAATAATCACTGAAAGTGTTCAATATTCATGAGATATGTCGTTGTCCAGTCGTGAGACTACATATGTACATGTACTCTGAAAGAAAGTAGTCTCCGTTGAGAATTCGATGAGAGACCCGTGTCTCAATACTCACGTCTGATTGCTGGATCAGAGCTTCGTATAATTATGAGTTTACGATTTTAGCCCTTGTCGAAAATCCACCATCTACACTCATATTGATTCTTGTACTCCACAAATGTAAATGTGAAGTGGTAAAGAATATTCGATTTTCAGAATGTACACTGATGTCGATAAAGTGACAAGATCACACATACCAGCTGGAAATATTCCTGCAAGGTTAGAAATCCTCGGTATGGGGTACACCATAGACTAAGGTGTTGCAACTATACTTGGTGGAACTGTAGTTGAGGCCGTGGCTCCATAAAGGAAGGTGGAGAGACCACTTGGTTCGATCAATCCTCACCTAGAAAGAAAGTATGTGAGTAAGGCACAACTTATTTATATCATCAGAAATCATCTCATAAGATTGTCTCTGAATATGTCCATGAATCAAATTGTAGGACACTCCGAAGTTTTAAATGATTCTAGAGAACAATGAAATCCTGACGGATTATGAGAATACACATGAGTTAATGGAAGGATCATGTGTGCACAGTGATGATATAATCCATAAATAGTTGCTTTAGAAGTAGAGGACAATGAGATCGAACCATGCTTTATTTTGATTAATTTCAAATAAATAGCATATTTGTCCTACACAATCCAGGTAGAACTTAGTTCTTTGGAAAATATACGGGTATTTGGTGTGGTAGTGCTAACCAACCAAGTGTAAAGCCTATTGGACATATATAATTAATTTTTCATAAAGCATAATGAGAAGAAAGTAGTCTTAAAGTACAAAGACTCGCCTTGTGGCGCGAGGTTTCTCACAAAGCCCTGGAATTGTTCTCTTGTAATGAACGTTATATAGCATTACTACCTAGTTAGCTTGGTAATTTCAAAAGGACTTGAAATGCAGCATATGTATGTGGTTCTTACGTATCTATGAAACAATCAAGATATAAAAGATATTTACAAAAGTACTTGATACACTTTTGTTGCCCAAATCAAGTAACTCTAAACCACAGAGTGCGTTTATAATTAGATAAAACATTCACTTATAGATTGAAGCAATCATGCGGAAGTGGTATACCCGTCTAAGTGGCTATTTGATTTGGAGGGGATAGACAAATACGTTATTTTTTATCGCGTATTCACTAGAAAGTTCCAAATTTGGAATTGTAGCTATTTATGTCGACAGGTACAGACACCATGGGTACTCTAAATGTAATAAGAGACCTTAAAAGCTATTTAAAAATCCGAATTTGAGATGAAAAATCTAGGGAAAGCTCGACCGAGTACTGAGCTTGTGGGATATTATTCCACCAGTTTGCATATGTCTAAAGTTGTCAGGAAATTTAACAAAGACATGCATCCTGATAGCACTCCCATGATTAGTCGAGGTTCAAATGTAAGTAAGTAACCATTTTGTCAAAAAAGAAATATGACGAAGATGTATTGGGAGATGAAATTCCCATATCTAAGTACAACAGACGCATTTTTGTACTTAGTATAATAATGTACTCGATTAAATTTTACATCCTCAGGGAACTTGTTAGCTAGATATAGCTCCGCGCCAATGCAACATCATTGGAATGGTATTGTGAATGTAATCATGTACTTAAAAGTAACCATTGACATAAATTTGTTTTATCCCTACAAAGACATTAAAAGGAATGCTAATGAAAGTGCAATCCAAAAGTTGTTGATTATGAAGGAAAAATAATCTCTTATCCAATGAAAGTAATCAGAGGGAGATATGGTAGATTATTTTATAGGTTATTACCGATATTCAGTTTCGAAAAGTACATGACTAAAGGAACTGTGTGGAACAACTCTGAAAGTAATTAGAGGGAGATGCCGACATCAGGCGGAAGATCCAAGGATATGATGTCGACATATTTTATTTTGAAATTGAAGTTGTGTTGTACTCTTTTTCCCTTGGATCGAGAATAGTTTTTCCCAAAATGGTTTTGTCACTCGACAAGGTTTTTAGCGAGAAAACACTAAAAACATCAAGTATGTTAAACGTTGAAGACATAAAGATCGTGTTGATATTACTGAAAATATCTGAATCAAAGAAATGAAACGCAATAGTCGGTTAAGCAACGTAACTTCCAGAATCAACAACAAGGTCTTATAAACATTCAAGTCACCAAATTAATGTGTGTTAAACTCCTTTTGACTGCATTAGACTAATGAAAATTGTCTGACATCAGGGGGAGCATCTAATGGTATGTTAAACTCTTTTCCTTCACCGAGGTTACTTTTTCCCACAGGGTTTTGTTGCTCGGAAACGTTTTTAATGAGACAACAACAAATAATGGGAATGTAATTTCCCAGCCAAGGCTGTTGTCTTTCCCACGAGGATTTTCTGCCTTTGGAGTTATGAAGAAACTAGTCAACTTCAACGGAGCAAAGTGATCATCTTTAACAGATCACCTTAACTTGCATCTGTCACGTTGTACTCTTTCCCCCTTTTCAAGGTTTTGTCCCACTGGGTTTCCTTGTCAAGGTTTTAATGAGGCAACGTATATGCGTCTAACTATGTTCTAAGTTTGATTAATATTGTACTCTTTTCTTTAGTTCAGGTTTTGTCCCTATGGGTTTTCCTGACGAAGTTTTAATGAGGCAATTAACTTAGATTCATCGATCAGTGAAGATCGTATTGCATGTGATGAACTACATGTAAAGCAAGAGACAACATGTGAAGTACTACATGTGAAGAGTTGTACCAAGGTTTTATCCCACTGGGGTTTTCCTTGTCAAAGTTTTAATGAGGAAATTGATTTCGGTACTAGTCATCAAGGAGAGGACGACATTTGAAGAATTACATTCGAAGCACTGTATGTGAAGCACTGCGTATGAAGTTCCATTGGACCGCATAAGGGGGAGTGTTGTAGGGCCTATAGCCCATAGATATGCGTCCCAACTAGGTAGTTAGGGTTTTCCCATGGTTGTATATAAAGCGTACTCCGCTATTAATATGGTTGCTGCCCATCAATAGAATCTCTCTTGCCGTTCCTCATATCCTTGGTTTTCTCTATGTTTTTCCCTAAAACAAAATCGTTGATTATTCTCTATAGTGCCTTTGATTATTCTCTCCGCAGGCTCTAAAATATAGTGTCAATCCCACTGCATATGTTACTCATTTGATTTTACAAGCTAGCAGGTTTATCGCATATTCTCTCAGCATGCAGGCCCTAAAATGTTAGTGTCCCCTTTATATAGGTGGAATATGTGAAATTTCTTAGAATAAGAAATAATTTGATTTCACAAAAAATTGTTTTTTATGTTTTAACCTTTATCATGTTCCAAATGCTAGAGATGTAAATTTGATTGTGATGATATCCATCTTATTTAATTAAGGATATAAGCGGAAAAAACCTATTTTAAAATCACATTTCCACTTATCCAGTGGGACAATTTTGTTTCAAAACTCCCCTTATATATAAGAGACCGGGGGATACAATACTTGATAGGTAAATAATATATTCTTAATGGTCAGGGAAACTCCTATGATATGGAGGTAAAATCATCCATAATTTAAGGAGTATCCACATATGTGTGGACCCTCAACAAAGAGTGGAGCTAAAACCCAGCATGGTGAATAACCAAAAAGATTAATCCATCCGGTCAGCAGGTGGCCGGGTTGAAAAATATGACATTTTGCAACAGATATAAGTGTTTCTAATTTGAGAAAAACACTCAATTGAATCAGTAACGGTTATAAATGTTGCAAATATGTAATGTTTTCATTCCGTACTGCTAAACTTAATCAGCAATCCGTCACTAATAAATTCCAGTCAGAAAATAAAAAACTTCATCCAGTCGCTAATAAAATAATAATTGATCCGAACACTTAGTGTCCGGATGGTATATCCACGAGGATTTTCTGCCTTTGGAGTTGTGAAGAAACTAGTCAACTTCAACGGAGCAAAGTGATCATCTTTAACAGATCACCTTAACTTGCATCTGTCACGTTGTACTCTTTCCCCTTTTTCAAGGTTTTGTCCCACTGGGTTTCCTTGTCAAGGTTTTAATGAGGCAACGTATATGCGTCTAACTATGTTCTAAGTTTGATTAATATTGTACTCTTTTCTTCAGTTCAGGTTTTGTCCCTATGGGTTTTCCTGACGAAGTTTTAATGAGGCAATTAACTTAGATTCATCGATCAGTGAAGATCGTATTGCATGTGATGAACTACATGTAAAGCAAGAGACAACATGTGAAGTACTACATGTGAAGAGTTGTACCAAGTTTTTATCCCACTGGGGTTTTTCTTGTCAAAGTTTTAATGAGGAAATTGATTTCGGTACTAGTCATCAAGGAGAGGACGACATTTGAAGAATTACATTCGAAGCACTGTATGTGAAGCACTGCGTATGAAGTTCCATTGGACCGCATAAGGGGGAGTGTTGTAGGGCCTATAGCCCATAGATATGCGTCCCAACTAGGTAGTTAGGGTTTTCCCATGGTTGTATATAAAGCATACTCCGCTATTAATATGGTTGCTGCCCATCAATAGAATCTCTCTTGCCGTTCCTCATATCCTTGGTTTTCTCTATGTTTTTCCCTAAAACAAAATCGTTGATTATTCTCTATAGTGCCTTTGATTATTCTCTCCGCAGGCTCTAAAATATAGTGTCAATCCCACTGCATATGTTACTCATTTGATTTTACAAGCTAGCAGGTTTATCGCATATTCTCTCAGCATGCAGGCCCTAAAATGTTAGTGTCCCCTTTATATAGGTGGAATATGTGAAATTTCTTAGAATAAGAAATAATTTTGATTTCACAAAAAATTGTTTTTTATGTTTTAACCTTTATCATGTTCCAAATGCTAGAGATGTAAATTTGATTGTGATGATATCCATCTTATTTAATTAAGGATATAAGCGGAAAAAACCTATTTTAAAATCACATTTCCACCTACCCAGTGGGACAATTTTTTTTCAAAACTCCCCTTATATATAAGAGACCGGGGGATACAATACTTGATAGGTAAATAATATATTCTTAATGGTCAGGGAAACTCCTATGATATGGAGGTAAAATCATCCATAATTTAAGGAGTATCCACATATGTGTGGACCCTCAACAAAGAGTGGAGCTAAAACCCAGCATGGTGAATAACCAAAAAGATTAATCCATCCGGTCAGCAGGTGGCCGGGTTGAAAAATATGACATTTTGCAACAGATATAAGTGTTTCTAATTTGAGAAAAACACTCAATTGAATCAGTAACGGTTATAAATGTTGCAAATATGTAACGTTTTCATTCCGTACTGCTAAACTTAATCAGCAATCCGTCACTAATAAATTCCAGTCAGAAAATAAAAAACTTCATCCAGTCGCTAATAAAATAATAATTGATCCGAACACTTAGTGTCCGGATGGTATATCCGGTCATCCAATGAGCGGATGAGGTCTCCACAACACCCTCCACTGATTTAAGGAGTACCCTCTTGACCTCACAAACATATGGATGTTAAAAACATCCATAGTAGCACTTTTTGGTCCATAAGATATGGACTATCACAAAGATATGGATGATTTTTTGCTCCATAGAAATTGCCCTTAGGAAGAATTTATTGGTCATTGTCTATGCCACTTGGGAGCAAATAATGTCGTAAGGAAGATTCAGCGGTTGAATTTAATTATCCCCAACTCTTAAGATTGCCGAGGGAGAAATCCGAGTATCACACCGACAGATACAGATGGTGAACCCATTTGGATCTTTTAGTATACCGACGCTAGAGTAAGGTTTGAAAAGCACCCGTTTTTCCAAAAAAACACCCTTTAAAACGGTCACATCCATATACCGTGGCCGTGAGGGTCCCCGAACCCCGTGCATATATAATGCCGATAAATAGGAAATAATGGCAGTTTTTAGGACCGTTTTTCCGTTTTCACACACGTTATAACCGTTTTTCTAAAATTGAATTTTACGTTTTTTCCATCTAAATAACATTTTAACGTAAGCTTTTTAGACCATTTTTCCCGTTTTCACGTCAGTTATAACCGTTTTTAAATAAAAAAGAATATAAAAATATTTTCTTACAATTTTTTATATTTTAAATTAAAGATTAAAAAATTACAACTAATATTTTAAAAATAAAGGAATAAAATAATAATATATAGAAAACGTTATAACAACGTTATTAGACCAGTTATAACTGTTTTCATGCACGTTGTAACCGTTAGATAGGAATTTCAAACCATAATTCTTTTTCATTTACTATTTAATCGTTATAACGCCTGTTATTTTAGAATAACGTATAAAAAACGCATTTTTTTCTTCTAAATAACGTGATTTTTGCCTGAAACGTGCTCACACCCGTCAAAACGGTCACGCTCAGTAGCCGTGACCTCTTTTTCAAACCTTGCGCTAGAGTCATTGATAGATTGCTCAAATCCCGATTACAAATGCAATAACAGACGTTGAAAATTACTCTTTATCTTAATCTCCTTGTGTTACCCTTTGAAAAACCTTTTAAATAGTACATTTTAACGAAATCACGGTGCATTTACAAGGGCAAATATGTAGTATTTACACTTTTCCTTTTCAAAAATCTTATACTCCATGTGCATATTTGTATCATCCTTCATCATATATTCTATTAGGTCTCTATGTACAGAAAATATAGTCAATCTCTGCATACTCCATTAGAAAATCATAACTTCCCATGGTCTTCACCCCCATTTGCATATCATAAGCATCAGTACTTATGAAGTTTGGGAATGCCAATACGAATTTGATGTACCGATCAAAAAGAAAAAAAAGAATTTGATGCAAGACAATATGTGGCCGCGCAAGCGTTTAATCAGCACGACGATCCCGACATTTGAATCAAGCGGAAGTTCAATGAATCCCTCCAGAAAGCAGCTAGCTTAGTGATGGGCTCAATATCATGGATGGCATCGGATTATCTTTAAAACCGATTGAACATAATAAACACATCAGTGAAGCAATACTTATTACTACTATATCTACAATCCCCTGGAACATGTCAAAGACAATCAATTCTGGATGAATTTGTTAACTACTAATTTCCACGTTTCTTTCATGGCGATGTATGTATGTACCTCGTGTACGTAGTCTAGTAGCGGACCAACTTGAAAAACATGTTTGATGGCATCTTCCAAAGCTAGAGTACATAACACTGTTGTAGTTAATTGTGTACATAATGCTCGGAACCACTCCGTGCATGTAGGTCTCTCCAGCAACGATTATTTATGATAAAAATCTACTTTATAGTGCCTTTAATTATTCTCTCCGCAGGTCCTAATGTCAATCCCGCTGCATATGTTCCTCATTTGATTTTACAAGCTAGCAGGTTTATTGCATATTCTCTCGGCAGGCCCTAAAATGTTAGTGTCAATCCCGCTGCACATGTTCCTCATTTCATTTAAGGATAATTTTTTTGTAGCCCATTTCATTTTTTTCGTATATATGAAACCCACCATTAAAATTCTATATATGAAAAGTCTATATTTTATTATAAGTAGGAATTGATTACACAAATGACCTTTTAGTAAGTAAATTAGTTACGTGATCTTTAATATAAAAACATTTGTAACAAATTATAATTCCTAAAAAAAACTCCATAACTAATTACATGATCCATTGATTCTCTCCTAATATATCTCCATAAATAATTTTAATTTGCATCTCTCCCGAAAAATAACTAATTTTATCTCGTTTTTTTGTTTCTCCCCAAAAATTTTATTACAACCGAACAAATAAACCCAATTATCACCATGAAGTTTAGGAAATTTCCAGTTTTCACAAGGGACAGTTTGGTGAAACATTTTGTTTTCACATGTAAACAAATTTGGTGAAAATTCTAATTTTCCGTGAAAACTTTAATTCTAAATCTTAATTAGGTATAATAGGTGAAAATAACAATTTTTAACAAAAAATCTAGTATTCACCTATTGATTATCGCAATTATCACGTTTAATAATTATCACGTTTAACAATCGGTGTGAAAATGGTAGTTTTCATCTATAATAGCTAGTCAGGTTGAGGAAAAGTCACAATTATCACCATTTTCATTTAAAAAAAAAAAAACTACTAAAGTAAAAGAGTTATTATTAATTTTTTGAGATTAAAAAATAGAAAAAGAAAAAACATAAGAAAACTTTATACTCAATAATCAACGAGTTTAGCGAGGAAGGAGGTGTCGGAGGAGTTACGGAGATTAATCATGGTGTGTTGCATATAGGCTTGAAAATAGGCCACACATGACACGTACTGGAACTGGATAAATGTCATTAATGTTTATTGTCAATGCATATACGTTCGAATCTTAATTATCCTCCTCATATATCGTAGCCTAATTAATCGTTGAGTAGCAACTGTAATGCGAATATGAGTAAGGTCCGCATATAAGGCCAACAGTTAAGCCCATAATTATTTTCACCGTAAACTAATGTTTTTTTTTTGTTAATAGTTTGTAACGGATAAAGGTTAATTTAATCATGTTGAAAGTTTAAAAATTCAAATTCAATCTAAAACTATTAATCTTAATCATACATCTAAAATATTGGGCTAGACATATATGACATCTTATTGATGGGATTATAGAAGAGAGGGTTCAAACATGGATTCCTCGAAAATTTCCACTTTCGGAAATTTCATTAAAAGATATTTATAAACGGAAAATGAGTCATTTGTCCAAATATCTTTAAATCACGGTTCAAATGGACGAATAAAAAATAGTTTGGGTGAAATGACCAAAAAAAATAGTAAGGTTGAAAAAATAGTAAAAACTGGTTTCATCCTAGCTTAAATTTAAAAAATAGCAAGGATGAAATTGGATACATCCTGTGTATATTAAAAATAAGGAAAAATATTTGAAAATGGGCACGATGAAACTGGTTACATCCGGCCTATTTTTACATTTTTGTCCATTTAAACAGTATTAAAATCTAACTATTCATTTCACCTAAGAATTGATGATTTTGGTCTTTTTAACCAATTTTGTGATTTATAAAAGGATCGTATATTTATGATCGACAAAGGCTTTGAATGATAGATAGTACAAAACTTATCTTCTAATTGGTATATATAGAGAGTAAACTTCGTCCTCTTTCTTACACAACCCTTGCATGTCCTCTATTTTGAGTTTCGTACCGTATGAGCGTATGTGTTTTGAGTGCAAATCATTGATAAGATAACTAACAATGGTTGTTTCCGGTGTTGCTGGTACACTTGAGTTAGTAGTAGAAATTCGTAGCTCAGCAGACATGTTTTGGGAATCTCTTAAAACTTGGTCAGCTATTTTTCCCGAGGTTTTACCCGACACTTATAAGAGCATTGAAGTAATTGAAGAAATGAATGGAGAAAAGAATGGATCTGTTACCCTCTGGAAAATAAATCCAAGTAAGTTCAAATTCATTGCATATCCCAATAAAGATGGCAACAAGCAACTACTATATTAAGATGAAATTAAAAATCAGATTAAGGCCAAATGGGACTCCCCTTGGTGAATTATGATATACGTGTAACATATTTTTGTCACTAATATGTTTTTTTTTTTTTTCTTAGGTACACTGGTTGAAGGGGCTCCCGTTATGATGGAAGAGATCAAAAAAATAGAAAATCTGGATGAACTAACCAAGACAATAATTTACAGTGTTATTGGTGGAGATTTATTAAAGCTTTACAAAAGTTATGAACCTCAGCTTAAAGTTACTCCAGGTGATCATAAGGTTTTTGACGAAGAAGACGAGAAGGTCGAAAAAAGAGGAGGGACTGTGAAGTGGTCGGTGAAGTATGAGAAAATAAATGAGATGGTTCCCGAACCTTACATGATTAAGGAAATGATCTATAAGACCATACTCAAAATGGACGAATACATCCTCGCCAAGCAAAAAGAAGTGACAAGTGATAAGTAATTGAAAAAGGATGAGGAAATAATTAATAAAATCATGCATCTTATAGATGTTTTATTTATGTACTAGTTTATTGAAATGAATGTCGCTATGCTTTGAGTTTATGTATCACCACAAGTATGTTGTTCTTTTTACTGTTCGATTTTAATGTATTTGGTATTTGTGTACTCTTGGTTTATTATTAATAAAATAAGAACAACAGAAAAAGCTTATGAAGAAAAGACAAATGAGTCCAAATTTGTGCACTCCTCCAAATTTGTGCACTCCTCCAAAATCGTGGCGCAGATTCCGAACATCCCTATTGGTTGAAATCACTTGCACTGGTTTCTGATTTTTTTTGTTAAATATTTAAATTTTATTTTAAAATATAAAGAAAAATCCAAGTCAGAATTTCATTAAAAAATGATTCTCTTATTTAACTTTGAAGTTAAAATCATGTGCGTGATTATCAGGTTAAACAACCGCTAATTTCGAATTTATTAATTATATTCTAATGAATTTTTTAAAGTAAATACAGACAGGATCAAGAACTTCACCATCTCGTCTAGGTAAATTCCCTGTTTTAAATCCAAATATGATCATGTAAATCATCACGGCCATGTATGTATGCATCTTGAAGAGTTGCTTCCACAATGTTGATTTCACAATAATCCAGTAATTGTATAAAGAAGTACTGACGTTACATGGTTGGATTGACTAAAGGTCTGTTGAGATAAATTTCGAATAATACCAAGAACCCAAATCATGAATAGATCAGCACAAGTATTACTATTTCTTCTCATAGTAATCTTTTCATCCAGAATTTAACCTAGGTAGTACTTTTCCTCGTGGATCGAACCCATGCCAGTCCCACAAAAAGAAAAAAAATAAAAAAAAACTTGGGGTTTATGTAAGGCGATAGAATGGAGTTGAAAATAAAATAAAATGAAATCTTACATTTTAGACATTAACAAAATGAACTCACTGAAGGACACGATGGTGGAGATAAAGAAGAAAAAAAGGAGAGAAGGTTCTCTTCTCTATAATTTCTATAATATTGAAACTGGAAAATAAAAATACGAGACACTGGTTTTATGACCGAAGCCCAATAATGACGTCCGGAATGTGCACCCCGGATTTAGAGGGTACAAATTTGGACTCAAGACAAATGCTACAAAATTACTATTAAATATTATTATTATTTGAAAAAATTAATTGTTTTGATCTTATTTTCTTGTCTTATTATCTTGATATTGTATCAGATATGGAATAATTTTGTATGAACCAGATAAATCCCCAACTTGTGACTTCATGTTAGCTGTAAAAGTCATGGGCCAATGAAACCTGCTTTTACAGCCAATAACCAAATTTACAGTCATGAGATCCAGGATTTCTCATGATAAATTGAGGTTCAGTTGAAAATTAGCCCATGCTGTCCATATATATCACAACATTCCCTCATTTGTAAATGAGCTTTTATTCCAGGTTAGCAATTTGGCGAATTTTTAGGGTCAATTGGAACCCAAAAACGTGACTTTTATTGTCTTTGGTAATTCAATCAATTCGTCTGCATAATAGTGCTACTGGGCTCAGTTGGTAGAAATTAGTTATTGGATAAACATTATGAAAGAACGATTTTTTAGGGACCATGGTTTTATTAGGCCATCTTCCCTATAGTTAAAGGGGTGTCCTAAAACATTGAAATGACTAACCTACCCTTAACCTAATTAATTTAAAACCAACTCAATAACCACCTATATATATAACCACCACCTCCTCCCACCACCACCTCCCACCATTGCCGATTACCACTACCACCACCTCCGATTATCACCACCACCAACCACCGATTACCACCACCGCCACCGCCCACCACCGCCGATTACCACCACCACCACCTCCGATTATCACCACCACAAACCACCGATTACCACCACCACCTCCGATTACCACCACCACCAACCACCACCACCACTATATATATAGCTTAATTTAAATCATTCACAAAGATATTCTCACAAACCCATTATTTGTCATTCGTTTTTGGTTGAATAAATGAGAAGTAATCATTAAAATGAGTTGAAAATGGAAGTTGCAGAAAAGTTTAATGGAGGATTTTTTTTCAGAGAAAATTTCGGTTATCACGAATTAATTTTTTCTTAACCGAACTAAGAGTTCGGTTGATTCGCCAAAAAATACGTTTAACCGAACTCCTTGTATTAGAACAAGACAAGTCCATAAGTTCGGTTCCTTCGCAAAATAAGGATATCACCGAACTTTAGTTTACTAAAATAATGAGAAGTCCACAAGTTCGGTTTGTTCGCAAAAATATTAAGTTTTCTTTGTAACCGAATTCTACCTTTGAAACTTCGTAACCGAACTCTACCTAATTCTCCAAAAAATAAATTTCGTAGTAACCGAACGTTTGCCTAATTGCATATATGCATATATAATCCCAGTTCGGTTGATTCGCAAAATATGTTGAAGTTTGCGAACCAACCTAACTTCTAACACTAGGTTACTTTTAACCTGCGGTTCGGTTGGAAACTTGGTTACATTGAAGTTTGTGAACTAACCGAACACACAAGATGTACCCAAATAAATTGTTAAGTTCAAAGTTCGGTTACCTACCATTTATTCCTAGGTAACCGAACATTACACTGTACGACCAAAACCTCCGTTAATGAGCGAGTTCGGTAACCTGCGTGTTTGGAAAACGTAACCGAACTACACTTTCAGGTGTGTTCGGTTACATGTTCTTGACATATGGTAACCGAACTGTCCCAAATCTACATAAAAAATTTCATTTTTTTTGAAAGTTTGGAGTAATTCAACCAACATTATCTAAGTTTAAAGCATACCTGGGTACCCAAATACCCTTCCTCCGGTTGTGGTTGGTAAAATCCATCGTTTTTCATGTTTTCCTTCTTCATGTTTTCTAACTTTACTCTCTCAATAATTCTACTTCTTTAAAAAAAATCATCTGATTTTTTAATCTCGCTAATTATCTTTAATTTAATCATCTCACTAATCATTACACTAACTATTATTAACACTAACTAATCATCACCCAAAATTAATCAGGAGGGTAATTTAGGTATTAATATAAATATCTAGATAAGGCGTGACCTAGATTTACTTCTAATGTCTTTACCCAAAATAAAACCATGGTCCCTCAAAAAAAACCATGGTCCCCAAAAAATCGTTCTTCGGAAACGTCATTGAGCCTACTAGTTCCAATCCTTTCTTTGTACAATGTTTTTCAGTGAGCCCACTAGTTCCATTCCTTGTACAATGTTATTAAGGATGCACAAGAACCGATCAGTATTCACTGGACTGGACTGGAACCGAAAGCACCAGACCGGTAACGGACCGCAACCGGAGTAAACGGTAAGGGACCGGGACTGAAACTCAAGAACCGGAATAGACCGGTACAGACACTGGTTCTGGGGTTAGTACCGGCAGGAACCGGACCAAAAGAACCGGTTAATATCAACCGTTGAGATCTTGGTTATTTTAATCCTATCCGTCCATCCTAGGTATAGAGTTATCTATCGAGAGTTTCACGTATCATCTTTCTTCTTCTTCTTTTTCTCTGAAAAGTCCTCTCTCGTCTGAACTCTGAAGAGCAGCCTACTACCACCATCTCTAAGTCTCTCTATCGTACTATCACCATCTCCATCATCGATTTATTCTTTTTTACCATCCCTGACTGAGTCAGGTACTTCTTCTTGTTCGATCTGTTTAAATCTTTATAACTCTTATGATTGATTTAGGGTTTGAATCATTTGATTTGAGATTGATTTGGTCTTTGAATTTGCATGCACATATCTATAGACTTATTTATTTGGGGTTTGGTTCTTATTTTTTGGTTGTTGGAGAATGTTGTTTAAGAATTTTTTTTCTTTGATTAGAGTATCAGATCGATGAAATTAACCTTGTTGTTGTGAATGGTCATGATAGATTTGATGATTTGAAGACATAGATTTTCTTTATGTACTGTTTGATAAATATGAATGCTTGTACTTTTTTTCCTTAGTCTTTAATGGATTAAGAAAAAACCCTTTTTCTTAATTATAAAGAAATTAGGTGAAATGACAAAAAGGGATAGTTGGGTAGTTAAAGAATGGAAAGCTGACGTGTTCTGTTTAATTCTTATTCTTCCTTTTGAATTTTTTCAATCAGTTATTGATATAACTTTATCAATTTCTATTTTTCTGCTCATGAATGGATTCAACTGAATTTGTGGTTACTTTTGTTAGTTCTGTTTACTTAACTTGCATTGCATCTTTGGTTAACCTGTACAACTGTATCTGTGTCAATGAGTAATAAATGAATGTATGTATATAACTTTCAATTTCTATTGTTCTGCTCATGAGATGTTCAATTTTTTTTAGTTAGATGATGATTGATGAGAGTTTTGTGTATATTAAGATGTTCAATTCTGTTGATTTTGTTAGATGGATACACGTAATTCAACTCAAGGAAAGATCTGCAGTATGGGAACATTTTGAGAAACTTAATTCTACAAGAGAAAAGTGTAGGCACTGCTCAAAGGTATATGCTGCCGATGCCAAGCGAAATGAGACAACTGATATGAGATTTCATATACAACAATGCCCAATCCTTCGATTAATGAAACATAAATTCAACCAAAAAGGAAAATAGGACTTAAAGGGAGCTTGATATTCATTGTCTCTTTCTTGCATATTTATGGAATGGAAGTGAAAGTGGTGTGGAACTGTTGGTTTAACTTTGTTTTAATGTTAAATACAGAACTTTGAACTGCTTGTTACAGGAGTTTAAGTAACCTGTAACTTGTATTAAACCTTTGTTCATCTTAAGAACATATGATGTATTTAATGTGTTGAGAACAATTACATAAAGAAAATATTATGTTGCATACTTTGTTTTACAGGTAAAAACCCGGTATCGGAGTGGAACCGGACCGGTCTTACAAGTACAGGTATCGATCCTCAAAATGAGGTACCGGTCAACACTAGGTACAGGGACTGGTTCCAACAGAAAACTGGGTAGTACCGGCTCATGTGCAGCCTTAAATGTTATGTGACACCCGAAACTATTTTTTTTGTTGTCAGACCCAAAATATTTTTCAGATTTTGTAACAGTCGTTATTATTTGAAATTATATAAAGTGAGTAAAGTAAAACATAATTACCCTTAATATTTCTACATGTATAAAAAAAGAATTTCAAATTTTCTATCTTCTAATTAAATTGTTTTATGCATCCTATTTTTTCAGGGGTATAATTGGAAATGAAACTTGAATATAACATATCTAAAAAACACTCACTACACCAAAACAGACATTTTGTTACACAAATAGGTGTGACTTCTTATTTATTATCACACATATAAGTGTAATAAATATGGTGTTTTTCTTTTGTCACTCATTAGTGGTCACACTTATAAGTGTGACATCAATTAATTAAAGTCACACTAAATTGTGTTACCAAGGTTTGACACATAGTAGTGTAACAAATTTAGGATAAAATTAGAAGAAAAAAAATCTGGAATTCTCTCCCCCCCTCCCCCCCCCCCCCCCCCCCCCCCCCCCCCCCCCCCCCCCCCTAATTCGAGGTGCCTGCGCTGCCTCACTCAAACAATCACATGAAAGTATCACAAAAACCATTGTATTCATTGAAAGTGGGTACAAGTCAAAAAAATGTATAAGCTACAAGTATACGAGTTGCTGAAAACCAACGGAAACGAAGATTGCATTTGCACTATAATTTACAATATCATACCATCACAACGCGGTTTAGACCATCACTCCATGACAATTAACTTAATTACAATTGTCTTAATAGTGAACTGGTCCATCGGTACATATACCTAACCACACGACTATATCCTTTCCTTGCATTCTTTTACAGCCAGCAATGCGAATCACTAACGGCTCCATATACTATTTAGGATGTGGTGCAGCAGAGGGGTCTACATCTGCAGATGCTAACGAAGGTCTTCCTGCACAGAGCATACAAAGTAAAAGGACATAAAAAATCTAGACATAGGTAAAGCTCAGAAATTGATCGATACTATAATTCAAAATAAAAATGAAAATGGGAATGATAATGGAGACACTGGTTAACATGGTAGTTAACACCGCTTAACGCTGGTAAAGGGGGATTTTTCATGTCACTGTTTTGAACTTGAGACTCTGAAAATTCAAAGTTCAACCTTAGCATCAATATGTAAACAATCTACTGCATTGATAAAATCATTAATATATCTAAGTGGTTAATGCATAAGGTTTTGAATGCAACTATGATATATAACTAGAAATGCAATATAAACTGCAATCACGTGTTATTATTTTTAGTGTGAGTGTACGGAAACAAAGAGAAGATGTGGATTATGGATGGTGATAGGAAACCAAACCTCTTCCTTTCCTTCTTTTGAAATAGTGAAGGCTTCCAAAAATGCTTTACTACAGAATTCACTGACCAGTCACTCATCCCCACCTTTTAACAAGCCTGCAAGAACTCCAGCAACATGTTCCATTACCTGAGACAGCATTTAGAAAGTGATTTAGATCTAGAAATTGTTCCAAGGGTGGTTTAGTCTGTTTAAATAGTTAGGAACTTCGCTTCTACAATATCACTTCATTCAAACAAATATTCAGTTCTTTGCTGGATCTTGTTTTTCATTCCTAATAAAAATTCTAACAACTAGCAGCACCACCAATCAGCGCTAACTGCAAGAGTCCTAGGAACTAGATTCTTTTAAAAAAAAATTTGTACCATTTAAACATATAGGGATCATTAACATAGTACGAGTAAACTGATTATGAGTGAAAAACAAAAGACTAGCCGGTGAATATGTATATACCCATTTTTACAAGAATTTTATCCAGCTTTCCTCAACGAGTGTGTCCTCTTTATGATTTTCATAATGTCCTCAATTAATTTAGTATTAATATAAGACTTGTGAGATCATAGTAAAAGATAAAGCAAAGCAACAACTCAAAACTGCAAATTTGAAAAGAAGGAAAATATAAACGCACAAATGGATTTGTTACAACGCCTTTGCTGCTGCTAACTTGTACAGCTAACTTTTTTATCTGAGGACTTGTACACAACCATATAAAATCAACAAGGGATTGTACATGCAACTTCTTTTATTAGGACTTGTACAGAACCACATAAAATCTTGTCTAGCAATAGGTATACTTTTGTGAGGAATGGAGAAGATATGAGGAATGTAATTAGACATACCTCTTGATATGAACTACAAAAATATCCACATGACAGAAGGGGAAATGTAGCCATCAAGAATGGATTAATTTTTAATAAGATATGCTCAGCCCTGTTCCCAACTTCTCACAACAGTTTGAATTGAACTTAGTTAGAATTCAAAATATTTTCATGGAACATTATCCTCAGTAAGCATTGTTAGAGTGATGAACTAATTTATCAAAAGTGAACCACAAAGTGAAAAGGAACCAACAACAGAAACACAAAAGTTCAGTTTTGTTAAACCTTGAAAACATTCGCAGCTCAAGCCAATTGAAGGAAATGATGTTGCACAACAACGATTGTTATCTCTGTCCCATCCCCTTATCAAAAAGGGAAACAAACAAAAGAAAAATCAGAAATTCACAAGTAAACATAACTAGATGACTGCTGCAGCAGTGGGAGGCCGACGAAGAAACACATGCTAGACAATTCCATCAAACTCTTACATGGCATGCACTCCATTTTCTGCTTGACACTGCTCATAAAATTGTGCGAAACCCAAGTCACCTATAAATTTCTTGCACATTTATCATACCACTGTTTATACATGTAAGGTTTTACGGGTATATAATACCTCCTGATAAATCATGTCAAGCCTCATTCCCAACAATGCTCATGTTCCCCAGGTCTCAAACCAAAGAAGTCCAACACATTCCGCTAGCATATGAACCACAGAAGATGTGCGATAATGTTATCAAGATTTCCTTCCGCTAGATCAACCAACGACATGACAGCAGCAAAAGCATGGTTAAGAAGGTGTCAGATTTCTGCAGCGCAAAAAAAGGATCCCAACGGAAAGACCCTGAACTGTCTTGAATCTGTGAATGTAATGTTATGAATCTAATTTGTAAGCAGAAACAAACAAGAATAGAAACAAAATTGGTTGTAATCGGAGGGAACCTTTGTAGTCTAATAAAAATTGGAAGAAGTTAAGAGTCTTGAAAAAGCTTCCACCCTTGAAGCAGCAGCTTCAGGGACTGAACAACCATTTTCTCCTGCCGTGTGTGTAGATCTTTAGAGCAGTGACTTCAGACTGCAAACAGAATGTAAATTTACCCCTTCAGTTTTCATCACAAGAAAATAGTTAGTAAACTACAAGGCCAATGAATCGCCCATCGACAATTGAAAACAACAAAAGTTACTTCCAGATTGGGTAACTAAAACGAAGTTTAATATGATGCATAGTTTAGTAGTACATAACAGAAAATACCACTTTTTTATTCAACTGTATCAACTGTAAAGTCAAAATACATTACCTGATGCAAAAGACATATGATGGTTCCTTGTAACTCTATAAATGAAATAACAAATTTAAAGATTAATACGAATACCAGAAGTTGTTTAGCAGTAGTAGAGTCGTGAACTAAAACATCAACTCCATTCCCAGCAAATTGAGGTTCTTCAGATTAACTTCACAATCGGCCAATAATGTATCTTCACCATTACCATCAAGCATCAGCATCAATGCAATGGGTATAAGAATTGTAATAATCTCCTTAAAAGTATCTGATCCATAGCAGTGAATCAGTGAGCATGAGAAAAAAAATGACTAGAGGAGATTTATCAACCTTAAATAAACGTAACTAATTGATCAAAACCTCTTTAAAACGAAAAACAAAAATCAAATTTAAGGCACATGACAATTAGTTCATTGAGACATTTTATCAAACAAGAATAGAGAAATACTGTTTACTTATCCTTTGGCAGTGACGATCAAAGTAATAATGGAGAAAATCTGAAAAAGGATAATCCTGATATTACGAAGAATGAGTAGAGGGAGATCAAAGCAAGAGCTGTGCTTTTTGGGTTAGCCTGATATTCGAAATTTGATGTAAGTGGAGAAAGATGGAAGTATAGAGATGTGAAGAACATTACCTTATGAAATTTCTCTGCTTTTTTCTATAGATATGATGAAGAAATCAATGGATTCTGATCGATGTAATGGAAATTTTGAAGAACTCTGAACTACCAATTTATTCGTTTGAGTGTATTCAATTGGATTGGTGAACAATTCGTTTGATTAATTCAAAATTATTCTTAATTTTGTGAAATTGAGAATTCAGAAAAATTTCTGGGACAAATTTTGTGACGGACAAATTACCTTCAAGCTCAATAGAATAGACCTGTGGTGTTTCATCAGAAAAAATAGACCCTTAAATATATAATACTCAAATTTAATCTTTCACTTATCCAAACATTCACAAGAAGAAAAGAACTTAACCAAAAAGACAAACCTTTTGTTTATACTTTTGTTGATTATGTCAACGGTGTTCCCTTCTTCCATACTTGTGTTTTATACTTCGGATTAGGATTAATAAGGAAAAGATTCAGGATCTTCGACAATAAAAAACCCTAATACCAAATCAAATCTCGAAATCAAACAAAAACAATCCCTAATGCGAAATCAGATACCGAAATCAAACAAGAAAGAACCATCAACTATTTCTCCGAACCACGAAAGATTAAGAAAAAGAAAAATAACCTATTAAAACGATTAAACGAAAGAAATTTGGTTTCCATCGTTAAGATAGAGAGACCTGAAAAGAAAAATTGATTTCTTCGAGAATATAGATCGAGTAGATTTATGGGGGGATAAAGAGATTTTGTTTCAATTCATTCTGAATTTTGGTAAGATATTAAAGGGAATTGAAAAAAAATAGGCAGAGGAGCGGGAACTGAAAATTTTGGGGGCAAGTAGAGGCGGAAATGAAAGCTGATTTCAAAAACGAGAATCGAAGATATAATGTTTTGTAAATTTTATTTACTTCATAATTTTAATATTTAATATATGAGAGGATTATTTGTTACACTTTTTGATGAGATAAATTAAAAAAAATACATAAATTAACTACAATTACGATTTATTGTTACACTTATCAGAGGTGTGACACCTATATATGTAACAACTATTATCACACTAATTTGTGTGATAATTCAGTCTTACAAATTACTCAATTTGGTGTAGTGACTTCCTTGGAATTTTACAAATTTTATCTCGTTTGAAAGCTTTTAAAGAGATCTACACAACGAGTATAAACAACAATACCAAATTTACCAAAAACCAGAGGTAATTATTCTTTAGACATGATACATAACCATCCTGTAGCCACCACAAAGGATGCATAACATATTAGGCAGATATTACAATGGATGCATAACACAGTATGCAACCATATTTTGGTTTATCATCCATTAATTTGGTTATGCAACCACCAAAGGGATGTATACACTTAAAAAGTAACATTCAAACAAAAAAGAAGAAGAATGTATAACGAATTATGAAGCCACCACAAAGGATGCATAACTCCTTATTTAACCATATTTTAGTTCATGCACCCACGAATTTGGTTATGCAACTACTAAAACGATGTATATGTATGAAAAATAACATTCCAACAAAAAAAATAGATGCATAAGGAATTATGTGGTCATTTTCTCAACTAGCCATTTTCTAATTGATTTATGTCCTTACAAAAAAGTTCATGCATAATGCGTTATGCAACCATTTTTTCCGGATGCATGGCAGGCTATGCATCCATTTTATCGGATGCATAAAAGACTTTTTTATTTTATTTTAATGTCAATAACAAAATGGTTGCATAATAGTTATTCAGTCATTTGCTCGACTGCATAACAAGTCCTGCAGATATCATTTTTGTAGGTGTATAACAAGTTATACAATCATTTTTTGATTGATTTCAGTGCTAAGATAAAAATGTAATCATTTTTATAGTTACATAATCCATTATGCAACCATTTTCTCGACTACATAACAAGTTATGCAACTATTTTATAGTTGCATAACATGTTGTGCGACTATTTCTACAGTTGCATAATGTGTTATGCATTAATATTCTCAGATGCAAATAAGTTATGCAACCATTTTTTGGTTGGTTTCGGTGCCAACATCATCAAGGTTTAATAAATTAATGAAAAAAATAGGTTTGAAACAACAAAAATGAATAAAACTGCAAGTTGCTTTTGTATCCATGTGTAAACATACAAGCATAACTGAAACTTTAAAACATGGATGATAGATAGAAAAAAAAATGGTAGCACTACAAAACAAGTAGCTTCTAGGGACGGCTGTTTTGAAAAAACCGTCCCTGAAGAAGGATATTTGGGACGGTGATGGCCTGACCGTCCCTAATAATCATAAAATATTTAAATCAAGGATAAAATATGTCCGTCCCAAAAAGAAAACATGGCCAAATAGTATTAGTGACGGTGGAACAGGGGACGGTACATAAACCGTCCCTAATACCTCTTGGGACGGTTTTTTGTCCTCTTGGGACGTTTTTTGGCCGTCCCAAGAGGCCTTCTATTTTGTAGTGTAGCTAATATAATAACTCAATGTGCGTAGTTAGAAAAATATCCCATATTTTTTTACCTTAAAAATGCGCTATGCATCTATATCCAAAATGTGGTTTACAGATAGAACCATGTCCTTTCATAAACTTCCTGTAATAGCCTGTAAGGCCTAGAAATCTTCTAAGCTCTTTACTGGTTTTAGGAATTGGCTATTGTACCATGCTATAGATCTTAGAAGGATCAGCTACCACTCCCTTAGCTGTTATAATATGTCCATGGTACTCCAATTCTGGTTGAGCAAAACTGCACTCAGAAAGATTTGCATAAAGATGATGTTGTCGAAGAAGCTGCAGAGTAAGTTCCAAATGGTGCACATGTTCCTCTAAGATGGGGCTATACACCAAAATATCTTCAAAAAATACCAGGATGAATTTTCTTAGCTATAAGGCTAGATGTCATTCATCGGTGCCTGGAATGTAGATGGAGCATTATTGAGGCCAAATGGCATTACTTTGAACTCATAATGGCCATGATCAGTTCTGAAGGCAGTTTTGTAAATGTTAGAGAGATGCACTCTGATCGGATGATATCCAGAATTAAGATCAATCTTAGTAAAAATGATGACGTTGTTTAATTCATCTATCATAGGGATATGAAACTTATCTTTGATAGTTATGTTATCGAGTTTCCTGTAATCAACACAGAATCTCCAAGTGTTATCTTTCTTCTTGACCAATAGGATGAGAGAAGCAAAGGGATTATGGCTTGGTTGGATGATACCGGAAGACAATATTTCTTGCATTAAGTTATCGACGACATATTCTGGATATAGGGACACTTATAGGGTCTCATGTTGGATGGTGAAGAATGAGGTTTAAGAGGGATTGTATGATCCAATGATCTGTGAGGTGGAAAAGTGGATGGTGTATTTAAACACATCAGAATAATAATGAAGAAGGACAGAAATAACCTCAGGGATGTCAGTAGGTGCAGGGTAGCAAGAACTAAGCACAAGTGACCCACAATTCTATAAGAAGTTTTCTTGAAATAGTCCATTGCAACACTGTGTTAGAGCATTGCCCGGTTGAACCCACCAAGCGTTGGTATGTCAAGGTTGGTTGTCATATTTTAGTATCAAAACTCATCTAGAGTCGCTTGATTAATTACTAGAGTCAACTTAGTTTAGTTTAGACTAAAAAGTCTAGGAATGTTAAGACTTACAAGTATTACTCTGAGGACCTGAAGAATGCGAATAAGTATCGGCTACAATGAAGAAATCATTCTTCCACTTGAGGTTAGTAATGTTGACTTGACTTGTTACCATTCTTATCGTGTCTTTCAAGTCGTTTAAGATTGAAAACATAATATGCGAAGTTATATATATGAAACTCTAGTATTAGACTTGGTCATATTATTATGATCAAAGTGTCAAGGAAGTATATTGAATTACGAAGTATAACGTTCATCTTTTGAACTTTGTAAATGCGATAGCAACATCATATATATATGTAACTTGTTACTTGATCAATTGTGCATGGGATATCTGTGTGATTTCATCCTAGGAAACTATGTTTTATTACATTGGTATAAGGAAGTAGATATACAAACTTGTTTCGTAATAAAAAAGAAATTAATAGATATGTTGGTCCGGTTTTTCATAAAGATCTTTTAAATGACCGATTCATACCTAAGGTTGGATTTAAGGTAGAACCGATCTTAATTTATATTGAGAGTCAAGGTAGAACCGATCCTCACCTAGCTTGGGATATGTGGTGGATCCGATTCTAGCTTTTGTTGGAAATTAAGGTAGAATCGATCCCTAACCAATATTGGGAATCTTGGTAGAACCTATCCTAGTTTTTTTTGGGAGTCTTGATATAACCGATACCTAACCTATATTGGGAATCTTGGTAGAACCGATCCTAGCTTTTTTTGGGAGCCTTGGTAGAACTGATCCCTACATGTGTTTGGTGACTTGGTAGTTACGAACCTATCCTATGTTATTGTTCATGGTAGAAGCGGTCCCAAGAGGAAAACCGATTTCCAAAGTTTACTTTAGAGTTTGTGTGGGAATTAGGGTTTGCTAAGATAGGAAATTTATAGACATCGACATAATTTACAAAAATGAAACAAAAATGAAGCAAGATGTTACCATATTTCAACAGTATGGGTCATCGAGCTAGATCTTTATTCTCAAATGGGTAAACATTTGACATATCGTAGCAGTATGTGAATCATGGCTCTTGGGAACCTCTCAAATTTGAAAGGTAGTAGTGCCATTGTTTGTATTGGACTTGCAACTAGTATCCTGTAACCATGAGATGAGCATAAAACACGCATGTAGTCATAACATGAGAACAAAATGAACCAACTAAGGACTAATAACTGATTAGTTAATGCGCATATATGAATTTATATGCGACCATAAGCCTCAAATTTAGCGAGGGAGACGGGGGAGGCTAAGGTGGGCTTTAGCCCACCCCAAAACTCCAGAAAAACGTTTTTGGACCTTATAATTACCATAAAATTTATACTTAGCCGATCTATAAATTTAGATTACCTCTTATATTTATAATTACATTTAGTTATGAATTTAAATTATATTTAAGAAAAATCTCTTTCAATCAACTTACATGGATAGTACACAGTCTTCACCTTTTTTTTATGTTCCTTTTTTTAATAGCTAGAAATGTTCGATATGAAGGTACATTTCTAAAACAAAAATAAATATCAAGGATTTACTAGTTCTAGCAAGTTGTCGCTACTCTCCATCACTGATTGTGCACGATATAGTTTTGTTTACACTACAAACCAAGTAGCTTCTAGGGACGGCTGTTTTGAAAAAACCGTCCCTAAAGAAGGATATTTGGGACGGTGATGGCCTGACCGTCCCTAATAGTCATAAAATATTTAAATTAAAGCTAAAATATGTCCGTCCTAAAAAGAAAACATGACCAAATAGTAATAGTGACGGTGGAACAGGGGACGGTACATAAACCGTCCAAATACCTCTTGGGACGGTTTTTTGTCCTCTTGGAACGTTTTTTGGCCGTCCCAAAATGCCTTCTGTTTTGTAGTGTTACTTACTTATTTTATGTTTGTTTACTTACTTATTTTAAGTGCGAAAGCCAGTCCCCATTGATTTTGAGAGGACACTTACTTTTTCGAAACAACAAATTTAGTTTTGGACTTTTTTGAATTCCCCACATTATTTTGATGATTATGGAAATAATTTTGACATGTTAGTCGGTTTAACTACAGTATAAGCATAGTGCTGGATATATTAGTCAAGTTTATTTTCAAGTGTGATAATTTCATTTAGCTCTAAAAAAATAGATGAAATTTCCAAAATTTGAAGCTACGGCTGCCTAATATATTGGTGTATATTTTTTGATTGGAAAAGAGAAATTTTATTAGATTAAAAAGAATGTACAGAAAAGCTACAAGCTGTAGCAGTGACAGAGAACAAGAATATAATCAATGGAAAATTATATCCCAATTAAGCACTGTATAAGAGAAATTGGAGTGAATTCTCTTCCCAGCAGCAGCTGCCCAAGAAAGAACTAAGACTTTTGCAATATCGCACAACTCTGTGTCTGTTTTGAATGCATAGTCTTCAACAAAAGTGCGACTATTTCTCTCATTCCAGAGAGTCCAAATGATGGCAGCAGGGATTAGGTTCCAAATATCTTTTCCTGCGTTACTGGAGATGTGATTGGTTGACCAAGAGACGGAAAGCGCATACATAGTTGCAGGAAAGACCCAGGACCAGTCTGTGTTCGGAGTTAGAGAAGTCCATACACAATGTGCGACTTTACAGTGCATAAAGATGTGATCTTGTGTCTCAGTACTATCACCACAAAGAATGCAAGAGTTATACACGTCCATACCTTTATGGTTCAACATATCTAGAGAGTTAAGTCTTCCATGAACTGCGCACCACGTGAGAAAACAGATTTTTGGAGGAATGCAAGCTTGCCATATAAACTTCCATGGAAAATTAGTCACTCCAGCATCAGCCACTAGGTTTCCATAGAGAGATTTCACAGTGTACACACCAGAGGGTTCAATAGCCCATCTTATTGTATCTGGCAAGTTGTCTAATATTGGTGGTGCAGAACCGATAACAAGAAACATTGCAGCAAGTTGATTAACTTCATCATTCAGCAGAACTCTTTTGTAATCAAACTTCCATGCTCTATCTTCTGAAATATGTGCAGCAATACTGTCATTTTTCAAAAAATCAAGTTTGTACAGTAAGGGAAACTGCACATCCAAACTAGAGCGACTAACCCACTTGTCATGCCAAAAAGAAATTTGTAATCCAGAGTGAACACAGAAATTGCAGTTAGAAGTGATCCAATTATTCATTTCAGCAATTGTCCTCCAACAAGAAACGCCATGAGCTGAAATTACCTTACCAGGGACCCAAATAGAGAATGAAACACCATCCTTTTCAATAATGATTTTATACCACAAATGGTTTTTTTCTACACCAAATCTCCAACCCCATTTTACAAGAAGAGCCTGATTCATCAGTTTTAGATTTAAGACACCCAAACCACCTTTCTCTTTAGAAGAGCAAACTAAATTCCAGTTTATAAGGTGAGAAGTTGTTGAACCCGACTTATGCTCCCACAAAAAATTCCTCGTCTTCCTTTCTAAAATTTTGATAACAGAAATCGGGGCCTTGAAAAGAGAGAAATAATACATGGGAAGGGAGCTTAAAATACACTTGAGTAGAGCCAGCATACCACCTTTAGATAAATTACCTTGTATCCACATTGAGAGTTTGGCCTCAAATTTTTCAATAATGGGAACCCAAATAGTTTTTGAGTTAGCTTTTGCTCCCAAAGGCATGCCTAAGTACATGAAAGAAATTGAATCAGTTGCACAACCCAATTCAATTGCCCATTCCTCAATAAGAGGTACATCTCCTACTGCAATAAGTCTTGTTTTTGAAGTGTTGACCTTTACGCCTGCAATATATTCAAAACAATGAAGAAGGGAGAAGAGATTGACCAACTCTTCTTTCTTGTCATCTACAAAGAAGATAGTATCGTCAGCATAATGTAAATGGCTCACCACTAAGCCATTTTGAGTTACATTGAAGCCACTAAAGAGATTCAAACCTGCTGCTCTGTCCAAATACCTTGAGAAGCCTTCCATTGCAATATTAAAAAGCAAAGGTGAAAGTGGACAGCCTTGCCTAACACCTCTAGTACTGCCAAAATAGCCAAAGGAGGACCCATTTATTAACACCGAGAAGGATGCAGTTGAATAACAAAATTTCAACCAACTACGCCATTTCCTAGTAAACCCCATCTGCTGTAAGATATCCTCCAAATACTTCCAATTTACTCTGTCAAAGGCCTTCTCTAGGTCAATTTTGTAAATCACACCAGCAAGCCCAGATTTAAATCTTGAATCGACCAACTCATTAGCAATGAGAGTGCCATCTATTATCTGTATACCTTCAATGTAGGCACATTGAACAGGAGAGATGAGCTTTGGCATAACTAGTTTCATTCTAGAGGCAAATATGTACATGCTGGTAAGAACACTAATTGGTCTACAATCCTTCACTGTTTCAATATAATCCTGTTGCAATGCAAACACTTTTCTCAACTTCTGGTGATTAGTTCTGCTCTTATGATTTCAGGGTATGCACGGAGCACCAGGAATGAAGATGTACTTGAAGGATGACCTGTTAAAGAAGAACTTCGGGGCCGAAGAAGGTGATGAAGATGATGACGACGATGATGATGAAGATCAACAAGATTTCCCTTCCAATTTGGTATTAAAATTTAATTTCATTAAATTATCTGACACATTCCATGCTCGTCTCCTAAACTATGTTCAGGAAATTAACATGGACCTTTTCTAATATTTGCAGGGTAAAGTGTTGAGAGAAAAAAAAGTGTGAAAGAAGATTGGATGAAGAAGATTACTAAGAAAATTTCAAACATTGGCGCATCAATTAAAGATCCGCGCCAATAAGGCAACAAATAAAATACAACAATGGTGGAGAAAAAGGAAAGCAACAAGTTTAAAAAAAGGAACTGAGACAGAACTTGAAGACGTTACACAAGCCGAGAGAGAGAGAAAATGACACTACACAAGCTGTTCATTTGCATTTTAATAGCTGAGAGAGAGAAAATGAATGTGCATACTGGGCTGGGCCGGGGAACTTGCTTCAAGTTTGTGAAAAACTTGCGTGCATCATAATTATGAACAGTTTTTTTGGGCACTACTCCGTTTTGGAGGGGAACTACTATTTTTTTTTGGGCGGATATATATTTAACGTAAATTTGAGTCACCCCTTAGCCATATATTTATTTTAGTATCAAAATTATCCTTTCTAATTAAATTATTGGAATGATCAGTGAGATTAAATTAATAAATTGATTTTTTTCCAAAAGAAGAATTATTGAGAGGGAGAAGAAGAAGATGAAGATGAGGGTTTTGGAAGAAAAAAAAGTGGGATCTTTTTCTTTAAGAGCCACAATAAGAGTATGATGTTTTGGGTACTCACGAATACTTCAAATTTAGTTAATGGTGCTTGAATTGGTCAAAACATTCCTAAAAATGAACAATTTAGAAATTGATTTCGGTTTGGTTAAAAAAGTTCAGCTACGACATCTGAAGAACAGGTAGCCGAACTCATCTGCAAGTGTAGTTCGGCTAATGTTTCTGAAAACATAGGTAGCCGAACTCAGCTTTCATGGAGTTTTTTCTTTTAGAGAAAAGTTTGGTTAGGAGAAGAAAATTGCGACATTGCGACGTAACCGAACTAGGAGTTCGGCTAGGATAAAAAGTTGCGACGTAACCGAAGTCAATATATAGGTCTTTCAGAGAAAAGTTCGGTTAGGAGAAAAAAATTGCGACCTAACCGAACTTTTTGCGACGTAACCGGACTTTTTTGTGACGTAACCGGACTTTTTTGTGACGTAATCGAACCTTTTGCGACGTAACCGAACTAAAAGTTCGGCTGAGACTTTTTTTTTTGTAACGTAACCGAACTTTTCTCTGAAAAAAAAAGAAAAACCTCTATTAAAGTTAAGTTCGGTTAGTTCAACAAAGTTTTTCACATAATTTCTAGCCGA
The DNA here is from genome assembly GCF_003573695.1 of Papaver somniferum. Lineage (NCBI taxonomy): Eukaryota > Viridiplantae > Streptophyta > Magnoliopsida > Ranunculales > Papaveraceae > Papaver > Papaver somniferum. Next base: position 146,428,455 of record NC_039359.1, read on the forward strand.
ACTTCTCTCTGCAACTTTCATTTTCAACTCATTTTGATTATTACTTCTCATTTTTTCAACCAAAAACGAATGACAAGTAATGAGTTTGTGAGAATATCTTTGTTAATGATTTAAATTAAGCTATATATAGAGGTGGTGGTGGTGGTAGTCAGAGCTGATAGGTGATGGTCGGTGATGGTGGGCGACGGTGGTGGAAGTGGTGGTGGTTATATATATAGGTGGTTATAGGTTGGTTTTAAATTAAATTAGATTAGTGGTAGGTTAGTTATTTCCACACTTTAGGACACTCCTTATATATAATTATAGGACGATATTCTTATCAACTAGTAGTCCTCCAAAATGGTGTAGTGCCCGAAAAAAAACGGTTCATAATTATTGTATAGCAACAAGTTACAGAATGCAGTGTTCTGGAAAAATCTTGCAAGTGAATATAAGAAACTGCAACTGCATTACCTGAATTAATGAAGAATTATGAAACACTACATGTTAAGGACTCCACAATTCAAGCTGATGCTGTAATTAATAATACAACCCAGAAACCGCTACATAAATTAATCCTACTAGTTCTTGAGTCAACCCTTCCAATCTAACACCAAAATTTCCTTAATTTCCTCATCCGGAATCCAGATTTCGAAGTTTAATTATATTTAAATACATATTTCAACTTACGAAGTTGGAGCCATTACTAGTAGGTGACAAAATTTTGTCAAGTTGGGTGACAAACACATGGTTTATCACCCTTCAACAACGGTTGCATCACGCAAACATAGCAAAAAAAATGCGTGTTTTTTAGTGTTTCTCCGGATCTCACTTTTAGTAACTCCTGAGCTACATTGAGTAGCAAAAGGTTGAAGTTGAAGATATGATGAAATTTTGACAACCCAGATCGATTTCGGAGAGAAGGAAGATGAGGAAAGTTTGCTCACCAAGATGCTGCAAACTTGCAAGAGTGATGGGTTCAATTCAGATTCTATTAGGAGGACTTGTAATCCTAGTAAGTATAACGAGTTTGTTTCGATTTTACTCTGCCGGTTTTTTTATGCACGATGAGGACATCTGCAAACATTTTTATGGTGTTAGAGATTCGTACAGTGGTTTCGATACGAAAGCTTTATCAGATCGGGTTGAAGAAGTGTTAATGAAACTGGCAACATTGCAAGATCAGCTTGAATTCACTGTACAAAAGATGGACAAAGATAGAGGAGGTAGTATTGATAAATCCGAGTACAAGAAGTTTTTAGAGGAACAAGTGATTCAACCTCTTTATAGTGCTCATATTTCTCTTCGACAGATTCGACTACCGAAAGTTCAAGAAACTAGAAATGCGAGTACTCCCTCAGTTGAAGACCCATTAATCAACTCGTTTGTAGTGGAAGAGATTCGCAAGTACATAACCGCGAAAACGAATAGAGTCGGAAAGGTGAATATATATGGAACAGAAAAGATTTACAACACAATAGGGCATGCTTGTGTTTTAATGAAGGAGGAATTGGAAGAGTACATGAATTACGACATTGGTTCTTACTGTAAAGATGATTGGCCTTTAGCTCAGAAGCTTATGATTAATGGATGCGATCCGTTGCCTAGGAGGCGTTGTTTGACTAGAGCATCGAAGCTATATCTGAAGCCGTACGCAATTAACGAGTCGTCATGGAAATTGCCTGATGGAAGAAATGTCCGGTGGGCTAATTATCAGTGCAGGAACTTTGAGTGTTTAGCTGCCAAGAATCCGAAACGAGGTTATACCAAATGCAGTGGATGTTTTGAGATGGAAAAGGAGAAAGTTAAATGGATGGGTAATAGTAGTACACCAAATGCGCCAACTTTTCGTATTAGTGATGTTCTTGAAGTTAAGCCTGGGGAGATAAGAATAGGCCTTGATTTTGGTATAGGTACTGGAACTTTTGCTGCAAGAATGAGGGAACAAAATGTGACAATTATCTCGACTGCTCTTAACCTCGGGGCGCCTTTCAACGAGATGATTGCGTTAAGAGGTTTGCTTCCTTTGTATGTAACATTAAATCAAAGACTGCCATTTTTTGATAATACTATGGATTTGATTCATACAATAGGGTTCTTAGATGGTTGGATTGATTTGCAACTAATGGATTTTATCTTGTTCGATTGGGATAGAATTCTGAGACCTGGTGGATTGCTCTGGGTAGACCGTTTCTTCTGCAAGAAAACTGAGTTGGATGACTTCATGTATATGTTTCTGCAGTTTAGGTACAAGAAACATAAATGGGTTATTTATCCTAAATCGAATGACGAGGTTTATCTATCTGCATTGTTGGAGAAACCACCAAGGTCACTATAAGTACTTCTCAAATTGTTTCTTACCAATTCTTGTAACTTATAATGTTCATGTTGTTTGATCATACCATGGCAATATTTCTTTATTTACAACCATTTCTCTTCTTTATCTGCATTCTAACACCTATACAGGTTTCAATAATGTTTTTTATCCTTTACTGGTTTATATTTTAGCTTTGGCAAAAAAAAAGCAGATAACTTGATGTTTTATGTCTCACATGTAACCTTATTGAATTTTCATCTACCCATTTCAAATTTCGGTACGTTGTTCTGATCTTGTAAACAATTGGGACTGTATATACTTCAGTTCTAATGCATTGTTAGTCACTTATCTCCATTAGTCTAAATTGTGATTAATGTGTCGCTGGCTATATGCGTCAACTGAAATTCTCCAGTCTTTTTTTCTTTTTTTTGATCGGACAAATAGAAATTTCATTGAAGGCGGGGTATCTTAATCCTGATTACGACCGAACCAAAAAAAGGGAAATCGAAGGGGATTTGGCTATCCAAATAAAAAACACAAAAAAATAATTTATGACGGAGGTCGGTATAATGAATCCCATAGAGATCACCATATTTGCCGTAAACTCCAACATTTTTGTATTTGATTCGACCCAAAAAAACACTTATAATTTGATATCTCTAATGAGGCTTGACAAAGTTTTCTTTTTGTTGGTTCTTGCATTTTCGTTGTTTTCATATACACCACCATATAGCAATCAGGATGTTATTCCATATTCGACTAAGTCTTTCGTCTCCCCAGTGAAACTTCCAAGTCTTCCTAGATATAATGACATTAGGGTCATATAACCATCCAAATTGGCATCCTTCAACAAAATAGTCCCATATTTTCCGAATTCTCCAACAACTATAAAACAAATGCATACTTGATTCATCGTCTTCCTCACAAAAACGACATACACTAGAGGCATTCATACCTCTTCTTAAAAGTTTATTCGCCGTCATTACTCGATCATGAGAAAGAATCCAATTAAAGAAATTGATTTTGTGAGGATACGCATTTCTCCAAACAACATTGGTTGGATAATCCGGCTCACCTTGATCGTCGTTGACTTAAATTCCATCCTTAACCGTATATTGACCATGATCACTACCAACCCAAATTCGGGTATCCATAGCCCATTCTTCAATAGAGATGGAAGAAAGAAGATTTGATATAGATAACACTTCACTTGAAATGGTTTGAGAGTATCTTTTCCTAGACATAAACGTCCACATTACACCACCTTCCCTAACGTCATACATACTAGCCACCATAAACTCCTTGGTTCTTGAAGCTTCATACGCCAAAGGAAACATATCACATAACCTTCCTTCACCAGGCCAAGAATCTTCCCAAAATCTAGTTTCCTTACCCGCTCCAATTTTGAATCTCATATTTTTATTAAAATCTTCAAGCTCTTTATAGATATTAAACCACAAGCTACCACCTTCCGATCCTTTGGGTCGGAGAGTTTCCCAACCGGTAAATGTTTCACCAAAATTTTCAACCATGGTCTTCCTCCACAACGCATCTTTCTCTATGCCAAAGCGCCACCACCATTTTTTAGCAAAGCCGAATTCACTTGCTTAGTTCTTCTTATACCAAGACCACCTTTTTCTTTTGGTTTTGAAGACAATTTCCAACCAATATTGTGAATTCTTTTCTTATTTTGGTCATCCTATAAGAAATTTCCCACAACTCTATCAATTTTCTTAGTTATGGAGCAATGAGCAAGAAAAATAGAGAGATAATAAATGGGAAGACTAGCTAAAACGCTTTTGATGAGAGTTAACTTACCTCCTCTTGTTGTTTTTCCATTCCATGTAGTAACTCTTTTCCCACAAATTTCAAGTGTTTTTTTTCCCATTTTTGAGTGCCTCCTACCTTGTCTCCCAAAGGGAGGCCAAGATATATGCTAGGAAAACTTGCATACTTGCATCCTAATATGTTAGCATAATTTTTAACCTCATCCTCGACCGCGACCCCAAATAAGCTACTTATAGAGAAATTTATCTTCAAACCCGAAGTTAACTCGAAACAAAGAAGAAGGTAAGGAAGGGCATCAAATTGTTCTCTCTTAGCATCAAGAAAAATGATAGTATCATCGGCAAATTGCAAGTGATTTATTTTTGTTCCCCCCTCCTTGACCGAAAAACCCGAGATTTGATCATGTTCTTGAGCTTTGTTCAACATACAACTTAAGACTTCACCAACAATAGTAAAAACAAAAGGAGAAAGAGGGTCTCCTTGACGAAGTCCCTTTTCACTACCAAAGTAACCGAAAGACGATCCGTTAACAAGAACTGAGAATTTTGAGAATGTTAAGTAATTTCTTATCAAAGCCCTCCAAACCCCACCAAACCCATTTTGAATAACACTTCATTTAAAAAGTTCCAATATATTCACATTATCAAACGCCTTTTCAAAATCAAGCTTGCAAACCAACCCCGGTAATTTTGACGAAGTTTAGAATCCACACATTCGTTTGCTACCAATACCCCATCAATCCAACGCCTTAATAAAACTAGATTGAGTTGTTGAGATTAGAGTAGGAAGGTATACCTTTAAACGCTCCGCCAAAATCTTTTAAATGATTTTTTACACACTCCCAATAAGGCTAATTGGTCGAAAATCTTTTACTTCCACTCCACCCGCCTTCTTAGGGATAGCGCAATAAAATTGTTTTTCAATGACGAATGAAGAACATTGTGGTCATGAAATTCTTCGAAAACCCTCGTCAAATATTATATTAGGAAATCCCAACAAACAATAAAGAACTTCATAGGAAATCCATCCGGACCGGGAGAACGATCAATTCCCAAGTATTTAATTGCATTCTTGACTTAGTCTTCACTAAAAGGTCTCTCCAACCAAATACTTGCATTCTCATCAATACGTTTTAGACACATATTTTTGATTCTTGGACGATTGTTTGAAATTTCTTTAAACGCTAGCTCAAAATGATTTGCAATACACATCTTGATTTCTTCCTTGTTTCCGGTCCAACGTCCACTGATATGAAGGTTATTGATGTTGTTAAAAGCTCTATGACCTTTCACCATTCGATGAAAATGTTTGGTGTAATGATCGCCATCTCTAAAATATCTAATTATTGACTTTTGTCTCAACATTATGCTTTGACGGCGATGAGACACCTCAAAATCCACTTTAGCCGTCACTAGCATGCCTTCTTCAATTTCGGTAAGACCTATATCATCAACTAGATCATCCAATTATTTAAACTTGGCAAGAACCGGGTCTAAAGCCCTATAAATGCTACGTAAGACATCTTTGTTCCATACCTTCAACTTCTCCTTTAAAGCGTTTAACTTCTTTGCAAAACATTCACCCGCCGTACCTACAAAGTAAAATGACTCCCATCATTCTTTCATTAAAGGGATTATGTTTTTTGCGGACCCGCACGATGAGTTACATGAATAGATTTGCTAATGTCAATAATAAGGTTTCTTATTCCATTAATAGTTCTGAACAACTTATGCAATGCATTACGCGTCTCCAGAAACTTCTTATAGGTTCATGTAATCAAGAGAATCAGGTTAAGATATTGCAATTTGAATCAAAGATCATTGATAACAATGTTCATTTTGACATTATGTGCAACGCGAACTTATAATATCAAGGAAACTTGCAGTTGCAGATCTCTTCCACTTGATAGGAACTGATTCGGATGGGATGGAAATGGATACAATATTGATGTAATACCTCTTGATTTCGAAGTTACACTTCCAGAAGTATTTTATTGAGAATTTCTTTTTGTAATTTGCAAGCCATGGATTATAACTTTGTCCAATCATATCAGCTTTGTATTGGATTCTTAACATGAGATTGGACACATGTTTGTAAAATTTGATAACTGACGAACGGCGCACGACATTGTGCATCAAGGATGGTTGGCCAGTATTAATGTTCGAAAATTCAGATTGCGTGATACTAATCCAATCCGTCAAAGTTGCGGATTTAGAAAATCCAACCGTGTCCGGCCCAATCACCCATAAATTTTACATGGTGGATCAGTGGGTGATATGGACCGGATGTGGATTAACCGCGGATTTAGTCAAAAAAAAAAACAACAAACAAACACCTAATTCTACATAATACCCTAATTTAATCAAATAATCAACAATCGTGTCAGCTCTACTAGTTGTAGATGTCAAAATAAGGGCTTTTCTCTTCCTTTCTTCACCATCCTCCAGCTGGTTTACTGTTCCTCCATAAAAACAAAGAAATCCTTTAAAATTAATATGTTGCTGGAGTCTAATAAACCAAATTCAAGACTATTTCAAGTCTAATAAACTAGTATTATAGCTTCATACATAGGGATTACTGTAAAACCCATTCAATAAACTCCAAAACCCTACCAAAATCATCAAAATGAAACCACTTGAAACAAAGAAAAGGAACTAAACAAAAGGAAAAGAAATCCAATCAACTTTCAGCAGAAGCAACATATACTCCAACATCGCATCTTCAATTTTATTTTGTACTTATAGAAAAAGAAGGAACGTGTTTCCTTATTGAACTGATAGCACAAGAAAGTAAGGCATTACGCGGAGCATGAGAATAATTACGCAAACTGAAATGTCAGCAAATCCATAACATAAGTAAATGGTATAGGTGTTACATGCGATATGTGTCCACTGCTGCAACTCTTGGTTTAACCACTTCACAATTAGCTATAAATAGAGTATTTGGAACGCTATCATCAGTCTGAAAATGGAGACATGGGAAAATTAAGATTGATTACAAAGGTGCAAGTGAATTCACAGATTCCAAATTCCAACCGCAACCAAACTGCTAGAAATGCGTATTTGAGAATCTCACTCGTGCCCGGTCCATAGAAAAAGAAAAAGACGAAAAAGATCCCGCAACCCGATGCTGACGAGTTTCGAACTCAGTTCGTTGGTATCATCACCCAACAACTTTACCATAGTGACATCTAACTTAGTTTTTGATAAACCCTAATTTCGAGATAAGTCTTTCCTTTTGTGATTTTATAGAAAATACTTCAGAATGTCCCAAAATCTTTCACTAGGTGACTTGGGGAGCAAGTGTTTTAGAAAGTGACGAAACCTTTTTCTGGGTGGTTAAATCAGGGCGGTGGAATAGGGTGCAAATGGTCAAGCCCAAGGAGAAAGGTGGAAAGTGTAAGCCTAAGAAGAAAAGTACAAATGCCCTAAGTGAAAACTACAGACAAACCCATTTTCTCAACTTCCACCACTGTCAAACCCACGGACAGAAAAGTTCAGGCGCGCACCCATTTTCCCGTCAAAAATTCGTAGCAGACCCAAAATTTTCAAAATTCAGTTTTCTTTTTATTTTATTTCCAAGTTTAACCTCACTTTATGTTTTGAGATTTTGTATTGAGATTTTGTTCTGAGAGATTGAGATAGAGCCGGAGCGAGAGCTGAAGTATTGAATTATCGAGGGTTGCGAAGGAGCTGATTGAGAGATTCAATTTACTCAGAAAAGATAATCTGAAATTCAAGCTCAGGTTTGTTCGTTTTATCTTTGATTCTGATCTTGTTTAACTTTGATTCTGATCTTGTTTAATCTTGATTCGATTCTAGGTTTTAGTTTCTTTAAGATTATGATATATTATTCTAAGTTACAGAGTTTAATTTAGGTTTTCAAATCGATTTTTATATATTTTAAGCTTGTTTTTGAATTTACTATCAATGTAGATCTTTTCGATTCAATCTTTTAGTTTCGATTTCACAGAGTTCCAACTCCATTGCATTGTACTCATCTCTAAACTTCTCCTGAAACTGCAACATGATTTAATAACACTCATCAGGGAAGGCATAACTTTATATGCATAACATGTTATGCAGATACTCTAAACAATGCATAACTTGTCATGTAGTCAAAGTTACGCAGTTATGCATAGTTGTTTTTACTGCATAAGCAGTTATGCATAATAAGTTATGCAGTTCTGCATAGTTGATTTTACTGCATAACCAGTTATGCATAATAAGCTACGCAGTTATGCATAGTTGATTTTACTGCATAAGCAGTTATGCATAATAAGTTATGCAGTTCAGCATGTTTGCTTTTACTGCATAACCAGTTATGCATGATAAATTACGGAGTTCAACATGTTTGTTTTTACTGCATAACAAGTTATGCATGATAAGTTACGCAGTTATGCATAGTTGTTTTTACTGCATAACCAGTTATGCATAATAAGCTACGCAGTTATGCATAGTTGATTTTACTTCATAAGCAGTTATGCATAATAAGCTACGCAGTTATGCATAGTTGATTTTACTGCATAACAAGTCATGCAGTCAAAGTTACGCAGTTATGCATAGTTGTTTTTACTGCATAAGTAGTTATGCATAATAAGTTATGCAGTTCTGCATAGTTGATTTTACTGCATAACCAGTTATGCATAATAAGCTACGCAGTTATGCATAATTGATTTTACTGCATAAGCAGTTATGCATAATAAGTTATGCAGTTCAGCATGTTTGCTTTTACTGCATAACAAGTTATGCATGATAAGTTATGCAGTTCACCATGTTTGCTTTTACTGCATAACCAGTTATGCATGATAAGTTATGTAGTTCAGCATGTTTGCTTTTACTGCATAACCAGTTATGCATGATAAATTACGGAGTTCAGCATGTTTTCTTTTACAGCATAACAAGTTATGCATGATAAGTTACGCAGTTATGCATAGTTGTTTTTACTACATAACTAGTTATGCAAAATAAGCTACGCATTTATGCATAGTTGATTTTACTGCATAAGCAGTTATGCATAATAAGCTACACAGTTATGCATAGTTGATTTTACTGCATAACAAGTTATGCATGATAAGTTACGCAGTTATGCATAGTTGTTTTTACTGCATAACAAGTTATACAGTTCTGCATAGTTGATTTTACTGCATAACCAGTTATGCATAGTAAGCTACACAGTTCAGCATGTTTGCTTTTATTGCATAACAAGTTATGCATGATAAGTTACGCAGTTATGCATAGTTGTTTTTACTGCATAAGCAATTATGCATAATAAGTTATGCGGTTCTGCATAGTTGATTTTACTGCATAACGAGTTATGCATAATAAGCTATGCAGTTATGCATAGTTGATTTTACTGCATAGGTGTTTTCACTTTTCTGGTTATGAATCATTTTTGTTTAGATGCATAAGACATTATGCATATTATTATTTCTGCATAACATGTTATAAATTAGTTTTTAACTGTATAACAAGTTATGCAACATATTATTACTTCTGCATAACTTGTTCTGCAGTTAAAATTTAGCAGCATAACTTTTTTTCTGTTTCTTCTACTTGATTTTTTCTTCTTCGTCTGTTTCATCCATTTTTGTTGAAATGTATTCTAGGGTTTAGTCAAAAATGATTTACTTCTTTGAATCATCGATTTTAAATGATTTATTTCTTTAAAAGATGGAGAAAAAATCTTTGCAGATCCGTTACAGAGATTAATGGAGGAATAGGGAAAGAAACCGGCGGAAAAGAAAAAAATTATGCCCAAAAACGATGAAGGGTAATAGAGTCTTTCAGTATGTTTTAAATATTTTTAAATAATTATGTGTGCGAGTGTATCAGAAATTAATTGTGGTCCTGGCGGTAAGAATTTTTTTTTTGGGCCTGCGCCTAAGTTCCCATGCCCTAACCCAAGTATTGGAGCGGAAACAACCGAAGCGGAAACTTCTATAGGCATCTAACTTGCGGCTATGCTTGGCGGCTCAGCTTGGTTGGCTCGGCCTCAGGGTGGAAATATCCATCGTTGAAGAAAAAGGGGGCGGAAATATACATATACATTGTGGTCTGTCGTTGTTCTTCAAGCAGCAACCCCAGTTAGCAATTCGGAATACGGGGAGTAGTTTCGGACGGCATCCGTACGAGAATTATTCGGATTCATATAGGTCGGATTCGGTCAAAAAATCGGTCAACGATTCGTTGTTCGGGGAGTAGTTCGGATCCGATACGTACGTGTATAATTCGTTTTATGAATTTGAGTTTGGTATCCAACACTCGGCATAATTAAATAATAAAATTTTAGAGTTTTTGGGTGGGGTGATATAGTTTGGGTTAGAAATTAATATATAGCAAATACCATCCATTTATTTCATTAACCAATGGTTGGCTTAGTGGTTTAGAGGTAGTTGCAAGGAGCTCTACGTCATGTGTTCGACCCTCGTCAAGTGATTTTGTGGAAAACCACACTAACAACAAAAACTGGAATACTGAAATATGGGCAGTTGAGCCGGGAATGGGAGTTGGGCTTGAGATTTTGCTGATTGGGCTTCTCTTAAAGTAAGGTGTATTAATACGCCGAATTATGATGCGGCGCGAATATATTGACGGCATGCTGATGTCAGTTGGATAAAGTGTTGCCGATGTCAGTAGTTGAACATATAGTTAATGGTATACTTTGTTGATGGGTCGATGATGAGCATTAACGTGGTATACTTTGTTGATGGGTCGATGATGAGCATTAACGTGCAACCTGACATGTTACAAAGTTCTAATGTGGCCCATTCCTGCCCCATCCCTATCCCAACGCAAAATTTCGATTACCGACTCTTTATTAGTGTTAGCTGGCAATTCTGGCGTAGAATGGTGACGTGGCACTTTCGAATGACTAGTTCCGGATCCCATTGCGTTTTGCGGTCATGTATGGGTTTCTGTACCTGGGACAACATAGATAGTGCCTAAGAAGTTCGGGTTCCCCTGAATTTTTTCTGCGAGATGTTACGCAACTAGTCCCAAAACGTATTGTTTGTTGGAAAAAAATTGGGTTTCACAAAGGATGAATGAATCAGAGAAGAAAGTGTTGCACTCCAAAACTTTCAAGGCTTGTATAAATTTCTTTTAGACAAATATTTCTACCCTCCCAATAACAATTGGCGATTACAACAGGTATGCGAAATATTGCCTTCAGGATACAATGAAAGCCCTGCAACGAAAACTGAATTCAAGGTTTGTACCCCTTGATTCAATCAAGAACACACAAAGAGATTTCTGATTTCTGATGATGCTTTTTGAAACAGAGAAAACAGATTGATTTTTCTTATATGTTAAACGAAACTGGGAAAAGCTATTTATAAAGGGTTTTGCACCTGTTGGGAATAGGTTTTTATTCGCCAACAGGTTTCTATTCACGAAACGTCAGGTTCCTTCATCAACAGACATCAATGGTGTCTTTTGGATTCGAAATTTTCGAACAGGCTTTTATCGGCCAAATAAAACCGTCAGTTCAAAAAATTCTTCCGGGGGCGATGCCCCCCAGGACCCCCCTTTGGTTAGCGGCGTTGAAAATATTCCAACATTGTTTGGAGTGTTATGCAGCTCTACTAAAATATTATTTATTTGCCTCAAGGTGTTACACATCTCTCCTTCAAGTGACTGTTGTCATAGTTGAAGTGATGCGTATCTCGCCCACAGCAAGTAGTGCGTATCATGCTGCTCAATGCTCGCGCAAGAATGCACTTCCTTACTGCATCACGCTCGCATATGAAATGAGTATTAGAGTTATTCTGTTACTATGAATTCACATAAATGGCATTTCCTACTATTCAAGATGCGTAGATTTGAGATGTTTGCATTTTTCCATGTGTTGGCATGTGACAATGCTCTCCATATTTTTTGACGTCTCATACGAAGGGAGCATGCTCGGTATAGGGTAAAATGCTCGAAATGTGCATATACCTTATCTGCCAAGAATTAGAGATTTTGATGACAGTAGACTCGAACTTTGCAACTTTACTATCGTAAACTGTATGCGTATTCGAACACACCGCAATAATTTAAAATTAAACGTGAACCATCTCGACAAAATACTTATTATAAAAATACTATTGAATTAAATATGAACAACTATAACAAGATAAGTATCCATTGCCCGACAAATATTTTCTCCTGAAAACCTTTGTATGGAAAGTCCATTGGGATAAAACTAATACAAAGGAAAAGGAGTGCATCACATTGGGATTTGAATGAAGCTATTTCTGTAAAAACGTAGCTAATGGAAAAACTTGTTCAGATGGAATGAGTTCCAAGGTTTCCGCGGATTGGAGTCTTTAGAATTATTGAGGTTTCTTAGAACCACCGGATACGGATTTGTATGCTATTTATGTACCCTCCCAGTTTTCTCTAAGCTTCCGCGATTGGGTTTCATTATTGCTGGTCGAGTCTTCTTTGTCACATACTCCCCTAGTATAAATATTTATTCCTTGAACTTTCGGCTGTAACCCAGCTTGATTGCATGCCAATGTCGAACCAACTGCTCCAAGGCTTCTTTTTTCCATTATTCTAGTAACTTCTTATCTACAGTCAGTACGCTTTTATTGTTTCTAGATCCAACAACATGAGTTTTGGCAGTGTTTAAGTGTACTTAGGGTGGGTATCACTGCATGTGTTCCATATGCATGTGCAAATGGGAAAAATCCGATTGATATTTTCAGTGTCGTTTAGTAAGATCATAAGACTCTTGGGAACTTCTATTTCTATTTTCCCTTCACCTTCTCTAACCTTTTCTTGAGGTTGTATATAATAAAAGAATTTGTTGCTTCTGCTTGCCTATTTCTTTGAACTTAATAAGGAGCTGAAAAGTTGTAGCAAATACTCATATTTTGGAAGAAATCTTTGATTACTCCATAATCGAATTGCTTCCTGTTGTCTGACACATGCAGAATACCAAATCTGCAGATAATATTTTCCCATAAGATTCTTCGTTCCCGTGTCTATCAAGGTGAACTGATGCTACTGCTTCAACCCATTTGATAAAGTAACCGGTGGAAGCCAGAACATACCTTACATCCTGGAGCTCGGGGGAGTAGTACGAAGACATCTAATCCCCACTAAGTGAATGGTTAGGGACTTAAAACTGGATGAACTCGTTGGTGAGTGTCTTTGGAATTTGAGCATGCTTTTGGAAACCCACGCACTTCTTTGTGTATTCTTTAGCGTCCTTCTGTATGTACGACAAGAAGTATCCTTGGATAAATACCTTGTGCGCGAGACTTTGCCCCCAGCGTGGTTTCATGAGCCTATGTCAATATCGTCTGTTATTCCTTGACATATATATATATATATATATATATTGTAAAAATGGATCCAAAGCCATAGGTTTACGGTACAATTCTCCCCCGATCACTGAATATCTCCATGCATTATTAATAACTTTTGAAGTGAGATGCTCATCATTTGGGAGTTCAGTGGTTATTAAATACATCACATAAGGTAAGGTCAGTCTGGATTGTTATCATATGGACTGTCTGATTCGTTTATCGCTTGACTTTCAACATCCATGTTGTTTTCGATGTTGTTAGTGTCTTCTCGTGCTAGTGTATACCTTCTCGCCATCAATAGCTTGTTCCAAAATTAGAATGGAGTGGCTTCTGGAGATGCTAGGAAACTTCTGGAAATATATACTACGACGAAGCATGCCAGTTTTGTTCAAATATAAAGATAGATACACCAGGGCATCGTTTACCAGATTTCTCAAGCAGTTCAAAGAAGAGATTTTTATCTCATCTTTAGCTCTATAGGAACCAAAAATCAAATTAACTACGTACAAACATGAAGTTAGTTATCAGATTCACGTTCTTTTCCTCTAATTTCTTGAAAGCTATCAATCCAACAATTGGTGCTTGATATTCATCTTCATCATTCGACGTGCGAAAGCGTAATGTGGTTGGCTTCTCGATTATCGAGCTGCCCGGAGTTAGGATGATACATCCAACAACATCCCCACCAAGATTTGAGGACCCATTAGTGAAGACAGTCCACTGTGGCTTAGACGCGTCGACCTCCATCACGGATTCTTCCAAAATATGATTAACGGCTGAATTTGTAGGCATGTTCAGTATCTCATCTTCTTTAATAACTATATCTATATCGTCCACAAGGTAATATGTTAATAGTGCAGCCAAGGAATGTCCTTGCTCAGTGGTTTTGATCTCGTACGCCATTTCATAAGCCCCTAGAAAATTTGACTATATTGCCAAACAAATTGAATCATTAGCTCTTTCCAGGGTTCCCTTCAATGGTTATTTAGAATAGACTATGATTTGTCTTACTTGAAAGTAAGGTTTTAGGCAACGAGATGAGTGAAGTAGAGAAAGTGCCATCTTTTCAATTTCGGCGTACCGTGTTTCCACCCTCAGAGATTTAATGTCGCAACTAGAAAATCCGACTGACTATCCAGTTTTTGGACTCACCAGTATTGGGGGAGTAGAAAAATATTTCTTGATTTAATTTGTCGAACGCCTCTTCACACTCTTCCCCCGTCAGGATCTCAAGAAAACGTTTGCATAGATCCGAGGAGCGTGAGATGAATCAATGTAAAACTGCTATTTGTTCTGCCTGCTTCTAGGACTCCTTATTCATCCTCGGGGATGGCATGTCTCTGATGGCTCTAATATATTATGGATTCACCTTGATTCCTCTATGGTTCATCAAGTATATAGAAACTTGTCAGAAGATAGTCCGAACAAACGTTTGGTTGGATTGAGCTTCATATGATATCGCCTCAAAATGTCGAATATATGTATTATGTAAATCGTTCAAGTGAGATTCTTTTTTTAACCACATTTTATTACCATATCGACGATATACACCTCCATCATCTTGCCAATCAAGTGTTTGAAAATATCGTCTACCAAATATGGGTAGGTTGCTGTTGTCTTCTGTAGCCTTCAAACGGTATCAGAATATAACAATAAACTATTTTGCCAGTCACAAAGGAAGTATGCTCCTAATCCAATTCGAGCATAGGTATTTGATTATGCGCTGAATAACCATCCATGAATGACGATCTCCCGTATCCGGAAGTTGCATCCACCAAATCACTTATTCGCGGAAGCGGGTACGGATCACTCAAACATGCTTTCTTTAGACCAGTATATTTGAAAAGGCGGGGGTTTAAAAGCCACACCCAATATTTCGTTTAGGCAATCTGTATGGACTAACTCCAATATAATTCCAAGAGAATCAACTAGACAGTCAGACTCAATCAACGAAAATAATCCAAGAGTTATATCTCAATTTCTCAGATCAATTTGCAATCAGACAGATAGAAATCTATGAGCCAGATCAATATGAGAAATAACTTGAATGGTACAAAATACCAATATTCAAGCGTCAATCAATTTCAGTCAACAACCAAAGGTTGGATTTACCAATTGATTGAACTATGCACAACCTGTGATATTTCAATTATATAGAAAATATAATGCGAAAAAGAAATAACACATACACCAGAAGTTTTGTTAATGAGGAAATCGCAAATGAAGAAAAACCCCAGGACCCAGTCCAAATTTGAACACCACACTATATTAATCCGCTACAAACTCTAGCCTACTAAAAGTTAACTTCGGACTGGAATGTACTTGAGCCCTAACCAAGTTAGCTACGACCCAAAGTCGAAGACTTGATAAACAAATCTGTCTCACACAGAAAAGTCTATTAGAATAGATAAATCTGTTTCCCACAGAAATACCTATGAAGTTTTTGTTTCATTTTTTGTTCCGTCTTTTTGTTCCGCATTTGTCAATTAAGAACTCTCCCCCATAAAATGTCATTCCCGAAAGAACAACAAGAGCGAACCTACTTTTATAAGAAAAAAAGAATTTCTTTGGACATTAACAAATCATATGAAACATGAATTTGTATCCAGTAAACTCAATTAAATTAACCACAAAGGAACCTTGATGATTAATTTAATCGGAAATGCTCAACATAATAAAACCTACGGAGCCACAAAGTACTTTCACATAGAAGTGGATCAGGGAAAGATCAATACTGCGGAGTATTCAAAGACGCATTCTATTTTTCATCAATATTTGCACAATGATACCATAGACTTAATCTTTGACATATAATTCAAAAGTTCATTCTATTTTCCATGAATATTTGCATAATGACACAATGGACTTAACTTTTAACATATATGGGACAATCATAGTTCACGGACACACATATCCAACATTATTTGCAATATATGAAACAAATAATGATTAATACTACAAAATCATCTTCCAAATAATTAGATTTTAAACAAATAAATCTGAAAATATTGCAAGATGAAATTCGTTGGAAATAGCTATGTGTAATCACAATATATGTTATTCCAAACCCTAGTTATCCTTCTTAAAACACAAGAATAAATTCTTATAAGAAGTTTCCTAGACATAATAAAAACCAACAAGCTAAAAACAAAAAGACTCCTAAATCAACAAAACCGATCATGAACTGAAATCAAAGAGCACTTTCGGATCCTTAACGAGTCTTGAGTCCGTTGAGCTTGTGATTGACAGCATCCACTGCTTCTTCAAAGAAGATATCCTCATTGAGAAGATCTTTAACACGTGTCTTCATGAGAACAAGTTCAGAGTTAGACTTTTCAACTCAGTGCTTAACACATCGAGACCTTTCATAGTATCAACGAGCTGCAGTTTTGCTTCCTCAAAGTATTTAAGAAAATCATGAACCACTTGGGTCGAAACCATCTCATCATTCTCAACATCTTGATGAGTATAAGCATAGTGGTATGAGACATCAGAATAATCCTTAGGATTTTGATATTTGATATCATCAACATCTACTAGGGTTCTTTTCTTATTCCCTTTGGACTCGAAACCAATACCATTATAAAGAAAACCTTTTCAAAATCACAAGTGCGATAAGGTGAAGACATTATTGACAAGAAGAAAATAACCTAGAATATGCATACGTGACTCAATAGGATTGGTAATTGAATGGTTTCTTATGGAAGGATTTTAGGGTTTCTAAAAATTCGTTCCTGACAAGTCAATATGGATACCCGTACGAAAACCAATATGGTCCCAAAAACAAAAACTTAAAAAATTGTAAAGTACCTCTTTACATGATGAAAATAATACAACCAAAATTTTGCTACATGAAATTTTTCCTTTTTGGCTCAATAAATTTCATGTTCTCACAGGAAGAAAAACTTAGAGCACAAACGTAGTTCAAAAAGTGAAAAAAAAAACTATTCCAAGATTAAAAAGAAAACACTCAAAACAATACTTAGGAAAAGCTTATTTGTAGACAATAGTTTAGATATGGACGATAAGAAAACAACTCCACTAACCAGAAATCATATACCAATAAGTATACCTGATTATAAGCAAATCTTACTCAACAGGATTTTTATGAGTAAGAATTAAAACCTTGTGATTAGTTAGCACAAGTATGAGCTTTATGCTCACCAAATGAATATTCTTTATGGTTAATCCTCTTTTTCCTTCTAATTTTTGGAGGAAACCCTTTTTGATGTGAAAAAGTATCATAAAGCTTATTGTCATCAAAATAAGAGACTAAGTTTGAATCCTTACCAGAGGAAGTATGTATGGAGGATTTTGACATCCCGTTGATAAGATCCTTGCATCATTCAATTACCGGATTAAGTTTGTCCTTCATATCTCCATTTTTGTTTCCGTCTAATGGCACCATTCTCACATCTTGACCATCATCATTCACTTTAGGTTGAGAAGGACCTTTCTGAAATCTCCTTGACCGATTTGTATTTAATTAGTTCGAACATTCGATGCGAGTATATTGAACTGACTTTCCTGGAAGAATTCATAGGGTGAGTACTAAAACCAATAGGTTTAGACATCCGAATGTCAGTTACACCTTTCAGAATTAAATCTAAGGTGTGTTGAAGTCGACCAAAGTAATTGTCATTCAGCTTCAGTTTGCTCTTCCGTTGAACATGTCCTTTTGAATCACAAAAAATACATAGTTTCTGATTACCGGAGTGATTAGAGTGTGTAGCATTAGTAACATGGTTAGAAGATTTCTTCCTTCCATGAGATGTGGTAATTCCTTGATCAGTGGGAGAACCAAGCACCTATTTAGCGAAAGGAAGGGTTTGTAGTTTGTTTACATTAGAGAAACATGATTAGAACTAGTCACGTTTTCTGATATCACAACAGAGTCAGAACTAGTTGGTATGACAGATTCCTCTGAACAACCTTTATCTTGAATAGAGAGATTACTCAATAGTCGATCTATCTCACGGGCAATTTCTTTGAGTTTAGCCTCGAGTAAGGTTCGTGAAGAACAAACTATAGCATTTTCCTCACAAAAAAAACTTAATTTGGAATCACGATCTTTTACCATACCAACCATTGTATTGACCTTGTGTTTCAGTCTATTGATTTCAACTGCCTATATTCTAACAAGTTTTAGAATCGCTGCACTTTCTTGGGATGCTTCCCTTTCTACTTCAGAGTCAGACTCTTCAGTAAGATAATTAGGATAACACATATCAATACTTGTATGTTTCGTGTGAACAACATGTTCATCTATATGCGAGATCGACAAGTCTTTCTCTTTCATAGATTATAAAGAAACATAACTTTTACCTCTGGTGATGTTGTTTATGGGTAAAAACTGTTTCTGCTGGTTTTGGTAAATTTGGGTGTGTGATTGAGAAACAAATCTAAATCGAAAACAAATACACTGCACGGGAGTACTTTAAATTCGACAGATCAATCTGCACAATCCTGGCCTAAACCAAAAAATGGTCGTTCCAATCTTTCTTCGGTCACAAAGTGAAGGAGAAGGGTTGGTCTTAGGGAGGGAAACGAAGAAGATGTTGAGACCAAAATGGTTAATTCTGAAGTTGTGGCTATTTTATGACTTGTATCAGAATTTGGAACTGGCTTGTGGAATGAAAGCTATCAGTTCTTTGGTGTTTTTCTAGATACTGTATTGTTCTAACCAAAACTTGTTTTTTGGTTGAAATAGGTAGAACCTATTTATACAAGTCATATTGAACGCACCCTGATCTTGTAGAAAGTGGGAATGATTGAGTGATAGAGAAGTGGGGTAATGCGTAAGTGCCAGAGACTACGTTCCCACTATGAAGGAGACGGGTTAATTTAAACCCACTACTTCTTTCCGCCACTAACTGCCCTGCTTTATGACACTTTCTTGTAATGGGCGTGTTGCACGCCGCACGCTGTAAATCGCCAGACCAATACCCTGATGAGCATCCCCCAGTTTGTGACATGTTTGATGTCTCGCGTGTTTTATGGAAAACATGTACCAGGTTGTTATGTGTGTCAAGTCAAAGTAGAGACTTGCCACAGGAAAATAGCACGTGATGCTATTTGGCTTATCTTAGTTGGTCGCCCAAAACTTGCTACAGGCCTGTCAATTCTGTGGAAAATTCGGACGGCTGAGATTGTAACCCATGAGAAAGGATGGCCATTGATTATGGCCACATTTTGTTGGCGCCTTACGACAACACAATGGCGTCATTGGCACACGCCAGTGGCATATAACGACATACCAGTGGCATAGTGGCGCCTGGCGTAGCCGTGGCATAGTGGCGTCCGGAGTAGCCATGACAACTATTTTGGCATATTGGTGTCAGACCCAAATATGGCTCTGCAAACATCGGCCATGTTGCTATATCAAACTTAAGGCATTAGGATAATTACTTGACTTAGTTGGTGTGGCAACTTTAGCTAAATTAAGGTTTGGCATATCGAAACCCTAATTAGCGTACGACATGGCAGTGGCACGGTGACGCTTTAGGAAATCGGTGCCATGGCCACATCAAAGGAACTATGTCAGGCCATAATATGGGAATAACCACAAGGCGCAAGGATGGCCGCGGGTGATTATAGAATGGCATCGTTTTTAAGGTTTGGCGGGTCCCACATGGCTCGTGGCATGTTGTAGGGCCAAAGTAGCGTAATTGGGCCACGACTGGAAATTAGGGTTTCGACTAATGCAACTAAGGAAGAGCCATTTAGAATACCCTAATTGGAATATGTTATGGCGTTTGGCCATGAACAACGAGTGGATTAACACGTTGGCGCGCTATTTATGGCATGTTGACACGATTGGCATGCTACTGCGGCAAAGTGACACGTTTGGCATGTTTGGCATGTTCGGCATTCTACTGCGGCAAAGTGGAACGTTTGGCATTCCAATTAGTGTATTGGCGCGTCATGACATGTTTGGCATGCCACTAGCACGCCGGAGAAGAATGGCATGTTTGCCATGTTGGCGTGGCTTTTGGGAAGCCAATTTGGCATCGTGACCATCTGGCGCAACTTTGGCTCTTTTAATACCGTGGAAGGTTTAAAGCGACCTGATTGGTCGGAAAAGAGGGCGCCTGCCAAGCATGGGCGTGGCCACACTTCTGGTGTGCGTGTGGCGGGTTTAAAGCGATTTGATTGGTCGATAGGAAATAGGGCTAACAAGTATGGGCCTAGCCACAACTCAAGTGCGTGTGGCGGGTTTAAGGAAACCTGATTGGTCGACAGGAAATAGGGGCCGATTGAGCAACATGGGGTGTGGCCACTTGCAAGTGGCACCGGCTGGCCTATGGCATGGCCACACCTTCCTTTGTTGCTGCTCCTATTCCGCGGATCCTTTTAATCCTTGTTTTCTGATTTTAGGTAGGATTTTGCACCTACTAATCCATGGTGGACTAATTACCTAGTTCGCTTATGCTTAATTTTGACAGGCAAGGTCTAATATAATGCGCAGGGCGCAAAACCCTAATTTTTGCAAATTAGTCATGGTAATATCTGAATCTTGTGAATTATCACAAAATTGATTGAATTTTATGTGTTGACACAGAGTTCTTTAAGTTCATTGCCAGAGAGCAGTATGCTTTCCAATTAAATACTTTATGCGAGGACCTTAACCTTGGTACTTGGAAATTCTTGTTACTCTGTTGCGAGTGAACACAAATTGTCATACCATATAAACATTAAGGGTCCAGCCGGGGAACATAGCACAAAAATCATTCAAAGAGACTTATATTAACTGAGTAATACAGGTAAGGAGCCAAAATTTACATAATATCTGGGATTGTTCCCACATGCACCATTCTGGATAAATTTCATGAGAAAATATTGAGTTTCTCAATAAATGCGCCAGTGAAGAGGTTGAATATTCATCTGTTTTACATGGCTCTGTCTTTTTGCAGAGTGACGGCCTATTAAATGTGCGAGGTTTGACAACATTAACCCTGAACTAAAAACCACCATCAACATTAAGTCCCCTGCTTAGCTCGTAACAGTGGCATTGTTGCGGGGTAAGCATGAGATAGTGACAGACAAGGATGAAACCAAAAGGCAAAACATGCGGAGATTGCCAGGGAAGAGGTTGAATACTCATCACTTTTACATGGCTCTGTCTTTTTGCAGAGTGACGGCCTATTAAATGTGCGAGGTTTTACAATCTTAACCCTGAACTAAAAACCACCATCAACATTAAGTCCTCTGCTTAGCTCGTAACAGTGGCATTGTTGCAGGGTAAGCATGAGATGGTGACAGACAAGGATGAAACCAAAAGGAAAAACATGCGAAGATTGCCAGGGAAAATTTGACTGACCTTGGAAAGAGACACGTGTGGTCTATGGTCCTTTCACTGGAGGCTTGGAATGCTGACGTACTCCCGTCTCGCCTACGGTGCTGATAACATGGAGCATGATGCTGGTTTGGCCACAAAACTCTGCATTACTGAGTATTAGTGTTGGCTCGGCCGTAGAGCTTTGCGTCCTGGAGCATTGGCGCTGATTTGGACATTACTGAATCCAAAGCGGATTCCTTTTCCCACCGAGACTCCCAAGGCGCCGTGCATACATAAAGGGCGTCGCACATCCTTTATCCTTGCTTCGTTGGCTTTGCTTTTGTGGTGGCAAGATTTTTTTTTTCAGCAGCCCAGGTGAGTCGATCATCCAAGATAGATAAGTATCTAATCAGTTGATATCCCGTATCTAGAGCCTTCATATACGACAGGTAGAGAGTTTTCTTTTTCAAGTTTGATCAGTTTGTGTCATATAAAAGAGTACCTCGAGATTTTCTTTTCATTTCGATCACCACAGGATTGTGTTCACCTCTTTTAGGTATTGCTCCATATCTTCTCGCAGTTTTCCTTTTGTCTCCTTTCATTACGTAGGTTATTGATGTTGACATAATACTTTCCTGTAGCATATGATGTGAACTCCTAATGGTTATTCTTCCAATTCTTTGGAGAAAAGTTTTGAAGTTGTCAAACCCAGGGTTTCTGCATCTGAGGAGGTATTAGACAAAATCGATCCTTTGTTCCGTGAGGCTGGTCGGCTTATACAAGGTATGCCTCTCACTCATCTACGCCTTGTTCGGACGCGTTTTCAAGCTTTCATGGCTTCGGTTGATAAGGAGGAGAAGTGGAGACATGATGAAACATTCCATCACGTCAAGTCTCAGTGTGGTGAAGCATCACAGCAACCCAGTGCCAGGGATGAAAGATTCGCTGCTCGACTGAAGCGGCGAAGGATGGAGCCTAAGAAACCTCCGGGCGAGAGCAAGTTCAATTACACTTTTCATGACAGTATCGCAATCCTCGAATCTGATGTTGATGAACCAGAGTATCCTCAAGAGACTGTTGGAGCAGTTTCTGAGAAGGATGTCGGTGCGGCCCACAAGAAAGAGACTAAAATGGCTTCTAGAGGGGATTCCTAAACTATCGTTGGAGAGGACGCTGAGGCAGCTGTTGAAAAGGGCTTTGGAGAAGGCGCTGAGTGATGTAGTTTTTTTAAGTTGTTGTAAAGTGGAAAGAAAGATGTCGTTCACTCAGACTTGTAAAAGATGATTTTTAGATTTGAAATAAAATAGAAAACATTGTTATCAAGATTATAAAAACACTGAGACAAAGGATTCCACTAATCTCCAATTTTTATGTGATTTAATCTAATCAATATTCATGCAACTCTTTACGTTTAAAGTGATTCTAATATTTTCTCCTAGACAAGTAGATTCTCAAAACAATAGTTGTAAATCGAAAACATGGACCATCAAAATATTTAACCTAAGCATGACCCATCAATTGAGAACACAACCACTTAATCAGAATCATAAATGCAATTTCACTTCAGAACAAATAATCATAAAAGAGATTGCAAAAATTAATTAAATAAAAATTACCACATAGTAATTGGAAAAATGGCTTCCTCTTTCGCCTCAGCAATGGGGTTTAGCTCCTCATATTATTCATGCGTTCAAAATAGGTGTTCATATCTCAAAAGTGTGAAAAACAAGAGAAAACTAATGAAGCATCGAGTTTGTAACAGATATAATTGTTACAGAGCCAAATGTTACAGAGAAAAGGATAATAGGAATAATTGTTGCAGAACTGTTACAAATATGAAAGAAATGGTGGCGGTTCTGGTGTTCTTCTTCTTCCTTCTCTGCTGCGACTCTGCAACTTAACGAAACTCCCCTACGGTGCTTCTGTTAGACCCCCAAAGACTCCCAAAGTGTACAAACCCCTTTTCAGACTCACACAACTTCTTTTTATACACCACAGCCGAACAAATCCCGGGAATATCTTTCTCTGCCTTTCGACCCAAGTTTCGGATTTTCTTTCCCTCTTTTCTTCTTCTATGGGATTTTCTTCTGCTTCAAACTCTCCATACTAATCCTAGAGAATCCTAGATTCTTAAAATATCTACGTACGTTCCATATATAACACCAGAAACCAATCAAGAACCCGAGATAATATTTTTCCCTGTTTTTGAAAATCAACACAATCTTCCCTTTTTTTCACGATTCTAGAAGATGTATTTCCCCTGTCTTGTCGCAACAACTCCATGCCGATCCAAACCCGTAGAACTCGCACAAAATCTTTCGTTTTTCAAACCAAATCGAATCGCCGAGAATAGTTACTTCCCCGTTTGTCTTCAATTCCACATATCTTCTTAGATATACTTTCCTTTCAAACTCTTTAGAAAGTGTTAGAGATATTAAACTCTTTAATATACTTTTTTCTAGATTGAGTCTGACTGTCTAGTTGATTCTCTAGAAAGTGTATTGGAATAAGTCCTCTCAGATTGCCAAACGAATTGTTGGGTGTGGTTGTTAGACCCCAGCATTTTCAATTGGTACCAGAGCAGTTAAACACACTAAAGACCTCATAAGTCTGTGTTTGTAGCGATCTGATATGGATGATATTGTCTCTGAAAACGCGTCACTAGAAATGGATAAACTCAACATCGAGTGTGTTCTATAAACCATCGAAAAGGTTGATAATCCTGATTTAAAAAAACTCATCAAGTTCCCGTGTCTCGAAAAATTTCGATGGATAAAGGAAATTGATGAATCTCATTGAGAAGGTTATATCAAAAAACCGAATTCTCAAGATTGCTCTGAAGACGTTGTTAAGCTCCAGAAAAAGTTAGATAAACAAACCAGATCAATTCTGATCTTGCTGCAGAAATTGCAAAGCTTAAGGATTTGAAGTCCGTAAAGTATTTTTCAAAGGTTTTAAATAACAACTCTAATTCTTACTTGAACAAGGTTGATGATGTTGGTACATGTTTGTATTGTGGATTTCACAATCACTTTCAACATGTGTGCTTGTCCTTCAAGAGAAGACTAAAAGTGTCTAGTAGTTTTCATAAAAAGGCAATTCAAATTGTGTCATCTCTTAAAAGACATTCAATACTAATAAGAAATCCTAAGATGGTTAGTAGTGCTAGTATGGGAGATTTGCTCTAAAGTCAACATCACCCTTTCAATGGTTGCTTGATAGTGGATGTACAAGGCACATGACTGGAGACCTCTCATGGTTCACCAACTCAAGCGATTTTGATGGTGAACCCGTAAATTTGGAGATGAAACATGCTTGTAAAGACCCTCAAGCTCGTCAACGCTATTTGACTGGTTTAGCGATAATCAAGAGACGATTTAGCCGCTAATAAATTGAGTAGTTTAATACGAACGTTAATTAATATGAATTAATCTAACAACGATCTAGATATGAAATTAGTATCATTAGATAGATCTCGAAAAGTTATGCTCAATGGACTACTCGAACGTGTCAATCAGATACCGGAAGAAGAAGTTATCATCGAAGTAGTTTGAATGCCGACCTGGCTGCCCGTATCAATTAAGTGGGTGCCTTTATCACCATCTAAATCAAGCAGATATGCTCATTCATTATCTTTCTTTCTCTTTCTTCTTCTTTCTTCTCCTCTTCTCTGTTTTCTTCTCTTCTTCGGTCATGAGATGGTTGAGTAATCAAATTAGTGATTTTGGGATCGAGATAAGAAGAAATTAACCAAGAATCAGGTGATGGTGGTGGCGTTGTTGTCGATTTGTTATGAGAAGAAGATGAGAATGGTATCTAGAGAGAATCAGGAAGTTTGGGTTTGAGTTTCGGGTTCCAGTCATAGAAGAGTTGAGTAATTAAAGATAGATTTGAGTGATTGGTGATGATGAAGAAGAAGGGTTGGTATTAATTTGTCGATGTGAAGCTGTTCTTATGAAGAATCACAAATCAGGCGAATTAGGGTTTCATAGAAATAACTTAGAGAAGCTGTAGAAGATGGAATTGATGTTCTAGAAGAATGATTCGAGATGGGTATTGAATGATTCAGTGAATTAGAGTGGAGTTATAGATGAAGTTAACTCTCAGAGGATGGATTTGATGATGATGTTTGATCAATTAGGGTTTCGGTGGAATTGTCTTGGTGAACCAGTGATTCAGAAGATATTAATGTTTGGGTAAGCCTTTAATTGTTAAACTTTGGTATTTTGAGTTGAATTGCTGAGATTATTTGAGTTTACATGTTTTTGTTTGAAGCTGAGGTTGAGATGATTAGATAGTGGAACTGTAACTATTAATAGAAGTGGTGTTGATAGCAAGTTACTGTTAAATTTGAAGAATAGTTGAAATTGGTGTATGCTGAGAATGACTGGGTCTGTTCTTGTTGTAATTGTTATAGGTGAAGATTAAATTGTCTTGGGTGCAGGTGTTAGTGAAATGATTTGTTGGATGTTGCTGTGATAAACAAGGTGGCTGGGTTATATTAATAATGGTTGTTATTTGTTTCTGAGATTTGATTGAGATGGCAGTGTAGAGGAATGTTAGGTTGGTTGTAGATGGAATAAACTTGGTGTTGGTGGATTTGATTTACACATAATCGTCTTATGTTGGATTAGTAGAAATATTGCTAAGTTACTGAGTTGAGGTGTGTGTGCTTGTTGATTGGTGGTTCTAGTGCAATTTCACATAAATGGAACTGTTGGTGTTTGTATTCATAGCTGCAGGGACTGCTGGAGTTGCAATTGTTGGAGTCTAGTTATGTTAGTGAAAGGAAAATGGAGTTGGGATACTGAAGTTAGTGGTGTGAACTGAAAGGGTAATTGCAGGTGAGAGTGCAATTGAGAATAAGGAAGAGGCCATAGTGGTGATTGCGTTGATCTGAAATCAGTGAAGTGGTTTGTGAATTGTGTGGAACTCTCGGAGTTTGTGTTTGTATAGGCTGAATTGAGTTGTATGTTTTGAGAATGATTTGAAGTTTGGAATGAGGGTTCGATGAAGGTGTTGAGTGAATCTTTAAGGGAAAGCTTGTTACTTCTTTTGCAGGTAAGCTTATATTTCAGTTGTATTGAATTGTAGAATACTGTTAGAATGAATTCTTTGTATAATGATCAAATGAATAGAATCGTACTAGTTGTGTTCTTGTAGCTGTAATAGAATTAGGTTGTTAATCATCCCAGTCAGTTTAGCTGACTTACCTGAATCAGTCTTATTGGCTAAGTTGACCAGACCGATTCCAGTTTGACTCAATGACCGAGTTAACCCGTTGATTTTGACCTTGACTGTTGACCTGACCTTAGACGTTGACTGTTAGAGACCCGTTGACTGTTAGATCGACAGTTAGTGACCGTTAGTTGATCCAATTGGACTGGGCCTTAGCTTAATGGGCCTGTTTAGTGAACTGGCTTATAGCCAGTTTTCC
This sequence comes from Papaver somniferum, assembly GCF_003573695.1. NCBI lineage: Eukaryota > Viridiplantae > Streptophyta > Magnoliopsida > Ranunculales > Papaveraceae > Papaver > Papaver somniferum. The sequence goes on from NC_039359.1 coordinate 146,455,555, forward strand.
TAATGAACATGTAGTGGACCTTTATGGTCCGAATTTGCCTTTGGATTCTTCTACAAAGTTGTAGATACTCATTATACTTAGCTAATGGACTATAGAAACAACCCAATTCAATAGTAAACCTTAGCTATGCTAAAGATAGAGAATGAAAAGGTGTAAAGTCATAAATGGGCTTATAACCATTACATAGACTTGTATGGGCCTTGTAGATCCCTTTGGATAAATTCTTAGAGTGCTTGTGTGATTAACAATTAGTCTATTTAATAACGATCGATTCAAAGGATGAACCAGTGGATCGTGGATCTCGAGGTAGGCGTGGCTTGTCATCAAAAGAGGTGGGAATACATTTAACTCTTTCGAAACCATTGTTTCTTTTACAAAAATTTATGTTTAATGAACTCATGCATTGTCAGTTTGTGCTTTCCACGCGTTGGTTATTTGTATGATGATTATTCTGTTGATTCTTTGTAATATTTCCATGGTTTGGAAAGGACCTGTAATGTTTGAATGTCAATATGAATTTTTATGCGAAATAAGAATTTCCACCTGTGGTACATATGATAAGCTCCTTCATATTTATACCTAGAGCTTTTAAGATATGTTGGTCGGAAGTTTGCGAGTTCGGAATTGTTGACATCCATATATACGATTATGTGTGGATTTGCGAGTTCAGAATTGCACAACCATATTGTACATTGTTTGAAGAATAAGTTGGTCCATATACATGTTTGTTTACTACAGTGACTTGGTGACTTTTTAATGTTTGGGAAAACATGTACTGTTTTCCATGTCTTGCCATGATTTCTTGAAAGTTAAATGTTATATTCCTACTGGGCACCCCTTTTAGGGATAATGTGCTCACCCATTCCCACTTTCAGTTTCAGAGACAGATCAGAGTTGCGCAGCGAAAGCTTCGAGGAGTTGAGTCCGTTGTTAGATTACTTTGCTATGTTTATTATGTTGTATATTCTATTTGCAAACAAAATTACTATTGTATATGTATCATTTGAAAGAAGTTCTTGTATATATATATATTTCTGAGCGGGGCTAGTTTTGGGTTAAGTTTTATAGCAGATTTCTTAGTCGAACGTTTAAGTAAATGATTTAGATTCTTAGTGCCTCTTTATTTAGTTAATCTCTTGGATTAGTCAGCTGCTAGCTTTAGGGGCGCTACACTGCTGTTACATAAGAAAGAAAGGGACGATCAAATTATCTGGCGTTCCTGAAACTCATGAGGTCGTATACGTTAAAGGTATGACTGCTAATCTTCTTTTTATAAGTCAAATCTGTGACAAGGGCCGTAAGGTTGTCTTCAATGATAAAGGACGTGACATTGTCGACAAATCCGGAGAAGTGATTTTTCAAGGATCACGTGGCAAAAATAATTGTTATCTTCTAGATACTCAGTTCAGTAACTGTTGCAATTTGACTAAGGTTTAATCTACACACCTTTGGCATGAACGTTTTTGTGACATCAATTATCATCTTCTAACTAAGGTCATTAACAAAGAACTTGTTAGAGGCGTTCCCAAAATCAATGCTAAGGTTGAAGGTATATGTGGTGCCTGTCAAAATGGTAAACTAACGAAAGTTCCACACAAATCATCCCGAAATATTCTTACGAAAACTCTACTTGATTTAATTCATATGGATTTGTTTGGCTCAATTAAACAATCTACAGTGGCTGGGAAGAAGTATGCTTTGGTTATGGTAGATGATTATACAAGATTCACCTGGTCTCAGTGAGTTCAAGATTATTGTTAATACAATCCAGAATGAGAAAGGTCGCAAACTAAAGAAAATTAGAAGCGATCGTGGCACAGAATTCAAAGACACCAAGATATTTTAATATTGTGACTCTCTGGGAATTATTCAACAATACTCACCACCTATCACTCCATAAGCAAACGGAGTTGCAGAAAGGAAGAATAGAAATATTCAGGAAATGGACAGGGTAATGCTCCATAACAAAAAATCTACCATTTAGGTTTTGGGGTGAAGCTGTTTTTACGGTTTGCTATTTGAGCAATCGTGTTTACTTGCAGTCAAAGACATTAAACGCTCCCTATGAGTTGTGATACGGTAGGAAACCCAACTTACACTATCTCAGAGTGTTCGGCAGTAAGTGCTACATTCTAAAGGATCGAGAACAGAAAGGGAAGTTCGATTAAAAAAGCAATGAGGGTATTTTTCTTGGCTATGCATCTGACAGTCGTGGTTTCCAAGTCTTTAATCTCAGAACCCAAGTCATGATAGAATCATATAATGTTATCACTGATGATTTAAGTAACTTTCATCATGATGACTCTCCTACTGAATTGCCTCCAACCGAGACAATTGGGAATGTCAAAGAAACATCAGAATCAGAAGAAGTTATTCCAACGGTTACTGATCCTGATGTCTCTAGTTATGAGGAGAAAAGATCTAGTCAGGAAGTTCCTCTTGAACAAGAGCGTGTCTCTACATGACACCTTTGGGTTCAAAGGAATCATGATTCTAACAATATTATTGGTGGTAAGGACTCTACTGCTAAGACGAGAGGTCAACTTCAAAATACTTCCAATTTTGGTTGTTATATATCGCTAGTGGAACCTAGGAACATTGATGAAGCTCTTAGTGATCCCTTTTTGGTAAACTCAATGCATGAAGAGTTAAATCAATTTCAAAGACAAGACGTATGGAAACTCGTACCTTGTCCCCCCAATATAAATATTGTTGGTACCAAATGGATATTTAAGAACAAGTATGATGAATTTGGCACTATTGTCATAAACAAAGCTAGACTTATCGCTCAGGGTTATTCAAAGATTGAAGGAATCGACTTTGACGAAACCATTGCTCTTGTGGCACGCCTTGAGTTCATTCGTTTGTTATTAGCTCATGCTTGTTTCCTTAAGGTTAAGCTGTTTCAGATGGATATTAAATCCGCTTTCCTAAATGGAAACTTAAAGTAAGAAGTCTATGTCGCTCAACCTAAAGGTTTTGAAAACCCTGATTTCCGTGATCATGTTCTTAAACTCAATAAGGCATTATACGGGTTAAAACAAGCACCTCGTGCCTGGTTTGAAAAACTAACTACTTCTCTTCTGAGGAAATGTTTTTCAAGAGGTGGAGCTGATAAAACTTTGTTTACCAAATGGAGTGGAAAAGATGTTGTTATTGCTCAAGTATATGTAGATGATATTATCTATGGATGAACATCGGAGAAACTTGCAAAAGATTTTAAAGTTTCTCTTGGTAAGGAGTTTGAGATGAGCAATGTTAAATTCTTTTTGGATTTACAAATTCAACAACACAAGGATGGAATTTACTTATCTCAAGAAAAATATGCAAAAAATCTTGTTGCAAGATTTGGTCTAGATAAGTCAACTCCAAAACTCACTCCTATGCCTACCACAGGTAAACTGCATAGAGATGAGAAAGGTGTAATTGTGGATCAAAAACTTTATCGATCTATTATTGGAAGCCTTTTGTATGTCACTGCTAAGAGACCTGATATTGCTTTTAGTGTTGGTTGTTGTGCTAGGTTTCAAGCAAATCCAAAGGAATCTCATCTTACCGCCACAAAGAGGATCATACGTTACATCAGTCACACTGTCGGGTATGGTCTTTTTTACACTTTTGAAACTAACACTGATCTTACTGCCTATTCAGATGCCGATTGGGCAGGATGTGTGGAAGACAAAAAGAGTACATCAGGGGGATTCTACTATGTAGGGATGAATCTTGTAGCTTGCAATAGCAATAAACAAAATTCACAATCCTTTTCAACATGTGAAGCAGAACACATTGCTGCTGGTTCATGTTGTACTCAACTTCTATGGATGAAAAAAATGTTTGCCGATTATGGAATTGATTCTGGAATAATGAAGATCTTTTGTGATAACTCAAGTGCGATTCGCATCACTGAGAATCCTGTTGAACATTCAAGAACTAAGCACATAGACATAAGGTACCATTTTATTCGAGATCTTTATGAATATGTTATTATCACTATGGAATTTGTGCCTTCCGAACAACAATTGGCTGATATTCTCACCAAAACATTAGACACTTCCACGTTTCAGAACTTGCTGAAGTCTATTGGTGTTGTTCTAGTTCATTAGATCCTCATAACTCTTGCCCCTGCTTTTATCTCGATCTTTTGGGCAATTGAGTTTAGAACTCCAGAATAGTGTTAAGTCTTGTGTGCATTTGTTTCTAGTAGATTTGTTTTTGTCAAGTATCCTAGTGTTTGTAAGAAATCCTTCTTTTTTTATGAAAGTAAGGTCGCCTTTGTTGTTCCTTCGGCGATGACATTTTATGGGGGGAGAGTTCATATTGAACTTGTGCTTAATTGCCAAATCTTTGTGGGGAGTGCGGCTGTGGAATTTTAGGGGTTATCTTGTATCTTTATTAAGTCCTTGATGAATGCATGTAGCGTCGACTTTATGATTGCATCTAAATAAGTTGGTATGGTAATCTCTTTTAGTAATGAAATATCTCCGTGGAAATTTCATGAGGATCCCACTAGTTTTCGTACCTTTGCCAATTTATATTGATAAAAAGGGGGAGAATTAATGTATAGTGTGATACTACAAATACATATGGTTTACGGATCACTATGTAAGGGGGGGGTGGTTTTCATGTTGAGATAAAGTTTGACTAAGGGGGAGTGATGAATATCACCATAGTATTGTTGTCAAAGTTGTGATACAGTTGGACTTTGATGCTGTGTAATAATACTATGACACTGTATAACAATGATTGAGAGAATTTTGTTTTCTCATTGTTATAGCTACGGATCTTCAAAAACTATGATGCTGAACATACAACCTTTAGGATCATGGAGACTTGGAAGTAACGAAGATTTCGAGTCGCGTTGAAGATGCCAAGGAGATCAAGCATGTGGATGGGAAGTTGCAATTTTTATCTATTTTGTAATCCATATGTATTGATAGTTTCGTCTCTAAAATTGACAAAGGGGGAGATTTTTAGAGCATTGCTCAGTCGAACTCGCATGCGTTGCTATCTCAAGCATATTTTTCAATGTTAGTGATCAAAACTATAAGTCTTGATTTCTAGCCTATTTATTGATGTCTCGGACTAGGATATAGATAATATAGTTGATCTTAGATCTCTCGTCATTCGTCTCTTGAAGACGAAGAACTACTAAGGGGAGATTGTGAAATTTCTTCGACAAAAGGTATGTGGAGACTTAAACTCATCTATCAATTGGAAAGTCTATTTCTACTATCTCCTATATTGAGCCATAAGTCGTGTTATGATATAGTTTTCTCTATACACATTTGAGATTTCGAGCTGAGTATTTCTCGCTTACATATTTCTGGAAATATGTGTTGGTAAGCTTTCGATTCGACCAAATTCATCTTATATCATGAGAAAATTTCTGAGTAACATCTTATATGGTTTGTGTGATACAATCATTTGATGTAGGGTTGGAATGTTTCGATAATGATTATTTCAATATCTTTAAAATGGATTTGATGCTAATTGTGTGTGAAAACGGCTATTGTCAATATAGAAGAATGTTTCATTGATTGAAATAAAGAGTTGATGATATAACCATCTTTAGATATAAGCAAATATAGTGTGTTCGCACATTAGTGTATAAATCATAAACCGGGAACCAAGAATATGCATATGTGTGTATACGAAATTGGTGAAGGAGACAAGATAAGTATGCGTACCAGTACGCATACTGGCGGAAGTTTTCGAACCGAAAATATCTGCGAAGTTTGGGAATTACAAACTCCTAAACTAGTCACCTTAAGTATCGTACCCGCACGCATACTGGCAGAAGTTTTCGAACCGAAAATTTCTGCTGAGTTTGGAAACTTAACAAACTCAAAAATCCGGTTGCTTAAGTACGCATACTTAAGATGATTACTTTGCCAACCGTGGATATAATGTTCATGATTGATTCAAGTAACCAAACCGATTTGGTTTCGATTGTGTTTTCTATACAATTGAACAACCCTTTAACTAGTTTCATTTGAGTCATTTGAACTAGTTATGGTTAAGATAAATAAGATTGATATGAGAGTAATGATATGGCTAACCTCGGTTAACTATTAGTGAACCAAAATGGTGTACACTTTTAAGTACGGTTACATAAACCTAAATGATGGTACATTTCAAGCTAAGTTCGATCTAATGGTTGGAAGATATTAGCTTGGTTGAATCAGATTTTTCATCTAACGGTGAATATTGGATGCTTTGTTACCAAGGTAACTTGGATTGCAAACCCTAATTTGAAAACTATATAAAGGAGAACTCTAGCAACTGGGAAAACTAATCCCCACACCTCATGTGTGTTATTAGTTGCATAACTAGAGTCGGTTCTCCTTTAACCTTAGGTTTCTTCTCGAGACCCTGTAGGTTAAAGGCTTGGAGACTTCATTGGGATTGTGAAGCCAGACCCAACTATTATCTTTGTAGTTGCGTTATCTGATCTTGTTGTTTCTATCGTGTTGAGTGCAATTGAAATAATTGGCTCGAGATTTTATATCTCCGATAGGCAAGATAGAAAAGTAATCACAAACACTTAGTCTCATCTTTAGTGATTCCACAATAACTTGTTTCGCTAGTCGATTAAGTTTATTTTGAGGTGATTGATAATTCTAGGCTGTTCTTCGGGAATATAAGTCCGGGTTATCAATTAGTTCCTGTTCACCTTGATTTATCAAAAGAAGGAACAAAAAATCTTGGGTATTTCTGTGGGAGACAGATTTATTCAATCCTATAGACTTTTATGTGTGAGACAGATTTGTCTATCAAGTCTTCGACTTTGGGTCGTAGCAACTCTTGGTTGTGGGTGAGATCAGCTAAGGGAATCAAGTGCGTAGTATCATGCTGGGATCAGAGACGTAAGGAGCGCAGCTGTACCTTGGATCAGTGTCAGATTGATTGGGGTTCAACTACAGTCTAGACCGAAGTTAGTTTGTAGTAGGCTAGTGTCTGTAGCGGCTTAATACAATGTGTGGTCAATATGGACTAGGTCCCGGGGTTTTTCTGCATTTGCGGTTTCCTCGTTAACAAAACTTCTGGTGTTTGTGTTATTTCTTTTCCACATTATATTTTGTTATATAATTGAAATGTCACAGGTTGTGCGTTAAGATCAATCAATTAAAATATCCAACCTTGGGTTGTTGATTTACATTGGTTTACACTTGAAAATTGATCTTTGGTACCGTTCATGTTACTCCTCTTATTCAATCGGGCTGGAAGATTTCTATTTGCTGATTGCGGATAGAATTAAGAGTTAGAGATATTAAACTCTTTGATATACTTTTTTCTAGATTGAGTCTGACTGTCTAGTTGATTCTCTAGAAAGGGTATTGGAGTAAGTCCTCTCAGATTGGCGAACGAATTTTTGGGTGTGGTTGTTAGACCCCCGCATTTTCAAGATAGATCTAAACCCCACAAAGGAGTTTATTGGATTAAACAGAATAGATTTTGTCTAACTCATATCACTAAGATTGAATAGAGTTGTTACAGAACAGATTTGTTGTTCCTTTACTGTTTGGAATACGAACCAAAGGATTTGTTCCAGTGCGTGGACTTATTGAATGTCGGAAGCGCAGGGATACTGAAGAAACTACGTGAACTATAGGTTTAGTTGCTTGGTCTCAGCTATACGAAGTTGGTGTGATTTTGTATAACGTCTTAATTCTGAGAGTATTCAATTCTGGACTAAGTCCCGTGGTTTTTGCTGCTTGCGGTTTCCTCGTTAACAAAATATTATTGTGTCATTTACTTTTGTTTTACACAATTATAATTGTTGTTATTATAATTTAAAGTAAATTACACAAACGTTAACTCCGTATTACTTGATAGAGATCCTATAGAGTTTGGTTAAGTCTGAACTTATTATCAAGTAATCACACTTTGATTGTTGAGTGTCTCGATCTCGTATCCATAGACGATCACAGAAACTGTGAATACTGATTCATCGTATTGTCTCGACTCAGTCCATAGACAATCACTTTCGGTAAGAGGACTTATAAGTGGAAAATCTTAAGATTGTGGTATATTTGGGTGGCCTCGTCAAAGTTAACTTCGGACTGGAATGTAGTTGAGCCCTAACTAATCTCACACTAATTAAGGTACAGTTGCGTTCCTTACGCCTATAAATCCCAGCATGAATCTACGCACTTGATTCCCTTAGATGATTTCACCCATAACTAAGAGTTGCTACGATCCAAAGTCGAAGACTTGATAAACAAGTCTGTCTCACACAGAAAAGTCTATTGAATATACAAATGTGTCTCCCATATAAATACCTACGAGTTTTTTTTTCTGTCTTTTGATAAATCAAGGTGAACAAAAACCAATTGATACACCGGACTTATATTCCCGAAGAACAACCTATTAATATTAATCACCTAACAATATATAACTTAACCGTATGGTAGCGGAACAAGATATTATGGAATCACAAAGAATGAGACGAAGAGCTTTGTGATTACTTTCTATATCTTACCTATCAGAGATTAAATCTCGAGAAAATCTTAGAGAAGATAGTACTCAATACGATAGATTTTCTCGAGATTCAATCTCCGATAGGGATGTTAGAGCATAGATCGGTTGAACCCACCAAGCGTTGGTATGTCAAGTTTGGTTGTCATACTTTAATGAATCAAAACTCATGTTAAGAGTCGCTTGATTATGTACTAGAGTCAACTTCGTATAGGTTAGCTTGAAAGTATTAGGATATGAGACATTACAAGTATTGCGAAGTCTTGAAATGTGAAGAAACAAGGAGCTACAATGACAACAATCATCCTTCCACTTGAGGTTAGTGATATTTGACTTGAACTGTTTCATTCTCTAACGTATCTTGCAAGTCGTGCATATTGAAAACAAAACTGTGAAGCATATTTGAACTCTAGATAGACATAGTATTAAGGAATACAATACGAGGTTTATTGCTTAACAATTAAACTTTGTAGATAAAACATCGTCATAATCATTTGAATGCTATTGTGATTATGTTTGGGTAGGTGGAGAGGATTTCATCCTAGGGAACAATGTTTTACATGTGTTCTAAGGAAGTAAGTTCAAAAACTTGTTTGTGAATCGAAAAGGAAATCTCCAGGGGTTATTGGTTTTGTTATTCATTGCATATCTTATGAACAACCAATATGTGTGATTGAGTATAACCGTCCATGACTTTTTGTGTTCTTGGTAGAACTATTCACAAAGGCCTGACTTATGTATTGGTATGATTTTTATTAGTGAAACCGATCTTAAGTAATCACCTGAGATGGTATGATCGGGTTTGGGATTTTATGTCTAACCAAATATGGGAGAGGGGAACCGATCCTAGTAAGAGGTTCAGTACATCACAAAGGGGAACCGATCCTTGTATGAGGTGCAACAAGGTTTATAGCAGAAACGGGAACCGATCCTATGAACATGTGCAACATGTTTTTAAGCAAAGGAGAACCGATCCTATGGACATGTGCAACACATATAAGTTAGATACCAAATATATATGTGGGGAACCGATCCTAGTACCTAATCAGCCGAATTTTGGAAAGCTAGTGTGACTGTGCACAGTACTCGCATGGAAGGTAGAACCGAAACTTGTTTTGGTAGAACCGATAAACTCATGATCGTGATTGAATGTTATTTGATCAATCACATAGTTCTTGAAAGTCAGATAAACCAATTCTAAACTTGCTTGGAAGTGTGGAAAATCGGTTTCAAGGTTTTAAGTGTGAAAGAGAACTTACAAAGTAAGGATGTCGACATACTTTGAACACGTGCTATGAATGTTTATTATTTAATTGTTCAAAGTTATTCCTTAATAGCTAAGGGAAGAGAATCCCAGGATCGAAACTTAAATAAGTTAAGAATCTTTTAATTAAGGTATTTAACTTCATTTTGTAGGGAAATAAGAATTAGGAATGTGTATTTACTAATTAGAAATTTTCCGAGAGATTTCGATCATTATTTTTGGACAGAGCATTTCCAGGAATTATGAAAACCGAATTTGTGCTTTAATGAATATCTTGAGAATATTTTAGGTTTTGGAAATTCCTTGGTGTCCAAACTTCCTTGTCTATAAATACTTGAAGTTTGCCTTTCTAGCAAACCAATCCTTCGTAATAACAAGTTTCCTCTTTGTTGTGTTGTTACTGGTGCAGCCGCCTATTCGGAGAGGAGAGTAACCTAATTAGGTGAAATCTCTTATGACCGCTCAGTTTAAAGTCTTCTTTGGGATTGAGAAGCTCTAGCGTTTACTGTTGGTGGGAAACTAGATAATTGCGGTTTATCTTTTGTTTTCATTGATTTGATTGACTAACGGTGGTTCGTATTTGAAAACTATTCACCTGACATAGTAAGAATTTTTTATGGTAATATTCATGAAAAACTTACGTTTAGCACCTTGGTTGGAAGTACTTTTCTTCATGTCAACAGAAAGATGATATCAGAAATCATCAACTTCAATGAGAAGGGCCATATGATTACTAGTTTTGAAATTGAGCACGATAACATTTCGAAACTCATCATTGGGAAAACCTTTGAATGAAAAAAGGGAAGAATGATAACCAGAGAAGTACCCTTACATTTGAGGATTTTCGGTAAACTTGTCGTACCAACACTCTTTGCTTGTTCAAGTGATTCCTCTCTATGGAATAGAGAATTTGCTGAAGTGGTTTATTACCTTCCTGAAGGCAAGAAATGGATTGGTATTTGTGGAATAATTATCAATCAAATGATTAAAATCATTGAATCTCTAAATATTACAGGTTTCATTAGAAACCTTGGATATCCCTGTGTCATCACCAAGTTGTGTGAAAAAGCAATAGGGAACTACCCTGGAGATAAGAAAGATACCAAAACTGTCTCTCAAGGAATTATTAACCGTATGAGTGGAACTCAAAAGGGATCAAGTATCTCATATGATCAAACCTATAGTAATGGATATCTCATGTTTCACATTTTACGTCTTGGAAGACAATTGGATTGTATTCAGAGATAGTTGATGTTTGCTTACAGACATGATCAGGAAACTCTTGAAGGAATCATATCAATTAATAATGAGTTTCTTAAAGGAGAACAAGAAGAAGACTCTGAGGATTCAGAGGTACAAACAAATGAATCCTAATTAGTCTTCAAGAAAAAGAAAAGAAAAATAGACAATAGTTTTTGATTTATTTCAATAAAGTCTATTACAAATAAAACTATTATGAATAAAATTATTTGATTTATAATTTTTCTTGTGATTGTTTTCGGTTTACATAGCCTGTACTTGAATTCTTTTATATTATTTCTATGTATGTTTATGGGATGTTTAATTTCGGTTTTACAACCTTAATATTCGATCTCATATATTGTGAACCCTTGTGGTTTGGATGACTTTTTGATTTAGCAGGATTAAGTTCTATCCCATGTTGGTAGGATTTATCAAAGAATCATGAGAGGTTCTGGTAGAAACAATATGTGAAAAGTCACAATATGTTGAATCGGTTGGTTTAGCATAAAAGAATATGTGTTTCGACGGTTTTCAACTCTTGCTTGCAATTGTTAAAACCGATTTTCAACCTTTCTCTGGTAAAGGTTGGTTGTTGTTATTCTTTTGTTTTTGCATAAGTATGACAACATGATGATATTTCGATATTAATTCTCCCTGGAATAAGATGCAATCATATTGGAGAAGTGGATGAGAAATTTTAGGTAACAATCTTGTTAATTAGTTAATTGTTTTCCTGTTTAAGAGAAGCCTGAGTTTATTTCATATATATTTATTTCTTTTGCTTAACAAAATTTCGGTTCACTTGATGTTTATTCCATGATGTGTGTGTGAATGTGTATGATTCAATTGGTTCCGGTTAAGAAAAATTATTGTTATCTTGCTTTGTTGTGTGGTATCAATTGTTTAGGCTTAAAAAATTTTGGTGCAATTGCGATGTTTTAATGCGTATGTTATTTCAATTGCTTCCGGTTGAGGTGAATAATTATGAAAGTTGATTTATGTTGGTTTGTATGAATTATATATGGCTTAACGAAATAAAAAGATTACGGGATGAGTTGTTTAGTCCAGTTCGATTCCGGATAAGAGAAACTAAGTTAATTCTGATCTTAGTTAGACTTATCGAAGTGAGGTTTCGGTTATTCAAGTCTAATTGAATGCCTTAACAAGAAATGCTAGTTAACTAACCTAATACTTGTCTTGTTTAAAATTGAAAGGTCTAACTTTATGGATAATTAGGACCTGATGATAAAAATAGAGTTATCTTTATTTTGGTTATATCGAATTAAGCGATTGTTTTTGTACAATCGGTTTAGCAAAGGGACTAGGTGCTTAGTTGTTTTTTGTTTTCTAAACTAAATTGGAAAAATTGTTTTGGACAATTGTTTCTTTGGTAACATATAAAAATAAAACTACTTGTAGTTTCGGTTTTGATATTGGTTATCAGAACATGATGTGTGGAACCCTCGTGTCTAATTCTACAGGTTGCAAGTCTATTTTGAGATTTGTAAGATTCTTTTCGTGTTGTCCTTTATTTTTTCATTTCTTTGTAATTTTGTGACAAAAAGGGGGAGAAATATATGGAGTAAAAAAGTGATACTGGCATTGATTTTATATTGATTGGTATCGCTAAGGAAAAGAACATTGGTGCTTAAAAGTTTTATCTAAACGAAAGAGTGAAAGCACAAACTAAGGGGGAGTAACATGTCATATGAAGTGGTATAACAAAGATGTGCGGATTGGATATCTATCAATCTTCCTTAGGGGGAGTATTTGCTTTGTTATTATAATGTCAACAACGACATTTTCAAGGATTGAATGTAAGCAGTTTAATGTGCTGTTGAATTCGGGAATCAAGTGTATGTGTAATGAATTATTGTAATTTGTTTATCCATATGATGTAAGAGTTTTGTCACTAAAATTGACATAGTGGGAGATTGTTAGAGTATAGCTTGGTTGAACCCACCAAGCGTTGGTATGTCAAGTTTGGTTGTCATATTTTAATGAATAAAAACTTATGTTAAGAGTCGCTTGATTATGTACTAGAGTCAACTTCGTATAGGTTAGCTGGAAAGTATTAGGATAGTGAGACATTACAAGTATTGTGAAGTCTTGAAGATGTGAAGAACCAAGGAGCTACAACGACAACAATCATCCTTCCACTTGAGGTTAGTGATATTTGACTTGAACTGTTTCATTCCATAACGTATCTTTCAAGTCGTACATATTGAAAACAAAACTGCGAAGCATATTTGAACTCTAGATAAATATAGTATTAAGGAATACAATGCGAGGATTATTTCTTAACCGTTAAACTTTGTAGATAAGACATCGACATAATCATTTGAATGATATTGTGATTATGTATGGGTATGAGGTGAGGATTTCATCCTAGGAACAATGTTTTACATGCTTTCTAAGGACGTAAGTTCATAAACTTGTTTGTGAATCGAAAAGGAAATCACCAGGCGTTATTGGTTTTGTTATTCATTGCATATCTTATGAACAACCAATATGTGTGATTGAGTATAACTGTTCACGACTTGTTGTGTTCTTGGTAGAACTATTCACAAAGGCCTTACTTATGTATTGGTATGACTTTTGTTAGTGAAACCGACCTTAAGTAATCACCTGAGATGGTATGATCGGGTTTGTGATTTTATGTCTGACCAAATATGGGAGAGGGGAACCGATCCTAGGAAGAGGTGCAGTACATCACAAAGGGGAACCGATCCTTGTATGAGGTGCAGCAAGGTTTATAGCAGAAAAGGGAACCGATCCTATGAACATGTGCAACACAATTTTAGGCAAAGGGGAACCGATCTTATGGACATGTGCAACACATATAAGTTAGATACCATATATATGTGGGAAACCGATCCTAGTACCTAGTCAACCGAATTTTGGAAAGCTAATGTGACTATGCACAATACTCACATAGAAGGTAGAACCGAAACTTGTTTTGGTAGAACCGATAAACCCATGATTGTGATTGAATGTTATTTGATCAATGACATAGTTCTTGAAAGTCAGATGAACCAATTCTAAACTTGTTTGGAATTGTGGAAAATCGGTTTCAAGGTTGTAAGTGTGAAAGAGAACTTACAAAGTAAGGATGTCGACATACTTTAAACATGTGCTATGAATATTTATTATTTAATTGTTCAAAGTTATTCCTTAATAGCTAAGGGAAGAGAATCCCAGGATCGAAACATAAATAAGTTAAGAGTATTTTAATTAAGGTATTTAACTTCATTTTGTAGGGAAATACGAATTAGAAATGTGCATTTACTAATTAGAGATTTTCCGAGAGATTTCGATCATTATTTTTGGACAGAGCATTTACAAGAATTATGAAAACCAAATTTATGATTTAATGAATATCTTGAGAATATTTTCGGTTTTGGAAATTCCTTGGTGTCCAAACTTCCCTGTCTATAAATACTTGAAGTTTTCCTTTCTAGCAAACTAATCCTTCGTAACAACAAGCTTCCTCTTTGTTGTGTTGTTACTGGTGTAGCCGCCTATTCGGAGAGGAGAGTAACCTAATTAGGAGAAATCTCTTACGACCGCTCAGTTTAAAGTCTTCTTTGGGATTGAGAAGCTCTAGCGTGTACCATTGGTGGGAAACTAGATAATTGCAGTTTATCTTTTGTTTTAATTGATTTGACTGACTAACGGTGGTTGAACTTTGATTGCACCTAGTTTGTTTATGCTTGAGAATCTTCTCTTCTGATATAAGATTCAATCAAACTAGTTCAGAGTTTCGACAGGGTTCTTTACACTGTTGTTAGTTCTAAAGACGATCTTGTGATAATCTATTGTTAACAGACTTCGTTATGTGTGTGATTGAACACAAAAGATTCAAGTGATTGTGTGCAGGTTATTATTGAAGATCTAAGAAGATTTGAAGACGAAGAAGATATTGAAGATTTCTGATTTGTGGGTTCATAATCTTTGGTGTACACTATACTTGTTTTGGTAAAAGTGGATCTAATTAATAATTGGTTTATCCTTGTGATAGATTGGACGCATTAACACAATTCTTTGAATTGATAGTGTTATTGGCTTAATCTTAATCGATTACTTCGGTAATTGAATATAAGATAGATCTAAGAACCTGGCGAAGGAGTTTATGTTAAGATAAACAGAAGAGCCTTTGTCCGACTCATATCACTTGGTTAAAAAGAGTTGATACCAAACAGATTTGTTGTTCCTTTACTGTTTGGAATACGAACCAAAGGAATTGTTCCAAGTACGTGACTAAGGTCGGAGGCGTGGGAATACAGACGGGACTAGGTGAACTATAGGTTTAGTTGTTGCTCTCAACTATACGATGTTAGGTGTAATTTTGTGTAGCAGCTTAATCCTGAGAGTATTCAATTCTGGACAAGGTCCCAGGGTTTTTCTGCATTTGCGGTTTCCTCGTTAACAAAATCTTGCTGTGTCATTTACTTTATATTTCCACATTATAATTGTTTTATCATAATTAAAGTAAATTACACAAACGTTAGTTCCTATTTACTTGATAAGTGAATCCTATTGTGTTTGGTTAAGTCCGAACCTTTTTATCAAGTAACATACTTCGTTGTTGTATTGTCTCGATCTCGTATCCATAGATGATCACACGAAGTGTGAACCGATTAGTTGCATTGTCTCGACTCAGTCCATAGACAATCACTTTCGGAGAAAGGACTTATAGGTAGGAAAAGTTTTAGCTTGAGGTATATTTAGGTACCCTCGCCTTTTCAACGTAAGAGAAAAAGTAATAACAAAGCTCTTAGTATTATTCTTTGTGATTCCACAATATCTTGTTCCGCTACCATATCGTTAAGTTATTGTAAAGTGATTGATATTACTAGGTTGTTCTTCGGGAATATAAGTATGGTGTATCAATTGGTTCATGTTCACCTGGATTTATCAAAAGACGGAACAAAAACTCGTATGTATTTCTGTGAGAGATTTTTTAATGAAGTCTTCGACTTTGGGTGATAGCAACTCTTAGTTGTGGTGAGATTAGCTAAGGGAATCAAGTGCGTGGAGTCCTACTGGGATTCAGAGGCGTAAGGAACGCGACTGTACCTTAATCAGTGTAAGATTGATTAGGGCTCAACTACATTCCGGTCCGAAGTTAAGTTATAGTAGGCTAGAGTCTGTAGCGGCTTAATACAATGTGGTGTTCAAATCTGGACTAGGTCTCGAGGTTTTCCTTCATTTTCGGTTTCCTCGTTAACAAAATTTCTGGTGTCTGTGTTATTTCTTTTCCGCATCAAATTTTTTTGTATAATTGAAATATCACAGGTTGTGCGTAGTTCGATCAATTGGTAAATCCAACCTTTGGTTGTTGATTGAAATTGTTTGACGCTTGGATATTGGTCTTTGGTACCATCCAAGTTATTTTTCATATTAATCCGGCTCACAGATTTCTATATGTTCGGTTGCAGATTGATTTGAGAAATTGAGATATAACTCTTGGATATATTTTTCTTGATTGAGTCTGACTGTCTAGTTGATTTTCTTGGAATTATATTGGAGTTACTCCATACAGATTGCCAAACGAAAATGACTAATTTTGCGCTCTGATACAGGTAGCTTCTGTGGAGCAAAAATGAGGGAATGCAAAGGAAATATATGGTGAGCAGGATGAAGCTGTTGCTGCTCTAGAAGTTATGAAGTGGGCTAAGAAAAGAGGATCCAAATTCTGGAAATGAAAGGAGATTGTATCAATGTAGTGAATGCACTTAATGGTAGTCTTAGTTCAATAAATTGGACAACAAATAGTGTTGTTCAAGAATGTATTTCAATTCTTAAAAAATTTAGTTACTGGTCTTGTAAACATGTTAAGAGAGAAGCTAATGAAGTAGCTGATTTTCTAGTAAAAAAATCAAGAACACTTAGCAATGTTTTCTGTTATGATTATCCACCAGAATTTCTAAATGATACTCTGGAAAAAGGATAATAACTATGTAACATTTTAAATTTTTGAATAAAAGTTCTTCTCCAATAAAAAAAAAGCGCAGAAACATCCACGACAAAATATAATGGTGTAGAAACATAACTGGCTTGCAGCTCGGCTTGAATAACTTAGATTCAAGATGAAAAAAATCTATCATTGAAAAAAATTTGGGGGCAAACATTCGTATCCGAACGGACTGTTCGTCTAGCACCGACAAAGGTCGTCAGCTTTGGCCATCGGTATTGACTGTTGATCAACCCGCGTTCGGACGACCCGTCTGTCCAATTTCAGCTGTACAACCGTTTGTCCTACCGCAACACACCAGATGACCACCCATACGGACGCATCACAGACTGATGTCATTCTTACATCAAGAGGATAGCGAGTTGCTGAGGTAACTCGTTTAAACGCATTGCTGAAGTGGCCAATATGACTGAGCACTTTACTGACACGTCGGTGTTATGTGATGACATGGCAGGCTGACAGGCTTCCCAAGTGCTGACATGGTAAAAACTCAATGCCAAAAACAGCAGCCCAAACAATCACTAAAGACCTAGCTTCAGTACCCAAATCAATCTCAGTTTTGAAACTGTTGTTATCTTCAAAATTTTGATTATTGCGTCCGTTCCATAATCCACACATCACCTGCAAGAATAAGTGACCAAACTTTCATACTGGAACTTCATATACGTTTTTTTAATTAGGGAAATTATGAATGAGGGCCGTATTTGCCGAAGGTTAAGGATCAGTGTCAAATAAAATACAAATGTCACCTTAATTATGTTATTACAGCTTTTGCAGCAATTCTTTCATTGGCTTTTAATTCACAGCGTACTATGTACTAGTTTAACTTTCATGTCGCTTTTAATTCATAGTGTACTATGTAGTTAGTAGTTTAGTTGGATGAATTTATTGAAAACCGATCAAAAAAAACTTTTGTTCCAACCCAACCGATCGAACCGCTTTTGTTCCAACTCTGACATATATGGCCGAAAACAATGCTGGACGCGCGACAAACAACCTTTGGTGGATCTTCACTGTATTAACGTGTTTTAATCAGGGTAGGTATGAATTAGTGCCGCGTTAGTTAAAGGTCAAAGATCAGTGTCAAAATACATAAGATCATACGATTCATTCAATTATGTTTCTGCATCTTCGGCACGGACTCTTTCGTGTGGCTTTTAATTCATGGCGTTTCTAGCTAGAGAGTCAACTGAGTTGAGGTTTGCTTCGGTTCATACATCTGTCTCGGAGATATGCCAGACTAGAAAAATGATCGCCCCAAAAGAAGAGATTCGTTGACATCATCCAATGCAAGTCTCCAATCATAGACCATTCAAGTTGTGATTATTGGAAATCCAGCAACACACCCAAATGATAAGTAAGATCTACGACATGATAAATACAAGAACTTAAGTTTATTTATTAATCTTAAGTGGAATACAAGTTACACTCGTGAGTTATTAGGAAACCCCAATCCCTTCTCCAAGCCTATGAATTATAAGGAAACCCTAATTTTTTCTCTCATATTCTAAACCTTTCCCTCTCCACCAGCTCTCCCCCTTTACATTGCCCCAATGTCTCTATTTATAGCCTCCAACAACCCTAATGGTATACAACCCACATTATCTCGTCGAGGTTACTTTATACTTCGCCTGGAGCATATTCCATAAAGTTTTTCCCCCACCTTTCGCTGACTTCACGTGGTCTTGTCGGGACACCTGTCCTATTTCTTGCTTGATAATTTATCTACTTCGCGTCTTGCCTTCTTCGCCAAGTAAACTCTTCATAGTTCTGCCTTAATACCCTGATGGTCCTCCTACTTTAGTTCGGGGCGGGGAGCTTTCTCTTGCTTGGAATTTCTACTTCGCCTTCTGATACTGACTGATTTGACTAAGATTCCCTAACTCTTCTTGGTGTGACACGTGGCGATCCTATTTCGTGTACCTACATTTTGCATTTTCTTACTCTGTCCAAGTTGCGCGAGGATGGAACAAGAACCGGTTTTAGATTCCTTAACCTCCACGTTCTCCATCCCTATGCTTCCACGTGGCCACGTTCTTTTGTAGCCGCCTGTCATCGGTTGCCTTTACTTCGATCATGCCATTTCCGGTTTTCTTCTTCCTGCTATAAATACACTTCTCAACCCTTACTTGGATTTCTTTTATGCTCTTCCCAACCTCTGCTCTTCCCTTGCTCAATGTTCCTTCTCACCTCTTACCGTGTTTTTTCGAAGCCTTCTGCTTTCTTTACCACCATGTCTCCCAAAGGCGCTTTAGTATCTACTTCACTCAAAACCCTAGAGGAATT
This sequence comes from Papaver somniferum, assembly GCF_003573695.1. Classification (NCBI taxonomy): domain Eukaryota; kingdom Viridiplantae; phylum Streptophyta; class Magnoliopsida; order Ranunculales; family Papaveraceae; genus Papaver; species Papaver somniferum. The sequence goes on from NC_039359.1 coordinate 146,474,802, forward strand.
TCAAGCTGAACTCCAAGAGTTAGGTTTAACTTTAACCCCAGCTGTTGATTCTTACCCGGATCCTGCTGTTACTGCTACCCAAGAGATGGAGCTGAATTACCGATGGCTTGGTTCGGACACCTGGTCTGCTGATAAGGTGATAGTTTCTTTAGGTCAGTTGAGAACGGGATTGTCCTTTCCTATGTATGATCTTTCAAACCCTATCTTCCTGGAGATTCTCGGTAGGCTGCAGTGCGGGTTTTTTCAGCTTATTGGTAATGCGATTCGGATCCCCAGCGAGTTCAAAGTCTCTTTCATGGACGAGTTCAAAGTCTCTTTCATGGACGACTATTCTCGCAAGTTCCTTCTTCTGCGGACGAATTTGATTCCCCGGATTTCAACATAGACTCTTTCATGGACGACTATTCAGCTGTATTTACAAGCACCAGGGAGCATCAGGAATGGGGTCTCGAGCTCGTCAAGAAAATGGTCTCTCCCCCCGTTAAAGAGCTTATACTGGATGTGGATTCCCAACTTCGTCTCTCCGTTGATGACGGGGCGAGGTTTCCTTTAGTAGTCAGCGGTCCTTTCGTCTGGGGTTACGACGAAAAGGGCCTTCCTCGCAATGGTCCCCTTCCCATACATTGTTACCTCGCAGGATGTGATCCCTGGAGACTTCGCTGTACTGCTCCTAGCGAGGTATGATTTTTCCTACTGCGATTTGTATCATTAAGAACTATCAATTGTACTTATGCTTCTCAATTTGTTTTAGTATGTGATGCCCGTTGCTGGACTCGTCAAGGCGCGACAGGAGAAGAAAGTGGTTTCTAAGAAGACTCCCTCTAAACAGGTATCATTTTAGTATATTGCTAGCGATTTTGTGATAATTGTCTATCCTGGCGTCACGCCTCTTTGCAGGATGAACTACCCACTTCTGGGGTACCCAAGGGTCACAAGAAACGTTCTCACCCTACTACTCCTCTTTCCTCTCAGGTACCATCATTATCGCCTTTTATTTGTAAATTTTAGCCTTTTCGTTTTTAACTCTTGACTTCGCAGACGGGTGTTCCTCTGTCTGGTGCGCCTAAGAGGCCGCGCAAGACCCTGGATGTGGATGCCTTAGCTGCAATACAGCCTGTCGCTCTCCTTGGTCGTCCCGTTCGAACTAAACAACAGTCTCCTTCATTTCGTGCTCCTGCTCCTCTTAAAGAAGCTGATTCAGTTACCCGTTCCAAGGCTGCTGATTCCCCTGTTCAGCCAAGAGTTGAACGTCCTAAGAGTTTTACGTGGGTACCTCCCTCTGGCAAGAAGGGAAAGCAATCCGTCCAGCCTGCAATGTCAAATCCTCTCTTCGACCCTGACATGCAATTATTTCAAGGTATCTACCACAAGGCCCAAGAATATCCAGCTATGAGATCTCGTGCTTTGGAGTCTTTGTCCATCTTTGTTTCTGATGAATTCCTCTCCCAAGACTCGTCTGTGCTTTTGAGTGCTTCAATGAATCTATCTCTCCAGCAGCACTCTACCTTGATGAACCAGGTGATTTCTTTGTGCCTTCTCTGCTATTTTTCCTTTTCGACTCCGAGATCTATCTTCTGAGTTTAAGTTTCGCTTCGCAGGAAGTTTACCGTCACATGGCCACCCTCGTGCAAATTTGGCTTGTTCGCGAGATGGCTAGGAAGGATGAGGCTAAAATCAAAGCTTTATCGGAGGACCTTCAGAAAGAAAGAGATCATTCCCTCAAGAAAAGCCAAAAGATAGAGAAGCTTCTGAGTAAGTTTTTTTTTCTTGGATATCCCTCTATTTTTCTTGCTTTTGCTTCCATTATTTTCTTATTTTATGCTTCGTCAAGCTCGATGCATGCAACGTCAAATGAGCGCCAACGAAGCTTTCTCCTCGCTGGAAGATATTCGCGCTGAGATGGTGAACCTTACAACCCAAAATGATATTTATATTTCTGAGAACTCCATACTTAATGAAAAGGCCAAGACTCTTTGTTTGCAAGTGGACCGTCTGTCAGTTGAATGCTCCCGTAACCAAGAACTGAACCTCCATCTCCACAATGAAAACCTGCGTCTTAAGTCAGAGCTTCAAAGGGTCTCTAATTCCATTACTACCTCGCGGAACCTCCATTCTTCGTCGATAGCCAACTATGAGAAACTGGAAGAAGATTACGATCGAGTGATCAAAAGCAAAACCGAGATCGCAGCTATTCTTCGTAGGTCTCGGAGCACTGTGGACGGTCTAAAGGAGGAGATTGATTGTTTGAATAAAAAGGTGGAACTCTTGCAAGCTAAGTTAGCCACTTCCTATCGTCCAAAGCCTGCGAAATCCTCTCCTCCGATCAAGCCTTCAAGTCTTCGCGGAAAAGGCGCTCTCGTCATTCAGTATGACAAGAGAACTTTGAAATCCCCTCATGGTGAAGGTTGGGATAGAATGTATCATGAGTTATCTGTTCAACTTGAAGAGTCCAACTTCGAAGTCGCCAAGATCGATCATCTATACTCTGATGTTCAGAGTACTTTAAATACTATTATCCTTCAGGAGAAAGGTAGTTTTTAGGTGTATTATTATCTTGTTTGACCCAGCTTACTTCCTTGTTTCTAATGTAGTTTCTCTTGTCTTCGTAGAATCGGATGAGCGTTATAAGAGTCAGGTCCTTCGTATCACCAAGGAGAGAGATGAAGCTCATGGTGACGTTTCTCTTATTAATGAGGAGGTTGAGAACTTAAATGATAATATGGACGAGATCATCGATTCTTCCAAGAAGGTATCCAACACGACCCGCAAGAACACTCAGAGCTATTTGGTTCCACTCTTTAATGACTACTGCGTTGAACATGACATTCCTCCTCCTTTTCCTTTTGAGGTTTTTTCTGATGGTAAGAAGCCTCAAGATGAAGATGTTGATCCTACCAAGGAGGAAGCGTCTCTTGATGACGATGAGGAACCAAAGGCTGACACCGCGAAGGACAACGAGGAGTCCAAGGGAGCTTCTACTAGATTCACCGGGACAGGAGGAGAGATTCCTGAGACAACCACCATTGATAGTGACATTCCTCAGTAGCAGCTTTAGTTTTGTCTTCTCTCGTCTCAGATCAGTGTTTTATAACTGGTTCTTTTATGGGCGCTTCCAAGCTTGGAGGGTAAACACTTTATTTTGGGAATCATCGTATTTTACGATATTATGATTTTGTTTTATCAAGCGTATGTTTATTTGATTTCCACCATTTTCCTCAAGTATATACTGACCATGGAAACTCTCAAAAGAATAATGAAGCCTTTAAGTATATACTTGCCTTTTATTCTTTTGCGAGTTTTCGTCTTTGTTTCTGCCTTCACCTTTCAAATCACCCTCAGTTTCGGCTTTCTTTCTTCACTCATTCCTGTTGCCTTTTGATTTTCGGCTAGAGTAAGAATACTAATTTAAAAGAGTGATGAACATTGGTTGCTAAAGTATGCTTCCTATCTTAGTTTTTTACCTCAGGTTCCTTCTTACCCCGTCTTGTAGCCTTAGATTGTATCTTAAGCGCTTTGTAGTTTCGTGCGGATAATGCCAAAAGAACAAAAAATATAAAAGTATATACTTTCCTCTTGTTCTTGTTGGGATTATCCGATCAAGACGAGATGATTCTGAGAATGCTCTTTATAACTTTGTTGTTTTAGTAGCTGTGTCTACTTCTCGCTTATCTCCTTGGTTTCCTTGTTTATGAGGTCTTAATGCGCCTCCTAATTAAGGTCTTATTGCGCCTCACCCTGTTTTTTAAGGGTATTACTTCGGCGAAGTTTTAGGCGCTTGCTATTTTTACGAATAACAATCCATCAACCTCGCTTTAACATCTTTGCTAAGTTTTCTTTTCGCGATAATATGACAGGCCTATCTATTCCAATGAATAGCAGCCCCATGATATTGCCGTCTTTTTTGGTCACACAACTCCCAAATCTGGAGGGTGCCATCCCTTTATATTCTGAGTGCCCCTTCAAGGAGGTTAGCCCTAACATGCATGTTGGTCTCCTCCCATCCAGTTATTACGACATTCAGTTATTTTTGTGACTTCTTATCCCCTTCGCCGATAAGGCTCAGAGTTACGAAGTCACACCCTAAGTGGGGTTTCTTTGGGATCAAGTGCATCGTATCCAAGACTTGCCAGAAAAACATGTCCGGTAACGCTCCAGACGTCCCAGGCACCCGCAGCTCAACCGAATACGTCGGCGCCATGGTCATATTTCTGCACCTCTTACCGAAGGCCATCATAAAAGGGACCCTCAGCGGATAGGTCTTATCATTGCCCCTAGATTTTTGCCCGAGAGTTGTCCATGACATGCGTTAGGTCTTACCTATTGTATTTTTATGCGAACTAGAGTGCATGCCACGGGCTCCCAGCCTTCCTAGGCGAAGGTTTTGTGTTTCCCTAGAAACTGTTTATTTCATATTCGTTTGTTGCCTCCTAATATTGAGGTCTTACTATATTTGGTTACTCGGCGAATATTTGATTCATCAAATTTTTATTGTTATGCTTTCGAAAATTGAGTACATCGATCATTTCATTTTCATCATCAAAATAAAGTGTATACATTTATCTTATCTCGCTGCACCTTTCCTATTCTTCTTCCATACGCATGTGCTCGGCTTGGTAGTTTTTCAACTTCTTTATTCGTACTTCATTTCTTATCTTGAATAGTGTGGAGAATAACGGTTGTCCGGTTGATAAATCATAGATGAATGATCGGACCAACTCCTCTTTTGAGATCCTTCCCTTCAATTCTTTGCATACTGCTTCCCATCTTGCGACGAGACTTCGCAAGGTCTCATTCTCTTTCTCCATTAATGAGAATAGTGCTGCTATCTCTGGCTTGCACGGTTCATTCCTTGAGCATTTGTTTACCATTTGCAAATCACTTTCTCTCCTTTCCTTGGGGATATTGTTTCTTCCTTGAGTAACTTCTATTGATTGTTGCATTCGATATTCCCTTTCTGTGAATTCTCTTCTGCTGCTTTCTATATATGGCCTTCTTCAAATATTCTCGCTCCTTTTGCTCACCTTTCCCCAGGCCTTCTCGTTTTTTCACATAATTTCTTTCTTTAGTTCGTTCTTCTCCCACATCATATCTCTCCCCCTGCATATTACTCTCTGCTTTCTTCCTTTTCAAATGATTATTTCTGACAATCAACTTTTCTTTTTGCCTTTCTAACCTTATTCGTTCCTTGACCAAATCCTCTTTCCTTCGCCTCTCCTAGTAAAGTTCCTCCTTTAACCGGGCCGTCTCCTCCTCTTCGCGACTTTCTTTCAATTTACTATATGAATTTTGAATTTCAACGCTTTCCTCTGCCTCTTGTCTTTGTGCCTTTTTGCTTCTTGACCGGTTCACCTTCCCTCCTTATCATGGAGTTTGTTTCTCCTTTGTCGTGGGAGTTTCATTTTTATTCTTTGTCATCTCGTTTCCTTCAGCCACCTTCCCCTTCTTGGCCTTTCCGCCTTGTTTTAGATTGACCTGGCCTCCTTCCTCTGGAGTTGCGTTATTATCTTCCTCGATATGAGTTTTTGCTTCATTGGTTTCCTCCTCATCCTCCTGCGTTCCACTCACTTCTTTGCTAGATTCTATCGTAAATACCAACAGCTGTTCAACTCTTCTTTCTTCGCTGGATTTCTTCCTTTGTTCCATCATCTTTCTTAACTTCTCCTCGTAGTTATGCACGTCTTTTGTGATACAGTCTTTTGCATGTCTCAGATCTCCTCTTATCTCGCCGATTCCACTTGGCATTGGGAACCGTATCGCCTGGTGATATGTTGACACGACTCCTTTTATTCCATGTATCCAAGGCCGCCCTATGAGAGCATTGTAGGGAGAATCGACATCTACGACACATACTGTGACCTTCGTCTCTAGATCGCCAGCGAAAATCTTCACGGTCAGTTCCCCTTTCGGCTTGGACGCTACCCCATTGAACCCATATATGTTATATGTAGAAGGTACTAGATCCGAGTCCTTGTATCCCATGGTCCTAAAGGTATGGTAAAAGAGGATACCGACTGAACTCCTAGTATCAACTAAGATTTTGTCTATTTCCCAAATTCTCCTTTTCTCAGCTTTCTCTTCCTCCCATCTGGAATATTTTCCGAATCCCAAGGTCACGACCAAAGGATTTGTGTGAGAAATTTCCACAAGGTGCATCCTTCGCCGAGAAGGTTATCTCCCTCTTCTGCCATTCCTCTAATGGATCTTTCGTCATGACGCTGAATATTTCATTTCCCTCGAAATCCCTTTTGTGAACTCTTTTAAGCACATTGTCATGAAAGTCTTGAAGACTTTTTGCCGCATGAATTATTGAATTACAGTTTAATTGATGCTTTCCTCGGTCTATCTCGATCCGGTATGTTGGTTGATTCTCACGAGGTGGCGGTGGTGGCACATAACTCTCTAGGAAATGCTCGAGTTTCCCTTGGTATATCAAGCGAAGTATAATTCGCCGAACGTTCCTGCAATTACCTGTTTGGTGCCCATGGAAGCGATGATACTTACAGAATTCATGACTTCGAAATCCTAGTGGAGGCTCCTTTCCGAAATTTGGTGGGGGCGGGATTTGCTCCGTCAGCACTATTGCCTCCCACACTTTTTCCACAGTTGTGTTAAGTCGTGAGAGTTTTACATCTTCGAAGATTGGTCCATTGGGCCTCCTTTACCGTATTTGGGTCCCTGATTATTCCTAGGTTGGTATCCCTTATTGTAGCTCCATGGCTCATGATTTCTTCGTTTTGACTCCTCATACCTTTGTTGATCAATCCACTCTTGATCTCCACTCGAGAAGGCTACAAGCTTTGTTGGGACTGGAACTGTTGGCTCTCCCTTTCCCCGTCTGGGATCATCCTCTACTGTGTGCACCGTCCTTGGTAATATCCTAGAATTCCCTTCTTTCGCTGGGTCCAATGTCATTTCGCTGACCTGCCTCTGCTTTTCCTCCAAAGCTATGTATTCCTCCTGGTACTCCCCCAGCTCATTCATCGCTATCGACTTTCGAATAATGAATATTTTTGTGTATAGCAGGTCCGTTGGGATCAAAGCATTCACGAAGGCTAAGATGAAGTTTCGTTCATTAACTCTCCCTACTAACTCCCTACACACTTTTCTCCATTTCGTGACCAACCCTCGCAAGCTTTCCATTGGCCTTCTCCCCAGGTTGAACAGAGTCTCTATCCCTGTCCTCAACAAGTTGTTTCTTATATACGTCTTTTAGAATATCTTCTACAAATATTTGAATGATGATATTGACTTTTCCGAGAGTCCATCAAACCAGGCTAATGCCTCCCTTGCTAAGCTCGTAGGGAAATATCGACAAAGTACTGCGTCATTTCGTCCCCATTGCATCAGCAAAAGGGTATATTACTTCAAGTGTTGCAATGCAATTTCCGATCCACTGAATATGCTTGCAAGCGTTGGTAACACGCATTTCTCCGGGATGTCCGTATGCATGATCTCATAGGTGAATGACGACTTATCTGCTTCCTCTATCGCTTCTGCTAACTGCACTCTTCCACCTCTTCGTGAGTTATTTATTAAAGCCCTCATGTCTCTCATCTCATTTAGAACTTGTTGGTTCAAGTTTCTTCCATATTCCTCATGGTGACGGCCTCTCATCATGTTAAGCCTCCCTTCGCCTGATCGTTGTCTTTGCTCCTCATCTCGGATAAGGTTCGCCTGGCATTGCAGTTCTTCCTCCTTCCTTTGTTCCTCCTCATGTCTCCACCTCTGATCTTCCCATTGTGAGATCTCCAGTGCTCTTCTCAAGTCTCGTTCTTCGTCTTCATCCATTCGTCGTCTTCTTCTTCGTCCTCCTACATCTTCCTCGTGGTCATATCTCTTTCGCCATAGTTCATCTTACTCCGAAGATATAGTGTTTCCTTCCGAATCTATGGCATTCCCGTTCTCGTTAAGTTGCCGGTTTTTTTGCCTCAACCTAGCATTTTGCCTTACCAACTACACCTGCTGTTCCGCCAAGTCCCGGTCTCGTTCTCGTTCATGGTGAAGCGTCTCCCTTAACTGGTCCAACGTCATGTTTTCTTCTCCGATATTCTCTTCCATCTCTTCGCGAGTCATCTTCTCCTCTACAACGGTGTCTGTATCGGATGTGTGCACTGAACCTTCCCTGAGGCCATCTTCTTCCGTATGCCTCTGGTTCTCTTCTCATCTGTCTCCCACAACTGATGTTCCGGCCCGTTCCGTCCTTCCCCTCTTATATGCTAATCGTTTGCTTTTCCTTATTGCTATCACATCCGCTGCTCGACCTGATATTTTATCCATCAACCTATCCTTATTTCATTATCAACTGAACTTTTTCCAATCCTAATTATCTAGATCTCCTACTTTCACAACTCACTTCATGTTTCTAGCACCAAAATGTGATTACTGGAAATCCAGCAACATACCCAAATGGAAAGTAAGTAAGATCTACGACATGATAAACACAAGAACTTAAGTTTATTTATTAATCTCAAGTGAAATACAAGTTACACTCGTGAGTTACTCGAAAACCCTAATCCCTTCTCCAAGCCTATGAATTACAAGGAAACCCTAATTCTCTCTCTCCTATTCTAGACCTTTCCCTCTCCACCAGCTCTCCTCCTTTACATTTCCCCAAGGTCTCTATTTATAGCCTCCAACAACCCTAATGGTATACAACCCACATTATCTCGCCGAGGTTACTTTATACTTCGCCTGGAGCATATTCCATAGAGTTTTCCCCCACCTTTCGCTGACTTCATGTGGTCTTGTCGGGACACCTGTCCTATTTCTTGCTTGATAATTTATCTACTTCGCGTCTTTCCTTCTTCGCCAAGTAAACTCTTCGTAGTTCTGCCTTAATACCCTGATGGTCCTCCTACTTTAGTTCGGGGCGGGGAGCTTTCTCGCGCTTGGAATTTGTACTTCGACTTCTGATACTGACTGATTTGACAGGTCACTAACGAGGATCTTTAACTAAGATTCCCTAACTCTTGTTTGTGTGACACGCGGTGATCCTATTTCGTGTGCCTACACAGGTAATTTCCTAATTTTATTAACCATGAATTGGTTACCCAATGTACCATCCATGTTTCAATTGACGTCGAACACTAGGCTGAACTAGAATGCCATGTGCATTCCTGGTGTAGTGTGTGTGTTTAACCAGTAACCCGACACTCATTTCAACTCACAACTACCTTCTCAAAACACTATATTAATTAAGAAACTTATTGTCTTTTCGCGCGTAGACCTTTTCAAGTGCTATATATAGCTGTTAATATCTATCATTTTTCCTACACTTCTCTTGTCTAGTTACATAGTGATATTTAGATCATGGTAGACTTCGGGTTGTTACTACCATGGTTTCCTTATATCTTCTTCCTTTTCTTCACCATCCTCTTCTTTTTCTATAACAAGTCTTCATAATCTTCGACTTCTATATTGCCAAAATCATACCCGTTAATAGGTTCTACTTTCGCTCTTCTTGCGAATAGAGACCGACACAATCAGTGGGCAACGAATATTCTTACTGTATGCCCAACAAATACCTACGTGCTTCGATATTTCGGTGGCTGTATGGTTTTCACTGCTTATCCTGAAAATGTTAAACATATTGCCAAGTCTCACTTCTCTAACTACCCAAAAGGTGGAGTGCTGAAAGACATCCTCCGTGATTTCTTTGGCAAGGGGATAGTCACTGCAGATGGTGATAGCTGGAAGTTTCAGAGACAAATACTAAGTCATGAATTCAACCCCATGTCTCTTCGTAAGTATGTCGAAGAAGTTGTTAAGGTTGAGATATTCGACCGATTGATTCCTTTTCTCTTAATGACAGCTGAAAATAATTCTGAGCTTGATCTTCAAGATATCCTCCTACGGTTTGCTTTGGATAACATTTGCAAGATTTCGTTTGGGTATGATCCAAGCTACCTTTCACCATCACTCAAAAAAAAAAAGAATTTGCAGTAGCATTCGAAGACGCTAAAAGGATAACGGGTGAACGTATCGGTCAGGCTATTCCTTTAGTTTGGAAACTTGAGCGATTTCTCAACATAGGATCAGGAAAGATCCTTAAACAAGCGACCACAACGATTCGGGAATTTGTAAGACAAATTATAAGGCAAAAGAAACTCGAACTGAAGAAGATATCTTCTTTAGAGACTACTGATGATCTCTTATCAAGGATTATTAAGGACTATAATTTAGATGAAGATTTTTTAATTGATATTGCCATAAATTTCATTCTCGGAGGTCAAGATACCACTTCAGCGGCCTTGACATGGTTTTTCTGGTTGGTTTCTTCCAATCCCGGAGTAGAGAAAGAAATACTAAAGGAGATAAACCAAATAGCTGAAGAACCTGGTTATGATGATGTCAAGGACATGGTTTATATTCATGCAACACTTTGTGAGAGCATGAGGTTGTACCCACCAGTACCTGTCGAGAGTAAAGAAGCAGAAAATGATGACATTTTACCTGACAGAACGATTATAAAGAAAGGGATGATGGTCCTGTATTCTTCTTATGCGATGGGTATGATGGTAAATTTGTGGGGTTCGGGTTGGAATGAATTTAAGACAGAGAGATGGTTAGACACAGATAACGTTACCGGAAAATTAAGTTTCGTGTGCAAGGATTCTTATACGTACCAAGAAAGACATATGTCTACTGAGTGTTATAGGAAGTTATAAGAAGCCATTTGAAGTTATAGGAAGCCATTTGATAGATCAAGAATGCAGTGTTATAATTATGGGGATTTTGGACATATGGCTACTGAGTGTCCAAAACCAAGAAAGACAGTTGCTAACAATTACAAAGCAAATTTCAAAGCTAACATTGCGGAAATCCAAGAAAAATAAGAAGAAGAAAAGAAGGATGAAAACATGCTACTTGCATGTCATACAACAGAAGAACAACCTCAACTTAAGTGGTATCTGGATACAGATTGCAGCAATCATATGTGTGGAAGAAAAGATTTGTTTGAAAGACTGGATGAGTCTGTAAGATCTACAGTAAAATTTGGAAACAACTCAACAATTCCAGTTATGGAAAAAGGAAGAATAGGGATTATTCTTAAGAATGGTTCTAAAGCATACATCATGGATTTATATTACGTTCCAGGTTTACATCAAAACTTGCTAAGTATGGGACAATTGTCTGAAAGAGGATATTCTATGAATATTTACAATGGTTTATGTTTCATCAGAGATAAAAGAAGAAGATTTATAGCAAGAGTGGAGATGACTAAAAATAGACTATTTCCTTTGAACATTCAGCATCAAAAGGAAAGTTGTTACAGTAGCATTGTGCACAATGACTCTTGGTTATGGCATAAAAGGATGGGACATGTGAACTTTAGCAGTTTATAAAACTTAACAAAGGAGATGGTGTCAGGTTTACCTTTCAGAGAGGTACCAGAATCAAGATGTGAAAATTGTATCTTTGGCAAGAAGCACAGAGATCCATTCTCAGTCAACAAAGCTAGAAAAGCTGATCAACATTTGGAGATTGTTCATAGTGATCTGTGTGGTCCTATTGAAGTAACTTCACATGGAGATAATAATTATTTTATAACTTTCATTGATGATTTTAGTAGAAAAGCATGGGTTTATTTTCTTAACAAAAGAGTGATGCATTTCAAGCTTTTAGAAGTTTCAAAGCTTATGCTGAGAGACAAATTGGTAAGAGTATCAAGATCTTGAGAACTGATAGAGGTAAAGAATATACTGTTGTTGACAATTTTATGGAAGAGCATGGCATTCAGCATCAACTAACTGCAAGATATACATCACAACAAAATGGAGTTGCAGAGAGGAAGAACAGAACCATAATGGAGATGACAAGAACTATAAGAAGAACAAAATATTTACCAAAAAGTTTTTGGGGTTATGCAGTTGACACAGCTGTGTATTTACTCAACAGATGTCCTACAAATTGTTTGAACAACATAACACCAGAAGAAGCTTGGAGAGGTGTAAGACCAAGTGTAAGACATCTGAAAATTTTTGGGTGTATTGCATATGCACATGTACCCAAAGAACTAAGAAAGGAATTGGATGACAAGAGTGAGAAGTGTATCCTTGTTGGTTATAGTTCAGTAACCAAAGGATATAGATTATACAACCCAGAAGCAGGAAAATTGTTTACAAGTAGAGATGTGATCTTTAATGAAGATTCAAAATGGAACTGGAATAATGGATCAACAACTAATGTTGATCCATATAATAATGGATCAACAAGGGATGTTGATTCACGTAATATTGGATCAACAAGGAATGTTGATCCACCTGCTGCTGTCAGAACAATTCCAGTTGAAGTTTAAGAAGAAGTGCAGATTCAAGATAATGTTGAAGAACAACATGAAGAAGCAAGAAAAGAAAAATACAACAACAAGAAACTACAAGACCAAGAAGAAAATATATCATACCTGCTAGGTTGAATGATTATATTGTATCAAGAGATGATGAAGATACTGATGATGAAGTAGTGAATTTTGCACTATTTGGAGATTGTGATCCTGTAACTTATGAAGAAGCATCAAAAGAACAAGGTCGTATTCAAGCTATGAATGAAGAACTGCAGTCAATTGAGAATAATGATACATGGGAACTAACAGAACTTCCACCAGGAAAGAAACCCATAGGTGTTAAGTGGGTTTATAAAACAAAATACAAGTCAAATGGTGAAGTGGAGAGAAAGAAAGCAAAGTTAGTAGCTAAAGGTTATAGGCAAAGACAAGGGGTTGATTATGTAAAAGTATTTGCACCGGTTGCAAGACTTGATACAGTAAGGATGATCATTGCTTTAGCAATAAAAAATAATTTGAAGATATTTCAGATGGATGTGAAGTCAGCATTCTTGAATGGAGTGTTGGAAGAAGAAGTTTATGTAGAGCAACCATCTGGCTACATTATGGAGGGGAAGGAGAATGAAGTATACAAGCTAAACAAAGCTTTGTATGGTTTGAAACAAGAACCAAGATCTTGGTACACAAGAATAAATTCTTATTTCATTAAGAAAGGATTTAAAAGATGTCCACATGAGCATACTTTATACTTGAAAGCTGATGATCTTGGCAATCATATTATAGTGTGTTTGTATGTGGATGATCTTATATTTACTGGAAATAATTCTGAGATGATCAAGGAATTTAGGGAGGATATGGTGAAGGAGTTTGAGATGATAAATCTTGGATTGATGTCATATTTTCTTGGCATTGAAATTCAACAAACTGAAAAAGGAATTTTTATTAACCAACAAAGGTATGCTGAAGGAATTTTGAAACGTTTCAAGATGGATAATTGTAATCCAATCTTAACACCAGTAGAAGAGAGACTAAAGTTGATAAGAGAAGGATCAGGAGAGCTTGTGAATTCAACGGACTTTAAAGGTCTTGTTGGATGTTTGAGATATTTGACTGCTACAAGACCTGATATCATGTATGCAATTGGATTGGTTAGCAGATTTATGGAAGAACCCAGACAATCACATTTACAAGTTGCAAAACGTATTCTGAGATATGTTAGAGGTACAATCAGTATGGGAATTCTCTATAATGTTTCAGAAGATCCAAAACTAGTTGGATTTACTAATAGTGATTGGGCTGGTGATACAGAAGGAAGAAAAAGCACATCAGGTTATGGATTTCAGTTGGGAACTGGTTTTTTCTCTTGGTCATCTAAGAAGCAACAATTTGTTGCATTATATACAACAAAAGCTGAGTATATAGCTTCTAGCAATTGTGCTACACAAGCTGTGTGGTTGAGAATGATGCTGAAGTCATTGTTTGAAGAACAGAAGACACCAACAACAATAGCTTGTGATAATAAGTCTACAATTTCATTAACTAAGAATCCCGTGCTTCATGGAAGGAGTAAGCATATTGATATTAAATATCATTACATCAGAGAGCTTGTCAGTAACAAGGAGATAGCTGTGGAGTTTGTTGAAAGTGAAGAGCAAGTAGCAGATATTTTCACCAAGTCTTTGAAGTCTAACACTATCATTTACTTGCGTGGAATGTTGGGAATGATTAGCAAAGAGTATCTTGGTTTAAGGGAGGATGTTGAGAAATAAACCAAGATACTATGAAGAAGACAAAAGGGATCAACAATGTTGTTGATCCAAGTAGTGTGGATCAACTATGAGAGTTGATCCAATATGGTGGGATTAACTAGTACCGTTGACATGAAGTGGATGGATAAACAAGTGTTGTTGATCCATGGTACAATTTTTAGAAGTTTACTTGGGGTTACAAGTATTACTTGTTTTAAGAGTTTGCTTGCGTGAGAATTGTCTAGAAGTTTCTTGTTAGAGTTTGTTTTTGATTAGGAAAGTCTTTTTACTTGAGAGTCAAGTTTGTGAATCATATAAATAGGCTGTTAAGCCATCAGTCAAAATATACGAATTAAGTGAAGCTTGTTGAAGATTGTTTGAGTTTAGTCTTGTGTTCTTTTCATTAAGTCTTTGATATCAGATTTTCTACGAAAGAGAATTCGAGTACAACAGCAGAGGCAAAAAAGATAACCGGAGAATGCGATATATTCGCACAAGAGAAATCAAGTTCAACACAACGCAATAGCAGTTACTTTGAAGGAGATGAAATACCGGCCAGGCGATAACATGTTAAGGATAAGAAATACGAACATACTTCAATAGGGCGGTCAGATCCATCATAGTATTCAACGATGCGAAGACAGCAACACGGAAAGAAAGGAAGAAAGACGCATAGTAGAAAGAAACAATGAAGAAGGATCAGTTCAAGAACTATCAATCCAAGGAGGAGTTCAAAGATGATCAGAGAGAATTCAGGAATGACAATAGCAACAAAATCAACCAAAGCCGCATGGATAATAACCTGTTTTAATAAATTATACAAATTTTCATTAACATGTGCGAAAATGAGCTCAGAATAGCAAATCTAGGTTGCTAGCAAAGGAAAAGACTCAAAGGAACGTATGCAAGAGAAGTGATGTCGCTCACCGAGAAATATATAAGATCAAATTCAAAGGCCAAGCCTATCAACAGCAGCAGAAACAAAGAACAAAGACTATGCGAAGTTAAGAGTAAATATTATCAGCAGCTTAAGAAAATGAAAGGAGCAGAGAATACAAAAGCAGTAAAAAAACAAAACAGATGGCATCAATGAAGAATCATAATCATGTGAAGCAGGGGTGAATAGATCTCTGCACACGCGAAAACAATAGTCACGTGAAGATAATGATCAAGTGAGCTTTGGTAAGATAATTTGCAGGTGTAGGAAACCATCTTTAGAGTGCGAATAGATCATAACCAGTCAGTAGTATGAAAGCGTTCATTGTCAAAAACGGGTTCAGCAAAGGAGGATAAGATCAATCAATCCAGTTCGCATCACTCAAACCAGTTCGCAACAATTTAATTCGAAACAACCAGCTCAGTTTGCGTCGATCAATACCTGCGAAGTTTATAGTTCATGCGAAGAAAAAGTCAGGGAGAACTCGAAGGATATGCGAAGATAAAAAACTCACAACAAATGAACATGAACATGGCAGCACCTATGTAGCAGGATGTCTCAGTTTCACTAGTAGATAAAGGAGTATATAGAAGAAATAGCCGAAACAGCAAAATTGGAGTATATAAAGAACACACAAGGAAGATAAGCTTCAAAAGCGCACATGACAACAGCAAACAATGATAGAATAAAGATCCAGGGAAACGATATGAAGTCGAAAAGAAGCTTCTGATGTTTAAAATAGAAAGGGCGTTAACAAAGAATAAATTATGAGAATCTTTCACCACCAACATAGCTAGGAACTCGCACAGATGGTTCGAGTTGGAAAAAGGAAGTCATAGGTCTGCGTTCGAGTCCGGATATATACGGATTTTTCTCATATTTTTTGGATTATCAAGGGTGCGGATTAGAATAAGAGTGCAGTAGTAAAGAATGAAAATGTCACTAAATTCGCATTCGCACACAAAAAATATAACAAGAACGAGGATAAAGTCAAACTTCAATTCAACGGTTCGCATGTGTAGCAGTTCAACAGTTTGCACATATAGAAGTCAAATTTCAACATCGTGCATTCTTTTCGCACAAAAGAAGACGCATAGATGGTAAATCAAGGAATATGCAAATCACAAGTCCAGAGTTCGAATCCCGCCTCCAGCGTATATTTTTACTCAAAGATCATCCAATTAAACCAACAAGGATTACCATTACATACACATTTCATCGCATAAGTTTTTTCGCTCAATTCTTTCGCATAAGCAATTTGAAGACATTATACTCAAAGAAGAAAGACGTGAAGATCAATTCGCTCATCCAATAGAGGCAACTATGAATTATCAAGAAAATATTTTTTGTTCTTTATCTTCTCGGTCAGAATCATTTCCAAAGAAGTCGCTCATTCATGAATAACAAGAATTCTTACCAACAATAGAAGATATGAAATAGGAATCACATCACAAAAATTTCGCATGATTGATTCGCAATACTTCTTATATTTCGAGGATTAGTACTTCTTATACTTCTTCAAGGATACTTCATACTTCGTATACTTCGGGATGATACTTCTAATTGCTTCTCAATGCTTCGGAACTTCACAAAAGAATAGAGGCAAGTACGTACTTTTCAAGAAAAGTATTCTTTCGCATAGTTCCTTCATCAACAAATATCAAAGACTACTCCAACATCACGCATCTCGCACCAACAACTACAACAAGGTGGATTTTTCCTTAAAGATCGCTCTTCAAGCGATATTCAAGAAAAAAGAGGCAAAATGTAGGATCAAAATACCGTACAACATATCAAGTGTGCGTCATTATCAACATCAAGACCGTGCGAGAACTTAGCATAAGTATAAGGAAGAAGTTAGATCCGAAAATAGGAGAAATATTAGTTGTACCCCACTACATGTTAGCTGCCATCCACTATGTAAACACCTATATAAAGAGAAAGACAGGAGAGAGAAATTATTATCAAAATGGGAGGACACATCTTTGTAGAGAGGATACAATTCTGTAGAGAGAGAAAGACTTTATTTTCTTTATCATCTTCTTCCCCAAAAACTAGATCTAGAGAGCTCCAAATACTCATTAATGGAGATTCTAAATGTAATACTCATGTAATTCTAACAATCACTAGTGAAGAACCATGGATGTAGATCACAATGATCGAACAATGTAAAAATCCTTGTGTCCATCTTTACGATTTTAACACTTTTTACCTTCTTTTTATGATAAATTTGTTTAGATCTACGAAGAATATAAAGAGGTGTTGGTTGTGGGATCTCTTGCAACTACATAAATTATCTAGTAGAAACATCGACTCTAGTATGTGCCAGTGAATAGGAAGTGATACATGATGTTACGAGAATGGTCATTATTATTGATTTAAGAAAGTGCTAGCTACTTTCTCTTCTTGTAACACTCCTAGGATTTTACCTCAAAAAAAGAAAAACACTTCTATGATTGCAAAAACTAGATTGAATAAATTTTCTAATATTTTGGGAAAAGTATATTTTATACATATAGTAAAACTTTTTTAATATATTATTCAATAATATAATATTTTATCAAAAATAATAAAATTTTCTAATCCTGACTCGATCCCTTAATACTAAAATAATAAATTCAACGATATAATAATATAATACATTCTAAAATTTTCCCTCAAACATTATTATGTCAAAAAATTTTATGTTCCAAAATTTTAAAGAGATATTAAATAATCGAAAATATAATAATATAATAGATAATATATAATACATTCCAAAATAATAATTCTATTAGAAAATAAAAAATAATTTTCATGCATATCAAATTTATATGTAAATTATATGATGAATACTATTTATACTAAGTTAAGGCTTATGAATACATTTGATGTAGTATAACATTAATATTTCTACAATTCCCAATGTTTCATTATCTATAAATTTCTACTCAATGGTTGGACATCCTAGGTAATTCGTGTCAAACCCCACAATGGTTAAAATTCAAAAAATTAGGAATTATTCTTTAAATTGATATATTAATAATATACCTATAAAGTAATAAATTATTAAATTATCGATTATTTAATATCTCCTTAAAAGTATAGAATTAGGATGGTCCCAAGCCTGCTATTTTATAGAAGTTTTATTGTAGTTATAAAATAATTAATTCTTCTGCAGATAAGTTGGCTAAGAGAGGTGCAAGATTGGATAGGAGTGCAATCAGAATTCTCCCTCCGTTCCTAAATAGATGACCTGGTTGATTTTAAGGCTAAGTCTTATGGGTGCTAATCTAGCTGCTAGATTAGCAATCCACGTCAGCTAGGGAAACCTCCTACGTCCTATGAGAATGCTAATCTAGCAGCTACATTAGCAGTCCACGTCATCTGGGGCCACTGTCCAGTGCTGTTTGGTTCAGCGCTTTAAATCTCATCCGTTAGACCAGAAAATTAATCTCCCAGCGCTAAACCATTCAGCGTAAAGGTTACTTTATGAGCGTTGAACCATTCAGCGCTTCAATCTCGCTGTTAGTTCAACTGCGAGCAAATGCTAGGAGAGAGAACTAGTGTTAACAAATAGGCCACACTTTTTTTTTATCTGCAACACTTTTCTGCTAATCTACCCCATAGGACTTGGACTAAATTTTGTCCCATCAATAGATGACATATCTCACTAATCAAGGGGATATTTGCAAAACTACCCTGTTAATTGATTATTGTTAGTATAAGAAATATGCATAATTTGATAGTCATGTTTATATTCATTATGCAGGAGTTTTAAAATGCTTTACGATGATATAAAATTTGCGAACATCTGTTTAAGTGATAAATCATTTGAAAAATTTACTAGTTATTATCCATAAAGGTATAACTGTAAAAAATACTTAAAGATACTTCCCTTTTCTCCTTGCTTTAAGAATTGTGCAAATTTAACCTGGGTCATCAATTTAGGGACGGAGGGAGTATAAAATAAGACTCAGTTTTCTTTTTTTTGAGGTTAAAAAGGTTATATAAATAAAATGGCGAAAAAAAGATATACAACTCTTACAAACAATTTCACACACAACTAATTGTGCAAAACTGTTTCCTAATGAAATAAAATCCGATTAACAGTAACCACTTTAAACACCTCACTCTAACAATTCCAGCGAATGATGGACTGTTTAATAGCCAAACAAAGTTCGTCAACCACCATACTTCTTCCACCAAACGGTCTATTACCTCTTTCCTTCCATAGATGCCAAAGAATAGCATAAATAAGCATCTCCCACACGTGTTTATTTCTTCCTTGTAGCCTTATCCGATTCCAATTCTCAAACAACTCCACTACTGAAGTAGGTATGATAAAAGAAATATGATTAGCTGTAATGAAATACTCCCACACCTGTTTTGCAAACTCACACTGTAAAAACAAGTGACTAGATGTTTCATCCTATTTTTTGCAAATGCCACATAAAGTGCTTTGAATAAAAATTCCTCTATGTTTTAACATGCTTAAGGTAGGCAAGGAATCATGGAAATTTTCCCAAATCATAAAGTTCATCTTAGGAGGAATACATTTCTTCCATAAAAAATTATGAAAGTTACAGACCTCACCATATTGAACTTGAATTCCATACCATTTCTTTACAGTGTACTCCTCCAATAATGAAACATAATCATCTTCTTCAGCCAAATCAGGTACACGACCAATTCATTACATAATAAATTCCATTCCAGCTTCTCCTGGCTAGACAAATTTCTTCTTGTTGTAACACACAGTCTCCCCTCTTTCACCATCTCTGCAATTGTCGCTGCTTTATTACTACATACCTCGAAGATAACTGGATATTTATCCTTCAAAGGACCACCACTTATACACCATTTATCCAACCAAAACTTAATGCCTTTTTCATTTTTAAGCTGAAAGACCATATGCTCTTGTAAAAATTGAGTAGATTTCAGAATATTTTTCCAGACACTCCTGCCATGTGGTTTCCCATCATCAATAGGAAGCAAAGCATTGGGAGCATTCTTAAACTTCATCTTCACTATCTTTCTCCACAAAACCTTCTTTTCTTTTGAAAATCTCCAAATCCATTTTCTCTATAAAGCTGTACTGACCAATCTCAGATTTTTTATCCCCAATCCACCCATCTTTTTTAGTTTGAAATCTCCTCACGGAAAGTATTAAAGATTTTGATGAGTTTTATCATTTTTTTACATGGTGACTGTAGTGACTGCATACTTTTTCTTAAGATTTTGGCCAATCTTAACGTAATTTGATATAATGATTTCTTTAAAAAAAATATATCTAATTTATTAATAAGTGAATAAAATTTTATTAATAAAAATAAATAAAATTGAACCCGTCAGATCCTATCGTTCAAGGGGGAGAATAACTTTGTAACTAATGTTGTTGTTTTACCCTTTCTTACGGTGATATGGAAAGACAACATGAGTATTATTAGGGATAATACTACAATTCCTTAGACTATTCTAAGTACATATCAAATCACTCAGTCTGCCATTTTTGCGCCCACCGTGGGTAGGATAAAGTGGTAAATGAAACTGGATAAGTGGAAAATATACCAATTATCCAGCTGCGAGAGACTGACTACCGAGAGATATAGTTTCCATCGCTCGATGGTCAAAGAAGCGCTCGATAGTCAGCACAAAGCCACCAGTATAAAGAGTGTCGATCGACTCTAAGGTCGTTTCTCTATATTTTATCATCAGATGGTCACAATTTCATCTCCTATAAATACTCAATTTCAAACTCATTTCCACTCGCTCCCCTTTCATACTTTTCATAATTATTCTAATTTTTCAACAAAAAAAAGAAGAAGACTACTCTTCTAATTTTTTTAGAATATGAACATGATTGAGTTTATAGAAAACCAACATGCTGTCGAGAATCAAGAAGTTGTTACCCGAGCCAATATGAAAAATGAAATAAGTAGGCCGAGTGCAAAATATACAATTGTCGAGGATGAATGTATTTGCAGGAATTGTGTTTTTTTTTACTCCTATTGTTGGTGCACTCCAAGCCAGATAATTTTGGGAAAACATATTTCTGAAATTTCAACTAGAAACAATGAACCTCCACAATCGTGATGTGAACGCGTTGAGTAATCGTTTCAATGTAATCAATAATTAGTAAGTTAATTTGCATGTTTTTGGTAACGCAGGCGGGTCGAAGCACAAGGAATAACGAAAGCCTGATAAACCTTGAAAAACGGTGTCGGGTGGAGTGGCTCCACATCAACTGGAAAAGATTTTCAATATGCAAGTTGTTATCAGATCTTAAGAGTGCTTCCCAAATATAATCCATTTTTTATCTTAGTTGTTAACGAAGTCTAAATGTAAATTTTCTTTTTCTTAATTTATTAGTTAAATATTTTAATTAAATTTAAGTCTATTAAAACGTAAGTCTGAATTAAGAATATACGCTTAATTTTCAACAATACTACTTGAATTATTTGCAAGTCAAAATTTCAAATTCATAAACAAATGTGTTTTTTTACAAGCTATAAGCTTCGAATTAATTAATTAACAACTGCGTCATTTTACAAGATATAAACTTGACAATGATAAATTAAAATAAAAACTTTAAATATAGAAATCTCGGACAATTTTCTTTATTTTGTTTTCCTTCTTCACTTCACATGAATACCAATTAATTCCCTCATGAACGCAGTTCCTTTGTTTATAAGACTAGTATCTCAAGTAACTTTCAAATTTGCTATGCCTTGATTTTCGTTGATTTTTCTTACTTTGGACTCTTCTTTGTCTTTTCTTAGCTGCAGGTTAGACTTGATTAGTATCCAAAACTTGAAAATTTTGTTGATTTTACATTTTTATGACAATCACACATATTGTTAACAACAAATTCAAGTTGGATAACAAAATTAATTTGGGTCTGAAATTCTGCCATTTAGACCACACAAACTAGTTGTCTGGTCTCAAAGTAGGAACATATTGGTCGCCTATACAATGATAGTATGAAGCTTGCACAAACACTGACCTCATTTCAATGTATAAGGGGTTTTAATCGATCAAAAATAAAAATTAAAAACGAGTTTTTGTGACGATGAGTTATAGTAAAGGAAATTAAGATTTTTAATTTTGATGGGGTTTTGGTCGACTAAGAGTTTGTGAGGTCGATGACAATAAACAGGCTCCAAAAACCCTAGTAGTGTTGTTTGGAAGAAAGAGAATAAAAAGTACAATTTTTCTCTTTCTCCGAAAGATTAGATATTAAATTCAGGGGTACACAATGGCAAAACTTCAGACCCAATTTGATTCTGTTACCCAACTTGATTTTTTAGAGTAGTGCTTAAATATTTAAAACAATAGATGCGTAGGAAGAATAACTTAGAAGGTATACCGGTAAGGGGCACCGTTAGTGTTTTTAAGGGATATATACTGGAATACCCCAAGGGTATAAGAAATCGTGTAAGTGTAGGAATATATCAAAAAACAATAGAACCTAAAAATTAGTAATAGATGCAGCTACATACTATATATACAAATAATTTTGATGCCTTTGGGTTTCTGCAATTGCATTTGGTGTGTTCTTTTTGTAATCTCCAAAATGTTATGCAGCTATTTGACGAATTTTCTTTGAATCAAGTGCTTTTGGAAAAATAAAAACATTACCAAATCCAGCCTAAAAGTAAAAAAAAAAAACTTGGAGATTGATAATGCAAGAAGGAACCAAAAAGGTATCAGATAGGAACTCTCGAGTCTTGGCCTTCTTGATGGGTGAAGAAAGGGCTTGGTGAGTGTATGGTGTTTTAATTATCCTTATTTTAATTTAAAAAATATTCGGTATCAAATTAGTGGGCGGTTCCATTCATTTTTATTTTCACACTGTCTCACATTTTAAACGTTTCAAATAAAATCTAAGTTAATAAATTTTAAGTTAATATTTTGGAGATATATTGCTTTTACAAAACTCTATTTACCTATAAAAAATGAGTGCATTCGGAAATGCCAATCCTCACTCTCTACCATCATAATCTCAACGGTTGAAGATTTATTGATTTTCAACAAGTGATTTTGAAAATAATAGATGGTGGTATTATACGTCTCGAAATGTGCTGATTTTTAGTAGGTATATAAAGTTTCATAAAATGAAGACATTCTCAAAATGTTAGATTCAAATACGTTACCGTTTAAGTTGATTGAGAAAAAAAAACGTCTCAATTAGTATGAGATAACGTGAGAATAGAAATGTGACTGGATCTGCCCCCAACAAACTAAGCTTATTAAGCTAATTACTTAATTACTTGCTAATAAAATAGCCTTGTAACCAGGTAAAAATATTATTATAAAAAATTTATTTTAATATAATGGCGATTTTTACAAAGAATAAACCAAGTTGAGACATAAGTTGACACATAAATTTTTATTCAATGGGTAGAGTTTATTCCTTTATAAAGGTTCTATTGTACTTCATATTATCTGTTGGCTTACTGGGGTGTTCCTCCTTAAGGGCAAGGGACCAAGGGTGTGAAATGTGGCATCCATTTCTTTTAATAGGTACCCCACAAGAAAAGAATTTTTGCACCATCAAAGTTGTGTCGGCACCAATCAGATCAGATCCCAAATCGTTTGAAAGAAATTGGTTGAGAATCCATCTGCACCAGGCCACTGTCAGAAAAAGAAGAAGGTGTTTTTAATCTCTATGCTTGTAGGGATCCATTAAAGCATGATGTTATCAGCAACATTAACACAAAACTTACTAGTGGGTGCACCCAGCCAGCTTTGCTAACCGCATTAAAAGGGGATCCAATATTGGCCCGTACGTAGTATAAAAGGGGAAAAAGCTTGTCCAACAATATACGCAATGGTTGGTGAATAGTATTTCTACATATTTATTATTAGTTGATATCTTGATCAACTACATATTTATCAGTATATATCGAGGTAGGATATACTACGTGTTGTTTCTGCAATGAACAAGAAGATTCAGTAAAGTTCAAATACAAGATTTGGAGCTATCTTATTGCAGGATACATCTGAAATGGGTTCAGGGGGAGGATGGTATTAGCAAACTCCTAAAAGGGGGACAAAGCTCTGGCCTTTACGTATCTTTGCCAGCTATTTGTTGGATGCTTTGGGGGATCCATAAAAAGGCCATGCGTGGCTAGAAAAAATGGTAAAACTGAGGCTGTAATTATAAATGAGGTCAAGAGCCCTTTATTTTTGTGGGGTTCAATGGGAAATTGGTTCAGCATCATTCCCTTTGGAGACTTGATTAACCGCTGAAAGGTTATAGAAATCGACTGTAAATTACCTTGGACTTAGAGACTTATATATGAATTAATGGTGACAGTGTATCTCAATTTTTCTTTTATCAAAAACTTTTAACCTCCCCTCATAAAAATAAAAAAAGAAAACATGTTAATGCAACCTTCCTGTACGTGCCGGTGGTGCCTTAATAATAATTATATAAACAAGTTGAATCCATCCATTCTATGTGTGCGAAAGAAAGAGCAAGATATCCAGAGAGAGAATGGTTGATCAGATTAGTGATGGTGGTGAGTTTGGGAGGTTTGTGAACGTCTGTGTAGCAATTATTACATCCTTAACATACTGTTATTTCATATCCCGGAACATCCCAAAAGGATTTCCGAGACTTACCTCTGTGTTACCAATTATATACATTTTCATCCTCCTCCCTGGCAATAGGGTTTTCCGTAAGTTGGCTTGCCAACTTTAAACTTATTCTCTTCTCATTTGAAGCCGGTCCTCTTTCATCTGACCCTCATCGCCTTCGTCTTCTATGACCCTTGTACGTTTTCTTTGCATGGCGTGTTTACCTATCAAGATTAAACAATCAAAACCCTCGTCACACCCATTGGGTATTCATGCACACGGACTGAAATGTTATTGTAATTGTCATAAATCTGACAATTACATTCCACTATCACTAAATGAGTATTTAGGTAATCATCTTTTTATTATATGAAATGTAGACAGAATTACAAGGATTCATCAAACTATCAATGATCTCTTTGTCCTAAATTTACTTTATCTTTCTATTTCTGGACAAAGACTCACTCTAGAATCCCCCAGTAATGACCTCTCTCCTTTATATAGGACTTTACGTAGTGGATGACAGCTAAGAAACCCATTATTTTCAGGATCACTATGCGACACATTCGCTCATATACAATCGCTCATCTTCGCATAGCGTACCTCTTCGCACAGTTCTTCACACTTTACTCGTGACTTTGCGGACATCATCTGTTGCGTCATCTCAACTTTTCTGTGTGCGATATTCTTCGCTTAGATTGTATTCTTTACTTCGCTTGATTACTAACGTGTGCGATATTTTACTCCTACATCTTGCCTCTTCTCATTTCGCTTATTCTTCAGAGTGAGCGATATGAGAAACTACCATCTTATGTCATCGCACATGTTAATCCTTTTATGTTTTATTTTACCGACAATTTCCCTGATTTCAAGCTTTCTTTATGTACGCGTGTCTTTTTAACCACTCATCTTCCGACACGTCCTTTTAATCGTATGTTTCTATCCGTTCAATTCTTCGCATTAATGAGAATTAATCTCGAAAAACGGGTCGCACTTTCCTATATACTCTCTTCTACCTTTTTCCTTACTCTTTTTATTTCTTTTATTCTTCTTCACCTTCTCTGCAAATTTATACTCTTCATTCCCATTCTTCAATGGCTCCCGCTGGTAAAAAAATGGAGATTGAATTTAACAGATTAAAGACTGAATTCAATCAGAGGGGTTATGAACTTTCTCTTCCTCCTTCATCTAATTTCACATCAAAACTTAACCTTGATCTAATCAAATCTGATCAATAATTGAAAAATCATCGTTGCGTTAGGTCAACTCCAATTTCTACCATTTATATAACCCTGAGATTCCACTATTCTTTAGAATTCTTGCCGATGATAGATTCGCACGAGGAATATTTCAGTTGAGTGGTGATGCTATTAGGATACCATTAGAGTATGCTCGTCGCGCAGCTGGTCTTGGAAATTCTTACCCTGATGAAGTGCGAAAAGAGGATCATCGTGATAAAGTTATAGATCCCGCTGAGTATACCCTTGATAATTTATTTAATAACTATTATGCCGCTGTTATGAAAAGTAATGTAACTAAATGAGTTGTTCGCATAAGAAGAGTAGATGGTATCGCTGAAGATAAGAAAATTATGCGAGATGTTGACTGGAATTCAAATTCTAACCGAGATGCTCACAGATCCAATGATTCTAGTTGGATTAATTGCCCTATCATCTTAGAAGGTTCCTTTGTATCTGGTTAAGCTAAGGATAGTTCTGACAATCCTCTGCCCGAAGATTTCCCTCTTTACCAACCTTGGGAGTTTAAATTACTCGAAGATGGGGAAAATAAAGTAGTGGTATGTGATCCTCTTGGTCCAATTTGTAACTTCTCATAACCTTCCTTCTTATCTCTTATTTCTTATCCTTCCCAGGCTGCCAAAAAGGTCAATACTTCGCGCAAGGCATCAACTTCGCAGAATATGGAAGTAAGAAACACTCTTTTTATTTTTAACAATATTTTTTCCTCTGTTTCTTATCTTGATTATTCACGTAGGTGAATCCTTTGAATGGCAAAACTTTAGGCAAGGGCAAGAACATTCCTAAGAAACCCACCTCAAAATCTGTATCCAAGATAACTTCGTTAAAAGATGATGTCTCTAGGAAGTGTGCGAGATATGATTCTTCCTCAAGTACGAAATCTTCAGATGAAGATACTTTTGTTTCTGAAGAAGAGGTATCAATCGATTTGTATCGGAGAAGTTATCTGATCTTTTTTCTGGAGATGCTTTTGCTACTCTTGAGGATGATGAAATGGATCGTGCCTTCAAGATGGTCTCAAAGATCTGTACTGCTTCTAATTCGGAAGATCGATCTCTTCGTGGAGATGCCTCTGCGATAAACCCATATTTTAAATTTGCGATGAATGGCTTGGTAATATTCTGCAACATTTGTATTTTATCTTGTCCTTAATATTTCTTATTTTATTTATAATGCTTCTTTTATATTTTCACAGAATGCCCGCATATCTTATGCAATTTCCTTAGACAATGAAAGAAAGCTTCGCAAGTTGCAAGATGAGAACGCCAAGCTGAGACATGAGAAATCTAATCTTTCGGATGCGAGTTCGAATCTTACAAGCGAGAATACAAAACTTAGAAATGAGAATTTAACTAATTCTCAATTGATTCTCAAAACCCGAGAAAGAAACAAGGAACTCATTCGTATGTAACTTATATTTTCTCACTCCTTTTCTTTTATGCGATCATTCACACTTCTTACTTAGTTATCTTCGCAGACCTGTATGACCTTTCAGATGAAGCGGCTAATCTTCCTGACGCTGAAATTCTTTTAGAGCACCTCAATTCATATTTAAATAATTATCCTACTCGAGGATTTGAAAACCTTAGCTTGGAAGAATTAAAATTAAAATATACTACCCTTAGACAATGCCATAGAAGTGCATTATCCTCTGCCAATAATTTTAAACGACGTTTTTATGAGATGAGGGAAGCAATTCAAGTATTGGAGGCGAAGAAGAACAAACTTATTATTGAAAAAGATGAAATCGCTCTTAGGGGTGCGAAGGCACTAAAACATTTTAAAGAATCTATTATTGAAGTTAAAATAGAACGTGATTCATCTTTTCGTGAGAGGGACATGCTTATCGAGGAAAGAAACTTAATTCGATCTCAACTCCTTATAGAAAGTGAAGCTGAGTTTAATTGGGCTGCTAGAGTTATGGACGATGCTATAAATAATTTAGGTGTAAATGTTAGTTTTCAAACTGAGCATCGCACACAGTTCGCAGACATTATTTCCAATTATGAAGGTCATTTGTTGTTTTTTGATCTCCACTCATACTTTTAAGAATAATTGTCTGTTATTTTAACTCATTTGTTGATACTTCGCAGAGAAAGAGAAGGAGTATCAAAAGAGAATTGCAGAGTTAGAAATTAGCTTAGCTGCTAAAGAAGAAGAATCATCCGCTCGTAACTCCAAGTATCAGCAATTGAAGGAAAATTGGTTCAACTTAGTCCAAAACAACAGTAACGATGCTAATCGCTCTCGTGAGGCTGTTGTTAAAAGAGTTTGTCTGGAGAATGGTATTCCTTTGTCAAAGTACAGTTTTCCAGTGATTCCTGAAAATGTACCCATTCCTGATATCCAAGTTTCTGATGGAGAAGAAGACTCTGAAGAAGATTCCGAAGAAGAAACTAGTAATTCTGAAACTGAACGAAATGAGGAAGATGAAAATTGATCGCTTCTTCTTGTTGTAATTTTTTTGTTGTAAATTCTTGTAAATTCAGCTTTCATCTTTTTAGTATAAATCTTCTTTTCTTCGCTTCGTATTTATGACCTCTTCATATGCATATAAGACTATCAAAATGGGGCAAATAACACTTCCTTTGCATTCCCATTCTTGCCTCTTGTTTTTTGGCATATCTTGATAGACCAAGTGTGATTGTTATCCTCTATCATAAACTTCTCTTGGAGCGAGCACATGTGGAACTTCATGAATAATTTCTTTTCTTTTCTTGTATTATCTATGAGGTCTTATTTTTTCCTTCCTATGTAAAGGTCTTACACTGCCTCTGTTTATGTGCGACGAAATCGCATGCAGTGTTTACACCGTAGTGTATTGACCCATTGATCTCGTCTTATAATTTTATTTTATTATTTACTCTCCAGGTTAATTCGCATAAATATCACAAGTCTTAATACTCGTATGAGTTAAAAGTCTCGTGACATTTACGACTTTTGACACAATTCAGCTCCCTAATTGAGGGTGCCGTCCTTATCTTCCCCCTGGTTGCCCCTTCAAGGAAGCTTACCTCTATCGACACTAGTAGAAAAATGATGATCCGTAACAGTTAAAAACTGTTACTGTATTATTTCCGTAACAATTTTAGTTTTTTCTGCGGTGTTACTAAAGCCCCTGTTACGGAAAGTTTATAAAACCTGTTACGGAAAGGCTATTGAAAAATGACTCATAAATTCTAAAAATATTACTGTTGGTAGTTTCCAGTAACACTTTATAAAATATATGTTACTGAATAATTTCTACTGTAACTATTTTACATAAAACCGTTACCGTTAGCAGTTTATTGTAACATGTTTGGGAACAATCTGTTGTTATTATTTGAGTAACCGTAACAGTTTTTATTGAAACTATCATAAAAACTGACAGTTTTTACTGACTACCATCACCTCCACCACTACCTCCACCACCAGCACTGCCACAACCATCAACACTAGCATCTCCACAACCGTCACCACCATGTCCGCCGCGTCCACTACCATGAGTTGGTCTTCTTGGACATGAAATATAAATTCTATAAAAGTACACTTCACAAGATTCGACCTTGAGACCTACTGCATTAATTATAACTCTTGAACCACTCTTCCATGTTTTCCTTTTGTTTAATGTTATCCAAATAAAATATTTACTCTCATTAGACAGTAAACTATACCTCCACCACCTTCGTCGTCACACCACGCAACTACAACAGAATTTTTATTTTTAATATTCCTACATATTTTAACAACTTGTTTATTATTTTGTGTTATATTCGATTTTTTCTCAAACCTTAGGTAACCATCAGTACGAGCCATGGCTAGCTCTCGTGCTTAAAACTAAATCAAGATGTTAAATTAATGTCAGTTCATAAGTAGTTATTTTCTTGAATCGGATACCCAAAAACTAGTTATACAAATAAAAAATTTACAGAAAAGTCACGATAATGTCAACTATGGTAACATATTAAACATGTTGCAGTAACATAGATATATAGTAACATTTAGTCTAAAAAACGTTACGATAATGCCAACTACGGTGACATATTAAATATGTTACGGTAACATAGGTATATAATAACAGTTGGTTTAAAGAACTGTAATGTAATGTCGACATACGAAATATGTTACAGTAACATGGGTATATAGTAACATTTACTATAAAAACAGTTACATTATATAACCTGATGACATTATGTAACAGTTCTTACGAAAAGTGTTACTGTTATTTAGCTATCTAACATTTAGTAACATGCATTTTACGAACTGTTACTTTATAAAAGTTTGAACTGTTACTAAATGTCACTTTTCTACTAGTGCGGGTTAAGATTATGTCTCTTCCAATCCAGTTTTTCAACAACCAGTTGATTTCGCAGTCGTGTAACCTTTCAGCTACAAGACTGCACCCTAAGTGGGGTTTCTTTGGACAAAGTGCATCATAGTCAGGTACGCTCCAGACGTCCCGGGCACTCTTGATTCAACTGTGTACCTCGGCGCCCTGATCGATTTTCTGCACTCTTTGGGAGAGCCTTTCTCACCTTAGGCTCTCAATCTAAGATTATTATCTTAGACTGAAAATTTAAGGTATCACTCCCGGATGGGCATTATCGTTTTATTCTCACCCCAAATCTCCACAACTCAAGTTCCGGGGTCGGTGTAGCCTTCCCTTGATTCATGCCTTTCTAGGTTTCTCCAATTATGACGTGCGATAGGTCTTACTATATTGCCTCTTGCATATAAGAGAACTAGGGTGCACGCCACATTCAGATTCCTAACCAATCTGATAGTAAATATCATTTTTGTAGCCTTTTATAAAGGTATTATTATAAAGACTTCTCTTTTTATTTTCTTATTATGGATTTATCATATGAAATTAAAATATCTCATTCCAATCTTTTAATTCGTACAACTCTAGTATATAAATGCTTTTATCGAATCATCTTGTTCAAAGAAAATCAGATACACTTCATTCTACTCATTTGTCTTCTACACTTTTTGAATCTTCTTAAGTTCGCGTATGTTTTCCAGAATATTCATTCGCATAACCATTCAGTTGGCTTTGTGCGAAAGTCATTGTACCCTCCAATTTTTGATATTTTGCCTCTACGCTTTTTCTTTCCATAGAAACTGTATTCATACTCTTGATTAACATTCTTTATTCGCAGAAGAATCCATTCCAGCACTTCGCATACTTGTTTCCCCAACTTCGTACACCACATCAACCTTCAGTCTCTCTACTTTTTGACTCTCTGCCGCATATGTTTTCCAATTCCGTCGCTTGAATTCTCTTGCTTCATATTTGTCAACATCAAATTCTTGGCAATTTTTACTTTCGACTGTATCTCCTATTATAATGCCAGCACCCTGAGGTAAAGGAAACATGATGCATTGATGAAATGTTGATGCAACAGCTAATATACTATGCTGCCATGGTCTTCCAAAGAGAGCATTATAAGGCGATTCGACATCCACTACACATAATGTGATATCTGTTGGTAAATTTTGTAGAAGAATTCGCATAGTCACTTCTCCCTTTGGTTTATTCGCAGAACCATTAAAGTCATAGATTTTGTATGTTGAAGAGATTAACTCATCATCTCTTCCACCATGGTTTTATATGTATGATAAAACAAAATATCTACAGAACTTCCAGTATCTATAAGTATTCTATTTATTTCCTAGGTGTTTTTCTCATTTTCTTGCTGATCTTCTTCCAATGGCTTCGGATTGATTCCCAATCGCACTACCAGTGGACACTCATGTGATTCTCCTCCTCCTGGTGGTTCATCTGCGCTGAACGAGATTTTCTGCTTTTGTCATTCCTTCAAGGGTGATAGTTTTGCCAGGTTAAGAATTTCCCTTCCTTCAGCATCTCTTGCATATACTCGACTTAAGACATTATCATGAAAATCTTCAATGTTTTTGAACGAGTGTATGATCGAGTTACAATATAAATTCTTTTCCTTCGTGCCCACTTCAATAACAAATGTTTTCCTGTCTTTCTTCTTTGCATATGTATTTCCTTGAGGTGGTGGTGTTGGTAAATTCCTTGGTTTTTTTGGTAAGAAATGGTCCAACTTTCCTTGCTCAATCATTTGCAATATAATCTTCCTCACATTTCTATAGTTGCTTGTTGTGTGACCATGGAATTTACGATAGACACAAAATTCTTTACTCCTCCTCCCTGGCGGTGGCTGTTCGCCTACATTATGTGGTTCTGGAATATCATCCATTAGGAGAGCGGCTTCTCATACTTTATCCACTATAGTATTCAACTTTGGAAAATTTATCTGTTCTCACACTATTCTTCCAGTTTTCTTGTTATAATGTGTTTGTTGTCCTGCAGAACTTCCTGGTTGAACTGTATCAGTACCTCCACGATTTTGAAGTTGCTTTTATCTGTAATCTTTATCAAATTGTGCTTGATATGCACTGCCTATAGCCACTAACTTTTGTTCCATCTATGCATTATTCCTCCCCTAATTTCCCTGCGATGTACTCGCAACAACATTTGTCAGCCTCGGAAGTAAACTTGTATTTCCACCTTTCGAATCAGATATTGCGACTGGGTAAGACTCCATATCTCTTTGCTTTTCCTCAAGTGTCATCTTCTTGAAATTCGCGCAACTCCGACATTGTTATTGTATCCTTTATTCTGAAGATTTTGGTATATAATAAAGTTGTTGCAAAGAGAGCATTAACGAATGCAAGAATAAGATGTCGCTCATCCACCCGTTTTCCCATTTCACTACACATGGTTCTCCAACGTGTCGTTAGATGACGCAAACTCTCATTTGTTCTTCTGCGAAGTCCGAATGCTGTCTCAATTCCCGATTTGGATAGATTATTACTTATGTATTGCCCCGGAAAGACATTTTGTAAGTGATGAAACGAACCAATGGATTCTACAGGTAGTCCTTTAAACCACTTCAAAGCTTCACCTGCTAAACTTGCAGCAATATATTTGCAAATTACTTCATCATTATTTCCCACTGCAATAAAGATCTTGCATAAGCTTTCACATGTTGTATCGCACATGCACTTCCGTCAAATATACTTGTAAATGCCGGTAAATTGCACTTAGATGGTATCGGTGCTCTCTGAATTTCCTTTGTAAATGGAGTTTTTCTAGCTTCCTCCACTGCTTCCTCTAGTTGTCTTCTTCCATCATTTCTTTTATAATCATCATTTCTCTTAATTATCCCATCTCCTTAAGAATTTCTTTGCTTAATGATTGATCCAAATCCTCTCGCATGGGTCTTTTTAACCTTGCTTGTCTCAATCTATTCTCATGATTGTTTTGGTGTATTGCTTCTTGTATCTCCTGTTGTTCAGTTTCTTCTCTTCTTCGCCTATGCCTTTCAGTATTTGCTTCAATTTGTACTCTATTATGTCTTTCTTCGTTACCTGTGCGATCATATCGATGTCTTGATATCTCTCTTTCTTGTGGTGTAACTCGACCTTGTTCTGTATCATTTATATGATGACGCTCGCGTCTCATACCTCGATCATCATAATCAACTTGACGCAATCCGCTTTGTAATTCTCTCTCTTTTAATTCTTCCCTTATTCTCTGTCTATCTCTCGCACGTGCAGTCTCTCGTTCGCGCTCATATTCGTCTCTTATTATTTCTCTGCCATGTAGTATCATTTATCCTTGACTTGGATCCTCTTCTTCCCTTTTAAAATTAATATGTGCGCGACGAAGAAGTTCACGTGGATGTTCGTACCGATTAGTTGCCAAGTCAACTATACGTCTCCTTTCCCTTTGATCTTCCAAATTTTCATTTTCTTGCGCGTTTTCTTCAATGACTTCCATGTGTTTGCCTTTGCCTTTCATTTCCTCGATTAGATTGACTCTGTCGGGAAGAACTTCTACTTGATCTTGACCTTGAGCGTGCAGCACTCCTTGACCTTTGTTCTTGTAGTCTAAGATTCTCTTCTCGTAAATAATCATTTTGACGGATTAGATTCGCACGCTCTTCTTCTTCTCTTCTTCGTTTAATTAGTAATCTTTGCCTAAGTTCTGCAATCGTCACATTTCTTTCAGTCACTGTAATTGGTCCTTCGTTCCCGATTCTCTGTCTTTCCTCTGCAGAATCCGTCATTTCAATATGGACACTCATTCTATCATAATCTATATCATTATTCTGTCCTTGTTCTCGCTGATATCCAACTGGAATTTCTGTTCTTTGATGTTCGTCCACTCTTTCTTCTTGTTGCTCAAGATTTGTAATTCGTCTTCGTTCAGTAATTCTGTTACTTCTTCTAGTTGTCATCCCTTGTTCAACAACAGCTTCAATCCTTACCATTTCTAAATTTTTAGATCTCACTTTTTTCTTTAAAATTTATGATGTACTATCAGGAATTATCATCCAGAGCTGTTTCTGGCGCCGAAAATGTGGTTGTCATAAATCTGACAATTACATTCCACTATCACTAAATGAGAATTTAGGTAATCATCTTCTTATTATATGAAATGTAGGTATAATTACAAGGATTCAACAAACTATTACAATGATCTCTTTGCCCTATATTTACTTTCTCTCTCTCTCTATTTCTTGACCCAGATTCACTCTAGACCCCCCCCCAGTAATGACCTCTCTCCTTTATGTAGGACTTTACATAGTGGATGACAGCTAAGAAACCCACTATTTTCGGGATCACAATGCGACACATTCGCTCATCTTCGCATAGCGTACCTCTTCGCACAGTTCTTCACACTTTACTCGTGACTTTGCTGACATCATCTGTTGCGTCATCTCAATTTTGATGTGTGCGATATTCTTCGCTTAAATTGTATTCTTTACTTCGCTTGATAACTAACGTGTGCGATATTTTACTCCTCCGGTTATTGCGCATCAGAAGGATTTTTACTAGATTTAATAATTTATGCATACGGGTATTACCAACAATGTCACTACAAACCAAACTTCATAATCATAAATTTTCTCTATTTCTTTCTTATGTGTTTCAGCATTGAGCCAAGTCTCGTCACATGCTATGCTCTAGCTAGGTTCTTTTTCGGCCTAGATGTTGAATTACCATTTAACTTTTTTTTCTTATCCACTTCTTTTCGTGACTTCTGGGGTAGGAGGAGATGGAACTTAGTTTCGTCAAATATTCTCCGATTGATCGTGTATAAACCTGTACGGCATATTTTAAAAAGGAGTTGGGACCTGGGGTAAATATGTAGCGATACTAGCGACATTTTTTATGTCCGGCTTAATGCATGAATTACTATTCTTTTACATTGGTTGGCAACAACCTCGTTGGGATATACTGGGTTTCTTTATTCTACATGGTGTGTTTAGCCGTGGAGATTAAAGTGAAGCAGTCTTTGAAGGGGAAGTGGCAGTTAAATCAATTCATTTCAGCACAGCTGGTTACTGGGTTTTCCGTATGTTCCTGCTTCGGCTTGATATTCCCTTCCGTTGAAAGATATATTTGGGTTTGAGAAAATGGCAAGCGAAGACTTCGCTAATCTCACCGAACTTCTCAAGGATGTGCTAGTGCACACCAAAGTGCTATTGGTTTGAGTGCATCTCATAATTCTATTGCTTTAATTCATGGGCTGATGGAGCTGGTTGTGGACTGCACATAAGTTTTCTCACTCTACTCTAAATTGGGAAACCATTTTCATTTTCATGTAATATATATTTTGTATATTCTCCTACTCAAATATATATTCCCGTTTTGTCCAATAATGATTAAAAAAAGGTGGATCTCGTACGCATAAGTTTCACTGTTTCAGTTACTCTCTGTTGTTAACAAAAGATAATCTATGATGCCACTGTGGTACAGCGGTAATGTCTGAGTTCAAAACTCGTTAGCACCAACTATTTTACCGATAAAAACAAAAAATAAGAATTTGTGACATAAATTGTAACTAAACAAAAAATAAGAAGATAATAATCTATGAAACTAATTTATTATGTTATTTAGCAAGTTTTAGTTGGGTTTTTTACCATCTCATAATCTTTGCACCAATTTCTTTTTTTGTAGAAACTAAATGAAAAATGCATTTGAAGCGAAATTTCAATGATCTATTCCTTTTAAAAACCCTTATATTCCTACGAAAAAATAATGCACTTAGAGAAATTAAACCTCAACATCTACTGATTTTAGTTTCAATAGTTTGTTTTCATCGATTAATTTTTAAAGTGATAGATGGCAAAGATGTTGTATGCCTCGGATTGTGTTCATTATTGGATTTAGAACTTTCAATAAGGAACATATTATCAACTGAACATTAAGGCGCTCATATATTTCGGATCACTTTCATTATAAAGGAGACGAGTATCAACAATTTTTATTTATTTGATTTTTCTTCATATTTGATTGTTGCACCCAACACTCAATCCTATTAAATGCTTTGGACGTGTATCATGATATGAATGATTAAACATGAACTATAATGATGCTATCCCATTCTACCTCTCCGAGATGAATGCGGATTGATAAGGAGAAATCATGTTTTTCAGCTGAGGTTCATGGTATTGGCCATTATTTTTGGCAATTGGCATATAGTCCCACGGGCTTAGTAGGGTGTTTCGCTTTACAAAATGGCTTTCGGCTTGTTGACTATCCTTAATTTCTCGTTTACGAGAGTCCTCTTCTATGCGAACATGACGTTGTAAACCTTCTATGTCGTAGTCAGCATGCTTAAGTTTCTTTTTGTAACCATTCCAAGAAGGTGGGAGAAGAGAAAGAATAACCCCAACAACAAAGGCAGAAGAAAGTTCAATTCCAACATCCTTATGATGATTAATAATTAGTAAAATTTCACTGATCTGGGCAATAATTGACTTACTGTCAACCATTTTAAAGTTCACGAAGTTGCTAATCAGGAATTTCTTGTTGATTGCTTCAGAAATCTTGTATTTTTTGTCAAGCGTAATCCATAATTCCTTTGCAGATGAAATACTTCAATGTGCATTGTAAACACTAGTCTCCAGGGAATCCAAAATATGACCATGAATCATGAAATCGTCTTCCTGACGCTTTTTACGTCTGGCTTTCAAATCATCAGTGTCATCGTCTTTTGGGGTAGGAATTTCCTTCAATCTGTTTCCAAGAATGTACCATAACTTGACGGTGACCATAAAAAATTTCACGATCTCTTGCCAACCAGTAAAATTCTCACCATCAAAACGTTCCAAGCGACTCAGAGTCTGGTTCATGACTTAGAAAGATTGAGCAGTTGCGATTGAAGATTCACCCTCCGTTATCGCAAAGCTATTTGTTGAAAACCGTTGGAAATTGGGTACTCAGAGGATGGAAACAAAGAACAGAAAAGAATGTTGTAACACTGAACTTCAAAGCCTTGCTATTCTTTTCAGCAAATATTTCGATCCTTCCCAAATAATTGGCGAGTACAATTGGGTAATGAAATAATTCTTTAGGATACGATGAAGCCTAACAACGTTGTCGGATTCAAGAGTTGTACTTCCCTAACCCAATCAAGAAAACACAATATGAGATTCCGATGATGCTTAGAGAGAAAACAAAACATATATTTTTCAGATGATTTCAAAAGAAAACAATCACTACCATTTATAGGGTATTTGTATCTTTTCAAGATGCATGTTCATCACCAAATGATACCTCCAATCAGTATCAATGGAGGCCTTTGGGAAAAAATGCTTCCGTTAGAATCTAAATTGTTTTGAATTTAAATCAAGTCCAACCGTTTTATACCGCCGGATAAGAAGGGCCGGCCGTTTTATAACAAAAACTGCTGGGTAAAAAGGTCCGGTCATTTTATAAAACAAACGGTCGGATAACTTATTGATATTATTAAAAATATCCAATAGTTGTTAGTGGCAATGTGCTTTTATTGCAGCGAAACTATTGGGAGACGGTAGTGAAGGAATGATTCTGTAAAACATAAAAGGGGTATTTTAGTATTATCAAGTGCACATGACTATGTATAATAATTCGCATCTTATTGGTTTTTTTTAACAGGGAGAATAAATAATTTTCATTTGTAAAGTTTTGGGTCCATGAGCGGTGACGAGAGTACAAATAATTTTCAAATTCGTACCAAACACAGCTGGACATACGTACCAGAAAACGTAATCACATATAGAT
Organism: Papaver somniferum; assembly: GCF_003573695.1. Taxonomy (NCBI): domain Eukaryota; kingdom Viridiplantae; phylum Streptophyta; class Magnoliopsida; order Ranunculales; family Papaveraceae; genus Papaver; species Papaver somniferum. The sequence goes on from NC_039359.1 coordinate 146,512,662, forward strand.
GCATGAGCAGTGAGCCCTAAAGCGTTCATTAATTTCAGTTTTACAAGATTTTGATTCCGTGTGCTGTTCATGGCCTGTCTTTTTGGTTGTAGATGTCATTTGGACCATATCCGTATTTTTTTTCTCTGCACCATCTACTCCCAAGTCATCCTGTTGTGCATGTTTAAAAAATAGGTTCTTCCGACGCAACGCTTCATGTGCCAATTCCGTATCACATATATATAGCTGGTTGTATTCTGGATTCTTGTTTTTGGGAGGTACCAGGGAACCAATTTTGTGATAGTTTTGTCCCTGAATTCTATACGTTCAGGGTCTCCTATCTCTCCTATTATGTTTTTTTTATCAAATCTTGCTCCAGTTGAGGTAAATGCAAGCATAAAGTTGTATGCTCTGATCAAGTTCCTAAACTTCCTTGACAGCTGTCCACCATTAAAGTCTAACAATCTCTTTAGATATTATGGGGCATCTCTAAGAAGAGGGAGTTTGGCATTCCCTTTAGAACAACATATACTAAATTCGGGGTTAACAGCTAGCGCTTCCTTTAGACCTATCTTGGTGCCAAACCGTAGCACCACAGTACTTGCAAGTATGATCTGGTCCTCCAAAATAAGATTTCTTAATACCCAATACTGTGAAAACGGCACACATCGGAGAAATATCATTAGCATTCTATTTTAAGTGGCCCCAAAAGATAATTGAACTTATATTTGTTGGTTAAAAGAACAAACTGGATCTTACATATAGAATGTTCGACTTCCATGTCTGTAAACCGAGGCAGCTCATCCTCATCTGCGCTGTGGTCGGAACTTGATTCCAATGATATCGCTTCATCAAATAGCAACCGATGTTGTAATGCTCTCTTAGCATCGAGCTTTTCCTTCCGAATCTTCCTTTTCTCTCTAGAAAGTTCCTTTTCATTCATTGTTCATAACAATAATACTTATTAGTTGTTATTATTGCATACATGTTTCGTTATTAGGTAGTTTCCTCCGTTACTGGACTAATGTTTAAAAATGGACCTTTGTACACTGTATGAAAGAAACTAAGAACCATTTATACACAAATCTTCTTAGTTTATAATAAAAATTGAAGTTTACATCATGATATGTAATGTCGTAATTTTAATAATCTTAATACCTCAAAATAATAACAATCGTATCCAAAATAAAATAAAATAATACCTGCCAGTTGGCTGCCATAGTAATATAGGAAATGCTGCATAAGAAGTAAATGCTTCTGGAATGGTTTTTTGCGTCTAATTATGGCTTTCCATAAATAACGATTATGGGGTGCTCCCAGTTTCGTCAACAATGGGGTAGACTTCACAGTAACTGCAGTTCCACGCCTTCCTCTTCTAGTGGTACACACCGTTGCAAATATGATCTTCATGAGTTACTGTGGCTAGGAAGATGGGAGAAAAAGGAAGAGTAAAGAAGAGAATAAGGAAGATATAGATTTAGCAGAAGATAATAAGGAAGATATAGATTTAGCAGAAGATTAGTACGAATAAACTTTAGTATAGCGTAAAGTTGAGAATAAGGAAGATATAGATTTAGCATATATTTTAGTTAGATGTAGATTTGGCGAGTAGGTTTTAACCACCCACCCATGTTGGAAGTTAAACCAAGATATGATGAAGTTTGGCTTTGGATCAACAAGTGTTATTAACACACGCTGAGAGGATCAATAAGTATTGTTGACACAATATGAAGAAGAGGTGTGATCAACTACTGCAGTTGATGCAGTCAGTTTGGATCAACAAGAGAAGTTGACACAACGTGTCATATTTAGAAGTCGATCTAACTTGAGAAGCAAGTTGAGACGGTTGCTGGTTTTAGAGTTTTACTATGTTTAGAGTTTCTTTGTGTTTCTAGAAGTGTGCTTTATTTAGAGTTTGATTTTATTAGGAAAGTACTTTGAGTAATCGTCAAGTTTGTGATACTATAGGTAGGCTATTGAGCCATAAGAATTGTACATTGAATTTTATTATCAATGTAGACGATTATTTGCTTCTGTGTGTACTCTCCTCTCTCTTGCTCGATCCTACATTTGGTATCAGAGCAAGGTGAGAGGAAGAGAGAGAAGAGGGAGAAAGTTAGAGAAAGTTAAAGAAGTTTTTTGTTTTTGGTAGAGAAGTTGGTTGCGCAAAGTGTTGGTGTTCCTCAAAGCTATTCTCATGTACGTCATATACATGAAGAATCATGGAATTTTGTTGCAGCCGAAGCTAGTTATGAAGTTGGTGACGCTGATACCCTAACAAGTTTAAGTAAGCTGCAGACTAGGGTATTTGAATTGTTAACAGTCTAGGGTATAGATGGAGAAATTATACATTGAATGAAATTGGTGATCGAACAAGAAGCATGATGTCATCCAAATAGATATGAATGAAAGACATGGATTCAAAGTAGTTTGGAGTCTGTGATGATTGGGTGAAAAATAAGGTGAAATCACTACCATGGATTCATCATCAGAGTTGACTTGAGATTCGCAGAAGAAGAACTAGGAACTAGGGTTCCTGAATTGCAGAGTGGATGTTGTTGTTGAATCAAGATGAAGAACTGAATATGTTTCCGGTCCGTTTGTGAGAAGTTTGCATGATAAAAACAGAGGGAGTTGTTCTTGATACCAAGGTGGACCTTGCAGCTGGTTTGTTGTAAGGTTTTTCGGTTATATACAACGAGTTGTGTAGGGATGTCCGTAAGAAAAAATCAAGCGGAATTCAAATCAAGAATAGAGAGTTACCTGATGGGCTGGAGGAGTTGTGAAGTTCAGATGGAGATTGGATTAGTGTTAGAAAGAGTAATAGGTTTGCTGTAATTGGAGGCGATTCTGAGATGGAGCGAAGCAGAAGCAGAGTTGATGCTGGTAGTTGCAATGGCCGGATGGTATTGTGGAAGAACTGAGGATTGAGAAGCTGGATGATGATTCTAGGACATATGTGTGTCTCGAGAGGACTGTTGTAGGAAGTGAGGATGCTCGAGTTGTACAAGGACATGGAATCAAGGTTGTTACTGACATTATTGGCAGTAGATGTTGACAGTGGTGGCGACAAGAGGGCTTGACTGATAGAGGAGTAAACAAAATCGGGAAGAGAACTTCTATAGAAACTTGAAGGAATGTGTAGTTTGAATTGGAGTTGATTGCGAAGTTAAGAAAAGGAAAGTCTACAATTAAAGAAGAACAAGAAGGTTTGGTATTTTTCCAGTGACGGAAAGACGGTGAAGAATGATATTTTGGAGATATTTTAGGGTTACGGGAGTCGGGGAGAAGTACTAAAAAAATGTTATTGATAGTTAGTAACAGTATGTGATGGGTGTTACAAAGGTTAGTGTCACAGTTGCAGACGTAATAAAAGAAAGGGTCACAGTCTGTGACAGTAAGCGTGACAAAAAGGTTATGACAGTACATGAGCGGGACAGTCTGAAAGGCGTTATGAAAAGTTGTGAAAGGTAGTTTGCAAAGACTACTGGTTGATGTAGCAGAGCATTGAAGGTTTTTGTAAGGTAAAGAAGCTTTGGGTGAGTGGTTGATTCCAAAGGTTAGGTCATGGATTCGAAATTAAAAAAAAATAAAAAAATTAAAGTTGGTATTGCAATCGAGAGAAGGACTGGTACAGTTTGATGGTGTTGAATTTGAATTCAAGGACTTTGAATGACAAGGAATGTTGGTGATGTTTGAGCTTAAAGGAGGATAGTAGCATGTTGGAGTTTAAACTCAAGCATGTTGAAACAAAGGTGTGGTTGAAAAGTTTGTGGCAGAAACTTGGAAATCCTATAAAGTGTGGCAGACTTTGTAAAGATAAGTTATACCTTGTGGCAGAAGCATAACAAGAGAAAGCTTGTCAGAGAATCTTGAAGCGTAAAGAATTGTAAAATGACTGGAACAAAGAAATAAAGATGAAGAAACAAAGAAGAAAAGAGAATAAGAAACAACAAAAAGGTTGTGAAGAAAGAGAAGTAATCACAAGGAGGTGATGAGAGAAGTAAAGACAACAATATTGGGTGAAAATCCCATGAGTTAACAACAATAGTGAGTTAAAATCCCATGAGTTGTAGAGAAAAACAATAGTGGGTTAAAATCCCATGAGTTGTGATCGTGAAGATATAGCAAGGTATGCTTGAGAAGAGGCGTCACAAGGATGTGATCGTGAAAAGTGAAGCAATCCTAGTGTGGGGATTAGAGAAGAGAAGTGAAGCAATTCCAGTGTGGAATTAGTGTTTGGCCGAGTTGATGGAGGTTTAAGTTTTTGTGTTTGGTTAGCAAGTTGAATAGAGCACAACAGTAGTGTTTCTAGCTTGTTAAGGATGGTGTTCCGTTGCGATAAAGAAGAACGTGAAAAGAAATTTGTGACGGTTGCTATGGTATGATAGTAGTGAGTGTTTGATGATTTACTGTTAAGTAAATGAAGAAGATTGATTTGTTAGGTGAGTTGCAGTTGGTGTTGTGGTTTTTGAATTGAGTTTGTTGATTGACGGAATTTCGGTGGATCATGAAATTGGGATAAGCTATAATTGAGTATCAAGGAGTAAGGGTTAGTTGGTGGCATCTTGGAAGATGAGAAAAGACAAAAACGTGTTAACGTTTATCAATGAAAGAAGAGGAATAGAAAATGAGAAGAAACAAGGACGTTCTGACGTCAATCAATGGAAGAAGCTAAGGAGTAGAAGAAGGTTATGAAATTCTTGTTGAATGATATCTTGTTTTAAGGGAGGATCTTGGAAGTTAAACCAAGATATGATGAAGTTTGGCTTTGGATCAACAAGTGTTGTTGACACTGTCTGATAAGATTAATAAGTATTGTTGACATAGTATGAAGAAGAGTTGGGATCAACTACTGCAGTTCATGCAGTCAGTTTGGATCAACAAGAGAAGTTGACACAGCGTGTCATATTTGGAAGTCGAGCTAACTTGAGAAGCAAGTTGAGACGGTTGTTGGTTTAGAGTTTTACTATGTTTAGAGTTTCTTTGTGTTTCTAAAAGTGTGTTTTATTTAGAGTTTGATTTTATTATGAAATTTCCTGATTGATCGTCAAGTTTGTGAGACTATAGGTAGGATATTGATCCATAAGAATTGTACACCGAATTTGCTTATCAATGTAGACGTTTATTTGTTCCATGTGTACTCTCCTCTCTCTTGCTCGATCCTACATTTGGTATCAGAGCAAGGTGAGAGGAAGAGAGAGGAGAGGGAGAAAGTTAAAAAAGTTTTTTGTTTTTGGTAGAGAAGTTGGTTGCGCAAAGTGTTGGTGTTTCTCAAAAGTTTAAAGAGCTACGAGAGTTTAAGAAGAAGCTCAAAGTTATTCTCTTGCTCGATCCTACAACCCCAAACCGTGTGCTGCAAAAAACATCTAAAATATATCTAAACCCAAGATTTTTATTGGTCTATATACTCTCAAGTGGAGCCAGAAGCTCTAGAATTCAAGCTTTGTTCAGTTTTCAACCACAACTCTCTATTTGGACTCAAATTATATATACAACAATTACGGATTCATCACGAGCACGATAAAACGAGAGGAGAGCAAGAAGAGAGGACAAATATTGCATCAGTTAAATGGGCCTAGAAATAGCGTCTCTGCTTATTAAGTTAGCTGGGTACCAAGTTATCACCAAACGTAAAATCATTTTTCTTGGTCGGAATAACTAGCATGATTCTTATATACACTAACAGGGAAAGCTGAATCTGGTGCTACGCTAAAAGGTAATTGGTGATGCAAATAACATCGTAACCAAGGAAATATTGTGCATTTGTTAATATTACTAGCATTTTACCCTTCTGCATCACTTTGGTCAATCAATCTCATCTGTTGATCAGAGGGAATACAAAATCAACAGTTTTCGTGAGAAGATAACTTGTCATAAAAAAATTGATACCAAGCAGAGGCAAGAGTGACACCAAATGTAGATACCAAAGATACAATTCACCATGTGGATGAAGGATAAGACCCGTGTCACTCAAGGGAATCCTGCCGAAAGATCTTTCACTACTCCCCGAAAATCCTCGTCAGTGACTTGTCAAATCAAGTCAAGGGCGTCATTATTATGTGACTGACGAAATGAAAAACCATGTGCGAGATATCATATTAAGGCGAGGTAACTCACTTGAAGAGTCTAAGTCGCGAAGGATCAATTGGAGTGCCCGGCAAGATACCAGACACGAAGTAAATATTGGAGAAATAAGGTTACTTGGCTGAAAAGATAAATGGCGAAGTCAGTAAATTATAGAGCAAGAAAAGAGACAGCTGACCCGACAAATGCCCAAAGTTTTCAGCGAAAGAAAGGGGAAAAATGATCTGGGCGAAGTATAAAGCATCTCCACGAGATACTGGCGAAGAAAAATGAGTTGTACACCACTAAGGTTGATTGGTCTATAAATAGGGGTCCTTGGGCAATGTATGAGGGACGAATTCTTGGTTAAGGGAGAGCTTTGGTTAGAATGTGAAATTAGGGTTTCCTTGTACTAAAAAAACGTGTATCTTTCACTACTTTGAATGGTTAATCAATGAAGAATTTCTTATCCAATACCTTTATCATGTCTTAGATCTGTTTCTTCTCTTACTTGGGTGTGCTACTGGGTTTCCGGTAGTTACATTTTGGCGTCCAGAAACAGGGACTTAGATCGGGGATTCATCCTCATCTAAGATTTTCAGAAAGGTTGAAATTGCTTTAAGATTGTAGAAGTTACAGATTTCGGCGAGTCGTTTTAAAATTAGGGTTTGAAGATCTTAAATGATTCATTCGTAATCAACAATGTTTTTAAACTCGTACGATTCACGAGTCAAATCGTATGAGTCGAGTCATAAATTTTCATTTCGATTCAAATCGCCTGTGTGAAGCGTTTGACCCACGAATCGTACTAGTCAACGCTGGTCTACGCTTCAGACTTTTTTATTTTGCAAAAATGACGCTGGTAGGGATTGAAACTGCGACCTTAGGTCCACATAGCAACACCCCAACCATTGAACCATGGCTCATTTTGTGATTGGTAAGGCATTATCATTTTATTTATAATAAACTTGGAAAACATATGTAATTTTTGTTGAGATTTTCACCAATTCATTTGTTTTTATAGGTAAATATATGATTCAAAAATGGACTATGAATCTACGATTCACGATTTAACATACGATTCGATTCAAGGATTCTCAAAAACGATTCACGATTCGATTTACGATTTAAAAACCTTGGTAGTCAAGACTAGAAATCTAGGAGAGAGTGACCCTTGGGTATTGCATCGGAAGATTGAAGGCAAGAAATTAGTCGAAAGAGGTCGAACTAAAGATTGGTTGATGGCCAAGACACCATATCGGGAAAAACACGTGATAGAAACGAGGAGGAGCAAGCGGTTGGAGGCACGGAGAGAAGAGATGAAAGCAAAGGAATCAGTTGTAGATGGAGAAAGCATCGTAAATCGGCGTAAAGGCAAGGTGGAAGAAGATGTTGAACTTACGAAGGGACCGGTCCAAATCAGGAAAGCTAGGGCTATTGCAAAAAGAGGAACGAGCCGGGAGAAAAGGGAAAGGATGTTGTTTATGAGAGCATGATGTTGGAAGAACCGAATAAGGCATCCCGTTGGGAGAAAGGGCGAGCAAGGTACAGATCTGAGAAGCAAGTTGGGACCGTAAAGCAAGGAGGTCAGGTGACGCGATCGGATTACAAACGCGGCAACAAGGTGAAGATGGGAAACTTGCAAGAAGAAGATACAAGTTCAGAAGCGATAACAGCTTCGTCTCAAATGAAGATTACGCAACAAGGAAATGATCTATGGGAAAGTTGCAAGAAAGATGGGCAAAGTGCATAAGGAAGAACGCAGAGAAAGAAGCTGCTGGAAGGATATGACCGGGAAAGAGACCTGAGGAGATTACTGCTGGAGGCAAGGTGTGAAAATCAAAGGCTAAAATACGAAGAGGAAAGGAGGCGCGAGGTCGAGAATAAACGCAATAAGAGCGAAGGAAGCATTTACGAAGTAAGAGGAAGAACTATTGATCATGAGATCTTACGGGAGATGCTAGGTATGAGAATAGAGATGAGAGGCTCGCTAAGGGATAGGAAAGCGCAACGGGCGAGGGAAGACGTGTCAACCACATTGGCTCGTGGAAAACAAAGTCCACGAGGTGATAAGGATAGATGTTGTGAGGCAACAAAGCAAGGATCAAACGCGTTAGCATGGACCGAGTTGAAACTCCCAGGACTTAATACAACGGTAGAAAGTATATGGAAGGAAGTCATATTGACCGAAGAGATCCCAGCCCCACCAAATCTAGGAAGGGATCCACAATTGATGAAGAGGGATGATGAGTTTTTCCGATATCATTTCTTTCACAGCCACCATACGATCAATTGTAGGAACGTCCGGAGGATCATACTTCGTCTCATTAAACAAGGAAAGAGCGCACACTACGTGAGAGAGCAGAAGCTTCCACCGCCACCGCAACACGACTACCATAGGAGCCAGACAGAGAGGCATCGGATCGAAATAAACGAGGGGATGTGGAGGACTGGATGTAACTTCATAGTGCATTCGAAGGAAGACATTCAGAATTTCCATGACAACGTGCTCTCAAGAGTATACAAAAGGGACTACGAAGGAAATGAGATAATCCCTATGGTGAAGGGGAAACCTCTGGAGGAATGGAAAAAAGGGGATATATCGTCCTCGGAGCAAGATGCACCAGAGGAAGGATCGCGCACAAACTCCTTGGTAATCACCTTGGCTATTGGCGAGATCTCACGAGGAAAAGGGTATCGAAGCGGTAAGGGAAAGATCTGGGCTATGGACAAGGTCTTAGTGGACATGGGAATCTCGGTGGACGTCCTTTTCTACCATGCGTTCAAAGCTTTGGGATATGAAGATTCTGATATGGTGCCCTCGGCGTATAATCTATACGGATTCAATGGGGTGGCAACAAAACCATAGGGTGAAATATGCGTGAAGAACTTTGCAGGTGAACTATAGACGGAAGTTACTGTCAATGTGGTGTACGTGGAGTCGCCATATAATGCCCTTATGGGCAGGCCATGGATTCATGGAATAAAAGGGGTTGCATTGACTTACCACCAGGCGATACGATTCCCGATGCCGAGTGGGATTGGCGAAATAAAAGGAAATTGGGGAGACGTGAAGGACAACGGTGAGAAGGACATTGAAAACTATGAGGAAAGACTGAAAATGAGGAAGGAAAGAAAGAAGAGCGTATTGGAGTCAAAGAAGGAAAGGGAACTAATGATATACATGATCAAGGCAAAGGAAGGATGGGCGATACCCAGTGAAATACCCGAAAAGGAGGGTGACCCGATACTAACATTGAAGGAACCAACCGCGCTAAACGATCCAATTATAAACTTCGCAGCTGTAGAACCAACGAAGTATATAAATTTGGTACTAACGAAGAACCGAAAATAATGAATATTGGACGAAGATGGAAACCGACGAAGAAATGAGGTTAATCCAGCTGCTATGTGACAACCGCAAAGTATTCGCGTGGGGCATGGACGAATGCCGGGAATTGGCCCACGAGTAGCATGTCATAAATTGGATCTGGATCCAACAATTAAACCAGTAAGACAGCGAATAAGGAAGATCGCGACCACCTACCATGAGCAAATCGAAAAGGAACTTCAGAAGATGATGGATGCATGTATCATAAGACCAACAAAATATCCGAAGTGGATTTCGAATATGGTGATAGTACCGAAGAACAATAATGGGATAAGGATATGTATTGATTTTAGTAATTTAAACAATGCATGTCCAAAGGACAGCTTCCCTTTACCCAATATCCCACAAATGGTGGAATCGGCGGCAGGATATAAAAGACTCTCCTCAATAGATGGATACTCAGGGTACAACCAGATACCTTTAGACGAGGAAGATCAAGAACATACATAATTATTTGCTCTAAGAGGGCTGTATTGTTACACGAGAATGCCATTCAGATTAAAGAACGCATGAGCCACATACCAACGGATGGTAGAGAAAACTTTTGCAAAATGGGTGCATACAACATTGGAGGTATATGTGGACGACATTCCCGTGAAAACGAAGGACTTAGGGGATCACGTGGAAGATTTAAAGGAAATATTTGAACAAATTAAGAAGTACAAAATGAAGATAAATCTGGCGAAATGCATTTTTGGAGTTGAATCACCGAAGTTCTTGGGACATATAGTTTCAAGCAAAGGAATCGAGGTAGACCCAGCTAAAGTACAAGCCATATTAGAAATGTCGTCACCTACAACTATAAAAGATGTGCAGAAACTAAATGGGCAGTTAGCAGCTCTAGGAAGGTTTATTTCAAGATCTTCGGATAAATGTAAATATTTCTTTGACATTTTGAAAAAAGGTGCAAAATTTTCTTGGACACAAGAATGTGATCAAGCGCCGCAAAACATCAAAGAATACTTAATCAAATTGTCAATACTACAAAAACCAGGACTAGGGGAAAATTTACTTATTTGTCTCGCAGCAACACCAAATTCCCTTAGTGCAGTCTTACTTCGGACAGATGAAGGTGTACAGAAGCCGATATTTTACGTAAGAAAAACATTCAACTCAGTATAAAGGAACTACCCAAAGATCGAAAAATTGATACTAGCACTGGTATACGCGTCTCGAAAGTTACGAACTTATTTCCACACTCACAAAATCAAAGTTCTGACAAGAGTACCTATAAAATCAGTCTTGAAGAGCTCGAATCGGGTGGGAAGAGTCGAGAGATGGAATACCCAGATCGATTTGTTTGGGTTAAAATACGAAGTTCAGACTTCCACGAAGTGGCACATCATTGCAGAATTCCTGGCTGAATTCCCGTCAGTAGAAAATGGAGTAGAGGAGATGATGGACATAGATGAAGGACGCCCGGACCCAAAGGATCTTCTACAATAAATCCACCCTCGAAGATGGGAGATATTCGTTGATGGGTCTTCAAATATCTCCGAATGAGGTATGGGGATAGTATTCACTTCGCCGGCAGGGGCCAAAATTGTGTTTTGCTTCCGCTTAGAATATAAGACAACTAATAATGAAGCCGAATATGAAGCAGTGGTACAAGCTTTGAGAATCGCGATCGAAATGGGATTGGAAGACGTAAGGATTACCAGCGATTCACAGTTGGTAGTTCGCCAAATTGAGGGAAGGTATAATGCGGTTGATCCAGTGATGCAAAAGTATTTACAACTCGTGAAAGAGTATTCTGCTGAGATAAAAAACATAATATGGAGGAACATAGGCCAGGACAATAACAGACATGCAGATGCTCTTGCCTTTATAGCTTCAATGATTGAAGATCCGAAAATTGGACATATCCAGATCGAACAGTTAGTACATCCATCAGTGAGTAAGGAAGAGAAGGAACTGAGGGTTATGATCATTGAAGCGGGAGATAAGGAGATAGACGACAACGATTGGCGAGCTCCTATCTACAACTATTTGAAGAAAGAAAACCTCCCGCGAGATAGGCAAGAGGAAAATAAGATTAAAAGCAAAGCCACGAATTACGAGGTGAGAGAAGGGATACTGTATAGAAGGTCATATATGGGCCGCTTGATGAGATGTTTGTCGCAGAGAGAGGGAATATAGATTATGAAATCGATTCATTATGGAGACGTTGGCAACCACAACGGGACCAGATCCTTAGCTCACAAGACGAGGACACAAGGTTACTTCTTGATAGACGCATTTATGTGTCTATTTTGTTCTCAATATTCTGTATTGTTAGACTCGATTAAGTACTTATTGTGTTATTTTGTGTTTTTGTAGATGTTTTTAGAGAAATAAGCCTTTGCGGCGTAATGAGCTCGAAAAGTAGTGTTTTACACCCCAGGATAATGTACCGGAGGCACCTCAGAAATGCACCGGAAGCGTCCCAGAAATGTACCGGAGGAACCCAGAAAATTACTATTTCCACCCCAATTGCTAAAGATACACCCGTACAGAATTAGGGGGAGGACACTTTTCTTCTCATAATTCAAATTTTATTTTTGGCGGGAAAATATATTCTATCCCTGGGAGATTTTCAAATTGATTTTGGATGGATTTGTGGAGAGACTAAATGGCTGGAATTAATTGGGTCATATCTATTGAGTATAACAAGATTATTCTGATCGTTGGAATGAGTTAAATTTGGCTAGAATCCGCTAAATTTCAATCGAGAGTTAAACAGGGAAGATACGCTCGCTCTGTGAGAGGAATTTTTGGGAAGTTTTGTGGACTAAATGGGGAAGATATCTGATATTCTTAAATGTTTATGCAACTATGGAAGTATTACAACTCATATGCGCAGGCAGAGGGGATGGAGAAGATCATATCTCGGCTGACAGTGAAGAAAATGGAAAAAATATTTTCCGAGTAATGGAGAATTATATGGAGTGGATGAGCGAGATTTGATGGGTCTGTTGGCTATAAATAGGTTGCTGGGGTTGAGCAGAGAGGGTGTCGAGAGTTTGGGGTCGAGAGGAGGTCCAGAGAAGCAGAAATCAAGAGTTGATGAAACTCTGTTGCTGCTACTGCTGCTGATGAAGAACATCAAGAACACGAAGAACGGACCTGCTACAACAGTCGTTTTTCTACAGTAATAACGACTTATGCCTGTTGGTCGTACATTAGGCAGTCTTATTTTCCACAGCGTTTGCGACACAGCGGCAACAGTCTTATTTTTTCACTGAGGGTCGTAGTTCTATGGTTTTATTGTATTTCTCATATTCTCATCATTTGTAAACCATTTTTGAGCCATAATAAATTATTGTGAGAGCATTTTTACTATGATGAATTAAACCCCTACACTGGGACGACGGAGGAGGCCGAGCTTCATACATGGGTAATTTTATTAATTCTTTTTAAGACTTTTGCATTAAAAATTAATTGAAATATGATTTAATTAAATTGGGTGTTATTTGATTAGATGGGTCATGCTTAGCTTAGGTGATTTGATGTTCCATGCTTAACATTTACAATCAATGTTTTGAGAATCTACTTTGGCAAAATAAGAGTCCATATATGTTTTGAGCGATTATTGTTGAGAATAAATCATTGAGCCCTATGTTATGAAGATTGGCCGAATCATTAGTCCCAGTACCTCTCTACCAATTTGTAAATATTTTTGTATATAATTTTTATAAATCTAAAAATCCTTCACCTTCACAAGTCTTAGAGTTCGAACCATCTTTACCACTACTACTACAACCCCCATTAAATCATTAAATCATTTTGGCGCCGCCGTCGCGGATTTGTGCTTAGGTAGAATTTTTAGGTTTAGTTTTTTTTACTATCATTTGTTCCTTTTTACGTTTTTTTTTTTTGTATTTGATTTACAGGTTCGAAGTGGAATACTAAGGACTTGGGAACAAAAAGCTTAAAGCTAAAAGTTAGAAGAGAAAAAAAAAAGACATAATTTTTTTTTAGGATTTAATTTTTATTATTATTATTATTATTATTATTTATTTTTTTTTATTTTTTTTTGTATATAGCTTTTATTTATTTATTTTTAGAATTTGTAAATAGGCTTTATTTTTCATAATTTTTGTAATTTTTGGACTTTTTATTTGGACTTTATTCTGGACAATTGGAGTTTATTCTTTTTTTTAACCCTACGGAAGGGTATTATTAAAAAAAAAATTATATAAACTGTGTGCAGGGAAGGACGACGATTACTATATCATCTCGTCCCCTCGGGTTCGTACATGACATAGGAGTCGTGGCCCGAGTCGACTTCAACGGTTCATCCCCCGTCTGGTACGGAAGGTAAGTCCATCGAAACACTCGCGAATCTCCTGTAAGCGAGTTACTGTATTTCTTAAGGTGATTCATTGATTGAGGACGAATTTGGACTGTTTTTAAATTCCTAGTCAAGGGCAAGGCCTGGCCAATACAAGATAAGGGTTCAGATTTCATCACCGCTCCCTTCTTGCCCGCCTTAGGAAAACGAAACCTAACGCGAACCCAAGCTTAAAACTTGACTAGAACGAGACCGATAGGGTATCGCGCTTATCAGGAAAAATTTTCGAAGGATATTGGTTACTTTCTTAAGCACACCTCGAAGTTCATGATGGTTTCTGTGAGTTGAATGCGTGACAGCGCCGCCTTGTGATAGCAGTGAGGCCTTGGGTATCAAAGCTCCACTGAGCTTCCCTCGCCTCAATTCAACTTACTTTGACTCGGATTGATTCCAGAGGGGTTTGCTTAAATTGTAACGAATTCCCCTTCGAGAGATAGAAGCAAGTCTAGAAACAATCTAAGTGGAGCCATCATGCTTGTTGTTTGCTAGATTTTATAGGTTTGATTTGGTCGAGTCAGCCTTGTTTGTGATTGTGTAGATTTCCCTTGCAATTAAGAATGTCGAACTGGTACGATAGAAGCCAATACAATGATTATCGACCTGAATTTGAATATGGACATCATCCTTTTTATGACCATGTTGGGAATAGTGGTTGGGAACGCTATCCTTTAGAAGGATATGGGTCATACCCTGGTGAGCCCAATTACTATCCACACATGCATCAGTCTTACGAGCAAGAATATTATAGTACTAGTTCTTCGTCTCTAGAGGATACAATCAAACTATTGAAAAGTAGTCCTTTTTATGATCCCTCTGTTCCTATTCCTCCTTTAGAAGAGTCCCTCAGGGAGTTAGCTGAGTCGACGCGTAAGTTATCTGAGATGAATAGTGTAATTATAGACGAAAGAACTACAGTAATGAGTGAACTTTCTATAGAGGAATCCCTCAAGCTGATGGCTGAGACGAACGAAAGACTTGCTCGAAATAGTCTTACTTTCCAATATAGTGTTTCCAATAATACCCTTAAAAATGAGGATAGTTATTTTCATAATCAAGATGACGAGGTTAGAATTGGTAACACTACTTGTTTTGATGAGGTTCGATCTTTTTCATGTTATTATGATGAGGATAGTGTTGATGGAGAATCATACTTATGTAGGAATAGTGATCAGGAAATGGTTACTCCAATTGAGCTTTACAATGATAATATTATTTCTAGTTCAAATCCAAATAATTTTAATAATTATTCACCTATTCAAAAGGATTTGAGGATTTGACTAGAGATACCCTCGTTTTAGACGATGTAGTATGTCCTGTTTACAAAGCCGATAATGATTTATAGGAACGAGTTTATTCTGAGAATAATGTTTTAGAGTCTAGCGATTTAGAAACAATAGTCTTAGACGAAGAAGATGAACTCGTAGAGATGAGTGAGGATGAACCTGACTTAGAAGAATCAATTGACCATTTCCAGGAATCTGATGACCTAGAAATTAGGGAAGTTGTGACTAGTCTTTCCAGAGACACAGAAAACTCTAAGTTTGGGGGTGATTATCATTCTCCGTGTGCTTTAACTCTTAGAAAGTACCCTCTTTTAGGACTTGACATTTGTGCCTCAACCATCTTACAAGATTATCTTCATACACGTTTTCCCGAACCTAATGATGTCCAGAAAGAAGCTCAGTTGTTAGAAACCCATCCTCTGGTTGATGTGGTTAACCCAGGCTATGATACCAAGATTGACTTTGTTTTCCCACCAAAAAATTTTCAACCAATTGTGGGAACTTTTGATTTTAAGATGTGTCGGTTATTAAGTTTTGAGACTAAACCTAATCACTTTAGGATATTAGGGTCGACACATTTTCTTAAGGAAGACCACCTCTTTCATTGTGGTCTGCTGTGTGAGTCAAATATGACTGACTTAGAGGATCCCAGTAATTCAGGTTGTTGTTATGTGCTTATAAGTTCTTAGTTGAGTTTTTACAGACTCTAATACCTGAACCGGATCTTAGCTTTGAGGATATCCAACCGATGAAAACCTGTTATCTAGACCCAGTTATAGAACCTGAACCTGAGCCACAACTAGATGTAGTTGTCTTAAACAAGGGTATGTTCGGTATCTTTTTGATCTGTTGCAGTTTCCTCTTCTTGTGGGTAATAATTTTTGATCCAGATGACCCACAATTATTCCGACTACTTCTATATGATTCTATAAGGTGACTAATTCCTTTTGATGTCTAGCTGAAGACTTTAAACTTAGCACTTCTTGGGAGGTAACCCAATCTCATGCGACACGGTAACATCTTTACTTATCTCTTTTGCTTCTATTGGTAACAATTTCTCCTTGTTCATGCTTTTAATTTCATCTTTAGAACATTGAGGACAATGTTAGCTTTAAGTTTGGGGGTATGGGAAAAACTTTTTAGTTGCACTTTTGAAACTTCTAGCGTCACATGGTATCCGGTTAGCTAAGTTTACATACTGTTTCTCACCGAAAAGATAGAAATTGGAATGCTAGAGATAACAACTTATTGAGACATTAGAGAAAAAGACATTGAGATCTTTGAAATTCAGGAGAGAACTTGTTCCTTTTAGAGGTAACCGTGATGGACCTAACCATACATGATGGAAAGGCAAGTAGGTCAGGAAATGCCAAAAAGACAAAGCAACCTCACAATGTAGTCTTAGTTACTGGATTGCGACTCTCTCTCAGTAGAAACTTATCATCATCAAAAAGCGGAGCGACATCAAAATCTATGAAGAAAGTTGAAGACATTTTAGGTTTAGAAGCAACAATAGAAAAGAATAATTCAAAAATCAAAGTTGAAGTTATAAGAGCAAATGATATAAGTTGTTAGAATCCATGATACCAAGACATCACAAGTTGCGAAGATCCAAGTTTTGAAAGTCCTTCTCTCATGGCCGTGTAAATTGTTGTCTTGTAATTTTTGTCTCCATAAAAAAAAATGAAAACAAAAAGAAAAAAAGAAAAAAAAAAAGAATAAAAAAAATGAAAAAAATCATCGTTACGTTTTTTTTCTTCAATAAGGCCATAGGGAAGAATAAATTTATAAGTCAAGCAAGAAATCGAAGAGAAGATTTAATTGTCAAGGTTATATGAGGTTCGAGAGTTTATCATCAACAGTTGAAGACCGAAGAAGGCGTTGTTTCTACTGAGCACTGTGAGAGAGTCGAAGAAAGATGCATTTTGGTTGCTTTGTTAGTCTGCTTTAAATCTGGCACAAGATCTTTCTAGCAATGGTTTAATTCATCACATGTAATTAGTCCAGCTATGTAGCAGATGTCCCTCTCATTTTTATCTCTCTCCTAATCTTATCCAGCTGTAAAGCAGCGGACGCATCTTAAATGATTAATGATTTAATGGGGGTTGTAGTAGTAGTGGTAAGGATGGTTCGAACTCTAAGACTTGTGAAGGTGAAGGATTTTTAGATTTATAAAAATTATATGCAAAAATATTGACAAATTGGTAGAGAGGTACTGGGACTAATGATTCAGCCAATCTTCATAACATAGGGCTCAATGATTTATTCTCAACAATAATCGCTCAAAACATATATGGACTCTTATTTTGCCAAAGTAGATTCTCAAAACATTGATTGTAAATGTTAAGCATGGAACATCAAATCACCTAAGCTAAGCATGACCCATCTAATCAAATAACACCCAATTTAATCAAATCATATTTCAATTAATTTTTAATGCAAAAGTCTTAAAAAGAATTAATAAAATTACCCATGTATGAAGCTCGGCCTCCTCCGTCGTCCCAGTGTACGGGTTTAATTCATCATAGTAAAAATGCTCTCATAGTACAAATGATGAGAATATGAGAAATACAATAAAACCAGAGAACTACGACCCTCAGTGACAAAATAAGACTGCTGCCGCTGTGTCGTAAACGCTGTGGAAAATAAGACTGCCTAATGTACGACCAACAAGCGTGAGTCGTTATTAATGTAGAAAAACGACTGTTGTAGCAGGTCCGTTCTTCGTGTTCTTAGTGTTCTTCATCAGCAGCAGCAGCAGCAACAGAGTTTCATCAACTCTTGATTTCTGCTTCTCTGGACCTCCTCTGGACCCCAAACTCTCGACACCCTCTCTGCTCAACCCCAGCAACCTATTTATAGCCAACAGACCCATCGAATCTCGCTCATTCACTCCATATAATTCTCCATTACTCGGAAAATATTTTTTCTATTTTCTTCACTGTCAGCCGAGATATGATCTTCTCCATCCCCTCTGCCTGCGCATATGAGCTGTAATACTTCCATAGTTGCATAAACACTTAAGAATATCAGATATCTTCCCCATTTAGTCCACAAAAATTCCCAAAAATTCCTCTCACAGAGAACTCGAGCGTATCTTCCCTGTTTAACTCTCGATTGAAAGTTAGCGGATTCTAGCCAAATTTAACTCATTCCAACGATCAGAATAATCTCGTTATACTCAATAGATATGACCCAATTAATTCCAGCCATTTAGTCTCTCCACAAATCCATCGAAAATCAATTTGAAAATCTGCGAGGGAGAGAATATATTTTCCCGCCAAAAATAAAATTTGAATTATGAGAAGAAAAGTGTCCTCCCCTAATCCTGTACGGGTGTCCCTTTAGCAATTGGGGTGGAAATAGTAATTTTGGGGTGGAAATAGTAATTTTTCTGTGTTCCTCCGGTACATTTATGGGACGCTTCCGGTGCATTTCTGAGGTGCCTCCGGTACATTATCCTGGGGTGTAAAACACTACTTTTCGAGCTCATTTCGCCGCAAAGGCTTATTTCTCTAAAAACATCTACAAAAACACAAAATAACACAATAAGTACTTAATCGAGTCTAACAATATAGAATATTGAGAACAAAATAGACACATAAATGCGCCTATCACTTCTGGCCATACATGACCAAGGACGCAAAAGACATCTCCACGAGATGCGAAGCATGCCAAAGGTATGGGAAAAGGATACATGCTCCGTCCACTAGCTTGAACTCTGTATTGAGTTTCTGGCCATTTGCCATGTGGGGAATAGATATCGTAGGACCATTTGTAACAGGAACTAAGCAGAGACGATACCTAATAGTGGCAACAGACTATTTTAAGAAATAGGTTGAAGCCAAAGCACTGCAACACACGAGAGATGGAGATGTATATGATTTCATCCTTGAGCATATTATATGTAAATTTGGGATACCGGTCCTAATTGTTTCGGACAATGGAAAGAAATTCGAAGGGGATAATGTGAGAATGCTATTCAACGCCTTTAAGATCCAATCTGGGAAGTCGACTCCGCTATACCCGCAGAGTAATGGGAAAGCATAGGCCACGAACAAGACATTAGCATCCACACTAAAGAAGAAGTTGGAAGGGCACCATAAAGGATGGTATGTGTGAGCAGATCCAAAATGTGCTATGGTCTTACAGGACCACTAGACGTACGAGACGCCACCTGAATGCCTCCTTTTTGTTTAACATATGGAATGGAGGCAGTCTTGCCGGTCGAGGCCACTCTCCGGACAACCAGGAGAGAAGCGTGGGAAAAATGGCTAAACACGGATTTAATACTCGCAAAATTAGATGACCTCAAAGAAAACAGAGAAACTGCGTTACAGTATATGAAGAACTATCACCAAAGATTGTCACGAGAATATAACAAGAGAGTGAAGGAACGAAGTTTCATGCCAGGAGAACTTGTTCTGCGAGAGATCCACCATACCAAAGGGGATCGAGAGGAAAGTTGGAACCCACGTGGGAAGTCTCGTACATCGTGAAAAGAGCGGTTGGAAATGGGGCATACGAATCGTCAGACTGAGAGGGCAAAGGCACAGACACGTAAGGGAAGATAATATACGACGAAATCGAAAGACAAGAACGAAAGATGGATCACCCTTGGAACCTTGTGTATATCAAGAAGTATTATCCATGAATGAAGTTGTAATGCCAAAAGAAAATTTTTAGTTGAACAAAGATTATTAATAAAATATCTTTCGTGTTTAATTTACATATCGGCGAAATATGACATACGAAACATGCAAGTAAGACCTCAGATTAGGAGGCGAATAATATCCACGAAATGAATGGTTTCCAGGGAAACTTAAACCCTTCGCCCAGGAAGGCTGAGAATCCACGGCATGCACCCTAGTTCGCATGAAAGTGCAAACTAACGCATGTCGTGAACAACTCTCAAAAAGGAAGCTAGAGGCAATGAGAAGACCTATCCGCTGAGGGTCCCTTTTATGATGGCCTTCGGTAAGGAGTGCGGAGTATGACCAAGGCGCCGGCGTATTCAATTGAGCTGCGGGTGCCTGGGACGTCTGGAGCATTACCGACCATGACCGTATGGCAAGTCTTGGCTACAAAGCACTCGATCCTAAATAAACCTCACTTAGGGTGTGACTTCGTAACCCCAAGCCATATCGGCAAAGGGGATAAGAAGTCACGAAAAAAATTGAATGTTGTAATAACTGGATGGGAGGAGACCAACATGCATGTTAGGGTTAACCTCCTTGAAGGGGCAATCAAGGGGAATATAAAGGGATGGCACCCTCCAGATTAGGGAGCTGCATGACCAAAAAAGACGGCAATGTCATGGGGCTAACATTCATGGGAATGGCTAGGCTTGTCACATTGTCGCAAAATGGGGTTCATAAAAAGTGTTAAGACGAGGTAGATGGATTATTATTCGAAAGAATAATAAGCACCTGACACTTCGTCGACTCAAGATCCTTCAAAAAGGATGAGGCACCATAAGACCTTAAGTAGGAGGCGCAATAAGACCTCGTAGAGCAACAAGTAACAAAATTTTATCTAAGACAATTCGAGTTAAGAGATCCAGCAAGGAAGACAATTAGAGAAACAAGTAACGGAGAAGGTAAACCAAAAAGCAATAAAGGAAAAACTACCAAGATCATCTAATAACAAATGATAATCTGACTGGTATGACTCTGTCTTGGTCAGCTAATGCTTAACAAGAACAAGAGGCAAGTATATACTTTTATATTTTGTGTTCTTCTTTAGCATTATCTTCGCAAGACTCAAATTTTCAAGTATATACTTGACACATAAGGCGAGCAAAATAAGGACAATAGCATTACTCACAATGACACAATGGAGGCGTGAAGTAGAGGCATTTACATTATTCACAAAGAGAATATCTTCTGCCCCAAGCTTGGGAGCGCCCAGTCAAAATAAATATAGAAAAGCTTACAACATTAGTCTTCTTCCTCGTCATCACCACCCGATTCTTGGGAACATTGGCGAAGACCAGTCCTGACATTGCCATCTTTCTGAGTTAAAGGGATCTTGCCTTCAGAGTCATTAACTTGGAGATCTTCGTCCGTTTCTGTTTCCTCATCAGTATAAATTGGCTAATTAGCCACAAGTTCAGGTTCGTCATTAGAAAACACCTCAAGCTCTAGGGGCACACGAGAAATACCGCGAGAATCACAAAACTCATTAAAAAGTTTGACCTTATCATCCTGAGAATTTCTGCGAATTTTATTCGCGATCGTGGATGCATCCTTTATCATGGTATCGATATCTTCATTGAAATATTGAACGTCCTCTTGGAGAGTAGACACCTTCATAAAAAGATCATCCTTCTCGTGAGACAAAAAAGAAACCTGCTCCTTAAGCTTTTGCTCAGACCCTAAAAAAGCAGAGGAAGACAATGTTAAAAAGGGAGAATAAGCACGTTACTTTTGAAAGAACTAAGGCAATGTTAAAGCAATTCAAGAAATAGAACCTACCAGGAAGCTCACTTATTTGCTTCTCCAAATTGGATGAGTTCCTTCTCTCATCTGCGAGTTGTCCCTTCAGTTGGGAGACTTGAGCACTAGCCTTCTCTAGTAATTCGTGGGACGCGCGAAGTTCCACGAGATGAGCCACGTCCCGATTGTGCCCCTAAATTGAAGATATATCAATAAATTCTGAGAAATATGGAAGAGGGAAAAAATTCGGGCTTAACGTTTTAAACTCACCAAACCCATAATGGCGGCGCGCTGCTGCAAGGAAAGGTTCAAAGAAGCATTCACTATGAAGGATTGATCCTCAGCCAAGAAGGTATCAGAACTGAAAGAGGCTAAAGACTCGGAAGCAACAGACCTTAGAGCAGGGTTCTGACGAGTAGAGATGAAGGTCTCCCTTAAGAAATCCATGTTAGGGATATAACATGGATCCTCCACTTCGTGAGCTTTGTTTTGGCCATCATCCTTGGGCAGTTCATGTAAAGACCCTCAAGCTCGTCAACGCTATTAGGCCAGTCAAGTCACGATTTAGCCGCTAATGAATGAATTATATTAACACGAATATTAATTAATAGAAATTAATATAACAATAATTTAGATAAGAAATTAGTATCGATAGATAGATCTCGAAAAGTTACGCGAAGTAGACTACTCGAACGTGTCATTCGCTTATCAAACGAAGAAGAAATCATCAGATATGTAAGGAGGGTAAAATTATAATTATATTTAGAAGCCGCCTGGCTGCCAGCGGGTGTACCAGTAATTTTCCCCTTTGTATTATCGACACCTAATCGAGAAGATAAACTCGATTTTTATTTCTTCTTCTTCATTCTTTTTTCTTTCTTTATCTCTCAATTTTCTTCTCCTTCCTTCCTCTCGCTCTCTGTCCTTCATCTTGATTTGTTTAATGAGAGAAGATTTAAGTGTCGAGTTAAGATGAATTGGTGATGAAGTAGAATCGACAGGGAATCAGTTGTTGCTGCTATGGATTACAAAGATAAAGAAGAAGAATATGATTATGTGAATCTGGAAGAGAGTTAAGAGTTAGGGTTGCTGATTTTGTGTTGAACCGAGAGTGATATCGAGTTGTAATAATTGGAGATTAAGAGGGTTGTCGATGAATTGAGGAGATGAAGCTGTTCTGATGAAGAAATAAAAGAAAAGGTAAATCAAAAACTTTAATAAGGGTTTTCTTTGAATTGATGATTATTTCGTTTAGTTTGTGGTTGAAAGTCGTAAATCTTTCGTGGTTTAGTCTTAATTGAAGTTGGGTTATGTGTTTGTGATTTAATTTCAGTTCTTAGGAAATATAAACTCTGATTAGGGTTTTACTGAGAAGATTGGGGTTTGGGTTTGTCTTAATTGGGATTATTGTTAGTGATTTTGATATGGTGAGGCAGTTGAAGTAAGGATATGGTGTTGGTTGTTATAGCTGAGCTGTTGGTGAAGCTGAGGTGAATGGAAGTAATGAAGATGTTATTGTTGATGCAGCTATGGAGATAATGCTACTGAATTAGTAAAGCACATGATTTTGGAGATGGTGTTGATACCAAATCGGTTGCTGGTGCAGGACAAGGCAGAGAAGTTGAGTTGAGTATAGTATGGAGCTTTAGTTATTTGTTAGGGTTGTATTAGATCACATGGAGGAAGGAAAGATGTGTTAATAATGAAGTAGTAATGAAGTGGTTTAGATGAGTTGTAGATGATCTGGGATGCAAGCTGAGGTGATGTTGAATCATGAGATAGACTTGTTGGTGGTTGTAATTGAGTAGGGTGATGTTATACAGTACAAGGAAAAGAACTGAGCTGAAATTTAAATGATTGACTAGGATTGTTGGGCTTCAGCTGTAATTCGGGATACTAGTGTGGTGCAGGTCATGTTAGATGATTGCATAGCAAGTTCATCAAATTGAACTGGTGATGAAGTCAGTTAGATGAAGATGTAGTTGAAGTTATCAAGATATAGTGATGTAGAAGATGTTGAGACATATAATGGTTATGCAGATGCGAATGAAGTGAACTTGTGTAAGAAATTTGAGAAAGACGATATTTCAGTTGAAGCTTAGATGATAGAGAAGTGGCTGAGTTTCGTATTGAAGTTGTTTCTCAGTAGTGGTGATAAATGTAAGAGCTGGTAGTTGGAGTTAGAGTTGGTAGTTGCAGATGGAACAGATTTATTTTGGAATTACAAAGAATGGTTGGTTGATGTAATGGTGCTTGTATGAATGATAGTCATACTGGAGTGGCACTTCATGAAGCTATGATATTGTGGTGTTTGAGTTGAAACAAAGAAGAGATAATTAAGTTGTGTACTTTTGCAATGGGGTTTAGAAATGCATTTTTTGAGTCTTGGCAGATTGTGTAATATGTTGTTGTTGCACCATGATGGTGCAACAATTTCTTTTGGCCGTGCAAGGGCTTTGGATTAAGCATTGGCTTGTTAGTCATCCCAGTCAGCTCAGCTGACTTAGAGTGTCTGACTGAGGTAACTCAGTGATCAGACTTGACCAGACCTAACTCAGTGAACCTTAACTGAGTTGAATTCCTTGACTACCTTGACTGTTGACCAGACTTTGATTCCTTTGACTTTGGACCTGACAGTTGACTGACGTTGACTGTTAATTGGTAACTTTGATTGTTATTGACCGTTAGTTGACTTAGGTGGATTGGGCCTTAAGTTAATGAGCTTGTTTAGTGGACTTGGACTTAGGTATAGTTTTGCTATCATGGTGATTTGGACCACTTGTGGACCGAGTTATCTTTTGGTTCTTTCTACAAAGTTGTAGATATTCTGAAGACATATTTAATGGACTATAGAGCCAACCTAATTGCATTAGTAAACCTTAGATATGCTAAAGATATAGAATGGAAAAGATGAAAAACCATAAATAGGATTAGGACCATTAGATAGTTCACTTGGCCTATAACTAGACAATAATATTGAGATTATGTTATGAGTCTTTTATGAGCCTTTTGGCTAGTTCTTAGAGTGCTTGTGTGATTAACAATTAGTCTTTATTAACAACGATCGATTCAAAGGATGAACCGGTGGATTGAGAATCTTGAGGTAGGCGAGGCTTGTCTTCAAAACAGGTGGGAACTCTTGTAACTCTCTTGTAATCATTAAGTTACTTTGAATGGAGAGCATGATGTGTCTTATTATTTTTGAGCTTGTTTGAATGTAATTATATGTTGTTATGCAATACATGTTTGAGTGCAATTGATTGTGTATGTTGCGTATATGCATTTTCTAGTCTCCTCGCGAGGATTGTCTGTGTTCTCCACGAATTCTCGCTAAGTGTTTATAGGTGGGGAAGGCCACGCACTAGTATGTAGGTGAAGATCGGTACCCAATATTACTATAGGTCAAGCAACCTATAGATTACATAGACCCTAGAAGTTGTCTGGTGGCAGCTGTGAATATTATTATTTTATACCTATTTTACTATAGGAGGAATGACTTTCTGCCTTGAGGGTACCTGCGGGACACATCAGGGTATCACTGGGCAGCGGAGAATAATAAGCCCCCGACTATCGAATATATGTGGGGAGATTGGTCGTCTGTATATTATGCTTGATTGTTCAGTCTTAGTAGTATGACTGGGTTACTATGATCTCGACTCAGGAAGAAATTCTAGGTTCCTGGTAGGATGGGACCTATAGGGAACCTGTTGTGCGGGGTCGAGTCATAGTAATCAAACCTTCTTATATATTCTAGACTTAGATGGTGGCATCGGAATTTATGAGGAGTACTCATTCCATGAAAACATCATATGGTACCTGGATTCATGCTATCATTTGAGACTGGAGTTATTCTAGCATCTTCTCCTTCATTAAGTGAGACAAGGTTAGGATGACATATGTTTAGGTTGTTGTATTTCATCTCAGTAGATCTGTCCGGTGGTGGATCTTTTATGGATATTGTTCATGGACACAATATTTTGGGAGGAGAGTTGGAGCAATCTTCTGCTTTGTGTTGTGTGTATCAGATGTGCAATCATCTTTTTAGTAGAACTGTGAAGTATGTTGGTGATTACCTGATTGTTATAAAGGTATCCACTGAGCCCCCTTTTGGGATGATGTGCTCACTCGTTCCCACTTCATTTTCTCAGTTACCAGAAGATATGGTGCACGGGAAGATATTCGTTTCCGTCTCTTAAAGATTTTAGAGTTGTTGCGAATTATTTTAGGTTTTGTACATTATTTTTGTAATCACAAATATATTATTTAATTTATACTCCCTCCGTCCTAGTTTACTTGCCAAAATTGAGTTTTTTTTTGACAAAAGTGTACCAAAAAATTACTGTATTTCTCACTAAAATTATCTAATTATCAAGAAATAAATAAAAACTAGGATACAAAAACTAGTATATTAAACAAGTAATTTGAAAGATTGATGATGTATGTGGAAGTAATTTGAATTTGCTTCAAGTTTTTGAAAAATCCTATTTTGGCAAGTAAAGTAGGACGGAGGGAGTATAACTTGAGAGACTTTTCATTTATAATTGTTTCAGGTGACGGGTTTAGTTTTGGGTTAAGTTGAGTATAAGATTTTCTATTTGGAAGTTAAGATATATGATTGAGATATTTAATGTCTCATTAGGTAGTTTATCGCTTGGATTAATAAGTAGCTTGATTTTGGGACGCTACAAACTTGGTATCAGAGCTCACTATTAGATCTTATATGGGAAACATTAGATGATAGCCAGTGCTAGATAGATTATTAGAGTAGCTTAGAACTAGGTTGGGTTTGTGAGATAAATCTTAATTCACTAAAAACAATCAATAACTAAAAGATTTTTGATTTGGTTGATTGATTGATTTATATAAAATGTTGGGTGCTTATTATATGTTTTTTGTATGTATGTTGCTTTTATAAATTATGCAGTAAAAAAATTGTAGGTTGAAACCTGTTACATTATAAATAGGGGTTGATTGGTCTATAAATAGGGGTCTTTGGGCAATGTATGAGGGGCGGATTCTTGGATCAGGGAGAGCTTTGCTTAGAGTGTGAAATTAGGGTTTCCTTGTACTCAAAAAACTTGTATGTTTCACTACTTTGAATGGTTAATCAATAAGAATTTCTTATCCAATATCTTTATCATGTCTTAAATCTGTTTCTTTTCTTACTTGGATGTGTTACTGGGTTTCCAGTAGTTGCACCAAAAAGATAAATTACCTACGAGCATGATGTGCTATCTTCGTCCAAGTTATCATGTCGCAATTATCATCCGAAATCTTCGTCCAAATGAGCCGACTCATTTCTAGTTGGAAAACTGCCGGTTACTCCAGAAAAGACTGCCAGCTCCAGAAAAGGCTAGGAATGCATTAACCTTCTCTGGCAAACAATTCAAGGTTCTCGACGTAATTAGGGAATTGACACTTTTAACGAGTCAAAGAGTTCACCTTATTTCAGAAATAATAGACACTTCTACAATCATTTTGGTTGGGAAAATTTGTTTTTAAATCCCCACTAATAAGGTGTGAGTAATGGTCTTGTAAGGGTTCTTTGGATTTCTTTCTTTGTTTCTTTGTCGGCCTATGATTGTTGGAGTTTGTATTCTTTCAAAGATGCTAGGGCACCCGGGATTTTTACCCCAAGTTTTTACACTCCTATGTGGCAGCTAAATTCACCATTTATTCCATCTCACCCAACCCCACCAGGAAAAATAGGGGGTCCCGTTTTAAAGAAGGAACCAATCAAAATTTGACATATAGTGGTGTCAAAATTTTGTGGTATAGAAGCGGGGCTCTATAGCATTTTCGGTATTCTTTCATTCTTTTAATCTAATTCTTTTTTTTCCGAGCAGAAAAGAAAAACGGTAAATGGGTCATTTGTCCAAATATTTTTAAATCACGGTTCAAATGTACGAGTAAAAAATAGTTTGGGTGAAATGGCCAAAAAAAAATAGTAAGGATGAAATTGATTTCGTCCTAGCTTAAATTTAAAAAATAGCAAGGATGAAACTGGATACATCCCGTGTAAATTAAAAATAAGAAAAAATATTTGAAAATGGGCACGATGAAACTGGTTTACATCCTGCCTATTTTTATATTTTTGTTCATTTAAACAGTATCAAAATCTAACTGTCCATTTCATCCAGAAATTGTTGATTTTGGTCTTTTTAACAAATTTTGTGAAAAAAAATAAAGTGCCGACGACACACTTCACATCTCCATTATATTTGGCCCTTAATGTATTTTGCACCATAATGTACTTGTATCGGCATTGCTAATTCATTGTCAGTTTTTTATTTTCCGGCTAACATTATCATATGAAAGTATCTTAATCTTAGATATAATTAAACAAAGAGGATAGCAATATCATCAATAAGAGCAAGTCTTATGGTGGAAGAGTTCCATCTTCCATCTTCCACGCCATCTCATCATTTGGGACCGTGGATGGAAGTGCAAGTGTAGTAGTGGAATAGTGAAAAACTCCAACTTGAAAGCCGCCTCAGCATCTTATGGCGTTCAGATGGATTCCACGAATCCTTCCACGAAATGGTGGAACCTTGGTTGGATTTTCTGTGGAAAACCCCAACTTGAAAGCCATTAGACTTGACATTCCATGATTTTCCACACTTGGAATAGGTTGGATTCCACCATAAGACTTGCTCTTAAGCACGAAACGAACTCATTAAATAAATTTTAATTAGGAAACGCATCTTCCAACGGTGGATCGAGACAATGATTTATTTCGAAGCAATTCAAGTTTTATTTCTTTCTAAAAGCAGTTGGACTTTGAGTAACACAGTGAACAGTGTGGACCATCCGATATTGATCACCCGGCCGGGGTAAAAATGTGAGAGCATACGGTGCCACTGTTACAGAAGAAGTCGTTGAGGTATTTCTTTAGGATAGGGTCGAGAATTAATTTGTAGGCTTTCTCCGTGGGGTGGTAACTGTCCCAAAACACAAATTTGGAGGCATCGTCACAAGTATATGGGTTTAAGTCATTACATAGAACCACTGATTCTATCGTTCCTGTTCCACAGCATCCTTTTGTTGCCTCCACGAAACCTGAATGTAAACTTTCCGAAAGTCATCAAAACATTGTATATAAAAAAAAGGAATGCCATATTCACAAGGAAAGGTAGGCATAAAAGACATGCAGTGCATACGTACCATAATGGTGAGGACGGTTGATAACATCTTGGAGAGGATTGTAGATGTCAATTAACACAGCTCTACCATGTTTAAATTTATTAGCATTAAGGTTGTCAAGTGATGAAGACAGCTTTGAGTTGAACATCTGAGCAGCTTGGTTATAACTCTCTGCGCAGTTTCTCTCTTTCCCTCCTCCTAATGTTCTCTGCGATGGAACGCATCCTATCGGTGGTGCGCTGAACAATGCAAACCTCCTCGCTCCCATGTCGTACAGTTCCTACCAGACCGATAAACTCTTTCAGTTTCGATGTTATGCAATTTTCTTTTGTTTGTAAATCAAACTAAAATACAAGGAATGGAAAAAAAAAATGGATCAAAATACCTGAACCAAATTGGTGGCTCCTTGAACCATAAGATCAGTATAGGCAGGGACATCATAGTTGGATCTCAATTTGGAACTGAAATAGGTATTAGCAAGGTCATCACTTCCTGCTACAATTAGGTACAAACTCTCCGATATGACACTCTTAGTTTTTTCTTCTCCTCCAACAGCTTCAATTTTGGCTAGGTATTCTTTGAATAAGATCATTTGTTTCGCCAGCCCCAAAACCGACTAATATAACAAATGCAAACATTAATTATTAGCATGATTAATGACCAAAATAAAGTGTAAATGAAGTGTAAAATGAAAAATTATACAATAATAGGCTGATTTGTGTGTATATGCGTGTATATATACCACTATTTTAGCTGTAAGGGGATCATATCCTGAACCACCGGATGCGAAGCTTACTCCAGTAAGGAGATCATTCGGTCCCAAGGACGGGTCTAGATAAGCTGGTAAAAGATCCTTAATTCCCAATGCCTTCACTGTAAGAAAGAATCCATGAAAAGCCAAATATGAGCACCATTGGCATTACTAATGCAAAAGTGAATACTATTATGTGACATTTATTACCTATCAAGTCACTTGGGATTAAGCCATTGCTAAACCTTCCGGATGGTGTTCCACCCATAAAATTTCTTCCATAGGGTGGGTAATTAGCCTTAACAACTGACAATAAGTGATTGTTGTTTCCTGGATCAACGATGGAGTCCCCGAAAACAAGAACAGCGGGAACTCTAACATTAGGTGGCAACTTAATGGCAGTTATTTGAACTAACTGAACAAGAATGCAACAAAAGAACATAGTACAACTAAATATATTGGCTGATAATGATGAAGAAGAAGAAGCCATTTTGTGTCTAGACCAAAACTGCACAGTCGTTCTGTAGCACAGAGATAGACTAAATATATAGGTGTAGATCGTTTTTGGGGAAATGTACATGTAAAATTAAAATGGATGATGCGGAAAATAAAATAAAAAGCAATTTACGTGGTGACAGATGCATTGAACAAAATATCTTCCGTATGTCCGGTCAATTCTTCTATGGGTTAATACTCATTATTAACTCAATAATTTTTTGAAATAATGGATCTCAACTATATTAAATCTAATCTCTCAAAAGAAAAACAAAATTTCTTGCCGGACCGAGATTTTAGACACTCTTAAAACTTCATTGTAGGTCCCAACACATTTAATTTAGCTGTGTTACATGCACATCTTCTGCAACTACTTCTTCGTACAATTTATCAAGCTATTTGCTGGCCATTTTAAGAACTAAGTGTTCATAATAAATTTTGATATCAAATATAGTAGGTCAGACTTGAGGGAGTTTAAAGTAACTATACATGCGGCGATCTGTACTTAAGCTAGTCAAAATGTACCGGATAGGGGATAATACTCAACAAAGCATTGCTGGATACGAGATTTCTTGGTAAAGTTGGGGGATAATTAAATTTGACCATCATATCATTTTTTTTTTTTTTGAAGACTAGAATAGATATCAAAGTGCCAAGAAGGCACAAGAGAACAACAATCCGCAGGACTTAAAAACCAGAAGAGCAAGAACTACGTACAACCGGTCGAACCGGAAGACAAACATACAGAAGATTACGTACTATAAAAATTATATACATTCCTATCCCATATCGCTGCTAGATCATCAAAGAATAAGCCCTTAAATGTTTGCGAGGGGAGCCCCCATTGATATAATAAGGCTTTAACAGCTATGATGATCTCGGGTTCTGGTTGGTCGTTGCTGCGGAAGGTTCTTCTATTCCGTTCGATCCACAACGCCCACCACACTGCGTAAGGGAGGTAATTCCATAAACCATAAAGGAGATGAAATCTTTATTCTATTCTTTTAAAAGAAAATATTACATATTTATTATACATTTTGATCAAGTACATGTTATCAAATCTTTTGGGTGACTGATGAGTTTCTTGATGCATTTGAAGGAAATAATACCCACTCACTATTTATTTTTTATCTTTTTTGTTTCACTCTCTTTACACTTCACAATCTGTACCTTTACAAATTACAAATAGTATATTGTATAAAAACTTTTTGATTAACTTTTCTCCATCTTAGTCCGCACGATGCCATCTGTTCCGGCGAGCATCTCATACTTATCTTTCCTAGTCAAGTTGGTGCATTCGAACACAAGTGTTCCTGCTAAAACCCTCTGAATGTAATTTGCAACCTCAATAGGAGATTTCCCACCTTTGCAAGTCAGCTCAGTAGGCAATTGGTTTAAAAACGTAATCTCGTACGTTGGCACTGGGTTCATGAATACGAAATATGGATCCATAAGCTTAAACCCACGAGCAGATGTACCGAAAAATACACTCTGGTTCGTGTTAATTGCAACTGGAACAATCCTATCTGTGAGCTCAGCAAATAATGCACTAAATCTAAGAAGAAACGGTTCTCTACAAGTTGTTCCCTCTGGACAAATCACTAAATCCCCTTCTTCAAGCAAGCGTTTGATATTTTCAGCATCTTTCTCTCTTTCTCTTGTCAGGGCTACGCATTTAATAGGAGATATCAACTCTGAGAATTTGCTTATACTGTATGTGACGCAACTGATTTTTCTCCCCAAAGCCACAGCAGTCACCACTGGGTCCAAAATGGTCCTATGATTGCAAACAAAAAGAACACCATTTTGGCCTTTTCTCGGGGCAGGAGAGGGGTTTCCTTTTACGGTTACTTTTATGCAGAGGATCTTATACATGTACCAAACGATTCTCTGTGGAAAAACACTGGTTACAAAGATCCTAAGAAGGGATACAATGAAACCGATCGGCAACCATAAGAAAGTGAAGAGTGCATTTGTCGGGGTGGGTCTTCGAACCAATCTTCCTTCGTGAAATATCACCGGACTTAGAAGCTTGTTTCGTGGAACTGGTTCACATTTAGTCTTTGGTACCATATAACCTTCCTGAAATCACACAAAAAATTATAATAAATCTCGTGAACTCATCAAATTATTGCATAATATAACTGGTATTCTAGTGGCCGAAAATATAAGCACCCTTAAAGTTTAGAAGATCATTTAAGTGGTCCTATAATTGAAGGACCTGGTAGCCCTCTAGCAGAACCTAGGAAGGAACTTCCCATTTAAGGTAATAGTAATAAAATATTAGAGAATAGAAAAAGAGAACACCTTGCAAAGGGACATGAAACCATGATCAGTTTCTCTATCACCGATTCCCAAATCAGGCAAATTTTCACAAAACTCTCTTTGCAACGCATCTTTCTTATGAACCCCAACAAGAACACCTGGTTTTGTAACAAATCCACTAGCTCTACCAGATTTATGGAACACTTGAAGTTCTGTACCAAGAACTCTATCAACACCTAAGAAATTCTTAACAAACGGTTCCACCATAATTCTTGGACTTGCAGTAACAATATATCTTTTGCCAAAAGAATTGAACACATTCCAACTCATAGGATGAACATCTTCAGCGTAAAATCTAGGTAAAACCGAACGTGCAACAATTTCGATATCTTTGATTTTTAGACCGGCAAAAGTTATGAATATAAATGTTTTGATAGCTAATGCTTCTGATATGAAAACGTAAGAGATGTAAACAAATGGAACAGAGAGTAAAAGAAGTAGTCCTCTTAATAAACTACCAGCTTCAACTGCAACAAGCATGAAATATGGGAAAGCGCTTTTAGAGATTAAAATTGTTCCGTCTAAATCTGCAGCAACCGATTGTTCTGACCGGTTTTCGTAATTACATTCCGAGATAAGTAGGAAACCATGATGATGGTTTGATGTATGACCAAGAGAATCCATGTTTGAGTAAGTTAAGGATCGAGTTAGGTTTGTTATGGGAGAGGGAATGAAGAGATCCAAAAGATGTAAGATTTTTCTTTGTAATGTTAGAATTTTACGTGGCGGATATTTATGCAGCATTAAAACAAACCGGTCCGCGAGTTATGACCCAAAGGTGTCACTATGCATCCACAAAAAACCCATCAAAACAAAAATAACACAAAAATTCCAAAAAAATAAAAGTAACACAAATCCCAAAGAATTTGATGAAACCAATTTTGTTTTCATCATAAAATTTGATGAAACATCATAGAATTGATGAAATTGGTTTCATCATAAAATTTGATGAAACCAATTTTGAAATTTGGGGGTTTGTATCAATTTTTAAAAATTTGGGCTTTTTGTATCAAGTTTGTTTAAGATGGAGTTTTAATGGATCCCAACATTCGAACGGGGTTTTGTACCACAAGTTTGGTCACCTTGGATTTTTATGACTAGTTCTAAAACAAAATGATTTATATTATTTAATTATGAATTTAAGTCTAATTTTAATATTTATCTTTTTCTTATAATAATATAGTATTATAGCAGTTGATGATTTACAATATAAATTTATTACATCAGGCGCCTTTGTTGGTAGCCTAGCAACAAGTTGGGCTCCAACCGCTCTTTGAATAGCAACACCTAATCTATGAAAAATAAAACTACCAAAACCACTACTAGCGTCATTACTAACTCGACAGTTCATCAACCGTTTGAAAAAGCACAAGGTGTCATCACCAAGCTCCCCTAGAGTGGAGAAAGCTAAAACACCCAGTCCATAACCCAAAGAAGTACACTTGTCCAAATATTTAGTGCGCTTTCTGGACACTGCATTAGAAATAGCCTTCCCTGGGACAAAGGAGCGAACACCATTTCCAGTGAAGGGCGAGACACCAGTGACATCCATACAAACATCCCGACCATTTTCCCAATTGAGAACGAGAATATCCGCTGGCCTCAAGTCTATATCGTCGTCTGACTGAATACCAAGAGATACTTGTTTACGCACAGGAACGCTAGCTTTGTAACAAATGTCAAACACAACATCACGGACACGATCATGTCGAAACTTTTCCCCAACATCCTTAACACAATGAAGCGCATGGTCTCCGTAGATATCCATAGGTCGGCTACAGATTGAGCATAATCCATTCTCAACAAACAAAGGGATACCAAGTCTATAGCAGAGCACAACACGGAACTGTCTAGGACCGAGGCACTGATTAAGACCGTTAATAGGTATCGTTAATAAATAATCTTGACCATGCTTGATACGGTTGCACTTCCACAAAATGGAATCTCTTGCAGACATTTGAAATTAGTCTGGGATTTTCTTCCTGAATGTATCAAAATAAGTGACTGCCAAGGCGTGCATGGAAGGGGAGGCAGTATCATCGATACAATATGAAGAAGGTAATCCACATACCTGAATAAAGTTCTGAAGAGCCAACTGATAAGAAGAACCTTTGTTTACTGAGAATAAATCACCCAAAATTATCTTCTGCACTGAATCTGTCTGACTCTGAGAAGCGAGGTAACAGTAAGAACGAGTATCATCCATGGTGTAAATGCCAAGGCCACCCTCCTTGATAGTCAAAGTGGATAATCTCTGCTGCAGAGGACCAAAACCAGCACAATCTCCAGTGATGAGTAAACGTAAATACTTGAGTAAATGGTCATCAAAAAGATCAGTGGCTGGTTGCAAAGCTGCTGGATTGGTAGTTCGCATTGTAAAATATAATCGAGATACACCAGTGCAATTGCGAAGTAATAACATCTCACTTTGTGGGTCTTGGAGTTTTTTGATCGCTTCCATTAGTTGAACAATCTTAGTCACCCTGGACAATAACATGTCACTAATAAAGTTCAAATTCAAACTCACCGGTCCACCCAAAAGCTTAACACCATTAGAGGTTCTACCAATATCAAGGGGAAAAACTCCATCAACAGTGCTTCTGGGATCAATAGAAGGCCAAAAGACTTCTGTTTTCTTCACATTAATATGCAACCCTCTACCTGGGACTTCGGTCTCTATAATGTTCAAGGCCTTGGCCACCTCCAAAGTATCACCAATAATAATACCGTCATCAAGGTACCAAGCATGTAAATCAAGTGTGCAACGAGAAGCAATGGACTTCACTAGGGGGTGAAGAGTCAACGCAAACAACAAGGGACCGAGGGGGTCACCTTGCTGAACTCCAAGTGCAGACGACAAAATATACTGGTCAAAATAGAGTTTAGCAGGACGCGAGTAGAAAAATTCTAACCATCGAGAAATACCTGGACAATGGAGGCGAACTTCCTTGATGAGCTGAGTCCTGCTCACCATGTTAAAAGCGTTAGAAAACTCAATAAGCAACATTGACATTTTATCAGAATTCCCTTTTGTCTCTAGGAAACAATTTACAGCATGTAAAATCCCCTCTCCCCCATCACGTACTCCAACTCCAAACTGGTAATCGCCTAAGTAAGAAGTCATGTCCTTGCCGACAGAGAAGGCAGCTACTTTAGAGACCAATCTTCGCCAAAC
Organism: Papaver somniferum; assembly: GCF_003573695.1. Classification (NCBI taxonomy): domain Eukaryota; kingdom Viridiplantae; phylum Streptophyta; class Magnoliopsida; order Ranunculales; family Papaveraceae; genus Papaver; species Papaver somniferum. Next base: position 146,548,040 of record NC_039359.1, read on the forward strand.
CGTGCCCACAACAATAGGCTGAATACCACCTTCAGGTTTAAGTAAAGGAGTTAAGGGTGCACTAGCGATGAACTCTCCTAAACTCCCAGGGAATATTCCATCCAACCAAAGGTTGACAACCCCTGTAATCGAAGCAAGAAAATTATCAGTCACTGTTGCGCAGCTGCACCACTCATTACGTCCACCGGATGCTGAGCACAGAGACCATCACGTCCACATGACGCACCTTTTGGAAAGCTTTTAATGGCTCCCAAAACAGCACGAGAGTCCACAGTAATTGGGTCAGCCAAAATAGCGTCATCGGGGATATCAGGTTGAGGAGTGGAGGGGTGATTATCTAGCAAATCAAGATATGTTTGCTCACAGCGTGGAGCCAAAACAGAAAAGGAAAGCACTCGTATAGCCGCTGCAAAGCACTCGAAGGGGTGTTTATATTATTTTATAATATTTTATTAAATCTAATAAAATTTCTTTTTTGATGCAAAAAGCTGATATTTTTTTAATGCAAAAACGGGCCCCTAGCTCACCTGTTCATCCCCGTTCCCCAAAGTTTAATGCTCTCCAGGAGGTCACAGGTTCGAGTCCCCAATGGCGTAATATTGCAGGAATTAACATGGAAGGTAGTGTTAGTTTTCCCCCCTTGTGACAAAATCTAAGCCCCCTTCCCGCCGTTTCAGCCCCCTTGATTAGGTTATCCATGAGGCTCGCTGGTAGATCAGCACAGCAACCTGTTCAATTAATGTAATAGTATGTCGTTGAAGCTTAACTTGTTAGGCTTCCAACTAGTTTCATGTAATAATATAAAAATAAAATATCCACATATTTCCATATTTATAAAGTCTAATTGGATGTCACACCGTAAAAGTGAAGAAATGGAGTACTAATCATATATTGAAGAGAAGTGCTACACGTACCGCGTGTTTCTCCCGCACTTTCTCCCGAGGGGCAAATCCAACGGTATCTTTAACTTTCTCTGCATTGGGACAATGTAGTCAATATCGGCCGTATCGGCCGATATATCGGGGATATTTCGGATATCGGCCCAGAACGATACGATAAGAAGGATATCGGGGATACGATATTCGTCCGATAATATCGGCCGTATCGGTCGAATATCGGCCGTTTCGGTCGAATATCGGCCGTATCGGTCGATACGAAATTTTCCTACATTTCCCGATATGAGACGGTATTGGTCGTTTTCTATAAAGTTTAAGGGTAATTTTGGCGAAGAAAGTCTTCCAGGTGGTAGTAGAGGTGCATGTAGCTCTCGAAGTAAGTTACTAAAGTTACTCTTTTGTTTTTTTGATGAAATTGTTGTTATCTATTATATCTTATCCGAAAATGTGTGGAGAAAATGTTTAATATAAAATTATAGTCTCTAAATTTAGAACCGATATTTCAACGATAATATCCCCGATATAAAATTGTACCAGTGTATCGGTCCCAGCCGAAATGAACCGATATCCGATATTAACTACATTGATTGGGATTATAGCCGTGTAAAATGGGTCCCTTTTTCTATTTCTTGCGGGATTTTGTGCGGGAGGAAACATCGTCAATCTATCATTTTCCTATATTGAATGATTGTGCCGACATAATGGAAACCCTTTTATAGGATGAGAATAAATTATATCTCTGGTAGACGTTTTGGTAGTTTTTTCTTCTAATATATTCTGAAAAAGTTTTTCACGATCCATAAAAGGAATGCCATTATGATACCATTCTCAGGATTTACTTAAGGAATAATCATTGACAACCGCGGAATAACGGATCTTGAAATATTATGATGAATAATAAGTAAACCAAGCACAAACAACCATAATAGTACGAAAAAGATAAAAATCAATTCACAAGACACAAGATTTATAGTGGTTCGACCAATACATACAACTTGTATATATTGTCTATGTCCACTTTGAGTCGCACCAACTCAAATCCACTATGAATAAAAACGATTACAACGTTGTGTCCCAGCAAACCCTTGGTTACACCGCAAAAATTACCCGAGACGATAACCTTGTCTCTTGTTCCTCACCAATATGCTTTCACAACGAAACCCTAGCTTTAGCCTTAAAAGCTATACAAAAAATCTCTCACCGATCTCTTAATCGTTTTCTACACAATGCACAAATTCTACAAGGCCTAACTACCTATTTATATAGATTACAAACTTAGCCAGCAAGAATTCTAACCGGTTTAGGAAACCCCTTCCCTAATTAACCACGACTAACTTTAGGAAATAATTAATTAGTCTTCAATAACTAACATTCTCCCACTTTGAAGACTTATTGATTGTCTTCCATTCTTCAACTTTGGATCGACGGTGCTAATACATCTTCCTTGTTAGTGTGGCTCCCCTCTCAGATCCTCATTATGATAGACCAACTAAAGCCTTGCAGAGATTTAGCTTGTCCGATATAACTCCATTGGTAAACATATCCGCCGGATTCGTCGAACCAACAATCTTCTCGAGCTTCAACTCTCCTTCTTCTAAGAGATCCCGAATGAAATGATAACGAATATCTATATGCTTCGTCCTAGCATGATAGGCTGAGTTCTTGGATAAATGTATAGCACTTTGACTGTCGCTAAACTGAACATTATCTCCTTGTTCCTTGCCCAACTCAGCTAATAATCCTTGTAACCAAATCATCTCCTTGCTCGCTTCCTTCACCGCTACGTACTCCGCTTCCGTAGTAGACAATGTCACCAACTTATGTAACCTTGAGTTCCAACTCATTGCGGATGACCCCATAGTATAAACATAACGGGTCGTACTTCGCCTTTTATCTACATCACCTGCGAAGTCTGCATCCACATAACCCCTCAAAATGGAACCACCTTTTCCATAGCACAATGGTACGTTTGTGTTACCTCTCAAATACCTGGGAATCCACTTCACAGCTTCCCAATGTTGTTTTCCTGGGTTGCTTGCATATCTACTCACTACTCCCACTGCATGTGCAATATCCGGTCTCGTGCACACCATAGCATACATTAAACTCCCAATAGCCGAAGAATATGGTACGTTAGTCCTTTTCTTCATATGTCTTCGCACACTGCATACTTGAAAGACGAATTTGACTTCCAAGTGGAGAATTAACTGGTTTAACATTCTCCATATTGAATCTTTTCAACACTCTTTCAATATATTCAGCCTGACTAAGCATAAGTACACTCTTAGCTCTGTCTCTTATGATCCCCATACCAAGAATCTTCTTTGCTTCACCAAGATCTTTCATACCAAACTCACTTGCTAATTGTTTCTTCAAATTCTCAACTTCTTGTAGAGATGTTCCGGAAACCAACATATCATCCACATACAGTAGTAGTAGTAATATGATGTAGTCAGAACCATTCCTTTTGAAGTAACAACAATGATCTATATTACATCGTGAGTAACCACTTCTATACATGAAGTTATCAAACTTCTTGTACCACTGTCTCGGGGCTTGTTTTAAACCATACAAACTCTTCTTTAGATTACACTCCATCTCTTCCTTGCCTTTTACTATGAATCCTTCTGTATGCTTCATGTAAATTTCTTTATATAGGTCACCATGAAGAAAAGTTGTCTTTACATCCAACTGTTCAAGGTAGAGATCTTCAGAAGCCACTAGACTTAACACTACTCGAATAGTAGTCATCTTCACAACTGGAGAAAATATCTCGTTGTAATCAACACCAGGTTTTTGCTGGAAACCTTTCACAACCAACCTCGCCTTGTAGCGAATTTCTCCATTTGCTTCAGATTTCATCCGATAAACCCACTTGTTATGCAACGCCTTCTTACCTCTTGGTAATTTTACTAACACCCAAGTGCCATTCTCATCAAGCGAATTTATCTCATCCTCCATAACAAGTTTCCACTTGCCTGAATCATCAGCCGCTAGTGCTTCCTTAATATCTTCAGTTTCGCCTTCATCCGTAAGTAATAGATAATCCAAAGCATAACTTGGGTTTGGTTTAGGAGTTCGTGACGATCTTTGTACTTCTTGTGAAACTGTAGGAATAACTCCTACTACAGTAGAAGTATCTTCAAATTGTACTTCTCTTCCATCAACAACATCATGCTCTTCTTGTTCCACACTTCTTCCAGAAACATCATCAACATCGATATACAACTCCTTATCAACGTTGCTTGACCTGAAATCTTCAACTTGTGTTGTATTACTGTCCTTGTACAACTCATTCTCATTAAAAGTGACATCTCTACTTCTAATAACTTTGTGACCCTCATAGTCCCAAAGTTTATACCCAAAAGCGTCAATTCCATAACCAAGGAATATACACTTCTTTGTTTGAGCATCTATCTTAGACCTCTCACCGGGACTAAGATGAACATAACCAACACAACCAAAAACTTTAAAATAGGAAAGATTTACCATTTTGCCAGTCCAAACCTCCTCTGGTATCTTCATATCTAATGGACTACTAGGTGTCATGTTAATTAGATAAGCAGCCGTCTCTGTTGCATGTTACCAGAAGGTCTCGGGCAAACCAAACTGCAACCTCATGAACCTTTCACGCGCATTCAACGCCCATTTCATACGTTCTGCTACTCCATTCTCCCATGGTGTCCTTGGAACTGTCCTCTCCAAACGAATTTCATTTGTATCACATAACTGTAAGAATTCATTTTTGTCATACTCACCACCATTGTATGACCTTAGACACTTCAACTTCATACCAGTTTCTGTTTCAACCAAAGCTTTCCACTTCTTAAACACTTCATACACCTCGAACTTATTCTTCATGAAGTAAAGCCACACCTTCCTTGAGTGATCATCAATAAAGGTGACATAATACTGGAACCCGCTGAGAGATGCAATATTAATTGGTCCCCATACATCCGTGTGAACCAAATCAAGTTTTGCACTTCTCAAGTCTCTTCATCCTCTGCTGAAACTAACTCGTTTTTGTTTTCCAAGAACACAGTCTTCACAAAAACTCATATTGACAGACTTCACCTTAGGTAGATATCCTCCCGAACATAGAATCTTCATGTTCTTCTCACTCATGTTCCCTAATCTTCTATGCCATAAGTTAGTGTCTTCACCACAACTAGCCACTGGTGAAGTAGTTCCATCTGAAGTCCGATATAGAGTACCGACTCTAACTCCACGAGCTAACACCGTAACCCTTTTCTTTACTTTCCAATTGTGTTTCGTTAACACAACTTCACAGTCATCATCACTAACTTTGCCCACAGACACCAAGTTCTTCTTCAAATTTGGAACGTGTCGTACATCCTTCAATTTCCATGTCGAACCATTGACTTTCAAGATCACATCACCCAAAACGATGATGTCGCATGCTTCACCGTCACCCAAGAATACTTGGTCATAGTATCCTTCTTTATAAGAGATCATAATACTCTTATCACCTGTTGCATGGAAAGAAGCTCCCGAGTCTATAATCCAAGACTCATCTTGCTTGTCCTCATATAGTAATAGAAAACCTTCCGTAATCATCTTCTTGTTATCAACAAGGACCTTCACCGGTTCCGCAGCTGCAACTACGTTGACCTCTTCTTGATTACCTTGTTTTCCACCATTAATAGCACCTTTGTTTTCCGGACAATCATGCTTGAAGTGTCCTACTTTCTTACACGCCTAACACCTCTAGTCCGGGATTGAGATCTCCCCCTAGATTTCCCTCTAGACTTCCATCTGGATTTGTTGTTGTTGTTCCTATTTGAACTCCTGCCTCTAACTTCTTCTTGCAAACTTAAGTCCGAGCTTGAAGTATTAGAACCATAACCTTGTTCTATTCTTCTTTCCTCTTCGGCAATTAACCTTTTTTTCACATCATCAAGCTTCAACCTGCGGAATTGCTAATGGTTGTCCTTGCAGTCTCCCAACTCTTTGGTAACGAGGACAACAACCCTAAAGCTTGAACTTCATTATCAAAAGTAATACTAACTTTTGAAAGCTGGGAAATAATTGATTTAAACTTCCCAAGATGTGCTGAAATCGCTTCGCCTTCTTGCATCTTCAGATTAAATAATTGTTCACACAACATAATCTTCCCCGAGGCTGATGACTTTTGATACAACTTTTCAAGTTTATCCATAAGATCCTTCGTACTAGTTTCCTCTTGTACGTTATTATAGACTTTCTCCGTTAGACATCTACGGATCACGGCTACACACTTGTGATCAAGAGTTGTCCATTCATCGTCTTTGCGTGCTCCCTTTTTAACAACTCCACCCAAAGGATCAGCACTGTCTTTCTCATATAGGTAGTCTTCCATCTGAGACTTCCAAAACGCAAAGTTCTTCCATTAAAAACTTTAACCCTAGCTATCGTACTTTCGATATTGTCACCCATAACTCCCACTCCAATCATACTACGATAAACCCTAAAGCTCTAACCCGAGCTCTGATACCAGTTGTCAGGATTTACTTAGGGAATAATCACTGACAACCGCAGAATAACGGATCTTGAGATATTATAATGAAAATAAGTAAACCAAGCACAAGCAACCATAATAATACGAGAAAGATAAATCAACTCACAAAACACAAGATTTATAGTGGTTCGACCAATACATACAACTTGTATATATTGTCTATGTCCACTTTGAGCCGCACCAACTCAAATCCACTATGAAGAAAAATGATTACAACGTCGTGTGAATCCCAGCAAACCCTTGGTTACACCGCAACAATTTCCCGAGACGATAACCTTGTCTCTTGTTCCTAACCAATATGCTTTCACAACGAAACCCTAGCTTTAGCCCTAAAAGCTATACAAGAAATCTCTCACCGATCTCTTAATCGTTTTCTACACAAGGCCTAACTACCTATTTATATAGGTTACAAACTTGGCCACCAAGAATTCTAACCGGTTTAGGAAACCCCTTCCCTAAATAACCACGTCTAACTTTAAAAAATAATTAATTAATCTTCATTAACTAACAACCATTCCATATAAGATAAACAGATCCGGCTGTCAAATGATATCCACGCTTGTCTTGGTATCATCCCATATGAATTGTGAAGTTTCTAGGTTAATTATAAAGAGGAAAATATAAGTATCACACATGTGTGCTTGAGATTTTCCATATAAGATAAGTATTCTTATGAGAAATCGAATTGGCAATGAAAATCTGATGAGTGTTTCACCAAGTGTGCTTGAGATTTTTTACTGTGAAACCCTTAGAGATCAAAAGTACGTAGTCAACTTAACAATGTCGTACTAGAATGTATGTAAACTGTTACCGTCAGACGTTAGCTACCAACTGTTGTGGCGTGAGTAGTACAACCAATGATTACAATGTATTAGCTAGCACGTTTAAATTTGATCAACAAAGACACGGATTGCTAATGTAGCTCAGAGAATATTTTGTTTTCTTCATCCATAAAAAGATAATAAGATCCTTTCATCGTTTTTCTAAGAAACGAGTTGTAAGCCATTTTTTTTTTGCTTAACGATGAAATGAAGATCTAATTTACAAACCTCACAAAAAGTAATCACATTAAGGAAGTGCCATCATAAAACGCTTACTAATTACAAAAGATGGTGTATTCTATGTACACTCCACTCATGTCCAACTTGTTCAACGGAAAAACTACTTTCCCACCATGTATATGCATTTAAAACTTTCGGCCAATACCCCAGCAGATGCCAATCTGCCATCGTGTAGGCCAACTTACATGAAATTGTCCAACTATTCATTGAAGATGAAGAAATCTCTTAAGTGGCATTTGTATAATTAACGGTGGTGGACATCTGAAAAACAACCTTTCATAGACCATCGCTGTATTAGCGGGGGATTTAATTAACACAATTATGAACAAGGGCCGCATTACTGTTAAAAATCAGTGTCAAAAAAGAAATAAATACATACGTCGAAATCATTGAGTTGCCATACTTTGACACCCATATTTTTAGACTCGATGCAACGGAAACTGATGATGGACATGCGAAAAACAACCATTGGGGGACATTATTGTTAAAAATCAGTGTCAAATAAATACATACGTCTATTCCAGCCGAGTAGCTACATCTTTTGCACCAATTCTCTCGTGTGTCTTCCGATTAGATGTTTCTAACTACAAAGTTTTACTGGATTTAGCAGGAATGCTTTTGTTCCGAGTCAATACAGCAAAAAGCAACGGGGGACATGCATGTAAACAACAACCTTTCATGACCATCGCTATATGAACAAGGGCGGGATTATTGTTAAAGATCAGTGTCAAATTAAATACATACGTCAATTCACTTTAGTGTACTATTACCACGGATTCTTTGTACCTGATTTAACCAGAGTATTTTTGTTCCTAGTTGACAAAACGACAAACGACAGTGAAATGTGGGAAAAACAACAGTTCATAGACCCTACGTATTAACATGTTTTAAATTAAAACTGTACTCTTAAAGATCAGTGTCAAATAAATATATACGCCAATTCAGTCGAGTTGCTATAGCAGTGCCCCCGATTTTTTCTAACTATAGTGTTTTACTTAACAGGAATGTTTTCGTTCTTAGTCGAAGCAACACTAAAACAACATTATCATTGTCAAAGAAAATACATACCCAAATAAATTGAGTTGCTACAGGTTTTCCACTGATGCTCTCTACAATTACCAAGCCTTACTTAATTTAGCAGAAACATTTTCCTTGCTAGTCGACACAATAAAAAACAATGGCGGCCACTCCAAGTTTTCAGGACCATCATCGTATCAAGGTGTTTCAACTATGGTAACTATGAACAAGAGCTGCACTGTCGATTAAATTAATATCATTGTCAAATAAAATTAATACGTCAATTCAATTGAGTTGATACGGCTTTAGCACCGATTCTGTGGCATTTAATTAATTGATAGTGTCGGTGAGGACAAAGTTTTACTGGATCCAGAGCTTTATTCCGAGTTGATAAAGTAGGAAATGATAGATTTGCGGAGAACTACTTTTGCATGGATCACCATTCACCACCACCGTATCAACGTGTTTTCATTAGAGCAATTACGAACAAGGGCAACATTAGTTTTTAAGATGATTGTTTCTTAAATGAAATGAAAATTGTTAAGGATCGAGCAAGAGAGAGGAGAGCATAAACGCGCGGAAGTAATAGACTACATTGATAATAATCTTGGTGTATTAATTCTCATGGCTTAATAGCCTATTTATATTGTTCACAAACTTGACGACCACTCAAGATACTTTCCTAACTAAGATCAAACTCTAAACATAGAACACTTTCCTAATATAACTCTCACAACTCTCCTAAATATAGTCTTTCCTATATTATTTCCTAATACCCTCCCTCAAGATGGAGCATGTAGATCACGAATGCCCATCTTGGACCAAAGAAATTTAACTTCGTTATTTATTTTTTTTCCAACGCTTTTGCGGAAAAAAAATCTTCAGATCATAGTTTAAGGACATTTCGGCCCTCTTCGTAGTTTAAGGACATTTCGGTCCCCTTCGTAGTTTAAGGACATTACGGTCCCCTCTTTGCAGTTTAAGGACATTTTGGTCCCATCTTCGGAAGAATACTTCTTGTACTCTTGTTTTCTTGGTTTCTTCGATAGAATACTTTTTGTACTCTCTCGACAACTCATAGGATTTTAACCTACTATTGTTGTTCTTTTTCTCATCACCTCTTGGTGATTGGTTTTTTTTTTTTTTTTCACAACATGAATGTTGTTTCTTCTTCTCTCTTGTTCCAGTCACGCACTTCTCGTGAAACCTTCACATTTCTTTGTTCTTCAAGATTCTCTCACAATCTTGTCGTCTTTACAAAGTCTGCCACACTTTGTAGGATCTCTAAGTTTCTGCCACAAACTCTTCAACCACACTTCACTCACAATCTTGTCGTCTTTACAAAGTCTGCCACACTTTGTAGGATCTCTAAGTTTCTGCCACAAACTCTTCAGCCACACTTCACTTCTTCCAACATGTTGAACAGCTTTCTGCAACACCTCTAACAGAAACTATCACACTTCTTCTGTTACGCTTCTATAACGATTCTTCTTAACTGTGACATCCTTTAGTCACACTACTTGTTCATCTGTAACAATTCTGTAACTGTGATTGTTCTTTGTAACACATCACGTACTGTTACTGACTTGCAATAACACTTCCTCACTGTAACACTGACCTGAACAAGGAATCTAGTTTCTTGTTCATCTCAAAATCCTTATTGGTTCTTCACTGTCACCTCTTAATCCTCTCAGTTAATCAACTCATAGATCTCCGACTAGGATCAACCTCTTCCCTAATCATTGTAGAATTTTACTTGCTATTCGTCTGCTATTCTCGGCCTCGGCCTTGTTCTCATTCGCAACTATATCTCATCTTTCAACAATGGCAGCAGATCATACATCTCAATATTACTCACCGCCATGAATCACACTGGAAGAAACAACTCCATCTTCAGTGGAGCACCCATTCTCGAGCTGTCCATCTCCAGCTGATCACGATAACTCCCAACAATCACCGATCATCATCAAAACTGCCATTAATGACAGTTACGTAGCGATTCCTTCACTGGCATCATCTACAACAGCAGCAAAGCCAAGGTCGAGTTATCCATCTCTGCCATTCGAGTTCCATTCAACTGCATGTTCTCGAGTTCTCATCACTGCTCACAACTCCAGCCAGCAATCAAGTACTCCCATGTTGTATGAACTGAAGACGAAGAGTCTCTCTTATTCAATTTTTTTTTTTCGTTAACTCATTACCTAAACCCTAACAGCGGGATCGATTTCGTCACCTTTATTGACTGCAACACACAACATCAGTTAAGCACGTCAACGGAAGAAGACTCCAATTAACGACAACAGATTCCATGACTTGCTTCTTGTCTTATGGTTCATGGGATAACCCTAACCCTCACGACACAACTAACTCATCTCAGTTTTCTTGTTATATCAACAGCAATCACCACCTTCCATCAAAGGAATTCAATGGCATCAAGCTAGTTTCAGTCCCTGTTTCACCATCTGAGATGCATCTCTTCGGCTCAATTACGCACACCAACACGACTTTAACAAGTCTTCTTTTGCAACCTTATCGTCCAGGAAAAACTCAACTACGAACATCAGCAACTTTTTTTTTTTTTTAATCTAAAAACCCTAAAAACATCATAACTTGAAACAAAAACTACGTACCATCAATTCTCTTTAACTCTTTCTCCTTCTCCTTCTCCTCTCTCTTCCTCTCACCTCGCTCTGATACCATGTTAAGGATCGAGCAAGAGAGAGGAGAGCATAAACGCGCGGAAGTAATAGACTACATTGATAATAATCTTGGTGTATTAATTCTCATGGCTTAATAGCCTATTTATATTGTTCACAAACTTGACGACCACTCAAGATACTTTCCTAACTAAGATCAAACTCTAAACATAGAACACTTTCCTAATATAACTCTCACAACTCTCTTAAATATAGTCTTTCCTATATTATTTCCTAATAAAAATACATACGTCAATTCAATTGAGTAGACCCTATGTGTTAACGGAAAATGGGTCATTTGTCCAAATATTTTTAAAACATGATTCTAATGGACGAATAAAAATTAGTACCGGTGAAATGAACACCAAAAAAATAGCAAGAATGAAATTGGATTCATCCTGGCTTAAACTTAAAAAATAGCGAGGATGAAACTGGATGCATCCTGGCTTAAACTTAAAAAATAGCGAGGATGAAACTGGATGCATCCTGATGTGAATTAAACATAAGAAAAAGTATTTGAAAATGGGTAGGATGAAACTGTTTACATCCTGACAAATTTTACATTCTCGTCCTTTTAAACAATATCAAATTTTACATATTTTTTTCACCCAGAAATTGTCGTTATTGGGTTAATTTACCAATTTTGTGATGTGTTAAAGTTTTTAAATTGTGGAATTATGAACAAAGGCCACAATAATGTTAAAAATCAGTGTCAAGCAAAATACGTACGTACGTCAACTCAATTGAGTTGCTACAGATTTAGCTTTGACACCGATTCTCTCATGTGGCTTTTGATTCATAGTGTTTCTAGCTACAAAGTGTAAATGGATTTCACGGAGCTGCTTTCATTCCGAGTCGACAAAACAGAAAAAGATGGTGATGGTGATGGACATGAACAAGAAACAACCTCTCATGCACGTCGGTCACCGGATTAACGTGAATTCATTAGGGCAGCTGTAAATCAGGACCCCATTTGTTAGAAGCTAAACACCAGTGTCAAATACATCAATTCATTTAGGCTGCTATAGCTTTGGCCCCAATTCTTTTACGTGGATTTTAATTCATAATGCTTATAATCGAACTATCACATAGTTAAACTACATATAAAGCAGGAATGTTACGTTCCAAGTCTATAAAAGTAGGACAACGAAGGTGGACATACGAAAAACAACCTTTCATAAACCATTACTGTATTAACGTGTTCATTAGGGCAGCTGCGAATGAACGATGGGCCAGTTGAAGTTAAAGGATTGGTGTCTAGTATCTACGGGTTCACAACTGCATCTTTAATGGGCAAAGCCTAGGATGAAGGGAGCATTATAAACTAAAGAAAGAAGATAATCGGGTACTTACCACTTATCAGTACGAGTAGTAGTATTGAGATCAATGAGATGTGAACCAACGTGTCTAAGTTCTCTTGGTAAATAAATCCAAAGTCCTATTATAACGGGTCATTTCACAGTTTTAATTCTAAACGTGTTTTGCCACTTGTTAGCCACTTTCACACCAGTGTCAAGTACGGCAATTCATTTATGTTGCTATAGCTTTGGCACCAACTATTTTACCTGAAAATGGGTCATTTGTCCAAATATATTTAAAACATGGTTCAAATGAACGAGTAAAAATTTGTATGGGTGAAATGTACACCAAAAAAATAGCAAGGATGAAACTGGATTCATCCTGACTTAAACTTAAAAAATAGCAATGATGAAACTGGATGCATCCTGATGTAAATTAAAAATAAGAAAAAGTATTTGAAAATGGTTAGGATGAAACTGTTTACATCTTGGCTATTTTAAATTTTTGTCCATTTAAACAGTATCAAAATCTTAATGTTCTTTTCACCCAGAAATTGTTGATTTTGGTCATTTTAACCAATTTTGTGTTATTTTCCCGCAAGAACGTTTCATTCCAAGTCTATACAATTGAAAACGATGGCGGACGACATAGAGGTGTAAATTGGGACGGGCCAGCACGTTTATGGCACAGCATAGCACGTTAAAATTCCAGCACAACACGGCGCATCAAGTGACCGGCCCAGCACGGGCACAACACGTTTGTTTAATGTGCTATGTTGTGCCAGACAAATAGGCACATCGATTGTAGTTACCAAAGTATAAGCCGACACGTGGCCATAGGAAGGCGCGAGAATCTGGTGGAAAGATCTTACTTCAAGCCCTGAGATTCGTCGTCAGGGACTTGTCAAATCAAGTTAGAATTATCCTTATCCACGTGACAGCGAAGTAAAGTTTGGGACGAGGTAACTCGCCAAAGGGGACGTAGAACGTGAAAGGAATCAGATGTCCATTACGAAATGACCACGAAATAATGTGACTTGGCTTGGAAGAAAAGCTATCCCCACGAAGTAGATGAATTATCGAGCAAGAAATGGGACAGGTGTCCCGACAAGACCACGTGAAGTCATCGAAAGGTGGGGAAAAACTTTATGTTATATGCTTCAGGCGAAGCATTAAGTAACCTCAGCGAGATGATATGAGTTGTATACCACTAGGGTTGCTTAGGCCTATAAATAGAGACCTTTGGACAATGTAAAGGGAGAGATCTTTTGGAGAGGGAAAGGTCTAGCATAGGAGAGAGCGAGAGTTAGGGTTTCCTTGTAATTCATAGGCTGAGAGAAGGGATTAGGGTTTCCTTGTAACCCACGAGTGTAACTTATATTTTGCTTGAGATTAATAAATAAGTTTAAGTTCTAGTGTTTATTATGTCTTAGATCTTGCATATTCTCCATTTGGGTGTGTTGCTGGATTTCCAGTAACTACATTTTGACGCTAGAATCAGGGACTGAACCTGTGACTATTGAAGATTGGGGATATATCCTTGTCTAAAGAGCAGGGAGAGAAGTTGAGGTTGCACCAAAGAGGTGGAAACCAGAGATCTGAGGATTAAGCGGAAAGACTAGCAAAGAGGTGGGTACAAGGACGAATTTCGGAACGAGGTAAACGATGAAGAGAAAGGTGAGGCAAACGAAATCACAAACGGTGTTGAGAAGGAGTAAACGATTGGAGGCTCGGGATTAGAAGGTGAAGAACGATATATTGGTAAAGGACGAAAGACGAAGGACCATGATACAAGGGAAACGCAGATCGAAAGTGAAATCCAGGACTGTGGAGAAACCTGGTCGGATTGTGAAAGCCGGGACTACCGCGGAAAAAGAAATGAACCAACAAAAGGCGGAGGCAAACGATAACGAGGAGGATGAGGTATCGGAAGAACTGGGTGAAACCCCTAATCAGTAGGAAGATGACCAGATGATGCATGAGGAACGTGAACGAGAAACGACTGAGGAGGCCATGTGGGAAGGAAACAATGAAACGGAGGAAACCACGACGTTATCTCAAAGGCATATCCGGAACGAAAGAAATCAGGAGATATATGAACAAGGGGTGATGGAGATGCTAGAAGGGTATCATAGATAAAGATACTTAAGGAGGTTGTTAGAAGAGGCGAGATGGGAAAATCGCGAGCTAAGGTATGAGGAAGAGTGGAAACGAGAGGAGGAAAGCAAACGCGTCAAAACAGAAGTAAACATTGATGAAATAAGAAGGAGAACCATAGATCACGAGATCTTATGCGAGCTACGAAGCTTAAAGACGCAAGTTGGAAGTTCACAAAAAGGCAACGAGGAAAGGGGAAGATCCAGACGAAAAGATCCACGAGGAGATGGAGGAAGGAGGCATAAGCTGAAAAACAAAGGGAAGATCGGACAAGAATCGACGGCCTGGACGGAGTTAAAACTTCCAGAACTTAACACAACTTTGGAGAAGGTATGGTAGGAGGTGATATTAACCGAAGAGATAGCAGCACCACTAAATCTGGGGAGAGAACTAGTCCCGGGAAGCAAGAGTCATGAATTTTGCAGGTATCATCGTTTTCACAGACACCATACCAACAGTTGCAGGAGTGTGTGTAAGGAAGATCATACACCGGCTTATCAAACGAGGGAAACTCGCGCACTACATTGATCGAAAGGAGACATCGATGATTAGTTGTCACAACAAGCAAGCAAAGGAAAGCCGATAAAGGAGACGATTAGGCTGTAATTTCATAGCGCATTCTAGGGAAAGTTTCCAAGATTTTGAAGATAATGTACTCTCAAGAGTGTACAAGGTGGATCGCAAAGGTAATGAGATAATGAACTCCCCGAAGGAAGAACCATTAGAAGGCTGGAAAAAGAGAGAAATATCCTTTTCAGCGAATGACGTGCCAGAAGGAGAAATCCAGCATATGAATTCACTAGTCGTTATCCTAGATGTGTCCTAGATTGCATCCCAAGAAAGGGGTCAGCAAAATAAGGAGATGACTTGGGAGGTGGACAAAGTCTTGATAGACATGGGAAGCTCAGTAGATGTCCTCTTTTACCATAACTTTAGAGCTCTGGGGTATGACGATTCTGACTTGTTACCTTTTGCGTATACGTTGTACGGATTCAATGGAGTGGCGACAAGGCCAAAAGGTGAGATATGCTTGAAAATATTAGCGGGAGAGTTGGAAACAAAGGTTACTCTATGTGTGGTAGATGTGGAGTCGCCATATAACGCTCTTATAGGTAGACCATGGGTGAATGGAATAAAATGAGTTTCCTCCACTTATCACCAAATGATACGGTTCCCAATACCAAGTGGAATCGGCGAAATACGAGGAAGCAGGGAAGAATCCGAGAACTGCAACAAGAAAGATGTTGATATTTACGAGAGTAATGTAAAAAGGAAGAAGGAATGAAATAGGAAGGCACTGGATCTGAAGAAGGATGACGACTTACGGGTATACCTGGCAAAGGCTAAAGAAGGGTGGGCAATACCTAGCGAGGTATCAGAAAAGGAGAGAGCACCCGCGAATCCCATAAAAGAACCAACCCCGTTGAGAGAGCCAACCTTGAATTTCACCGCAGTCGAACCGACTAAAGATATAAATCTAGGAACGGAAGACGAACCAAAAATCAAAAAAATAGGGACGAAAATGGAGGAGGAACAAGAAAGAAGGTTGGTGGAACTATTAACAAAATATGGAGACATATTTGCGTGGAGTATGGAGGAAATGCCAGGCATTGATACACGTGTTGCGTGCCATCGATTGAAATTAGACCCAACAATCAAGCCAGTAAGACAACGGATAAGGAAGATAGCGACTACCTATCATGAGCAAATTGACAAGGAATTTCAGAAGATGATGAAGGAAGGCATCATAAAGCCGGAGAAATATCCAGACTGGATTGCGAATATGGTAATTGTACCGAAGAAGAACAATGGCATAAGAATCTGTATTGATTTCAGTGATCTAAATACCGCTTGTCCCAAGGATAGTTTCCCTTTACCAAATATCCCTCAGATGGTGGAAGCAGCGTCCGGGTACAAAAGGTTATCATCCTTGGATGGGTATTGCGGATACAATAAAATACCTTTGGACGAGGAAGACCAGGAGCACACGGCATTCTTCGCTCCTAGGGGGATGTACTGCTACACGAGAATGCCATTTGGATTGAAAAATGCAGGGGCTACATACCAGCGAATGGTGAAGAAGGTATTCGCAAAATGGGTACACACAACGTTGGAAGTATATGTAGACGACATGTTGGTCAAAACCAAAGACTCCGGAGATTATGTGGAAGACCTGAAAGAGATCTTCGATCAGATGAGGAGATACAAGACGAAAGTCAATCCGTTGAAGTGCATTTTCGGGGTAGAATCAGCAAAGTTCTTAGGCCATATAGTTTCACGAAATAGCATAGAGGTGGACCCTACAAAGGTACAGGCGATACTATAAATGCCATCACCAGCTACCGTGGAAGATGTGCAAAAGTTAAATGGCAGCTCGAGGCACTGGGAAGGTTCATCTCGCGGTCATCTGATAAATGTAAACACTTCTTTGACATTTTAAATAAGGGAGCAAAATTCGCGTGGACAAAAGAATGTGAAGAAGCTCTGAAGGGCATAAAAGAACACCTAATCAAGTTATCACTCCTGCAAAAGCTGGAACCAGGGGAGGAGCTGTTTCTCTGTCTCGCATCCACACCCAATGCTCTTAGTGCAGTCCTACTCAGGAACGATGGAGGAGTGGAAAAACCCATATTCTACGTAAGTAAAACCTTGAATTCTGCAGAAAGAAATTACCCTAAGATAGAAAAATTTATATTGGCTTTATTCTATGCATCACGAAAATTGCGGACTTATTTCCAAACCCACAAAATCAAATTCCTCACAAGGATACCGATAGAGTCAGTCTTGAAGCATTCCCAAGTTGGGAGAGTAGAGAGATGAAACACTCACATCAACCACTTCGGGCTGAAGTACGAAGTACAGACTTCGACGAAGTCGCATATAATAGCAGAGTTTCTCGCTGGATTTCCTTTGGAAGAAGATGGGAGTGCGGAAGACATGATGGAGACGGACGAAAGCCGGCCGGACCCAAGGGATCTGTTAAATAAAAGTCATCCCAGGAGATGGGAAATCTTCGTTGATGGGGCGTCTAATAGCTGTAGAGGGGTGTAGGAATAATATTCACCTCGCCTGCAAGCGAGCGAATAGTATTTTGTTTTCGTCTGTATTACAAAGTCACGAATAACAAAACCGAGTATGAGGCAGTAACACAGGCTCTGAGAATTACAATAGAAATGGAATTGGATGAAGTACGAATTACTAGTGACTCACAACTAGTAGTTCTTCAGATTGAAGGAGTGTATAATACAGTCGATCTAGTGATGAAGAATTATCAGCAGCTCGTGCAAGACTATTCGACGAAAATACGAATTATCGTATGGAGAAACATAAATAGAGATAACAATCTACATGAAGATGCATTATCCTTCATAGCTTCCATGATTGAGAATCCAAAAATCGGGCATATTGTGATTCAGCGGTTGATGCAGCCGTCAGTAAGCAGAGAAGAAAGAGAACTTCAGGTAATGACGGTAGAAGGGGAGAACTCAATAATGAACAAAGAGGATTTGAGAACACCCATCTACAACTACTTGATGAAAGGAGACTTTCCATGAGATAGACAAGAGGCAAACAAAATCAAAAGAAAATCCACGAATTATGAGGTGCGAGAAGGGATCCTTTATAGGCGATCATTCTAGGGTCCACTGATGAGGTGCTTGTCGCAGGAGGAATGGATTAAAATTATGAAATCAATTCATATGGGGACGCTGGAAACCACAGCGGAACTAGATCACTAGCTTATAAGACCCGAACACAGGGTTACTTTTGGCCCTACATGCATAAAGATGCGAAAGACATGTCTACGAGGTGTGAGGCGTGTCAAAGGTTCGGAAAAAGGATACATGCACCAGCCACAAGCTTGCACTCAGTATTGAGCATGTGGCCATTCGCCATGTGGGGAATAGATATCGTGGGGCCCTTTGTCACGGGGACGAAGCAAATAAGGTACTTGATTGTAGCAACATACTACTTCACAAAGTGGGTGGAGGCAAAGGATGTCGAAAATACAAAAGACGGGGATATATACGATTTTATCCTTGAACACATCATTTGTATATTTGGTATACCAGTCCTGATTGTTTCAGACAATGGAAAGCAGTTCGAAGGGAAGAATGTGAAGATGTTGTTCAACGCCTTTAAGATTCAATCCGGGAAATCTACTCCATTATATCCCCAGAGTAATGGGCAGGCATATGATACAAATAAAACGGTGGCCTCCACGTTGAAAAAAAAGCTAGAAGGGCATCATAAAGGATGATGTGAGCAGATCCCGAACGTACTATGGTCATATAGAACCACAATGCAAGAAGCAACATGAGTATCACCGTTCTGTTTAACGTACGAAGCAGAGGCAATGCTACCAGCAGAATCCATCCTGCCCACAACAAGGAGAGAGGCATGGGAAAAAGGGTTAAACATGGACTTAATTCGTGCAAAATTGGACGATCTCGAGGAAAATAGAGACATTGCGTTAAAGCATATGACGAACTACCACCGGAGGCTGTCGAGAGAATATGATAAAAGGGTAAAACCGAGAAGCTTCGTCCCGGGAGAGATGGTGCTACGAGAAATACCACCTTATCAGCGAGGACCAGGAGGAAATATAGAACCCACTTGGGAGGGTCCATACATCGTAAAGAGGGTGGTTGGAAATGGGGAATATTAGCAGACTGCGAAGGGAAGGATACTGACGAAGAAGGGAAGATAATTTACGGTGAAGTAGAACGACAAGATAAAAGGCTAGATCATCCTTGGAACCCTATTTGCAATAAGAAATATTATCCCTAAATATAAGAAGCGAACATAATTTATCAATAAAATATTTCTACAATTTTATACAAATGGATCCATTTACACGAGCAGATAAGACCTCACATTAGGAGGCAAATAATGGCAACGAAATAAGCAGTTTCTAGGGAAACTTAAAACCTTCGCCTAGGAAGGCTGGGAACCCGCGGCATGCACCCTAATTCGCATAAAAATGAAAGAGGCAAAGACCTAACGTATGTCGTGGACAATTCTCAGACAGAAAGCTAGGGGAAAAGATAAGACCTATCCGCTGAGGGTCCATTTTTATGATGGTCTTCGGTAAGGAGTGAAGAAATATGACCAAGGAGCTGACGTATTCGGTTGAGTTGCGGGTGCCTGAGACGTCTGGAGCGTTACCGGCCATGTCCGTATGGAAAGTCTTGGCTACGATGCACTCGATGCCAAAGAAACCCTACTTAGGGTGTGACTTCGTAACTCCGAGCCTTATCGGCGAAGTGGATAAGAAGTCACGAAAATAACTGAATGTCGTAATAACCGAATGGGAGGAGACCAACATGCATGTTAGGGTTAACCTCCTTGAAGGGGCAGTCAGGGGGAATATAAAGGGATGGCACCCCCCCATATTAGGGAGTTATGTGACCAAAAAAGACGACAATGTCATGGGGCTGCTATTCATGGGAATAGATAGGCCTGTCATATTGTCGCGAAAAGAAAACTTAGCAAATATGTTAAGGCGAGGTTGATGGATTGCTATTCGTAAAAATAGCAAGCGCCTGAAACTTCGCCGAAGAAATACCCTTCATAATAGGATGAGGCGCAATAAGACATTAACTATGAGGCGCATTAAGACCTCATAAACAAGAAAATAAAAGGTAAACAAAAAATAGACGTACACACCGGAATGGCGTACGTATGAAGAGCGTAACCAGAATACTCTCGTCTTGATCGGACAAAGCTCAACACTAGTACAAATCTTCACATTGGCCACACTTAATCACCGTGTCCATAGGCTTTTGGTCGTGGATTTTTTTCACTCCAAAAATGTGGCATCAGGTGCCGTGACAAAGAGGTACCTTTATGGCTACATAAACTTTGAGTAACTACAAAATATGATTTACCATGGTTGTACCTCTATAACCGTGTCTATATGGTATTCATTATTTTTTTGTAGTTAAGCATTTTCACTATTACCATGGCCATAGGATCCTTATAGACACACAATTTGATTTATACGTGGCTAAATTTTACCTTAAAATCACGTGAATTTTATTTTAGCCATGGCTTTTGTCCTCAATTGGACACGTAAAATTTGTTTTATTGTGGCCAATTCCTGAGTTACAGTTACCCTAAAGTCACGTGGAGCTGTTTTAAGTGTGGCCATCTTTATTATTTAGACACACAAAATTGTTTTGGTATGGCCAATGCATGACTTATGGCTACGTTAAAGATGTAATACCATGGCTAAAAACTTTCTGAAGACACATTAAATATTTTCAATGTAGCTATAACTTTCCGAAGACACATTAAATATTTTCAATGTAGCTATTGTTTACCTTTTAGACACATGGGATTAGGTAAACCATGTCCCCAAATTTTTGGAAGTCACAAAATGGATTCTAATTGTGGCTAATATTTAGCTTTTAGCCACTCAAAAATTGTAATTTTCATAGCTCTTATCCTGTGGCCACCTATTTGAACCATGTGTAACAAAATTTATATTAATATCCATTCATACAAATTTAGCACACCACAAATAAAATTTATCCGAAATATTTTTTATATATTAATCATATATAATAAACAACTTGTATGTTTCAAAAGTTCCGCAGTAAGCTTAAAAGAAAACAAAGTTTCAACTGGAGATTCACAAGTTAAGACATCTAAAGTCTACAGGCCATGCAACTATTTCTCTGAATAATTATAGGATGCAGTCTTGGTCTCCTTGCTGGTTCTCTGGAGCTTTAGTTCCCTGTTGTTCATACCAGAAGCTTTCTTCTTCTTAATCTTTTTAGTCTGGATCGGCACCATGTTCATCAGGATCTGAAAGTGGCTGCATCGGCAGAAAGAAAGTGGATTTACAAGGCAACCATGCTACCAATCACGATGCATAAGGTGTTCAATAGGATAAAGTTCAGAGAAACTTAGATTGGAACTCCAAATTTATATACAACAGCTTAAATGTTCTCCATTAACTGCCTGAAAAATGTAAATAGCATTCACATCTTCAAGAGCTTAAATACAAAAAACTAAATGCTCATAGTTATATGCTTATGTGTGAATTCTGGGAAAATATATGTTCACCGGGGATAAAATATAGTTATCTCATATCTACCAATGCGGGTTTTAGGACAAAACTAGGTGTATTAAGAATGCAGAGAAATTAAGAATTGCATTCAGGTATCACACATCAGATATCATTATAGGACATAGCATTCAACTACATTATAGGTCATATCATTCATATAGTCAGTACAGAGAACATGGTTAGAAGAAATATGCTTCTCTGTATGAAAAGGATAAAACACTTGCATGGCTGGGAGAAATATGCTTTCCACTAAGAATGTCAAGCAACAGAGTACCAAAGCTACACTCTCTGGCGTGACTCTTCCTGCACAATGGAGACAAGAGACTGGATTAGAAAATGGTATAAGTTAGGTAATCTACATTAATTGGTACTAGTCTCACGCTCACAGATACAGCATTGCAATAAGTAGCTGCTAAGTTTATGGGAATCTAACTCCAAACTAAATGCACCGACCGAAGTGGGTCAAGTTCATTACAAACTGGATTTCCTCTCTCGATATAAATAAGACACTCTTCTTTGATGACTATCCGACAATGTAATGACAACATATATAGACCTTGAGAAGGAAGACAACAATTTTGTTTCCCAAACGTTGGGAACTAGAAAAACAAATATCATTTCAGTAAAGGATAAAAGAAACTAAATCCAGCATGACTAAAAAAAAAAACAGGAGCAAATCAGCAAATGCCGCGCTTCGGAATTCAACATAAAGTTGGCAAACACTATTTCCTAGGCTGAAACTTCATACCTATACTTTTGCTGTCAAGCCATGTGGGAAGTGTGTCATATCACACAACAATTATCTTCATATACTTCATATGTTCCAAAGGTAATAATATTTCTTTTATTATTCCATTTGGCTCTATTGTTTGTTGTTGTTGCTGAGATTCTATATTTGCTTCCTGTTACATATACATAATAATCTGTCACCTGTGTCACTTCCAATTTCTCTTACTTATTGCAACCTGTTTTTCTTGTAATTTGTTTAGTCACATTAATCTACTCGGATCCGTAGTGAATCACTTGTAGATGGAAAGTAATCTGAATTAAGTTTGTTAGTAAGCCTTCTCCGACACATAGTTATATACTTTGGAATCTTAATTGACTGAATCTGATACTCTTAGCTTGATTGAATATTTATGTTTCCCAATTTAGGATAAGTATCTAAATCATTAGCCAGTGATACCGAAATAGGGATTACCAAAAGCTTTTACCCTTTCAACCAAAATCAGAAAAGTAAAAAGCCTGAACTTCTTTAACAATTGAAGACAAAGAACACACAATAACAAAAAATATAGGACATGGGTTTATAATTTCACCTAGTTTGCTCCCTGAGTCCCTTCACAATCATCGGATGAACAAAAGTGACCACCAACAAAGCTTACCACCACTAACACTACGGACAGAACCAACCACCACTTCAAAAGCTAAGATCCAGCTTCTCTCAACCTAAATGACAAAAACAAAACAATCATAACATGAGTTCCAAAAGATCTGAACATAAAAATAAACATGTTGTAAAAAAAATGAATACGTAATACCAAAAATTAAGGGCAACTTATCTAAAATTATTTTTTCTAGGGTCTCAATTGAACAACTCCTCTTGCTGGATTGAGTTGCTTTCAGCAGAAACACAAGCTCAAAAAACAAGGTATAGCCAATAGCTCGTCTTCATCCGGTGTAAAGCAACACATTTCACATAAACATTAACGAAAATCTCCAAGAAAAACCTAATTTTGTTCCTTCCGCAAACATGAGTTCCGAGAGAATGGGACGGAGAGAATGGGACGGAGTGATAGCGGTGGTGTCTCTTTAGATTAGGATTTATTTTTTTTTGGTGGAGCAATCGAGTCCCAGCGAGATTTGAGATTCGCGGAGAGAGGAAAGGGCAAAATTGAGGCCGACTGCGTGTCAAAACAAAAAAAAAAAAAAAAAAATTGAGGCCGACCGAAATTTCTTTATGAGAAGTGATGGACGGTAGATCCCAGGACGGGTGGCTAAGTTCTATGGTGTTCTAATCTAGCAGCTAGATTAGCAGTCCACATCAGCTAAGACAACCTCCTAAGTCGTATGGCGGTGCTAATCTAACAGCTAGATTAACAGTTAATGTCAGTGCCAGTGCTGTTTGGTTCAGCGCAACCAATTTCAGCCATCAGATTAAAAAATAAATCTTGATGCGCTGAACCATTCAGCAAAAAGGTTGTTTTTGTGGCGCTGAACCAGCTTGATTTAATTCATTTGGGTGAGAGTGAGTTCGAAGAATGAGAATGGACCTGTTATCTCATTTTCAACGCGATAGAAATTCGAAAATGATATAGATTTCGACTATTTAGAGAGGTCGTGAAGCTGTGTTTTTTTTTTGAAGCATGAGATTTATTAATCTACTAAAAGGCTATTACAAGAGAGTATACAATACCGAAGGACTCGAATACATTTGGATTTGTATGCCAAGAGTTAACAACAACATGACAGTAAGCAAAATGTGAGTGGCAATCTCCGGCTTAGAATTACAACAAGGTAGGTGTTGAAATCAGTAAGGTGGATCTGAACGAGGTTGTCAAGGGTCCTTAGGCCTTCGACGAATGCTTTCCACACAAAAAAAGTTATATTTTTGATGGACACGACAAGTATATTTCAGTTCCAAGTACATTTTCAGTGACTTTGGTTCGTAAGCTGTTTTTTTTCTCTGTGATTTTGGTTCACACAAGTACATTTTCAGTTCCAATATACATTTTGATTAATCAACGAGGTCCCAAAGCAGTTTCTTGTTCAAATTGGGATTAAGAGTTTCGATTTTGACAAACCATACTTTATTCCATCGGAACATATTCATCATCACTAGATCATATTCAGTATCATTGGTATTACCCACCTAGTTCCATCCAATTGTATTCATTTTCTCTCACAGTCATTGGATAATATATATCATATCTGGACATATTGAAACAATAATACCAATTCCACCAAGAAATATAATCTGATTTTATTTCATCCCATCCGATCGTGTTCGAAATCGCTAGACGATACTCAATATGACCCATCATCACCCAATTCCATGTAATTCAATCCAATATGCACAATTTTCTCTCACTATCATTTGACAACACTTTCCTTGACTGATTGTCCACAAATTTAATCTACTTCACTTCTTTTTATCAAATAATAATCAGAATCACTATATCACACTAAGTATAACTGATTATCCACCTAATTCAATCCAATTATACTCAACTTTCTTCCACAATCACTGAATAACGCTTACTTTTACTTATTACCCACATATTTAATCGGATTTTACTCAACTTTAGTCCTTTCCACCAAATTATACTCGAAATCACTAGTTATACACGATATAACTGATTATCCACTTGTTTTCATCTATTTGAATCTGATTATACTCAACTTTCTTCGACAATCAATGGATAACGCTTACTTTGACTGATATCCACAAAATTAACCCAGTTTTACTCAAATTTGCGCAATCCGATCGAAACATATTTAAAATCACTTGATCTTACTCAATATGATAGATTATCCACCTAATTCCATTTAATTCAAACCAATTATACTTAACTTTCTTTCACAGTCACTGGATAACGCTTACTTTGACTGATTATCCACAAATTTAATCCAAATTTACTTAATTTTACCATATTCTATCAAATCATACTTAAAATCACTAGATGATTTTCAATATGACCGATTATCCATCCAATCCCATCTGATTCAGTCAAATTGTACCCATTTTCATCTCACAATCACTAGATAACGCTTATTTTGACTAATTATCCACAAATTTAAGGATTCGACTACTGTGAAATTCAGATTATTAGAGGAACAACTTCTTGTGATTGTTGTTTAAATCACGTAAAGACAATATGTATGGTATTTATTCGACCAATCATGATTTGACATGTGGTATTTAAGTCACACAGAGACAATCTGCATTGTGTTTATTCGACCAATAGAAGATCATAATCTTTGATCGAACGAATATAAATGCAAACACAAAAACTCATATGGATTACCATCTTATACAAAGGAGGGAAAATTGCGAATCTCCATGGGCGGGAACAACGAAGTTTTGGCGCACTATTTCCCCCCTAAAATATTTCAGTAATTTTTCTTTTACCTCGAAACCCTAATTAACTTCATCTTATCATATTCCTTCCTTTTTTTTTACTTTTATTCTCTTTCCAAGCTCGAACTCTCCGAGAAAACCCATGAACAGAACTTCACCACTTCCATGTTCACCACCAGAATATCAATAAACAAGAAGTATTTTTCTCAACAAAATCAGAAATCAATACCTCTCTGAGTGGTTAATCAACTGTAAATCAAAAACATCTGGTAATTTCAGATCTTCTCTTATTAAGTTATATGGATTTTTAGAGATTCTGGAGAAAAAGATTATATATGGATTTATCTTTTTCCTTTTCTTTTTTTTTGCTCGATTAGATTTCTCTTTTTCCTATAATCGTACAAAGATATCGGGGGTATGAAGATCTGTATTTCTTTATAAATTATATGAATTATTTTTTGATTGGATTCATATGAATCGGTTCAAAATAAATAAAAGCTAGGTCTCTTTATTTTTCTTATATTGTTCATGAGTTTATATAGATTTGATGATTGGAGTTTTCAGATTATGGGTATGATTTGATTTAAAATTTGTTGCGTTGTTCAAAAATTTCATTGTAATCCATGTTTCAAGAGATGAGTCATTTTTTCTTTTTCATAAACTTGCTGAGTATAGATGCAGTGTGGTGTCATGAGGGTTTGATTATAATTAACAGGGCTTATGCAGTGTTGAAATTCTAAGTTCTTGTAGTTAAAAGTATAAGTTGGTGGAACTCCTGTAAAATTGCTGGGTGCAATTAGTGAATCCTTGCATTTTTGGATATGTTGTGCAGTTAGGGAGAAAGCAGGATTGGCAGGATAGGTCTAAAAACATGAGGAGAGGGAAACAAGAAGCAGACAATAATAAGAATGATAACTCTCCCAAGCCGAGTTTGCCAGGGTTTAATGAAATTCCTAAACAGATTGATCCCAGAATGAAGGTACATCAAACTTTCAATGGTTCATAATTAAGACTAGCTGGATTCTGAAGTGTTGTTATTGTTATTTGTTATTTTGAGATTTGTGGCTTTGAGTTAAGATATGATTTCTTGCATGAAATAGGAAAAGGATCACCTTATGCGGAAGAAGAGGACTTGAAGAAGAATGTGCTTAAGATTCCCCCAACATCAGTTGTTAAAACAACTCGCGGTAGCCGTTGACTAAGTTCTCAGTCTTCTCACGTTGTTTATTTTCTTATGTCAGGGTGAATTTATGTGATTGTGGTGAACAGTTTGAATCCCAGTTCAGAAGTTTTTTGACTACTTGAAATTCTACATTTATAACTGTAGTTATAACCTAATTCACTAGTTTGCTAAGACGAGCACTGGAATTAGCCTTCAAATGTGTCTATTTATTTTGTGTGAATGCAGAATCATCTGTAGATTATTCCGTTTACTATAGAGTTTCAAATCATTTTGATAATATCAATGTGATTTCAGGATCATTTGCTGTTATCATTATATGTATCCGTTTTCGGCATTTTAGATTTCAAATTTCGGGGTGGCATAGCTTGACGAGAAAACAGGTGAAGAAGGAGGACATTGATTTTGAAGATGAAGAAAAGAAGGTATATCAATTTACCTTGTTCCCTGTAATCACGCATTGATTTTGGGGCTTTATTAATTTGATTTTTATTGTTTAAAAATTATTTGGAGGTTTAGTTATCTAATTTGATTTAGTTAGTGCTTTGGTTCAGGAGTTTACTGTGATGGATGCAACGGCACAAGTTTTTCTAACAATGTTGAGAATAATACTTTTAGGCAAAAGACTGTGGAAGCTAATTTAGAACTTAATCTGAATGCATTCCGACCAGATATTGCTAGTAGTTCTCATGGAGTTCTTGACACGAAGGTATGTGGTCTAACTTATCGAGTTTTTAAAAACTTGTCCATGGTTATTATCTTTTATTTTATTAGATGTTAATGGATGGTTCAGAGTTGATGGAAACTGTGCTTCCAAGCCAACATTCTCTGTTTTGAAAATGCATGGACTGCAAGAATTACGCTGGTAGGAAGAGAGACTCGCTCTCTTCCACGGGATAATGTAATCATAGTGATACCATACATGCATCAGTTAGATGCCAATGCTACAGTAACTGCGGATATTGAATCGTCTAGCTATGCGATCTTCCAGTTCTCCACCAATATCTAAGAAAATGAAGCTTCATGGAAAAACTTATTTCCTACAACATGAATATAGTGAGATGCTCACTATTTGGTTTCTTATTCTGTGAAATAGGTTGAATTATACTCTCACATACCCTGAAGTTGTTGTTATCTCTATGCAAAGGCATATTCTTGTCGATGGCAAGGTCATAACAGACTAGACATATCCTTTTGAAGGAATGATAAAGAACCCACGATAACTTAGATACAAAAAGATTAAGAACCCACGATCATTATTGATGGAATCAATAACTAGTTCATGTTTCGTTGTGTGCTTATGTAATGATTTCCCAAGAAATTGCATAGCCAATTTTTTATTCTCAGTTAACAAAACGTGATCCCTATTCTCAGTATACCATTTTTTCTGGTACTTACCTTTGTGATTTTATTGGTTTATTTTTAAGATGTCATGTCAATTCCCAAGACAAATGAGAACTTCCATCTCCTTTATGACACCAAGGGTCGTTTCAGACTCCGCTCAATGAAGAATGAAGAGGCCAAAGTCAGTCTTTCGTTTTGTTGTTTTCACAGCCGTACGGGGTATAATTAAACCTTTTCTTTTTGTAGCCTAATCAACACTCTCTAGATGTGCTTAGTTTTAAAAAAGTTTTCTTCTGGGAGTTCACAGACTTAAATTTTACTAAGAAAATGTGATTCACAAAACATTTTACTGTTGCAGTTCACGCTTGCAAGGTCCCTAATGTGCATTTTGGAACAAAGGGTATCCCATAAATCAACACATTTGATGGCCGCACTATCTGCTACCCAAATCCCCTTGTCAAGGCCGACGATACCATCAGGCATGATCTTGAGAGCAACAAGATTAATTTCATCAAATTTGAGATTGGCATCGTTGTCATGGTCATTGGACGAAGAAACAGAGACCGTGTTGGTGTCATTAAGAACAGAGAAAAGCATAAGGGAAGTTTTGATACCCTTCACATCCAGGATAAATTCCCTTTCCGTCACGGGTTAAAATGGGTGTCTATTACCACCCTACACATTCGACACATACATAATTGCTTAATGTGGCCATATACGCATCTATGACTACATGTAATGGGTTTAAACTGAAACTCATGACCAAATGTTGCCCTATGATTACAGTTG
The DNA here is from genome assembly GCF_003573695.1 of Papaver somniferum. Taxonomy (NCBI): domain Eukaryota; kingdom Viridiplantae; phylum Streptophyta; class Magnoliopsida; order Ranunculales; family Papaveraceae; genus Papaver; species Papaver somniferum. The sequence continues at coordinate 146,577,152 of NC_039359.1, forward strand.
ATGGGTTTAGGTTTAAAGCCATGACCAAATGGTGCACTATGGAAACAGGGTAACACAAAACGTGGCTATACTTATACCTATGACAATTAGCCACGCAAATAACCTGAAACGTGGCTAGGCTGTAAACTAAAAAACGTGGCCTATGTAAAGGTTTGTACTAGTGCAATAAGAACAAGAGGCAAGTATATACTTTTTATATTTTTTGTCCTGTTTTAGCATTCTCCTCTCAAGACTACGAAGTGCTTAAGGAATAATTTAAAAGCTAAGAGACAAGACATTAGAGAAAGGAGCACGAAGGAAAAGAGCGAAGTCGAAGGCATATTTTTACAACTAGAAAAAAAGTATATACTTGGGGTAAAAAGATTAAAGGCGGAAACAACATCTCTAATTGATAAAATAGCAAGATCATAATATACATATAGGATTGAAGTTTATATACATAAGTGAAGAATACAAGGGTAAAAGATCGTATTCTATAATCATCATCTCCATCAGCCTCATCATCTTCATCAGACTTTGTGTCTTCGTCGGAAGAAAGGATTGGTTCGTGGATGGTAGGCTCCGGTTCGGGTTCGTCTTCTGAAAATACCTCAAGCTCCAGAGGAACGCGAGGAATATTCTATGAGTCGCAGAATTCATTAAAGAGCCTGAACTTTTCATCTTGGGCATTTCGGCGAAGCTTCTTTGCAAGTAAAACTGCGTCCTTCACCATCTTGTCAAGATCCTCGTTTAAGCCGCGGACATCTTCTTGAAGATAAGAGACTTGGTCCTGAATCTTTTGCTCAGAACCTGAGATGAAGAAAGATAAGTAAGTAGGCTATCTGGAAATCTAAGGCAAAATCAAATGGCTAAGAAAGGAAAACTTACGACGAAGAGCAGACGAGGTGTTTTTCTCCTCAGCAAGTTACGATTCTAACTGCGCGATACGAGCACTCTGGCGACCAATAAAGTCCCGACTTTCGTGAAGTTCCACGAGATGGGACATGTTGTGATTATGTACCTAAGGAGGAGAATAAGAAAGAAATGAGTAAGGTAATGGTGTTAAGGCAAATAAGAAAGGAATCGGATGTCACACTTACCAAACACAGCAGGGAAGTCTGTTGTTGAATGGAGAGATTCAAAGAAGCATTATGGATAAATCCTTGATCGGCATCTAGAAAGGAATTAGAGGTCAAAGATTCGGCAGCCACGGATCTCAAGGAGGAGTTTGAACGAGTTGTTACGAAGATATCCCGAAGGAATTTCATATCAGGAAGATATGTTGGGTCTTTAGAATCATCCACATGAGGGCGAGAGGAGCTAGGAGGAGGACGGGCTAGTCCCGAAGGATGAACTTGATATAGCCTGTCTACGTCCAATGTACGAGAACGATGTTGAGAAGGCTCCCGAGCACGAGGAGAGGTTGAAGATTCATCCTAAAAACCAAAAAGTTAGTAGATGAATAAAGGAGAAAAGGCAAGCCGCGAAATAGGGACGAACCTGAGCGTAGGAGGAGGAAACCTTTGAGCGAGCACGCTTTCTTGTGTTTGCAGCAGGGCCCACTGCAACTCGAGATTCCTCCCTCTGCGAAGTGAAAGATTAGGAGCTGGATTAAGAAATTGAGAAGATATGACTCGCGAGATACAAACCTGAGCTGGAGGTGGCTTCTTGGAGCGGTCCTTTATCATGCCAGGAGATGGGAAGGAATACTAAGGAAAAAGGCAAGGGCGTTAGAGGGGTATACAGTAAATAAAGGGAAAATTGAATGAAAATTCAAACTTACCCCGGGGGAATCTTGGGCCAATTAAACCGACCAGGTTCGTATTCGGCTAGGTGGGAATGCTTCGGAAGAGGAACGGAACGAGGCACACCATTCTCGTCTAAGCCCCACACGAAGGGACCTTCGATCACCAGAGGATATATCATCCAATTTTCGTCGTTGGATAAGCGAAGATATATGTTCCTCTTTTCACCAGAAGGATCGACATCCAAAAGTAGTGCCTTGGATGGATCAGCCAAGATCTTACGGGTAAACTTCACACCCCACTCTTGGTACGATCTTGTGGACAAGTACTGGACGAGGTAATTTTTCAGAAAAGATTCGACGTTATAATCAGCTGAAGGAAAGTCCGACCCTAATTTGGGAATCTGAGAAGGAAGGCCATTTGATCTTCGAAAAAATTCGTTAACCAAGAGAATAGCGTTCCCACTTAGATGATAAACACCAAGCCGAATACGAGCTAAAATCTCAAGGAATAGAGGATTCTTAGGATCATATAGGGGAAAGGAAAGCCCTTCTCTTAACTGTCCAATGCTGACAATCATCCTCAACGATGTCCAGGTTTCAGCCTGTATCCACCGATAGTTTAATTCCATCAAATCAGTAGCAGTGATGGGAGGAGTAACAGAGGAATCGATTGCTGGAGATAGGGTGATTCCTACAGTATTAAGGTCGGTCTTAAACTCTTCAAAGGTCTAGGATGTGGTTGGAGGGGGAATCTTTCTGGGAGCCGTTAAAAACAGAAGAACAGAGCTTATTGGAGATAAGAGGGGAAAGGAGGAGAAGACTAAAGTCTTAGATAGATGAGAAGAAGGAGTATTTATACCAGATGACTGGTCAAAACGACCCACGACTGAAGAATATGAACCGGTAATCGGCAGTTACGAGGAAAATAGAACCACGTGGAAGACTAAGAAAGGGAGGAAATGCGGTTATCAAACTTCAGACGGTTCTTATTCTCCTCTCTTTATGATCGAGCAGAATAAGAAAAGGCAAAATGTAGTTACCAAAGTATAAGCCGACACGTGGCCATAGTAAGGCGCGGGAATCTGGTGAAAAGATCTTACTTCGAGCCCCGAGATTCGTCGTCAGGGACTTGTCAAATCAAGTCAGAATTATCCTTATCCACGCGGCAGCGAAGTAAAGTTTGGGACGAGGTAACTCGTCAAAGGGGACATAGAGCGCGAAAGGAATCAGATGTCCATTACGAAATGACCACGAAATAATGTGACTTGTCTTGGAAGAAAAGCTATCCCCACGAAGTAGATGAATTATCGAGCAAGAAATGGGAAAGTTTTCCCGACAAGACCACGTGAAGTCAGCGAAAGGTGGGGAAAAACTTTATGGAATATGTTCTAGGCGAAGCATAAAGTAACCTCGGCGAGATAATATAAGTTGTATACCACTAGGGTTTCTTAGGCCTATAAATAGAGACCTTTGGACAATGTAAAGGGAGAGATATTTCGGAGAGGGAAAGGTCTAGCATATGAGAGAGAGAGTTAGGGTTTCCTTGTAATTCATAGGCTGGGAGAAGGGATTAGGGTTTCCTTGTAACCCACGAGTGTAACTTGTATTTCGCTTGAGATTAGTAAATAAGTTTAAGTTGTAGTGTTTATTATGTCTTAGATCTTGCATATTCTCCATTTGGGTGTGTTGCTGGATTTCCAGTAATCACATCGACACAACACAACATGTGGCACGTGTTAGAACGCGTCACAGTACAACACGGCGCGCGCAGAAAGCACCCCACGTCATGCGTAAAATACTACACAATACATCACATTTGATGCATATTTCACAAAAAAATCATTATTTTAGCCAATTTCCGACATTTTATTTTCGTTATGCTAATTTATTTTTGTATTAATACATGTATTAACTAAAATTTCTCAAAAATACTTATTTTGGAAATATAAAATAAGTGTGCTAGCACAGCACAACACGACACAACAAGTTTATTTTTCTGGCACAACACAGCACGGCACGCCATTTAGCACAGCCCAGCCCAACACATCTGAATCTCTAGCACAGCCCAACACAGCAAGCAGCACCCTAAGCACGTGATTTCGTGGACTGGATTGTGCCGGGCCGGCACGTTTTACACCTCTAGGCGTACATATGAAAAACAACCTTTCGTAATACCATCACTGCATTAGCGTGTTGATCAGGGCAGTTATTGAGGGTCCATTAGTGGAAGGTTAAATTGACTAAATAAGTCTTTTTATTCTGAAAGCAACTAGTAAATAAGTTCGGGGGCTAGAGTTTAGTGTCTACGGGTTCACAGCTGCATCTTTAATGGGTCAAAGCCTAGGATGATGGGAGGAGAACTAAAATAGACCAAACTTATATACGTTGAGACTATTCGGTAGAAGAACTCATTTTTTGGTTAGTGATAGGTTTTGTGTGTGAGCTAAAAGATAGCTTGCGTATATGGGAATACTTCGTTAGCCTTATAGTTTTCCGTAATGTATTAGAGACCATACGCTCTATCTATTGACCGGAAGGCTTTAAATTTCTCGTTAAATAATGCAGAACGCCATTCCTCTTTGCATGAAGTGGGGAGTGGGAACTTAAATGCACCCAGATGATTTTTCACTATAATGTGTCCTATTTAAGCAAGTATGGAGCACTGAACTTATTGAGCTGTTTGATCAGTGTCCGTGAGTAGAATTTCATTTCATTTCATTTCTTGAGCCTCTTCTTTATTAAGTTATAAATTTTATGTAGTTTGTTCTATTTTATTTCCCTCCATTTGTTCTTAGAAATCTATGATTCACATTGTTCACAGTTGTGGTTAAGGGGTGTGCATCTACATGTGACGGGACTGCATAACACTCTTCCTGAACTTTTTCGTGGTCATGGCTAGTACCATTATTGCGGCCTTATCAGCATCAGCAAATCATTCACCTAAAACAACATCGAAAACAAGGATTAGTAGAGAATCGGACAACATGATTCCTCTAAGCATGAAATCGGACAAGAAACCGTCTTGTAGGGGGTTGAGGGTTACATCAAAGGCCCTAGCACCTGCAAAGATCAATGACTGCGTGTCTCGGCTAAACTTCACAATTAGATCGTACGAGCTTGGCCCTGTAGAAAATCTGACATCAAAGACTTAATGAACACAAAATGTAACTCCAACAATTCTCTCTATTGATATAATCCAAACTCATGGCTCAACAGCATATATATATTGTTTAACAGACTTGACAACTAGGAAAACACTTTCCTAATATAACTCAAACTTTAAACATAGAATTCTTCTAAAAACTCAAAACTCTAAACAAACTCCTCGATTAAAAGTTTTCTAATATTGTCACCTTCCAAATATAAACCAGTTTTCTAAAACTGGCACCTTGCGAGAGTTCAATTTTGTGCACACTCCTTCAAAGAGTGTGCACGTAACAAATTCATTCTATTGGTCGCCCAAAATCAACCGTTATCTATTTAGTTTTCGTTTATTTTTCGTTTTCAATATAATTAATTGTAATTTAAAAACGGCAAGTACATATTTAGGAAATAAATTTGATTTGTAGTTATTTACATTGATGATGGATCGAAGACTAGGAATACTGATTGAAGCGGTGTTGATTTTGAGAAACAAAGGAAAAAATATAAAATAAATAATAACGTGAATGGTAGTATTGCTGCTGAACCCAGGGATGGAGTAATTACATTTGCAGTACTGTGTTATTACATATTTTGATGATTATGTTTGTGTAGTGTTTGAATGTGAATGCAACTGACTAAAGGCTTAATTATCGTCAATGGATGGATCGATAGCGAAAGAGATGAAATCACAAGCTTTAACAATCAGCATAATATATAGATCACAAAATCAAAACACTACACCCGGATTGTATACTTATTCATGGCCTCTTTTCGTTCCCGCTATCTTCATATACATTTTCCATGAATAATTTCTCAGAAAAATTTGTTCAGCTTTCATGATCAATGCAATTCATACCCTTCCTTATTTGTCTACTGCAAATATCGATGGAGCAGTATACGTGGTCCAAACTCCAAAGGGAATACGAGTATATTTAGGATCCAAATATATACACTTTCCGTTTTTAGGTTTCATTTATATTAGAAAACAGAAAACAAAAAAATTTAAATATTAGATAACGGTTTTTTTTCGGAAGCTAATAGAATGAATTTATTACGTGCACACTCTTTAAAGGAGTGTGCACAAAATTGGACTCACCTTGTGAATATAAACCGGTTTTTCCTTAAAACTGGTACCTTCCATATTTTGTTCAGTTTCCTAAAACTGGTACCTTCCATGAAACACCGTGTGAACTGTTGCAATCTTGGTTTAATCTTCAACAGCCTCCCTTAAACCAAGATATTCTTTACTGATCATTCCAAGTTTTCTACGCAAGTAGATGAAAGTGTTAGACTTCAAATACTTGGTGAAAATATCAGCTACTTGATTCTCACTTTCACAAAACTCCACAGCTATTTCTTTGTTACTGACAACCTCTCTAATGTAATGATACTTGATGTCAATGTGATTACTCCTTCCATGAAGCACTGGATTCTTTGTTAATGAAATTGAAGATTTATTATCACAAATTATTGTTGTAGGTGTTACCTGCTCATGGAAAAGAGATTTCAGCATCATTCTCAACCATACAGCTTGTGTAGCACAATGGCCAGCAGTAATATATTCAGCTTCTGTTGTAAACAATGCAACAACCCGTTGCTTCTTTGATGACCAAGAGAAAAATCTTGTTCCTGGATGGAATGCATAACCTGAAGTACTCTTTCTTGCTTATGTATCTGCATCCCAATCACTATCTATATAATTAACTTTGGAAACTATGTAAATAATTCCCATACTTGTTGTACCTTTAACATACTTCAAAATACTTTTTGCAGCTTGTAAGTGTGACTGTCTTGGTGATTCCATAAACCTATTAACCAATCCAACTGCATACATAATATCTGGTCTTGTAGCAGTTAAGTATCTGAGACATCCAACCAGACACTTAAAGTCAGTAGGATTCACAAGCTCTCCTGATCCATCTTCGGAAAATGGGTCATTTGTCCAAATATTTTTAAAACATGGTCCAAGTGGACGAGTAAAAATTAGTATGGGTGAAATGGACACCAAAAAAATAGCAAGGATGAAACTGGATTCATCCTGACTTAAACTTAAAAAATAGCAAAGATGAAACTGGATGCATCCTGATGTAAATTAAAAATAAAAAAAATATATTTGAAAATGGGTAGGATGAAACTGTTTACATCCTGGATATTTTTACATTTTTGTCAATTTAAACAGTATCAAAATCTAAATGTCCTTTTCACCCAGGAATTGTTGATTTTGGTCTTTTTAACCAATTTTGTGATCCATCTTTTGTCAACTTCAACCTCTCCTCTACTAGTGTTAAAATTGGATTGCAATTATCCATCTTGAACCTCTTCAGTATTTCATCTGTGTATCTCTGCTGATTAATAAAGATATCTCTTTTTGTTTGTTGTACTTCAATACCAAGAAAATATGACATTAATCCGAAATCTGTCATCTCAAACTCCTTCACCATATTCTCCCTGAATTCATTGATCATCTCTGAACTAGTACCAGTAAATATAAGATCATCCACATATAAACAAACTATAATATGATTGCCAAGAGAATCAGCTTTCAAATACAGTGTATGTTCTTATGCACATCTTGTAAAACATTTCTCAATGAAGTATGAATCTATTCTTGTATACCAAGCACGTGGTGCTTGTTTTAAACCATACAAAGATTTATTTATCTTGTATACTTGATTCTCCTTCCCTTCCATAACATAACCTGCAGGTTGTTCAACATAAACTTCATCTTCTAGTACACCACTTAAGAATGCAATCTTCACATCCATCTGAAAAATCTTCCAATGCTTCTGAGCAGCTAAAGTAATGATCATACGTACTGTATATAATCTTGCAACTGGTGCAAACACTTCTGAGTAATATATTCCTTGTTTTTGTCTATATTCTTTAGCAACTAATCTTGCTTTCAATCTTTCTACTTCACCATCTGACTTGTATTTTGTCTTGTAAACCCACTTAACTCCTATTGCTTTCTTTCCTTGTGGAAGTTCAGTAAGCTCCCATGTATTATTCTTCTCAATAGATTTCAATTCTGCATCCATGGCTTGTATCCATCCTTGTTCCTTAGAAGCTTCTTCATAAGTTGCGGGATCGCAATCTCCAAACAATGCACCGTTAATCACTTCATCATCAGTATTATCATCATCTCTTGCTAACACATAATCATTCATTCTTGCTAGCGTAAAAATATTTCTTCCTGGTCTTGTATTTTCTTCTTGTTGTGGTGCAGCATCAATTCTAACTTCTTCTTGATGTTCAACAGCATCATTCTGAGTTCTTATTTCTTCTTCAACTATAACTGGTACTGTTCTGACAGTTTCTTTTGTTGTTGTAACATTCCAATCCCATTGTGAATCTTCATCAAAAATCACACTCTGCTAATAATTGTTTTCCCTGTTTCTGGATTATAAAGCTTGTATCCTTTGGTTACTGAGCTGTAACCAACAAGAATACACTTCTCAAATGTCTTACACTTGGTCTTATTCCTCTCCACGCTTCTTCTGGTGTCTTATTATTCAAGCTATATATTTGTAGGACATCTATTAAGTAAATATACTGCTGTATCAACTGCATAACTCCAAAAGTTCTTAGGTAAATCATTTGTTCTTCTTATAGTTCTTTCCATCTCCATAATAGTTCTGTTTTTTTCTCTCAGCAACACCATTCTGTTGAGGTGTATATCTAGTTGTTAACTGATGTAGAATACCATGTTTTTCCATGAAACTATCAACAACAATATATTTTGTTCCTCTATCAGTTCTCAATATCTTGATGCTCTTACCAATTTGTTTCTCAGCAAATGTTTTAAAACTTATAAAAGCATGAAAAACATCATTTTTTGTGTAAGTAGATACACCCAAGCCTTTCTACTAAAATCATCTATGAAAGTTATGAAATAGTTATTACCTCCATGTAATGTAACTTCAATAGGACCACACAAGTAACTGTGTATTATCTCCAAATGTTGTTCACCTCTTCTAGCTTTGTTCACTGGGAATGAATCTCTGTGCTGCTTGCCAAATATAGAATTCTCACATCTTGACTCTGGAAGCTCTATAATTGGTAGACCTGACACCATCTCCTTCTTAGATAAAACTTGTAAACTATTAAAGTTTACATGACACATTCTATTGTGCCATAACACTATCATTATTGTCACGCCCCAAATACTAAACCTGCTTAGCTAATAATAATATAGCCTAAACCTGAAGTACAAAATCTAGATCTTCGAACTTAAGGAACTCAATCGCATAAAGTAAAACAAAACTAATTCCCAAACACTCTCATACTTAATAGATGAAAACTCTCATATGATATGAATACATTAATGTGTTGTTTTACAAATAAGCAAAGAATACATATATATATAAAAGATCCATAAACGTTCTTAATCTGCTAATGCTTCAAACTAATAAAACGAATATCTTCATGCGCGCCATCTCTTCTGAAAACTGAAACTGGAGAGGGAACAAGTGAGCACATCATCCCAAATGGGGGCTCAGTGGTTATCATTATAACATTCAAGTAATCATTAACATGCATCATAGTTCTACTAAAGAAAAACGATAAACATCTTTTACACGCAACATACGGCAGAAGATTGCTTCAATTCATATCCCCAGATATTACGTCCATAGTGGTAATATCCCTGAAAGATCCACCTCCAGATGGATCTACGAGAAAAGAATTAAACAACCTAAACATATGTTATCCCAACCTCGTCTCACTCAATGGAGGAGAAGATGTTAGGAATAACTCCAGTCTCAAATGATAGCATGAAACCAGGTACCGTAAGATATTATCGTGGAATGTGTACACCTCATAAAACCCAATGCCACCATCTAAGTCTAGAATATAATAAGATTTTGATTACTATGATCTGACCCCGCACAACAGGTTCACAAAAGGCCCAATCATTACTCGTAGACCGAAGTCACCGAATAATAACCATATCCAGTCATGAACCTATAATTTCTTCCTAAGTCAAGATCATAATAACCCAGTCATACTACTAAGACTGCACAATCAAGTATAATATGCACATGAGTGACTTCCCCAAATAAAATAATATATATATATATATAATAATCAACCGAGGTAAAGCCGGACTACTAGGTAATAATCAACCGGGATAAAGACGAACTACTATCTTAAGACAATAAAATGTAATAATAATCAACCGGGGTAAAGCCGGACTTCTAGGTAATATTCGAACAACGTAGCATTGCCTTACTAAAAACTTAGCCAAGAGCTATCGGGAAACACAGACACTCTTCGCAGGGAAACCACCCAACTCATATTACATAACATACCCATTGAATTATAAACAATATGCTTACAGAAATTAAAGACTCATCATGCTCGCTGATGGAGTGCTTAATGATTACAAGAAGGTTATAGAGTTCCCACCTGATTTGATGACAAGCTATGCCTACCTCGAGATCCTCAACCCACTGGTTCATCCTTTGATTCGATCATTGTTAATAGAGACTAACTGCTAAGCACACAAGCACTCTAACAGTTAGTCAAAAGGCTCATCACAATTTCATACAAGTCTCTAGTTAAAGACTAAATGAACTATCTAATTGTTCTAAGCCCGTTTATGATTCTACCCCTTTCCATTATCTGACTTTAACATAGATAAGGTTTACTAATCTAATTAGATTGAATCTATAATCCATTAGTTAAGTCTTATGAACATCTGCATCTTTGTAGAATAAGCCAAAAGCTAATTCAGACCACAAGGTCCAATTCATGTTCAATAGGAAAACTAGATTTAAGCCCAAGTCCACTAATGTCGCCCCATTAACACAAGTCCCAGTCCAACTGGTCAGCTAACAGTGAAAGAGTCAACTAACAGTCAACGTCTAGGTCTACGTCAAAGGTCAAGTCAATGGTCAAAAGGCCAAGTCAACGAGTTAAGTCACTGAGTCAACTCGGGTCAAGATATGGAACTTGGTGAGTCAAAACGATTCAACTCATTCAAATATCTGAGTCAAGATAGTCTAGGTCAGTCAGCTTCTGACTGAGCTGAAAAGTTCAAGGCCAAAGCCTTTGCACAGGCTAGAGGCTAGAGCCATTGCTCAGGCCAAAGAATACTAATGCACAAACAAAGTGCAACACCTAACCTGCCAAGACTAAAGTGATGCAATACTCTACAAGCCAAACATAAAACAACTCCTACTCTTTTAACAATTCAGTTCAATCTAAACAACATCTAAAACCCCAATGGATACAATTCAAACACCATACTTCCATCTCTAACTTTAATCTAGTACACCACCAAATCCTGACCTCTATTACTTTACATCTACCTGCACTTCAACAGCAACACATCAGTAGATACCCTCTTCTTGTCTCACTGCATCCAAACCATCACAACAGCACCATACTAAAATCAGCATCACCAACCTTTACTTCATACTCTTACCGGCTGCCCTGCATATGAAATACCAATAGCTTCTTTATTTCTTTATCAACAACCTGGATAATAACAGCAACTCCATTACATCTCAGACCACCCAACCATCTTGATTTAACTCTAGCTGAAATGCCACAACTTCAGACAATCTGCAACATTCACTCCCCGTGAAAAATCCTAAACATTCATTTAAAATCCCATTCAAACATAACTCATGCAATTCAACCACACTTATCACCATCTTTCTCTTGTTTACTTCAATACCACAGCCAATTCAACGCACTGTTGTTCCCATGAATAACATTTGTCGCTCATCTACAATTCTTATTGTATTAACACCACCGCCAGAAACCAACCTAGCATACACCTAACCTGCAACTCATTTCCACTTACAATTCCAGTTCCAACTGAAATTACACAGCTTCCAACAATCAATAACTGCAGCTCTGTTTCAACACAATCAATCTTCATCATCCTCTAGTCACAGAACTCTAATTTTGAATCACCAACAACACCCTAATTCACCAATTCATCTTCCTTATTCATAGTTTCTATCCCAGGAAGCCTAATCGCATCTTCAATTTATCCAAACCCTAACCTGAATCTCAAATTCCTAAAGAAACCAAAATTAAACCTTATACAAACCTAGAATATAATCAAACACAAACCCATGAAACAATTCACTAAATTAAACTCATATTCACAGAATTAAAAAGGAAATCAAATTAGAAATCCCAATTACCTTTTATCGATTCTTCAGCAGAACTGCTTCATCTCATCAACAAGTTAACAACCCTCTTAATATTCAGTTGCTACAACTCTATATCATCCCCGCTCTACACAAACTCAGAAAACAAACCAACTTCAGAAAACCCTAACTCACTGACTTCTCGATTCAACTTCCTCCTAAACTCAAACAGCAACAACATTTCCTCCATCACTTGATTCATGATCAAACTCTTCTTATCTCGATCTCAGAACTATATTCCATCTCCCAAAAACAACCAGAAGAGGAAACAAAGGAGGAGCAGAAGAAAAACGAAGAAAGAAGATGAAGAAAGAAGAAAGAAGGAATGAGCTTATCTGCTCGATCTGGGTTGATAAGACCAAAGAAAAATAATAAAGGCACCCACCCAAATGTTATGGACACCCAGGTCGGTCTAAGACAAAATCTTCAAACTAAACTGATAAGATCTTCTTCGTCCGGCATTCGATTGACGCGCTCGAGTAGTCCATCTCGCATAAATTTTTGAGACCTATCTAGTGATACTAATTTCGTAACTAGATCGTCGTTAGATTAATTTCTATTAATTTAAATCTATATTATCTAATCGAGTCATTAGCGGCTTAATCGTCTTTTAACTAGTCTAATAACGTTGACGTGCTTGAGGGCCTTTCAATTATGCACATGAGTACTAAAACAACTTTACTTCTGATGCTTAATATTTAAAAAAAATAAACTATTTTTGGTCATCTGTACTTTTGCTATCAGTCTTCTTCTTCTATCTCTAATGAAACAGATACCATTATAAATGTTCATCGAGTATCCTCTCTCTGATGCTCAGCAAATTCTGATGTAAACCAGGTACATAAAATACATCCATTATGTGTACATTTGAACCATAAAAGGAATTGTAGAACTATTACCAAACTTCACAGTTGATCTTACAGACTCATCATGCTTATCAAATACAGTATAAGCCCTATAAAATAATAGCATCGGGACCGGCAAAATTTATCAATTTATCGCGATATTAAATAATCGCATAAATTAATAATTATTAAATTATATATTAGTTTGTTTTTTGAAATATTGTCTAATTCTAAAAAAAAAAGTTTAACAAAATGAACCAATACACCTTATCTATTTCAAATTGTTTCCGTCATTGTAAGATTCGTTCAATGGATGACACCATATCGAACAATCCAAGTGAAGCGTTAAATAATAAAGGAACTAGATAATTGCAAAATTTAATCAATGGATGTTGAATTTCTTTTAAACTACCCTCAAAAGGATATTATTTCAGATTTGTTGACAGACGAAGAAATAATTGAGAGTGTCATGGGAAAAGGAGAAAGTGATGATATGGAAGTGGAAGATGAAAGTATAGGTACAGTGCCATCTTCCCGTAAAGAAGCTATCAAAGCTGCAAAGATATTGAATAGGTTTTTATTGTATCAGAAAACGACAACACCAAAAACTCTTTTAATGTTAGAAAAATCCAAGATGAGATTCAATGTGACATCAATTTTAAGAAAAAGCAAGTCACAATTGAATCTTTCTTTACCAAATTAGCATAAATGTAAAACTAAATTTATATAAATTGGAGAGTTATTAATTTATATATTCGAAGGGACCTATAGAAAGCTAAAAAAATTATAATTTTATAAATTTATCGAATTATTAATTTAGCACGTTGGTCACGACTCGGGACTGGCAAAATTTATTAATTTATTGTGATTATTAATTTATCGCGGATTAAATTATAGGGGTTCTACTGTAAGTCTTTTCTTCCGGACATATGATTGCTACAACTAGTATCTATGACAAGCAAGTAGCATGTTTTCAGCTTTCTGTTCTTCTTCTTCTTCTTGACTCTCATTTATATTTGCTTTGAAGTTAGCTTTGTAGTTATTTTCTGTTGTCTTTCTAGGCTTTGGACAATCAAAAGAAAAATGTCCAAAATCTCCACAATTATAACACTGAAGCTTTGCTTTATCTACTGGTTTTCTTCCCTGATAACCTCCATTATTTGATCTTCCTCCAAAATTATATCTTCCCTGATAACTTCCATTATTTGATCTTCCTCCAGAGTTACAATTTTCTTGATTGTTAGTCCATCTGACTTGACTTTGTAGTGCTTCTTCTACTGTTTTTGCAACAAATGCTTTTTCAAGTAACCTCTGTTCATAAGCCTGTAATGAACCTAATTGATGGTATATTTGGTCACAGGGGTGATGTTGTGGAAATAGATACTTGGCTTGGTGGTGCACCTGTAACAGGTTTCGCTAACCATTGGCTTCTTCGTAACGCCAATACCGGTGAAACTCTGGCTAAAGCTAATAGGTAATGATGACCTTACATACTTACAGTTTCCAGTCTTATTGCTGTTTACCTCATTGTTCTTGGTCTACTTTAAAATTAGTTTTAATGCAGTGTGTCGATTATGATGAATAAAAAAACAAGAAAATTGTCCAAAATGCCAGAGGAAGTAAGAGATTAAATGGCACCTCATACAATGGATTACCGCATCCTCGATAACATCAAACTGTCAAAGCTTCATGACAACACATCTGATTTTGTCCAAACTGGTTTAACCGTAAGTTAGCTCTATTTTGGTTGATTAATTAAGACTTATCTTGCTAGTTTCTCTCTTCTATCACCTTTCCAGCTTTCGCTCACATTGACGCCCATTTAGTAAGATCGACTAATAATAACAGTACAAAATGTATGCAGGCACGTTGGAGTGACTTAGATGTTAACCACCATGTGAATTTTTCCAATTACATTGATTGGATTGTCGAGGTAGATAAACAATTACTTAAGCAACTATTATGTTCTTATTTTCTTATTTCTTACTAATTGCTATATATCTTTTACATACCTATATTTGTTCGATACAGTCTGGCCTTGGTTTGTTTCTGAAAGTTAAAGACAATATATCAAATGCTTTTACAGAATGCTCCTATGATGATCTTAGAAAGTCGGGAGCTTTGTGACCTGACTCTGGAGTTTAGGAGGGAATGCAGAATAGGCGATGAACTAAAGTCTTTGACAAAAGTTACTGAAAATGGTGCTTTGTCACACTGGGTTTGCCCTTAATAATCTTAAATGGGTGTCTTCTTAGTCGTTATTAGTTGATCAGTCGGATTGTGACACGTGTGTCCCATAATTAGTCACTACTAGGGTTCGTTTATTGGGTGTTAAATGTGTGAAAAGAGACTTATCTGTTTTACCTGAACTTTGTTAAATGAAATACAACTTGGCTGCGTTCGTTTATCGAACCAGATTTTGGCTCAATCCATCAAGGATTTGAGATTTATCCTTCATTTCTAATCCTATTTCTCTGAGTATTAGTTGTTGTTGCGTCACAAAAATTGGTATCTAGAGCAGTTCAGATCCACCAAATTTTCATCGATTTTTTTTTTCCCATGACAATCAAATAAGTAAACGATAAGGTGGAAGCAATACTGCTTCCATTGCCAAACTACAAGCTAATTTCACTAGTTTCTCAGCAGATCTGACTTCTAAGTTCGATCTTCTTTTTCAGAAGTTTGATTCAATACCAGAACCTACTACTACTTCCCCTTCAGACCTTAATGGAGGTAATCGATTTTCACACTCACGTCAGAATCACTTTCATCGTCTTCCTAAGTTGCACTTCCCAAGATTTGATGGTGAGAATCCGAGAGCTTGGATTCAAAATAGTGAGAGATATTTCGAGTTGAATGATATTGAGGAACACAAGAGGGTCAATATTACTGCTATTTATCTTGAAGGTAAAGTTGAAACTTGGTTTTTAAATTTTCAAGTTAATAGACATCGAATTACTTGGAAAGATTTAGCTATTAATCTCTGTGCACGTTTTTTGAAAACCCTATTGAGGAGAATTTTGTTGGCAGTTTTAATAAGTTAGTACAAACCTCTTATGTGGATGACTATTATGAAGAGTTTGAGATGTTGAAAACTTTAATGTTGAAGATGAATCCAACTCTTAGTGAGGAGTACTTTGTCATGAGTTTCCTTAGTGGCCTTAAAGATGAAATCGGTAAATCCATCTCTATGTTTCATCTTAAAACTTAACAGATGTTTTTTCCCTTGCTAGATTACAAGAGAAAAAACTTACATTAACAGCAACTGCCACCAAATCTTTTTCCAAATCATTTCAATCTAGCTTCAACACTAATAGACAATCTTTGTATACCAATTTTCCACCAAAACCAATTTTGACCTCTCCCAAATCTTCTCCCATCACTCCTAAATCCTCTTTTAACATGCCCAACAAAGTTCAGTCACCAACACCTACTATTAAGAGACTCACACCTGATGAAATGAATAGAAGGAGAGCTCGGGGTTTATGTTATAACTGTGATGAGGTATACAAGACAAGGCACTTCTGTAAGAGCAAACAAAAGATCTTCATGCTGTAAATGGACATTAATGAATTACAAGATATTGAGGAAGAAGAAGAGGTGTTTGAAGAGACCAATGAATCCCTAGTTCACTCTGATGTGGAAATTTTAGTACATGCTCTCACAGGAACTGCAACAGGGGACACAATTAGAATTCCTGGTTTTCTCCTTAACAAAAAGGTATCCATTCTGATTGATACAGGCAGCACTACCAGTTTTATTGACAGTGCTCTAGCAAGCTCACTTCAGTGCCACATGGAACCTACTGATTCAATGATGGTTATAGTTGCTAATGGAGAGAAAACTGTAAGCACTGGTATTTGTCCTCAACTGATTTGGAGCATGCAAGGTCACTAATTTGTGGAAAGTCTAAGGATCTTGCCACTAGGAGGGTGTGACATTGTACTTGGGGCAGATTGGTTAAGAAATTTAGGTGATGTCCTTTTCAACTACTCTAAATTATCTATTTATTTTAAATACAAAGGCAAGAAAATTACCCTACAGGGCACCTCTCCTAAGTCTTCCTTCTTAATAATGAGTGGTGAGGCAGTCAAGAAACTTTGTGCTAAAAATGCTCATAGTTTAGTAGGTCACATATTTTCCATTTCCACCCCCCCTAATACACCCATCCCACCTCATGAGATCCCGCCTCTACTTCAAGAGTTTCAGGATATTTTTGTTGAACCAACTAACCTACCTCCTCAGAGGAGTTTAGATCATACTATTACATTACAACCAAACTCCACTCCTGTGAATCAAAGGACATACAAATGCCCCTATATCCAAAAAGGGGTAGTGGAAAAACTTGTACAAGAAATGTTAACCACTGTTATCATTCAACCTATCCATAGTCCTTTAGCCTCTCCCATTCTTCTGGTCAAGAAAAAAGACAACACATGGAGGTTTTGTGTAGACTATCTGAAACTCAATAATATTAATGTTAAGGATAAGTTTCCAATTCCCATTGTTGATGAGTTATTAGATGAGCTGAAGGGTTTCATGTTTCTTTCTAAGATTTATTTGAGAGCTGGTTACCACCATATCAGAGTCTATGCTAAACACATTCACAAGACTACATTTAGAACTCACCAGGGCCACTATAAGTTCAAAGTCATGCCATTTGGACTGACTAATGCACCTGCTACTTTTCAAGCTCTCATGAATGAGATTTTTCAACCATTCTTGAGGAAATTTGTTTTGGTGTTCTTTGATGATATTCTCATCTACAGCTCCAGCATGGAAGAACATTTAGAGCATCTCAGGATTGTCTTCTCATTACTCAGACAACATCAAATTTTTGCAAAAATGTCTAAGTGCAGCTTTTGCCAATCTTCCTTAGAATATTTGGGAAATATTATCACTATAGATGGAGTTTGTGCATATCCTAATAAGGTTGCATGTATGCACTGGACATTGCCAACCACTATCAAGGAACTAAGAGGTTTTTTGGGTCTCACTGGCTACTACAGAAAATTTTTCAAAGATTAGGAGCTATAACTAAACCACTCACTGCCCTTCTATAGAAGAATTCTTTTCATTGGACTTCAGCTGCAACTTCTGCTTTTGAAAAACTCAAGTGTGCCATGAGCAACACACCAGTGTTGGCACTCCTGATTTTACTAAACCCTTTGTGGTTGAAAGTGATGCTAGTGCTAATTGTCTTGGTGCTGTCTTACTTTAGGAGGAAGACCAATTGCCTACTTCAGCAAACCATTGGGTCCTAAGGCTATTGCAATTTCCACTTATGAAAAAGAATTTTTAGCCATTGTTATGGTAGTGCAAAGATGGAGACGCTATTTACAGGGCAACAAGTTCATCATCAAGACTGATCACCAGAGTATAAAGTACTTCCTTGAACAGAAGATCACCACTACATTACAACAGAAGTGGCTCATTAAGCTGTTGGGTTTTGATTATGCCATCTAGTATAAGAAAGGGACTGAGAACATATTTGTTGATGCACTTTGTAGGAGACCTGATGATGATGCCATTCTAAATTCTCTGAGTTTGTCTACCCCAACTTGGGTTCATGATATTCTCAGGAGCTATGAGGATGATCCAAAGGCTGACCAACTTATTTCTGCTTTGCTCCTCAATTCTTCCAGTTTTCCTAATTATACTTACAAGGAAGGCATTCTAAGGTATAAAACTAAACATATATTGGTGCAAGTAATAATGTTAGACTCAATCTTTTGGAGTCACTTCATGCATATGCTATTGGAGGGCATTCAGACATTCAAGCCACTTCTGTTAGAGCTATGAGTCATTTTTACTGAAAGGGAATGCATAGAGATATAGTCCACTTTGTCTTACAGTGTGACATTTGTCAAAGGAACAAGCCTGACAACACAAATTCTGCTGGGCTACTTCAACCTCTTCCTATACAGACCATGCTTGGCAACATATTAGAATGGATTTCATTGAGGGTCTCCCTTTTAGCAACAAGAAAAGTGTCATCCTTGTTGTTGTGGATAAACTTACCAAATATGCTCACTTCATAGCCCTTTCACACCCATATACAACTGCTTCTGTAGCTCATGCTTTTCTCAATCAGATTTTCAAACTTCATAGGTTACCTTCTTCAATTGTCTTTGATAGAGATAAGGTCTTCACTAGTATCTTTTGGTAGGATCTATTCAAAGCAGTAGGCACTGGTTTGCACCTCAGCACAACTTATCACCCTCAGACAGATGGCCAAACTGAAAGGGTGAATGCTTGTCTAGAAAATTATTTGAGATGCCTCACTGGAAACAAACCAAGCAAGTGGAGTGATTGGTTAGCCTTAGCTGAATGGTGGTACAACACTAGTTTTCACACTAGTTTGAAACTCTCTCCCATCCAAGCACTCTATGGGTATGCTCCTCCTCATCTTGCTTTTCCATCTGAGATCACTACTTCAGTTGCAGCTGTGTAATCTTATTTAAAAGAGAGGGACCCCCTTCTTGATATCCTCTAAGAATCCCTCAAGCTAGCTCAGGAAAGGATGAAGTTGTATGCTGAAAAATGTAGACAGGATAGATCATTTGAAGCTGGTGATTTGGTTTGTAGTTGCAGGAAATCCTACACTACACCCTTCATATGATTTCATTAACATTCAACTCATTTTTAGATTAACAATCTTAATTTTATTGATGAATCTTTGAACAATCTTACAAGAAAAGATAAAGGAATCAAGAATAACCACTGCTCTAGATTTTCTCTTTCCTATTTACTTGTTTCTTACTCAAAAAAGACCTCTCCATTTCCTTTACAATTGATTGATGATTTAATGGGGGTTGTAGTTGTAGTGGTAAGGGGTATCGTTCAAACTCGAACTTGTGAAGGTAATGGATTTTTAGATTTAAAAATATATATATACAAAAATATTAACAGTTTGGGCGAGAGGTAACTCTATTCAATTCTTAAGTCCTCTTTTATCTTTAATTCACTATCAATCATACAGATTCTCAAACATTATTTGTAAACCTTAAGCATAGATTATCAAGAGATTAAACCAAGCAGAACCTATCAAACTGAATAACAAATAATTAAGACAATCATTCAAATAATTTAAAACTCTGCAAAAGCAGCAATTAGGTGAATTATATAATTAAATGAAATAGTTACCCATTTATGTTGCGTGAATAGCTTCCTCCATTGCCTTGGTTACGAGGGAATTAGTCGCTCATCATATTGGAAAACCTATCAAAGAATTTCAATGATGCTCAAAAGTGTTTTACAATGAAGAGAAAGATAAGTAAATAGTATAAAACAGGATTCTACGACCCACAGAAGGCGTCCAGAATCAACGACACAGAGATAGTGCTGTTGGTACAACGACTCAGTCGCGGAAAGGAGTGGAAAAGTGTCGCAATAAAGCGACAGTTTTTTAACGACTTTCCTGCTTTGTCCAATGTTCTTCGTGTTCTTCAGTTCCAGCAGCAGCAGGAACTTCTTCACAGCGTCTGGTTCTTTGATTTTTACGTCTCTAACTCTCTCCCCAGCCCCCCAGACTCTTGACAACCCCTCTACTCGACCCAAAGAACCTTTATATACTCACATGCATCATCAAATCCCCCGCAATAACTCGTGAAAATCCTTCTTTACTCGGAATATTTTTTTTCTTATTTCGGAGAATAATTTCCAAAAATAACTTCTTCACGCTCCAAATCTCTTCCAACACGCTCCAAATCATGTTGTAATCACCCAGAGTGTTGCTGGAGCCATCAAACTCGATCGAAACACGTCCATAACTCTCCAAAACTCGTGTTTTTCTCCTCCCTGTACGTGTGTCTCTGTTTTGAGTTCGTGGCTTCCCTTGCCAATTCTAGCCAAATTCGATCGGACCCGACACCCAAAATATCTTCCTTAGGCTTAATCACATCTTCCTGCCAAGTCTCAGCCATTTAATCTCCCTATAACACGTTAAAAAATTCGATCAAACTTCTGCCAGTTCTCATGCATGTTTTCCCGCCAAAATTCAGTTTTTGAAATGAAGAAGATGGTGTCCCCCTATCCAAACTGGGGGTGCGAATAGCAATTGGGGTAGAAATAGTAATTTTGGGGTTGAAATAGTAATTTTTCTGAATTCCTCCGGCACATTTCTGAGACGCTTCCGGTGCATTTCTGGGGTGCTTTAGTAATTTTCTCTGGGATGTAAAACACTGCTTTTTGAGCCCATTTCGCCGCAAGGGCTTATTTTCTAAAATTCCCTACAAGAACACAAAATAACACAATAAGTACTTAATCGAGTCTAACAATAAAGAAAATTGAGAACAAAATAGACACATATATGCGTCTATCAAATACCCACAAACTTATTATTTTCTAGTCCTCGAGCAAATTTATTCTAGAACGGAAAATCATTTGAACCCCTAGGTGGCCCTAGTGGCAGAGTGTTGTCTTCGGAGGGTTTACCAGAGGTGTACCCACAAAACCTTTGCTCCAGACCCTAGCTATCTACAACGAACCTTGGAAGGCACTAAAGAATCTCCTTGGTTGGCATACTTATTGACTGCAAGAGGAAGTACCCTGATGCGAAATTCCAATTGATGTACACGAGTTTGCACTCAAGCATACAAAAATTCATATATAAGTGACAGAGCTCTACTCAGATAGTTACACTATGGACATCATATTCGGAGTCAAACTAATCACATGGAAAGATTAAGAGATGGATATAGAAAAACATAGATGGTTTTGATGTTTACTAAGTGAACGGCGTTTCCCATATCTGTCTGAAGGCCTCCGCCAAAATGAACCTATCCTAATGGATTGAGATACTAGTCTGACTAATATCAACACACTGGCATATACAAGGGAACCAGTGGTCGATAACCTAACTCTAGGTCAACACAACTGGCATATACAAGGGTACCAGTGGTCGACTTTATTGAATTTATTCCTTTTGGTCAAATGGTCTGGTCTCAATTTATTTATTTTTTTACTCAAAAGATTTTTTTTTTTTCATGGTGTCTCAATCACTCTAATTCACCCTAGCATTGGTAACAACTTGAATCGTGAGCCCCACCTATCACTTAAAGAAACATAGTTTAAAAACAAAATAAAAAATAGAAGTGAAAAGGACTCAACGAGATATGGTGCAACTATCATGTTATTTCTAACACCTGAGCTCTGTGCTTTTATGAATAGACTCTATTGATGTTTCCATCTAATAAGATTGGTTCCTCAACTCCTACAACTAAGATGTTTCCATCCACTTAGATTAGTTAGTGCCTACCTCAATACGCATAAATTTCTAGGCTCTGGAGTTTATTTATTGCAACTAAAAAAAAAAGTTTCTCCCATACCCCCAAACTTAAAATTAACATTGTCCTCAATGTTCTAAAGATGAAATTAAAAGCATGAACAAGGAGAGACAGTTACTATTTGAAGCAAAAGAGTGAAGGAAGGATACTACCGGGTTGCATGAGATTGGTTTACCTCCCAAGAAATGCTAAGTTTATATTCTTCAGCCAGACTAAGAAAGGTTTAATCACCTCGAATCATATAGGAATAGCTGAAATAATTGTGGGTTATCGAAACCAAATAGAGCTATCACAAGTAAAAGGAATCTGCAACAAGCCAAGAAAATGAACATGTACTGCATACCCTTATCTAGTTTCCTGATTAAGATACCTATGTCCCATTGTGGTTCAGGTTCAGGTTCAGGTTATATGAAAGGATCTTGATAGAATATTTTCATTGGATGCATTTCCTCATAGCTAAGATCCAACAGTTCAGGTTTAAAAGTCTGGAAAAACTCAATTAAAAATAATAACAACCTGAATAACTGGGGATCCTTAAAGTCAATCAGATTTGACTTACACAGTTGACCACAAAGAGAGTGATGGTCTTCCTTAAACAGATGTGTCGACCCTAATCTCCTAAAGTAATTAGGTTTAGTCTCAAAACTTAATAATTGACACATCTGAAATTTATATGTTCCCACAAATGGTAGAAAAGTTTTTGGTGGGAAAACAAAGTCAATCATGGTATTATTGCCTGGGCTAACCTCATCAACCAGAGGATGGGTTTCTAACAGTTGAGACTCGTGTTGAATATTATTAAGTTCGGGAAAACGAGTACGAAGATAGTATTGTAAGATGGTTGACGCATTGATGTCAAGTCCCACGTGAGGGATTTTTTTAAGAGTTAAATAACATGGAGAATGATAATCACCCCCAAACTTAGAGTTTTCGGCGTCTCTAGGTAGACTAGTCACAACTTCCCTAATTTCTAGGTCATCAGATTCCTGTAAATGGTCAATTGATTCTTCTAAGTCAGGTTCATACTCACTCATCCATACGAGTTCATCTTCTTCGTCTAAGACTATTGTTTCCAAATCGCTAGACTTTAAAACATTATTCTCAGAATAAACTCGTTCCTCTAAATCATTATCGGCTTTGTAAACAGGAAATACTACGTCATCTAAAACGAGGGTATCTCTAGTCAAATCCTCGTCCTTTTGAATAGGTGAATAATTATTAAAATTATTTGGATTTAAACTAGAAATAATATTATCATTGTAAAACTCAATTGGAGTAACAGATTCCTGATCACTATGCCTATATGTGTCAAATTCTTTATCAGCACTATCCTCATCATAATCATCATAATAACATGAAAATGGTTGAACCTCATATAAAAAAGTAGTGTTACCAATTCTAACCTCGGCATCTTGATTATGCAAATAACTATCCTCATTTTCAAGGGTACTATTGGAAACACTATATTGGAAATTAAGACTATCTTGAGTAGTTCTGTTCTGGGCCTCTAATAAAAGCTTTTGAATCGACTCACATGACTTCCTTATGGTATCGTGTATAGAAGGTTCACTCATGGGTGCATTTTGTTTATTCATTTCTAACACAAATTTATTTGTATTCTCAGTTAATTTTTTGAGAGACTCTTCTAGAGGAAGAACAGGTTCAGAAGGATCATAATAGGGACTAGTTTTCAATAGTTTGATTGTATCCTCTAGAGACGAAGAACTAGTACTATAATCTTCTTGCTCGTAAGACTGATGCATGTGTGGATAGTAATTGGGCTCACCAGGGTATGCCCCATATCCTTCCAAATGATGGCGTTCCCAACCACTATTCCCAACATGGTCATAGAAAGGATGATGTCCATATTCAAATTCAGGTCGATATTCATTGTATTGGCTTCTATCATACCAGCTCGACATTCTTAATTGCAAGGTAATTCTACACAACCACAAACAAGACCGACTCGACTCCACCAAAACAAACCTAAAGATTTCTAGCAAACAAAAAGCATGATGGCTCCACTTAGATTGTTTTATAGACCAGCTTATATTCCTTCGAAAAGGAATTCGTTACAATTTGAGCACACCCCTCTGGAATCAATCCGAGCTAATTAAGTTGAATCGAGGCGAGGGAATCTTAGTAGAGCTTTGATACCCAAGGACTCACCGCATTAGAAGTCGGCGCAGTCACACATCTAACTCACAGAAACCATCATGAATTTTGAAGTGTGCTTAAAGAGCAACCAATATTTTTCGAACGAGTTTCCTATTAAGATCGTTACCCTATCGGTCTCGTTCTATTCCAAATTTTAAATCTTGGGTTCGCGTTAGGTTTCGTTTTCCTAAGGCAGGCAAGAAGGGAGCGGTGATGAAATCCGAACCCTTATCTTGTATTGGCCAGGCCTTGCCCTTTACTAGGAATTTAAAAACAGTCCAAATTCGTCCTTAATCAATGATCACCTTAAGGAATACAGTAACTCACTTACAGGAGATTCGCGAGTGTTTCGATTGGACTTACCTCCCGTACCAGACGGGGATGAACCGTTGTCGTCGATTCGGGCCACGACTCCTATGCCGTGTGCGAACCCGAGGGGCTGAGGTGATATTGTAATCACCGTCCTTCCCTGCACACAGTTTGTATTTAACTACCCTTCCGTAGGGTTTTTTTTAAAAAAAAATAATAAAGTCCAAGAGTCCAGTCCAAAGTCAAAATAAAGTAAAGTGCAAAAGAAAAAGAAAAAAAATAACCTAAAAAAAATATATATAAAAGTCTCTCTCTTTTTTTTTCTCTCTTTTCTATATATTAAAAAAAAAAAAAATTCTTCTTTCGCTCCTTTCGCTTTGAGCTTTTCCTTCCAAGGTCCTTAGTACTCCACTTCGAACCTGCAAATCAAAGACAAAAAGAAACGTAAAAAGGAAAAAAATAATAAACCTAAAAAAAAATTCTACCTAAGCACAGGTCCGCATCGGCGGCGCCAAAATGATTGATGATTTAATGGGGGTTGTAGTTGTAGTGGTAAGGGGTATCGTTCAAACTCGAACTTGTGAAGGTAATGGATTTTTATATTTAAAAATATATATACAAAAATATTAACAGTTTGGGCGCAAGACACTACATTCCACTATTATGCAAAATTGAATGATAAATATTTCAAAACTCTATTCAATTCTTAAGTCCTCTTTTATCATTAATTCACTATCAATCATACAGATTCTCAAACATTATTTGTAAACCTTAAGCATAGATTATCAAGAGATTAAACCAAGCATAACGTATCAAACTGAATAACAAATAATTAAGACAACCATTCAAATAATTTAAAACTCTGCAAAAGTAGCGATTAGGTGAATTATATAATTAAGTGAAATAGTTACCCATTTATGTTGCGTGAATAGATTCCTCCATTGCCTTGGTTACGAGGGAATTAGTAGCTCATCATATTGGAAAACCTCTCAAAGAATTTCATTGATGCTCAAAAGTGTTTTACAATGAAGAGAAAGATAAGTAAATAGTATAAAACAGGATTCTGCGACCCACAGAAGGCGTCAAGAATCAACGACACAGAGATAGTGCTGTTGGTACAACGACTCAGTCGCGGAAAGGAGAGGAAAATTGTCGCAACAAAGCGACAGTTTTTTAACGACTTTCCTGCTTTGTCCAATGTACTTCGTGTTATTCAGTTCCAGCAGCAGCAGGAACTTCTTCACAGCGTCTGGTCTTTGAATTTTACGTCTCTAACTCTCTCCCCAGCCCCCCAGACTATCGACAGCCCCTCTACTCGACCCAAAGAACCTTTATATACTCACATGCATCATCAGATCCCCCGCAATAACTCGTGAAAATCCTTATTTACTCGGAATATTTTTTTTCTTATTTCGGAGAATAATTTCCAAAAATAACTTCTTCACGCTCCAAATCTCTTCCAACACGCTCCAAATCATGTTGTAATCACCCAGAGTGTTGCTGGAGCCATCAAACTCGATCGAAACACGTCCATAACTCTCCAAAACTCGTGTTTTTCTCCTCCCTGTACGTGTGTCTCTGTCTTGAGTTCGTGGCTTCCCTAGCCAATTCTAGCCAAATTCGATCGGACCCGACACCCAAAATATCTTCCTTAGGCTTAATCACATCTTCCTGCCAAGTCTCAGCCATTTAATCTCCCTATAACACGTTAAAAAATTCGATCAAACTTCTGCCAGTTCTCATGAATGTTTTCCCGCCAAAATTCAGTTTTTGAAATGAAGAATATGGTGTCCCCTATCCAAACTGGGGGTGCGAATAGCAATTGGGGTGGAAATAGTAACTTTGGGGTGGAAATAGTAATTTTTCTGAATTCCTCCGGCACATTTCTGAGACGCTTCCGGTTCATTTCTGGGGTGCTTTAGTAATTTTCTCTGGGGGTGTAAAACACTGCTTTTTGAGACCATTTCGTTGCAAGGGCTTATTTCTCTAAAATTCCCTACAAGAACACAAAATAACACAATAAGTACTTAATCGAGTCTAACAATACAGAAAATTGAGAACAAAATAGACACATAAATGCGTCTATCAACAATTGAACGACTATTTTTAGGGAAGTACCTAGTGGATGACAGCTAATCTGTCCTTTATTTTCGGATATGTCTTGTGACATTCTCGCAACCTTACAAATATTAATCTCGCAAACTCTCTTATTTTCGCAGAATCATTACATTCTTCTCATGATTTTAGCTGACGTCGTTTATTATGTCACTTCTAAAAATTTTCTGCGACGTTGTTGTGTTGTGTTGTTGATAATTTCGCCGAGGCATTATTGCTGCGAGATTCTGATCCTACATCTTGCCCCTTCTCATATCTTCTCTGAAAAGTAGAGAATGATGTGAGAAATGCCGCAGTTGTTCATCTCTTCATATTCTGCATTTATCACATGTATTATTTCTTCCATCTGTTTCTTGACACATCTTCTGTAACCGCTGCTTTTCAACCGCTCATGTATTTTCGTCTTAATGGTGTTTATTTCTTCGAGTAAAAAATCTTCTTTATATATTCTCCTTACTCGTCTTTCCACTTTCTTTTTACTTTCTCTTCTCTTTTTACTCTCTCATCTCTGCAACTCTATTGTTCTTCCGTAAGTTCCTCTACTATAATCCTTCCCTCTTCAATCTTATTACTTTTGATTCATTCCCATACTCTATATTCAAATATGCCTCCAAGTGGCCATAAACATGAGAAAAACTTAAAAGACGTCCAAAAAGATCTTGCAGAGAAAGGTTTCACACTTTCTACCATTCCTGGTGAAAGTGCCAAATCAATTCTTTATATCAAACTTTTCTCTGATCAATATTGTGATGATGAATCAATCATAATTTCGCTAGGTAAAATTCTCACAGGTCTCTCCGTTCCTCTTTATGACCCAGATATTCCTTTGTTCTATGAAATTCTCGCTCACTCGGGATTTTCGCGATCTATCTTCTAATTGAGTGGGGATTGCATCCGTCTGATGTTAGAGTTCGCTAATCGTGGTGCTGGTATAGGATATTTGTACTCCAAAGGACTTAGGGATCCTAAATTCGCAGATTTGGAGATAATTGCTGAGAAATACACAGTAGCGAGTTTCTTTGAAAATTATGAATTGATCTCCATGAAGAAAGAGAATACTCGCTGGGGTATTTGTTTGAAAAGGAAAGATAACATTGATGAAGCTAAAATAATCATGCAAGACATTGATTGGCATTCTGGTAAAAACACAACTCCTCTCCAATCCAAAGATGATAAATGGTGTGTTTTTCCCTTGATGCTAAAAGGACCTTACATTGCTGGGTTAAATGTTCTTCCTGAGAATCTCGCTACCTATCAACCTTGGGTATTCTCTTGGACAGAGAAGGAGAAAGAAGTATGTTTCTTCCAGTTTTGCTCACTTTATATTTCTTTATTTGTCTTTATTCTTTTGTTCGCTGACTCTTGCGACATTCTATAGATCCAAAAACTGAAAGATAGTTATAACAGGACTGGGAAGACTAGTACCTTGTTAGCTCTTCGCTCATATACAGATTAGGTAAGAAATGTTCTCTTATTTCTAAACAGTATACTGTTGTTTCCATTTCTTATTTTTATCTGTGTGTGAAGATTATTGATGAAATAGAAAAACCTGCCAATGTTACGAAGACTGGTGATAAAGATAAAGGTGCTCTTCGCAGGGAAAAACCAACTTCTCCTCCTTCAAATAAAAGAAAAGTCCGTTCTTCCTCTCCTTCAAATATTCCTTCTCATGGAAACTCCGAGAATGATGAGGATGATGATGACCTTGCTGCAAATGAAGATTCTCCATCTGAATCTTCTATGGCTAAGCTCTCTGGCCTCTTTTCTGATTCTTTCCAAGGAATGGGAGATAGTCAATTCGCTAATACCTGTAAATCTCTCGCAACAATTTGCGATGTTCCTTTATTGGATGGTGATAATTCTCTTCGCGGAGTTTCTATATCAGTGACTCCCAATTTCCTGCATTCTCTTAATAGTCTGGTATGCTTTCATTCTTTTACCTCT
Organism: Papaver somniferum; assembly: GCF_003573695.1. NCBI lineage: Eukaryota > Viridiplantae > Streptophyta > Magnoliopsida > Ranunculales > Papaveraceae > Papaver > Papaver somniferum. The sequence goes on from NC_039359.1 coordinate 146,605,845, forward strand.
TCATTGTTGTAACTCAAAATCTCTTTCTATTTTAATACTTTTTATATTTTCTCGAAGGATGAAAAATCTTCTTTCGTTGTTGCCTCAGATCTGGAGAGGAGAGGCGAAATTCTTGAAAAGAAGAATCTTCAATTTCGCACAAAGAATGAGGAACTGGAAGCTGAAGTCAAATGTCTTCGCGAGAAAAATAGACAACTAGAAATTGATTCTTCTTCGTATAAGAACAAAATCTCTAGTCTTCAGCAAGCTAATAATCAGCTCTATAGTATGTTACTTTTCTCCTTTCCCTTCATTCATTCATCCTGTTGTTTTATATTATTTAATTGATCCTTTTTGCAGACATTTATGGTCTTTCTGATGAAGCTACTATTCTTTGTTCATTTCCTAATACCTTGGATAATGATACCCCTCTTGACCGTCTTAATGAATCTTTAAATAGTTTCTCAAATGATAAAATTTCGTCTCTTTCCCTGAATGAACTAAGATCCAAATTTTGCCTTTTAGAAATTGACCATAGATCTAGTTTAGGCTTAGCCAACCGATTTAAGCGTCTCCTTCTTAATTCTAAAGAGAAAATCAATAAATTGAGAACCAAAATTAGCGGTCTCATAGATGATAAGGATCGCATATCTGATCAAGGTGCTAAGGCTTTGGCGAAATTCCAAGAGACCCTTCTTAAAGTTTAACTTGAACGAGATGAATCTAACTGCATGAACATCGAGCTCTACGAAAGAGAAAACCAAATTCGTTCTCGTCTTCTTATAAGTAATGAGGATGAATTCGCTTGGGCTGCGAAAATCTTAGACGATGCCAGAAAATATTTAGGTGTAAATGTTAGTCTCCAAGTTGAGCATACAGCCTTGATTAGAGATATGATTTCTGACAGAGAAGGTTATTAACTGTTCTTCTTCTAATCTTTTGTTTCTTATGAATTTTCATCAAGTTATTAATTGATTGCCTTTTGCTCGCAGATTCTGAAAGTAGATATCGAAAAGATTGAGGAACTTGAAGCTGAAAAGAGGAACTCGCAAAGAATCTTTCTTCTCGCAACGACAAGTATTCTAGATTAAAGAATCAAATCAAGATCACTGTTGCGAACTTTAAGAATGATGCTATGCATTTTCGCAATCAAACTATCAAATGGTTTGTGATGACCATAGTATTCCTCATTCTGATTATCCTTGTCTCTTGGAGGATCCCAAAGAACATTCCCAGTCTGATTATTTCTGATAGCGAAGCTGATGATGAAGAATCTGATGGTGATGAAGGTTCTGATGGAGAAAGTTCTGATGCAGACGAAGAAGGGAACAAGTCTGATGAAGATGATGAAGGATCAACTAAGAAGTAGTCTTTGTTTCTTTCTTTATCTTCTGTAATACTTGTACATTTATTCCTTCTTTCTGTATATTTGCGAATTCTTTTGGTTCCCATATTCCTTAATATATGAGTTTCTTTCATTTTGACCTGCATTCATTAAAACAATTCTTCCTTGCAATACAGTTAATCAATATAATCATTAATTTTTGAATTTTTGTGTAAATCTATCATATGGAGACAAATAACATTTTCTATTTCATTCATTCCCATACTTGCCTCTGTTATTTGTATCCAAATGAGAGATTTTGCAGACTTTTCTTATTTTTGTTCCTCAACTTTGCAGTTATTTATAATTTCGCAATCTTATGCGAAGTGAATTTTGATTCTTTTCAAAATCTCATTCCTGTGTGGTCTTATTTTGCCTTCCTAATTAAAGGTCTTATTATGCCACCTCTTGTCATTGCGAAAAATCGCAGGACGTTCTTGCACTTTCATGCAAAAACCCATTGATCTTGCCTTAACTTTTTCTTTTGTATTATGGCCTCTTCAGGAATGTTGCGACAATATGACAGGCCTAAATATTGCGAAAATAAAGCCCCATGACATTGCGTCTTGCGACGAAATCGCAGGACGTCTTCGCACTTTCATGCGAAAACCCATTGATCTCGTCTTATCTTTTTCTTTTGTATTATTGCCTCTTCAGGATTGTCGCACAAATATGACAAGCCTTAATACCCTTGCGAGTAAAAAGCCTCATGACATTTGCGTCTTAAGACACTTATCAGCTCCCTAATGGAGGGTGCCGCCCTTATCTTCCCCCTGGTTGCCCCTTCAAGGAGGCGTACCTCTACCATACAAGGTTGCTCCTCCCATCCGTCTTAAAACAACCAGTTGTTTTCGCAGCCTCTTATCCCTTTTACCTATAGGGTTTATGGTTACGAGACTGCACCCTAAGTGGGGTTTTCTTCGGGCCGAGTGCAGTATAAGCCAAGACTTGTCAAGAATGGCAAGGTACGCTTCAAACGCCCCTGGCACTCTTGACTCAACCGTGTACCTCGGCGCCTTGATCAGATGCACTCCTTGGGAGAGTCCTTATTACCTTAGTCGCCCAACCTAAGTCATATGCTTAAGCTGAGAATCCAAGGTGCCTCTCCCGGATGGGCTTTATTGACCCCAAATCTCCATGACTCAGGTTCCGGTGGCGGTGTAGCCTTTCCCTGAGCCATGCAACAGGTACCCCCTTATATGACGTACTTTAGGTCTTACATTTGCCTCTTGCGAAATTGTATTCGCGAACTAGGGTGTACGCCATAAAGGTTCGCCCCTTTCTCTTTTGTCATTGTTCTCTGATTGTCTTCTGTAAAATTCATTATCTCTGCGAGATTCTCGCACATCATCATATTTTGCATTTCGCAATCTCAATTTTGTCATTCAATAAAATGTATTTTTGAGAATTTTACTTATTGCGAGAGTGTCGCAACAATTAATCATTCATCATTTCTTATTTTTATTACCTTTGCCATCCTCTGCTTCTTTTTATTTTCTGCTACTGCTTCCTTGGTAGTGGTATGTTCATCATTTTTATTTTTTGAGCTAGCATTAGTTTCGCAACATCTCTTCTTCTTTTCTTTCGATTGCATCCACCATCAACCTCTCACTTCTTTGTGTCTCTTTGATTTTGTGTCGCCAATTTTCCTTCTTGTTTGCTCTTCCTTCGCAAGATTCTATCTCAGTTTCGTAACACCTCTTTCCTTCAACCCAATCTCCCTTTATGATTCCTACAACGCTGGGGTGAGGAATTTGATGCACTGGTGGAAAGTTGAAGCTACACCTAGAATCCCATGTAGCCAAGGTCGACCAATTAATGCATTGTAGGGTGATCTACATCAACGACACATAAGATTTCAGAAGATATTCCCTTCAATGGAATTCGCATAGTAACCTCCCCTTTAGGCTTGTTGGCAGTACCATTAAAACCATATATCTTATATGTTGATGGTATAAGATCATCATCTCTTCCTCCCAGTTTTATAAGTATGATAAAATAAGATGTTCACAGAGCTTCCAGTATCGATTAGAATCCTATTAATTGCCCATGAATCTTCAGCTTCATCATCCTCATCTTCTTTCGGTTTTGGATTAATTTCTAATTTTACTACCAATGGATTATCATGTACCTCTTCACCACCTTCGGGATTTCTTCTGCGGTAAAAATAATTTGTTTCTGCCATTCCTCTAGTGGCGAGATTTTCGCAATATTCATAATTTCTCTTCCATCGTTATCTCTTGCGAACACTCTACTCAAAACATTGTCATGAAAATCTTCAATTGTCTTGTATGAATGTATAGAGTGACAAATAGATTCTTTGCTTTTGCACCAACTTCTATGAAGAATGTTTCCTTCTTTTTCATCGTGTTTACTTTGTGATGTTCTGGTGGTGGTGGCAATGGTTGAGATTGTGGGTGCCCTACCAAAAAGTGGTTTAGTTTTCCTTGATCTATCATTCTCAGAATAATTCTTTTTACATTTCTGGAATCATTTGTTGTATGTCCATGAAAATGATGATAAGAACAAAACTCATGGCTTCTGTGGTTTGGAGGTGGTTCCGTTCCCATGTTCCATGGTGTTGGTATATTCTCCATAAAAATTATATCTTCCCATATTTTCTCCACACTTGATTTCTTCCCATACTACCTTGTGACCTCCTTGTCCTCTATTATAGTTTTGTCTTTGACCTCCATAAGTTTCTTTTGGTTGATCGAGTCCTTGAATCTTGTTATTTCCACCATGATTGTAGAAATTTCTTTCCCCTTCATACTCCTCTTGATATCGGCTTCCCATAGCCACCAGTTTCTATTGATTGTTACCCGTCACCTTCTCTTGTTCCACTTTCGAAGTATTCGCTACTGTGTTTATTAGCTTGGGTAATAAGCTTGCATTCGCTGTTTGTGAACTAGTGTTCGCAACTGGGTATGATTCCATTTCATTTTGCCTTTCCTCTAGAGAAATATATTCTTCTTGAAGTTCTCGCAATTCAGTCATTGTGATCGTATTCTTGACTCTGAAAATTTGGACATACAATAGGTTGGTTGCAAACATAACATTGATAAATGATAATATAAGATATCTCTCATCTACAAGGCCAGCCATTTCGCTACACATAGTCCTCCATCTTTTAGTTAGGTGCTTCAAACGTTCACTAATCCTTTGTTTTAATCCAAACACGTCTTCAATACCAGGTCGCGAAGAATTATTACTTATATATGCCCCCGGGAATGTAGTCTACAAATGATTGAAGGATGTTATTGTATTCTTTGGTAGACCTTCGAACCATTTTAACGCCTCCCCTGTTAAGATGGATGCGAAATACTTGCATAATACAACATCATGATTTTCCCATTGCAACATGCACCTCACGTAGGCTTTAATGTGTTGAATTGCACAAGTTGTTCCATCAAAAATGTTGGTTAATACGGGAAAATTGCATTTCGGTGGTATTCGTCCTAATTGTACTTCCCTTGTAACTGGAGTTTTCGCAGCTTCTTTTATAGCTTCATCCAATTGTCTTCTGCCTACTTCTCCTCTATTATTTAGCATTCCTCTTATTTATTCTAACTCTTTCGAGATTTGTTTATTTACACCTGAATTTTGATCCATTGATCTTTTTAATTTCGTATCCCTTCTTCTGCGTTCATGTCTTTCTTCTCTCGCGAAATTTTGCATTTCTTCTTCATTATCCTCATCTCGTCTTCTTCTGCGAGTGTCTTCGTCATCTTTATCTTGAATTCGCATATGATTATGTCTCTCATTTTCCCCTTCATGATTTTGTTCATTTCTTATTAATTCCATTCGCTGTCTTTCAACCATCCTCTGTATTCTATCACACTCTTCATTGATATTACCGTTATTCCGATTTTGTGTACGCCTTCTTTCTCGATTGTCGTGATTGTTCTGGCGAATTGTCTCCTGAAGCTCTTGTTCTTCCATTTCCGCTCTCAATCTTTCACGTTCGCAAATTAAACGTGCTTGTTCAGCATAATGTCTTTCAATTTCTTCTTCAATCGTATGTTGATTTCTTTGAGTTTCTCTTTCATATAAAATTCTCCTTCCTTCCTCTCGATTTCCTTCGTCATCTTGGTCATTTATTCCCTGACGTTGTCAGTTCTCTTGATTTCTACCATTTTGCCTATCATCAAATGTTTCATTTTGTGGAACCTAACGATCATCAGTTCTTTCTCTATTTTCGCGATATTCTTCATTAGGGTTTGATATTTCTTCTTGTATATTGTTTCCAGCATTAATTGTGGGTGAGTTTCGCCTCATTTCTCTTCTAGTAGATCTTGAATATGATTTTGTAATACTTCTCGATCTTCTACTTTGTAGTCTCATATTTTCCATCCTCAATTCATGATTTTGTCTTGTTAAATTCACACGTTCTTCTGCCTCAGCTCTTGTTTCTTCGTGTATTCTTCGTCTTAACGTTTCTAACGCTCCAATTTCCTCATCTCCATGAATTATTCCTTCATCTACTTCTTGATTTCTCTCTACCTGTCTATGGTTTCTGGTTTGTTGCTCTTCTTCTACTTCTTCTGCTGAATTTGATTGTCAAGTGTGTATACTCACCCTATCATAATCTGTATTCCTCCCTTGTACTAGTGTTTGTTGAACTGGTGGTTGAATTTGATTTTCTCTAATACTTCTCATTCTAGTAGATTCTCCCATTTCACTTCTTTCCCTTCCAGCAATTCTCTTGCTTCTTCTAACAGTAGTTGGTTGTTCTGATGTATTTCTTCTTCTATCCATTTCTTCAATGTTAACGAATTGCAAGAAATTATGTAAAATTCTTAATCAATCACTCCAAATCTTCACAAATCTCAATATTAATCTTTAATTTTTTCTAGAATAATCTTCAATATTCCATGTTTCTAGCGCCATTATGTAGTTGCAGGAAATCCTACACTACACCCCTCATATGATTTCATTAACACTCAACTCATTTTTAGATTAACAGTCTTAATTTTATTGATGAATCTTTGAACAATCTTACAAGAAAAGATAAAGGAATCAAAAATAACCACTGCTCTAGATTTTCTATCTCCTATTTACTTGTTGCTTACTCAAAAAAAACCTCTCCCTTTCCTTTACAATTAAACGACTATTTATAGGGAAGTACCTAGTGGATGGCAGCTAATATGTCCTTTATTTTCGGATATATCTTGCGACATTCTCGCAACCTTACAAATATTAATCTCGCAAACTCTCTTATTTTCGCAGAATCATTACATTTTTCTCATTATTTTAGCTGACGTCGTTTATTATGTCACTTCTAAAATTGTTCTACGATGCTGTTGTGTTGTTTTGTTGATAATTTCGCTGAGGCATTATTGCTGCGAGATTCTGATCCTACATGGTTTATCTCAAGCTCCAACCATACAGGCAAGCTTCTCTGTCCTTAAAAAAAAACTTTAAAATCTCCTCCAAGTTTTATGGCCTTTTTCCAGTGTTGCAGAGAGTAGGGAAAGTAGCATATAAACTGCAGTTGCCATCTCATGCTCGTATCCATCCAGTGTTCCATGTATCTCAGCTAAAGAAATTCATTGGGTTAAAACACACTCCATCACCTACTCTCCCTGTGGTCGACTATTCAGGTGAAATCATTATGCTTCCTGAAAGAGTTTTGCGCACCAAAACCATCCTCAGAGACAACAGACTGATCAGGAAGTTACTACTTCAATGGAAAAATTCTTCTCCTGAGAACGCCACCTGCAAAGATCTCTTAACTGTTAAAGCCCACTGTCCAAAATTCATCCTTGAGGACAAGGATGTTTTTCAGGAGGAGGCAATGTCACAGTGTGACAAGTAGTATGCAGGAGGGTCTGCCCTTAGTAATCTTAAATGGGTGTGTTAGTCGTTATTAGTTGTTCAGTCGGATTGTGACACGTGTGTCCCATCCATTAGTCACTACTTGGGTTCGATTATTGAGTATTAAATGTGTAAGAAGAGACTTATCTGTTTTACCTGAACTTTGTTAAATGAAATACAACTTGGATGCGTTCGTTTATCGAACCAGATTTTGGCTCAATCCATCAAGGATTTGAGATTTATCCTTCATTTCTATTCAAATCCCATTTCTCTGAGTATTAGTTGTTGTTGCATCACAACATGCTTATACTAAATGTCAACACATGCTTCAATTTGAGAACGGAAAGGAAGTTGCGAGGGGAAGAACCAAATGGAGGCCAGCTGAACAAAAAGGAGAGCACATAAATGTTGGGTGACGAGAACACACTTATCACATTCAACCTTGACAGAGCAATCCTCCCCTTAAATAATGTATATAGCCCATCCTCTCTTTGGAGCGCTTGTGTTTGTTCGTAGGGTGTGCAATAAGCCTGCTATTGCTCTTGCAAAGCAAGCTCGAATAAATTGTATTATAGCCGAATGGTGGTGTGGTCTACCTAAATGCCTGGCAGTTCCAATGACATTTGATGTACACAGTCTTTCTAGTTAATATATGGCTTGTTTTTCATAAAAGAGAAAGAAAACTCACCGACGCCCATGGGTCAGAATTAAGGGCTGGCAAAAACTTGCTCATAGAAGCAGTCTTGGTCCTCAGCCATTCTCATCTTATTCCTCTTTTTTCATCCATTAACCTATACAAATAATTTACTAAATTTACCAAGTCAGAAGAAAAATATATGAATTTAGATTTATCGTCGTGGTAATCAAAAACAAAATCTAAACTGATCCAAATTTTTTCCATCTATCTGCAAATATCTAAGTTTTTTCAAGAATCCAATATATTAATGAACCCCGTCACTGCTCGATCTTTATAAAATCTTCTCAATCATCACATCTGAAAAAATGACAAATGATTCATGTATAAAACAACTATAAGGCCAGCACAATATTTGGGTTTTATAAAGGAGGATGATAAGCTTCCCTATGTATATTTTTTTGATCATACCAATATACACAGATATAAGATCAAGGAAAAGATTACAAAATATTCGAAATTTGTGAAATCAAACTTCCTTAAGAAAGTGTTACGAAATCCCCGAGGATAAGAAACTATTCAAGTTTTTGATGACGTGGAAATATATAAAGTACATATGATTGGTTGATTATTACCATCCAGGTTGAATCAAAATGCTCAGCTGCCAATCAATCAGCTGTTAACATGCATAATGTCGCAAAGAGGAACGTTACGTACACACTCTAATGAGTGTGCACAAAATGGGACTACATTCTAGATATTGATCTCGAATACAGGGTCAATCATCCCACTTATAGCAATTAATTGACTTGGTATGTAATTTCTCGTACTGCAGTGTATAAATCTTAGGTTTTATTAGATTTCCCACACATTAAAGAATTCTTAGAAAGTTAGATGTGCATCCAACTCGTACTGCAGTAGTGCATAATCTAATTAGAATTTTGTTCATCTGCAGATGTTATATTCCATTTTTGTTGCTTCAAATATCCCAACTAAATACAACCATTATTTATTGGTCAGGAGAATGACGTCACAATTCACAAGCTTAATTCATTTATATTGCATTCCTGTCATTCACTGTCCATTATTGACAATAAAGGTTTAAACATTTTTTTTTCTTTTTTTTTTTTTTTGTTTACGATCAAGTGAAGCTGAGTTTAATATATCAAATAAAATCATTATATCCCTGGATTTTCTTCAAAGCCAGTACAAATTAAACCTATTGTAAAAGGCAATCTTACTCTTGTGCCATTTTCACTAAATCTCTTCAAATCCATTACCAATATTAAAGTAACATGGATTTCTCCCGGAGCAAACTCTAGGTACTAGGTCTTCCCAAAATCCATTTGTTTTGAATATGTTATGAAATTTGCATGACAATATACTACTAATGTGCCAGTGATTCTTGACTTAGTCACCCAAAATATCATCAACTACAAAAGAAAAGATCTTAACCCCAGATAAATCACAAGATCTGTACAACTAGCAAGAGTATCAGCTAAGTAATCTCTTGCACAATTTAATGGATTCTTTAAACTGGTATCGAATTGATGATGAGATTAAGTTCTTGACTAAATCATCTTTCATTTGAAATTTTTTAAATGATGAGAAGGAAAAGTTGATCATCGAACTAGTTGAGTTAAATTGTTGATGGTCTGCAAATTTACAACACAAGAAAAAGAAAATAACTTAGAAGAAGAAGAAAAATAAATAGTAAAAAACTTGAAGAATAATATAATTTCAAAACGATCAATTTGAATTAAGAGGAAAGGTTACCGCCTTATTTAGAAATGTGAAATCTAACGGTCTAACAACAAGCAAACGGTAGGCAGCAGCTTGCTAGCTTATATTGATGTCCCGATCGACTGCCCGTTTTTATACAGGTGCCCTTGTATTGGAGACTATTAACGGGAGTGAACTTAAAACGGCACACACAATTTGGATCAAAATTCATTTAAGTCCGCCACTGCTGGGATTACATTTGGTTTACTTAAAACATAAAAAGTATAGGACCCCTACGGACCGTCGGACCCCACTCCGAACCCGGCCACATAGCATCGATACTGTCCCCACTTGACCACCTTGAGGTTAGGTATGGGGTTTTGATCAAAAGGATTCGGCTATGTAGGGAGAATCTCTAGCTTATATATCACCATATGGAACTTGTCTTCCTCCATGTGGGACTATCCTTACCTATCCCATGTGTGACTCACATGTGCATATTTGAGCCACACAAATCCAACAATCTCCACCTTGGCGAGAATACACACCACCTCGCCACCTCCGTATGCTACCGTTTGAGGGTGAAAACGATTTCTGCTGATTTTGGTTATTTCGGGTGTGTGGGTGAGAAACGAGTTTAAACCCTAAACAATGTACTGCAAAGGAGTACTTTAGATTCGAGAGATCAATCTGTACAAATCCGGCCTAAACCAAGAAATGGCCGTTCCAGACTTGCTTCGGTCACAAAGTGAAGGAGAAGGGTTGGTTTTGGGGAGGGAAGCGAAGAGAGTGCTGAGTCCAGAATAGTTGATTCTGTAAGAGTAGTTGTTTCACTACTTGTATCAGAAAGTGGGAAGCTAACAGATGGAAAGCTAGCAAATATTTTCTGAGTGTTGTATGCTCCTGACCTGAACTGTTGTTTGGTGGAAATAGGTAATGCCTATTTATATAAGTCGAAGTGAAACGTACTCTGGTCTCATTAAGAAATGGAAAACGGGTGAGTAAATGGGAGGAGGTAGTAACCGGTAACGCCTGGAATTGATGTTCCTTAAAAGAAAGCGTTTCACCATTACTCTGTGTATTTACTAACCGCCTCATCCTTGTGACGCTTTCTTATAATGGGCGTAGTGTACGCCGCACGCTGTAAACCGCCAAACCAATACCCAATGAGCATCCCCCAGTTTTTGACATGCGTTGATGTCTCGAGTGTTTTCATGGAAAACATGTATTACGTTGTTGTTGTCTGGAAAGTTGAGCTTGAGAGACTTGCCGGCTCGGTGGTGACCTTCGACGGTCGAGATTTTGCATCTTAAGAGGAAAGGTAGCCGTTTATTATTGCAACCCTTCGTTTGGTAGCCAGTGGCATGAAAGCATGATCAATATGGCTTTAATATGGCCTAGTTTAGGCGCGTCCAAAGTTAGGGTTTTGACTTTGTTTAGGCGCGACCAAACTAGGGCCATAGGTTGTCATGCGTTAGCTGGTAACCTTAGACGGCTAAGGTCTGCACCTTAGATGAAAAAGTGGTCGTTGATTGTTGCAGGCCTTCGTTTTGGTAGCCGCATAGGGAAGGCCGGTATCGCGTGGCGCGACGATGTGGTTGGTATGCCATTGGCACATGTGGCATGGCATGCCTTGGCGCGGTTTGGCGTGGCCAAAACTAGGGTTTGGGGCCAAAGGTTTCCATGCGTTGTTTGGCGACCTTGGACAGATAGGATTTGCATCTAGGATTGAAGGGTGGTCATTGATCGTCGCACGCCTTCGTTTTTGGTAGCCGCATAGGGAAGGCCGACATGGTGGGGCCAAGGCAAGGTGCGGTTGGCTTGGCATGGTGCAGTTGGATTGTCATGGTGGGGCCAAGGCAAGGTGTGGTTGGCTTGGCATGGTGGGGCCAAGGGTTTGGCATGCCATTGGCGCATGGTGCGGCTAGCAAGGTTGGCATACCTTGGCGCGATAGACGTGGCTGGCATGGTTTTCCATTGGCACAGTGGTGCGGCTGGCATGTTTGGCATGCGTTGGCGCGGAGATGTGGCTTGCATGGTTTGCCATCGGCACAGTGGTGCGGCTGGCATGGTTGGCATGCCTTGGCGCGGAGATGGGGCTGGCATGGTTTGCCATTGGCACAGTGGTGTGGCTGGCATGGTTGGCGTGCCTTGGCGCGGTAGACGCGGCTGGCATGGTTTGCCATTGGCACAGTGGTGCGGCTGGCACGGTTGGCATGCCTTGGCACGGTAGCATGAGAATTAGGTTTTGGCATAGATGATGTCAGTCGATGTTAAGGGTTCTGCCGTGGAACATGACCCATAAAAAAAGGTACCCCGGTAATTCTTGCGTAGGCGTGCTGATTGATTCAATAAATGTGCTAATGGTCATAGTGACGTCATGTCAGTTGTACAGTTTTACGATTTTAACCCTAAGCTAAAAACGACCATCAACATTAAGTACCCTGCTTATCTCAGAACAGGAGCATTGTTGCGAGGTAAGCATAAGATGGTGACAGGCGAGGACAAAATCGAAATGACAAGTCGTGAAAAGATGGTCAAAAAGACCCGGCTAACCTTTTTCGAGAGGTAAGGAGAGTTCGTGATTCTCGTGCTGGAGGCCTTGCAGAGATTCTACTTATGGTGTTGTTGGCTAGACCGTGAGTGGTGAGATGTAGATTGTCAGCTTGGAATGGGAGTAGCAGGCGTTGATCGGCTTGGAATGGGAGCCGCAGGCGTCGATCGGTTTGGAAATGGAGCCACAGGCGTCGGTCGGCTTGGAACGGGAGACGCAGGCGTCGGTCGGCTTGAAATGGGAGCCGCAGGCGTCAGTGGCTTGGAATGGGAGGAAACTGGCTTCGGTCCGCGAAATGGTGGAATCTGTCTTCAGTCCACAGAATGGTGTAAACTGGTTTCAGAACTTCGGCTTCCAAACGATGATGATGACGCTGGAACTTCGGTTATCAAATGGTAGTGATGGCGCCTGACAACTTTGTCTAAATTAGGGTTTGACATGCCGAAACCCTAATTAGTACGAACTCGGATTTTGACGGTCCGCCCTTCCATCTGACCGCAAAAGAGTTTCCTATCTCCTTACGCGAGAATATTTAGGTTTTGAGCTCGTTTAGGAGGTGAAAACTACCCGACAGTGAAACTCGGGAAGAATTCAGGAGGGATGTTCCGGGCCCATGGAATAATGTCGACTGGCTTCAATTCCGTGGAAGGATGACAACTGGCTTCAGTTCCGTGGAAGGATGACAACTGGCTTCAGTTCCGTGGAAGGATGAGAACTGGTTTTGGAACTTCGGATACCAAACGGTGGTGATGGAACTGGAACTTAGGCCACCAAACGGTGGTGATGACGCCTGGCAACTTTGTCGAAATCATGGTTTGGGATGTCGAAACCCTAATTAGCGCTCCTTACTAAAATCGTTGTAGAATTCTCGTACGGACTCGGATTTTGACGGTCCACCCCTCCATCTGACCGGAAAAGAATTTCCTATCTCTCAATGAGGGAGTATTTATGTTTTGAGCTTTTTTAGGAGGTGAAAACGGCCCGACAGTGAAACTCAGGAAGAATTCAGGAGGGATGTTGCGGGCCCGGGGTAACATAGTCGCGCCGAGTCATCTATTACCGTTCATGGAGCACGAAGTAAATTTTATTCTGTGCAAACTCTAGAAACTCCGTCCATATGAAAAGAGGTATTGACCTTCTTCTTTTTTTGTCACTCGTCCGGATATGTGCTTTCGTCTTCAGTGTCTCTCCAGTGGATTCTAAAATTTACCAAACTCCATTGCATTCTTGGGACAGATGGATGTGGTTACGTTGTCGGTCCATCCTTGATTTTAGGTTGTTCAGTCCTGGACCATCTGATCGCGATGACAGTATGTTGTGGATGCTTGTATGGTCGAAATCTTCCGGAGCAACTAGATGAAATAGATGAGTTGGGAGACGTTTCATTACCGACGTGTTGCTATCAATTCTTCAAGGACTTTGTTCCAAGAGACATCCTTTGGACCATCTTCTGAATATTGGACTATCGTATGGAATGAGATGCGATGAGCAGTCCCCAGTTATATTTCTATTAGATCTGATGGCACGGCCGAACATGTGAATGTATCTCTGTGGCGTGCTTTTGGAGTCTTCGATTCACATGTACGGCTTTGTGTTGAGAAATTCCCGTGGCTCGTAAAACTTCGACAGTGATGATGTTGAAATCAGGAATAACCTGGTTGAGGGGAGTGAAAGCGTCCCATGCCGGTAGTCCCCATGTGTAGCCTACTTTCATTGCATCGTCTTGACTCCACTTCCACGGGTTTTGATACAAGCTTATTGTATTCTTTTGGATGCGACGCTGGGATGCCCAGAATATCACATGGACGAAATATTCTAGATAGCGAAGAGGTAGAAATGAGAGAGTTAAGTTGTTTATCGTGGCTTCCTATATTTCTTCAAGAAAATATTTCAGTCGCGTGTCTGTAGTTATCTCATGAGTTTTTGATGGTCGTCGAGTGCGATGAGCAGTCCCCATTCGCATTTTTCTTTAGTTTCTGACGTTGTTTTCCTCTAAGAAGGATTGGGATCCTCCACGGCCTCGCAAAGTGTTTAAGGCGTCTTCTAGACAGAGAGGTGATGATATTCTTGCGCTACACCCTTGAAGAGTATATGACCTTGTTGTGGCTATGGCCTTTTGGTTGAATGTGTCTTCTGATCTTTGAAAGTGAAGGAATTCCGTGTATATCCTCAGTCCCCAAGTATGGTTTACATGTTTTCATCTTTGTAGAGATTGCTGCTGTGGTGAAGCTCTGGCTGGTATCAACAAATGAGTGCCAACAGTTCTTGGTAGCAGATGTAATCAGAAGAGACTAAATTGTCGTGGTAACAAAGTAGGTTGGCTGGAATTGTATGGGAATTCATGGAAATAAAAGGATTGTATGGATGCGTAAGCGAGCAAACTGTCCATGATCATGAGTTTTGGTAGGATGGATAAAAAGCGTCCATGACTATGAAGATTGGCTGGCTGCGATCATGATCCTTGACATGGGGAGCGTGGTGGTACGACCATTTGCAGGAAGGAGTGGCGGCCATGGTACGATCCTTGGCAGGAGAAAGCAGCGTTGAAGCGGCTTCGACTCTTGGAGAGGATGTTGAAACTTAAGAAGCCAAACCCTGCTTCGGATACTGGAGCAGCTTATGGAGATAACGCTGAAGCGGAGCGGATGTTGGAGCGAACGTTGAGCGGCTGCTGAAGAGAACGTTGAAGCGGAGCTACTGCTGGAGGACGTTGAAGCGGAGAGGATGCGTCAATCAGTGTGTCGTAAAACTGGACACCCTTCAAGCGAACAGTGGTTAGGAGTCCCCAGTTCCATCTATCGTGCTTTCCAAGAGAGGTAGGGGGTTTGGGAACAGCTTCCTGGATGGAAATAGCTGCTTTCCTGACGCAGCGCGGTTGAGGGCTGCAAATATATCTTGACGTTGCGCCTTGGGAAAATATGGAATCTCACATAAATGTTTCATCATAGACTGCACGATTTTGTGGGAGAAGTCCCCAGAAATCATGCATCTCCTGACAGGAAGAGAGTCTTTGTGAACTCAGGGGGGATTGCTGATTTTCCTTTCCTCGATTTTGAAGAAGTTGTTGTTGATCTCTACGTGTGATGAAATTGGATTGCTAGTTCCCTTCCATTGAGTGTTCAAGACCAACGCTGGAAGGATGCAAGATGCTGGTGCTGGGAAGATGCAAGTTGTTAGTGCTGGAAGGAATGCAAGCTGCTGGCGCTGGAAAGATGCAAGCTGTTAGCGTTGGATCGGCTCGGAATGGGTGCTGGATTGGCGTGGATGCTGGCTTGGCAAGGCGCTGGCTTGGCACGACGCTGGTTTGGTGTGGATGTTGGCCTGGTGTGGGCGCTGGCTTGGCACGGCGTCGGTTTGGCATGGCGCGGTAGAAATAAGGTGGGCAAGCATATTCCAGGTATGTATTCCAGCGTTTCTCTTTCAATTTGTTTTCTTGTTTTTCTTGTGTTGGTGCAAACCCTAGCCATATGTATGCTTTCTATAAATCTGTAGAAATATTGTTCTTCTCTTCGAATATCACCGTAGTAGCGTCGTCTACCTCATGAATAGTGACGGGTAATCATTATTATGCAAAGTAGGTACGTACGGGTAGGTGACTGATTCCACGAAGAACTGGGCGTTAGGGTTTCTCTGACATCCAAAAGTTACAGGCCAAGGTGACCGAAGGTCCTTCTGCGGACGTGGTCAAACAACAAAAACTGGAGGTCGAAAGGATGTCCAAAGAGTTGGAGCTGAAACAGGCGGTCCTCCAAATGACAAAGGACGCCTTCTTCGAGAAGAGCAAAACACCATTGAATGGATTCCTTTGAATGCACTTCTGTCTTCTGAAATTTTTCTGTTTCGTTTTTTTTTTTGAAAGGCAAATGAAACACCTGGCTTATGGTTTTGATTTTCTGGATTTTGGGTTGAAACACAAATGTTACCTACGAGGGTTTTGGATTATTATTCGGGATGAACTATTTTAGGATGATGCCGTTTTTGGTTATGATTGTAAGTGACGCAATATCCCAGGGAAGATATGGAACCGTGAACGTTGCGTGTCGGTAGATGACATGGGATGAAACATAACATGGCTATCGGTTTTATCATTCCCGTGAAAACTTGAAATAGTAAACCATGTATTTTTTCTAGGCAAGACTTACTCGGTTTTTTGGATCTACTAACGAAAAACGGGTCAGGTGGAAAGCCGAGTTTTGTGAGAAGCACCGCGATTGTGGAAAGTTCCCAGTCGTCCCTGAGTCACTTGATAATCGAGTCGTCGATCCCTGGGCGGATCGTTTGCTTTTAACCTCCGGGAAGTCTGCAGTCGCCGCTTTCCGTGTCATGACTGGTAATCGGGTCGTCTGTTAACTGAGTCGTCGATCCCTGAGTGGATCGTATCGGGCCGTCTGGTAGCTGAGTCGTCGATCCCTGATCGGATCGTTTGCCTCTACCGTCCTGACGTATGGGTCGAAGTATGATATCGAGGATTGAAAATTGA
Organism: Papaver somniferum; assembly: GCF_003573695.1. Lineage (NCBI taxonomy): Eukaryota > Viridiplantae > Streptophyta > Magnoliopsida > Ranunculales > Papaveraceae > Papaver > Papaver somniferum. Next base: position 146,622,415 of record NC_039359.1, read on the forward strand.
CATTGTAACCGAAAGACCAATCTCCCACTGTGGTCGCCAATTGTTTGAGGGTGAAAACAATTTCTGCTGATTTTGGTAATTTCGGGTGTGTGGGTGAGAAACGAGTTTGAACCCTAAACAATATACTGCAAGGGAGTACTTTAGATTCGAGAGATCAATCTGTACAAATCCGGCCTAAACCAAGAAATGGTCGTTCCAGACTTGCTTCGGTCACAAAGTGAAGGAGAAGGGTTGGTTTTGGGGAAGGAAGCGAAGAGAGTGTTGAGACCAGAATAGTTGATTCTGGAAGAGCAGTTGTTTCACGACTTGTATCAGAAAGTGGGAAGCTAACAAATGGAAAGCTAGAAAATATTTTTAGAGTGTTGTATGCTCCTGACCTGAACTTGTTGTTCGGTGGAAATAGGTAATGCCTATTTATACAAGTCGAAGTGAAACGTACTCTGGTCTCATTAAGAAACGGAAAACGGGTGAGTAAATGGAAGGAGGTGGTAATCGGTAACGCCTGGAATTGATGTTCCATAAAAGAAAGCGTTTTACCATTACTCCCTGTATTTACTAACCGCCTCATCCTTATGACACTTTCTTATAACGGGCGTAGTGCACGCCGCATGCTGTAAACCGCCAAACCAATACCCAATGAGCATCCCCCAGTTTGTGACATGCGTTGATATCTCGAGTATTTTCATGGAACACATGTAGCACATTGTTGTTGTCTGGCAATTTGAGATTGGGAGACTTTCCGGCTCGGTGGTGGCCTTCGACGGTCGAGATTTTTCATCTTAAGAGGAAAGGTAGTCGTTGATTATTGCAACCCTTCGTTTGGTAGCCAGTGGCATAAAACCATGATCAATATGGCTTTAATATGTCCTAGTTTAGGCGCGACCAAAGTTAGGGTTTTGGCTTTGTTTAGGCGCGACCAAACTAGGACCAAAGGTTGTCATGCGTTAGATGGTAACCTTGGACGGCTAAGATCTGCACCTTAGATGAAAAAGTGGTCGTTGATTGTTGCAGGCCTTCGTTTTGCTAGCCGTATAGGGAAGGCTGGTATGGAGTGGCACGGCGAGGTGGTTGGCATGCCATTGGCACATGTGGCATGGCATGCCTTGGCGTGGCCAAAACTAGGGTTTGGGGCCAAAGGTTACCATGCGTAGTTTGGCAACCTTGGATGGCTAGGATTTGCATCTAGGATGGAAGGGTGGTCGTTGATCGTCGCACGCCTTGGTTTTGGTAGCCGCATAGGGAATGCCGACATGGCATGGCGCGACAAGGTGGTTGGCATGCCATTGGCACATGTGGCATGGCATGCCTTGGCGCGGTTTAGCGTGGCCAAAACTAGGGTTTTGAGCCAAAGGTTACATACGTTGTTTGGAAACCTTGGACGGCTAAGATTTGCATCTAGGATTGAAGGGTGGTCGTTGATCGTCGCACGCCTTCGTTTTTGGTAGCCGCATAGGGAAGGCCGGCATGGTGGGGCCAAGGAAAGATGCGGTTGGCTTGGCATGGTAAGCCCAAGGCAAGGTGCGGTTGAGTTGGCATGGTGGGGCCAAGGGTTTGGCATGCCATTGGAGCATGGTGTGGATAGCATGGTTGGGGCCAAGGCAAGGTGCGGCTGGCTTGGCATGGTGGGGCCAACGGTTTGGCATGCCATGGGCGCATGGTGCGGCTAACATGGTTGGCATGCATTGGCGCGGTAGACGTGGATAACATGGTTTTCCATTGGCACAATGGTGCGGCTGGCATGTTTGGCATGCCTTGGCGCGGAGATGTGGCAGGCATGGTTTTCCATCGGCACAGTGGTGCGGCTTGCATGGTTGGCATGCCTTGGCGCGGAGATGTGGTTGGCATGGTTTTCCATTGGCACATTGGTGCGGCTAGCATGGCTGGCGTGCCTTGGCGCGGTAGACGCGGCTGGCATGGTTTGTCATTGGCATAGTGGTGCGGCTAGCATGCCTTGGCGCGGTAGCATGAGATTTAGGGTTTGGCATAGATGATGTCATTCGATATTAAGGGTTCTCCCGTGGAACATGACCCATAGAAAAAAGGTACCCTGGTAATTCTTGCGTAGGCATACTGATTGATTCAATAAATGTGCTAATGGTCATACTGACTTCATGTCAGTTGTACAGTTTTACGATTTTAACCCTAAGCTAAAAACCACCATCAACAACTACCAATCGGACAATGATTACAGCCACCAGATGCTCTTGGAACACTACTCAATACTTTGAGCTTTCCGGCTCCACCTGCGACCTTCCGACTACCGGCATTCCATAACCACCATTCAGCCCGACTCCCGGCAGCTCCACCTTGCTCTGATATACCATTTTGTAATACCTTCGCGGACCGCCGCACCCTCTCCGGGCACGGCCACATAGCACCGATACTTTCCCCACTTGACCACCTTGAGGTAGCACCGATACTATCCCCACTTGACCACCTTGAGGTTAGGTGTGGGGTTTTGATCCAAAAGTCCTCGGTGCTATGTAGGGAGAATGTCTAGCTTATATATCACCATCTGGAACTTGTCTTCCTCCATGTAGGACTACCCTTAGCTATCCCATGTGTGACTCACATGTGTGTATTTGATCCACACAACTCCAACAATCTCCACCTTGGCGAGAATACACACCACCTCGCCACCTCCGTATGCTACCAATCGGACAATGACTACTACCATCAGATGCTCTTGGAACACTACTCCTACTTTGAGAGCTTCCCGCCTCCACCTGCGACCTTCTGACTACCGGCATTCCATAACCAATCTTTAGCCCGATTACCGGAAGCTCCACCTTGCTCTGATACCATTTTTTAGGACCCCTACGGACCGCCGCACCCACTCCGGGCACGACCACATAGCACCGATGCTGTCCCCACTTGACCACCTTGAGGTTAGTTGTGGGGTTTTAATCTAAAAGACCTCAGTGCTATGTAGGGAGAATGTATAGCTTATATATCACCATATGGAACTTGTATTCCTCCATGTGGGACTATCTTTAGCTACCCCATGTGTGACTCACATGTGTGTATTGAGGCACACAACTAGAACAATCTCCACCTTGGCGAGAATACACACCACCTCTCCACCTCCGTATGCTACCAATCGAACAATGATTACTGCCACTTACTGCCTTTTTTTCTTGGTCAACATAAAATAGATTAAAAAAACGAAACTGTACTGGGACTAGGTCTTACTAGTGCATAGATGGGGGGGGGGGGGGCATCGCTAATAGAAAATCTATTTGAAACGAAAAAAAACCTGTCCAAGCCATTCTACAGATAAAATGAAACCTGGCCTACCCTCATAAAATTCAAAAATATCTTCGGCCAACAAACATGCTTGCTTGGCCAAAGCATCAGCTGAAAAATTAACTTCCCTATAGGTGTAGACATAGCGTATATTATAAAAGAAACTCTTCGCCATTCTCCATCTATGCATTAGTTTCCAAGGAAACTCGCTCTTTTGAAAAGCTTGAATGCAACTCATCGAATCTGACCGAATAGAAAGGTTTTTAACTTCCCATCTTTTATCTAGCATCGCACCATAAATAACGGCACACACTTCCGCATAAAAATTTCTCTGCCAGCCACGGCCTACACTAAGAACGCCAAGCACTGCTGAGATAGAGTCACGGAAAATAACACCAGAACCGGCTTGGCCTGGGTTACCAAGAGATGCACCATTATAACAAATAATAATTTCACCTGGGTTAGGAGGAGACCAACTAACCTCAATTGGATTGGAGATTTTACAAGCTCTATGCCGCACCTTCAAATAGTTCAAAATGCGCAGGTCTTCTAAATTTTTATACATATAACCCTTCATTCAAATTGATTTATCACGAATTACCTGATAAACTCTCCCTTTAAAACCGAGATACTGAACCGCAATATCTTCGTAATAAGCCTTATTGCGCAGCTTCCATAATTCCGTGACAATTGCAAGATTAGAAACAAGCCACGGGTTCTTCGTCATCCTGCTGCGCCCCTTTGCAGCCTAATAAGAGGCCACAAGATCTTCGTTTGGTTGAAGTTTAAAATTTTCCGCCGCCCAAGCCCAAATCCGCTTAGCAATTCTGCAATGCCAAAGGATATGACTCATCGTCTCACCATTCTTCCTGCACAGACGACACATAGTAGGCATGCTCTCACCAGTCTTCTTAATAATGTTATCTTCAGTTGCTAAACATTGCTTTGCCCATATCTTCCAATATTGCACACTCAAAGTAGAATGCACAACCTTCCTAGTGAACAAAGTTGCAATAGGCAGAACTTCAGCTGGCGCCTTAATAGCAGCCTTTGCAGACTTAACTGAAAAGCGCCCTTACTATCCAAATCCCAAATCTTATAATCTTCACCACCAGCAATAAGAGGTAGATTGTCAACCTCAATGTTGCAACGCAACATCAAATCTCTTGTTCTTTGAGGTATGGCCCAAGCACCATCAACAATAATATTACTAACCTTGGCCTTAAAATCATTAGGGCCTTTGGAAGTGATACCAAGCCTCTCCGCAATCTAAAAATCACCACACCAATTATCAAGAAATAAGGAAGTATTAGCACCATTACCTATAATTGAGCCGGTATGTCTCCAAACAAAATTGTAGACCAATCTGATTCCTGGAAAAACCGAAGAACCAAGCTTATAATCAATCAGGTTTCCATTAATTTTGAAGTACTTTTCCCTCAAAAATCTGGCCCAAGTCTTATCAGAGTCTCTAATTGAGACCCACAACTTCATAAGCATTGCCTTGTTAACATCCAAAAGTTTCCGAATACCAAGGCCACCTTCACCCTTTGAACAACACAAATTATCATATAAAACCGTAAAGTATTTACGTTTTTCAGCATCACCAGACCAAAGAAAGTCTCGAATGGCCCTTTCTACCTTCTTAATAACCATACATGGCCATTTATACACAGCCATGGAATGAATCACATGGCTATCAAAACTAGCCTAGCCTGAAAAGATAATAGCTTACCCTTCCAACCAGCCAACTTGTCCATAATCTTATCCACTATTTGACGAACATGAATGTGTCGAAGAATACCAGGGTTCAATTGAATTCCCAAATATTTATCAGGGAATAAAGATCTTTCCATGCCCATAAAATTTGAAATAGCAATCGCGCGAGAACCTCTATCGCCACCATAATAAAACTTGCTTTTGGCATAACTTACGTATTGGCCAGAAGCTCATTGATACAACCCGAGCCTATCCTTCAAATTCTGTAGACTATGAAGATTGCCTCTGCAAAAAATAAGAATATCATCCGCAAAGAGAAAGTGTGTAGGAGAAACTCCTTTCTTAGTAACCATAGTGTGCATACTTCGTGTTGAAAACAACTTAGAGAGATTGCGACTTAAGGGATCCTCAATAAGAAAAAAATCGGTGAAAGTGGATCACCTTGCCGCAAACCTCTAGAAATACTAAAGAACCCTTCAGGGAAGCCATTAATCATGACAGAAATCCGAGCAGAATTTAGAATATTAAGAAGCCAATTACACCAAGTCTCGGAAAAGCTATATTGACGAAAAACTTTGACTATGAAATCCCAACTGACCGTATCAAAACCTTGGGCAATATCCAGTTTGAGGCCAACATTTCCATGCTTCCTTTCCGTGTTGATCTCATTGATCAATTCAGACGCCAAAGCTATATTCTCATGAATATTCCGTCCCTTCATAAACGCCACTTTCTCTTCAGAAATCAACTTTTTAAGCACAATACCAAGTCTGGTAGCCATAATCTTTGTAATGATTTTGAAGAAAAAGTTACTTAGACCAATTGGCATATAATCTTTAATAACATCAGATTTATTATTTTTTGGAATTAGAACAATAAAACTAGAGTTAATGCCATTTGGAATTTTTCGCATCGCCCAACAGTTTGCAATGGCATTAAAAAGATCTCTAGAAATAATATTCCAACACTGTCTATAGAAAGAACCTGTAAAGATATCAGGGCCAGGTGCCGAATCCGCACCTAAGTCAAACACAACTTCCTTCACTTCCTCCAAAGACGGTATAACATCCATAAAAGCGCTTTCAGCCGGTGAAATGCTATCAAGTTCGAACAGCCTTGGATCAATATCAACTTCACCACCGTTAAATTTTGCTTGATAATGATTAACTATGTAATCAATAATCTCATCTTGCAAAAACAAAGTAGTGTTAGTAGAAATCTTCAATTCAGAGATGGTATTTTGGATCCTCCTCATGCGAATGCTATTATGGAAAAATCGAGTGTTTTGATCACCATCCTCCAACCAAGTAACTCTCAAATTCAACTTAATCATAACTGCCAACTTCATACGCACCTGATCAACATCCTTTTTAGCATCCGCAACCTTCACAACTGTAACTCATTGCTGTGATCATAATCCAACAGATCATTCTCGACTTCAAGTCTTAGTTCAGCTTGCCTCAAACGAAATTGAACATCACCAAAAATAGTTCTATTCCAAATCTTCAATGCCTCCTTCAGAGGAAAGTAAACACAAAAAGAGGCGCACCCTGGAGAGGGATGTTCCAATTTTCTTCTACCAATTCAATAAAAGTAGGGTGTGAAAACCACATCTTTTGAATTATGAAAGGCACTCGACTTGGCCTTGGGTTTTCAAATGCAAACCAAAAAAGAGGGGAATGATCTGAGCAAACTCGAGGTAAGGCCTTATACCTCCAATTTGTATATTTATCTTACCAAGCTTCATTAACAATCGCTCTATCATGTTTAGAAACAATTAGTTGAAACCCACTCCGGCAATTGGACCAGGTATACTTTTCCCCAATAACATCAGCTTCAACCAAACCATTATCGGAGATCCAACTTCCAAACTCATTCATATAAATTTCTTTAATCGTCCTACCACCATTCTTCTCATCCAAGCGCAAAACGCAATTAAAATCCCCCAACACCAACCAAGGAATAGATATAAAACCTAGCCCCAATTGCCGCCAAAGTCTTCTCCTTGCCACCAGATCAAAAGAAGCATGAACTGCCGTGACAAAATCACCAGCAAAATTCAAAGTGATTGCTTGCTTAGAAGAGGAAAACACATCCGGCCTACCAAAGAATTTCTCCATAAGACCCAAATGTTTCCCTTTTTTCCATCAGCCTCATTAGTGATAACATATTCACAAAAATTAACCAATTTTAACTACCTAAAAAAACGCGTAGTACAAAAAACCCGCGGCTCCGCAATAAAACTTATGTCAGGATTATGCAAGCGATATAGCTCTTCCAACTTGGCCCTTGCACCATCTTTAGCCAAGACTTGAGCATTCCAATAAAAGACACGCATTAATTAACTCTGTCTTTCGGAGGGCTTGCCGAACCCCTGTTGGAATTTCTTCCACCTCGAGTAGTAACTTGGCTAACATTATCCACCGTGACCGACTTCTTTTTCGTACCCTTTGGGCTTGTCTTCTTCTTATTCCTGGCTTGATCCTTCTTTTCACGCTCCTCCTGCTCTTTTAAAGCATTCTCTAAATCCCTCGTTTCATCTTCAACAATATTAGTAGTACTCTAAGATTGTTGAGTACTTGGCGGATTCTCCATAAAAATATTTTTCTCTTCCTCTTCATTCTCTTCAGTTTCAGTATCAAACATGTTGGTAGTCTCAAGAGGCTCCGTTGTGTTTGTTGGCGCATTCCTTCCAGCTATTTTAGTAGGAGAACTAAAACCATCACCTCCAACTTGCTCCAAGATATACATAGTAGGAAATTCCCCAGTTGCAATAGCCTCAACGTTGGGCACATCTGTACCTTGCGTGGCAGCATCCGTGTCAGCTGGCTTGGCAGATTGTTGCATGACAACTTGCGTGGTAGGTTGCTCTGTGGCAGCTTGCATGGAAGATTGCGTGGAAAGTAGCGTAGCAGCATGCATTGCAGCTTGCCTGTCATCTTGCTCTTCGGCTTGTTTCTTATTTTCCATGACTAATCTTCGAGCATTCCGTAGTTTTGTTAAAGCTAAATCCTGTTCCATTTTTTCCAAGTCAGCTTCTTTAGCCAAACGATTCGCAATTTTTTTTTGTTCCTCGTAAAAGTCAAAGAAATCTTCCTCCTCCTTACTCAGATTGTTATAATCTGAAGTAGTAGCATCATCCTCATCCTCATACTCACGTGAAATCTGAATTAGCTCAATAGCACTGTTACTTGCCTGATGAGCAGATCGTTCCTTAGGCGTAGTATTTTGTGCAAACTCCTCATTACGAACTGTATCCTCGACATTAGCACTTGTAGATGTAATGGGAAAGTGCGTATGTACGCCAGAAAACTTCACACCAGCAATCAAAAGGTCATTAGACTTACCCCAGCAGCTGGTTGAATATTATTATCAACACCTTTGTCAGGTGGAATTTTTGATGGATCTGCAACTGGCGGGTCTTCCTTTTGGTACTTCCTCATGCCCCAATCACCTTTTAGCTCATCCATCTCTTTTTGTAGAGAAGCGCACTTCTCTGGATCAGTTTCAGCATCATGCTTCTTCTTCAAATCGTTGTACTTCTTAGTCCTACAATCATCTTCAATGTGACCAATTGATTTAGAATGATCACAAAAAACAGGCATATTCAATATCTCATAATCAAGATAAAAACCTTCAGTCAATTCTTCATCATCAATAATGTAGGATCCAAATATCGCACAAATATTTGTAAGTGTGCGAGATTCATAAAAGGTTGTGCGATAATGTCGCATGGAGGATAGGAAATAAAAGGAAATAGGAAATAAAAGGAAATATGAAATGAAAGGAAATATGAAATAAAAGAAAATATGAGTTGTCATCCACTAGGTAACATCCTATATAAAGAGAAAAGTAGGAGAGAGAAAAGTAATTGGTATTATTATTATCTTCTTATTCTTTCCCAAAAACCAGAGAGAGAGAGTTCCAAATACTCATTAATGGAGTCTCAATATAATTTAATGATCATAGTGAAACCTAACCCCGTGGATGTAGATAAAATTGATCGAACCACGTAAATCTTGTGTCTTATTTTCTATTTTCATTATCTTTATCTTTATTTTCATATCAAATAAGCTTAGATCTAGAAATTATAGTCATGATAATACAAGGGGTGTGCTGTAGGATTTCCTGCAACTACATTTTGGCGCTGAAAACAGGGAGGAGTAAAGGATTTATCCCTCCTGTAGCTTGTTGGTTCAAAAAATTTCCATGAAAATTAGCTATTGTTCATATTTTTCTAGATCTACAAAGTTTAGGTTCAAAAATGGAAACTTTATGGAAGAAATCACACTTTCAGGGAATAAACATCATCAAAAATTCAAAGACATGAAAACAGTGAGAGAAAAAATTAGTTGTTGTGGTGAAATTTAAGGAAAAAATGGAAGTTTTAGTGGAAAATTTTCATGTTCAGGAGATGAAGGCAAATGTGAAAGAAGTTAAGGAAGGACGAAGAAAAGATAAGAGGCAGATGCTGCAATTTCAATCACAAATAGAAAATTCGCACAAATGGTTAAAAGCTGAGCGAACAATAAATAGGTCACGGGTTCAAATTCGCAGAGACACATATTTTTCATTTTCTTCTCATTTGCATGGGAGAATAAAAGAATAAAGAAAAAAGTTATGCGCTAATTTCGCAGAGAGGTTCTTGCACAATTGGTCCAGACAGAAGTATGTGTGTTCATGGTCGCAAGTTCGAATTTGCCTGCAAAAATAATTTTCTTCTTTTTTACAGATAGGGAAAAAATGAATAATTTCGCAATATTGTTTCATTATTTCGCAAACAAGAGGCAACACAATTGGTCATCTGCGAAGTTAATGAGTTCATGGTCGTGTGATCAAGTCCCAACACATGCGTGTTTTCTCGCACAAATATTTCTTTAATTATTTCTCACAGAAGAGAGTTGATGATAATTTCGCAGAGATATTTCGCAAAGAAGAAGCTTGCACGGTTGGTCAGGAGGCATGAATGCAAGCAACAGGTCGTGGGATCAATTCTTGCTTATCACATGTTTATTTTTGTTATACGAAATTTATACAGAATTGCCTCTCACAAAGTCGGAATTTGATTACTTCGCAAGACCTTTGATTATTTCGCAAGAGAGGCTTAGTACAGTTGGTATGGTGCGAGAAAATCCAAGAAGTAGGTCAAGGATTCAAGTCTCACTTCTCACACTTCTTTTTGCTGCGCGAAATTCATACATTGCAAGGCATTTATTCACTTCTTTGACAACAACAACGACTCACATGAAAGATAAGTACCATTTCCTTGAACATTTTACTTTATACTAAGAACGAATAAAAATATTTTTGATATTATTTACAAAAAAGCGATTCAATCGCACGATTACAAAGATTATAAAGATTACTAAGATTTCAAGATTAGAAAGACTTTAAAATTACAAAGATTGCGAGATTTCAAAATTATAGAAAACTGAGAAAATTTAATTTATATGTTTCCCTAGAATATTTCTTTTACAGAGAATAAAAAGATTTTTGATTTGATTTACAAAATGCGAAACAATCACAGAATTACAAAGATTTCACAATTAAAAAGATTTCAGAATTATAATGTATTAGAATTTCTCTTGAATATTTACTTTGCTTCAAATGATTTGATATTATGAGAATGAAAGAATGAATGAAAGAATAAAAGAACAAAGAAACGCGAAAATTTCGCAAGAGACAATCTAAGATCCATAAAAATCTAAGATTAGAATGGGGCGAACCTTTATGGCGTACACCCTAGTTCGCGAATAAAATTTCGCAAGAGGCAAATGTAAGACCTAAAGTACGTCATAGAAGGGGGTACCTGTGTAGGATCAGAATCTCGCAACAATAATATCTTAGTGAAATTATCAACAACACAACACAACAGCATCGCAGAACAATTTCAGAAATGATATAATAAACGACGTCAGCTAAAATCATGAGAAAGATGTGATGGTCCTGCGAAAATAATAGAGTTTGCGAGATTAAGATTTGTAAAGTTGCGAAAATATCGCAATTCATTTCCGAAAATAAAGGACAGATTAGCTGTCATCCACTATGTATTTCCCTATAAATAGTCGTTCAGTTGTAAAGGAAAGCGAGATCTTTTTTTTGAGTAAGAAACAAGTAAATAAGAGAGAGAAAGTATAGAGCACATGTCATTCTTGATTCCTTTATCTTTTCTTGTAAGAATATTCAAAGATTGATCAATAAAATTAAGAGTGTAAATCTAAAAATGAGTTGAGTAATAATGAAATCATATGAGGGGTGTAGTGTAGGATTTCCTGCAACTACATAATGGCGCTAGAAACAGGGACTTCAAGATCGAAAGTTGAAGATTGTTGTTGAGAATGTTCAAATCGAGAAAGTGATTAAATAAATCAGTGAACCAGTTAAAAGAAAGATGATTGGAATTAATGAAGATGACAAAAGATTGGAGTGTAATATGATAACAAAAACGATGGTTAATGAATTCCATGAAAACATCAAAGGAAGAATACATAAACGAAATTTTGAAGGAAGGAAGGTTATGGCGGTAGAAAAGACATCACCCTTGAAAGATTGGGAAAATAAAAAAATTACATTCATGGCGGCAGAAATACCAAAAGAAAATTTGAACCACACATCTCCATTGGTTATTACAGTGCTTATTACGCGAAAAGAGAAGGAGACAACAACAAAATCCACGGGAGAATGGATATTGAACAGAACTTTAATCGATACAGGAAGTTCAGTGGATATAATATTTTATCATGCTTTCCGGGGAATGGGATTTAAAGATGAAGAAATATCCAGTTCAACATATTTTGTTCACGGCTTTGGAAAATCCACAACAAAACCTAAAGGATAAATAGTGGTACGAATTCCACTTGGAGAGATCTAAACACACGTAACATTGTGCGTGGTGGATATGGAATCACCATATAATATGTTATTAGGAAGACCATGGATACATGCGATAAAAGCTGTGGTATCAACGTTGCATCAATGTATTAAATTCCCCACACCAAATGGAATAGGTGAAATCAGACGAGATGTTGACAATGCGAAATTATGTCATCAAATTGAAGTAAAACATTATGAAGGACATGCAAAAAAGAAAAAATTTCGCAGAAAGTTGGCAAAGGAAGCAAAGAAAGAAGAAGAATTTAGAGTATGTATGATAAGGGAAAAAGAAGGCAAAGGAATACCCAGCGAAATTTCAGAAGAAGGAGAAGGACCTGTGAAAACAATAAAAGAACCAACACCAATGGGAGAATCTAAACCCAGTTACACTGCCGCAGAACCAACAAAAGAAATAAATGTTGGGACTATAGAAGAACCTCTAATATTGAGAATTGGAACCAAAATGGATGTGGAAGAAGAAGAAAGAACTGTTAACCTGTTGCGAGAATATAAAGATGTTTTCGCAGGAAGCATGGATGAGATACCGGGAATAGATCCATCAATTGCATACACTAAAGAAAAAGGCAGAGAAATGAAGAATGGAAGCAATTTAAAGCTACATCAATTTTAGACGGCAAAATGAGCTAAGTAACACAAACCTTAACTATACATTGCAATAGATAAGCATTCTCATCATACAAGCATCATAAAAGCATTGCATAAGCATTTCACGGCATAAACATCGCATACACATTTCATAACATAATCATCACATAAGCTTTATATTTGCACAAGTACTTTACAAAACTATGCGGAATAATATTGCATAATTTCGCAATAATGTCGCAGAATTTAGCAGAATTATTCAGGACTATTCAGAATTTCGCAGGATTATTCAGAATTTCGCATGATTAATCAGAATTTCGCAGGATTAATCAGAATTTCACAGAACTATTCAGAATTTCGCAGAACAATTCAGAATTTCGCAGGAGTATTCAGAATTTCGCAGGATTATTCAGAATTTCGCGGGATTATTCAGAATTTCTCAGAGTGTGTCCGAATTTTGCAGAATGTGATTATTTCGCATAATATGATTCTTCTGAATGATGTGATTATCTCGCTCAATTATTTCTCACAATTATAAGCAACTTGAAGAGATCATACTATCGCATGAGCACAAAACATGAGACAGAGGTAAGATAAGAATGAAGAAACAATTCGCACATTCAACATTTTCTCAAAGATTCTACCCTCATAGATAAAGAACAGAGGCAACTATGGATTACCAAGAAAACATTATATGTTCTTTATCTCCTCGGAAAGAATCATTTCCAAAGTGGACGTTCACTAATGAACAACAAGAATCCTCACCAAAAATGGAATAATAATTTCGCACGAATAAAGGCAATACTTATTATTCTCATTCAAGGACAAATGTTTCTTATATTTCGAGGATTGAGTACTTCTTATACTTCACATACTTCAAGGGTTGATACTTCTTATTTACTTCGCAACGCTCCGGAACTTCACAAAAGAATAGATGCAAGTACGTACTTTTCAAGTCCAGTATTCTTTCCCTCGTTCCTTCATCAGCAAAAATCAAAGACTACTCCAACAACACGTGTCTCGCTCCAACAACTACAACAACGGATTTTTTCCCGAAGATCGCTCTTCAAGCAATATTCAAGAAAAAATAGGCAAGATGTAGGATCCAAATATCGCACAAGTATTTGTAAGTGTGCGAGATTCATAAAAGGTTGTGCTGTCGCACGGAGGATAGGAAATAAAAGGAAATAGGAAATAAAAGGAAATATGAAATAAAAGGAAATATGAGCTGTCATCCACTAGGTAGCATCCTATATAAAGAGAAAGGTATGAGAGAGAAAAGTAACTGGTATTATTATTATCTTCTCATTTTTTCCCAAAAACCAGAGAGAGAGAGAGTTCCAAATACTCATTAATGGAGTCTCAATGTAATTCATATGTAATTCAATGATCATGGTGAAACCTAACCCCGTGGATGTAGATCAAATTGATCGAACCACGTAAATCTTGTGTCTTATTTTCTATTTTCATTATCTTTATCTTTATTTTCATATCAAATAAGCTTAGATCTAGAAATTATAGTCATGATAATACAAGGGGTGTGTTGTAGGATTTCCTGCAACTACAAATAACAATATTCTCAAGAGGCTTTGAGAAATCAATATCAACTAGAACCGCTGCAAAATAACCATATTCATGCCTTAGTGTTCTCGGATCAACTCAAACTGGCTTGCCAATGCCGCGAGCCAATCTAAAAAGAATTTCTTCATCCAAATATTCAAGATGGAGGCGTGTAAAACACACCCAAACAGCTGCTCTTGTCACCTTCTCTGATTCTGGATTGAACTGTGGCATCCATGGCAGAACTTTAAGTTGTTGTTCCTTAACCTTCCATGGACCCTCATAACTTACTTTTTTCCGATCAACTTCATTGAATAATTTAATCAAAAAGTAGCCTTTTTTTTCCACTGAATAAATTGAACATCACCTGTTAGCTTCCATTGATTACATAATAACTGCTTAACTTCATCAAACTTCACACCTAGTTTTTTAAAATTCAAACGACCAACAAGGCTGTATTTCCAAACCTCTTTTGATCGTTGCATAACATCTTTTGGAATTCTAATCACAATCTCACCTGTAGAGGAACGAACTGGAGGGTGTGACAAAGAATCTGCATCAATAGTTGACATTACATGTGAGCGCCTCTTAACTATATTAGCATAAGATCGCTTTCCTGATTCAGTTTGAGAACCTGCGCCATTATTAGGATTATCTGTTTTAGTTGACCTTGGGTTTCCAGCTTTTGGAACATAAACTTGCCTTGGTCTTGATTTGGAGCGTGAATGATTGAAAAATTGATTTGACGATCATGTTGATCAGGTGGAACTGGTTGATTTTGCGCCATAATTTGACGCAAAATCGTTGAAGAAAGAAGAACACCGTGAGAAAGAAAAGGAGAGAAAAAAACGGAGCTAGTCCGGCCAAACCCTAGGTTTCATTTTTTTTTACTGCCACCAGATGCTAGTTGTGGGGTTTTAATCTAAAAGGTCTCGGTGCTATGTAGGGAGAATGTCTAGCTTATATATCACCATATGGAACTTGTCTTACTGCCACCGGATAGCTTCCCGCCTCCACCTGCGACCTTTTGACTAGCGGCATTCCATAACCACTATTCGGCCCAACTCCCGGCAGCTCCACCTTGTTCTGATACCATTTTGTAGGACCCCTACGGACCGCCGCACCCACTCCGGACACGGCCACATAGCACCGATACTGTCTCCACTTGACCACCTTGAGGTTAGTTGTGGGGTTTTAATCTAAAAGGCCTCGGTGCTATGTAGGGAGAATGTCTAGCTTATATATCACCATATGGAACTTGTCTTCCTCCATGTGGTACTATTTTTAGCTACCCCATGTGTGACTCACATGTGTGTATTGAGCCACACAACTCCAACAAAGGATGCTATCTTTGGAACTAAAGGATGCTAGTTCTCTTTAGTTTTACCATAGTATAATGATCGGAAATGGAAAACTATTACTCTTAACCAAGCAAGACAGGTGTTAACATTCTTAGACATACTGGCAGGTAGAGAGGGTACATGTAAGTTTTGGACCTTTTGGTACAAGATCCGGACGCAGATAGATGCATTCGAAGTGTGCGCAACAACTGCACCCAAATAAACCGCTAGATAAGCCTATTTAAGCAAGTGTTGAGGTACGTATAAATCACAAGAACTCAGCTTATCCAGCTGTTTGATCAGTGAACGTGACTAGAATTTCATTTCATTTTCAGTTATAATACGGTTCCTAAACTCTTTTGTTTACCATCAGCAATCTCCCCTGCTAATCATTCACTAAGAACAGCACTGGTGCCAAAGAATAGTGGGAGATCAGACAATGTGATTCCTCTTGTCATGAAATCGAACACGGAACCATCTTTTAGGGGGTTGAGGGTTACAGCGAAGAACCAAGCACCAGAAAAGATGAATGACTGTGTTTATCGGCGAAATTTCACAATTAGATTGTATGAGATTGGCCCTAATCGGATGGCAACTATAGGAACATTGTTGAATCATTTACAGGCAAGGTTTCATATTGTGTACTTATAACTAGGTCTCGTAGGAATATTACAAGTTGCGTGGTTTTTTTTTGTTTTTTCGTTTCGTTCGGAGTTATGCAAGTTATATCTTAGGTTGGATCATTAACTCTGATGCAGGAAGCAACTGCTAACCATATGAGGGATATTGGGTTGGTGGGTGATGGATTTCAATCGACGCCGGAGATGACTAAAAGAAATCTTATATGGACTATTGCTAAGATGCAAGTTCTCGTAGATCGATATCCTTCTTGGTAAGCCAGTTCTTGTTTTTTTTCATTTTTGCCTTCTCTGCATTACCGGTTCAGCAGGACACTCAGTTGAAATAAATACTCTTTAAATATGAAGGAATTCATTTCCATACGTTAAAGTTAATTGATGGTATATTTAATTTTGTTGTAGGGGTGATGTAGTTGAAATAGATAATTGGTTTGGTGATGCACCTGCAAATAATGGTTTCTCCAATTATTGGCATCTTCGTGATGCCAATACCGGTGAAACTCTGGCTCAAGCTAACAGGTAACTATGAGTTTATGACATTAAATATCTACTAGTAAAAAATATTATAATTTCTACTCTTTAAAGTTGTTTACCCCATTGTTCTTGGCCTGCTTTAAAATTAATATTAATGCAGCGTGTGGATTCTGATGAATAAGAGAACAAGAAAATTATCTAAAATTCCAGAGGAAGTTAGAGACGAAATAACACCTCATTTAATGGATTATCCCATCTGGGATGACATCAGACTGTCAAAGGTTTAAGACAACGAAGCTGACTTTGTCCAAACTGGTGTAATTGTAAGTTACAGCTCAATATTAATTAAGACTTATTTTTCTAATTTCTCTTTTCTATCACCTTTAATTTGAGTCGGCGGACACTGGCACCCATTTAAAGATTGACTAATAATAGCAATACAAAATATGCAGGCACGTTGGAGTGACTTAGATGTTAACCACCATGTGAATTTTGGCAAATATATACAATGGATTCTCGAGGTAGCTAGACATTTCATTAAGCAACTATTCTTTGGTTCTTGTCTAGCATATCCCGAATGGTGTATCTTAAATATTTATATTTGTTCGATATATATGTCGAATGATTTTGCACAACTCTCCCACACTGATCTTAAAAATACTGGGTGCAACAATTAAAATAAAAAAAAAAAATCAAATAAGCAACAGTTAGTGATACTTATCTCCTTTATAATGGAATTGATCGATTGACGAAACGAACGAGCTTCTCATATCTCCACAACAGCAACAAAGCAAATTTTTTGAAAAACAGAGTGAGTCACGTGTTCAACACGTTGCCCTAAAGACATTAGCGCCCGGCTATACTCAAGAGTGATGCTATAGCCCTCACAGGACGGATATCTCCAGGATAAAACACCCTACTACACCTACTACTAGCATATGTAGTAGATGCTCAACTTGAGCTTGACAACTCCGAAAAAAACCCGTTAAGGAAAATCGCGAACTCTTAAGAAACGGTATCAAATATTTTCCCTTAGGGGTCCCTCTAAAATATAGAGCAACCCCTTTCCCATAGATTTTACAAAAGTAGTGAATTTCTTTATATAATTGGAAAATACAACTTAAGAAGAAAAACTCTTTGATGTGGGACTAAAAGGTTTATATAGTTTCTTAAAACTACTAAAAATTGGAAACTCTTTGATGTGGGACTAAAAGGTTTATATAGTTTTCCAACAAAATAAAAATATTAATTTTCCAAAATAAAAAAAACTTAAAAAATAAAAAAAAATAAAAAATAAAAAAAAATATTTTTTTATTAACAAAATAAAAAAAAATATTAATTTTTTATTAAAACTTAAAAAAATTATCTTTTTTTATTAATCGTTTTCCAACAATCCCCCACATGAATGAAAACTCAATAAAACATGAAAACACATATAGATCTTGGTAAATCAACATCCCAACCTCACGATCCAAACAGACTGATCGTGCAAGTGTTGAAATCATACTAGTCATTTCTACGTCCTCTCCCTCACACAAAAGTGTGTTGACCCCAGGTTCATACTATGGATTGCATAAATCATAATAGTATTGAGAGCTTTCATCTTTAGTTCTCCGATGGTGAGACTATAGGTATCTTTCACCAAAGTGAAAAAGCATGAACTAGTGAACCCTTAGTGACCTTTAGGTCCTAAGTTCCAGTAATACCAAAACCATCAAAACGAAAATCACATAAAAAACGCAGGAAATACCATTTTAGGCAGAGGTGTCCATGAGGTCTTGAACCTTTGCTTAGTGAGATATTACCGGAATTACTTGCTAGAGACAGTGAACTATGTCTTGAACTGCTAGCATTTGATGTAATTCGTGATAACAACCACGGGTGATATCTCCAAGATTGCTGCCAAGCTCGTGCCGTTTTGTCCAATTTGGCCCTGGACATATCATGTTTCTCATAATGCTCTAGAGAATCAAAGCTCATATTATCATAGGAAGCGGCCCACTTCCTCATTCAGATAGGTGAGTTTCCATAAAGAGTGTTACTGCTACACCCCACTTCAATCTTAAATTGAAACTATAGAACTCATTAAGACTTCTTAAAAGTCATCCTTCACATGCAGTCACACTATCACGTCTACACCATAGGGAAGGGACAGAGAATAAAATTCTCTGATAGTGTTTACCTTTACCTACCACAAATTAGTTGTCTCATTCGAAATCTTGATCTTGGGATCTCCAGTCAGCAAGGTTGAGTATCCTTCATGGCAAGTTTAATTTATGAGCTTAAGCCCCTTCCCCTCGATGCATTTCTAACTATCTCTTGGGATAAACCTTTCGTCAAAGATTGCGCGATAATCTCCTTGGACTTTATCCAATCAATGGAAATAACGCCAATTGAGATTAGTTATTTTCAGCTTTAGCTATTATATCTTGGCTAACACAGTGCATAGATATAGCTGGCACAGGCCTATGTCAGAGAGGAATGTCTTCTAAAAAACATCTTAGGCACTCGGCCTCCTCTCGTGTTTTATATAACTCAATACTCTCATATTCCATAATGAATTGAGCAATATATGTTTGTTTGTAAATCTTCCAAAAACAAACCCTGATGCTAGAGTGAAACATATCCACTCGTAGACTTAGACTCCTCTGAGTCAAATATCCAGTTTACATCACAAAGTCCCTCAAGGACAGCAAGATACCTTTGATAAATCAAATAAAAGGTAATAGAGTATTTTAGGTACCATAATACTCTACTCAGTGCATCTGAATGTTATTTCTCTGGACTATAATTATATCTACTTAGCTTGCTCACAATATAGGCAATGTCTGGACTCTTACAGTTCACTAAATTCATCAGACATCCTCTTGAGTATTCAAGTTAAGATACTCCATTACCCTTTTTTCTTGAGTCTACAAGAATAATCGTACGGAGTACAAGAAGGCTTACAATCACACTGATTGTATCTCTTAAGCACAAATTCAAAATAATGAGAATGACTAAGACTACATATGTTAGATTATTTTCTAATCCTCATCCCTAAGATTACATCAACAGGGCCTAAGTCTTTCAAGTCAACGTTCTCATTCAGCGCATGTTTTTAGTGGAATTAATCACATCTATGTTTGTATCAAGTATAAGCATATCACCAACATACAAGCATACAATCACACAGGCATCCTTAACAAGTTACTTGTAAATATACTTGTCAGATTCATTAACTTAAATCCACTACACATTATCACATGATCAAATTTTCCATGTCACTGTTTACGTGCTTATTTTATAAACCATACAAAATTTTGTTCAACTTACAAAATTTGTCATCATAACCTTTCACTACAAAGTCCTCAAGTTGGTCTATGTAAATTTCTTTATCCAATTCACGATTTTAGAAAAGCTGTCTTAACATCCATCTGATGTATCTCTAATTTGTTTATGACAGCAATAACAATTAGCATCCCAACGTAAGTAAATCTCGTCACATGTAAATAAGAATCAAGGAAATATACACCTTCTTTTAATTTATAGCCTTTAGCTACCAACTTAGGCTAATATTTTTCTACAGTTCCATATACCTAATGTTTCCTCTTAAAGACTCATTTATATCTCATGGTCTTACTCTATGGAGGTAAACTATAAACCTCCCAAGTCAGGTCCCGACGGACTGAGTCCATTTCACTAAATGAAGCTTCTTACATGAATGGGGTTTCAGTAGATATCAAGGATTCTTTACAAGTACGGGTCTTAGACTAAGCTAGGCATGTTATGAAGTCGACTTCATAAGAAGTCTCAAGTCTAATTTTTTTTTTTACTTCTCTGAGGCTCAACCGTAACTTCATCTTCCTTTAATATAAGTTCTGACTATTTGAAAATAAATCTAGGGTATCAACAACACATCTCTAATGAGGTACAGGTTTAAGAATAAACATGTTCAAAGAACTCAGCATCCCTAGATTATGCAATAGTATTCACAACAAAGTCAGAAAAATCACACCAAAAGTATGAAAAATCAGAACACACAACCAAAAATCTATATGTAGAAGTACACTCAGCATACCTTATATGAAGACACAATCACCATTTTTGGTTTCTATCTAGTTCTTCTAGGAAGAGGAATGACAATCTTAGTCAAACACCCCCACACTTTGACATATTCATAAGAAGGTCATCTACCTTTCCATAAATCATATGGAGTTTCATCTGATCCTTAAGGGTACTATATTCAGGATATACTAGTTAAGAGGACTTCCTCCTCCCACAAGACCACATGTAATCCTGAACTAATCAACATGGTAATTATGATCTCCTTAAGGATACAATTAATATGTTCAAGGCTTCTAATTGGTTATCAACTTCAAGTTTATACATCTTTAAGGCTTCTAAGGCATCATCCTTATCCCTAAGCAATTATACAAGACAGTACCTCGTACAATCATCTACGGAAGTTATAAACCATCTTTTACCACAGTGATTTTAGGTTGAACTCATGTCATCTAGGTCTAACTGAATTAATTCTAAAGGCTTAGAATTACTCTGAAAATTTGTGATAAAAGGTTTTAAAGAAAATTTGATTCTTCACAGATTTCACTTTTGTGTTCAAAGTCCAAACTAAATTTGGGTACGCAGCCTATGCTGTCCAGTTAAGCATTGACTTATAAGTTTACGGTTACAAGATTACCACATAAAACAATCAATCACATAAAGAAAGCACAAGAATCAACTATGTTCACATCATCAGTTTTTTCCGTTAAGCTTATATAGACCCAAAGTCCTATAACTCTTTCTTAAAAAATAACTGCCTTATTACAACAAGTTTTCCAGAAAAAATAAGATCTTAAATCTTTTTTTCTATCTACAATAGAATAAGATACAAGATTCTTGCATATGCTTGGAACATGAAAACTTCATTCAATGTGAGAGTATTACAGATATGAGCTTCTGCTCGACCTTTTCCTTTTATGCAACCTCTATTGAAGATGAGTTACTCAAAAAGAGTTTCTCGACATCCCCTATCCTCTGATAGGAGGTGAACAGGTCTCCGTTTCAACAAACATTCTTGGTGGCTCCAGAGTCCACCTTCTGGTCTCTCACATTGGTTGTTAAAATAACTTCCGACATCATGTCAATGAACTCGTTCTAATTTGTTTCAAGTAAATTAGCATTAACTTTCTACTTATTAAGGTTTTATGTTGTCTACACTTTACTACCGTATGGCCCGGAATTTTACAAACATAACAATCACCCTTAATTAAAGTAACGCCGGATTCAGTTTTACGAAACATACCTTTCTTATGAAGACTACAGTTAGAGTTGTGTTTGATATTCCCGTCTTTGTCAGCTTTGGAAGACTTGTGTTCATCCACATGCGCCTGGTAGCCACGTTCCTTTTCAATTTCATGTCACAATCTTCGTTTATACTCTGACCACGGACACGGTAATTTCCCAATCACCTAATACACCACATCTCACAAACCTTAGTTCCGAAACGGAAGATAAAATATGAGTTTTGAAGATAATATCTATATTTGCAAACTTCGTTTGAACCACCATATCAAAAAACTCATGATTACCCCATAAAAAATACTTTAGTTAACAACAAAAGTTTGCCCGTCAGAATTTTTCAGGAACATTTGTCTGTTTTGTAAAATATCAAAATAATACTTTTACAACTCCAAAAATTCTGAAATTTTACGTGGGTAACTATCTGGATGTCTACTACCTTGTGTCAAAAGGGTTCATCTAAATTCCTTCTAGGTTAAGAGATAATATCGAAACTATACATCTGACCAAAACATTCATTTTTGTTTTTCACTCCACAATTAACATCCATGATTCACAAACCAACCAACCATTTTTTTATTATTACACATATTAATGTCTTAAGATTGTTGGGTGCAATAATTAAAATAAAGAAAAAAAATCAATTAAGCAAAATTTATTGATACTTATCTCCTTTATAATGGAATTGATCGATTGACGAAACGAACGAGCTTCTCATATCTCCACAACAGCAACAAGGCAAAACTTTGGAAAAACAGAGTGAGTCACGTGTTCAACACGCTGCCCTTAAGACATTAGCGTCCGGCTATACTCAAGAGTGATGCTATAGCATATGTAGTAGATGCTCAACTTGAGCTTGGCAACTCCGAAAAAAAACCGTTAAGGAAAATCGCGAACTCTTAAAAAACGCTGTAAAATATTTTCCCTTAGGGGTCCCTCTAAAATATAGTGCAACCCCTTTCCCATAGATTTTACAAAAGTAGTGAATTTCTTTATATAATTGACAAATACAACTTAAGAAAAAAAACTCCCCGATGTGGGACTAAAAGGTTTATATAGTTCCTTAAAACTACTAAAAATTGGAAACTACACGATGTGGGACTAAAAAGTTTCATTCACAAAATAAAACAATAAATATTAATTTTTTATTAAAACTTTAAAAAATTATCTTTTTTATTAATCGTTTTCCAACAAAAAAAAAAGTCATGAGATTTGTGAACTAGCTCTAGAGTTTAGGAGGGAATGTGGAGCAGGCGATGAGCTAAAGTCTTCGACAAAAGTTGTTGAAACTGATGGTTATACCGAATGTAAACACATGCTTCAACTAGTGAACGGAAGGGAGGTTATGAGGGGAAGAACCAAATGGAGGCCAGCCAAAAACACTGATGCAGTAATCCTTGAGATAGCAGTAGAATTTAAAAGCCCAGCAGACATGTTTTGGGAAACTCCTAAAACTTGGTGTTCTATACTTCGCGAGGTTTTACCAGAGACTTATAAGAGTATTGAAGTAATTGAAGATATGAATGGGCAAAAGAATGGATCCGTTACCCTTTGGAAAATGAATCCAAGTAAGATCACAATTCACTTACAACATGTTTACTCCTTTCAAATTAATTTAATGCATATCTCATTTAAGATTGCGACATGCGACTATAAGACATGAAATAACTAAAAATCAAAGGTCAAATATGACTATCTGGTAAAGGTTTTGGTGAATTGTAGTCAGATTTTGATGCCACATTAGAAGCGTAAATGGAGTGCGTCTATATAGTTTTTCTTTACTAATATGGTGTACTTTGTTTGTTGTTAGGTACATTGGTTGAAGGAGCTCCCGTTATGATGCAAGAGATGAAAAAACTAGAAAATGTGGATGAATTAACCAAGACGATAACTTACAGTGTTATTGGTGGAGATTTATTAAATCTTTACAGAAGTTATGAACCCCAGGTCACAGTTATTCCCAGCATTGATGTCACTACTGAAAATGGTGATGAACAAGACGAGAAGGCCGAAAAAAGAGGAGGGACTGTGAAGTGGTCGGTGAAGTATGAGAAAGTAAATGAGATGGTTCCTGAACCTTCCATGATTAAGGACATGATATATAAGACCATGCTCAAATTGGATGCATACATCATCTCTAAGCAAAACGAAGTGACAACTAATTGAAAATAGGATGAGCAAACAATCAAATATCTCCATTATTATCACGTTTTATTATTGTAAATTATCTAAGTTAACGTTGTTATGTTTTGAATTCCTTCTCTTTTTTCCTGTTTGGAAAATTTTCAGTAATGTACCGCTCAAAATATGCTGTTCTTGTTACCATTTGATTTAAATGTACTCAGTATCTATATCATTTGTGGAGTTAACTGTTAACATCACTGTCATCAGGGAAAAAAATCCATGTATTAGTGATTGGTGCGCTACATCCAAAATTTTCAGATATTTTTTTCTTTTAGACTTCGGATGATCAATGGAGGAAATTTCAAAATACAGTTATATCTTAATAGTATTACAGGTTCTGTTAGGTTATCTAATTGTCAATGTTCACCTTTGCAGGCAAGTTTTAAAGTTACTCATGAGGAGAGTTTTTGGAGTTGTGATAAGAAAACTTTGTTGCAGTTTATTAACTTGCACGACTGAAACTGATCTAAAGATATAGAATGTCCATTGTGTTTTGGTTTATGAGCTTCAGAAATCATTTTGTGCATCCCATATCTTTCACGTACTAATTATGTTGAGGTGGCTTCAGATGATGAATTAATTGATTTTTCACCGTGTTGTCACATGATGGTTGTCAAAGTAGTAGTGTTGGCAAGATACGAACGTTCTGGTGTTGGAGTGAATATTTTATTGGAGGTATACCAGGCTTCCAGTGTTGTACCCTGGCGTTCATATGCACTTTTATGTTTAACAGGTATATTCCTCATACCTCCTCTTATAATATATAATCAGTTGGCACAACCCAAAAATGAGTGGAATTGAAGACTAAAGATATCATATTCTAAAACACCAATATATCTTCAACACACTAATATGTTACTTCATACAAAAATAGTCAGGGGGATATTACAGAAATTGTAAGATTTTACCTATCTGTTGGTATTTCTAATCCAAATATTTAGGACTGCGTCAAATGATTATAAGATTGTACGTATCTTTTTGTACTAATTCAAAGATAATGAAATCTATGTTAAGAAAATACTCAACACATCTTACTAATGTAAGCACAAATGCGTTGGCTAAATTGTTTAATTAGTTTTGGAAAATAGTTGAGCCCTAGTAAACGTTATAAATGAAAGAGATCTTGACAAGATTTCCTCCAGCTAAAATGATTCTCTAGATAAATTATTTTCTGACTCTCAATTAGAGCATTTCCAATGCCAGGGATCAAATCACTCTTAAAAGACCAAGCCAACAATCGCTTATTGTACTCATAAGTATAAATGCGTTGGCTATTGTTTAATTCTTTTAGGCAAATAGTTGAGCCCTAGTAAACGTTATAAAGATAGAGATCTTAACAAGATTTCCTCCAGCTAAAATGATTTTCAAGAGAAATTATTCTCTAACTCTCGATTAGAGCATCCCCGGTGCTAGGGGTCAATTTATTCTTAAAAGACCAAGCCAACAATCGTTTATTGTACTCATAAGTCGTGACTCTCTAAATAATGACGATAATCATCTTGTCAAGATCTTCTTTTTCTCTCTCTCTATTTTTTTTTCGCGTATTTGTTTTAATCTGTTAATGAGGAACACATAGGTATTTAGTTGTGAACTAGTAGGTGATCTGGAATTTGTTCTGTAATATGTGTATGGAGGTAAGCTGTATATTGATATTATTATTGCATATACTGAAGAGTCATCATCATCATCATGGAACAACTCCTAATTCACAACATCTTAAACCTGTTTGTTCCTCCTATCATTTTCATCTTTCTCTGTATCATCACACCTCCTTATTACCTCTTCAAGCTTATCAACTCCATCTTAATCAAACCTCTTTTCTTCGTCGAAGACATGACTGGGAAAGTTGTGTTAGTTACTGGTGCTTCATCCGGCATTGGCGAGGTATGAATTGATGTTACTTTATAATACTTTTCTACCCTTAATAAGCAAGCAGTATTATTTTTGTGTATTATACCGTGGTGTAATATAGTTCTTTTCACTCTGTTTCTCAAAAAAAGCAACTTGTCTATGAATATGCAAGACGAAAAGCTCGCCTAGTCATTGTTGCAAGAAGAAAGAATCTTCTTGAAGAAGTTGCAAAGAAAGCCCGTCAACTCGGATCCCCTGATGTTTTAGTTGTATGCGCAGATGTTACTAAAGTCGATGATTGTGAACGATTGATCGAAGAAACTATAAATTACTTTGGACGCTGTCAATAGTATCTACCTTTAATATCACTAAACTGAAAGGTGTATCTTGAGTTTGATTGATCTCAGTTGCCTTAAGGAGCTAGTACTTATGACCATTAATCTAATGTATGACAGTGGATCGTTTGGTGAATAATGCTGGAATCACAAGTTTATGCCCATTTAAGGAAGTCAAGAACATACTCAATTTCGCACCTATTATGGTAACACGTCTACTCGATCCTATAGCATGCATATGCATGCCCTTTGTTCTTTTCCAATTAATGTTAAATTGATTGAATTGATACTGTTTTGTATATTGTTGCAGGATGTTAACTTTTGGGGATCAGTTTATACAACTCATTTTGCAATTCCGTACCTTCTAAAAAGCAAAGGTAGAATTGTTGTGATTGCTTCAGTCACCGGATGGTTGCCTGCACCAAGACTTACCTTTTACGTTGTAAGAGTACATCAACGAATTGATTTATGATTGATTCATTCAACTAAGTACGTTACATCTTCTTTCAAATGTATATTGATTTATTATGATCATGATATGTTAAACTACAGGCTAGTAAAGCTGCATTGATACACTTCTACGATACACTCAGAGTTGAGCTCCAACATGATGGGGTCAAAATAACGATAGCGTCTCCAGGTGTAACTGATTCAGAGATTACCCAAGGAAAGACCTTAAGCAAGGAAGCTGTAATGCAAGTTGACAAAGAGAACATGGATGTAGGATATGTTAGTTAACTTAACTGCCAATGCTCAGTAATTTCTTATTTTTTTTTTTTTTGGAAAAGATAAAATTCATTGAAGAAAGTGCTGAGAAAGCACTAAAAACTTACAACAACAGCATGCTAGAAACTAAAAAGACACATAAAAGTTTTTTCCTATTACAAGATACCATCCATTATCGTTTAAAAGCCCGCCAATCATGGATGAAATCTGCAAACTTGAAATGCTTAAAGGAAATATGAACACTTGCCCAACTGAATAGAGAAGCTTTCACCTGAAGGATAATCCGCTCCACTGATTTTTCTTTGTTACGGAAGATTCTTTCGTTCCTTTCTTTCCAAATTTGTTGCCAATGCTCAGTAATTTCTTATTATCATATATCTGACTGACTTTAATTACTCATATGGTGCAGGGCACGATCGAAACGTTCTTATTAGGCACAAAGCCTATTAGTTCAGAATTTTGTGCAAAGATGATTGTGAATGGACCATGCAGAGGAGATAGATCGATAACTGAACCAGCTTATTTTGGAGCATTTTATCTATTAAAAGTATTTTTTCCAGAGATTGTTCATTGGATTTTTACCTGGATCAACTCCTCTCTCGAATCTGCTATTACTAGTCCACAACCGACTGATTCACCCCGGTACCTAGTTCAGTTCAAATCATAGAAAAATATAACTGTCATGAGTCATGACTCTTTAGTAGTGCAACTGGTAACGAAGGTGGCTCTTAACGAGTCTGTGTGTGTCTTATATTTTCTGCTTCGTGTGTGTTTCGCACATGTGTTCTTGTTTGGTGCTGTCTGTATATAGACGTTGTGTTTACTCTGTTTGTAAGACGATTTTATCATGCCAGCGCATGCGCTCCCTATCTCCTAAATGGTATCTCTCAGCAATTAGATGTCTTTTTATAGTATGACCACATTGGTCTAGTCATAGATGTGTCCATCGACAATATAAATTTCAGTAGTATTATTTGGGAAATCAGCCAATTTTCCAAAGAAGATTATCACTGGATTAAAAGAAAAATTTAGCAGTATTTGGCAAAATCAGCCGATCTTGTCAGATGTGAGATGCATAGCTAGAAAGTTTCTTAATTGGTCTTTTAAGTTTGAGAGGAGAGGCTTAGATAAGCCGGCAAATAAATTAGGCAGGCATGCCAGAATTTTCAAAATTACAAAGAGTTGGAATGATGTACCTCAACTTCGTTTTTTTTTTTCTTTTTTTTCTTTTTTTTAGATTGAAAGGAAAACGTATTAGAAAAAAGAATTTACAAGTACTACGAAGAGTCTCTGGTTCTTAAGTTAGCTGGGTCGACTAGGCCTAGAAAGTGTCTGGTTCTTAAGTCAGCTGGGTCACCATTTCTATTTTTCTTGGGCAAAGTACATTACTAACGAGCACGAATACTAGACAAGCAAGTAGTTTTGGGTGTTGTCCATAACATTGCAATCAAAGAAATAATTTGCACTTGTAAATGTTACAAGCATGTTATGCTTCTCAGTCAATCTCATCTGGTGATACGGATAAATAAAAGCAATTACTTCTAAAACCGTGGATGAAAACAGTTTCAATGAGAAAAATGCCTCCAGATTCTTGCCTAGGAGACGACGAGAGATCACTTGAATCTTTCTCAATGAGCTTCTGAGACCTTGCTACGCTGACCATTTAATATTTATTTACAAAGTGTTTTGTTAGGGAGAATTAGGAGCCGATTACCTGGTTATCGACCCAAGTGTAAATCATACCTAGATATTTTTTTCACTTTCATTTAAACTCGTAGTAGTTGGGGCAAGTATCAAATGATCTAACGGTACCTTAATTATCTTCCCAAAACTAGGGAAGACAACTGTCCTCTCAGGTCTCAGTTCTCATATTGCTCTGTCCTGTTACCGACAGAGAAGGTACATTTTTCATACTTCCAATAGTGACCTGACTTATGAGGATTGGCAGCCTGCGAAGACTAACACGGACTAACGTGACCGATGTTTCAACCATCAAAAATGCGGACACATCATGAAATCAAAAATATGTACATTAGAGTGCGACTTCTCAATAATAATAATAAATTGCTAAAGAAGAAAAAAACATTATTGTGATAATTCATCATGTCACTAAGAGCTAGCACTATGGTGGAGGGTATCCCTTCCCTATCACTCATACATAGGGAAGGAATGGCACAAGGAAGCCAAGCTTGCTATGGTGGCGTATCATCCCTTCCCTACATGACACGGCTACTGAGTAGCCGTATAAATAGTGCCACACGGTTACTGAGTAGCCGTATTAGTCAACTCGTTGACTTGATCAATACGACAACTCAGTAGCCGTTTTATAGGTTATAGTCATCAGAAACCAGCTCGGGCTCCCCACTTCTTCTTCTTCTCTAATTTTTCATCATTTCAAAACCCTTTCAAACCCCTATTACCCCCTTTCGATTATCATATTGATTCATTGCGACTCCATGGATTAAATTAAAAGGGTTTGATCGTTACTCCAAGGTGAAACAAATTCATTCTTCAATTTCGAATTTCATCCAAAAAAATATCTAAGGTGACTGATTCTAATGTTAGGGTTTCAAATAAATTTGATTTTGATTTCGAATTTGATTTTGATGAAATTGTAGATATTAGGTTGGTTAGGTATGTAGTATGCAATTCAATAATGTAAATAAAAGATATATTTAGTGAAAAATCGATGATTAATGTAGAAAATTTATGTTGAATGAAATGTTTCTAAACTAGCATATCAATGTAGAAAATTGATTGACTTGTATTTATGTATGGTATACACAAATTGATACTGTTTTTGTTGTTTCCAAAGGTGCATAATGAGTTCAATGCGTTCTTATGTGAGAGTTAAATATGGAATCTATTTGGATTCCTCTAGTGATGAATAAGAGAAAGCTTTGCTAATGTTTACACAATTATGTTTGGATGAACGATTGCGTATTATTAGACAACTCATACCAAGGGAGGTACAGACACGTAGTATAATAACGCGTGATCGAGTGTGGCATGATTCCAAAATGATGAATGATAATTTAATTCCTGGAACTGGTTATACCGCAAGACAATTCAAACAACGTCTAGGCATGAGGGATGACTTATTTTAGAAATTGTTAGGAAAATTGCTTGAGGTTGATCCAGAATGGAAGCAACGTCCAGATGCAACCGGTACTATGGGGCATTCTCCGCATATGAAATTAGTTGCGGTGATGAAATGTTTATGCAAAAGTACGCCAGCTGATAGTGTTGATGATTACACTCATATGGGTGCAACTACAACCGGAGGAAGACGAATTGATAGTTTATGGGTTGATGTTCATATAGAGAATGAAGAAGAAGATGAACAACTAAATAACACAATCCTTTTGGAGCACTTGCTGCGAAAGTTGACTATACACAACAGGAATCCAAATGAACGCACAATTAAATATCTGAAAACAAGGTTAAACGTTATAACTTTAGACGTGAAAGTATATGTATCGACACAAAGATCGTTATATTTATGGAGGGCTGCAGTACCTGCTGAAATCGTAAGAAACTTTACCGGTTATTACCTATCCAACATTTTTTTGTGTATGTGTAATGAATTGTTTAGTAATGTAATTGTAAATTGATATTGTTTTCTTTTATTGTAGGAGCAATCTGCTATGGATAGTTACAAAAAGAAGGAGGGGAAACCTTTTAGATTTTTTAACTGCTATGTGATTTTGAAAATTAGTTTCTCAGAGTATAACCCTTCCCCCTTTGAAGATTCAGCCTCCGAATCATCAGGTGAAGAGTAAACAATTTAAATAAAGATAGGTTTTATGGGTATATCTCTCTATAAACCCTCACGAGACATAACTCGTCCAATAGGATCGCCTATTGGTTTAAAGGATGGTTGCACGTGATAAATGTAATCGCTAATCATATGAATATGAAAATAACTATTATTATTTATTGTAGAAGCATAATACATCAGGCTCATTATCTTTAAACTCCAACACACAGATACTAATTATAAAAAAGAACATTACATCAATTTATATTCAAACTCTTGATTGAACTAAAACATAATAAGACTTATTCAGCCCATGCTACCGTTCCACACTCAAGGCATCTCCAGTAACGTTTTCCAAATGTTTTCTTTGCACTTGAACGGTGCATTTCCATAAAGAAATAACAGCCCTCAGTTTCACAAGGAATCCCTTTGGTGCATTCAAACTCCACCTTTCCTTTTAGTTTCAATTCCTGGCAGAGTTCTTCAACTTTTTCTTGTTTCATTGCATCCTCCAAACATTGTGCTTCTCCCGTACATTTAGCATACTCACATTCCAAATACCTTATCTTCTCTGGTATCGACTCTTTTACCTTCCTAGTGCCGGTGCGACCTCGTTGTGGACATTTTGTATATAGCCATGGGCATTGAAGCAGACTATGATTATCCATGAAACAATATGGACAAACCTCTTTTGCTTCCACACATACTATTTTTTTCCATTTCTACTCGAATTGTTAGAATACATGATTGAGGTTTATATTTGAGAATGAACTTAGATTGTTGTTGCTTTGAGAAAATGTTATACATTTATAGAAATAAATATTTAGCCGTTGGACACGAGTTTAAAAAAAATATAGCCGTTGGACACGACTTCTAAGAAATATGGCCGTTGGGAACGATTTCTAAGAAATATTGCCGTTGGACACGAGTTCTTAGAAACATAGCCGTTGGACACGACTTCTAAGAAATATGGCCGTTGGGAATGAATCATATATAAGAATCTACCCATTCTTTTGCAGTATCAATCTTTGAGATTAAATTCAAAGCTAAACTTATATTGAATGGCAAATCAATCAAGAGCTACCAACTCAGTCGAAGAGATTCTAAGAAGATGCAAGCGAACCACTCAATCAATTACTGCGAACGTAACAACATCTTCATCACCTACCAAATTAACTAATGTGATGGATGAAGTGTTATGCAAACGAAAATCCACAAAACAATCCAAATATTCATCATCCACTGCGACATAATACGAAGAAAAACTCAAGGAATACGAAGAAAAACAAGAGGCAAAGAAACGAGGTCAAGAAAAATTCCAAATGAGGGAAAGTTTAAAGGATGTTGAAGAAGACACAGAATGGATTAGAAACTTTTACCTTCTCAAGGATGAATTTCCAGAAGATCCTAAAGATCATACTCTGTTCTGGACTGATGTTCGTTGGGGTCCTTACGTTAAATAGACGGGAAAGCAACCACGCTTTGATTATGAGCCATCCTACATTTGTTCAAGGAAAATTCATGTTAAGAAATTATGCATCAAGTACAATGAGTTTCTCGATAGGGTAAGAGGGGACAGGATCGCTGCACAAAAAGCATACAAAGCCTGGAGAGGAGAACAATTTTATCATATCGAAGCGGCATTGATCGTTAAATATCACACCAAGAAAAATAATAACATGTAATGTATTCATACCTATCATCGACCATGTTAAGAAACGAGGGAAGAGCGATACCCGCTTAATGATGTGATAATGAAGTTATTAATTTTAATCGAATGATCTGTGATAATTTCTTTTGTACGTTATTAATGAACATTAGTTTAATGAAGTTATTAATTCGAATATGAAATCGTTTCGTTACAACACATTAAGAAATTTTATTAATTCAAAGAACAATTTAAATTCATTGAGATAACACTTTTAATATAACAACTACAAATTTAGGACAATACTTTTAATTTAAACTTAGATTAGAAATTAAAAAACTAAACTCAATAGAAGATAAAACAACTAGAGATGGATTACATCGTCATCTTCTGAATCTTCAACGATGATTATATTCATCCCCTTCAAGATCTCCTTTTGCTTGTGTCGATAATATCTTTTTTCGTTGGGCGCTAATCGACCAAGGTCCATAGACATTATTGCATTATCTTGATCTAAATGCATTTGTTGTTCATGCATTTGACTAGTCTGTTGATGAAGCTGTTGCAAGTTGAGTTGTTCTTCCATTTGATAACTCGGTTGTTGAGTATACTCCCAAATTGTTTGGTATTGGGATTCTTGTTCCATTTTCATTTTTTCCTTCCTTGATCGTGTTTCCTTAAGATACTCCAAAATACTAGCACTTTGTTGATAGATCCTATCTTCTTCCATCTTAACCGAAGATGTTCCCTCATCAGCTTCTCTAAATATACCTTGGTCACGATCCTTCTTCTGTCTGGCTAGCATTTTGGCTTTTTTGGCTCCTATAGGACGTGCATTCTCCTTGTATTTCCAACGAATCTCTCCATTAGGAAGAACTTCAATACCATCTTCGTGTGATACAAAGTTGCGATGATTGTTAAACAACTCACTATTTTGGATAGGAAAATTTGTTGGTTGGTCCTGGGCCCATATAGTTATTTATAGTAGGGTCCAACCGGAATTTTATTTTATCTGGAGGTCCAAAACTAATTGAAAACATTGAAATGACCATAATACCCTCTACTACCAAACGTGTGCATGTCTACACCCTTATTATATTGAGTACATATCTGCTGCATTGCTTACAAATTTGAGTACATATCTTATATACTTATAAATTCGAGTACATATCTTCTGCACTGCTTACAAATTTGAATATGTATCTTCTATACTACACTGCTTATAAATTCGAGTACATATCTGCTACACTGCTTACAAATTTGAGTACATATCTTCTATACTACACTACTTACAAATTCGACAATATATCTGTTGCTTATAAATTCGAGTACATATTTGCTGCACTGCTTACAACCTTATTATATCGAGTACATATCTGCTACATTGCTTATAAATTCGAGTACATGTTTGCTGCACTGCTTACATAAATTGAGTACATATATGTTATATTGCTTACAGAATTTGAGTACATATCAGTTTAACCTCACACTCAGGCGATCCAATGTCACTGGATTTTAACCTTCAACATCAGTTTCACTGCATTCAAATGGGCGTTCATACTGATATCAACACCTGCAACAATTCAATGAATTCATAAGTCAGTATTCGATGTATGTACTGCTAGATGATAACTTTAAGTGAATACAACAAAATCAATGCAGTTGTTTCAGTACTCCATATATGTACTGGTGATAAACAAAGAAAAAATTTATACAAAACTAGCACATATTTCAGTATTTCGCATACGTAGTCATGGATCAAACAAAAAAAGTGGCAAAACTATGAATAAAACAGAATTAGAAGAAGTTCTATCAGTACGTCATATACTTACTGCGTATTCATGAACTAAAAATCAACTGCATGTAAAGAAAAATTGATGAATCGATGAATATAACATAATCAAAGCACATATTTCGGTATTACATATACGTATTAATGGATCGAACCCAAAACCAGTGGAAAAACTCTGGATATAACCGAATCAAAACACATATTTCAGTGTAATTTAATGAATCAACGAAAAAAATATAATCAAAACACTTTTATTTTAGTATCCCATATATATACTTCTGGATCAAACAAAAAAAAGTGATGAAAATATAAATAATAACAAAATTGATTCAGCAGTTTTCAGTACGACATATATGTACCGCTGAATCATACAAATTAAGTGATGAATCCATGAGTAAAACAAAATCAAAGCCGATCTAAAACCTAATAAATTAATAAAAAACTGTAAATCATCAAAATCAGTTGGGAATACATCTATAACGATTACCAAAAAGTGATGAAAATATAACTAATAACAAAATTGATTCAGCAGTTTTCAGTACGACATATATGTACTGCTGAATCATACAAATTAAGTGATGAATCCATGAGTAAAACAAAACCAAAGCCGATCTAAAACACTAATAAATTAATAAAAAAACTGTAAATCATCAAAATCAGTTGGGAATACATCTATAACGATTACCAAAAAGGAAAAAAAAAATATAAAACATCATGAAAATCGATTTGATCCTCATGATTCGGTTGAAAAAACAAATTAAAAAAAAAAACTAACAAAGAATCAAATAAGATGATTAGAAAACATACCTGGAACAAAAAATCTTCAAAAACCATGTCGAGATTTCGAAGCTGCATCGAGAGGAAAGAGAGAAAAAAATGGATCTGAAAAAATGAGCTCGAGTAGAAATATGAAACTGATTATAAACCTCATAGAAAAGGGGTATTTCGGAGATTTTAAAAATGAAAAGAAAAGGTCCGCACGTGTATGGACCAGGGACTAAAAATTTGGGTCCAATTTTATTGTTTCCTTTTTATTATGGACCTCGCTTTAGTGGGTGGACCTGCCACTAACTAAGAACACCATAATAGTACCTATAGGTAATTCCTACTTTTGGATAACAATGAGTTCGTAATTATATCCATGGACCTTTTCTCTAAACAATTCATGACATGCATCATACTTGAATGGTTGTCCTGTTTGATCCTGAAATTGCTTCCGACCATCTTTGTCTGAAAATTTATGTAACAAAAATTAATTTTATTACTATTATCACCAACTATATTGAAAAACTTAATAAATAGAACTTACCAAATCTTCGTGGCTCGCACCGCTTTTGGTTTGTCGAAATATAGCATTAAGAAAAGGATTCTTTGAAATCTTATTTTATATTCTTCATCTTGGTTTTTAAGGCTGACCAATCTCTTTCATATGGATTGTCGTTGCGTTGGACAAAAATTTGGTGAATACGTATCCAAAACATAGAGGTCTTTTGACCCGAACCCACAATTTCATCCATATTCACATAAATAAATGCAGTAGTAAGATCAACCTCTTCTTGTTGAACAAAATTTAAAACCATTTTTAATGAAACTAAGATATAAAAACTTGAGTACTAGAAGATACATGTAAAAATCAAAGAGGTGTAGTATGAGGAAGGGAAAGAAGAAATCAATTGATGTAAGAAGAGAAAATAAGAAATCAATTGATTTGGTGTGGTTTGAGTAGAGAATTAGAGTGGTATTTATAGAGGATTTTGAAAAAATGATCGTTGGGATCCGATGGTGGAGAAGATATAGCCGTTATTAATGATGGATGGTTAGGATCGGGTGTGAGAGAGGTGTAAACGAAAAAGGTCAAGCAAATATTATTTTCGAAACGACTACTGAGTAGCCGTGTAAAAAGCTACGGCTACTCAGTTTCCGTAAAGCAGAATTTCACACGGCAACTCAGTAGCCGTGTGATTTCCCTTCCCTACAGACGGGATCAGATGTGATCCTCCGTGTATGAAGAGGATTAATATCCCTACTCATGTAGGGATTTGGGAGACCATATGGGATGCATATTTGTGTTTTTGAGGGAAATTCAGTGATAGGGAGGGGAAGAACCCCTCCATAGTGCAGAGATTACATCACTGGTACTGAGATTACATCAGTGATAGGAAGAGTGGGGCAGAGATTACATCACTGGTGTTCTTTTTATATCAAATCAAATAAACGTTTTGGTACTGAATCAAATAGACGAACATCAATACAATTACTAGTAGATTTTAATAGATTAAATATTACCATAAGATGGTATACATGTGTAGTCCAAAATTCACATGTAAGCTAAGATTATTAGTTATAGATTTGATTTGTAATTTTACATTTTAAAATGGACTTAATTAACCTTCATTAGTTAATTACTAGTATTAATTTGCGAAAGAAAAATGTAAACCAAAACCGTTAATTAGAGAGGAAAAAACGTTTTTTTAGGTCAATTAGTTGATGCCGTTACTTATGGCTGGCAATTACCCTTATGAGGTCGGTTAATTGTAAAATTATTTGCACATGAGAGGAGATCCAGTTCTCTCTCAAATTTCTTCTTGAATCACGGTCAATCATGCACCACCATGGTTGCTTTCTTATTAAGGTAGTATTAAATTCTTCATAAAGTCTTATTGATTTCGTTGGTGTTGAAATCAACGGTTATTGATTTCGTTGGTGTTGAAATCAACGGTGCTCAGTTTTCTTTAAGAAGGTAAGTGGTTAGTAATATTAGCTATTGATTTTGGGTGTTCCTTTATATATCCTTAAAAATAGTAGTGATATCCTCTTTAACTAAGAAAAACTAACTAAATTTCAGTTAATATGTACTATTTTAGTGTTCTTAGTTAGTGGCAGGTCCACCCACTAAAGCCCAGTAACCAGAGGTCCATAATTAAAAGAAAAGGAAAATGGACCCAATTTTTTATGCCCAGGTCCTGCACACGTGTGGGATATATTATGCGCATTTTTAAAATTCCCAAAACACCCTTATGTATATAAAAGTGGCGTTGCTAAATTTTCATTTCATTTTTCTGTTTTCATTTCAACTTCTAAGATCCAAATCGGGAGAGCTGTTAGAAGAGATTTGTTTTTCTTGGGTTTTTATCGACGAACGCGAGATTAGTTATTTCGATTTTGTTTGTTTAACCGAGATTTGGTTAGTTTTAATGTTGTCTTATTTTATTTGAAGCTATTTAGATCTTTATTTTCAATGTAATGGAGAAATTCAATTGAGATACGTATATGAAGTTATTGTTACCTACAAATGAAGACAATCAACAAAGAATCAGTCAAGGTATGTTTTTTATATTTGATTCTTAGGTTGATATTTCAATTCGTCCAAATCTGCGTTTGGAGGTCTTATATTTAGTTCAGATCTACATAAATAATCATATTTTATGTACATTTTGTTATTAGATCTGATATTTTAGTTTCATTTTGTTTTTTTTTTTGATATGCTTTTGAGTTTTTTTGTGTGTATTAATCATTGGTACGTAGGTGACATACTGGTGGATTTTGATGAAACAAGTTCAGATCTAAATAAAAAATGATTTTTTATGTTTATTTCATTAGTAGATCTGATATTTTTATGGTTTTTGGTTTGTTTTTCGGTTTTATTTTGTGTATTAACTATCAATACGTATATGACGTACTGTTTTCTTTTTGTGTTTACAATGAATCTATAGGTTTTTTCTTATTTTTTTGGTTTGATCCAGGAGTACATATAAGGAATACTTAAATATGTGCTTTGATTCAGTTATATTTTATGGATTCATCATTTCTTCTTGACATGCAATTGAGTTTTTAGTTTATGAATTTGCAGTACGTATATTGATAAAAACTTCTTTTGCTTCTGTTTTATTCATAGTTTCGCAGTTGAGTTTTCTATTATGTATTAATCATCGGTACGTATATGATATACTGGTGGATTTTGATGAAACAAGTTCAGATTTAAATAAAAAATCATGTTTTATGTTCATTTCATTAGTAGATATGATATTTTTATGGTTTTTCCTTTGCTTTTCAATTTTCTTTTGTGTATCAACTATCACTACATATATGACGTACTGTTTTCTTTTTGTGTTTACTATGAATCTATAGGGTTTCTCTTATTTTTTTGGTTTGATCCAGGAGTACATATATGAAATACTTAAATATGTGCTTTGATTTGGTTATATTTTACGGATTCATCACTTCTCGACATGCAATTGAGTTTTTAGTTTATGTATCAGCAGTACGTATATGTCGTACTGATAAAAACTTCTTTTGATTCTGTTTTATTCATTGTTTTGCCACTTTATTTTGGTCTGATCCATGAGTACGTATACGAAATACTGAAATAGATGCTAGTTTTGTTGCTGTGTTTTAATATTGTTATATTCTGGTCACATTTACAAGTTCAATATGTCCAACGGATACATACTCTATGTGTAAGCAAGGCGACAGATATATACCCAGATTTGCAAGTAGTGTAGCAGATATGTACTCAGATTTGTAAGCAGTTTAGCAGATATGTACTTAAATTTGTGGTCTTTTATATGTTTTAATTAAATTTGGACCTCCCGATAAATAAAATCCCGATTTGGTAGAAGTATGTTATTTCACACGTATTTAAACAATAGGATATATTAGTCATTTTCATGTTTTCAAAGAACTTTGGACCCTAGGATAAGGGTAAAATCCGGTTGGACTCTACTATAAATAACCTTATGAGTTTAGGACCAAACAAAAAAATTTCCATATAAAAATCATAAGTTTTATGGAAATTTTTGATACACATACCCCTCATACTTTATATTTCCATGAATGAAAAGATCCCTTAAATCGCGAAATATTGGAATTACCCTAATTAGGGCATCAATCACGAATCAATTTTTTATGGGATTGAATCAAAAGCAGAGTTTTTGATTTTTAGATTAAAGAAAGCCTAATAACTTGGCAGTGTTCTTGTTATTAACAACTTCTATAAAGCGAAATCATTCAACTGATCAAACAATCCTTAATTTCTATCTTTCTGGTTAACCTCATTAATAGCTTGAATTTTCAAAAACCATCCTTCACTCATCACTGCATGTTGAAACTTCAATGTATTGTTTCTTTATCTCAATTATACTTGTGTGATGCTTGCTTTCACGACTTTTGGATTAATGCACCAGAAGATATCAGCAACTTATAAATACTGATAGTACTTATAGTCACCGATCCCAGATGCCAGAGCATTCAAGATACCTTTTTGATCAGAATCCTATCATTATATAAAAGAACCAAACCCGCTGAATTTGTTGTTGTTGTTTTTTCCTGAATTTTTAATTTCGAAAACCCTTGTATACGGGTTATCAAATCGATCAAAAATCATACAAGATAATGATAATAAAGATTATATTAGAACATTAAAGATTTAGCAATCATTATTGACAACAATAAAGTTAAACTGTAGTGTTTGTCAAAATCATGTGCAAGGGGTATACAAAATTAAGATTTTTGATGGGTAGGAAGAAAGAATTTATCGGTACTGAGATAAAGGAATAATTTTGAGGGGTATATACAAGAACACCCTTGAATTTTTACTTTTTCTTCAATACGTAGTGGCTTCAAAATTGTTTTTAGGTATTTGATTTAGTTCTTTTTAGTGACTTTGTTTACTCTTTGAATTTTTCACAAGGTTGCTTTGATTTTTACTTTTCTCATTTCATTTTTATGATTTCTTGCGCATGATTTTTAATTTTTGGGGTTTCTTAGGGTTTTATCTAAATATGAACTAGTGATAATTGAGACTTTCACGGGTATATTTGCATGTGAAAATTGCAGTTTTACTTAGGAAAACTATGAAAATTTCGATCATCACAGTTTTTACTAGGTGAAAGTATGAATTTTCAACATCTTATTTTTAGTGATAAACGGAATTTTCCACACATATTTGTGAGAACTAGAATTTTCAACATCTTATTTTTCGTGATAAACAGAATTTTCCATTATAATTGAAGGTTTTCATAGGAACTAATTTTAGAGGGGTTTTAATGGGAATTATTTTAAGAAAAATTATTTTATGAATTAATTTTTAGGAGCCACTTTAGGGAGCTATTTTAGAGGAAATTTTTTAGGTTTATATTTAAACCGATTTTTGCAAAATAAAAAATATTTTTTAATATTCAAAGGTTATTTTTGTAATCAATTTTTACTATAACTAATTATGGGTTCTTCATATATCAAATCTTATTGGTGGGTTTTGGATATATAAAAAATTTAAAATGGGCTGGACATAAGTTTCCCCATTACAAATGAGTATGCATATATACGATGCACGAAATCAGGCAATTTGTAACGCTCGTTTTTCTAACGGTTATTTATTTTGCAACATCCTAACAACATTGGTAACTTTGTAACGTTGAATAATCATTGCAATAATTAGCATGTGTTACAAAGTTTCGGGAGGGTCATGGGAAATTACCTTCCTATCCTCAACTTAACATTCCAAGTTACCTTGTTACCATTTATTACTACTATCATCTCCCAATTTTCTTCTCACACTCAAGCGCTACAAAGCATCCCAACGATTCTCGTTTTTTTGTCCAACATTTTTATCCCATTAAAACTCTTCATTTTAATCACAGAAAATCAGAAAACAAAATCAAAATCGAGAAAAAAAAATTAAAATCAACAGAAATTAGTG
The DNA here is from genome assembly GCF_003573695.1 of Papaver somniferum. Lineage (NCBI taxonomy): Eukaryota > Viridiplantae > Streptophyta > Magnoliopsida > Ranunculales > Papaveraceae > Papaver > Papaver somniferum. The sequence continues at coordinate 146,663,147 of NC_039359.1, forward strand.
TTTCACTTAATATGTCTGAAAATTAGAATAAGAGTCGGTTGGGAGGTAGATAAACAAGTTAATGCGTTGATAGCAAAACAATTGAGACATTACTACATCTTATCTTTCACCTCCGTTTATTCACATCACACCGACTTCGTGGTTTATCCCTGCAACCGCCATCGATTTCACCGAAAAATTCATATGATTTACACTGAGATTCAACTGCAGAAAATCTCATCAACAAAATTGATTAAAGCATTTCTTCCGTGACTCTTTGATTTCAACAAAGATTTCATCTTATTCAATTAATCACAAAAGGATTGAGTTTGATCAAAAATTTTGAATCTATTGATTCTCTTGGGTATATTCATCTAATTAATATATTTCGTTTATTGTTTTTTTAATCGATAGTTTTCCAACATCTGGGGTCTATTAGTTTTAGAAGTTGAGGATTACGGATGTTGTTGTGAATTGTATTCTACTGTAGTTTGTTGATACATCTGCAACATTTTTAGGTTTAGGTTATGAACTTATATTACTAAGATATAATATTTTACATGTTTGTAGGATGCCAATTTTTTTAATAAAGCTAGGATACGTGTGTTTGTGGGTGAAAACTGTTTCTGCTGATTTTGGTAATTTTGGGTGTGTGGATGAGAAACGAATCTAAACCCTAAACAATGCACTGCACGGGAGTACTTTTGATTCGAAAGATAAATCTGTACAATCCTGGCCTAAACCAAGAAATGGTCGTTCCAAGCTTGCTTCGGTCACAAAGTGAAGGTGAAGGGTTGTTCTTAGGGAGGGAAGCGAAGAGAGTGTTGAGACCAGAATAGTTGATTCTGAATGTGTGGTTGCTTATGACTCGTATCTGAAAGTAGCACTGGCTAGCAAAATGGAAACCTACCAGGTGATTTCTAGATATTGTGTTGTTGCCGACCAAAACTTGTTGTTTGGTGAAAATAGGTGAAGCCTATTTATACAAGTCATATTGAAACGTACCCTGGTCTCGTAGGAAGTGGAAACGATTGAGTGGTGGAAGAATAGAGTAACGTGTAACCGTCAGACGTTATGCTTCCATGATGAGGGAAGTGAATTTGTGTAACCGTCAGTCATTACGCTTCCATGATGAAGGAAATGAATTGTTTACACCGTTACTTTTTACCAACACTAGTTGTCCTACTTCATGACACTTTCTTGTAACGGGCGTATTGCACGACGCACACTGTAAATCTCCGGACCAATACCCTGATGAGTATCCCCCAGTTTGTGACATGTTTGATGTCTCGAGTGTTTTCGTGGAAAACGTGTAGCAGGTTGCTATGTGTGTCAATTCAAAGTCAAGATACTTTACCATAGGAAAATAGCATGTCATGTTATTAGGATTTCCTTGGTCGGCCGCCTAAAACTTGGCACAAGTCCGTCAGTTTGGTGGCGAACTTGAATGGCTGAGATTACATCTCATGAGGAAGGGTAGCCGTTGATTATGGCCACATCTTTGTTGTGTAACAAAGTGGCGCCACTATGTTTAGCCGTGGCGTAGCGGGTTGCCTGAGACTTGTCGCAAGTCCGTCACTTCAGTGGAGAACTTGGATGGCTGAGATTGCATCTCATGAACAAGAGTGGCCATTGATTATGGCCGCATCTTGTTGTATAGCGAAGTGGCGCCATTGGCATAGTAGCGCCTGGTGGAGACATGACATAGCAGCATCCTAGTAGCCGTGGCATGGCGGCATGCTAGTGGCGTTGTGGCATGGCCACGCCTGTGGCATTGTAGCATGGCCAAAGCTAAGGTTTGGCTCCGTGGAAAACATTAGGGCTTGGCGGCGTGGCCAAGGCTAGGATTTAGTGTCGTGGTAAGAATTAGGGATTGGCGGCGCGGCCAAGGCTAGGATTTGGCGTCGTGGTAAGAATTAGGGCTTGGCGGAGCGGCCAAGGCTAGGTTTTGGCGTCGTGGTAAGAATTAGGGCTTGTACGCGTGCCCAAGGCTAGGATTTGGTGTCGTGGTAAGAATTAGGGCTTGAAGGAGTGGCCAAGGCTAGGATTTGGCGCCATGGTAAGAATTAGGGCTTGGCGGCGTGGCTAAGGCTACATTTTGGCGCGGTGGTAAGAATTAGGGCTTGGCGGCGTGGCCAAGGCTAGGATTTGGCACCGTGGTAAGAATTAGGGCTTGGAGGTGTGGCCAAGCTAGGTTTTGGCGCGGTGGTAAGAATTAGGGCTTGGCGGCGTGGCCAAGGCTAAAGTCGCATGCTACCGTGGAATAGTGGCATGCCGATCAATATGTTGTTGTGGTAAGCGTGTTTGTCTTGCCAGTTAGTATGGTGGAGCGGCAGGGTGCGTTGCCTTTAATGTATGGTGGCAAGTTTGGAGCGACTTGATTGGCCGAGGAAAGGGGCCGGCCAAACATAAGGCGCGACTACACTTATGGTGAAAGTGTGGTGGCTTTAGAGCGACCTGATTGGTCGATTAAAAGAGGGTCGGCCAAACATGGGCGTGGTTACACTTCTGGTGAGAGTGTGGTGGCTTTAGAGAGACCTGATTGGTCGATTAAAAGAGGGTCGGCCAAGCATTGGTGTGGCTACACTTCTGGTGAGAGTGTGGCGGCTTTAGGGCAACCTGATTGGTCGATGACAAGTGGGGATGGCAAGTATGGGACCAACCATAACTTATGTGCGCGTGGCTAATTTGAGGCGACACGATTGGTCGAGAGAAATAGGGACGGTTTAGGAAGGGGCATGGCCAATGACAAGTGGAGCCAGTTGGCCTAAGGCATGGCCACGCCTCCCTTTGCTGCTGCAGCTCCAGTTTTTATGATTATGAGCAAGGTTTTGCACCTGCTAATCCATGGAAGATTAATTACCTAGTTTTCCTAGGTTTAATTTCGACAAGAAAGGTATGATATACTGCTGAGGCGCAAAATCATAACTTCTGCAAGTTAATCAGGTCAATTGATTGAATTCTATGTGTTGACATAAAGTTCTTTTAAGTTCATTGCCAGAGTGCAGCATGCTTTTTATGATTGAATACCTTATGCAAAGACCATATCCTCGATACTTGGAAATTCGTGCTACTCTACTATGAGTGAACACAAATAGTCATGTCATATCAACATTAAGGGTTCGGCCAGAGAAAATAGCATAGAATGCATTCAAAGGAACTTATATTAAGTGAATATATGCGAGGAGACGAAATTTACAGAACATCTGGGATGGTTGCAACATTCTCCAGTCTGGATAAATTTCGTGTAAGTATATTGAACGGCTCAATAAATATGCCAGTGGAGAAGTTAGCACTCACGGCACCGTTTTCTTACAGAATGACGTCACATCAGATGTAAGGTTTTACAAATTTAACCCTAAGCTAAAAACCACCATCAACATTAAGTCCCCTGCTTATCACGTAACAGTGGCGTTGTTGCGGGGTAAGCATGAGATGGTGACAGACAAGAGTAAAATCGAAAGGGCAAGACGTGAAGAGATCTCCAGGGAAATTCGACTAACCTTTGGCAGAAGGCATGAGGAATCCGTGATCCTTGTATTGGAGGTTTTGCATAAATTCGGCTTGGCCACGGGGTATTGGCATCAGTTCTGTAGCTTTGGCTATTGATCGGCAGAGGTGACATTGCAACTGGGTCCGCAGAACGGGCGCTGGTTGGCTAGGAAAGGTAGATGGCGTTGTTGGCTTTGAATGATGGATGAATGATGGACAACGCTGCTTGCTTGGAAACATCCATGAAATGGTGCTGCTGGCTAGATCCGCGGAGCAGCGCTGTTGGCTAGGTGTGTGGAGCGGTGCTGTTGGCTAGGTCCGTGAAGCGGTGGATGGCACTTGGTTGGATAAATCACGGAGAAGCAGGGATGTCACGGTTGGCTCCTGATTCGTGGAACGGTGGATGGGCGTGGCTTTGAACGGCCAAGATGGCGCTTCCTTGGATGGTGGAGATGGCGCTGCTTTGAACGGCTAAGATGACGCCAGCTAGGCCATGGAATGGTGGAAACTGGCTTCTTTCCATGGAATGGTGCAAACTGGCTTCAGTCCATGGAATGGTGGAAACTGGCTTCAGCCCATGGAATGGCGGAAATTGGGTTCAGTCCGTGGAATGGTGAAACTGGCTTCAGTCCGCGGAATGGTGAAACTGGCTTCAGTCCGTGAAATGGTGAAACTGGCTTTAGTCCGTGGAATGGTGAAAATATGGGGCTGGAACTTTGGATACCAAACGGTGATGATGGCACTGGAACTTTGGCTACCAAGCGGTGATGATAACACTGGAACTTGGCTTCAAATGGTGATGGTGGCGCTGATGGCTTCAGTCCTTGGAACGGTGGAAATGGCACTTGGAAGACTTGCTGGCTGGATCACGGAATGCTGGAGCGTTAGCGCTAATCTCACCATAGAGTGATTGAGTTATGGAGAGTTGGCTTGACCACAGAGTGATGGATCCATATAGCGTTAGTAGGTTGAGCGACTGGTGTTCCTCGTGCTGGCGCGCTGCTGGTTCGTTCATGGAGCGGAGATATTGGCACACTACTTGTTCGGCTGTGCAGCATGAGTGTGGTGCGCCTAGTCATAGATTCCCGTTCATGGAGAAATAAGGAATCCTTATTCTGTTCAAACTCTAAAAACTACGTTCGTATGAAAAGGGGTATCGACCCTCTTCTGTTTTTGTTGTTCGTCAGGATCCGTGCTTTCATCCGCAACATTTGGCTGCTCTTCGTCATTTGTTAGCGGTGGTATATCCAGCATTAATGCAACAAAGCAATCTCCAATAATTATAATCAACGACAAGGAAATCCAGGAAAACTCAAGGTAGGTGCTCTCTCATGTATCCACCCAACAATACCATCGATCTTCTCCAAAATGTGTAATAAGGATCTGACTCCAGAAGAATGAGTACCTAACCTCTCCAGTGCATTATTGCGATCTTGGGATAGATGGATGAAATATATGCTCGGCAATGATCATATCAGGGCTAATCTTTAAGATTGTGGTTGCGTTGTTGGTTCATCCTTGATTTTAGGTTATTTGGTGCCTGGACTTTCTGATTGCGATGACAATATGCTGTGGATGCTTGCATGGTCGAAATCTTCTGGATATATTGGGTGAAGTAGATGAGGTGAGAGCGTTCCGTTGCCGATGGGCTTCTATCAAGTCCTTAAGGACCTCGTTCCAAGCGACATCCTTTGAACCATCTTCTGAATCATGGACTATTGCATGGAACGGGATGCAGTGAGCAGTCCCCAGTTATACTTCTGTTAGATCCGATGGTGTGGCCAGATATGTGAATGTATATCTGTGGTGTAATTTTGTGGTCTTTGATGTGCGTGTACGTCTTCATGCTGAGAAATTCTTGCGGCTTGTAAAACTTCGACAGTGATGATGTTGAAATCGGAAATAACCTGGTGGAGGGCAGTTAAGGCATCCCATTCTGGTAGTCCCCATGTGTGATTATCCTGAACCTATTTTATCTTAGAAGATGTGCTTCTGCTGCATTCACTGGTAAGGTGGTGACTGCGTTTAATCTTCTAAACATGAAGGAGGCTTCACTCCCCAAGTGTAGCCTACTTTGATTGCATCGCCTTGAGTCCACGCCTATGGGATCTGATACAATCTTATGATACTCTCCTGGATGTGATGCTGGGATGCTTGGAATTTCACATGGACAAAACATTCTGGATAAAGAAGAGGTATAAGTGACGGAGTTATGTCGTTAATCGTAGCTCCCTTTGTCTCTTCAAGAAAAATGTTTCAGCCGCGTCTCTGGGGTTATCTCATGAATGCCTGATTATTGTCGGGGATGGACCTTGATGAGCATTCCCCAGTCGCACTTCTCTTTGGTTACTGAAGTTGTTTTCTCTGAGTAGGCTTGGGATCCGCTGCGGCCTTGTAAAGTGTTGCAGGCGCCTTCTAGACAGAGAGGTGATCATATTATTACGCTACACCCTTGAAGAGTAGATGACCTTGTCGTGGTTATGACTTTGGGTTGACCGTGTCTCCTTTGTAGTGGTTGTTGTTACGGTAAACCTCTGGCTGGTATCAACAAACGAGCAGCAACAGTTCTTGGCAGTAGACGTGATCTGAAGAGACTACATTATCGGGGAAACAAAATAGGTTGGCAGGAGTTGCATGGGCGTCCATAAAAGAAAAAGGGATTGGCTGGATGTGTAAGCGAGTAAACTGTCCACGACCACGAGCTTTGGAGAGATGAACCAAAAAGTGGAAACATTGAAGCGGAGCGGCTTCTCGAGAGAATGTTGAAGAGGAGCGACTTCTGGAGGTGAGACGTTGAAGCGACTCCTGGAGCGAAGCGTTGAAGCCGGGCGGCTTCTAGAGCGAAAAGTTGAAGCGGAGCGGCTTCTGGAGAGAATGTTGATTAGGAGTGGATTTTGGAGATGAGACGTTGAAGCGATTCGTAGAGAAAAGTTCGAAGCGCCAACGCAGCGCGGCTGAGATCTTGAAAATATATCTCGGCGCTTCACCTTGGAGAAAGAAAATAAATCTCACACACATGCTCCATCATAGATTACATGGTTTTTGTGAACAAAGTCCCCAGAAAGCATTAATGCACAACTCCACCAATTGATGTTCGGTCACATTTGGTGTATGACAATCTAACGCCCGAATTCTGAATCCCTTGATTAACCATTCAAATGTTTATTGTTTAACTCCTTTTGAGTTGTGGCCATGCCCGTATGAGACTTAGCAAAACTTAATGTATTTCCATTAAATCAGCAATGGTAATAAGGGGTTGGTCTCCTCTGGCTCCACCGGTCTCTCGTCCTGATGGTGGAGTGACAACAGCTCTGGTGACGACTGGAAGCGTCACACTTGAAGAAACAATGGAGGTGGCGGCAGCGACTCTGTCTATGGTGATCGGAGGTGTAACGCCTGAGGGAACGTTTCCTACGTCGCTGGTGTTGGTGGTAGAGTCTGCGGCGCCGCAAGTGTTGATCATGCTGACAGGTGGTACATTGATGTCACTGGAAGGAACGTTGATATAAAGGGTGTTTTCAGCGCCAGTGGCATCAGGGTTTGTTGCTGACCCGGACCTGAGCTCTACCATCTTGAAATTGGAATTGAAAAATGAAATTGTAAATTGGTATTGCAACCGAGAGATTAATCTCCCACTGTGGTCGCCAATTGTTTGTGGGTGAAAAGTGTTTCTGCTGGTTTTGGTAATTTTGGGTGTGTGGATGTAAACGAATCTAAACCCTAAACAATGCACTGCACGGGAGTACTTTTGATTCGAGAGATCAATCTGTACAATCCTGGCCTAAACCAAGAAATGACCATTCCAGGCTTGTTTCGGTCACAAAGTGAAGGAGAAGGGTTGGTCTTAGGGAGGGAAGCGAAGAGAGTGTTGAGACCAGAATGGTTGATTCTGAATGTGTGTTTTCTTATGACTCGTACTAGAAAGTAGAACTGGCTAGCAGAATGGAAAGCTACCAGGTGATTTCTAGATACTGTGTTGTTGCCGACCAAAACTTGTTGTTTGGTGAAAATAGGTGAAGCCTATTTATACAAGTCTTATTGAAACGTACTCTGGTCTCGTAGGAAGTGGAAACGATTGAGTGGTGGAAGAATAGAATAACTTGCAACCGTCAGACGTTATGCTTCCATGATGAGGGAAGTGAATTAGTGTAACCGCCAGACGTTATGCTTCCATGATGAAGAAAGTGAATTTGCGTAACCGTCAGTCATTACGCTTCCATGATGAAGGAAATGAATTGTTTACACCGTTACTTTTCACCACCACTAATTGTCATACTTCATGACACTTTCTTATAACGGGTCATTGCATGTCGCACGCTGTAAACCGCCAGACCAATACCCTGATGAGTATCCCTCAGTTTTTGAAATGTTTGATGTCTCGAGTGTTTTCGTGGAAAACGTGTAGCAGGTTCCTATGTGTGGGAAGTCAAAGTCAAGAGACTTCGCCATAGCAAAATAGCATGTGATGCTATTAGGCTTGCATTGGTCGGCCGCCTAAAACTTGCCACAAGTCCGTCAGTTTTGTGGCGAGCTTGAATGGCTGAGATTACATCTCATGAGGAAGGGTAGCCGTTGATTATGGTCACATCTTTGTTGTGTAACAAAGTGGCCCCATTAGCATAGTGGTGCCCGGCGTAGCGGGTTTCTTGGGACTTGCCGCAACTCCGTCAGTTCAGTGGCGAACTTGGATGGTTAAGATTGTATCTCATGAGGAAGAGTGGCCATTGATTATGGATGCATCTTGTTGTATAGCGAAGTGGCGCCATTGGCATAGTAGCGCCTGGTGGAGCCATGACATAGCGGCATGCCAGTGGCGTGGCGTATAGTGGCACACTAGTAGCCCTGGCATGGCGGCATGCCAGTGGCGTTGTGGCATGGCCACGCCTGTGGCGTTGTAGCATGGCCAAAGCTAAGGTTTTGGTCAGTGGGCAAACTTAAGGCTTAGCGGCGTGGCAAAGGCTAGGATTTGGCGCCATGGTAAGAATTAGGGCTCGGCGGCGTGGCCAAGGCTAGGATTTGGCGCCATGGTAAGAATTAGGGCTTGGCGGCGTGGCCAAGGCTAGGTTTTGGCGCGGTGGTAAGAATTAGGGCTTGGCGGCATGGCCAAGTCTAGGATTTGGCGCCTTGGTAAGAATTAGGGCTGGCGGCGTGGCCAAGGCTAAAGTGGCATGCTACCGTGGCAGAGTGGCATGTTGGCATGCCGATCAATATGTTGTTGTGGTAAGGCGTGTTTGACTTCCCAGTTAGTATGGTGGCGCAGCAGGGTGCATTTGGCCTTTAATGTATGGTGGTAAGTTTGGAGCGACTTGATTGGCCGAGGAAAGGGGCCGGACAAACATATGGCGCGGCTACACTTTTGGTGAAAGTGTGGCGGCTTTAGAGCGACCTGATTGGTCGATTAAAAGAGGGTCGGCCAAGCATGGGCGTGGTTACACTTCTGGTGAGAGTGTGGAGGCTTTAGAGCGACCTGATTGGTCGATTAAAAGAGGGCCGGCCAAGCATGGGCGTGGCTACACTTCTGGTGAGAGTGTGGCGGCTTTAGAGCAACCTGATTGGTCGATGGAAAGTGGGGCCGTAAAGTATGTGCCCAGCCACAACTTATGTGCGCGTGGCTAATTTGAGGCGACACGATTGGTCGAGAGAAATAGGGTCGGTTTAGGAAGGGGCGTGGCCAATGGAAAATGGCGCCAGTTGGCCTAAGGCATGGACACGCCTCCCTTTGTTGCTGAAGCTCCCTGTTTTCTGATTCTGAGCAAGGTTTTGCACCTGCTAATCCATGGAAGATTAATTACCTAGTTTTGCTAGGTTTAATTTTGATAAGCAAGGTCTGATATACTGCGCGAGGCGTAAAACCCTAACTTATGCAAGTTAGTCAGGTCAATTGATTGAATTCTGTGTGTTGACATAGAGTTATTTTAAGTTCATTTCCAGAGAGCAACATGCTTTTTCTGATTGAATACCTTATGCAAAGACCTTATCCTTTATACTTGGAAATTCGTGCTACTCTGCTGCGAGTGAACACAAATCGTCATGCCATATCAACATTAAGGGTTCGGCCGGAGAACATAGAATAGAAGGCATTCAAAGGAACTTATATTAAGTGAATATAGGTGAGGCGCCGAAATTTACAGAACATATGGGATGGTTTCTACATTCGCCAGTCTGGATAAATTTCATGTAAGTATATGGAACGGCTCAATAAATATGTCGGTGGAGAGGTTAGCACTCACGGCACCGTTTCCTTACAGAGTGACGTCACATCAGATGTAAGGTTTTACAATTTTAACCCTAACCTAAAAACCACCATCAACAACGTGAAACAGACAAATACAACACAATATACGGAGAAGGGGTTAGAAAATTCATTGATTATGCAATGGTGTAGTAGGGCAAAAACTGATTCTAGAGAAAAGAGTAAAAATGGGTAGGTTGATGAGAAATGAGTCCATACCCTAAAAAAATGTACTGCACAAGAGTAATTTAGATTCGAGAGATCAATCTCTACAATTCTGGCATAAACCAAGAAATGGCCATTGCAATCTTGCTTCAGTCACAAAATGAAGGAGAACAATTGATCTTAGGGAGAGAAGCAGAGAAGGTGTTGAGATCAGAGACATATACTCTGTAAGGTGTGGTTTTTTCATGACTGTGTATCAAAAGAATATGGAACTTGATTGCAAGGTGTAAGTTGTATGTTCTCTGTGTTTTTTGGATACTTGTGTTTATTCTCAATTCAATAAACTGAAAATCTATTTTATAGTAAGTCATAGTCGAACACCTTAATTAATCTCGTAGAACGTTGAGGTTGTGAAGTATTAGAGGTTGTGAAGATTGTGTAAGAGTGATGAGAACCATGTTCCCATTGTCAAGGAGAAATAGGATGCATCTGCATCCACCACTCCTATACTCATAAATTGTCCGCCTTTCATGACACTTTTTCATTATGAGTGTGTTGCACTCCTCACGTTGTAGGCCGCCAGACCGATACTCTAATGAACATCCCCATTTTTGACATGGCTAGCATGACTAGGTTGACCTGTATGACTAGGTTGACAAGTTGTGTTGTGTGAGACGTGATTATTCTAACACCTCACCTTGAAATGAAAAGTGGTTATAAGAGGTGGATATATAAGAAGAAGTGATTGTTTAATCACTAAAGATGTGGTGTTGAACGTGCATGTGGGGATATGCGAGTTTCGACCATTCACATGTAAGTTATGTTACATGTAGAGAATGGAAATTCGAGTCTCCCCTGACTTGCCAGGAGAAGCACCCAGAGACCTGGTGCTCTTCGATTGGATGTTGTTATGTCTTTGAACAAAACCCATCCACATAATATATCTTTGATAATACAATTTGGATCTGCCGCAACTGCCTTAAAATTAATGTTTAAAAGATTTGACGAATGCGACTTACACGAGCCCTCTTAAATGATTTTCGTATAATTTTAAAGAGCATGACCGGTCCTCTTTGGTCGACCATTGATTGATGCACATGTGAGCTATAGACAACGTGATTGGTCCGTTGAGAAGAGGGACGACTGATAGCAGTCATGGCACCTCATTGGTCGACCATGATTAAATCTAGACTGGTCAAATTAACTAGCGAAATCAAGCGGTCGAGATGAATCCAGGACTGTTATGGAAAACATATTTAACATAACTAGGTTTTTTTAAGAAGCTCGACTAGCCTACTTAGGCTAGCTATCGATAGCGGAGCATGTAGGCTATGAGCGTTCTGATTAGATGAAAAAGTAGAGGGAAAGCGGTGATCACCATGAAGCTTGCTAGTCCAAGTATGGATGAAGTTAACCTAGGATAACTGACTGGCCAAGTTAAATGGTCGGGATCACTTTGCGACTGACTTGGGCGGTCGAGATCCAATGGCTTAGTAAAATTAACGAGCTCGACTAGTAGAGAAGACGAAATTAGATGGACTAGAAGAGAATGGAGGTTCTCTTTCCTGAAAAAACTCAAAAAGAACGACAGGGGCGAATTTTTGAGGGTTGCTCGTCATGATGGAAGCAAGATGAAGAATAACTCAATTTGTATTCCCAAAGGTCCAAACGAAGGAGGATGGTGGAGTCTAGGAAGGAGGATGGTGGAGTCTAGGTGCAATTTTGGAGAAGATATTAGGAGATAACACCATATCTATTCAAGTTTTTCCCACTGCAAATAATTTGTAAAGGATCTCGCGGCAAGGAAGTCTAACATCAAGAATAAAATGTCAAGAGTGGTCTGTGTCACAGTTAATGGCAACATGGGATGGAAGAAAGTAGCAAAGTCAATTGTTGCTAAGTTGAGTTGGAACAGATTATTAAAGTTAAGTCCTTCAGGTGAAAGCAGAGCTATTTTCCATCCTAACTCAGATAAAGAATGGATACAGTGCTGGAAACCAATTAAATGGTCGGTGGAAGGACACATATCGAAATCAGACAGAAAGCTTGCATTCATGAGATGATTTCTCTAGAACAATTGAAAGCTTGTAAATGGTGGGTGGGAATTAAAGGATTTCCATTACATTTATGGTCTCACACCAAATTTAATATGGACAAGCTTGGGGGATTAGCAACAATTGATAAGGAAACTTGCTTCTAAAATACAGAGATATGCAGGATAGCAGTTAAAGGAGATCTGAAAACAATTCCGGTAGCAACGGGGGTGGAGATTCATGGGAAGATCCTCACAGTGGCTATTATGTGGGAGCCGTATTTTTTTCAAAGATACTAGTCGTCGGTGACATAAGTAATATAGAAGAAGGTTAGAGGAACTGGATAAGGCTGTTTTCAAAATTTGAAATCGATACACAATTCAGTAAAGCTAAATCCATTCAGCAAGGGTATTTTAAAAATAAATAAAAACACGTAAATCTAAATTCTAATCTGGGAAATGGTCACAGAGGGGGTCATAATCAAATTGCTAGCCTTTTTAATAACTTTAAAGGAAAGGTCAGACGTCCGGTAGAGGCCGAGATTCTAAATGCACCGGTGATGGAGACAACTCCGACATTGGTACGCGGTAAGGAGGAAGCAATAAGACTTACCGTTTCATCTACAGAAAAAATTAGAGACGCAGTGAAACAGTTCCTCATCATTCTGGTTCAAACGAAATCTTGGATGGACTGGTGTCTCTACCGGAATCAGTTGACGACATCATTGAAGTAGATGATTCACAAGCGATGGTATTCACTCCACACATCAAATGACCACTACAGAACAGCCCCTGATTCAGGTAAGAAATGGGTTAGTTACATTTGATTTGAGTAGTTTGTACCCTAACTCAGGGAAACGTATAGATACCATATTCAACACCGTTGAACTGCTTATAGAGGTGAGTTATAATCTAGGTGATCGGGTGAATACAACAAGTACATTATATCTTTGCTGAAATTGTTGAGAGGAATGATAAGAATTTACTGTACTTAATAATGCAAAACAAAACTCAATTGTTGGGAAAGCTTTGGAGATGGTTACTGGGAGTCAATTAGTTATCAATAGGGCCTAAGATCGTAACTTGGAATGCCAGGGGGATGAATGGTTTTTTTTGGTAAGTTAGGGGAATGAATGGGGTTAACAAATTGGATGAAATAAAGGGTCTAATAAAAAAGCACAAACCAGGGGTAGTGGCAATTCAAGAGACAAAAATGATGAAGTGAATACCTGGCATGTGAATCAATTTTGGGGACATGACGGGAATAAGTGGAGTATGGTGCCTTTAATAGGTTTATCTAGATGGCTATTGTTTATTGGTGAAAACGGTTTCTGCTGTTTTCGGTAATTTCGTGTGTGGGTGAGAAACGAGTCTAAACCCTGAACAATGTACTGCACGGGAGTATTTTTGATTCGAGAGATCAATCTGTACAATCCTGGCCTAAACCAAGAAATGGTCGTTCCAAGTTTGCTTCGGTCACAAAGTGAAGAGAAGGGCTGGTCTTAGGGAGGGAAGCGAAGAAAGTGTTCAGACCAGAATAGTTGATTCTGGAAGTGTGGGTGTTTTGTGACTTGTATCAGAAAGTTGAACTGGCTAGCTGAATGAAAGCTATTAGATGATTTCTGGATGTGGTATTGTTCTCCTAACCAAAACTTATTGTCTGGTGGAAAATAGGTGAGACATATTTATACAAGTCGCAACAAAACGTACATTGCTCTCGTCGGAAGTGGAAACGATTGAGTGGGGGAAGAAGGGAGTAGCGGGTAACGCTTGGAATTTATGTTTCCATAATGAAGGATATGTTTACACCATTACTAACCGCCCCACTTTATGAGACTTTCCTGTAACGGGCGTATTGCACGCCGCACGCTGTAAACCGCCAGACCAATACCCTGATGAGTATCCCCCAGTTTGTGACATGTTTTGATGCCTCGATTGTTTTCGTGGAAAACATGTAGCATTTTGCTATGTGTGGAAAGTTAAAATTGATAGGCTTGCCGCAGGAAAATAGCATGTGATGCTAGGCTCGTTTTGGCTAGTCGCCTAAAACTTGCCACGTGCTCACCAGCTCAGTGGCGAACTTCGATGACCGAGATCGCATCTTATAAAATGAGAGTAGCCATTGATTGTGGCTACCTTATGTTGTCACCTGATAATGGCGCAATTGCGTTTTGGTATACGCCAGTGGCATTGCGGCATGACTCGTACATGTCAGTGGCACGGTGGTACAAGTGGATCTCGGCATAGCCACGACCATTGGGTTTAGGCGGCTGGTCGCCTAAAAGTTGCCAAAATTCTATCAGTTCAGCGGCAAACTTGAATGGCTGAGATTGCATCTCAGGAGGAAGGATAGTCTTCGATTATGGCTACCTTCTGTTGGCGCCTAATAATGGCGCGACGACATTTAGGGAATGCTAGCGGCATTGCGTCATAGCTGGCATGGATCGTGCAAGTGGTGCCTGGTGTAGCCATGGCCGCTGGATTTAGGCGGTTGGTCGACTAAAAGTTGCCGCAAGTCTATTAGTTCGATGCCGAACTTGGTTGACTGAGGTTGCATCTCAGGAGGAAGGGTATTGGTCGATTATGGCTACCTTCTGTAGGCAGTGGCGCCTTTAACGCGCCTATGGCATGGTGGCATGGCCAAAGTTGGGATTGGGGTGCCGTGACCAATTTAGGGTTTGGCACTGTGGCCGAAGTTAGGGTTTGGCACTGCGGTCAAAATTAGGGTTCGGCACTGTGGACGGAATTAGGTGCCGTGGCCAAACTGGGATTTTATGCCGTGGCCAAAGTTTAAGACTTGGCGGCATGGTCGCTTAAAAGTTTCCATAAGCCTGTTAGTTTGGTGGTGAACTTGAATGGCTGAGATTGCATCTCAGGAGGAAAGGAGGTGAAAAAGCGGGGGTCTAACAATACCACCCCATATTTCGCTAAGCAATCTGTATGGACTAACTCCGAAATACTTTGCTAGAGAATCAACTAGACAGTCAGACTCAATCTAGATAAAAGTATCTCAAGGAGTTAATATCTCTCTCTTGATTTGATTTTTACTCAAGCTAAAAACAATAGCGAGTCTTTATCAAATACAAGGAATAACTTGGACGGTATCAAAGACCAATGTCCAAGTGTTAATCAATGAAATCGACAACCACAAGTCGGATCTCCAATCGATTAACCTTTAACCTGTGTTATTTTAATTATAAAGAGAAACAATATAATGCGGAAAATGAAATAACACAGACACCAGAAGTTTTGTTAACGAGGAAACCGCAAATGTAGTAAAACTCCGGGACCTAGTCCAGATTGAATACACATTGTATTAAGCCGCTACAAACACTAGCCTACTACAAGCTAACTTCACACTGGACTATTGTTGAACCCCAATAAGTCTCCCACCGATCCAAGGTACAGTTGTACTCCTACGTCTCTGATCCCAGCAGGATACTGCGCACTTGATTCCCTTAGCTGATCTCACCCACAACCAAGAGTTGCTGCAACCCAAAATCGCAGACTTGATAATAAACAAATCTGTCTCACACAGAAAAGTCTATCAAAGGATAAATCTATCTCCCACAGAAAAACCCTAGGTTTTTTGTTCCGTCTTAAGATATGAAATCAAGGTGAACAGGAACCATTTGATAATCCGGTCTTATATTCCCGAAGAACAGCCTAGATTAATCAATCAACTCTCAACATTCTTACTTGAATACACAAAAGGACGTCGAGGAATCACAAAAATTGAGACGAAGATGTTTGTGACTTCTTTATGTTTCCTATCGGAGAACTCTCACAATCTCAAGCCAATCAAAGATTGTACTCGTACAATAGAAGATGCAAGAAAAGATCACACAACTACGATAAAAGTAGTATCCGTCTGGCTTCACAATCCCAATGAAGTCTTTAAGTCGTTAACCTGGTTTTAGAGAAGAAAACCAAAGGTTAGAGGATAATCGACTCTAGCGAGCGCACTAGTATCACACAGACGTGTGTGGATTAGTTTTGCCCAATGCTAGATGTCTCCTATATATAGTCTTCAAATCAGGGTTTTGCCTTAGTTACAAAGCAATCAATATTCACCGTTAGATGCAAACCTGATTTTGATTCAAGCTAATATTTCTCAACCGTTGGATCGAAAAATTATCTTGTCACACACACTTGAGATATATGTTTACTGGGTTTGTGAAAACCTTGCCCAAACGTGTACGTGTATGTTGGTTCAACATAGAAACCCAAAAGGTAAACCATATGAGTATTTCATATTAACCTTGTTCTTCTTCACCATAACTAGTTCAATTGACTCAAATGAACTAGTTAAAGAGTTGTTCAATTGCTATGAGATCTTATATAACTACACAAGGCACAATTGAAACAAAGATGATTCGATTCGATTGAATCGGATCATGAACTTTATAGCCACGGTTTGAATACTGCCTTCCTTAGTAATTTAAGTTTCATATTCATAGCACATATTTATATCATAACCCACTCAAGTACGCAAACAATTTCGCGGACTTAAGACAACCGACAGAGTTTTCAAAACTCAGTAGAAAATCTCGGCAAGGAGACTTCTGCCAGTTCGCGGACTAAACATGCAAACGAGTTTTTGGAAAATCCCAGCAGAAATTCTCGGCAAGAAAACTTCCCTTAGTTCGCGGATTGAGTTTTTAAACTGAGTTCTCGGACTTGGCAAAGCCAATTCCTCCGGTTTCTCTCAATCAACAAAGTTCGCAAACTTCGGATTAAGGAATAGGACTTATGCACATATGTGTTTCCACACAATGCTTATATCATCATTGGTTATATAAACCTAAACTCCCATTCCAACCATTGAAACATTCTTAGAGGACGTTATGTAGTTGTTACACTATTTCTCGTCAAAGCGATTTTCAAAGTGATTGAAACAATATGAATTTCGTCATTAGTTGAAGACAAACCCGATCAAAGTGAAACGCTTTACCAACACATGATTTCGAGATATCGATAGGCGAGATATACTTGGCTCGAAATATCAAATGTGTGTGATCCAATCTATATAGCATACGACTTTTGTCTCATAAGAAGTATGAGATAGAAGAGATAGACTTTTGAGTGATAGATAAGTTCAATTCTCCACATACCTTTTGTTGATGAATTTCACGGTTCCTTGAATAAATCTTTGCCGCTGTATGATGAATCGCCATGAAGTCCTTGAGCTCAACTACACTTTTTTATCCTAGTCCGAGACTTAGCTATGTAGACTAGAAATCAAGACTCATAGTTTTGATCACTAACATTGACAAACATGCTTGACATAAAAACGCATGCGAGGTCGACAGAGCTATTCTCTAACAGGTAGTCATCGATCATGGCTACCTTTAGTTGGCAGTGGCGCCTTTAGCTCGCGATAGCGGCATTGCGGCATGGCTGGCATGGATGGCCTGGCGTAGCCATGGCCACTGAAATTTTGGCAGGTTGGTTTAGAAATCTTTCCTAAATTAGGGTTTGGCATGTCGAAACCCTAATTAGCCTATATGGCATGTCGCATGTGGTGAGTGGCCATGTTTGGCATGTTTTGGCATCCGCGTTTGGCATTCTGTTTGGCATGTTGGCGCGTTTTGGGAAGCCAACTTGGCATGGAAACCTCTTGACACAATTTCTGCCTCTTTTAAGGCTGCGATAGGTTTGGAGCAACCTAATTGGCCAATGAAACTAGGGGGCATCCAAGCATGGGCGTGTCTACCCTTTAGTGCGCGTGGCGGGTTTAATACGACCTGATTGGTCGATTAAAAGAGGGTCGGACAAGCATGGGCGTGGCTAATCTTCTGGCGAGAATGTGGCAGCTTTAGAGCGACCTGATTGGTCGATGGGAAGTGGGGCCGGCAATCTAGGGCGTGGCCACACTTCCAGTATGCTGTGGTGGATTTAAAGCGACCTGATTGGTCGATGGGAAGTGGGGCCGGCAAGCTAGGGTGTGTCCACAATTCCAGTGCGCTGTGGCGGATTTAAAGCGACCTGGTTGGTCGATAGGAAGTGGGGCCGGCAATCTAGGGCGTGGCCACACTTCTAGTGCGCTGTGGAGGATTTAATCGCCTAGTTTGTCTAAGCATAGTTTCGACCAACGGGGTCTAGTGTATTACGCGGGGCGCGAAACCCTAATTTTTGCAAATGTGTCGGGTTTATGAGTTTTTTGTGAGTTATAACAATAATTGGATGGATTTTGTATGCTGCTACAAAAATCCTTATCTATAGAATGCAGTGTGCTTTCCGTCTGAGCATTCCGTGCGATGGCCTTAACTTTGGTACTTGGAGGTTCATGCTACTCCGCTGCGAGTGAACATAAATCCGTCATGCCATACCGATATTAAGGGTTCTGCCGGGGAACATAACACATGAAAGTACTCAGTGAGTCTTGTATTTGTGAGGTTCCGAAATTTACAGAGCGTTTGGGATGGTTTATACATTCGCCAGTCTAGATAAATTTCATGTAAATGTATCGGATGGCTCAATAAATATGTTGGTGGAAAGTTTAGCACTCACGACATTGTTTTCTTGCAGAGTGACGTCACATCAGATGCAAGGTTTTACGATTTTAACCCTAAGCTAAAAACTACCATCAACATTAAGTCCCCTGCTTGGCAGTGGCATTGTTGCGGGGTAAGCAAGAGATGGTGACAGACAAGAGTAAAATCGAACGCGCAAGATGCGAAGAGATTTCCGAGGAAATTCAACTAACATTAACGGAAGGTATGAGGAATCGATGATCCCTGTGTTGACGGCATTTGCATAAATTATTCTTGGCCATGGGACGTTGGCCTCAGTGTTGCATCTTTGGCTACTGATTGGCAGGGGTGCCATTGCAATTTGGTCCGTGGAACGGTGCTCTGCTGGCAAGGAAAGGTTGATGGAGATACTTTGGCTAGTTAAGGAATGGCTCATGGCGTTGTTGGCTAGGACGCGAAGCGGTAGGCTTGGCTTGGCCGTGACGCTACTGGCTTGGCTTGGGCGTGAAGTTGTTGGGACTGGATTGACATGGAGCCATTGGCTTGGCTCGGGACGCGCGCTTGTCAGGAACGGAAAAGTTGGCGCTGAGAAGGATGCAAATGCATCGGGTATCGAGAAGAGAAGCTAGCGCTGGGAGGATGCAATCTGTTGGTGTTGGCTAGGTCGCGGAGCCGTTGGCTTGGCTTGGCCTGGCCGTGACGCTGCTGGCTTGGCTTGGCTTGGCTTGGCCATGGAGCCGTTGGCGCTGCTTTAAACGGTAAGATGGCGTCGCTTTGGCTGGCTAGGTCAGTGGCGCCACTGGCTATAGAAAGGTGAATGACGCCTGGTTTCAGTCCATGGAGCGATGAAAACTGGATTCAGTCCGCGGAATGGTGGAAAACTGGCTTCAGCCCGCGGAATGGTGGAAAAAACATTTGGAACTTTGGCTACCAAACAATGAGGATGAAGTCGGTAAGGTCACATGATGAACGGAGATAACACGGCTTTGATCACGGAGTGCTGGAGTCATGGAGGGTTGGCTTGACCACGGAGTGCTGGAGCCATGGAGAGTTGGCTTGACCACGGAGTGCTGGAGCCATGGAGAGTTGGCCTGACCACGGAGTGCTGGTGCCATGGAGTGTTGTAGGTTGAGAGAATGGTGTTATTCGTGCTGGAGCGCTTGCTGGTTCGGTCATGGAGCGGAGATATTGGCACACTACTTTTTCGGCTATGGAGCATGAGTGTGGTGCGCCTAGTAATCTATTCATGTCCATCGATCAATAAGGAATCCTTATTCTGTTCAAACTCTATAGACTGTGTTCGTACGAAAAGGGGTATCGACCCTCTTCTGTTTTTGTTGTTCGTCCGGCTCCGTGCTTTAATCTGCAGCACCTGGCTTCTCTTCATCATTTGTTAGCGGTGGTAGAGCGAGCATTAATGGCAACAAAGCAATCTCCAATAGTTATAATCAACAATAAGGCAAGCCAAGAGAACTTAAGGTAGGTGCTCTCGCGTGTATCCACCCAACAGTACCATCGATCTTCTCAAGAATGTGTAATAAGGTTCTGACTCCAGAAGAATGAGTGTCTAACCTCTCTAGTGGATTTCAAAATTTATCAAACTCCATTGCGCTCTTGGGATCGATGGATGAAATAATGTCAGGGCTAATCTTGGAGATTGTGGTTGCGTTTTTGGTTCATCCTTGACTTTAGGTTATTTGGTGCTTAGACTTTCTGATTGCGATGGTGATATGAAGTGGATGCTTGTATGGTCGAAATCTTCTGGAACCATTGGGAGAAATAGATGAGTTGAGAGGCTCTCCAATGCCGATGTGATGCTACCAGGACTTTATTCCAAGCAACACATCAGTTGAAACATCTTCTGAATCTTGGACTATTGTATGGAATGGGATGCGGAGAGCAGTCTCCGATTATACTTCTGTTAGATCTGATGGCGTGGACAGATATGTGAATGTATCTTTGTGGCGTGCTTTTTGGGTCTTTGATGTTGCGTTCATTAGTAAGGTGGTGACTGTGTTTAAGCTTCTAAACATGAAGGAGGCTTCAGTACCCAAGTGTAGCCTACTTTAATTGCATCGCCTTGAATCCACGCCTACGGGATTTGATACAATCTTATCAGACTCTCCTGGATGTGATGCTAGGATGCTTGGAATATCATATGGACTAAGCATTCCGGATAACGAACGGGTAGAAGTGAGGGAGTCATGTCGTTAATGTGGCTCCCTCTGTCTCTTCAAGAAAATTGTTTCACCTGCGTCTATGGAGTTATCTCATGAATGCTTGATTGTTGTCGGGGATCGACCGTGATGAGCAGTCCACAGTCGCACTTTTCTTTGGTTACTGAAGTTGTTTTCTCTAAGTAGGCCTGGGATCCACCGCGTCCTCGTAAAGTGTTGCAGGCGCCTTCTAGACAGAAAGGTGATGATATTCTTACGCTACACCTTTGAAGGGTGAATGACCTTGTCGTGGAAATGACTTTGAGTTTACCGTGTCTTCTGATCTTTGACAGTGAAGAGATCCCGTATATATCCTCAGTCCCCAAGTGTGGTTTACATGTTTCTATCTTGTATGGTCGGTGAGCTGACCGCGATAAAGACATCATCTTGCATCCGTACTGGTGACTCTATCACTTCTTCCACGTGAAAGTAAAATATGGAGAAATATGGATTACTTTTGTAGTGGTTGTTTCTATGGTAAAGCTCTGGATGGTATCGAAAAACGAGCAGCAACAGTTCTTGGAAGCATATGTGATCAGAAGAGGCTACATCGTCGTGGGAACCAAAATGGGTTGGCTGGAATTGCATGGGTGTCCATGGAAGCAAAGGGATTGGCTGGATGCGTAATCAAGTAAACTTTCCATGACCACGAGGTTTGGCGAGATGGATCAAAAAGTGGCCACAACTATGAACCTTGGATGGCTGTGATCACGATCCTTGACAGGGAAGAGTGTGATGGCTAGGGGCACGAACCTTGGAAGGAAGGAGTGTTGAAGCGGCTTCATCTCTTGGAGAGGACGTTGAATCTTTATGGAGTGAAATGTTGAAGCTTCCGCTTCGGATCCTGGAGCAGCTTATGGAGAGAACGCTGAAACGGAGCGGCTGCTGGAGCGAACGTTGAAGTGGAGCCGCTGCTGGAGAACGTTGAAGCGAAGCCGCTGCTGGAGAACTTTGAAGCGGAACGACTTCTGGAGAGAACGTTGAAGCGGATCCTGAAGAGAAACATCGAAGCAGCTCCTGGAGAAAACTGCAGTGAGGACGCTATTAACCCTTGACTTCGAAAAACCCGACTTGATACGATATGGCATATGGGAAGAAGGCACAAATAGTGCTGGTCGGAAAGTCGTGTTTTTCTCCTCATGGGAAAGAATACACTTCTTCATTTTGATTTTCCCTTGCAACTCTCAAAGCCTTGACGGTTACAATGTTGAAGTTGGAGGCTGCGTCAATCAGCATGCTGTCAAACTCGACATCCTTCAAGTGAACAGTGGTTAGGAGTCCCCAGTCTCATCTATCAATCATGCTTTTCAGGAGAGGTTGGGTTTTGGGAACGGCTTCCCTGGCTGTAAACAGCTGCTTTTCTGATGCAGTGCGGTTGATGGCTGCAAATATGTCTTGACGTTGCGCCTTGGAGAAATACATAATCTCACATAAATGTTTCATCATAGACTGCACGATTTTGTGGGCGAAGTCCCCAGAAATCATGCAGCTCCTGACGGGAAGAGGGTCTCTGTGAACTCATGGGGGTTGTTGATTTTCTTTGCCTCGATTTTGGAGAAGTCGTTCTTAATCTTTACGTGTCATGAAATTGGATTGTTGATTCCTTTTTACTGGGCGTTCAAGAGCAACGTGATCATCTTCATATATAAACGCGCGTCCTACTGAAGTGCCAGCGCCGGATGCTAAAAGTATTCCTTGTCAGCTCCATCTGGGGTTGACGTGACTCTTGTGGTAGCCGCTCTGTTAGTGTCTTGAGGAAATATGTATCTCTTTCTGAGTTGTAGCCATGTCTGTCTGAGCCTTAAGAGAACCTTTTGTCTTTCCATCAAATCAACAGTGGTAAGAGGAGATCGGCTTCTTCTGGATCCTCCAGTCTCTCGTCCTGATGGTGGAGTAGTAGCGGCTCTGGTGACAGGTTGGAGCTGTAACACTTGAAGAGACGTTGGGAGTGGCGGCAGAGGCTCTGGCTCTGGTGATCGGAGGTGTAACACCTAAAGGAACATTTTTTGCGCCGCTGGTGTTGGCAGGTGGCGTATTAATGCCACTGGAAGGAGCGTTAGTACCAGGGATGATTTCAGCGCTAGTGTTCTCAAGGTTTGTTGCTGATCCGGACCTGAGTTCTACCATCTTGAGATCGGGGTTGAAAAATGAAATTGGTAATTGAAATTAATATTGTAACCAAGAGATTAATCTCCAACTGTGGTCGCCAATTGTTTATGGGTGAAAACAGTTTCTTTTGTTTTCGGTAATTTCGTGTGTGGGTGAAAAACGAGTCTAAACCCTAAACAATGTACTGCACGAGAGTACTTTTGATTCGAGAGATCAATCTGTACAATCCTGGCCTAAAACAAGAAATGGTCGTTCCAGGTTTGCTTCTGTCAAAAAGTGAAGGAGAAGGGCTGGTCTTAGGGAGGGAAGCGAAGAAAGTGTTGAGACCAGAATAGTTGGTTCTGGAAGTGTGGGTGTTTTGTGACTTGTATCAGAAAGTTGAACTGACTAGTTGAATGAAATCTATTAGATGATTTCTGGATGTGGTATTGTTCTCCTAACCAAAACTTGTTGTCTGGTGCAAAATAGGTGAGACCTATTTATACAAGTTGCAACAAAACGTACCCTGGTCTCCTCGGAAGTGGAAACGATTGAGTGGTGGAATAAGGGAGTAACGGGTAACGCCTGGAATTTATGTTTCCATAATGAAGGATACGTTTACACCATTGCTTCTTGCCATTACTAACGGGCGTATTGCACGCCGCATGTTGTAAACCGCCAGACCAATACCCTGATGAGTATCCCCCAGTTTGTAACATGTTTTGATGTCTCGAGTGTTTTCTGGAAAACATGTAGCATTTTGCTACGTGTGGCAAGTTAAAATTGAGAGGCTTGCTGCAAGCAAATAACATGTGATGTTAGGCTCGTTTTGGCTAGTCGCTTAAAACTTGCCACGAGCTCACTGGATCAGTGGAGAACTTCGATGAACGAGATCGCATCTTATAAAATGAGGGTAGCCGTTGATTGTGGCTACCTTATGTTGGCGCCTGATAATGCAATGACGTTTTGGTGTACGCCAGTGGCATTGCGGCATGGCTCGTGCATGTTAGCGGCACGATGGTGCAAGTGGCGCTCGACGTAGCCACGACCATTGGGTTTAGGAGGCTGGTCGCCTAAAAGTTGCCACAAGTCTATCAGTTCAGTGTCAAACTTGAATGGCTGAGATTGCATCTCAGGAGGAAGGATAGTCGCCGATTATGGCTACCTTCTGTTGGCTCATAATAATGGCGCGATGGCATTTAGGGCATGCTAGCGGCATTGTGGCATAGCTGGCATGGCTCCTGCAAGTGGTTCCCGGTGTAGCCATGGCCGCTGGATTTAGGCTGTTGGTCGCCTAAAAGTTTCCGCAAGTCTATTAGTTCGATGGCTAACTTGGATGGCTTAGATTGCATCTCAGGAGGAATGGTAGACATCGATTATGGCTACCTTCTGTAGGCAGTGGCGCCTTTAACGCGCCTGTGGCATAGCCGCCCCTGTGGCATGGAAAAAGTTGGGATTGGGGTCTGGTGACCAATTTAGGGTTTGGAACTTTGGCCGAAGTTAGGGTTTGGCACTGCGGCCGAAGTTAGGGTTTGGCACTGTGGCCGAAATTAGGGTTTAGCACTGTGGCCGAAATTAGGTGCCGTGGCCACACTGGGATTTGATGTCGTGGACAAAGTTTAGAATTTGGCGGCATAGTCGCTTAAAAGTTGCCACAAGCCTGCTATTTTGGTGGCGAACTTGAATGGCTGAGATTGCATTTCAGGAGAAAAGGTAGTCGCCGATCATGGCTATCTTTAGTTGGCAGTGGCGCCTTCAGCTCGCGCTAGTGGCATTGCGGAATGGCTGGCATGGTTGCTCCTAACGTAGCCATGGCCACTGAAATTTTGGCACGTTGGTGTGGAAATCTTGCCTAAATTTGGGTTTGGCTTGTCGAAACCCTAATTAGCCTATATGGCATGTCGCATGTGGTGAGTGGACATGTTTGGCGTGTTTTGGCATGCGTGTTTGGCATGCGCGTTTGGCATGTTGGCGCGTTTTGGGAAGCCAACTTGGCATGGAAACCTCTTGACACAATTTGTGCCTCTTTTAAGGCTGCGACAGGTTTGGAGAAACCTAATTGGCCAATGAAAGTAGGGGGAGGCCAAGCATGGGCGTGGCTACCCTTTAGTGCGCGTGGCGGGTTTAATACGACCTGATTGGTCGATTAAAAGAGGGCCGGACAAGCATGGGCGTGGCTACTATTCTGGCGAGAGTGTGGAGGCTTTAGAGCGACCTGATTGGTCGATGGGAAGTGGGACCGGCAATCTAGGGCGTGGCCACACTTCCAGTACGCTGTGGTGGATTTAAAGCAACCTGATTGGTCGATGGGAAGTGGGGCCGTCAAGCTAGGGCGTGGCCACACTTCCAGTGCGCTGTGGCAGATTTAAAGCAACCTGATTGGTCGATAGGAAGTGGGGCCGACAATCTAGGGCGTGTCCACACTTTTAGTGCGCTGTGGAGGATTTAATCGCCTAGTTTGGCTAAGCATAGTTTCGACCAACGGGGTCTAGTATATTACGCGGGGCGCGAAACCCTAATTTTTGCAAATTAGTCGGGTTTATGAGTTTTTTGTGAGTTATCACAATAATTGGCTGGATTTGTATGCTGCTGAAAAAGTGGGGGTACAACAACCACACCCAATATTCTCTCCAATATACTTTCTAGAGACTCAACTAGACAGTCAGACTCAATCAAGATAAAAAGCATATCAAAGATTTTATATCTCAATCTCTCGATTTGATATATACTCAAGCAAATAGAAATCTGCGAGTCTTTATCAAATGATAGAGAGATAACTTGGATGTTACCAAAGACCAATATCCAAGTGTCAATCAATCTAACTTGGATGTTAACAAAATATAATGCGGAAAATAAATAACACAGACACCATAATTTGTTAACGAGGAAACCGCAAATGCAGAAAAACCCCGGGACCTAGTCCAGATTAAACACACATTGTATTAAGCCGCTATAGAGACTAGCCTACTCCAAACTAACTTCGGTATGGAATGTAGTTGAACCCCAATCAATATCACACTGATCCAAGGTACAGTTATGCTCCTACATCTCTGATCCCTACAGGACGTTACGTACTTGATTCCCTTAGCTGATCTCACCCACAACTAAGAGTTGCTACGACCCAAAGTCGAAGACTTTAATAAACAAATCTGTATCACATAGAAAATTCTAGGTAATGGATAAATCCGTCTCCCACGAATATACCTACGAGTTTTGTTCCGTCTTTTGATAAATCAAGGTGAACATGAACCAATTGATAAACATGACATGTATTCCCGAAGAACAACCTAGTATTATCAATCACCTCACCATAATCCTAATTGACGCAGCGAAAAAAGATATTGTGGAATCACAAATGATGAGACGAAGTGTTTGTGATTACTTTTCTATCTTGCCTATCTGAGATATAAATCTTGAGATAATTATTACAATTGTACTCGTAACGATAGAAGATGCAAGATCAGATCACACAACTACAAGAAAAGTAGTATCAGTCTGGCTTCACAATCCCAATGAAGTCTTTAAGTCGTTAACCTGGTTTTAGAAGAAGAAACCAAAGGTTAAAGGAGAATAGACTCTAGCTATGCAACTAGTATCACACGTAAGGTGTGGGGATTAGGTTTCCCAGTTTCTATAGTTCTCCTTTATATAGTCTTTCAAATCAGGGTTTGCAATCAATGTTAGCTTGGTAACAAAGCATTCAATATTCACTGTTAGGTGAAAACATGATTAGATTCAAGATAATATTTCTCAACCGTTGGATCGAAAACTTAGCTTGTTACACACAAATGAAATGTCCAATTTTGCGTTTATGTAACCGTTCCCAAACATTAACATTTGTTGGTTCAACAATAGTTAACCAAATGGTTAGCCATATGATTACTTTCATATCCACCATATTCTTCTTCACCATAACTAGTTCAAATGACTCAAATGAACTAGTTAGAGAGTTATTCAATTGCTTAGATCTTATGTAACTACACATGACACAATCGAAGCAAAAATGGTTGATTCACTCGAATCAGTTCATGAACTTTATAGCCACTGTTTGCAAAAGCATTCCTTAGATTATATAAACACGAGTTCAAGAACAACCGATTTTAGATATAACCTGCTCAAGTTCGCGGACTGGGTTCGCAGACTTAAGCTCACGGAAGGAGTTCACAAACGTCAGCAGAAATTCTCGGGTCGGGAACTTCCGCCAGTTCGCGGACTTGGCTCACGCCACATTCCGTTTCTCTTGATCAACAAAGTTCGCAAACTTTGGTTCAAGGAATAAGGACTTATACATATATGTGTTTCCACAACAATGCTTATATCTTACCAATGGTTATATAATCTAAACTCTCATTTCAATCATTGAAACATTCTCAGAGGACGTTATATAGTCGTTATTCACATAGCATTTTTCGTCAGAGCAATTTACATAAATCCTTATCTACAGAATGCAGTGTGCTCTCCGTCTGAGCATTCCATGCGACGGCCTTAACTTTGGTACTTGGAGGTTCATGCTACTCCGCTGCGAGTGAACATAAATCCGTCATGACATACCGATATTAAGGGTTCTGCCGGGGAACATAGCACGGGAAAGTACTCAGTGAGTCTTGTATTGGGGAGGTGGCAAAATTTACAGAGCGTTTGGGATGGTTGCTACATTCGCCAGTCTGGATAAATTTCATGTAAATATATTGGATGGCTCAATAAATATGTCGGTGGAGAAGTTAGCCTCACGGCACCGTTTCCTTCCAGAGTGACGTCACATCAGATGCAAGGTTTTACGATTTTAACCCTAAACTAAAAAACACCATCAACAGCTACTAACAATTCAGGATGAATACGTTATGGACTGTATAGATAAAGAGAAATCAGACAATATTTTGAGTCTAAAATTTATAGATAAATAAGATGGTTTTGAATGGTCTTTCTGTAATGTTTATTCACCTTGTAATAAGGATGACGTAGAGCAGTTATGGGAAAAGTTGAATTACATTGCTGGATGGGTATCTAATGCTTGTTGCTATGCTGGTGAGTACAATGCAGTCAGAAGAAGCTGGGAGAGGAACAAACCAAGAGGGTCTAGATTAGGGAAAAAACTCTTTAATGAGTTCATGGCCAGTCACAAGACATTAATTTACTTACCAGCAGGAGGAATATGCAAGAAAATCCAATACTCTATAGATTTGATAGGATAATTATCTCAAGAGCTTATGAGAGAAAATTCCCCAATGTTGTACAGACAATGTTGTCAAGAATCTCATCAGACCATTGCTCTCCACTGATGTTATTTTGAGAAATAGAGCTCCTTTTAATCTAAAGATACTCTGGCTTTACAATCCTTCATTCCTGCAGAATTTATTAATATGGTGGAACACAATGCAATATAAAGGGTCACCTAGCTTCATTTTTACAAAACAATTACAAAATTTGGAATGGTTCTTGAAAAGATGGAGTCGAGAACAATATTGAAAGGTGGAAGAACGAAAACAAGAACTCATTAGCAAATTTGATGCTATGAACACAAAAGAAGATAGAGTCCGACTAGAGCTACAATAAAGACTAAGCTGAAAAGGATAAGAATGGAGCTATGAACACAGAAAAATGCTCTCGAGAGATAGCTAATGGAAGAAGAAGGAGAAATAAAGTACACAAACTGGTGATTAATGAACAGGACAATTTTAACCAAAATGATATAAGAGAAGACCTTGCTCATTACTTCTCCAACTTATTCGAAGAAGCTCATCCCTGGAGACCTCCACTAGACACTACTACTTTCACAAAAATCTCAGCTGAAGAGTAATCATGGGAAGGGAGACCAATTGATGAAACTAGGTACTATAAAAAGGTGTGGTAAAAATAGGTCTCATGGACCTGATGGGTATCCGCTTGAATTTTACAAAATGGCATGGCCAGTGAATAAATTATATGTGATGGCTGTGATACAAGAGTTTCATGAGGCAGAAAAAAATGGATTGGAGAACTAACTGTGCATTTATCTGTTTAATTCATAAGAGAGAAGAGTCAAATAGACCACAATACTTCAGACCTATAAGTCTGGTGAACACCATGTACAAGATTGTCTCAAAGGTGCTGGCAGAGAGAGCATCAAAGGGAATTAATTCAAGGCAAACTAATACAGGATAGGATACTTATTGTAGGACAACTCATTGAAGACAGACTCAGATCTAAAAAAAACCTGGATATTTATGTAAATTAGACATTGAGAAGTCCTTTGACAATGTTAATTGGTGTTATTTAGACATGCTGCTGGAGGGAGCTGGATTTGGTGTAAAGTGGAGGAATTGGATTAAGTGGTGCCTATCATCTGATCAGTTAGCTTTACTCATGAATGGAAGTGCAACTGACAAATTCAGACCTCATAAAGGATTAAGACAAGGTAATGCAATATCACCCTTCTTATTTATTCTGGTTGCTGAAGTACTTACAAAACTACTCAAGAATGCTGATAATTTGGGGATGATTTCTGGTTTTAGCATTCATCCATAGATCAAAGTGTTTCGCTTGTAATTTGCAGAAGACACTTTGATATTCGTGGATGCAAAAGAATAAATGGTTAGAAATTTGGTGATGGTGCTACAAGTGTATGAAGCCATAACTGGTTTAAGGGTCAATTTGGAAAAGAGCACTATCATCAGCATTGGAGCTGATCACAAAATGCAAGACTTGGCAAAAATTCTTAACTGTAAAATAGAAAGCTTAGCATTCAAATAATTAAGAATGCCACTTGGAGCAAGAGTGAAGAAAAGAAGAATATGGGAGAGTATACTAGATAAATTTCAGAAGAAAGTTGCTTTGTACAAAAGAATTTTTTTATCCAAGGAAAGAAGAATCATTCTCATCAACAATGCATTAGCCAGCTTGCCAGTCTACTTCATGTCTCTGATAAAGATGTCATACAGTCTGGAAAAAGGATGACCAAGCTAATGAGAGACTTTTTATGGGGTTCTACAAGAGAAAGAAATAAGATTAATTTGGTTAAATGGGAGAAATGTTGCACTCCTAAAAAATTTGGAGGATTGGGAGTAAGAAACTTAAAAGCTACTAACAAAGCTATACTGGCCAAATGGAGCTTGAGATATACTCAAGAAAAACAAGGCTTACGGAGAAAGATCATACAACAACAAACAAAATCAGATGAACAAGACATTTGACCAAAAGAGTATAAGAAGCCTCATGGTAGAGGTTATTGGAAAGGAATACAGAGCGAGAAGGGACCTTAGTAGCCAGGAACGTGAACAGTCATCACGAATCACAGTGAGAACCGCGAATTTGCGTTCGTCAGTGAAAACCGTGATGGGAACGCGTTCCTGGCAAGAAGGAAACGCGCTTTTAACATGGGAAGAACGTATATCTTAAAATACCCACAATTTCTGGCTACTGAATCTGGCTAAATATCCTACTAACTGTATATTATCTTCACATCTTTGTCTAGTATATCTATCCTATATCTAGTTCCTATATTCTAGGATATCTAGCTAGTTTATCTCAGAATCCTATAAAATAGATGTAATGGTCCGTATATAACAGATACTTTTGGCTCTACACGGGAGTCTACACCACTTCCAACCCATGCGTGAGTCTACACCACTTCCAACCCCAGGTTCACATGATACACAAGCACTAAATCGGATTTAGAAAGTTGTAAATAATGAGAAGAGACAAAAGAAGTGAATGAACGAGAGCTATATTGTAGGATACTAGTAGTAGAAAGTTGATGCTTCATTAAGATTTTCTAAATATTGCAGGTTGTTGTCTTGGTCCAGATTATAAATTTGGAGAACTAGTAGTAAAACTAAAGCTAATTTACGTTCCCGACTCGTTCCTCGATTTTCATTTTTTGAAAAATTTACGATTCCCGTTCCCGTCCTCGCTCTCGTTCCCGACCCCGTTCCCGCTCCTGGCTACTAAGGAAGGGACTAGTTCAATGGAATTCTTCATTCTTAATTGGTAGGGGAAAAGAAGTAAAGTTCTAGCATGATGCTTGAAAAAGAACAACTCCATTCAAGGATACTCACAAAAGAGCATACAAAGCAGCATCACAAAAGTATGCTAAAGTGACAGATCTAGTGCATCAAGGGACCTGAAGAATAAATTTAAGAGAGCCTCCTTCTCCTGTAATAACAGCTGAGTTGAATGACCTTCTCCATATTCTGGGTAACTACCAATATTCACTGAATCAGAGGATGCTATTAAGTTCATTGTATGGTCAATCTAGCTAGAAATAAATAGTAGAACGATGGCCAAGTAGAGTGGTTGGTCGAAATCAAGAGTGGTTTACGGACCAATCTCAATGACCTGATTTTCAATTGGGAAGCAATTTTTGTTTAAAGCATGCCGTGACTTTGGCTGTAAGACTGTAGTATACGTTTAAGTTGAAGTGTGGATTTGGGATGAATCAATTGGAAGCTCAAGTTGTAAATTTCTATTTTTCCTTTTTTCTTAACAAAATTTCACCCCTTTCGTCTCAAAAAAATAAATAAATAAAATAAAATAAAAAAAAATTGTGAGATTGAAGAAAAATATATACTACGATGGGAATTTTCCGCAACACTTGTGAATTCTTAAAAGAAAATTAAAATTGTGAATGAATAAACGTATACTATAGAGCTATCCTCGTAGAAATCCAAACATTTCGACCTGACAAACAAACAAAGTTTGAGTTTTGGTAAATAGACGGACAAAATCGGTTTTCTTTCCATGTTTTATAAGTTTCGATTTTCTATCTCGAATGTACCCCTTAACTATAGTTAATAGGAGCCAACTATAATTAGTCTTTAAATCCGGTTTGTAATATGGTAATTTTTATAACCCGAATCGAATATGAATTCTATATAGAGATCTTTACTATTTAGTCCAGAAAACCCGATCCGGATTACTGGCTGATCCAGCGGGATATAATAATTAATGACTAGTTATATTTTGCGCTTCTTCTTATATAACAATCCGACCCGGATTACTGGCTGATCTTTACTATATATGTAACTTAAGTTTTTCCACTCCAACCTAGTTATATTTTGCGCTTCTTCTTCACCCCTGTTATCCTTTTTTTTTTTCCATCACTCACTCCATTACTTCCATCTTTGCTTCTTGATCTTATTGTACTCTGCTTCCAACAACTTATTTAACCTCAAAACCAATCAAAAAATAACACTTTATGTAACCCTGACTGCCGACAAACAGATGCATATGAAGTATTAGAACCTGCTCTTAATTTTTTCTTACCATGACAGTATACATTCACAGTCCTATAAAATAAATTCGGTAAAACACTACTTGGTTGTATAAAATAAGTTGGGTCTTCTGGTCCATGGGGAGTATAAATTAGAATGAGTAGTTTGTCCCGCCGATCGTATATATTAAAATAGATACCTTGATATCAATTGCACACATCTGATATGTTCAGTAGCTACATGTGAAAGTTGCCAAAACCCACGACATATTTATTTTCTTCGATTTTTATATTTTAAAGAGAGCACAGAGACTTCACATACCTACATTATTAACAACCGTTTCTGCATGTAAACAGAAAACATCTTGTTTAGAATGTGACTCAACTTATAATTAGCCGTAGCATCGGATAAGATCATTGCAACCCGTACGCGTACCCATGGAAGTTTTCGAACCGAAAATTTCTGCTGAGTTTCTAAACTCAAATCTGGTAGCTATGGTACCCGTACCCGTACGCGTACCCAAGCTGCTTATATTTCTAAAATTAGAAGTTCATGAGCTTAAATAATAAATCAATAAGGAATGCAATCTTTGCAAACCGTGGCTATATTGTTCATGAATTGAATCAATCCGATTTTGTTTCAATTGTGTCTATTCATGAAGACCTAAGCAATTGAACAACTCTTCAACTAGTTCTTATGAGTCATTTGAACTAGTTATGTGAAGAAGATGAATATAGTTAATATCAAAGTACTCATATGGCTAACCATTGGTTAACTATTTGTGAACCAACTAAGTGTACACATTTAGGTACGGTTACTCAAACCTAAATGAAATATATTTCATTTGTGTATGACAAGCTAAGTTTCGATCTAACGGTTGAAAGATATTAGCTTGGTTAAATCAGGTTTTTCATCTAACGGTGAATATTGAATGCTTTGTTACCAAGATAACTTAGATTGCAAACCCTGATTTGAAAACTATATAAAGGAGACATCTAGCAACTGGAAAAACTAATCCCCACACCTCCTGTGTGATACTAGTTGGTTTTGCTAGAGTCGATTCTCTTTTAACCTTAGGTTTCTTCTCGAGACCTTGTAGGTTAACGACTGAAAGACTTCATTGGGATTGTGAAGCCAGAAGAAACTACTTCTCTTGTAGTTGAGCGATCTGATCTTGCCATTTTCTATCGTACGAGTTCAATTGAATAATTGACTTGAGATTATATCTCCGATAGGGCAAGGTAAAAAGAAAAAAACCAATTGATTATATCTTCGTCTCATCGTTTGTTATTCCGCAATATCTAGTTTCGCTACCATACGATTTAGAGTATTGTGAGGTGATTGATAATTTTAGGCTGTTCTTCGGGAATATAAGTCCGGGTTATCAATTGGTTCCTGTTCACCTTGATTTTATCAAAAGACGGAACAAAACACTTAGGTTTATCTGTGGGAGACAGATTTATCTATCATCATAGACTTTTCTGTGTGATACAGATTTGTTTATTAAAGTCTTCGACTTTGGGTCGTAGCAACTCTTGGTTGTGGGTGAGATCAGCTAAGGGAATCAAGTGCGTAGTATCCTGCTGGGATCAGAGATGTAAGGAGAGCAATTGTACCTTGAATCAGTGTGATAAGAGGGCTCAACTACAGTCCAGCCTGAAGTTAGTTTGTAGTATGCTAGTGTCTGTAGCGCCTTAATACAGTGTGGTGCTCAATCTGGACTAGGTCTCGGGGTTTTTCTGCATTTGCGGTTTCCTCGTTAATAAAATTTCTGGTGTCTGTGTTTTTTCTATTCCGCATTATATTTTGTTATAATTGAAATATCACAGGTTGTACGTTAAGATCAATCAATTAAAATATCCAACCTTTGTTTGTTGACTTAAATTGATTGACACTTGGATATTGGTCTTTGGTACCATCCAAGTTTTT
Organism: Papaver somniferum; assembly: GCF_003573695.1. Taxonomy (NCBI): domain Eukaryota; kingdom Viridiplantae; phylum Streptophyta; class Magnoliopsida; order Ranunculales; family Papaveraceae; genus Papaver; species Papaver somniferum. The sequence goes on from NC_039359.1 coordinate 146,696,944, forward strand.
CTATTCCGCATTTGATAAAGACTCGCAGATTTCCATTTGCTTGAGTAAAGATCAAATTGAGAGATTGAGATATTAACTCTTTGGTATGCTTTTATCTAGATTGAGTCTGACTGTCTAATTGATTCTCTAGAAAGTATATTGGAACTAAAAAGTATATTGGAATTAGTTCATACAGATTGCTAATCGAAATATTGGGTATGGTTGTCAGACCCCCGCTTTTTCACCTATAAGTATATTGGAGTTAGTCCATACAGATATAGACTCTTTAACTATTTTCTTCTGCCATGGGGAGTAAAAGTATATTCCTGATTTATTCTGTGTACCTCCCTGCCAATCCATCAACAACTATATTCCTAATTTATTCTGTGTACCTCCCTGCCAATCCATCAATAACATGCAACTGTCAGAACTAGCTGAACCTCCACATGTGATGGTATTTCCTTCAAAAATGAAATATGCGTGCTGAATCTATGTTGACATATTGAACGTAGTTGTTTTTCCAGTAAAAAAAAAATCTCCAATGAACTTAATATGATTCAGAACAGGGTCAAAATAGACCTACAATCACTGGATTTACCATTACAACCAAGGCATCTGTAGAAAAATCAATTACACTACTGAAAAAAAAGCCTAGAACATTAAAGCTAAACGACCGAGCTACACTCTCCCATGGCTTGATGTATAACTTTTAGCTCAAGAAATACACCATAGTGATAAACAACTAGAATGGTGGAGAGATTACAAAATGAACGGATGAAAAAATATCACACTTGTAATGCAAATAGGAATCCTTCAAAAATATTGTTCAACAAAACCCCATAACGTTCATTTGGGTAGGTTAAGACAGTTGTAGAGGCAAAATATCGCACAACATATCAAATGCGCGTCATTTATACAAAGTTGTGCGTTATTATCAACATCAAGAGAGTGAGGCGATAGTAGCACGAGCATGAGACAATATTAACTGTACTCCACTACATGTTAGCTATTTTTCACATATCGAACATTTTGTATGGACTTGCAGCTAGTAGCCTGTAACCATGGTGAGATAAGAGCAGAATACACATGTAGTCATAACATGATAACAATAGGGAACCAACTAAGAACTCATAACTCTTTAGTTATTGAAAACATGAGTTTAGTGAACTCGGTAAGGCTCAAACTTGTTTATTCTTTTGAGTCCCCACTTTTATTTACTTTTGGATTCCTACCATTTGTTGTTTTCACTTTTGAGTCTTAAATTGTAACTCCATTATTTTTCATGGACGAACATGATACCAATGTAGCAATGCTCTTGTGATTTACTAAATCGGGCTCCAGGAGAACCTTTTATACCAGTGTCATAAGCAGGCTGAAATGGAGAGGATATTGAGATCAATGCATGTCAGTTTGTGTGATACCTAGAAGTTGGATGCCAGCAAACACTTTTCTGAACTTCTATAGATCAATTCTGCTCTTAAGATTTCAGGGTATGCCAGGAGCACCAGGAATGTAAATGTACTCGAAGGAGGATCTGTTAAAGAAGAATTTCGGGGCCGAAAACGATGATGAAGATCATCAACAAGATTTCCATTCGAATTTGGTACTAAAATTTAATTTATTATGAGACACATTTATTCTCTTAAACTATGTACAAGTAACATCAGGAATTAACACGGACCTTTTCTAATATTTGCAGGGTAAAGCGTTGAGAGAAAAACAAAATGCAAAACAAGATTGGAAGAAGAAGCTTACAAAGAAAATTTCAGACTCTGGTGCAACATTAAAAGTTCCACGCCAACTAGGCAACATGCCAATTACAGCAATGGTGGAGAAAAAGAGAAACAACAAGTGTAGGAAAATTTTATGATACATAGAAACTTGATTGACAATAGAAAACATAATGATCTTGCCATTGATTAAAATCATGAAGAAACAAGTAAAGAATTAGTAGCATACCTGATGAGAGCTTGATAAGAAAGTTGCGCTGTTTACAGAAGTATAAGAACCAACAATTATGATTGAGAATTGAGTCTTCCCTTCTCTCTCAGATCTGTTGTATATGGGATACTCGTAGCATATTAGATGAGAAGAGGGACTCACCTCCTTATAGTAATCTCTAATTCTTACCCATTACGAGAATTTAGAGATAAATAACAACCACTTGTAATTCTCCGTATAACTTGGAATAACTAAGAGTTTTCTTCAACTAGTTATCTTTATTTCTCATGACATGAATATCCTATGCGACCAAATCCAGAGTTTTATAGATGTTGTGTTTAGTGTTGACCACGTATGGGAGTTTTATTCTTACAACAAGTTCCAAAAAAGTAACCAAGACAGAACTTTAAGACACCACACAGCTGTTCATTTCTAAGAGCATATAGCCACTTTTCTTTTTAGTTCTACATAAACTTTTCACGGTATAGAGAAGAAAATAGAATCATGAGACAAGGTTTGTAGGGGAAAAATATCGCACAACATATTAAGTGTGCGTCATTTGTACAAGATTGTGCATCATTATCAATATCAAGAGCGTGAGGCAATATTAGTTGTACTCCACTACATGTTAGCTGTCATCTACTATGTAAACACTTATATAAAGAGAAATGCAGGAGAGAGAAAAGAGAGGACACATTTTGTAAACTAGAGGAGAGATGTATTATTATTTTCATCTTCTCTTTCATCCTCCATCACCAAAACTAGATATAGAGCTCTACCAAAAACCCATTAACGGAGATTCTAAATGTAATACTTATGTAATTCCAACAATCATAGTGAAGAATCATGGATGTAGATCACATTGATCGAACCATGTAAAAAATCCTTGTCTCTCTTTACATTTTTAGCACTCTTATCATCATTGTTTACAAGAAATATATTTAGATCTATATAAATTATTAAGGGATGTTAGCTGTGGGATTTCCTACAACTACATTTTGGCACTAGAAAACAGCTTGGAATGATATACCCTATTGGTGAATCTTTGAAAGTTTTTGAGGTTTAGATCTAAAAAATTCCGCCAAAAGTTTCAATCTCAGAAAAACAATCTTTATTGTTCAAGTTTTCAGTTCTTTAAGGGACAAATTTTCTTTAATTTGTTAACTAGAAAACAAACATGGAACGGCAAGCATCTACGGAGGAAATAAGGATAGTCAGAACGAAAGGAGGAGGCAGAAGTATAAAATGTAATTCAGTAACTAAAACAAATATCTCTGATGCAGATTTCCGCGCAGGAATAATAGGAAGAATACACAAGTGCGATTATGAAGGAAGGAAGATCATGATGGTGGATAAAATATCTCCCTTAAAGGAGTGAGAAAAGAGGAAGATAACATTTGCAGCGGACGAGATCCCGAAATTTTTTAAGGCGAACAGATCCCTTGGTGATTACAATAATTGCAGAGCGAAAAGAAAAAAACGAAGGAGCGAAAGAATCAGAAGACTGGGCGATATTTTTTTTTCTATCGCGCATTCAAAGGTATGGGATACAAGGACGAGGATATGACGCGTTCTACATACAACATTCATGGTTTTAACAGAACGATAACAAAACCAAAAGGTGAAATAACCGTGCGAATACTATTGGGAGAAATAGAAAAGCAGGTAACATTGTGCGTGGTCGATGTAGATTCACCATACAACATGCTATTGGGGCGACCATGGGTGCATGCGATAAAAAGGTGTGGCATAAACTCTCCATCAATGTGTGAGATTCTTAATACCAAGTGGAATATGAGAAACCTAAGGAGATACAAAGAGTGCGAAGATCTGCGGCCAGATAGATGTAAAAAATTATGAAGGACGCGCGAGGAAGCGAAAAGATTGGTGGAGAAAAAGCAAAGGAACTAAGGAAGGAAGGAGAATTAAGAATACACATGAAAAGAGCACAAGAAGGAACAGGAATACCAAGAGAAATTCCAGAAGAAGAGGGCGCACCGACGCAGAAAATAAACGAACCAAAACAACTAGGAGAACCAAAAGAGTATTTTACCGCAGCAGAGCCGATAAAAAATATAAATATTAGAACAGAGGATGAACCAAAGATGTTAAAAATTGGAACAAAGATGGGCAAAGAAGAGGAAGAGCGAACGATCAACATCTTACGCGAATAAAAAAACATTTTCGCATGGAGCATGAAAGAAATGCCAGGAATAGATCCTTCTGTCGCATGCCACAAATTGGATATCAACAAGAACGCACGACTATTCAAGTAAAGGATAAGGAAGATAACAACCACATACCATCCTCAAATAGAAGCAGAGCTACATAAGATGCTTGAGGCAGGAATAATAAGGCCAGCAAAATACCCAGATTGGATATCAAATATGGTGGTGTTACTTTTAGAATAAGGATTTGCATCGACTTCAGTGACTTAAACAAGGCATGTCCAAAGGACAACTTTTCATTACCATACATACCACGAATGGTTGAAGCAGCATCAGAAAATGATAGGCTCTCACTAATGGACAAATATAAAGGCTACAATCAAATTCCTTTGGCTGAGGAAGACCAAGAACATACTGATTTTTTCGTGCCCAGAGGATTATATTGTTATACAAAAATGCCTTTCGGTCTGAAAAATGCAGGAGCAACATATCAAAGAATGGTAGAACAAGTGTTTGAAAAATGGATACATACAACATTGGAGGTCTATGTCGATGATATGTTGGTGAAGAGTAAAAAAGCTGAAGATCATGTTGACAACTTGAGAGAAATCTTTGAGTATATGCGGCAATTCAACATCAAGATAAACCCAGAAAAGTGCATTTTTAGAGTTGCGTCAGGCTAATTCTTAGGTTATATTGTATTCAAGGAGGGAATAAAAGTCGACCCAGAAAAGGTACAAGTGGTTCGTGACATACCATCACCCGCGACTGTGAAAGATGTACATATTTTGAATGGATTGTTAGCTTCATTGGGGCGGTTTATTTCGCGTTCATCAGACAAGTGCAAACATTTCTTCAACATCTTAAAGAAGGGGACCAAGTTCGAATAGATAGAAGAATGCGATAAAGCACTGCAAAATATAAAGAATTACCTAATGAATTTATCTATTTTGCAGAAAGCGAGCCAGGAGAAGAATTGTTAATACATTTGGCATCAACGCCGCACGCATTAAGTATTGTCTTTCTACGTTTGGATCAAGGAGTAGAAAAGCCAATATACTACATAAGTAAAATATACAATGCTGCAGAGAAAAATTACTCAAAGATTGAAAAGCTAATTCTCGTACTGGTCTATGAAACACAGAAACTCCGTATTTACTTTCAAGCCCACAAGATTAAGGTATTGACAAAAGTACCAATTGAGATTGTAATAAAAAATTCAAAAAGATCATGAAGAATCGAAAGATGGAATACACAAGTAAGGCACTTTGAGATCAAGTATGAAATATTATCTTCACCAAAATCGCAAGCCATCGAAGATTTCTTGGCAGAATTTCCATTGGAAGAAGATGAACATGTTGAAGAAATGATGGATGTGGATGAAGAACATGGGATCCTAAATATTTTTTGACAGATCATAATTCAAATAGATGGGAGATACTGGTGGATGGATCATCAAATGGAGAAGGCAATGGAATTGGAATAGTTTTTATTTCACCAGCAGGGGCAAGAATGGATTACTCATTCAGGTTGGAGTTCGCGTCCACCAATAACAAAACCGAATATGAAGCGGTGGTGCACGCGTTATAGTTAGCAATTGAAATGAAGTTAGAAGATAAAAGAATAACTAGTGACTCACAGTTGGTAATCCGCCAGATAGAAGGAACATATAGCAAAAATGAGCCAACTTTACAGAAATACAAGAAGCTAGTCACAGAGTTAGCAGCACAAATTCCAAAAATAAGTTGGGGGCACATATGCAGGAAAGACAATTGATTCGTGAACACACTGTCTTTCATTCCCTCTATGTTAGTAGATCCAACTGGTATATAAAGATACAGACGCTCTTTTCGCCTTCAATTAAGAAGGAAGAGGAGGAAGACGCAAACTTAATGATAGTAGAAACTCCATTTATATTTGGAGAAGGGAGAATTCCCAAGAAACAGGTTGGAGGCACACAAGTTAAAGAGTCGAGCGACAAATTACGAGCTAAGAGATGGTGTATTATATAGAAAGTCATTCCTTGGACCATCACTTAGATGTTTAATGCGAAAAGAGGGAATGAAAATCCTGAAGGCATTACACTACAGGGATGCTGGGAACCATAGTGGAGAAGGTCTTTAGTATACAGGACAAAGATACAAGGGTATTACTGGCCCTACATGCATGAGGATGCAAAAGAAGTATCAAGGCGGTGCGAAGAATGCCAATGTCACGGAAAAATATACATGCACCTGGAGAGATGTTAAACTCATCAACAAGTGTGTGGCCATTTGGAAAATGGGGCTTAGACATTGTGGGTCCATTTATACTAGGAACAGGGCAAAAGAGATACCTAATAGTAGTAACAGATTAGTTTACAAAATGGGCAGAAATGAAAGCGGTGCAACATATTCGGGACAAAGATGTGTTCACGTTCATATTTGAGAATATTATATGCAGATTTGGAATCCATGCGCAATTAGTTTCCTCTTCTTATCCATTACTTTGTGGATAATGGAAAACAATTTGAAGAAGAAAAATAGAAATGTTTCTTAACGCATTCAAAATTCAAAGCGGAAAATCCACTCCCTTATATCCACAAAGTAATGGATAAGCAGAGGCAACTAACAAGACAATCACATATATACTGAAGAAGAAGTTGGAAGGATACAACAAAGGGTAGTGCGAATAAGTGGATAATGCAGTATGAGCATACAAAACAATTAGGAGAGAAGCTATAGGAATGTCACCTTTCTGTCTGACATATGGAGTAGAAGCGGTATTTCCAACTGAGTTCATCATTCCTACAACTAAGAAAGAAGCATGGGAAAAGAATTTGAGCGCGGACTTAATTTTAACAAAACTTGATGATCTAGAAGAAAGTAGAGAAATTGCTCTACAATATATGGAAAATACCACAAAAGGATAGCTCGAGAATATAACAAGCGCGCCAAAGAAAGAGAATTTCATCCAGGAGAGCTAGTATTGAGAGAAATACTGCCTTATCACAGAGGAGGAGATGCAAAGCTGGAGAAAAGATGGGATGGACCATACACAATAAAGAGGGTAGTTGGAAATGGATCATACGATTTGATGGATCCTGAGGGAAAAACATGGGACGCAAGCTTGATCATCCGTGGAACAGATTATATTTGAAGAAATGCTATCCATAAGTCATGCGGTAGTCACCGCACACATGAAGAAGGCAATCCCATGCACTTGAAAATGAAGTATATGCAGATGAAGATGCCAATTTTTCCACAAGGATGTAATATTCAAGCATATGAATAAAAATAAAGACTTTGCTCTTTTATACATAACCCATATCTTAACAAAAAGGAAAAAATAAAACCTTACAATAAGACCTTAATAGAAGGCAAAAGAAGTAAAGACTCCCACTAGGGAGGCTAGGCATCCAATTGTGGTGTGCACCCTAGTTCGCATACAGCAAGAAGAAATGATAAGACCTAACGCACGTCATAATTGGGTAAAACCTAGTTAGCATGACTTGCGGGAAAGCTACACCGACCCTGAAACCTGAGTCATGGAGATTTGGGGTGAAATAAAAGCCCATCCGGGAGAGGCGCCTAAATCGAAAGATTAAGGTGATAAGGTCTCTCCTAAAGAGTGCAGAAACTTGATCAGGGCGCCGCGGTACACGGTTGAGTCAAGAGTGCCTGGGGCGTCTGGAGCGTACCTGACCTCTCTTGACAAGTCCTGACTATGATGCACTCGGTCCAAAGAAACCCCATTTAGGGTGTGGTCTTGTAACCACAAGCCATATCGGTGGAGGGATAAGAGGTCGCGAAAACAACTGATTGTTGCATCACTGGATGGTAAGAGCCCACCCCAACCCGGTAGGGCTAAGCTTCCTTGAAGGGGAAGTCAGGGGGAATATAAGGACGACACCCTCCATTAGGGAGCTGAATTGTGTCAGAAGACGCAAATATCATGGGGCTTCTTACTCACGGGGGTATTAAGGCTTGTCGTACTTGTGCGTCAATAAAACCTGTAGAGTAAATAATACAAGAAGATGATGAGGCGAGATCAATGGGTCATTACATGAAAATGTAAGGGCTGCCTGCGATTTCGTCGCACAGAAGCAAAAATCATATATTAGGCTAAATAATACCTTTACTTAGGAAGGCCCAATAAGACCTCAAGAGAAAAATATAATTCGCACTAACATTGTTTTTGCAAGAGATATTGAAAGGGAAAATACCGCACAGACTTACCCGCAGAACGAAAACTCGAGACATATTTCTTACAAGGAAAATAATAAGAGCCAAGTATGGCAATTTAAACAAAGAGATATTATTTTCCTTTCTAATAAACGAGTAGCAGAATAAGAGTGTACTTCAAAAATACAAGAATGTGCTTCAAAAATATATTTGCAAAAACTCATAAGCAGACACAAAAGACCAAGGAAGAGGAAAAGCTAAGCATCTTTAGAAGGTGCATCTTGGATGATCGCAGAAGCTTCAGCGTCAACTTCGCTGCCGAGATTGATATCAGAAATTGGAGCTTTGGATAGGCCATCACCAGATTCATCCTTCTCAAGCTGATTTTCTTGAAGGGGAACTTCAGGATCTTCCTCATCATCGCTTACATATTCATAATCACTGTCAGGCTCATGAAGCTTCTCGTCTTCGCTTATATCAAGAGGCGCCACATTTACTAAAGGAAGTGAGTTTTCTATGAGAATTTTGTTTACAAAAGCTTGAGCCTTAACATGAGCTTCACGAGTGACACCTTTCTCACACTACAAAAAACTTGAGCATTGACAACCAAGCTAGTTTGGTTGCCGAATATGAGTTTTTAGTTGCCAAACACATTGGCAATTAATGGTAGTTGCGGAGCCTAAGTTGCCGTATGGGGTGTTTCCAAATGTAAAGGCAATTACTAAAAATACATAGTTGCCATAATTTCATTTGGCAACTTATGTTACAGGAGCCAAATACATTACTTAGTTAAATGCAATTAATTAAAACCACAAAATTTTGCAGTTGTTCTAGAGTTGCCAAACATATTAACAACATAATCATCGTAGTTGTCAGTAACTTTCCACATAATATGGCAACTAAATTAAAATCTTGTTGTGGATTTATTTAGCAATTAATTTGGTGGTAGCCAAATACTATGATTTCATAATTTCAATAGGTATAGACAATTAAGTTGAAGTTGATTGATAGTTATCGAATCGTTAAACAATTAAATTTACTAGTTGGCATATGGTTCCCAAATCATTCCGCAACTGTGATATTGTAATTGTCATTCCGCAACTGTGATATTGTAATTATTTTGGTTGTATGCATGGATGATATTGTAATTAATATTGTAATTAATATCACAATTAATTATTATATTTATATGGTAATTAATATCTTCATTTATCTTGTAATTAATATCGTAATTAAACTCAAATAATTATCATAATTAATATGGTAATGAAAATATTGTAATTAACCTCATAATTAGTTAATTACTATTTTTGATCATATCCTAATTAATAATTTTTTTGTATAATGTATGCATTGACAAAACAAATTAATAAAATATGCATTTCATTTCCAGAACCAAGAGTAAAAAGTCATAACACCTTGGATGCTTCAAAAAGCCATACTACACGTTATCATCCTCCCTACCCTAATATCCTAATACCAGAAAAAAACAAGAAAGAAAAAAAACACAAAACAAAATAAAATAGAAATTCATTCATCACTGGCTGGCCCACTCCGAATTGGAATCCTCCACGTCAGTCTTTCAAATAAAGAAAATCATTCATCATCCATGGCACCTTCCACATTTCGATCCTCCATATCAGGATAGTCACGGATGTAGTTTTCATCCTCAAGGTCATCATAGTCATCCTCATCATTTTGACCTTCCACATCAAGATCCTCATCTCGCCCACTGACCTCTGCATCATCCTCCATTTCATCATCTGGTACAACCATGGAAGGATAATGTTTAGAAAAAAACTATTAATTAGATCAGTAAGCCGACGTGTTTCTCTTCTCTGTAGCATGTTTTCTGTCTGTAGAGACTCAATTCTTCCATTCAACAATTGTATTTCTTTTTCCCTTAAATCAGCCAAACTCTTGTGAGTGTGAGAAGATTCGCGACCACGTTTGTTAAGACTCCCACGTTGTTCATTATAGACAGTTTCATATATGTCAGATGGAGTTTTACTAGATTCTCCTCGCAGTGTTGCTTCTTTCATGTCCTCCATTGTTTTCTACATAAATTACAGATAGCTATACATGATCATATACTGTTGCAGAGATATATTTAGACACAAACTTCAAAGTATATTTGTAGTATGTATTACTTTCATCTCCTGACATTTCGGTGGTAATTTTTTAGAACCATGGGTTCTGAAAACAAAATCACTGCATCACAAGGCTTGTTCTCCGCAATCTTTGAAGCAGCAAGCAGTTGCATACAAACCAAGTAAGTTAACACTACACGGTATATAAACACACAGATTCGAACCAACATCAGTAGACAAAGAATGAGATACAATTAATGCATACCAAATCATATTCTACGCTGGCAAAACTTCTGTTGCCCCCACTATGATTAATTTCCTTTGCTTTAGCAGCCGCAATCCCTCTGTCTGATTTTTTCTGTCATTTAAACTCCACCATCTGTTAGGTTAAGCAACTCTGCAGTGTATTCATAACATATATAGCTTGATATTTTAAACATTCTACACATACTACAGGAGGCTCTTTCATGGAAAGTCAAAACTTAATTTTATTTGCGACAGTCTAAAACTAAGTATGCTACGCATATTTGACAATAGAAGAACAGATAGGAAGTTCAAATGCATACCCTTGCGGAAAAGAACACACTCCTAACTAGAAACAATAAATTTTCAAAGAAGCAATGAAATTGTATAAGGGGTGTATCACTAGGTGACATAAAATTGGGTATGCTATCTAATTTTATGGTTATAATGTATCCACAAGTAAATTCAGAATCTAACACATAAGCAATGATAGTTTGATGAAAAGATCACATGTAACTGAATGTATATACCTTGAAATCTGGCGTGTCGAAAGTATTGCACATATATATCCAATCCTCTCTGTTAATCTCCAGTTCAGAGGGTGGTTCGGAGGCCAAAGCTACCTCGTGACTACTAAGGTTTTGAATCTTTAGGTATGCTTTATGAATTTTGTGCCTATGCCTGTTATATGCATTCCTCATTATTTTCTTGATTGCTTCCTCTGGGTCTTCTCCAGTGCTAGACTTGATTGTAAAGTAGTCCTGGTTGAGAAAAAACTGATTAGCTGGGAGTTATAATTGACATTAAAACATCCGAATTATTGCTTTCAAAAAATATTATTAAAATTGGAATAACACAGTGACTTCTAATACATACATAGAGATTTTTGATCACCCGCTGAATTTTTTCAGGAGGAATATCATCAAATGCATCGTAATTCAAGGGACAGTTCTGACTTTGCCTAGTCCACATGCACACTGAATTGATTGCGACTTCGTTTTTATAACCACATAGTCTACCTTCATAGAGATCCAATTCAAGTATTTGTCCCCTGAATTTGGAAAGTTCCTTCATACAGCTGCGCCCTCTTTTTTTCCTTAATGGTACAACTGTTTAATATTAAAAATGAACATATAAGTGAACTCGCGCAAAAAAATAAAATGAAGTGTTCTGCATCTTTTATTTTCACATATGCATACATTTATACTTACTCGTTATTTCTGCAGTACCACATTCTTCATTTGATTGGGGAGAATTAGATGTTGAACGTGAAGGATGCTGCCGCTGGAGGTGTTGATCTTCAGGAGTATCATTTTGTTCTGGCTCATGGCGTGAAGTATTCTGATGCAAGATGTTTTGGTTTCCAAGAGGAGCGCCATTTGATGGTGTTTGAGATTGTCGTTGGGAAGATGAACTTCGACTACCCTGATGTTGTAATCCCAATGGTTGTTGCCGAGAAGAACTTGATACTTGAGTGTTATAAAGTTGATCTGATTGATGTTGGACTTGACGATGTCTTTGCATATATCCTGCATTTGAAGCATTGTACTCTGCCTCAAGCGATCTTTGTACCCTATTATTGCCGAGTCCCCTTGGAGATCTCCTTAAAGAATTAATAAAATGATTAGACCTGTTGGTTAGTACTCGATTACTACCAAGTCCTCTAGGAGATCTTCTCGGAGAATCAAGAAAATCATCATCAATTAGAGGTAACCTGCTTGGTGTTATAGGAAGACTTTGTCCACCCCTGTCTCGCAGTGGTGGTGAACTTGTTGGCAAGGGAGTGTTACGAGTTCTTCCTGATCTTTCTTCTGGTGGTTGAAGGTATTCTTCCTCCACTTGTTCATGGTCTTCGATTTGAGATGATGGTTGCTGATTCATTGGTTGTTGTTTCTTTCTACGAACTTGTTGGAATATTGATCCTCTTCTTGATTTTCCTGAACGCGATGGTGGTTCACCCAATTCCTCCAATGAATGGCGCACTGATTGTTGACGACCGAGTTGACTAGTCCTTCCTCCTCTATTCTTTACGCTACCTGTAGGAAAACAATGAATGAACAAATTAACACATGCTACACACTTCATTATATACCGTCATATGACAATATAATTCTTACCGTAATTTGACCTCAACTGTCCAGGGGCTATGCTTGCTATGTCGGAGCTCCCAATTTTTTTCTTGGAAAGTTTTTTGGTTTGAGACATCTGGAAAGGAATAAGAAAAGATCAGTCACGAAACCAAATCTGAATAGCAATAATGATATTACAAAACTATAACAATCCTGTAAAGGAATTTGTCTTGGTGCGGGTGTCATTGCGATACTCATAGTTTTTATTGTTGGTGGGTTGTGGGTCGTATGTCATAACGAAACACATATTGCTGTCACAACTATAGATGCATTATTTTCTGTTTTGAACAATAGGTGCGGGTGTCATTGCGATACTCTGTAGATGCATTATTTTCTGTTTTGAACTATTTTCCACAACCTGATGGAAAGGAACACCCAACTTAAGCAGGATAGCATACACCCAACTATTCTGCACAACTTGATTGATCCTATGTAACCCCAATTTTTTTTTTTTTTTTTTTGAGGAAACTGTACTAGAGAAGCTCTAAAAAGCTACAGACAAGGCCAAATTTAGACCAAAACACTAGCCATCAAAATATGTAACCCCAATTTCAGATTCAGTTGAACAGGCGTAATATCAATTTATGAACACATGAATCAAATTAAAAATATGTAACCCAATTTCAGATTCAATCAAATAGCCTAATATCATTTTATGAACTCATGAATCAAATTTAAAATATGTAACCCCAATTTCAGATTCAATCAAATAGCCTAATATCAATTTATGAACTCATGAATCAAATTAAAAATATGTAACCCCAATTTCAGATTCAATCAAATATCCCAATATCAATTTATGAACTAATTAATCAAATTAAAAATCGTAAGTTATGTACCTTGCTGTTGATTTCTGATAATTCCCCAAAAAATAAATAAATTTCTTTAACATCTCTGGAATGATTTTAGGGTTGAGATTTATAGCTTTTCCAAAACACCAAGCGGGAATAATCCCCGCCCAAAAGGATTTTCTTTTGATTTTCATCCCGCCCAAAAATTGTTAGGGTTCAAATCGAAAGTTTTTGGACCGACATTATTACCACTTGATATCTTCTTCCAATCCTTATCAATATAATCAACACAATCATCCTACGGCGATGCAGATATATTTCCAAAACTGTAGAACAATACCCTAATTTTCTGCCAAAATTTCCTCTCGAGGAGAAATTTTCTACCTAAGATAGAGATGGGGAGAAATACGCTGGATATGGAGAGAGAGGAAAACTATGTTTCGATGTGAAACTGTGATTATACATCTCTATCGCCTACTTGATGGGTTGAGGAAGATCTAATGGTTATTTTACAACCACGTGTAAACACGTCAATACAGTTCACTGACACGTGCCGTGCGCATGGACACATGGTAAATTCACAGCAGATGCCTCCTCACCTCTAGTGGACATGGTAACATTATATGGAGTTTTTATAAAAAATAATTAAGGATTTTTTCTTTCTTAAAAGTTCAACTTTCAATCTGACAGTGGCTCATTGGTAAAGTTATTGGGGAACGGTACTATAACATATCATTCATGTTAGACCAAAAATCTCGACTGTAACCTATGATTCGATAATTGAGAAGGAATTTTGGAAAAAATAATGAACTCGAGAATTGTTAGCAACATTTGACTCATCAAAATTTTGAATAATTATAGTATGGGAATTAAAACGATCTCAATGTTGGTCGACCTCACTCATTTTCACCTGGACTTTAATAACAACATTAGTCAACATTGGTCGAAATCACTCAGGGGATACATGTGTGCACTTTGGTGATCTAAGTCAAATAGTGAATCCATGTTTCTTGTCTTTCTTATCGGTCTAAGTTTCGTTATTAGTTTGATGACTTTAGTCAGGGGAAAAATAATGTCGAGTTAGCGTCCTTTATTTCTCATTTTTAGTTTTTTTAAGTGAGGTTAAGGATGAGAGGATAAAAAAAACAGAAAGAAATATAGTTAGGTAATCTCTTTATTTTTCAAATTATATGATAGATATTTCAATAATATAGTTTCATAGTTCTTTTTTTAAATTTACTTATGTAAATTTTTATGTACATATAGTGAGATTAAATAGATTATATAGAGTCGTATAATCTTTCCTTGGAATCGATTTATGTAAATATCTAAGCATATCCATTGAGATCTAAAGAATTCTTGAGTTGGGTGAATATTTCAACCCATTATAAAGACGCCTAACTAAATTACACTCAAATTTTATTGGTTTCTTTGGATATCCACCCATTTCAGAGTTAGGATTATTAGAAATCTATGTAAATCTTCTTCTTCCTTTTCTTGTTTTCTACATCTTTATGGATTTTTGAATTAGGGCTTTTTTTAATCTCCAGTGAGTTTTTTTCCTCAGCAAAATAAGATATTGGTTTTATTAATCAATAAATCATTTTCTTCGTCTAACCCCGTTGTTCAATTCTATCTTTTCAATCTGCAGATGGCTAAGAAACAATCTTCCATCACCTACAAAATCAGTTTGCCTTTTGCGTTAGCAGGTACAAAGTTATTTGTCTTAAAGATAAAAGAGGACTTAAGAATTGAATAGAGTTTTGAAATATTTATCATTCAATTTTGCATAATAGTGGAATCTAGTGTCTTGGTTACCTCTCGCATGCATTGTTAATAATTCTGTATATAATTTTATTAAACCTTTAATTAATTTAATCTTCACAAGTCTGAGAGTTTGAACCTCATCGATTTTAGTCAATTCTATCCTACGTGACTTGTATTTCTTCAATTTCTTTGGTATTCATCAATATAGCCCAATATCGCTCGATTTTGCTGAATTTCACTCGGATTCTTTTGAATTTTCCCTTAAGTGCATCAAATTTCACCTAATATATCCACCATCTTCATTTATTTTTGAATGTTTGGATATGATACCATAATATATCAAAATTCATCAAGTGATCCAAAATTCGCATTAGAAACCATAATATTTGCAATTATTGAACGAAAAATCTTCATTTTTACCAGACTTTTATTGTAACTCGAAATCTCACCCGTGAATCAAATAGGTATATCCTTAAAGCGTCCGCAGTGGGCGACTAAACCCAAAGTATATTTGGTCTAGGACCAAGACTGAACCCAAATATAGTCGGTATAGTCCACGCTCAACCACCAGGCGAACGTATAGTCCCGACCTATGTAGTCGATTTCGGCCATCTCGGCCGAAATTTCGGCGAAGTTCCGGATTTCGGTCCAAGAAGACAAGATTTTGTTAATTTCGGCCGGACGAAATCTTTGCGAAAATTTCGGCCGGAAACGCGTTTTTCGGTCGGAATTTCGGCCGGAATATATATATATATATATTTTTAAAATTGAGTGGATTAATCTCAAGTACAAAAATTAAACAGATTAATTCACTCACTGGTATTATTGCTTGTTGTTGTGTTTGAATTTCTTGACCTAAAATTATCATTTGGTGTTGATGATGAGGAATAGGGCTGTCAATGGATATTCGATATCCGGTATCCGTTTCCGAACATCCGGATTCCGTTAGGTTAATATCCGATATAACGGCTATCCGATATCCAATAACCTTAACGTAACGGATATCCGTTTATTAACATAACGATACCGGTAAAGGGAGTTTCCGTTAGGTTAATATCCGATACCGTTAGTGTATAACTATATCATAAAATTTTCGGAAATTTTCGATACCTAATACCCTTTAGGTTTACTCTTTAGCCATTTGATTACGTCTCTCCTAAGTAAATATCGGAAATTATCGAATATTAACGGAAATTATTGAATATTAACTGAAATTAACGGAAATTATTGGAAGTTTTTTGGAACCGAAATTACATCGAAATTTGAAAACGAAATCTCCCCGAGACAACGTTGTACCAGTGTCTCGCTCGGGACCGAGATAAACCGGAATCCGAGATTAACTACCTTGGTCCCGACCCACACCAGGCGGTGGCATAGTCCACGCCCCACACCAGGCGAACGTATAGTGCACGCGCCCATTTTTTGTGTGTGGGGCACGTGGTTTTCACCATAAGATCTCGGGTCTCAAGATTTGGTCATCAGATCTCTTTGATGGTGATAGGTGGCTTCCATCTATGGCAGTGAGGTACTCCTATCTTATAGTCCAGCTACACCAAATAATACGCTGGGCGAAACATAGATTACTCAGTCCCGATCTTTCTTTCTCATCTTCATCATATACCCCAGTCACCTCGTTGATATTTCTCTCAACAACTACTTCCTTCGGTTCACCATCTTCTTTCTTCAATTTCACAGGGATTTCTCTTTTCTTCTTCATTGACTTCGAGATTTCTCTTTTTTTCTTCATTGACTTCGATTGGATGAAGAAGTTGTTGAAACTTGAAAATCAAAGGATTCCATCAAAAGTTAGGGCAAAAGGTAACTGTCTTCTGTAATTTTTTCTTATAACTATGATTTCGATTTCGGTAATGGTTTTATTTTTAATCAATTGTTGAATAGAACCCTCTGGTGGTTGATTTCTGGGTGTGGGTTGTGATTTTGGTTCAGATTTATGTTATTGTTGAAGATTTTAAAATCTAACTCCCTCAAGACTCTCTATAACTATAAAATGGATTCAGAGTTTAGAGATAACTCTCATAGTCTCATATCAATCCCCCCCTCTTTTCAATTTAGTTAAAAGAGTCACTTTTCCTTCTTGATTTTACTGATCTGTGCTCTTTTTGTTTGTCTACTACCAGGTTTCCAACGGAGCTGGAAAGGGCTTTGATGTGACGAATTTCTGGTAATTGCGCTCCAATCCTTAACTTATGCCTATTTTTCTCACTAATTTGACTTGCATAGGTTGCTAAAAATTTTAATTTGATACTATAGATTCATATTATCTGTTTGTTGGTTTGACTTTAATCTAAGATCTCTTCTTGTTTCGCAGAAATTTTGTTTCTCTAATCCATAGTTGTTCTGCACCTCCTTTTACGGACTCTCATAGATTGTCTTCTGTTTACTCTTTATGTTCATATGATGGATTTCCAAGACTTCACAATTATTGACAAGAGCTGGATAGGACTTCCAAGAGACCACGATGCATTCAAAGCAGGAGTTCGAAATTTCATAGACTATGCGAGCTGGGATTTAGAACCCGACCAGAAAATATTTTGTCCTTGTAAGGATTGCAATAACAATAAGAGAGAGCTTGTGTCTGTAGTGCACGGACATATTCTGTGGAATGGCTTTATGCCGGGATATGTCGATTGGGTATACCATGGAGAAGGGGAAGACCAGGTGAGGGAAACAACCAATACTGGAAATGTGGTGCAGGACGACGATGAAGAAATGTCTGATTTGCTGCAAGAAATGAACTATGACGCCTCCAATTTTTACAAGTTGCTGAACGATGCGCAGGTGTCACTATATCCTGGCTGTGAAAAGTTTTCAAGATTATCCTTCATTGTGCACTTGCTTCATGTCAAGTCCCTCGGTGGATTGAACATCAAGGGGTTTGATGCGTTGTTGAGTCTCTTGACCAAAGCCTTTCCGGATGCCAAACTACCAAAGAATTTTTATGATGCTAGAACAACAATCAAGGGCTTGGGGCTTGGCTACATTTTGATCGATGCTTGCGAGAATGATTGTGTTTTGTTCTGGAAAGAGAATGCAGATAAAACTTCTTGCCCGGTATGTCATGCTTCAAGATGGAAAACTACTGAATTGAATGTGGATAACGAATCAATCAGAAGAACACCAAGAGGTAAAAACATTCCAGTAAAGCAATTGCGGTACTTCCCATTAAAGCCAAGACTTCAGAGGTTATTTATGTCTTCAAAGACCGCTTCTTATATGCGATATCATGCCAAAAGACGTCCCAAAGATGGAGTTTTGAGGCATCCAGTTGATGCAGAGACATGGAAGACCTTTGATAAGAAGCACCCAGAGTTTGCAGCTGATCCTCGCAATGTAAGACTTGCATTAGCAACTGATGGGATGAATCCGTTTGGGAATATGTTGCATCCACATAGTACATGGCCAGTTGTTCTCATCAGTTATAACTTACCACCGTGGTTGTGTATGAAAGAGGAAAATTTTATCTTGTCTATGATAATTCCTGGACCCAAATCCCCAGGAAACGACATCGATGTGTATTTGCAACCACTCATAGAGGAATTGAAGGAATTGTGGGATGAAGGTGTTGAAACTTACGATATTTCAAAGAAAGAGAATTTTAAATGTCGTGCAGCATTACTTGGCACCATCAGTGATTTCCCTGCACTAGCTATGCTTTCCGGGTGGAGCACCAAAGGGGAATTTGCTTGTCCGTGCTGTGGGCCTGACCGATGTTCAGAACGACTGAGCAATGGGGGCAAGTATTGTTACATGCATCATCGTCGATACTTGCCTGCTGGTCATCATTGGCGCCACCAGAAGTCAGCCTTTGATGGAGAGAAAGAACTTCGAGAACCACCACATCTGATGAATGGGGATGAAATTGCTCAACAGCTGGCTCATTTTCGACAAGTTCAGTTTGGTAAGAACGCCAAACAGACTGGTCTGACAGAAATAACACCAGTTACTTTTGAACACAACTGGAAAAAAAAGAGCATATTTCATGAGTTGCCGTACTTAAGCTCAATTATATGTTTTCATAATGTCGATGTGATGCACGTTGAGAAGAATATTTGTGAAACTGTATTGGGCACAGTGATGAATGTAGAAGGGAAAACGAAAGACAATCTTAAGGCCCGGTTGGATCTGATGGACTGGGGATTACGGCCGGAGTTACATTTGAGACAAGAGGGAGATAAAATAGTGGTGCCAACAGCTTCTTTTGTCATGTCGCCCAAAGAGAAGGAATCTTTTTGTAGAACTTTGAAGGATATTAAGGTTCCCGATGGATACTCATCAAATATTTCTCGGTGTGTGAACGTTAAGGATCGAAAGATTATGGGTCTGAAAAGTCATGACTATCATGTATTAATGGAATATTTATTTCCTATTGCCTTACGTGGACACTTGGATGGGGATATATTGGAAGCACTGAGTGAGTTATGTATGTTTTTTAAAGTGTTGTGTACACGGGTTCTCAAGATAGAGGATCTGGATAAACTACAAGATAGTATCGCAATTACTTTGTGCAAGTTGGAAAGAATATTCCCCCCATCTTTTTTTGTTGTGATGATGCATTTGCCCATTCATCTAACACAACAAGCAAAGGATGCAGGTCCAGTTCAGTATCGGTGGATGTATCCGATCGAGAGGTAAGGGTATTCATTTATTTTATGTGCAACATTTGTCTAATTACATTGACGACTTGGGTGAATATTTCTTTTTGTAATTTTTTTTATACAATCACTATTTTTGCATCCTTTGAAGTCTTACTGTAATTACTTTAGGTATCTGCGTAAGTTGAAGTCTTATGTGCGGAATAAAGCTTGCCCCGAAGGATCGATGGCTGAAGCATACCTTATAGATGAATGTATCACTTTTTGTACGCGTTACTTGAATAGTGTTGTTACAAAATTTAATAAACTTGAAAGGAATGAGGATGATGAGGCGCCACAACCTGATGATCGATTAATAGTTTTCAAACAATCCGGTAGGCCCGTTGGAGCTGAAACTTGGGGACAGCTTACGGAGTCAGAGATGAAACAAATCCAACTTTATGCTTTGCTGAATACCAAAGAAGTGCAGCCATATGAGGAGTGCGCGTGCTATTTATTTGTGTTTTTATAGCCATTAACTTGTTCAAGATCTAGTAATATTTTAGCAGTGTTGTGGTTAACTATGTTAAGCGCTGCACCTGCAGGGAACACAAAAGTGAGCTGCAAAGCCGTGGCTTAAGAGACGCCGACGTTAATAGAAGACACATCAAAGAGTTTCCTGATTGGTTTGCAACTAAAGTAAGTACCGATATATCATTGTAACACAATTTCTTTTGCGATTTTAATGACTTTCACTTCGTTTTTTTCGTCATTGATAAACATCTCTATGCATGTATGAATAGATATACCAATTGCATAAAAAAGGTGAGTGAGTGATGAACTATATTCGTTGAGTCAAGGTCCTGCTAAAGAATGTTTGAGTTACAATGGCTACATTATCAATGGGTTTAGATTTCATACAAGAGAGTGGGAGAGTCGACGAAAGTCACAGAATAGTGGACTGTGTGTCCCTCGGGAAGACGAAGGTGTAGCTGAAGATGAAAATGATTTTTATGGAGTTGTGAATAATATTATCGAGGCACGGTATGTGGGTCAACTCCGAGTTCTTCTTTTCAAATGCGATTGGAGACCGATTGCAGGAACAGATGAGTTTGGATTTACTAGTGTCCATATGAATAGAAGATATTATGTGAATGAACCGTTTATTTTAGCATCTCAAGCACAACAGGTTTTCTATATCAATGATGTATATAATAAACAAAATGAAGTGGTTATAAAAACGCAACCTCGTCGGTCTTTCAATATTCCAGAAATAGATTCGGATGGGGAGACTGAAACAGAAAGCTCGACTTCTAGTGAGGCATATCAAGAATGGCATTCAAGCTATTCGATAAAAGATCTTAGAGGAGAGCCACATCAGGATCGCAGTGACAGTTTTGTTTGGGATAGGAACGACGTTCCCCCAGAAACTATCAGTCGTGCTGCAGCAGCAGTAGCTTGTCGAAGCCAAGAAGATGAAGAGGAAAATGACACGGATGCCGTTTACACCTCTGATGATGAGGATGAGTATGAATTTGATGATAATAACAACCGCGATGATATGGAATTTTAATAGTGGTGAGTATCATTTCATCTTATTGATCTAATAAAAGTTTTCCCCTTTGTGATGCTTGGATTATTTTGAATTTAAGTTTAATCTATGATGAGTTAGTTACTGAGTTATCTATATGTTGTAGGACTTGTCCAGTTATCGACTGCAAATGCCTTGCAAAATGGACGGGTTTCTATGTTTCTCTTATTGGGGTGGGGTGTTGCGAGGCTATCACCTGTTAGAAGTAGAATTTTTTTCCCTGCGAAAGTTGAGTTATGAAACTACTTTGACATAGGGTACTTGGCAATTTGGGAAGACATGACAGTTCATATTTTTAATCTTGTAAACTTCTCTTTCACGATTCCCACTTTTAATCTTTTGTAAACTTTAAGAGTGTTTCAAGACATTCATTTTCTTGAACCATTTCCATGAATGATAATCTAACCGGAGTCTTGTAAGGATCTAATTAAGTTACACATTTCACTGTGAGAACTTTTTTCATGCCTAACAGTGACTGCCATCTTAACAGTTAAGGAAGATTAGTTGTTCAAATTCCTTGACTTAAAATCACAATTTAATGTTTTCAAAAAGACTGATTAAGAATGAGTGAGATAGTAAATCAAGAACAAGTATTTATAATTTATCAAATTCTTATTTAATTAATGAAGACTCAATGAAATTTCAGAGGATACTCTTACCCTTACCCTTCCCCTTGTATTTTATTTAATCTAACTTTGGTTCCAACAAGTAATACTGTAGGTGATTTCTTGTCATCCGAATTAAAATATTCAAAACAAGAGCAGAAAACATCCAGCTATTTTTTTTTTCAAGCAAGCTATTTACAAAAGAATGAGAAACATAACTGCAAAGAGCCTCAAACTTTTAATTTAAATGTTAACAGGTGTTTTAACATTAACAATTAACATAATCTAGTTGGTGTATTTGGGTGCTCAAACCTTTGGCAATCACAGTTGCTGGTTTAGTTTCCGAAGTCTTAAGCAACTATGCAATAGGTTAATTGTGCAAGCTTAGTTTCCGAAGAGTTTGGAAACTAGTGCATTATATGTAGTTGGCATATCTTTGTTACTGAAGAGTTTGGAAACTAATGAAACCTATAGTTGCGATTGACGTGTTGTCAAACTATATAGGAACTAAGAGTTGCCTTAGCCTAGTTCCCAAAGCATCAGGCTACTAGTATATTTCATGTAGTTGGCATATAATTGTTGCTAAAGAATTCAGATTCTAATAAAAACGGTAGTTGTGTGCAGATTGTTGCGGAAGTATATAGGAACTACTAGTTTCCTTTGACTTTTTTCGATATCATTTGGCAACTAATAGTTGCGAGATTTTAGTGGCATTTGCTAGGATTTTTTGTAGTGTCAGCATTCATGACGCCAACCTCCATGAAGTTCTCAAGATATGAACATCTCCTATTCGCTCGGTCTTGAGAAGAGGTAAGTGCAACCGAGAGTTTCACACGTTCTTTTCGGACCTTGGCCAGATCAGACTTCAACTGAGAGACGGTTGACTGGTGCAATTTCTCAGATTATACAAAAGAATAAAAATAGAATCATAACCAGAGCGAAATTTTCGCAGCATCAAGATATAAATAATCAAATACGACAAGTAAACTGAGGCAGTCAGCTCCATCTGACGATATTGAGCTAAAGAGAAACCACTATTATTCATATTCTCCATAGCCTTATCAAAATCATCACCGACCAAACCCTTAATACGGGATCGAATCTTCTTTTCATCTGAAGAAATAGAGGCCTTTTCTTTCATAAGGGCATCATGAGACTCTTTTAGTTGCGTGTGTTGCTCTAGAAGTTGGTTCATCTTCACAGGCAAGTTTATCTTACTCTGAATAATCTTTTCATTCTGAATGGTTAATTCCCTCGTCGATTCATCATGTTGATTCCTTAATGTGCGAAGAGATTCCTCTTGGTCATCGCAAATCTTTTGGAGAATGAGATATTGACGCGTAAACATCGTTTCTTTCTTTAAGAAAGACTATTTTTCTTTGAACAAACCCTGATTCTGATCTAATAAAATTTGATGTCTTAAATCAGTACTATACAATAATCCAGATAGATGGGAAACTTGAGAACCCAGCAGCTCATTTTGACTACCTAAACAAAGATTTTAATTTTTTAGATTTTCAATCTGATCAAGCGAATATGAATGATCATTGTTTAACTGATCTACTTGGTGCTGCAATTTCTCATTATCCAAGCGAGCATCTTCAAAGGAAAACTGAAAGTTAAATCTCTCCATGACGCGTTTCTGGTTTAAATCTTAAACATATGCATGCAGAAATTTATGACTTGGATACAAAAGCAAATTATTTCTAAATGAGTCATAAGGATGAAGGTATAAGTACCTATGAGATCTTGATTATTGTTGCGAAGACTTTTGGATTCGAGAGTAGCAATCCGGAGTTTCCCCTTTAGCTTGCTAACTTCCCCTTTTAGTGCGGAATTCTGACGAGATAGTTCTAGTATGGTATTACTAGATTCGGAAAATCCTTCGGCCATAATTATGCGACGATGGGATTCCTAAAAGAAAAATAAGATAAAAATAATTATGATGTGAGGTAGTTCGAATAAGAAAAGTATAAGCGAAAGAGTGCCTACCAAGAGATCAAGAGAGATATGAACACTTTGATCAATTTGATAGAAGATCTCGCTCCTTGTTGGCTTGTTCGGTGGAGAATCACACAACAACTTGATCAGAGCATCATAGATACGAAGATTCAAAGGATCATTAATGTATGGATGAGCAGCACTGATGATCTCAGAAAAAGTTTGAGCAGCAAAGCTTACTCCCTCCAAGACCCCCTTGTCAATGAGATGGCTTCCAAAGAAATGACCTTAGAAAAAGAAGGAGTGGATGCAGAAGAGGCTATGTTTTCCACAAGTGCGTCAATAGCAATATTCTCCACAGATGCAGGTATATTCGCAAATAAATTAACATTTATAAACACAGATAAGAAATAGAGGCAACAATATTGTTTTACAAAAAAGACAATATTTCTTACTCCTTTGATGTGCGAAGGCTTCCTCCTGAGAGATTCCCTGTCTTTCAAGCTCGAAGAAGTTTTAGGATTAGAACATTTATAAACACAGATAAGAAATAGAGGCAACAATATTGTTTTACCAGAGGAAGAACTTTTGCTGCAAAACAACCAATATGAGAATTAGAAGAACAACAATGGAGAAAGGGGAAAACAAAAGAAAAATAGTGGTGATAAGATATACTAACTTGGGGAGAAAATCCATAACAACAGCAGCAAAATCAAAATTAAGATTCCGAGAGGATAAAGAAAATCAAAATTTTGCAGGAGATGAAGAAGGTGAGGATCTGCAGAAGATTTACAGAGACGAGTAGGGAAGAAGAAGTAGAAAAAAAATTATCTCTCCTCAACCCAGTTAATAAATAGGTGAAAAGATGACCGAATAAACTCGGACGTGCCAGTAAAAGAGGAAGGAAGTCAACACGTGGAGACGGTTGAACTGAAATCACAAAAGTGTGTCGGCAGATAAGAATACGAAAGGGTGAATGGGTGTGGCAGAATAAATTAGAATTTCTCATATCGCTCTCTTTATCAAAAGAACGATATGATAAGAGGCAAGATATGGAAACAAAATACCGCACACCAAATAAGCATGCGAAATAATGATCATCAAGACAGAGCGAAGACAACCGCGTAAAGCTTATCCAGAATGACGTATCAGATGACGTCAACTTAATCACGAGTAAAGTGTGAAGAGCCGTGCGATAGTAAAAAAGTAGTGATGCTTGTGAAGAGCCGTGCGCTAGTAAAAAAGTCGTGTGTCAATTATAAAGTCCACGCGACATTGACGCACGTCGGATCCGAAATTAGGGCTTTATTAGCTGTCATCCACTATGTAAACTCCTATATAAGGAGCCGAGCGACCTTGTATTGAGAGAGATCTTTTTGAGAGCTTAGACAAAATATTTAGGAGAGAGAAAGCTTATTTGGAGAGTAAGTTAGGATTTCTTCATCACTTTGTATCCAATTTGAAGATCTTAATGAATGTTCTTGTGATTTTCATGGAAACTACTCAGATTGTTCTATACATTTTATCAAGGGTGTGGTTGTGAGATTTCGCACAACTACAACAGTGAAGCATTCACGCCAGATCTGTGTTTGATATGAAGTTTATATTCCATTTTATCAAGGGTGTGGTTGTGAGATTTCTCACAACTACAACAGTGAAGCATTCACGCGAGATCTATGTTTGATATGAAGTTTATATTCTTTTAGGAAAAATCTGTGAGTACTAAAACATTTTTGAAGTAAACAAATTCAAAATTGAAATAAGTAGTTGCAGAACAAATCACACTTGAAGCATGCTCCTCAAGATCTTAAATTACAACAATACATAAATGAGTCTACTTGCACGGGTATTCCACATAACCAAGTACTTTGATGCATCGATTCGACGAGGTGAAGCCCCTGTCATGGTTAGCTTGGTCACACAAGGACAGATACACAAATTTTGTTTCAATGGTTATAAAAATTGTAATCCTTTCACACATAATCCCTAGGCAAGATCTAGGTAAAAATCTGATTTCCATTCAAGTTCCAGAATCTATGAGCTCAACCAGTGAATAGGTATTTATTTACTTCTAGTTGTTCTTAAAGTACCGATATTCTAACTTATAATAGAGCTGGTCGTATTGAAGGACACTTCACATCATAACATCTCTTACATGAATACTAATGCCCTATTGTCGCTTACACTACATAAAACAAGTTGCATATACTTCTATAGACTTCTACAACAAGAGTACCATGCCCAAAATCTTACCTAGTTATCTTAACCAAGATTGAGATCATAACATCTCTTACATGAATACGAACACACTACCGTCGTCTATACTACATAAAGCAAGTTACACATACTTTTACAGAAACAATACCATGCCAAAATCTGACCAAGTTAATTATCTTAAGATAAAATGGGCATCACTAATAATCATATGCAACTATATCAACAAACATGCGCTAAATCGTGCCTAACCCAGATATTCTGACCAAGATAATTATCTTAAGATAAAATGGGCATCACTAATAACCATATGCAACTATACCAACAAACATGCGCTAAATCGTGCCTAACCCAGATATTCAACAGCAATTAAATTACTCTAAACCCCATATATGAACATGTTGGTCCTAGTTTTATCTCAACCCACAAATATAATGTCTTACCCTAAGCATTCAAATTGACCACAAAAAAAAAATTGAAGCTCAAAACGAACACACCTCATATCTCTGCCAGCCAAAATAGAAATCTTTTGATTCCTTTGAAGATTGTTCTACTATACTAGTGTAATAATCTGTAAAAGAAAAATTCAGACATTATTTGTACGAATATATACTAGCTAGAACTGTGTGCGACTTATGCATGCTACGTTGCTGTGTGTCTGCCGCGGAGAACTCCTCTCCCGCGTGTTGGATGTGGACATGGTACTAAAATAGACGTGTTCGTGCTCCATAGCATGACACATGCTACCAGTATATAATTGTTATAGCTGGTAATTTAAGGTTATCTTAGGCCCAAATTCAGGAAAAATGGCCTAAATACTGATTTCAAGAATTTTAAGTAGGTTGGCTCGGAAGAGTCGTGTGAGAGATAATTTAATTATTAGACCGCTGGATAAACTTAAATGCACCCAAGTACATAGGTACAAAGGTAGGTTTCTCTCACTATTAGACCGCTGGATAAAGTTAGATGCACCCAAGTGACTTATTGAGCAAGTGCCCTATTTAAGCAAGATAAACCTAATTAAGGGCCTATTTAAACAAGTAGTGAAGTACGTATAGATCACAAGAACTGAGCATATCCAGCGGTTGGATCAGTTTATGTGAGTAGAATTTCATTTCATTAGTTACTTTTCTGTGGTTTATTCTATCTTATTTTCTTTAATTAATTTTCTGTGGCTTGTTCTATCTTACTTTCTTTAATTGTTCTTAGAAATGTTTATTGTTCACGTTTAACTAATTTTAGTGGACTTTGGAGATATCTTCTCATCGATACGTGTCATCGTGTGTGCATTTACATGCGACTGGGATTAGATAAAATACTCTTCCTAAACTCTACTTTAATCATGGCTAGTACCATTTTTGCGGCCTTGTCAGCATTAAACCCTGCTAATGATTCACTACGAACAACATTGGTGACAAAGATTAGTGGAGGATCAGACAATGTGATTCCCTTTGGCGTGAAATCGAACACGAAACCGTCTTTTATGGGGTGCAGGGTTACAGCGATGGCCCAAGCACCTGAAAAGATTAATGACAAAGTTTATCGGGGGAATTTCACAATTAGATCGTATGAGATTGGCCCCAAGCGGAAAGCAACTATAGGAACATTGTTGAATCATTTACAGGCAAGAATACATACTGCGTACTTATATGCATGTCTTGATATTTTCCTCATAGGCCTGTTTTCTTTATCTATCGGTATTATGGAAGTTAAAATGTCTTACGCTCGATCATTTATTTGGAAGCAGGAAACAGCTGCTAACCATATTAGGGATGTTGGACTGCCCGGTGATGGATTTAATTCGACACCAGAGATGACTATAAGAAATCTAATATGGGTTGTTGCTAAGATTCAGGTTGTTGTAGATAGATATCCTTCATGGTAAGCCAATTCTTGCTATTTTGTCTTCTCGGTGTTGCCATGTTCATCAAGATGAATGGGCGTTCGGTTATATATTACGAATACCTCATATTCGTACAGTTAATTTGATTGACGGTATGTATGGTCGCAGGGGTGATGTAGTTGAAATAGATAATTGGTTTGGTGGTGCACCTATAAAAGATGGTTTCGCTAACCATTGGCTTCTTCGTGATGCCAAAACTGGTGAAACTCTCGCTCAAGCTAAGAAGTACGCAATTATGACATTAAATATTTACTACTTAAAAGTATCATAGTATTGTTGCAGATCCTATTACTTATGGGCTGCTTAGTTTAATATCAATCTTAATGCAGTGTGTGGATTATGATGCATAAAGGAACAAGAAAATTGTCTAAAATCCCTGAGGAAGTTAGAGATGAAATAACACCACATATAACGGATTATCCTATCTGGGATGACATCAAACTATCAAAGGTTCATGACGACGAAGCTGACTTTGTCCAAACTGGTGTAATCGTAAGTTAACTTTAGTTAAGACTTATATCTTGCTCATTTCTCACTTTTTATTGAATTCGCTCGCATTGACACCCATTTAAAGATCGGCTAACAATAGCGGTACAAAATATGCAGGCACGTTGGAGTGACTTAGATGTTAACCAGCATGTGAATTTTGGCAAATACATTTAGTGGATTCTGGAGGTAGATAGACATTCCATTAAGAAACTATCTTGCACTTCTTTTCTTATTGCGTGCTGATTGGTATATCTTAGGTACTTATAGTTGTTTCATGTAGTCTGGCCTTTGTTTGTTTCTGATAAACGATATATATGTCAAATTAATTTCGCAGAATTCTCCTGCGCTGATCTTAAAAAGTCAGGAGTTTTGTGACCTTGCTTTGGAATTTAAGAGGGAATGTGGAGTAGGCGATGAGCTAAAGTCTTTGACAAGAGTTGTTGAAACTAGTGGTTATACCGAATGTCAACACATGCTTCAACTTGAGAACGGAAAGGAGGTTATGAGGGGAAGAACCAAATGGAGGCCGTCTAAACACACTGATGCTGTAAACCTTGAGGTGGTAGTAGAATTTAGAAGCTCAGCTGATATGTTTTGGGAAACTCTTAAAACTTGGTCTTCTATTCTTCCCGAGGTTTTGCCAGAGACTTATAAGAGTATTGAAGTAATTGAAGATATGAATGGAGAAAGAATGGATCTGTTTCCCTTTGGAAAATGAATCCAAGTAAGATCACACATTACAACTAGTTTACTCCTTTCAAATTTATTGCATATCTCAAGCTTGCAACAAGCAACTATATAACATGAATTAGAATGCTTCAAAAAAAAAAATGAATTTGAAATCAAAGGCCAAATATGACTCATCCGGTAAAGGTCGTGTTTTATCTGTAGGTACATTGGTTGAAGGGGCTCCCGTTATGATGGAACAGATGAAAAAATTAGAAAAATTGGATGAACTAACCAAGACAATAACCTACATTGTTATTGGTGGAAATTTATTAAATCTTTACAAAAGTTATGAACCTCAGGTCACAGTTACTCCCAGGATTGATGTTTGTACTAAAAATGGTGATGGTAACATTGTTGATGAACAAGATGACAAGGATGAAAAAAGATGAGGGATTGTGAAGTGGTCTGTGAAGTATGAGAAATTAAATGAGATGGTTCCGGAACCTTACATGATTAGGGACATGATTTATAAGACCATGCTCAAATTGGATGAATATATCCTCTCTAAAGGAAATGAAGTGATCACTAACTGAAAAGAGAATGAGCAAGTAATTAAATCATGGATCTCCATCATAATCATGTTTTATCATTACAATTTATCTAATTAGTGAATGTTGTAATGTTTTGAATTCCTTCTGTTTTCCTCATCAGGATTTTCTAATATATAAGTATGTTGTTCTTGTTACGATTTGATTTTGATGTATTTTGTATATATATCTGTGTAATCTTGGTTTGTTACCAATAAAACAAGAATTTTATATAATAAAATTCTTGGTGCTGCGTGTTCTTCCTGATGCCATCTCTTGGTGTATTTGGAAGGAACGTAACTATAGAGCCTCGCTAGATGTTTGTAAAGAT
Source organism: Papaver somniferum (assembly GCF_003573695.1). NCBI lineage: Eukaryota > Viridiplantae > Streptophyta > Magnoliopsida > Ranunculales > Papaveraceae > Papaver > Papaver somniferum. Next base: position 146,727,137 of record NC_039359.1, read on the forward strand.
CATACAGGGCTATCTCTTGGTGTATTTGGAAGGGACGTAACTATTGAGCTTTCCTAGGTGTTTGTAAAGATCATACAGGGCTATGTGGGGTTTATTCGGTGGTTAGTTTGATCAAAAGTCAAACTCTATCCTATACAAGCTTGTTCCTAAAGTTCGAACATAAGAGCAAAGTTAGGAAACCTTGTTCTCAAAATTAGAGCTTCTTAAAAACCAAGTTAGTTTCTATATATATATATATATGATTAGAATTAGAGATGTAGAAACAATCAAATCTAGAAGATTGGTAAATCCTTGTGCTTTAGGATTTTGGTGGATCGGTAGGGCTTTATCCTAAACAAAGTTTCTAGTGTTTCCATGTTTCTTCCCTGTTATTAGCAGCTGTAAAGACGGTGTAGAAGAGAAGATATGAGGCTGGTTTGGTGAATGGTTTAGAGAGTAGGTTTTTATGGTTTCTTCAATGGTGTGCTTGGGTCTTGTCTTGGGTTACGGAAAAAGCATGTAACGGTTTTTGATTTAATGAAAGTTTTTTTTGGTGGTGTTGACCGTGGATGTAGCTTGTAAAGGTGAACCACATATATCTTATGTCGTGGTTGTTTTCTTGTTTATCTTCTATCCCTTTCTTATTATTTTTCCCATGTTTGGTTCAAATCACCAATTGTCCTTTGTCATTTTGTGTTCCGTTGCGCTTGGGATGCCAATTTCCCTAACAGGATAATCAGGTGTGTCAAGATTACAGTGGCATATTGGTGAGACAATCGTGGTTCATTCAATGGGGTTTCCATGGAGCAATTCACAATCAGTTGGTAAAGAAGCTCTTCTCCAACCGCCTTAAAGAGTCTAAAAGTTTTTTGGCAATTCGGTGCAGTCTTCTTTAGTTAGAAGATTTGGGTGTTTCATGTTTGGAGTACTGTGTGTTCTTGGAGTTGGTCTTGTTGTTTGTGTAGTTAAGCTTGGTAGCTTGTTTTTGGGGTTGAACTCGGTGTTTATGATGAGGTTCTCTGGTGTGGGTTTGGTGATTCTGTCCTCCTCCTCCTCGCCGCTTATTTTCTTCTTCTTTTGGTCGACCATCCGTGGTGTTAGAGTCCATATGAGCAGCACTGTTTGTTTTTTATTGGGAAACGTATTTTTACTTGCTTAATTATCCTGATAGTTGATATTGTTTCAGAAATAGAACAACTCTGAAACGACCGAGAGAAGTTTCGCACACTTTTCTGCGGATTCATGCTGCCTGTAAAAGTCATGGGCCTGCGGAGCTGGTTTTTACAGCCAACAGTGTATAAATCAATGTTATAGGAGAACTCTACCCATACTGTCCATATCACAAAATATTCACTGATTTGTAAAATAAGCTTGATTTTTCCCTGAGTCCCTGTCGTGAAAACCTTGATTCCCAGCTTAATAAGTATAATAAGTAATTAAAGAAAGAACTAGGAATGGTCTAGCTAGATATCTAGAAGAGTTAATAGTTGAGGGTTGACCATATTTTATTGCAGCAGTGGATGAACTTGAACATCTAAAGAGTTCATCAATTTCAGGTTAGTTACGGATTCAACCTGAAAATTTTAACATGAGAGCAAATCAAGAAATTATAAATCCTGCATAAGCAATTTGATGAGGCTGTCTCCTATCCAAAATGACCAAAAACACCAAAAGGGCAAGCTGCAAGAGGCAAGAGTAATAGGGCTAATAGGAGGGATGCCATTGCCAAAAAATATAACTGGGCCTAAAAAAAGTACGTCTACTTCTTAAGCTAGCTGGATGGGTTCGTACCCAAAATCACCTTAACATCAAATCATCTGTTTCTTATGCAACGTAAATAACTAACGAGCATGATGCATTAGACATGCATGAGTTTAGTTTTCTAAATCCAGTGGGATGAAACATGGGATTGATGAGAAATATGGGGAGTTGGTTGGAAATGTAGTAAATGCTACGACGGTAAATGTACAGTATATGTTGGATTAACTTCAACATAGAAGTCACTAACAAGCTGATTAGGACAAGATTAGGAAATTGATGTAATCCTAAGGGAATTAGAAGTCATCTAGTTCTAAGAAAAGGAAAGACATGTAATAAGGTAATAGGACTAGGAAAAGGAATTCATAGTTCTATATATATAATATATATGATCACCAAAGTTTTGGTTGATCATATGAGCAAGATTAGAGCTTGTGTTTAGTTTTGAGAGATTTTCTAAACATCAATAAAGAGAGTTGTCTTTATATAAGCTAAGTTTCATCTTGCAGTTGTCATTAATTGGTATCAGCGCCTATGGTTGGGCTACTGTCCGAACGGAGAGGTGGTTGTGGATGTCACCCGGTACGGCGCAGGTGGAGCAGGCAAGGCCCAAGGTAGAGCTGGCGCTCAAGGTGGAGTTAATGCCGCTCCCCATTAACTCAGGTGGAGCAGGGTTCTGTGGTGGGCAAGGTTGTGCTCAAGGTAGAGTTACTGCTAGCCTTCCCATTAACTCAAGGTGGAGTAGGGTTCCAGGGCGTGTAGTGACAATAATCATGTTCGATGGGTATCATTTCATACGAGAATGTATTGAGAAGGAGATCATCAACGTTGAACACATACCAGGAACTGAGCAGAAAGCAGATATATTGACAAAGGCATTAGCTCGGATCAAGTTTGAAGAAACGAGGAAATTAATAGGAGTACAAGATTTTTCACAAGCACAGTTGAAGCTTAAGGGGGAGAATGTTGGATTAACTTCAACATAGAAGTCACTAACAAGCTGATTATGACAAGATTAGGAAATTGATGTAATCCTAAGGGAATTAGAAGTCATCTAGTTCTAAGAAAAGGAAAGACATGTAATAAGGTAATAGGAATAGGAAAAGGAATTCATAGTTCTATATATATATGATCACCAAAGTTGTGGTTGATCATATGAGCAAGATTAGAGCTTGTGTTTAGTTTTGAGAGATTTTCTAAACATCAATAAAGAGAGTTGTCTTTATATAAGCTAAGTTCATCTTGCAGTTGCCATTAGTACATATATTCGAGGTTATTTGAACCACGACTTTTGTGACAATAACCTTTATCTCTGGAAAGATTCTCGTGATACGGTGAATGAGCTTACGAATTCAAGGAGCCAAAAATCGCTTAATTCCGAATTATAACGATGAAGTTAAGATAGGTAGTAAGGGTGGTTCTCCTCTAGTCAAAGAGAAGATGCAGGGTAATGGCGTGCCTAAGAAAAAGTTTAAAGCAACTGGTGTAGCTCTATTAAATTCTACAACAGATCGAGATTTATGCTTCAATTTTCACTTCGTCAAGGACACTTAATAGCAGACATTCTTGCAAAGTGGGGGTGGGAGAAATCTTAAATGGAGTTGAACTGTCGGAATCGATGCCAGACATCATCAGAGCCACAGTTGGTAGGGATATATACGACTATGTGATCTATTTACAACTTTCGCCAATTCCTTTTGGAATTTCCTTTCTCCTTTCTTTCCTAAAAGCAAGGCATATGTCCCCTACTCCTCTAGTTTTTCTTTCCTTCATGGATAATTGCTCGAGTGAGCTGTCGTCTAACAAAAAGGGTCTTTACAAAGCTTCCTTAGAATGAAACTACTTGACACGTTTGTTATTTTTCTTTCCAAATCGTACATTTTGTTAACATTTTCGTGATCCAGATCCATATACTTATTCCCAAATTTGCATATCAATAGATCAAATGAAAATTTCTTGTTTGGTCCTAGGCCCATATAGTTATTTAGAGTAGGGTCCAACCGGATTTTTTTTTATCCGGAGGTCCAAAATTAATTAAAACATGGAAATGTCCATAATGTCCATTACTACCAAACGTGTGTGTCTACACTGCTTACAAATTTGAGTACATATCTGGTACACTGCTTAAAAATTTGAGTACGTATCTGTCGCACTGCTTAGAAATCTGAGTACTTATCTGTCGCACTGCTTAGAAATCTGAGTACATATCTGTCGTACTGCTTACAAATCCGATTATATATCTGAATGCTTACAAATTCGAGTATATATTTGCTGCAAGAAAGAGGAAAAATAATAAAATTGCCAAGAAAAAGAGCAAAGATTCGAAAGGATTAAGTAAACAATGATTGATTTTCTTGACTAGTATTAGTACTTTCAGTCTGGAAACTGAATTTGGTAGATACAAAGAGATTCTAGGTACATTATGTGCATGCTACGGTTGCAGGGGTCATATCTTCAATGGGCTTTACATGATAAGTTATCACCGCTGAGTTCCTTTTGCACTCAAACAACAGACACTAGATGCAAATCAGTCCAGGCACAATTTTAAGTAGCAGCATTTCCTGTTCAATGGCCAGCCTAGGCAACCAAAAAAAGGTACATAGTAAATTATGTCAATGAAGAGTAGCAGGTTATGGATGAGAAGGAAACGAACGCAACAATCAAACATTTCAGGTATCTCATTACTGATTACCCTACAGTTCGACTATCGAAATTGAAACCAGAGCCCATCACTAACAATATCAATCATAAGAGAGCTTACTGATGTTCATTTCAGTTCAAATTTGTTAAAAAGAAGAGGAACAAATGGTAGAAATCTATGTATATAAGCCACTGAATAATACTGTGATAAAAGCAATCACTTTTGGTCTGCAGTTCTATTTCACCATCCCACATGTAACAGCATCCAGTTGAATTCCAATTCTCAATTGAATTCTTACACATAGCCCCTTGAGTAGTGTTATTAAAAGTAATAGTCATACGAAAGCTGAAAAACTGCTCAGGCCCTCAGGGTACCACATCAAATGCTCTATCACTTATCCTAATGCTCCTTAACACTATGTCATGTCCAAAAAATTTCTTGGTGTAACGTCCTGACTTAGGGTTATGCAATTAAAACGATTCCTGACAACACTTACTTGTTTTTCCATGGATAAAATACTAATCAAACAACAGCAAAACCTATCACATTACAACCTAATCTAAAGCTCAAGAGACTCGACAAGCCAGCAATTATCTAGGGAACAAAACTATAAGAAAGGATTCCAATAACAAAAACATTACCTATAACAAATGATAAGAAATCCTATCCATTAGGTACTGAGGAGACAATCTTAGCAATTCTTACAGAGTAAGGCTACATTGTCAAAGTGGCTGGCAGTATATGCTACTAAGGAAAATGTAGGCATGTGTAGTAGAATTAAACTTCATATGTGCATCTCAAAGAAAATAAATAATTTGAAAGTTTTTTCTCTTTGCAAATTAAACACAATTACCTATGGATATGCCCAAAAGAAAATAAAGTGAATCCCTTCAAAGCGCATTACTTTTGTTATGACCTTTCAAATACGTGAATAACAGTCCATATGAACACGACTTTGAGAACTCAAACGAGTACTATAAATAGCTTCTTGAGAAACCATTTACTCTTTATCTCTACTTTTTCCAATTGCATTAGTAACTATTTTGCACTCAAAAGACACCTGAGTCAAAACCAGGACAAGCAACAATTTTCATAGCAGCTTCTATGACCAGCTTAGGCAACCAAAAGGAAAACCTCGTACATTATTTTAATGAAGAGTAGTAGGTGATGAAATATAATGAAATGAATGCAACAATCAAACATTTCAGATATGTCATTACCCTAAAGTTCAACAATTGAAATTGAAACCAGAAAAGATATCTAAGCAAAAATGGAAGAATCTGAAAGTAATATAGAACTGAGAGTGTAATACCCATGACCAATTGTATCAATCATAAAGAGATTACTCAGCCTGCAGATATTCATTTCAATTTAAATTTGTTAAAAGAAGAGATTGTTAGAAGAAGAGGATCATGCAAAATCAGAAGAGGACTGCAGAATAATAAGAAGCTACAGGCATTCTTCATGTGATTTTAAGTTGTTTGCAAAATCAACAAATCAAAGAGGTATATAAGCGACAACTTACTGGCTACTGCAGTTCCATTCAACCAAACATCCCACATGTGACAGCATCTTTGAATTCCAATTATCAATCGACTTCTCCCATCCCTTGAGTAGTGGTTCTATGAGTAATTTTCTTAAGGGTACCATAACCCCGCAGAGAACTGAAAAATTGCTGCAAAGGTTTGAAAAATTGCTCAGTCTTCTACACCAAATGCTCTCTATCATTTGTCCTCACGTTCCTTCTTAACATTATATCCTGTCCGAAAGTATGACTTAAGGATCTGCAAGTCAAATGATTCATGATAAAAATTAGACTTGTTTTTCCAAGAGAAAAGACTAACCAAAATGCATCACATAAGTGACAGAACAACCTAATTTTAAGCTCAAGAGACTCCACAAGCCAGCAATTATCTGGATAACCAATCTATTAGAAATGATACCAATAACAAGATGATAACATTACCTATATTCAAACAAGTGAAACTCATCAATTGGAAAAACTACCTTCAGCTCATTAACAGCATGACGAACTTCTTCAAAAACAATGACAAAACTCTGAATATAACCGAATCAAAGCACATATTTCAGTATTACACATACATACTCATGGATCGAACCGAAAAACGATGACAAAACTCTGTATATAACCGAATCAAAGCAGATATTTCAGTATTAAATATACGTACTCATGGATCGAACCCAAAAATCAATTAAAAAACGCGGTGCAACACAAATACACTCATGGATCGAATCCAAAAAAAATGACAAAACTCTGAATATAACCGAATCAAAGCAGATATTTCAGTATTACACATACGTACTCATGGATCGAACCCAAAAACAATGACAAACCTCTGAATATAACCGAATCAAAGAAGATATTTCAGTATTACATATACGTACACATGGATCGAACCCAAAAATCAATTAAAAAACGCGGTGCAACACAAACACACTCAGAGATCATACCAAAATCGACGAAAGTAAACTCTTCCAGTTTACTATCAACATCAGATCTAATACCTAAACATTAGATTTTGCTATAAACATGAAAATTTCTCTAATCCGAGAAGAAAAAAACCTAAATTAAAATAAGCTTTTGAAGAAGAAAGGAAAAATGAAAACCTAAACTATACCAACAGTAAGGAAGTGAACCTACCGATTAATCTTAGTTTGAGTTCACGAATTGATCAACACCTCAGAAGATCTTCATAGCCGGAGTTCTTCACCGAACCACATAACCGAACCACATATGAGAAAATGAAGAAGAAGAAGAAGAATAGATCGAGAAAATGAAGAAGAAATGGATTTGGTTACTGCTTTTATATACTTGAGGGTGTTTTCGGTATTTAAAAATACGTCCCCATATGTTCCACATGTGTGCAGGATCAGGGCTTAAAAAATTGGGTTCATTTTTCTGTTTTCTTTTTATTATGGATCTCCGGTTACTGGACTTTAGTGGGTGGACCTGCCACTAAGTAGGAACGCTATAATAAGACCTATAGGTAATTCCTACTAGATCAAAATGTCATTTTTGTTTCTTTATTTTTTTCTCACGTGGAAAAGAATACATACTGTGGCTCAAACTCCATTCATTAAGCTGCTTTGCATAAACATTCTTAAAGACAATTCTTTTTCTAATTTTCGGCTTCTTGTGAAATTTGATATTTTCGCATGTGAATTGGTTTAAATCATAACATGCACTTTGATGGATAGTTTTTATGTTCATGATATATCATCCAGCCTTATGCACTGTATACAACATATTCTTAGTTGTATGTTAACACCATCAGAAAGCATGACTGGTTGAACTTCGCGTGGAAAGTGCATGATCAAATGCATCATTGTATCTCTTGAATCTTTTCACTTGTTTGCTTTCTGGAAAAGTTGAATTCGAATGTATAGTGTGCATAGATGATGTTTTACACCTGGAAACACTCGTATCCGTTCACACGGATAAATGTAGTGTCCATATACATGTCTAACCCCCATAACGCCATGTAATCTCTTTCGAGTGAACGTCCATATAAATCTGTCAGATTATATATTTCCTGTTTTGAATGTCAGTGTAACAGTTTGGTTAAAGCATCATGAGAATTATTTGTGTTTCAAATGGCTGATCACGATTAACTGCCCTTGTGAACGATAAGTTGGAAACATATCAATGGCATGTGATTCATAGATCAGCCATTCGCACATGTAGGCTGAGATTTCATGGTGTTTTTTCACAAAATTGGTCAATTAACCCAATAATGACAATTCTTGGGTGAAAAAGACATGTAAAATTTGATACTGTTCAAATGGACGAAAGTGTAAAAATAGTCAGGATGTAAACAGTTTCATCCTACCCATTTTCAAATATTTTTTCTTATTTTTAATTTACATCAGGATGCATCCAGTGTCATCTTCGCTCTTTTTTAAGTTTAAGACAGGATGAATCCAGTTTCATTATTGCTATTTTTTTGGTGTACATTTCACCCATATTAATTTTTTACTCATCCATTAGAACCATGTTTTTAAAAAATTTGGACAAATGACCCATTTTCTGTTTTTTTTTTATTGATCGTTGAGATTTCATGGTGTTTGCATTAATAATTTTGAATCATACAGGTTCTACAACATTTGGAAAGTTTTCAAAATTTTGAGATGCCATGCGAACTAAGATTTTACTTAAGCGAAATGGTGCCTATTATATGTGTCGGTTCATTTCTTTCAAATATGAACGCATTATGTTTTAAGTCATGCATTCTTTATTTTATTTTTGACGGAAAGAAGGGCTTTGGAAAACCCCTAGAAATAATTATTAAATTACCTCATTCAAATTGAGGTTTTGATTGTTATATGACAGAAATGGTAGATAAATATACCTTCCTGTTTCATCATTGTACATTGCACACTGATACAACCAATTTACAATGTTAAATTTTTTGATCTACATGAAACCAACAAAAACGGAAAAGACTAATCTGATTAATGGTATTTTGATTAATCTTCAACCATTTAGAGGCTTCTTCTTCAGTAAGATGAAATTCGTTGTAGAAGTAGTTTCCACTAATCATTGTAACACGATCCATTCTGGTAGCCATTGATCTTCTTTATATAAAGCCTGATCATCGTCATGTCTGAATTGATCGTCTTCAAAGATATGCTTGAATCTCTCATCGGATTTCAATATAAAAGCACAGAGGTTATCATAAAACGCACTGATGGCGAATAGAATTGAAATTATTACAGAATAACAGAAACATAAAAATAAATTCTAAAACCTAAAACCAAACCTAAAACCTAAATCACAAAGTATTTTTATTGAAAGCAGAAAAAGTTTATTATACAATTACACACCCAAATTCACTAGAAAAAATCTGATATATCAGATTCAATCCAAGTAAATCTAGGTTTGAAGAAGAAAATTGAATAGAAAGAAAAAACTAGGTTTGGATAGTTTTTTTGGAAAAAACATTATGCAGAGGATTTAGGAGAGAGGATTTGAGTCATGCATTCGACTCTCTGTAAAGGCGAAGGGTGACATTAAAGGTCATGTCTCAGTAGAAAACCATTTCTGAACGTTTACAAAACCTTGCTTCCCTGGTTCAAATTAATCCCTTCTGTGGTTTTGAAAGTGTTGTCTTTTAGACAAAGAAACAAGAAAGAAGAACATAGAAAAGGAAAATGATATGTATATGATCTTAATCCATACCTGTTTACCCACAACAGTACCGATTGGCATCTATAGATCCAACAAAGGGAATATATGCATCTCCAGTTCCCTGTTCAAAATTTCTTTTAGAGTTGGGTTATGGATATTCAGGGAAAACAATCCAGTACGAAATCCAGAATAATTGGGTTTGTTAACGACACATGGGTCTGGACATGATTGATTCATGTTTAAATTTTTCTCATAGTATGGGAGATACCCAGCATCCTTGCTGATAGATACAGTTTTGTGTCTGATATGATCTCAATTGTATACATTGATATATAGTGCTCGATTTTTCTTAATTGGCTATTTTATGTGTTTGTAGGTGTTTCTGAATAAATACACTTATGTGGAAAAAGTTGCTCGAAAAGTGATTTTTGCATCCCGGAGGAGTGTTAGAGGCGCCCCAGAAATGTGTTAGAGACACCCCAGAAAAATGCTCAGGGCACCCCCCGGCCCCAAAAGTGTTAAAGGCACCCACTGAATTACTAAGGGCACCCCAATTCAGCTGCTAAGGAAATCCAAGAAATCTTTTTTTCGTCATGGGAGATAATCAAAAAAATATTTTTCGTCAGATTCATTAATAAAGAAATCTTTTTGTTCCGATTGAGCTTGGCTAGATAATCCAAGAGATGAAAACAGGGCAGCACGTGCACGGGAGAAATATTTTTCTTTACTGTCGAGTGATAAAAGATTTCTGGGAGTGATTGAACGAGATTTCTTGGTGATTTTGGCTATATAAAGGGTTTATGGGACTCAGAGAAGACTTATGGAGTGCTAGAGCTTAGAATAGAGTAGAGAATCGAGAGTTGCAGAGCTTGTCTCTGTTGCTGCCATTGAAGAAGAAACGAAGAACATAAGACACTCTGTCACAGTCGTTTTACTACAGTGACAACGACAGTTCATTTTTATCGTTCTCTGTAACATATGAGTTTGTAACAAATATGATTGTTACAAACCCGGTTTTATCATTTTTCTCACATTTCATTATCTTGTAAACACTTTTTGAGCAATGAATAAATATTTTAAGTGTGTTTTCGACGTGATGAGCTAAACCCCAACACTGGGACGATGGAGGAAGACGAAATTCATACATGGGTAAAATTATTTAATTCTCTTTAAGACTTTTGCATTAATTTTAATTGAAATATGATTTGAATTAATTGGTTGTCATTTAATTTGATGAGGTATGCTTAGCTTAAATGTTTTGATACATCGTTCTTAGGATTTACAACTAATCTTTTGAGAATCTACCTTGGCAAAATCAGAGTCCATGTTAATTTTATTTATTGAGTTTTAATTGTTGAGAATAAATAAATTGAACCCTATGTTATGAATCTGACGAAATCCTAGTCCCAATAACTCTCTTCATCCTTTGACAATATTTTGTATATATTTTTCTTTTATTTTAGTTTATTAATTCTTAAAATCAATCTCATCAAGTCCGAGTGAACGACAACCTTCTTACCACTATATAAAATTCTATCACTTATGACTTTGTTGTTTCATGTATTTGTGAACGATCATGGAATGTGGTGGAAAAGAAATAAGATTTCTCCCTAGATCAGTATTTGACTTGTCGCTCCGACGGCAGTCCTTTTACTCAGTTTACTGGTTTATGTGAAGAGCATGTTCGCAAAAATGATGCCATTAATGTGTTTGATTGAAAAGTTAAGAACTGAAAAGGAAAAATGAGCAAAAGTTTCACATTGAAGTTTAGGGTCTCTCTTCTTTTAAGTTTTGATAATGGATGGACTTGTCTATATGCATATGATGCCTTGTGACAGAAAAAGTTGTGTTTCCAAAATGAAATCTCTCAAATGGAACGTTGTCATCCATTTCGAGAAATAGGTTATTGGGATTGTTAATATTCTGTATCACCAGAGATATTGCAAGCAGGTCCCGTAGTTAGATGGATCGATTACTGTTGCAGGTGATGGCTGAAAATTAATTATAATTAGTTTGAACGGGATAGGTATTCATGTATACTGTATAGAGTATTCATGTATGCTGTATAGATCTTGCAATTTTTTAAATTAAGTTTGGCTCTGGGTTTGTCACCTGATGAATTTTATTTGGTGTACCACAAGATTATGGGGGTGGTCATATTACAAGAGTGTTATAATAAATGATAAATTCATTACATCGTGGGGTGCCTAAAATGGGTTTGTACGTTCCTATAAATATGAGGTCAACACAATGCCGTAAAGCAATTGCTCTCAAATGCGCGCATCTGAAAGAAATAGTGTCTGAAAATTGTATCAAGTCGCGATAATGGATACAAATTCTAGAGAGAGCTTATAATTGCATTATCGAGGGGAATGGGCTTATAGCCTTATTAAAGAGTAAGTTGCAGCGATAATCCAATCTAAGTGATTGGAGATTCCATGGTCTAGGTTCGAAAGGGAAAACTAAGTTGTGACGAACTCGCCAGATAACACTGAAAGAGATTTTCTCTTTCCCATTCTTATGATAAGAGTCAGTGTTGCCTATCACGTAAAAGTTACACATCTTCAGTTTGCTGACGACACTCTTGTGTTCATCCAAAATGCTAACCACAGCATTTCCCATCTGCGCAATATTTTAATCTGGTTTGAGATCATTTATGGCCTTAAGGTCAACTTCCAAAAAACTGCGATCATGGCAGTTTGAGATGTTCAAAATGTCAATTCTCTTGTTGAATCTTTGGAGTGTAGAGTTCAATCTTTGCATACAACCTATCTTGGCCTGCCTTTGGGTGATCTATACACGTCCAATCTGAACTGGAAAAAATTCGTTGAAAGATTTGAATCGTGTCTTGGGACTTGGATAGGTAAGGACCTGTCCAGAGGAGGTAATCTCACCTTAATCATCACTGTTTTATCAACATTACCTATATATATATAACTTATCCATATTTGAAGCTCCAATAAACATCATTCGCAAGTTAGAGAGAATTATATGTAATTTTCTTTGGGATGGAGGTCCAGATGACAAGAAATACCATCTTGTGGATAAGGAAATGTCGATGAAACCGAAACTTCTAGGGGGTGTTGGCATCAAAGATTTGGATAATATGAATGTCGCATTACTCATGAAGTGGCTGTAGAAGATAGGCTCCAACAACAATCCTTTTTGGAAGCAGCTCATCACCGAAAAGTATGGCCTGGCACAATCATACTGGCACACCAAGTCATCTAAGCAACCTTATGGTTTTAGCATATGGAAAGGCATAAACAAGTACACTGAACTCTTTAAGTCCAATTGTGTCTTTAGGCTAGGCGATGGAACTAGGGTCAGTTTTTGGCTTGACATTTGGGTGGGAGATCAGCCATTATTTCAGCATTTTCCTGCAGTTTATAGTGTTTGTTCTACGAAAAATTACACCATCAGTCAAATGTACAATGTCAACGCTGAGATATGGGAACTATACATCACGAGGAGAGTCCATGGCAATGCAATTGCGGAAATAGAAACCTTGTTGCACCTTCTCGAGACCAATGGAGTTACTCCGTCAAGCTCCGCAGATGTTAGACTATGGAAAAATCGTCATCAAGCTGGCGAGTTCACTGCCAAGAAGTGTTATCAGTGGCTGGTTACAAGAAACATGGCTAAAGAGGATCAAACTGACTGCGTTCGCCCAAGGAGAATATGGTCCAAATTATGGCCGGCTAAAGTCAGTTTCTTTCTTTGGCTTGCGGAGAAAAATAAAGTGCTAACTCAAGATAAATTAATCAAAAGAAGGTGGAGAGACTGGGCAAACCATTGCTACCTATGCATCAATGATGAAGAAACCTCACGATATTTACTCCTCCTCTGCTCGACTGCTATCTACATATGGAATTTTTACAAGGTTGAATTTTATCTGAACTGGGTACTTCCCCACTCAATTCACACGGCTCTTAGTACTTGGCCATGTCCCTTGACTAGTTCGAGAAAGTCACTTGTCATCAAGCCCTTCCAGCTGCTATTTTATGGAATCTTTGGATGGAGCGAAATCGAAGAGCCTTGAAAAACAAGTCTTCCACAACAGTCAAGATCATCCAATCTATCAAACATAACATTGCATACTGGCTATATCTTCAACCCGAGTTTCAGAATATTCCTCTAAAGCAGTCCATGATCAATTGGAAGACGGTTGTTTCCGAACCACCATGAGAGATTAAGCTGGGATATGCATTTATGTGTTTACTATAGTGTAGAGTTTTTCTTTGGGAAACTTAGGCCCAGGCCCAAAAAAAATAATATTCTTATTGTTAGGCCCACAATTAATTTAGATACCTTGACACCCAAAATTATCCGAAATTATTAAGAATCAATACATAACTGGTTACGCATACTGTTTTTTCAGGCATAACTCGTTATGCAGCCTAACTTTTCAGGGGTATAATTGACAACGCAACTTGAATATAACATATCTAAAAATCCGTGCCTTGGAACTTTACAAATTTTATATCGTTGGAAATCTTTTTAAGAGAGCCACACAAAGAGTACAAACAACAATATCAAATTTTGTTTTTCAAGAAAAAATCAGAGGTGATCATCATTTTAGGCAAATTTTCGAAAATTTGATACATAACCATTATGCAGCCACCAAAAAGGTTGTATAACGCATTATTCAGACACATAACGAATTATGCAACCATTTTCTCCATTGCATAACAAATTATGCATCTATAACAAGTTATGTATCCATTGCATTAGTGCGTACATAAAAAATTGATGCATAATGTATTATGCATCTATTAATTTATGCATAACATGTTATGCATCCATTTCCTTCGATGCATAAAAGATTATGCATCAATTTTTTTAATTCACTTACAAAAATATGGTTGCACAATGCTTTATGTATCCATTTTCTCGACTGCATAACATGTTATGCAAATATTATTGTAGGTGCATGACAAGTTATGCAGCTTTTTTTTTGTTAGTTTCAGTACTAACAAAAAAATAATTGCATAATGTGTTATACAACCATTATCTTGACTGCATAACAAACTATACATAAAAAAAAGGCTGCATAACTTGTCATACACCTAAACTAATAGTTGTATAACGTGTTATTCTACCATTTTCGTTAATACATAACAAGTTATGCAACAAATTTTGTAAATACATAACAGGTTATGCAACCATTTTCGTGGCTGCATTACGGATTATTCAACCATTTTTTTACCAACTCAATCATCTCCACAAGTTGTGGAGCTCTGCTACTAAAACAAGTGAGCTTTTGTAGGGTCGTTAAATACAGATTTTTTATTTCCTTCCGGCTGTCTCGTGAACCACCCGCTTCATAAGCATAAATTCCCTTGAGGAGTAGCGAATAGAAGACGGGTTTAGTTCTTTGTAGACGTATACTTTGAGCATTCGTTCCATTAGTCCATAACTTCTGTCAATGACAACAATATAAAATTATATGCTCTAATTTGTCAACTAGTCCTACTAACAACACCAATCAGTGGGTGGATTTGTCATGTTTAGCGGAAGAATGAAGGAGTACTGATCTTTCTTCTCCTAGATTGCGCAATATTCACATAGTAATATACATGTGCAGCAAATTTAATTACAGTTGAGGATATTGTACCACCTAGAGCATAAAAAAAAAAAATAATCAAGAGCAGTCGCTATAAGACAACGGAATACAGATCAATTACCTTTTGAATGTGGAAATATTCAGAATAGGAGGAGCATACAGATTTGTGTCACTATCTACGATTGGAGCATTCTCAATTTGACTGGAGTATTCCGATTCCCGACATTTAGCGTAATTTGAGATTCCAATGGAGAAACAAGGTTCCCAACAAATTCTTAAATACGAGCACCAACAACAATTACAAAATCATAACAAGAGCATATCAGCAGCAATTATAAAATTATAAAAAGGATTTAAGGTTTCGATTAACTAAGAGTATTCCAATAAAGTTTAGAAACCAGATCTAATTAAATCGAATCAAAAAAAAGAAGAAAAAAAATCTTCAAATCACAAAGAAACGATGAAACCTAAAAACCTGCTCATGAAATTGAAATTCTTCTGCTGAAAAAAATCTCCATGTTAGCTACTCAGTGTTGAGAATCGGCTGTTTCTAGAAAAATCAGAAAAAAAAAAGAAACGGAGAAGAAAGAAGAATGATAAAAAAAAAAAAAAAAAACCATTTTCTTTTAAATCCGGGTCTGTTAAAAAAATTTCTAGGAAAAATGGGTGCCCGTGTGAAGTTTCACGCCCGTGAGTTTGAGGGGGATGAGAAATTGATAAATAGGTTTCGCAGTAGTTTTCGCTTTTTCTTTTCGGTTTATGTTTCCTTGGTTGTTTGCTTGTTTATTTCTGTTCAGGTGGATTTCTTATCCTACCTTGGTCAGGTGACTAGTTTCTTGTATTTGTATTCTTTGTTGGCTGTAGTCTCCATAAAACTCCTTACCGATCAAAAAAAAATTCATGGACCATCATGCATTAGAACTACCGTGCCAAAGGCTCCGTGAGCCATCTGTGCCAAGCCAATAAGGCGGCGACACCTGTCCTTATTTAATTGTAACAGCAAATCCGTTGTAGTTTCCTTATTCAACTCTTCTCCGTTAGAGCATCTCCAATGTTAGGGGTGAAGGTAATCCTAGGTGGAGGTCCTATTAATACCTTTTTGTTGTGGGTCATTACTATGTGGCTAAAAAAAATGAAAGTTATACTTTTTACCTCAAATTTCATCTCCAATGCCAAGATATTACTACCCTAGAACTTAGAGACAAATTAATTTTGAAATAAAGAATTGATTATGTGTCAAAAGACCTTGGGTCATGGAGAAGGTAAAGATATGACTTTCTCCTTTACCCTTTTTTATGAGATGGCATCCATGTCATGCTTTTACCTTACCTTAACCTTGGCATTGGAGATAAATTCTTGGTTAGAAAAGTGCTAAATCCTAGGTGTCTTGTCTTTTTAAGACCTTCACCCCTAGTATTGGAGATGCTCTTAGGAAACAAGATCAAATATTGGAGAAAGTAAATAAATTTATATATATCTAATCATTCCTCCGTCCCTACTGGAGAGTTTTTCTGGTAAAAAACTAGTCTCGGTATTAAAAACAACTTCCCGTAAAAAAACAACTTCCGGTAAATATTTTATCTCTTTTGTTTTAATCTCTATCGAGTTAATCTTTGTCATACTGGTTGCAATCTCATTTTTTCTTAAATCTTTTGATTCACATACCATCATCGTTAAGAGATATACTTCCTTGTTGTAAAATACTCAGTTTCGTTCCTATTTATTACATTGATTTTCTCTGCCTTTTACAATTCCATTTGTTCAGTTCTCTTTGTTTTGATCTTTATTGAACATGCTCCCTCTGATTTATGTCTATGTAAAAAAAAAAATCTAATTCAACACTAAAACTTTTTTTTTTTAAAATAACCCCATCATGAATCCCAAACACTAATTTTTTTTTTTTGAAGATTGGTTTCTTAAATTTGATATTAGATGGAAATTTCTTATCTGTGGAATTTAGATCTGAGTTTGTGAATGAGTGGAAAAAAGACATCTGGTTTGAACAATCAATTCCATAATGTTAACAAAGTATCTGGTATTTTGATGATTCCAATAGTGATGGTTCGTCCTTAAAAAATGGAGCTAGTTTTTCCAATCTATCCAGCACCATTATTTACTTGGTCAACAACATCATCCTCTGTTTAGTGCAGTATAATAAAAATTCTAGCTCCCTTCAGTATCACAACCATTATTCCGCTGTATCAAAATCTTGAATCGACTAAACCCTTTTTATGATAAACAAGATAACTAAACCCTTAATTGATCAGATTTTTGAAACCCTTTTTATGCAATGTAATTAGGGATGCACATACCCTACCCATACCCACCAGTTTTTTAACCGTATCCTATCCTATCCACTATTTGGCGGGTAGGGTGACGGGTAAAGATCTTCTTAACCGCCAGTAAACGGGTAGGGTGACGTGTATAGGCCATATCCTACCCATCCTATCTAGGGGTGCACATACCCTACTCATACCCGCCAATCCTATCCTATCCGCCAGTTTTTTAACCGTATCCTACCCTATCCATTATTTGGCGGGTAGGGTGACGGGTAAAGATTTTCTTAACCGCCAGTAAACGGGTAGGGTGACGGGTATAGGCCATATCCTACCCACCCTACCCGTTGTGCAGCCCTAAATGTAATACTAGAACTCTTAGCCCATAAACACGCTTTAAGTTTTTCACCGACGTCAAAATTCACATTTCCTATATTCTCAAACGAAAGCTTAGCAAAGATGTTGACGATAGTCAGGATACTAGAAAAAGCAAGAATAACAGCGCAGAGAGAAAGAGGAGAGAGAATTTACGACTCAAGTTTTAAAGTCAAAACTAGATTTTGTGCCCGGGCATTTCGCAAACTTGGTTCACCAATTCAATCTACAACTACAAACTACAAATACAATGCATCACTGCCTCTTTCTTTGATTTGGTAAAGCTCGGCTTCGCCTCGCCCAAGTCCTTTAAATTGATTGGAAGCTGTTGCAAACGAACAATGAAAAGATAAAATTTAACCGTTTTACTTTTACATATAAGAACAATGAAAAATCTTATATATTCGGAACAGATGGAAGTCCTTGTATTTGTCTAACAATAAGAATTACTTGAAGATGTTGGTAAAGAGTAGAGTAGGCGTTCAAAAAAAAAGCAACAACTTATCATCAAAAATAAACTATAGTAAGTAGTAACAGTAGAGTAATAACCTTGCCTCATCAGAACAACTGAAGTGAATCCAATATGGAACCCCAACCTCTTAAAGAGTAACAGTTATTAGTTATCTACCTCAATTTACTCATACATATCATAATATTAAGTCTTAAAGGGCGAACAGGAGCAGTTTCTAAAGTAGCTTGTTTTTTTCTTTTAGCCATATTTTTGATTTGGTGTGATGTGGTTTCGCCTCGCCCCGTCATGCATATTTTGTTAGGTGTCGTGGGATTTCGCCCCACCATATCACGATATATTTTTGATTAGGTGTGGCTCGGCTTCGGCTTCGACTCGCCCCGTCGTGATGCATTTTCGATTTGGTGTTGCACGGCTTTCGCCCTGCCCGTTGCGGTACATTTTTGATCAGGTGTGGCTCGGCTTCGGCTTCGCCTCTCCCGACACATTTTTGATTTGGTGTTGCACGGTTTCGCCCCACCCGTTGTGATGCCTTTTTAATTAGGTGTGTCCCGGCTTCACCTCGTCCCGTCAAAATGTATTTTTGATTTGGTATGGGAAAGCTTCGCCCCGCCCCAATGAGTCCCCTTGCGGCCACCTAAGCTTTACTGATGGTGGTCATCGGTAACCATTTATTCTTCCTTACGTAAAATCATCCAAGTGAGTACTTTAAAGGCTACTCAATGTCCAACGATTTATGCCGAAATGTTCACCCCATGGAAGAATGTCTCCTCAGCTACTATATGAGGAGCATCAAAATTTTCTTCCTCTTGTGATAGGACAAAGTATTTACAGTGGTTCTTCTAGAGTTTGCAAGACACCAACGACCCATATTTTTAAAACAGGGGCAAACAAATTCCAGAAGGAATCAAACTCAAACTCATGTTGTTTTTACAATATGGTTATAAAATTTAAATTTGGCACCTATCCACTTACCCATCCTATAACCCATTTTTATGACATTTCTCTGATTCATCTGTCTCCTTTACGTACTTTTGTCTTGTATGTATAGACTGTTCTGGCAACAACAAAAGATGAACTTGCGTACCAAACAATAAGAATTACGATCCACCTCGCATAATGGAGCGCTTTAGTGTCAATCACAAAATAAACAATACACCAATGATAAGAACACAATACGTTATTTGATGAGTTGCCTCAAGGAAGTAAAACTTTCCCGGTTTTGATAAATAGGCATAGCAAGTTATAGCACTATAATGACTATACAAATGGGAAAAAAAAATATTCAGCATAAATATCCATATACATGTTACCTTCACTAAGAGAGAAAAAATGGTCGACCGGGAATTTAGCTCCTACGGCAATTACGCCGGAAGAATAAAATCATCCTCTTTAACAATGCATCAGACCAATGAGTGTATACCTATAACATTGGTTTGCATCTGGAACAATATTTAGCTTTAGAAGTTCTGATTAATATGCATAGCAAGTTATAGCATCACATTATCTACACAAATGGGGAAAAAATGTATTCGGCACAAACATTTACATATGCCTATTCCCTTCACTAAGAGAAACAAAATGGAGGAGCCCGAATTTATGACAATGAGGCAGGAAGAAAACAATTATTGTCGTTAACCATTGGCATCAGACCCATGAGCTTGTACCTATAATACTAGTTTGCATCTTACATGCATAAGCAAGACATTTTTGGTGCCAAGCACTTTGATAATTATATCAACCATTGGCTTAAAAACGAACATTACGACTTATAGAGTCATTTTTATTCTCTGCCAATGCTATACTAAAAAGAAAAAACCTAAGTCGTTTACATAATCATCAGTGCGATCAAAAATATGGTTCTTTTGAGCCTTAGTTATGTTCAATGTACTTACAGAAAAAAGAGCAAACAATCAGGTTTTGGCACAGTTTTTTGTGTTTTATTCTACTAACAAAACTCTTTGGCATGATAACTTTGTGTATATTAGCACATCATTGAAGATTAGCAGATGCATTACCTCATTGTCATTCGCGTAAAAATAATGAAAATAATTGTTCTAGACTTCTTCAGCAGTGGGGAAAGCCCAGCAAACAAAGAAAACAGGCGCAATACTTCCATCCATGTGAATGGGTTCAACTGTTGTTGGTAGACGCGTATATTAATTGAATCCCCAAACCTGACGCAGTTTAAAAAAGCAAAAATATATAAAAACTCATTTTCGCCATGCATCTAAAATCGAAACAGTTTTTTCCCTTGGATGCATATTACAGTACCCTTAGTATGGTAATCAAAAAAGCTTCCACTACCACTTATTTATGCTTATCAAAATATATTAGCTTAGTAGCAACAATCTTTGTAACCTGGATTATCAATATCTAGATAAATTGAAATAAGATAAGTGACTAACCGAAGTAATGGTGTAAAAGTTGTTCACTAACGACTTTAAGAGCTTAGGCATTTCACTATCCAACATTTTACAGTTTTGTTGCGTTTGTTTTCCCCTGCGAATGAAGTCAACAAATAAAGTAAACCCAATTAAGCTCAAGGCATATCAAAGCTCCATTAGGAAATGGAAATATTTGGTATCTTTATCAAGTTTGAACTCCATGAATCAACTCATGAACTTCTTTTTTGTTAGGCAATGCAGCAAAACCCTAAAAATTGGTGCGGAGCTTTAAACCTTAAAAATTCAAACAGTGGGGTTTTATTTTTAGTCGGGACTTTTCCTAACAGATTTAATCATAATGAAAAACTAAAACAAATGAAGATTACGAAAAGGAAATTATAAACAAAAGATATAAACTCGAAAAGAAAAAAAAAACTATAAGGATTATCGTTCTAATAGTTTTTGTTTTTTTTACAAACCCTAAAAAATCCAAGCCTCCTTTTCTCCCATGCGCTAAAATGGCCTGAACCCTCCGTTTTGATGAACAACAAATTTTGAAATCAAACTAACTCCTAGCAGACTGCAAAAAAGACATTAAGTAACTCAAAATCAGTTCCTTGAATAACAATTTAACCATTATTATCATACATTAAGTAACGGCAGTGGAAAAGGGTTTTCCACAAATTCTTACCTTACACAGTGAAGTATTATGATTGATCAGAGCTCTAGGTTTTGGTGGCAGAAGAATCGGAAAACAAAGAAAGAAAAAAACACGATCAATAAATAATCAGAAGAAGCAAAACAAATCTAAGAACATAATTCTAGGATTTCCGTTTATATACCTTTTTCTTCTATTCCTCGTCATCATCTTTCTAGTTATTTTTTTCTTCCTAAAACCCCGAAACAAAAACTTCATCGAAACAAAAAATATATAATGGAAGCTTAATTGAATCAAGAAAAATATAATGGAAGCCTACTTGCAACTTTCCATGAAGAATGTTTCTGTGAAAAATAAACTCAAAAAGAAAAACCCTACAGAGAGACCTAATAATGGATTCGAAGAATAGAGAGAAGAAGACAATAGAACTAGGTCGCTTTCTTATTTTTTTCGGGATATAATAAAAATAAAAATATTTCTTTATTTTGTGCAAAAAAGCCTTGTTTTTCTCTCCTTTGAGGAAAAGCGAAACGGAGCAATTCTGTGAGAGGGTGACGGTCACCGTTCAACGTGGAGCCTAAGGAGCTTAGAATTTTAAAAGAGTTAGATAGGATGCTTTATTGAATAAGGAAACTATAACGGATCAAAAATTCTCGAAGAACTAAGAAAAAAACAATGGAAAAAAAACGCCTCTCACACACCCTTTCCCTGCACGTCTCCCGAGGGTAGGGTCCCACTGGGACCCACCCAAAAAAGAAAAAAAATCTGCGACCCAAAAAAGAAAAAAATCTGTGAGAGGCGGTTTTGCCATTGTTTACCCTCCCTCGGTTCGTCTAGAACCACTGATAACCGATTTGATGTTACAATTAAATATGTTAGAATACGGCACCAACTCAAAACCAATTGGCAATGAGTGGAGTGGCCCTTCCATATTATATTTTTAAATTATTAAAGAGATATTAACAGTGTGGGACTATTATCCTTCACACGCTCCCTCACGTGTAGCCTCGTTGGGTCTAACACGTGGACCTACGTTGTGTGGTGACCGTTGGGCCTACTCACACACGGGTCTGTTCTGATACCATGTTAGAATACGGGCATCCAACTCAAAACCAATTGTCAATGAGTGGAGTGGCCCTTCCGTATTACATTTTTAAGTTATTAAAGAGATATTAACACTGTGAGACTATTATCCTTCACAAAATAAGAACAGGTGTCGCCGCCTTATTGGCTTGGCACAGATGGCTCACGGAGCCTTTGGCACAGAAGATACGGACCCTTATTGGATTTTCACTTCAATTACCGAGGATGGAAACCCCCACTTTTGAGTTCATTACCCATACTCCATACCATAGTGTCTTTTTATCTTGTAGTCCCATTTGCCGGGCCAAATCTCAAACCGTTAGCGTGAGTACTAACATTTCTTTTTATTAGTTATGTAGGAAATTAGTGGATCTAAAAAGTTAATTAGGACCGGACCTCAAAACAACAGCGACAATCAGACCCAATATCTCGGGAGGTTTGTATCTATAGTGCTGCGGGGTATTTAATTACAGTGTAGATGTTGATTCCAGTACCATACTCCAGACGTCCTGCTCAATACCAAGGGGGATGCACAAAAGAGTTGGGCGCGCTTCTCATGAATTTATAAGAGAATTAGTACAACAGTACTATAATGATGCACCGTATTAATGTGTCCATGCCCCCTTATACTAATGAGTATTTAACTCTCGGTAGACCTCACTGAAATAGTAAGGTCTTCTTCCCACTTGCTAATGATATGGTCTCCTTCAGGTATGTTCCATGTGCGCTTCAAAAACTGTCCGCACTGAAATGGTGTCAAATTCCAAATCTAACGTTTGGAGACATTTTTGGAGGTACCAAATTTTCAAATTTTGGGATACCCAATGGAAATATATTGTTCGGGTAATTCCTATGGGATAGACAAGTTGAGAAATTTGTCGATTTGCCTCCAGAACGGGAAATATGAATATATCTGAATTTAAGCATATGACAAAAGCGACGGAAGGTGTGTTGCGTGACACATCTATCTCCGGGCGGCATCTCTTTGCCGCTCGACAAAACTAAATATCATAAAACCATTATAACTAACAAAACTAAATATCATAAAACCATTATAATATAATATTAATTGTTTGGTTAACAAAATCTACATGCTATCACCGTGCGGCCATAGTGGTAAAATGTGTTTATCCATTCACTAGGTTTAGCAAATTGTTTTAGTTTACCTATTACCATTTGAACCACCCTTATTTGTCCTAGGATGATAGAAACGGTGAAAACAATAAGTTAACGATATTTTAAGGGGTGAAAATCATGTTGGTACAGCACGCCATGACAAACATCGGAGCATGCTCAGTAGGGCTGTTCATGGTCGGTTTTGGTTCGGTTTCTAGCCAAACCAAAACCGAAACCAATACTATTGGTTTCTAAAAATCTAAACCAAACCAATCCATTAACCATTGGTTCGGTTTCCAAATGGTTCCAGTTGGTTTCGGTTTTTCCCAGTGGTTTTTGGTTAACCAATAATTATGTCAAACCAAAAAAAAAATACACAAATTTACAGATAAAAAAATCGTAGTTGCCGATAGTATTGGTTTACACAAATATACAGACAAAAAAAAATCAAGAATAGTTAAAGCTTACTCTAATTTAGTTATAACATATCTTAATTTAGTTATTGACAAATAAAGAAGAAGGAAGACGGGAAGAAAAAAATCGAGTAGCAGCAGCTGTAGTTGTGAGTGGAGAAGGGAGGCGGCTGAGAGATGGAGAAAGAGAAAGAGGGAGAGTATCATAATGAAATATTAGATTTAGGGTTTCTATTTATCCTCTAAATCAATGGGTAGAATCTAATACTTTTAAATCGACGGTAGAAACTAAGTTTAAAAATTAATCGGTTCCCCAATGGTTTTTGGTTCGGTTTTCAGGTCAAACCAAAACCAAACCAGTAATGTCGGTTTTTCAACTTTTTTTACCAAACCAATCCAAATCTAAATGGTTTGGTTCGGTTTCTTGCTTATTGGTCTGGTTCGGTCGGTTTCCAACGGTTAACCGACACCATGTTCAGCCCTAATGCTCAGCGTGTCGTGTGTAATTGTGCTCTGCTGTGTGGTGTTGTGTTATTTGCTGTTTGTGTTACTACATACAATCTACACATGTATATGTGGAGACGATTACTACTATGCCACACATATAATTTGTTTGTAATTCGTACTCAGAATCCAACCTCCTGTGATTTCTATGTAATTAAATGACTGATGTTGATTCTCTTGAGGTTCTACCAACTTCTTGAATGCCTTCTGTGTAACTTCGATGATGCTGTCCACGAACACTCTTCTGCAGTTCCAGTAGTAGCTAGATATGAATACGGTGGATTTATTTTTACGAAAGCAATTCTCCAACCGTATGGCTAAGCTAAAATAAATTAGTGCCATCCCTGTTGAATCCATATGTCAGCTTCACGTGTGATAACTCATCCGGTAAGGATAAAGGGGAAATGAGAGGGAGATCCAAAAAAAATAATATTTTCATTGTCAAGTCCACAATTAATTTTAGGTACCCTGACATCCATAATTATTTCCGTGACACCCATAATTATATGAAATTCTTAAAAATGTATGCATGAAGGATTATGCATCCGCATGACAAGTTATGCATCAGGGGTATAATTGGCAACGCAACTTGGATATAACATATCTAAAAATCCGCGCCTTGGAATTTTACAAATTTTATATCGTTGGAAATCTTTTTAAGAGAGCTACGCAACAAGTACAAACAAGAATATCAAATTTTTGTTTTTCACGAAAAAATCGGAGGTGATCATCATTTTAGGCAAAATTTTCGAAAACTTGATACATAACTATTATGCAGCCACCAAAAAAGATACATAACACATTCTGCAAATGCATAAGGAATTATGCAACCATTTTCTCCACTGCATAACAAATGATGCATTTGGATAACAAAGTTATGCATCTATAACAAGTTATGTAACCATTGTTTTGGTTGATTTTAGTGCGTACATAAAAAAGATTGATGCATAATGCAGTATGCATTCATATTTACGGATGCATATCAGGTTATGCATCTATTTTCTCGATGCATAAAAGATTGTGCAACAATTTTCTCGATGCATAATGCATTATGCAGTCATATTTTCGGATGCATAACATGTTATATAGATATTATTGAAGGTTCATGACAAGTTATGCAACTTTATTTTTTGTTGGTTTCAATACTAAGAAAAAAGTAGCTGCATAACGTGTTATGCAACCGTTTTCTAGACTGCATAACAAGTTATGAAAAAAAAAGAAAGCTGCAGAACGGGTTATGCAACCAATTTCGAGAATGCATAACAAGTTATGCAACAAATTTTATAGAAGCATAACCTGTTATGCATCATTAACCTACATCTGTCTCGAGTATCTTTACACACATATTTACCATCCAACATATTTTCCAAACTAAAAGAAACATAGTACCTAGCTGCAGGCTTCTCGATGATCAACACCATCACTTTCCTGTCAAGCACAGAAAAAAAAACCTTGCTCGTATTAATTTTGGTGAGATTTTTTTACAGTCCCATCAGTTTGGTCTTCACAGTTGGCTTTATGAATCAATCAACAATAACATTGAGATAAAACCCATCACCACTGGCAACTGGGGTGTTTAACAACACAAGATTCAAATGAAGCTTAATTTCTTATTTAATCTTCGTCTGCGATTGATCCATGCCATTAACACTCCCTAACAGCTTCAATTTCGATCCACGGAAAACAAGTTCAACCAACACCAGACATACCATCAATATCGAACACACCATTGAGGCACCAACTTCTCATTTAATGACCCTTAAAACTTCTTCTTTCGGGCACTGTATCGACCAGCTGAACCTCAGTTTCTGTGCGTAAGGGGGTTGTAACCGTACTGCTTTCTGAGCTCCTCCCTACAGCGTTCTTCACCTGCCAACACGAGATTCATCAAGCCTCCAAACCTTCGACCTCCTCTCTTTTCCCATCCAGCCAAAAATCAGAACTCCAGGCTTTTACATCTCGTCATCATTTCCGATTGTTTGCAAGACCAAACCAGCAGCTCTCCTTGTTTATCTCAATCTATGCAGCTCAAGAACACCTCCAATTTATTCATACATTCTCGATTTGAACCTTCATTCTTTCCTTCCGCTGCAAAACATCGTCATCTTCTCTATCAACTGAATCCAAATCAACCCATTCTTAACCACATCTGTTGCCTTCTTCCAATCCTTCACAAACCCATGAATCACATAACTTGTGATCTTCTTTCTTCTCTCAATTTG
Source organism: Papaver somniferum (assembly GCF_003573695.1). NCBI lineage: Eukaryota > Viridiplantae > Streptophyta > Magnoliopsida > Ranunculales > Papaveraceae > Papaver > Papaver somniferum. The sequence goes on from NC_039359.1 coordinate 146,753,733, forward strand.
ACAGCAGCACAAAACCCATCTCAATTCTATTATTAGACAACGATTTATCGTCTCTTGCTTTAACAGGAGCAACCAAAACCCATTCTATCTCTGAAGTTCGAAATCCAACTGCTAGCCATCACAGATTCATCTCTTTTCCGTCAAAATATCTTCTCGAACCCTAAATCACCCAATACCAATTCTATTTTCCACATCCACTGTTGTTGTTTCCGTTGAATTTTGTGTGATATCTGGAACCGAAGTTCCCATATCTAGAAAGCTAAAAATGAAAAAAAAAAAGCTCGTCAAATCACAAGAAAACTATGAGATATAAAAACCTTGAGATAATAAGTTCATGAAATCAAACCTTGAGAGATTCATTACAAACATCAACATCATCTTCTTCTTCTCCTGGAACTCAAACAAACACAACACCATCACCTTCGTCGCCAACTAATCAATTTAACAAGCTTCCTAAGAACAACTCACAAGATTTAACTCAATTCTATGAACTGAATTCGGCGGAGGAAGAACAGAAGAAGAAGAAAGAAGAAAGAAGAAAGAAGAAAGAAAAGAGAAAACAAAATTTTATAATTACGGGTTTGAGAATAATTTTTCCCCAATAAATGGGTGCGCGCCTTCAGTTTTTTATCCGTGGATTTCTCAGTAGAAAAATGTGTGAGGATGGATCTCACTGTAGTTTTCACAAGAATAAAACTTATCAAACAAAAGATATGTGCATGGGCTTGGCCATACTCTAATCAATGCCTCCATGGTGTTTCCTAATTAATTGCCCGTGTTTGGTGTGTTTGTTTAATCAATAACCCAAATTGAGAACTACACTTTCTCAATAACCTTTTAAAGCGAATATATATATATATACCAGGTATTATCCCGGCTTACGTCTGGGGCTTAACCTTTTAGAGTTCTGTTTATTGTTTGGTCGGTCGGTCGGCTAGTGTCTTCCCATATTTTAGTCCATCTATAATAGTCGGGAGTATATTTAGTTATTCCGGTCAATACCACAACGGTCCTGATATTTAGTTGGTCGTGTCATATTATACCCTGTTAGTTAGTCGGGTCACAACAGCGTGTTCAATTAGGCGGGTCATAGTAGCCGGATGGGGCCGGGGCCGTGGATTAGAAAATTTAAAGACAAATATGATATTCACATTAAAATTAGCCGTGATTAGGTAAAATCTATAGAGTCTTCAAATTAATATTTGTTTTTTTTGGTAAAATCAGAAAGGATATTTATAGTTAGTGCATGAAAACTTTCAAGAAAACCGACGCATTAGGAAATGTTGATTCGAGTCACATAAGGAAATGTTGAGTCTCGTTTTGCACCGGGTCGGGGCATAATCCCTGCCTTCTAAAACAAAATATTAAAAGAATACCATCTCACGAACCGACAGACGTAAATATCTCTTAAAATTATATGTCTAAAACGGACGGATGGATATAAATCTCGCCAACTATCTTTCTCAGCCGTCGGATTGCCGAAATCAATGGCTGTCTATTACACAAGACATACATCACTTCTTTTTATAACAGCCTTATTATTACTTCAAAGTCATATATTCTTATATCGTGGCATCAATCCCTAACGTCCAAAATAATAGAATCCCCGTCATATATACAACGGACGGATGTACATTTCGTGAACTAACGGTCCAAGTGGCAGAATGGCCAAAGTCAATGTTTGGATCTGTCCCAAGGCTAATTTGTAATATGCGTGAATCTAATATCTCTATACGTGGTTCTAAAATTGTACATAGAATATTAGTAAACTACACCGAGTTTGTTTGTCCATTTTGTTGTACAACTTTGTCTCCATTCAACAATTTGTACATTTGCATCCTCAAAGGTCTGATTGACCGAGTCAAACTTTTAGGTTGTTCATTTTTTACGTTTTTGGACAAGATTTTATGCTTGCTCCTCGTGCTTTCTTTAAATTGCAAATTAAATTATGTCATTGGGTATTTAATTTGCAAGATATGATTTCATGGGGTGTTATTCGTGTTTTTGATTTCTTGTCTATTTGGTAACATTTTCTTTTTGCTTTGTCTTAATTTGCTGCGAAAGGAAGAGAATGAAGCACCAGGTTGCACCCGGGTGAAGCTTCCTGCCCAACAACTTTCTCCAATTCCTTACTTTACCTTACCATAACTTAGTTAGTTTAACTTGATACCTAGTACATATATAGATACTGTGATATTGTGCTAATGTCCTACGGCTGTCTACATTTTTTTTGAAAAAAAAATTTGCGAAATTTTTTGCATTGGTTTCCTTTTTTGTTTTTTGTTTTCCCTTGTAGATGAAACGTAAGTATCTCTCAAAATGTAGTCAGATAAGGAAATTTGAATATATCCCTCTCCCATATTTTTATTAGGAAACGTAGTTAACGTGGTATTTTTTTTCCGATATATAATGGTCAAGACATCTTATTATGGAAGCATAGTCAAATCAGGAAACCCAACAATCCGACGGATGTCTATATAGAACATATAACGAATCGATCCACGTCGTGGGATGACGAAATTGATGGTCGGATTTATCAGGCTACACACCACTTCAGTTTATATATATCGATGTTTATGTTTAGTATCTTCTGTCCTACACGCTTCTCTTGTCTAGTTACATACTGAACTTAATACTCATTTTTTGTATCATGGTAGACCTTGGGATTTTACTCTCATGGTTTCCTTGTATCTTCCTCTTTTTCTTCACCTTCCTCTTCTTCTTTTATAAAACAAATAAGTCTGCATCAACTTCGACTTCTATATTGCCAAAATCATACCCATTAATCGTTTCTTGTTTCACTATTCTTGCGAACAGAGACCGGCATAATCAATGGGCAGAAGAGGTTCTTGCCGTATGCCCAACGAACACCTACGTGCTTCGATACCCCGGTACTTGTATGGTTTTCACTGCTTATCCTGAAAATGTTAAACACATTGTCAAGTCTCATTTCTCTAACTACCCAAAAGGTGCAGTCCTTAAAAACATCCTCAGTGATTTCTTTGGCAATGGGAATGTCAATGCAGATGGTGATCGCTGGAAGTTTCAGAGACAATTATTATTAAGTCATGAATTCAACCCCACATCTCTTCGTAAGTTCTTCGAAGAAGTTGTTAAGGTCGAGATATTCCAACGATTGATTCATGTCCTCTCAATGGCAGCTGAAAATAATTCTGAGCTTGATCTTCAAGATATCTTCCAAAGATTTGCTTTCGATACTATTTGTAAGAAAGCGTTTGGGTATGATCCGAGCTACTTTTCACCATCCCGAGAAGAAACAGAATTTACAGCTGCATTCGAAGATGCTAACAGGATAACGAGTGAACGTGTCGGTCATGTTATCCCTTTAGTTTGGAAACTTAAGCGATTTCTCAACATAGGATCAGGAAAGATACTTAAACAAGCAATTGCAACAATCCGGGAATCTATTAGAAAAATTGTAAGGCAAAAGAAACATGAACTCAAGGAGAAATCTTTTCTGGAGACTACTGATGATCTCATTGTTAGAAAAAACGCTTTAAAATTACCAATTTTTCCATGAACTATGTTTTGATCCCTAGACCTATTGCCCATTAATTGTTTTTTCATTTGAATAGATAAAACAATAGTCCCACATTGACTAAAATCTAAAGAGTTTTAGACTTAAATACCATAGAATTGGCTATAAGGGCATGGCCCTTGGGTCATTATACTTTTGTGCTTGGAGGGAAGGCCTAGACTAGGGCAAGGTTGCCTTTCCCGTACGCGCGGTGCTTCGCACAGAAGCACGCCGCCGTCGGTTGGGTCGGGCTCGGGTGTGGGTGTTCCTATCTTTTTGCTGAAATTTTTGGTACGTGTTTTGCCACACAAGTAGAAGAATCTTTTCCTTGTCTGTACGTGTCTTGTCTTGGCTTCTTGTCCTGACTTCATTGTCTGAACGTGCTTGTCTTGGCTTCTCTGTTTGTAAGTGTTTTGTCCTGGCTCCCTTGTCTGTACGTATTTGGCTTGGCAGCAACACACTGCTCCATGCCTGACAAAACAACTTTTCTTGCACTATCTTTAACCCAACATTACCAGTATTTCTGTCATAAGCATGGGTTTTTCTTTCTTGTTTGTAACTACACAAACACTATATAAGAGAGTAGTTGTAAGCTCAGAAAACACACCACAGAGAAACATCTCTTCTACTCTCCCTCTGTTTTTCTGTAAACATCTCTTTTACTTTTTTAAGTTCTGCCAAGCTCTAAGGGTACCCTCATTGTATGCTACATTGAGGGGTACTAACTGTAGTTGTATCCTGGAGGTGACTCGCCAACTGCTGTAGCATCTCAGAGGAGTGGCAGGCGATATTGCCTTTAGGACAGCGTAGTTTACGTGCCTCTACATTTTCTGTGCAGCAACATCACCAACATTATTTTGGGCTAAGTATCTTCTTCTCAGTTACATTATTAGTATTTTACCCAACACTCATATCAAGGATCGTTAAAGACCATAATGTGGATGAAGAATTGTTGATTGATATTTCCATAAATTTCATTGTAGGAGGCCTAGATACCATTTCAGCAGCCTTGACATGGTTTTTCTGGTTGGTTTGTTCCAATCCGGAAGTAGAGACAGAAATACTAAAGGAGATAAACCAAACAGCTGAAGAACCTGGCTATGACGATGTCAAGGACATGGTTTACATTCACGCGTCACTTTGTGAAACCATGAGGTTGTACCCACCAGTGCCGGTCGAAAGTAAAGAAGCAGCAAGTGATGACATTTTAGCTGACGGAACGATTATAACGAAGGGAATGATGGTCTTATATTCTTCTTATGCGATGGGTAGGATGGAAAATTTGTGGGGTTCGGATTGGAATGAATTTAAGCCAGGGAGATGGTTAGAAAGGAAAAATGTTACAGGAAAATTAATCTTCGTGGGCAAGGATCCTTATACGTATCCGGTATTTCACGCAGGTCCAAGGATTTGCTTGGGTAAAGAGATGGCTTTCCTAGAAATAAAAATGGTTGCAGCAGAAATTTTACGCCGATTTAAAGTGGTTCCAGTTGCAAAAGGGGATGATTTTGCACCTGTGTTTGTTTCGTATGTGACTGCGAAAATGAAAGACGGCTTCCCTGTAAAGATTGAAAAAAGGACCACATAATTCTCCCGTTAGGTTTGATTTTGAGTGCCTGAAGTAAAGGGAGTTTTATGGGCATTTAATATTTTCATTGTTTATATTTTATTAATGATGTTTTTATAAGCAAAATAAATGATTTTCTGTTCTAAAATTTTTGGTTCATGTTATGTGTAAGGGGCTCATCCATATGTGATTAGTAATTCTGATGAATAAGACTTTTCTTTCTATTTGCTATAGAACACGTTATAATATGCAAAGACTCCGTAAAAAAAAAACATGAATTCCCAACTTAGTAACTAAAAAAATGATCGAATTAGAAATAGTTAAAATGTTTAGAAGAACAGAAGACAAGTTGAGAATTGTTCATATTTAATAGCAGTTTCAGGTTAGTTTCGGATTCAATATCCGAGAACGATAACAACACGCGAGGAAATCAAGAAAGTCCAAACTTTGCATAAGCGATTTGATGTCTGCGCCTAGAAATAGTGTCACTGCTTCTTAACAAAGTTAACTGGGTTCCCAGCTATCACTACATGCATATGACAAGCAAGTAGTTTTTGGTGTTACATTAAAAGTTCTTGCCAATAACATCGTAACCAAAGAAATAGTCTCCACTAGTTAATATTACAAGCATGTTACACTTCTGCATCATTCTGCTCAATTAATCTCATTTGTTGAAACGGAAAATAGAATAAATTACTTCTAAAGATTGTGGACGTAAACAGTTTTACTGAGAAAAGTATCTCCAGAATTCTTGAGAAGTAGACGAGTAAAGATCACTGACTAAGTTATTTCCACCTTCGAGAGACTACTGCGACGCATTTCATTTGGGATAAAGGCAAAGAAGGAAAGAGTATGCATTCAGTCAGTACCCTTAGACCATGGAGGTCTTGGCATTCGTAAGTACCAATACCGATGAATGATGCCATTACTATCCAAGTGGAACGCTGGAGATTTGGTTTCGTCAAGACTCATTGGGGAGCACTATTATTTTTATGGAGAACAAATCTTACACTGGAAATCAAAGATACAACATATGGGTGCTCTACTTAAAACCAGCAAAAACTTAAGAGCCAACTTCAAGCGAGTTGTTTTTATGCATCTACCAACTAGATATTTTACATGCTTCAGGGAGCTTGGATACCTCTGAAGCAATGAACAAAACAGTCGCTAAGGGTGGTTGGTCTACCTCTGAAGAAATGAACGAAGTAGCCGCTATTGGGTGGTTGTTCCACTTAATTGTTTAGGAAGTGGTAGTCGTATGAAGTGGGAATGCCCACTAAATCAATAATTCGGTTCATAAATAGCTAACTTGTAAAAATTGAATTAAAAAAACTGAGATCAATACAAATGTAGTCCTGTCTTTTCTAAGTTTGTTTTTCACTCTACTCCTCTCAATCCATGAGGGTCTACCTCCGGAGCAATGAAAACAAATAGTAGCTATAAGGTGGTTGGTCGATAACTTATGCGATCACATGCAGCTAAAAACCTTTATAAATCCCAACTCTTGCAACCACAGAGCGACTTAAAACGAGTTATATTTTCTCCTACACTTCTCTTGCCAAGTTACGTATTGAACCGAACTTGATACTCATTTGCGTATCATGGTAGACCTCGGGAATTTACTCTCATGGTTTCCATACATCTTCCTCATTTTCTTCACCTTCCTCTGCTTCTTCTATAACACTAAGTCTTCATCATCTTTAACTTCTATATTGCCAAAATCATACCCGTTGATCGGTTCTTCTTTCGCTCTTGTTGCAAATAGAGACCGTCATAATCAATGGGCAACAGAGATTCTTACTGTGTGCCCAACAAACACTTACGTGCTTCGATATCTCGGTGGTTGTATGGTTTTCACTTCTTATCCTCCGAATGTTAAATACATTGCCAACTCTCACTTTTCCAACTACCCAAAAGGTAAAATGCTCAAAAACATCTTCAATGATTTCTTTGGAAATGGGATAATCAATACAGATGATACCTGGAAGTTCCAGAGACAAATGTTAAGTCATGAATTCAACTCCACATCTCTACGTAAGTTCGTCGAAGAAGTTATTAAAATCGAGATATTCCATCGATTGATTCCTGTTCTCTCAATGACAGCTGAAAATAATTCTGAGCTTGATCTTCAAGATATCTTCCAAAGGTTTAGTTTCGATACGATTTGCAAGCTTTCGTTTGGGTATGATCCAAGCTACCTTTCCCCATCACTGAAAAAAACAGAATTTGCAGTTGCATTCGAGGACGCCACCAGAATAACGGGTGAACGTATTGCTCAAGTTATCCCTTTAGTTTGGAAACTTAAGCGCTTTCTCAACATAGGATCAGAAAAGATACTTAAACAAGCAACCGCAACAATCCAGGAATCTGCAAGAAAAATTATAAGGCAAAAGAAACAGGAACTGAAGGAGAATTTTTCTCTAGAGACGTTTACTGATGATCTCCTTTCAAGGATGGTTAAAGACGAAAATTTAGATGAAGATTTCATGATTGATGTTGCCATAGCTTTCATTTTAGCAGGTCAAGATACCACTTCAGCGGCCTTGACATGGTTTTTCTGGTTGGTTTCTTCCAATCCCGAAGTAGAGAAAGAGATACTGAAGGAGATAAGCCAAATAGGTAACGAACCAGGTTATGATGATGTCAAGGACATGGTTTATATTCATGCAGCACTTTGTGAGAGCATGAGGTTGTACCCACCAGTACCTGTCGAGAGTAAAGAAGCAGAAAATGATGACATTTTACCTGACGGAACGATTATAAAGAAGGGGATGATAGTCCTATATTCTTCTTATGCGATGGGTAGGATGGAAAATTTGTGGGGTTCAGATTGGAACGAATTTAAGCCAGACAGATGGTTACAGAGAGAAAATGTTACGGGAAAATTAAGCTTCGTGGGCAAGGATTCTTATACGTATCCGGTATTTAACGCAGGTCCAAGGGTTTGCCTGGGTAAAGAGATGGCATTCTTGCAAATGAAGATGATAGTCGTAGAATTTTTACGCCGATTTCATGTGGTTCCAACTGCAAACGGGAACGATATTGCACCGGTGTTTGTTTCGTATGTGACTGCGAAAATGAAAGGTGGCTTCCCAGTTAAGGTCGAAAAGAGGAACAAATAATTCTCTTTGTAGTGTGTGATTATGAGAGTCAATAACAAAGGGGAATTTATAAAAACTTAATATTTTATTATAGATGCTTTTACGAACAAAATAAATAATTTGCTCTCGTTCAATTTATTTTATCATACATATATATATTGTTGGAAAATATACTAAGTAACAATTAAAGGAGACATGTTAACGTAAGAAACACCAAAACTATGAGTACATGATATTTCGAATTGCAACTCTTTCACAGTGGCATTCTATCAAACACCTTGTATGCAACAGAACTGCGCAATGATTGCCAACAACAAAGTACTCCACAGTTATCATGGGTGTATTCTAAACAATACCCAACTGCATGTATACTATAAGAATACAAAGCAAACACAATTCTCAGAGAAATTCAAGCATTCATCACAATAAAGTAAAATAGAAATATAAGGACAGGGAGAATAAGAGATAGAAATAGCAAACGCTGGATTGAGGCTAGAGAAATTCTCTATGTCCTTAAAATAATTACTCCCCCACAATGACGATGTCTGATTAATTGACGTTTGTTTCCCAGGATGCAACAATCTCCTTCTTGGTTGATGCAACATTCAAACAACCAAGAACATCAAACTAAATTGTGCTTTTTATGTAATCTCTTTTGACACTATAGAAAATATGATATCAAAGACTTAATGAAAAGAACACAAAACTATACTCAAATAAACTTCTCTTAATTGATGTGTTTCGACTCATGGCTCAACAGCCTATTTATATTATTAACAAACTTGACTCTCAAGTAAAAAGACTTTCCTAACATAATCAAACTCTAACAAAGAAACTTCTAGACACTTCTCACGTAAACAAACTCTTAAAACCAGTAATACTTGCAACCCAAGTAAACTTCTAAATATCGTACCATGGATCAACAACTCTTGTTGGTCCATTCACTTCATGTCAACTGTACCAGTTGATCCAGCCATATTCCGTCAACTCTCATAGTTGATCCACACTGTTGTATCAACAACTCTTGTTGATCCCTTCTGTCTTCTTCATAGTATCTTGGTTTATTCTTCAACAGACACTTTGACACTGGGAACTCAAAACCGGAGTAAAAACTCATGTTTAAAACTGGGAAATCAAAGGAATATATAAAGGTGAATGGTGACTGAAAACTAGGGACAAGAATCTGTTCCCAAAAGGCACCAAGTTTGGTCCTTGAATAGACTCAAATCCCTTCCGAAAAGACGCACCTTTAAGTACTAAGAACTGTATTTTGGTTACCACTTAGAAACCAAGTTTCAAACTGTTTCCAACCCATTATAATTCCAACAAACCCCCACATGGATATAAATTGTGTTTTACAAGAAGAAAAAAAACGATTTGGAAAAACATACATTGAGATTACATAATGAAAGTCACAGCATCGAGATAGCCGCCTAGTGACCATTGGTCTTGAACTATTCAACTTTATAATGTAAATTGAGACAACAAAATTCACACTGTTTCTTTCGGGCACCTTTAATTCTTACGGTTGTGTTCATTTTGGCCCCGAATAACTCCCGGTATCCATGAGTGCTATTAAAGAATATATCCTAAGTATTCTCATAGAAATGGCCACATTTCTCACTCATATAGGTGATCTCCCATTAAGAGTAACCTGTCTTAGTCCACTTATTTCTAAGTATAAGAATCATTAAAAGCATAGCTTACCCTTTATCACTTGTAAAGGCAACACTGTTTAGGTTTATCATAGGAATGGGTAGAAGAAGTTTTACATCTTCTACGGTGTTTTACTTCGAACTTTATATACGTTTGTTGTCTCTTTGAACCAAGATCATGGGATCTCCAATCAACAAGGTAGAGTTTCTTTTATGAAAGATCATGTTTCAATAGGCTGAAAACCCATTCCCCTCGATAACTCATTATCTCTAGTAGTTAAACATTCGATTTTTTCATACACGCGGTCGTTAGAGACTATCCTCTAGAGATATTATATTTTTTTAGTGAATACACATTTTGTTTTGAAAAGACTCTTGGAATCCCCTTCCAATTTCAAGCATCCAGCTACACTTTTTCGCATCAATTGTCATGTTAATCCTTGTCAAAACTTTTTTTTTAGAAATACTTCCTTGGTACCGCTTAAGTTCATGGCTATCATCATACAATGCCATTACCATCTTCTTTCTCTATGATCACAAATTCAAGAGAGAATATAACTTAGTACATTTCATAACAAAAGAATAATTCGTTTTGAGATTGTTGGAAAATATACTAAGTAACAATTACAAGAGACAAAATACCAAAATTACAAGTACATGATATTTAGAATTAATTGTAACTATTTCATAGTGGCATTCTATCAAACACCTTATACGCAACAGAAATGTGCAATGATTGTTATTGCACTATCAACAACAAAGTATTCCACGGTTATCATGGGTGTATTATAAACAATACCCAACTGCATATATACTATAAGAATACAAAGCAAACACAATTCTCAGAGAAATTCAAGCATTCATTCACAATAAAGTAAAAGAGAAATATAAGGACATAGAGAATAAAAGATAGAAATAGCAAACGCTGGATTGAGGCGAGAGAAATTCTCTATGTCCTTAAAATAATTACGCCCCCACAATGATGTCGTATGATTAATTGACATTCGTTTCCAAGGATACAACAATCTCCTTCTTGGTTGATGCAACACTTCAAACAACCAAGAACATCAAACTAAATTGTGCTTTTTATGTAATCTCTTTTGACACTTTGACACTGGGAACTCAAAACCGGAGTAAAAACTCATGTTTCAAACTGGGAAATCAAAGGAGTATTCAAAGGAGAATGGTGGCTGAAAACTAGGGACAAGAATCTGTTCCCAAAAGGCACCAAGTTTGGTCCTTGAATAGACTCAAATCCCTTCCGAAAAGACGCACCTTTAAGTATTAGGAACCGTATTATGGTTACCACTTGGAAACCAAGTTTCAAACTGTTTAAATTGGGCGGACGACCCAACCGCTGCAACTCAACTCGCTGCACTATACAATCAATGGTCGCTTGACATCCCCCAAGGAGCAAGCTAAGGGTTAAATTGCAGATCTTGTATGCTTAACTCGATACACAAGTTTCAAACTGTTGCCAACCCTTGGTAAAGTTCTCATACTTAATTTCTATTCACCCAATTAAGAAATTATGCCTTACAATTCCAACATATATAATATATATAATTTGAGGACGATTCTGAAAGTTGTGGTCGAGGGTTAAACAAAAATTTTAAATCCTAAAACTCCTGGCCTCTGACCAATAAGAATAGATTTGTTTCCATTTTATTTTGCAGTTATCGATACACATCAAATACCTGAGGTGATGATTACCCGTTCCTCCACCATTTAAAAACTAATTTCCAAGCCCTAGTTCAAATTCCTCTCTTCTATGTCCTGTTTCTTCGCTCGGATTTTTTTTGTGGAAAATGATGAATAAACATCGAAATGTAAAAATCACAAAAGAAAACATCGAAATATAGTATGTCACCAACATCTCACGTTTGGATATTTTTATTCGGCGACGGAGGCACATTGAGAAGTTATGCTTCTGGACCCACTTGTTTTTTTAACTTCGATGTAATTAAATTAAATTTATGGTAAATTAAGCCACTTGTGGGGTAAACTAGATAGGAAAAAAATTGCAAATATTGGTTGTGTTTATTCCCCCAGGAGCATTGAACCTTGCCTTCGTCTATTATTATTGTAAGAGTAAAATGCAAAGACACCCCTGTTTTTTGGATTTTCAAATGTACCTTTGTTTTTGAACTTTACAAATGTATTTCTGTTTTGATTTGGTCCCACTGTTTTTTTTTTTGGAAAAAAACAGTTTCCATCCAGTTAAGTGCAAGGTGGCAGTTATCTCACCTATTAAATGGTCTTATTTACCCATGAACCACATCTATTTTGTGCTTGGTCGATTATCCACCAACTAAAAACTCGGAACCCTTAATTTAGGAATGATGAACCCTTGAACATTAACTCTGGACTTGGAAATGATGAATCCTGAACCCTGACTTTAGGAATGATGAACCCTGAAAATCCACGAACCATGGACCCTGAATTTGTAAATGATGAACCCTGAAGTAAAAACCACGAACCTTAAACCGCGAACCCTGAAATTGGTAATGATGAACCCTGAAATTGGTAATGATGAACCCTTTTGGGGAATGGCGTAACGAACTTGTAAATGGTGAAACGATCTTGAACCGAGCTCGACGAACCTGAAAAATAATGTAGAAGGTTAACATGGCAACAAGTAAAGGATAAATAACTAAATTATAGTGGGACTTAACCAAGATGGATGGAAAAGTTGATGACGGGGTGGATTTTAAAATGTCAAAAAAACGAGAATACATTTGCCTACCCGGTATTTCAACAGAAGTATATCTCTATATATCTCTTATTATAATTTATATAAGTCTCTTTGATAATTATACCATAACAAGTTTCTAATGCCCATATACCCACCTATATGTTTCAACAACTAGACGTCTTTTAATGATATGACCACCTCGGTTTAGTTATCGTTATATATGGCCATCAACAATATAGAGTTCAGTAGTATTATTTTTCATATCGAGTCAGTTGTGCAAAAAATATTTTTTTTATGGAAAACGGTAATATGTTAATTAAGAAATATAATACAAAAGGTCTACAATTTCATTTTTCCGAAAATATTAGAAAGAATACTTTCTTTTTGCACTTGCTGATGCAAATGTTTCGACATGTGTTGTAGTATTTTGATTCTTGATTCTTTCACCACTGAATCCGTTGTTGCATTGTGATCTCTATTTATAAATTTTACCTTAGCTTGTGGGAGTCTTCCAAGAATAAAAGTTGATTCTTCTATAGTATTCTCAGCTTCCCAAGAAGTATTTGTTCCTTTTTTTATAAAGCTATCCGCCAGAACTTTACAATCAGTAGCGATAACGACACTTGAGAGAATATTGTCTTCTAGCCATTTTAAAGCATTTAAGAGGGATTTTTCTTCTGCATGTAGGGCTAAGGACGCCCAATCTGAACCTGCAGAAATATGCAAAAAGGCTTCTTGTTCGACCGCATAGAGAATGAAGGCTTAACCCATGGATAAGTTCTCCTTATAAAAAGACGCATCTGTAAAAATTATCCAGTCCGCTTTGAAGTTGTTCCAAGCAGGTTTAGTTACTTTATTTTTCTGAATATCTTTATTAATATCCTATTTCTTGTACTGTTGGGACTGAATGAAATTCTTGATCTGTTGAATTAATGAGTATGGATCTCGGTTGGTTTTTATAAAAATTACTTCACATCTATATTTCCACATAAACCAGGTGATTGTTGCGATTCCTTCACATAATTTGGCTAATTTAGGATCTGATATCCAAGTTTCAACCAACTTAACAACTGAATCTGTGTTAATTTGCGAGTTAACCATATTTAAATCGCAGCCAAACCAAATCAATCTAGCAAAATGACATTTTCTAAAGAGACGGTCTTCTGTTTCCGACAATTGGTTATTACAAATGGGACACTCGGGAGAAATTTCTGGGTTGTGAGCTGCAAGTCTACTATTAGTCAGAAGAGATTTTTGAATCAGTTTCCAAATAAATAGTCTTATCCGCGGGATTGCCTGCAGTTTCCAAAGATTTTTCCACGGAAAAACGATATCCTCCTCAATAGTACTATTACTATTGATAACGTAGTTGTAAATATTTTTTTCCTTGAAATTACCAAAGGTATGGTGTTTCCATCTAATCCTATCATTTTTATCTTTATTCGGGGTAATTGCTAAAAAAAAATTCCTTAATTTCCGGCGTAAAGTACTCGTTTAGGTTTCCAATATCCTAGGAACCATCTATACATATTAGCTCTTGAACTTTTTGAGTCAAAGGATCAGCTTTATCGCTTGGTTTACTTATTATATCTGTATTCGGGATCAAACTATCTTTCCAAATCTTCGTATTGGCACCATCTTTCACTTGCCAGACAAAATTTCCTTTTATAATATTAAGACCTTTTTGGATGCTGGTCCGGATCCAAGATAGCTCATAGTTTATTGTTGGTTCAAATGGGTTAGAATCATGATAGTATTTCACTTCTAAAAGTTTAACCCACAATTGATACTTTTCTGTCATTACTCTGCTTGCTAGCTTCGTTAATAGAGCTATATTGAAATTGTATGGATTCTTAATTCCTAAACCTCCTTGGGATTTTGGTTTACACATTCCCTTCCACGCTTTAATATAACCACCTTTTCCTTTTAACTTATCTTTTTCCCACCAAAAATCTCTTTGAATTTTGTCAAGCTTATCTAGAGTTTTTTTTGGAAGGGCAAGCATCTACATTTGGTATGTTGGGTAAGCTTGGAGAATTGATTGGATTAAAAATTTCCTACCCGCTTGAGATAATAACTTTGCTTTCCAACCTTCGAGAGTATTGTAGTATCTTTGAAGAAGAGGTTCAAAATTCTCTTTTCTGTTTTTATCGAAAAAAAGAGGGGAACCGAGATACCTGTCCTTTTTTTCATCAGGGGAACTTTTAAGATTTTTGCAATTATCTTCCCATGTTTTGGGTGTATTTTAGGGATGAAATATATGCCCGATTTTTGCAAATTCACCATTTTCCCCGTGATTTCCCAAAATTTAGATAAAATATCTAATAAATTTTTTGCTTCCCCTAGGTATGTTTTGGTGAAAAGAAAGCAGTCATCGGCAAAAAAAAGATGGGATATAGTAGGAGCATGTTTGTTTATTTTAATACCTGAGATCTTATTTTTTTTAGTAAATTTTTCTAGGAGTTTAGACAAGACCTCCATGCAAATTAGAAAAAGATATGGGGATAAAGGGTTTCCCTGCCTTAAACCTCTAGAGGTAGAGAAATTAGATCCTAGAGAGCCATTTAGAAGGACGGAATAAGAGGTCGTAGAAATGCATTGAGAGATGAGGTTTACCCAGGGATCGCTGAAACCAAAGGAAGATAAGGCTTTTGTAATAAAAGGCCATTCGACTCTATTGAAAGCATTGGAAAGATCAATTTTAAGAGCCAAAAACCCTTTTCTTTTCTTGGAAGTTTTCATCGAGTGAAGCAGTTCATGGGCTACGGTAATATCATCTGTAATTTGTTTTCCTGAAAGAAAGGCAGATTGATTTGGGGATATTAACCTATTTAAAATGGGTTTTAGTCTATTTTCTAAGATTTTAGATATGATTTTATCAATAGTATTGTTGAGGCTGATAGGTTTAAAATCCGCTGGAGACTAAGGAGTTGAGATTTTTGGTATGAAAGTAATTAAGGAATGATTAAAGTCCTTTTCCATAATCCCTGTTCTAACAAAATTTTGCGTAGCACTTATTATATCCGGCCCCAAGGTGCCCCAGTTTGCATTGAAGAAACCTGGTTGGAATCCGTCCGGGCCCGGAGCTCCCAAAGGATTCATGATAGAAAGAGTTGTCTGAATTTCCTATATAGAAGGAGTTTTTATTAATTGTTTTCGAAGTCGGTAATACATGGTTGTATGATTTCATATAGGTCTACATTGTAGTCCTTTATTTGGGAAGTTCCAATTTGGGTAAAATGAGTGATTAAGAGGGAGTTGATTTGGTCCCTATCAGAAATCCAGAGCCCCGAAGGTTCTCTGAGAGAATGAATTGCATTGATTTTCTTTCTATTTGAGGCGGAGGCATGAAAATATTCGGTATTCTGATCATATTATTTGGAAAAATTTATCTCTTGAGAGTTGATAACAGTAATCTTTTCTAATCTCGTACCATTTTCCGAACTCAACTTGCAGATTTTTGAGTGTATCAATCTTGGAAGAGATGTTTCCTGATTTATGGATGTTATCTATTTTTCTATTAAGGTTTTTTATATTTTTATGGATATTGCTGAAGATATCTGAGTTCCATTGTGATAGATCTGATGAAAGAGATTTTAAATTAGAGGCGAAGGATTTGCCTGATGGATTGGATGAGTGAAGGCTCCAAGATACTTGAAAAATTTTAGATAAAGATGGATGGGAGAGCCAAGACCTAAGGCATCTAAAAGGGTTAATAAGTTTTTTTGTCTCCGGATTGGAATCTAAAAGGATAGGAGTATGGTCAGAGCCAACCCTGGTTAGGTGACTTACCTTTGTGTTTGGAAATAATTGAATCCATTGATAGGATATTAGAGCTGGATCTATCCTTTCTCAAATATTAGCATCTCCGCTTATGTTATTTGACCAAGTGAATGGAGCGCCATCGTACCCCGCATCTTGTAGGCCCAACGAGTCTATTATTTGTCTGACGTAAGATTTGCTGCTAAGGATAGAATTGTTTCCTCCTTGCTTTTTTCCTGGATCCAATATTATATTCAAGTCTCCAATAAGACCCATGGTTTTTGAACTTGACCCGTTAAATTCTGAATATGAGACCATTGCGCTATTTTTTTCATCAGCTTCAATTGCACCATATACACATGTAATTTCTAGTTCTTTATCACCGATTCTTGCATCAAAATGACAGACATTAAGGTGAGCGGAAACTATTTTTAGATCCACATTGTTATGCCAAGCAATTGCTAACCCCTTAGCTATTCCCACCGACGGGATTATAAACCAATCATGGAATTTATATTTTTTCATGAAAAATCCATTCTGTCGAATGGGGATTTTGTTTAGGAGAGAAAAATAATATCTGGTTTAGAAGAATTGCTTAAGTGTTCTAAATGATCCCTAGTTATAGGAGTTCCAATACCTTGTACATTCCATGAGTGGAGTCTCATGATAGTACAACAAAGCAAGAATAAGAGGGAGAGAGCAAGCAGTAATAATCTAATAATATCCCTAAAAGAGGCCAGGTTAGAGAAACTGTCAGAAAGAAGAAACTGAAAAGAGAACCACTTAAAAGACGGAAAAAAAAAACTAGGAAAGGAGATTAATGAGAGAAGAAAAATGGAGAAACAGCCTAAACACAAGAACCCTCTATGTTTATACAGAGAGCAGATACTGGAGCAAGAAATAAAAAATAAGAAACATGGGAAGGGAGGGGAGCCTTATTGACAGGGAAAGCTTACACAGGGTCACTAATAAAAAGGACAAAACAGAAGTACTCATATTCAAATTGAATTAAGAGAATGCTCCTGGAGAGAATGAATCTGGGAGCAGGCAGTAGAAAATGAGACAAATAAAAAGATTAAGCAAAGGAAAGAAAAATAGAAAGAGATAAGCGAACACAAGAAAAAAGCACATGCCAAAGCAAAGAGAGAAAAGGAAGCAAGCTTAGGTCTCAGGCTAATTAAAGAAACTAGTAATAATCAACTAGAAGAAAAGATTACAAACTAGGAGGAAAGCTACTTAACTACAGAAGAGAACACAGTAGATACAACTCTGCAACTAACAAAACAATAACAATGGAAATAAACCTAACTAAACAACTGAAAGCTAATAAAAAACACAAGCCAGCTAGCAAAATACAGACAAAATACAAGATAAAAGAGCTCACGGGCTCTGATGGATTTGTACATGTATAAGATTGATGTTCAGTTCAGCTACTATCAGTGAGATTTGTATCACTTTCAAATGTCTTCTCTGTTGCCACCTTGTTTTTCTTCACAAAGGCCAGAAACCAAGTTGGAGGAGGATTCGCCATTGAACCATTGATGAGGGAATTCCTTGACTGATCTAATAGGTTCAATAACCTCCCTTTCCCTGGGTTCTTCTTGACTGCCAATACTTAGTGATAAGTTCAAATCAATGTTCAAGTCAAATTCTTCTAATCTTGGTTTCTTAGGGGCTGGTAACTGATTATCCCAATGGAAACAATTCTGCATCAAATCCCAGTTTTGCACATACGCAGACCTGTTCAAGGTGTTATCTTGTTGAGATGGTGATGCTTCACCCCTCAGGCCATTATCACAAACAAATGGGTTATGAAAATGCGGGGGTCTAACAACCACGCCCAACAATTCGTTTGGCAATCTGAGAGGACTTACTCCAATATAATTTCCAGAGAATCAACTAGACAGTCAGATTCAATCTAGAGTAAAGTATATCAAAGAGCTTAATATCACTAACTCTTAATTCAACCCGCAATCAACAAATAGAAATCTGCGATACCGATTGAATATAAGAGGAGTTACTTGAACGGTACCAAAGACCAATGTTCAAGTGTCAATCAATGTAAATCAATAACCAAAGGTTGGATATTCTAATTGATTGATCTTAACGCACAACCTGTGATATTTCAATTATATAACAAAATATAATGCGGAAAAGAAATAACACAGGCAGCAGAATATTGTTAACGAGGAAACCGCAAATGCAGAAAAACCCCGGGACCTAGTCTAAATTTGAACACCACACTGTATTAAGTCGCTACAGACTCTAACCTACTACCAATTAACTTCGGACTGGACTGTAGTTGAACCCTAATTAATCTCACACTGATTCAAGGTACAGTTGCGTTCCTTACGTCTTTGATCCTAGCAGGATACTACGTACTTGATTCCCTTAGTTGATCTCACCCACAACCAAGATTTGCTATGAACCAAAGTCGAATACTTGATAATCAAATCTGTCTCACACAGAAAAGTAAATGGATTGAATAAATTTGTCTCCCACAAAAATACCCAAGAGTTTTTGTTCTGTCTTTTGATAAATCAAGGTGAACAGGAACCAATTGATAAACCGGACTTATATTCCCGAAGAACAGCATAATATTATCAATCACCTCACAATAATCTTAATCGACTAGCGAAACAAGATATTATAGAATCACAAACGATGAGCCGGAGATTTTTGTGATTACTTTTATCTTGCCTATCAGAGAAATTAACCTCGAGTCAATTATTTCAATTGTACTCAATACGATAGAATCGGGCAAGATCAGAACACACAACTACAAAGAAAATGGTTGGGTCTGACTTCACAATCCCAATGAAGTCGTTAACCTACAGGGTCTCGATAGAAACCTATGGTTAAAGGAGAATCGACTATAGTTTATGAAACTAGCTAGTAACACACAGGAGGTATGGGGATTATGTTTCCCAGTTGCTAGAGTTCTCCTTTATATAGTTTTCAAATCAGGGTTTGCAATCCAAGTTACCTTGGTAACAAAGCATTCAATATTCACTGTTACATGAAAAACCTTATTCAACCAAGTTAATATCTTTCAAATTTTAGATCGAACTTAGCTTGTTACACACAAATGAAATGTGCCCTCATGTAGGTTTATGTAACCGTACCTAAATGTGTACACCATGTTAGTTCACAAATAGTTAACTGAGGTTAGTCATATGATTACTCTCATATCAACCTTAATTATATTAACCATAACTAGTTCAAATGACTCAAATGAAACTAGTTATTGAGATGTTCAATTGATATATTCTCATAGAATTATATAAGAACATAATTGAAGCAAAATCGGTTTGATGCACTCGAACCAATACATGAACATTATAACCACGGTTTGCAAAGATTGCATTCATTATTTTATAAATGTTTAGGTTCATGTACACAACCAATTTTATAAAGTAACCACTTAAGTATGCGTACGGGTATGTGTACTTAAGTAACCGTATTTGAGTTTGTTTTAGTTTTCAAACTCAACAGAAATTCACGGACGTGAACTTTTCGCTTGTATGCATACGGGTACGATACTTTGGTAACTGCTTTGAGTTGGTTTTGATTTTCAAACTCAGCAGAAATTCACGGACGTGAACTTCCGCCAGTATTCGTAGGGGTACGCATACTTATCCAGTCTCCATCAACCATTTAGTACACACACAAGTATGTATACATTTGGTTCCCGGTTTTGGACTTATACACAAATGTACGAACACATTATATGCTTATGTCCAAAGATCTTTGGTTACACGATTCTAAGCTCTTTATTTCAATAATTGAAACATTATTAGAGGATGACAATAGCCGTTTCACGCACTATTAACATCTAAGAAATTTTCAAGTTATTGAAATAATCATTATCGAAACATTCTAAGACAACACCAAATGATTGTATCACACAAAACATGTAAGATGTTACTCGGTAATTTTCACATGATATAAGACGAACTTGGTCGAAGCGAAAGCTTGCAAACACATATTTCGAGAAATACGTAAGAGAGTTAAACTCGGCTAGAAATCTCAAATGTGTATATAGAAAACTATATCATAATACAACTTATGTCTCAATATAGGAGATAGAGTATAAATAGAATTCCCAAGTGATAGATGAGTTAAAGTCTCCACATACCTTTTGTCGATGAAGTTTCACAAGCTCCCTTAGTAGCTCTTCGTCTTCAAATGATGAACGCCGTGAAAACTAAGCTCAACTACACAATCTATGTGTTGATGGTGGATTTTAGTTCAGGGCTAAACTTGTAAAACCAATTTTTAATGTGCTGACACCCTGCAAAGGGTAAAGACGTTTGATGAGTGATGAATACTTCTTCGCTTTATTTATTCGAAGCAATCCAATAAATACAAAAAATTCACCCAGAATAGTGCATGTAGCAACAATCCCAAATATTCTGTGAATTTATAGCATTACCGATTAATGCATGATTTGCCTAGTATTTCCTATGTTGTTCCTCGCCGAACTCTCATTATTAGCATGACATGATGACTGAGTGTTCACTCTCAACAGAGTAACATGAATCTCCAAGTGCCAATTTTGAGACATGCAAGAAATACCCGTACAGACCACTCTCTGACAAAGAGAATTTCGAGTCGATGCACTTTCAGCTCGATCGAACGCATTTAATTTCCTTAAGGAAAATCTGGACTGTCCATATCAGTCTCAGAAACGATCACGGCCACACAAGTTGGCCGCGCAATTTAACAAGCCTAGGCCAACCATGGCCGAGCGCCTCGAAACGCACGCCCAAAGGAGGCATGTCACACGGTTCCCAAATCCTTTGTGGCAAAGGATTTCTATCGCAAATCGATCACATCCACTCATCTTTACCAGTCGACTTGAGTGGCATAGATCGCACCTTCATGGGACAAAGTGGTACGAACATGCACACCGGAAGGACGTCTACAAACATGCCCGGTCGATCCCACCAAAAACATTTTCCATGCTTGATTTCGGTCAAGCTAATGAGTGATGTTTGTGCACCTCTTTAAACCCTAAAAATCCATCAACGGTCGCAAATATGTGTCGTAGATCATCTCGTCCGTCCAACTATGCCAGCTTGGTCAGACAGCCTAAGATAAGAGTTAAACAGACAATGAGCCACCTTGGTGATCACCGTACGACACTCTACCATGAGGAGTGATCGGCCAAGGGATGGCCCGCCCATGCGGCCTTCGAACGATCCCTTGAATATGTTTTAACATGCTGCTATTTTAAGACGCTTAATCCGCAACTTACTCCATTAAGCTTTAAAACAACGATGCTTCATACATATTGATTATTTTCAATGCATTACATGCATCGAGCATACACGATATTTCATGAATATCAATTTATTAAATAACTTAGTTATTTAACTTAGCATCGTATGTTATTTCCTGTGGGTCCCACGATCCACTCATTCGAGACATCAAGCATGTCACAAACTGGGGGATACTTACTGGGGTATTGGTCTGGCGGTTTACAGTGTCGGCGTGCAACACGCCAATTTACAAGAACGTGTCAGGAGGCATGGACGGTTAAGCTGATGAGGGAAGTGGGCCAAGACGTGATCATGTAATCACCTAGACGACCCCACTACTCCATCACTCAACTTCCTCCACTTCCTACGAGATGAGGGTTTGCGCTCAATGACTTGTATAAATAGGTCCTTCACCTATTTCCAAACAGGATAGACGAAAAAAAACCAAGTGTTGTCATAGTATTCAGAAAACACCCAGAAATGATAGCTTATATTTGTGCAAGACAGTTCATCATTCTGATACAAGTCATAAACAACCAACACCTTCACAATCTCAACTCCTTCTTCGCTTCCCTCGCTAAGATCAACCCCATCTCATTCACATCGTGACCGAAGCAAGTCTGGAACGGCCAATTCTTGGTTTAGGCCAGATTGTATAGATTGATCTCTCGAATCAAAAGTACTCCCGTGCAGTGTATTTGTTTAGGGTTTAGATTCATTTCTCATCCACACACACCCAAATTTACCAAAACCAGCAGAAACAGTTTTCACCCACAAACAATTGGCGACCACAGTGGGAGATTAATCTCTCGGTTGTGAAGTCAATTTCTTCAATACCCAGTTCAATCTTACTGATTCCAAAATGGTGGATCTTAGGTCTAGATCAGCAACCAATCCCGACGGAACTAGCGCTGACAGCACTATCGACGTCGATGTCCCGGTCAGTGGCGTTACCGTACAGCCCGTCAATGCAATCAATGCATCTCGTGGAATTACGTCTTCTACCACCAACGCCAGCGGAGTAGGAGATGTTCCATTGGGTATGACGCCTCCCATCACCAAAGCCAGAGCAGCCGTAAACCTTGGTATTTCTTCAAGTGTAACGCCTCCAGTCGTCACCAGAGCAACTTCCAAACTGCTCCTTCAGGACGAGGGGCTGGAGGAACATGAGCAGGACAACCCCCTATTACCATTGTGGATTTGATGGAAAGGCATGAAGTTCTTGCTAAGGCTCATATGGACATGGCTTCAACTCAGAAAGAGGTACTTACTTTTCTCAAAACATTAACAGAGCGATTGCCGCAAGAGTCACCACAACCTATGGAGGAGCACCTTCAACGCACCTGGAGCGGTCACTTCAACGGCGCGACCCTACATGGATGAAGAATCTCGTGTTGCTCCTGAACGTCCAAGGGAAGGAACCAACCATCCGACTTCATTACGCGTGAAAACCTAGAGCGACTCCTCCAAAACCGGGGCAAAGGAAATCCAATGGACATGCACCAACATCAACCTCCATACCCTCAGGATGTACAACGGGTTCCTCTTCCAAGAGGATACACCTCTCCTCAATTCACCCTTTATGATGGTACTGGTAACGCTCGTGAACACATCTCTCAATTTTTGGAATCTTTAGGGAAACATGAATATAATCATGTTCTGCGCCTGAAAGAGTTCTCAAAGTCACTTACTGGAAGAGCGTACACCTGGTGCAACAACATCGCACCTAACAGCATATCCAATTGGAGTGAGATGGTCAGTGCTTTCTATCAGAAGTATTTCTTCGTTTCTGAGCAGATCACCTTTTCAGACTTGGGGAGAATCTTTCAACGGAACAACGAGCATCCAATCGACTTCGTTAAAAGATTCAAGATCAAGCGTTGGATTGTCATGATCTGAATGTCACCAAACGCCAGTTGGTGGAGTTATGAATTAACTGAATGGTTCCTATATACCGTGCTTTGTTAGAGAATCTGGGCTTTCAAACATTTTATGAGATCCATGAAGCCGCTAAGCGATCGGCCACAACAGCCCCAGCATTATTGGAAAGAACCAGAGTTGTTCGAAACGAAGATACACGTGAGAGTCGATGAAGAAGGCGGCTCATCAACAAACAATATAACACTGGTCCTTCGTTGAGCGTGGTGGGCGAAGGAGGAAAAAGGAAAGCTTCAGCAACAGAGCAGCAACCCAAGCGTGCAGATCCAGCGCAAACAACTTCATCTCGAAAGGGAGCGGGAAAAACTCCTGTGCAAGAAGCTGGTGATACCATCCCGCACTTCCCATTTCCCATGAATGAAGTCATAGAACTCTTAGAGGCGTGGATTCAAGATAACGCGATCAAGCTACCTCCTATCAGACGACCGCCGACCGAGGAAGAGATGGAAAATCCCAAATATTGCAATTACCATTGGTTCGTCCATCACCCGACTAAGGATTGCAACAAGTTGAAACACATTTTTAGAGAAAATGTGGAGGCAGGAGAGCTCCAGTTAGGAAACAAAGGTGTTCATAGGGACCCTCTTCCTATTAGGAGCTGCATGATCTCCGGGGATTCTGTTCAGAAGACTGTACAGTCTATGATGGAACATTTGTACGAAATATTGTATTTCTCCAAGGCACAACGTCAAGACATATTTGCAGCCCTCAACCGCATTGTATCAGACAAGCGTTTGTATCTAGAAAGGGAAACAACGAAAACTCAGTCTTTCCTGGAAGATGCAACCAGCAAGGGGAACTGGGGACTCTTGACCGTCACTCATTTGAAGGATGTCGAGTTCGACAGCACATTGATTGATGCATCCTCCGAATTCAACATCATCACCGTCAAGACTCTGAGATGCTTAAATATTTTAAAACAGGAAGTTATTCGCAGCCCAACCGTGATCAGGGGGTCAGAAGGAGAATTCAGAGACACATATGGATGCATTGACCTTGAAGTTAAAATAAGTGATGCTCTAACACGGGATAAATTTTACATAGTGCAAGAGTATCCGAATTACGACATGGTCCTGGGACTCCCGTGGATACACGACAACAAAGAAGCACTGGGAGTGTGTCCTTTGCCGATTTCAATACCTGAAAGAATCTCCAATGAACCATCAAATCCTGAAGATTATTTGCTTCCATATCAACACCTTGCAAATGTGACGCAACTTGAAATCCCGAACTCATACCTTAAAAGGTTCTGAGCCCATGTAAGTCTCATCGAACAACCTTTTTTAAAAACAATAAAACCTCTTCCTGCTGAGGCTCGGGGACTTGTTTCGATCAACAACCTAACCGCCACTAAGAGATGTGAGTGGGGTTCCGGTCCTTTCAAGCGTTTTGCCAAGAGATTGGAAGCAGTCAGAGACAATGAGTCCAAGAACCAAGTAGTTGTGTAACGCCCAAACCCATTTCAAATTGGAGATTTGGTAACAAAGGCGACCGCGTTTCAAGTTGGGGATGTGACAGTGAAAGTGACCGCTCAGTCTGATTCACCTACATAAAGGGAAGATGAGGCATAACTAGTGGCAGATGTTATCTTAGGCGGTTACTGCAAGCTCAAAAATGCCGACAAACTGGAAGGCGTGACGATTCACTCACGATGGATCAAACCGTACAATACCTAACACGATGTGCTACCACTTCCTCCATCGTTCTCCATACCTAAAACGATGTGCTATCTTTTCCTCCAGCATTCTCTTTAGTATTTCTCCCAGCAATTTCCTTTTTCATGCAATATTTGTAATTCCTCCAAAATGATTGCACTGCTTGCATTCATAATTAGGGTTTCAATTTTCAAATTAATCAAAGTATTATTTCCATTTAGGAATTTCTTTACCCTTAACGATAACACAAAATTCTGAGTCATCCTAAATCATCATTACCCACTAGATTAAACCAGAAAGAAAACCCTAAACGAAACATTTCATATCCTTTGGAAAACGTTGGAGGAATAGGATATGTGCAAAGGAAAAGAGGGAAAGAGCTTCGAGCAGTCTACTCCAACAGAATCAGGAAGACCTCATGTCAGAAGCATGGACAGGTTCGTGATGTTTCATTATGGCGTTACTTTTTCATCACAAGGATAACATGCGATCGCATCACTGCCTGAGAATATTTTGACATAGCCATATTGGAAGATTAATCTCAAAACAATATGAAACCCTTATTCAATCAAGCAAGCAAAAAAGAAAAAGACCTTAAACTCGGCCGCCACTGAGTACAAGGGGAAAGTGTTCATGAATTACGAAAAATAATCGTCAAAAAAAAAGGAGCGAAGAAAAGGGAACAGGGAGATTTAGTCATAAAGGAGATCAATCGTGCCTTCGCCATCATTGGAGTCTACTTCAACACCGTCGTCATAGGCCGCCACTATTTCTTCCTTTAAGTCTGCCTCAACTTCCCTTTCGGATATTTCTAGGATTTCAGCAACGTTCTCCGCTTAAACATCCTCAGTAGGAACAATTTCCATATCTTCCTCAAGGGCCAATACAACGTTGGAGATTGTGCTGACAACCTTTGGGTGCTCGAGTTGATCCGTATCAGAATCAAGGATCATCACGCCATTGTGGATCATATAATCACACTTATATTCACTTGGAGGGCGTTCATGTTCTACTCTTCGCCTCTTCAGCGTGCCGCAAACCTCTCAGCCCTCGCGCTTACTGGTGATTGCGACGCTTCATCGTGTCTCCTTTTTTCTTCCCTGTCAATTGAAGCCAAAAGAGTTTGAGTGAACTTTCGAGCGATGCGCAGATGCAGAATCGACATTCCCTGTATAGCGTGGCCAGCCTCGCGAATTGGAAGATCAATTTTAGCCATCACCTCCTCGAACGCATCAACCTCAGGTTTGTTGACTTCGAAGCTTCTTTCTGGAGAGGTACCAGAGTAGTCATCGCCGACAGCCTCCATGAGATTCTGCAGGAAGAGATTATGATTATATCAACATATACATGTACAAAAAAAATCATGATCAATCAGAGGATCAATAAGCCTGGAGAAATACCTGGATTAAAGAAGGAAACAATTCTGCGATGGGAGGAGTTTCAGAGCCTTCTTTATATTTCACAAGTTAACAAGATCCTGGGAAGAAAAGAAGTCTCCACTTGCTGTTTACAAAGGCTACATATGCGGGATAGCAATCAGCAGATGCTTATCGATCTGAATATTTAAGGACAGTTGTCGCGCAATAAGAAAAAATATATCAATTAGTATACACGAGTAATTGAAGAATCCCAGTAGAAGGAGGATTCCTTTCTTAGCTCGAACGCCCAAAGGAGGAAGTCGGTCCCACCAAGGCTGCATGGTCACGCCAGCATGCTCACATGGATGATCGTCGTCGGTCGGCCAGAGTTCCTCCAGGTAAACTTCTTTATCTCATCCTCTTACGTTGTATACGTTACCATCTAATGCCCACCCCACAATAGTGCAACCATTATGTGCTAGGCAGGGGACTTAATGTTGATGGTGGATTTTAGTTCAGGGCTAAACTTGTAAAACCAATTTTTAACGTTTTGACATCCTGCAAAGGGTAAATCCGTTTGATGAGTGATGAATAATTCTTCGTTTTATTTATTCGAAGCATTTCGATAAATACACAAAATTCACCCAGAATGGTACATGTAGCAACAATCCCAAATATTCTGTGAATTTATAGCATTATCGATTAATGCATGATTTTCCTAGTATTTCATATGTTGTTCCTCGCCGAACTCTCATTATTAGCATGACATGACGACTGAGTGTTCACTCTCAGCAGAGTAACATGAATCTCCAAGTGCCAATTTTGAGACATGCACGAAATACCCGTACAGGCTACTCTCTGACAAATAGAATTTCGAGTCGATGCACTTTCAGCTCGATCGAACGCATGTAATTTCCTTAAGGAAAATCTGGACTGTCCATATCAGTCTCAGAAACGATCACGGACACACAAATTAGCCGCGCAATTTAACAATCTTAGGTCAACCATGGCCAAGCGCCTTGAAACGCACACCCAAAGGAGGCATGTCACGCGGTTCCCAAATCCTTTGCGGCAAAGGATTTCTATCGCAAGTCGATCTTGGCCACTCATCTTTTCCAGTCGACTTGAGTGGCCTAGACCGCACCTTCATGAGACAAAGTGGTACGGACATGCACACCGGCAAGACGTCTACACGCATTCCCGGTCGGTCCCACCAAAAACGTTGTCCATGCTTGATTTCGATCAATCTAAAGAGTGATGTTTGCGCACCTCTTGAAACCTTAAAAATCCATCAACGGTCGCAAATATGTGTCGTAGATCATCTCGTCCGTCCAACTTTTCCAGCTTGGTCAGACAGCCTAAGCTAAGAGTTAAACAGCCAATGAGGCATCTTGGTGATCACCGTACGACACTCTACCATAAGAGTGATCGGCCAAGGGATGTGTAGTTGCAGGAAATCCTATATTACACCCCTCATAAAATTTCATGAACATTCAACTCATTTTAGATTAACAATCTTAATTTTATTGATGAATCTTTGAACAATCTTACAAGAAAAGATAAAGGAATTAAGAATAACCACTACTCTAGATTTTCTCTCTCCTATTTACTTTCTTCTCCCTCAGAAAAGATATCTCTCCTTTTCTTTACAATTGAGCGGTTATTTATAGATAATTACATCGTGGATGACAGCTAATCTGTCCTTTATTTTCGGATATGGCTTGCGACATTCTCGCAACCTTACAAATGTTAATCTCGCAAACTCTCTAATTTTTGCAGGATCATCACATTTTTCTCATGATTTAGCTGACCTCGTTTATTATGTCATTTCTGAAATTGTTCTGCGACACTTTATGTTGTGTTGTTGATAATTTCGCTAAGGCATTATTGCTGCGAGATTCTGATCCTACATCTTGACTCTTCTCATATATTCTCTGCGAAGTAGAGAATGATGTGAGAAATGTCGCAGCTGTCCATCTCTTCATATTCTGCATTTATCACACGTATCCTTTCTTCCATCTATTTATTGACACGTCTTCTGTAACCGTTGTTTTTCAACCGCTCACGTCTTTTTGCATTAATGGTGTTTATTTCTTCGAGTAAAAAATATCTTCTTTATATATTCTTCTTATTCTTCTTTCCATTTTCTTTTTACTCCCTCATCTCTGCAACTCTATTGTTCTTCCGTAAGTTCTGCTACGGTAATTCTTCCTTCTTCAATCTTCTTATTTTTCATCCATTCCCATACTCTATATTCAGATATTCCTCCAAGCGGTCAAAAACATGAGAAAATTTTTAAGGAAACCCAAAAAGATCTTGCCGAGAAAGGTTTCACACTTTCTACCATTCCTGGTGAAAGTGCCAAATCAATTCTTTCTATCAAACTTTTCTATGATCAACATTGTGATGATCAATCAATCATAGTTTCTCTGGGTCAAATTCTCGCAGGTCTCCCCATTCTTCTTTATGACCCAGATATTCCTCTGTTCTATGAATTTCTCGCTCACTCGGGATTTTAGCGAGCTATCTTCCAATTGAGTGGGGATTGCATCCGTCTGATGCTGGAGTTTGCTAACCGTGGTGCTGGTAAAGGATCTCTTTACTCTAAAGAACTTAGGGATCCTAAATTCGCAGACTTGGAGATAATTGCTGAAAAATACACAGTAACGAGTTTCTTTGAAAATTATGAATTGGTCTCCATGAAGAAAGAGAATACTCGCTGGGGTATTCGCTTGAAAGGGAAAGATAATATTGATGAAGCTAAAATACTCATGCAAGACATTGATTGGCACTATGGTAAGAACACAACTCGTCGCTAATCCAAAGATGATAAATGGTGTGTTTTTCCCTTGATGTTGAAAGGACCTTACATTGTTGGGTCAAATGTTCTTCCTGAGAATCTCGCTTCTTATCAACCTTGGGTATTCTCTTGGCCCGAGAAGGAGAAAGAGGTATGTCTCTTCCAGTTTCACCCACCTTATATTTCTTTATTTGTCTTTATTCTTTTTTTCGCTGATTCTTGCGACATTCTACAGATCCAGAAACTGAAAGATAGTTATCACAGGACTGGGAAGGCTAGTACCTTGTTATCTCTTCTCTCATACAGAGATGAGGTAAGAAATATTCTCTTATGATTTTAAACAGTATAACGTTGCCTCTATTTCTTATTTCTATCTGTGTGTGAAGATTATTGCTGAAATAGAAGAGCCTGCCAATGTTGCGAAGACTGGTGATAAAGGCAAAGGTGCTCTTCGCAGGGAAAAACCAACTGCTCCTCCTTCAAAGAAGAGAAAAATCCGTTCTTCCTCTCCTTCAAATATTCCTTCTCACGAAAATTCCGAGAGTGATGAGGATGATGAGGATAATGATGACCTTGCTGCAAATGAAGATTCTCCATCTGAATCTTCTATGGCTAAGCTTTCTGACCTCTTTTATGATTCTTGGAAAGGAATGGGAGATAGTCAATTCTCTAATACCTGCAAAGCTCTCGCTACGATTTGTGATGTTCCTTTAATGGATGGTGATAATTCTATTCGTGGAGTTTCTAGATCGGTGACTCCCAACTTCCTGCATTCTCTTAATAGTATGGTATGCTTTCGTCTTTTTACTTCTTCATTATTGTAATTCAAAATCTCTTTCTATTTTAATACTTTTTACATTTTCTCGCAGGCTGGAAAAGCTTCTTTCGATGTTGCCTCAGATCTGGAGAGGAGACGCGAAATTCTTGAAAAGAAGAATCTTCAATTTCATACAAAGAATGAGGAACTGGAAGCTGAAGTCAAATGTCTTTGCGAGAAGAACAAACAACTATAAATTGATTCTTCTTCATACAAGAATAAAATCTCTAGTCTTCAGCAAGCTAATAATCAACTCTATGCTATGTTACTTTTCTCCTTTCCCTTCGTTCATTCATCCCGTTGTTTTATCTTATTTGATTGATCATTTTTTCAGACATTTATGGTCTTTATGATGAAGCCATCATTCTTCGTTCATTTCCTAATTCCTTGGATAATGACACCCTTCTTGAGCGTCTTAATAAATCTTTAAATATTTTCTCAAATGATAAAATTTCGTCTCTTTCTCTGAATGAACTGAGATCCAAATTTCGCCTCTTAGAAATTGACCATAGATCTAGTTTAGGCTTAGCCAACTGATTCAAGCGTTTCTTTCTTAATTATAAAGAGAAAATCAATGAGCTAAGAACCAAAATTAGCGGTCTCATAGATGATAAGGATCACATCTTTGATCAAGGTGCTAAGGCTTTGGCGAAATTCCAAGAGACCCTTCTTGAAGTTCAACTTGAACGAGATGAAGCTAACCGCAAGAATACCGAGCTTTGCGAAAGATAAAACCAAATTCATTCTCGTCTCCTTATAAATAATGAGGATGAATTCGTTTGGGCTGCGAAAATCTTAGACGATGCCAGAAAAGATTTAGGTGTAAATGTTAGTCTCCGAGTTGAGCATACATCCTTGATTAGAGATATGATTTCTGACAGAGAAGGTTATTAACTGTTCTTCTTCACTAATCTTTTGTTTCTTATGAATTTTCATCAAGTTATTAATTGATTGCCTTTTGCTCGCAGATTCTGAAAGTAGATATCGCGAAAGAATTGAGGAACTTGAAGCTGAAAAAGAGGAACTCGCAAAGAATATTTCTTCTCGCAACTTCAAGAAATCAAATCAAGATCACTGTTGCGAACTTTAAGAACGATGCTCTGCATTTTCGCAATCAAACTATCCAAGTGGTTTGTGATGACCATAGTATTCCTCACTATGATTATCCTTATCTCTTGGAGGAGATCCCAAAGAACATTCCTAGTCTGACCATCTCTGATAGCGAAGCTGATGATGAAGAATCTGATGGTGATGAATGTTCTGATGGAGATAAAAGTTCTGATGCAGACGAAGAAGGGAACAAGTCTGATTAAGATGATGAAGGATCAACTAATAAGTAGTCTTTGTTTCTTTCTTTGATCTTCTGTAATACTCGTACATTTATTCCTTCTTTCTGTATATTTGAGAATTCTTTTGGTTCCTCATATTCTTTAATATATGAGTTTCTTTCATTTTGACCTGCATTCATTAAAACAATTCTTCCTTGAAATACGGTTAATCAACATAATCATTAACTTTTGAATTTTTGCGTAAATCTATCGTATGGAAACAAATAAAATTTTCTAATTTCATTCATTCCCATACTTGCCTCTGTTATTTGTATCCAAATGAGAGATTTTGTAGACTTTTCTTATTTTGTGCCTCAACTTCGCAATTTTTTGTGTATAATTTCGCAATCATATGCGAAGTGAATTTTGATTCTTTTCAAAATCTCATTCCTGTGTGGTCTTATTTTTCCTTCCTAGTTAAAGGTCTTATTATGCCACCTCTTGTCATTGCGAAAAAATCGCAGGACGTCTTTGCATTTTCATACAAAAACCCATTGATCTTGCCTTAACTTTTTCTTTTGTATTATGGCCTCTTCAGGAATGTTGCGACAATATGACAGGCCTAAATATTCTTGTGAAATAAAGCCTCATGACATTGCCGTCTTGCGACGAAATCGCAGACGTCTTCTCACTTTCATGCAAAAACCCATTGATCTCGTCCTATATTTTCTTTTGTGTTATTACCTATTCAGGATTGTCGCACAAATATGACAAGCTTTAATACCCTTGCGAGTAAAAATCCTCATGACATTTGCGTCTTAAGACACTTATCATCTCCCTAATGGAGGGTGCCGCCCTTATCTTCCCCCTGGTTTCCCCTTCAAGGAGGTGTACCTCTACCATACAAGGTTGGCTCCTCCCATCCGGTCTTAACAACAACCAGTTGTTTTCGCAGCCTCTTATCCCTTTTACCTACAGGGCTTATGGTTACGATACTTCACCCTAAGTGGGGTTTTCTTCGGGCCGAGTGAAGTATAAGACAAGACTTGTCAAGAATGGCAAGGTACGCTCCAGACGCCTCTGGCACTCTTGACTCAACCGTGTACCTCGGCGCCTTGGTCAGATTCTGCACTCCTTGGGAGAGTCCTTATTACCTTAGTCGCCCAACCTAAGTCATATGCTTAAGCTGAGAATCAAAGGTGCCTCTCCCGGATGGGCTTTATTGAT
Source organism: Papaver somniferum (assembly GCF_003573695.1). Taxonomy (NCBI): domain Eukaryota; kingdom Viridiplantae; phylum Streptophyta; class Magnoliopsida; order Ranunculales; family Papaveraceae; genus Papaver; species Papaver somniferum. The sequence goes on from NC_039359.1 coordinate 146,786,378, forward strand.
CCGGAATCTCCATGACTCAGGTTCCGGTTGCGGTGTAGCCTTTCCCTGAGACATGCAACAGGTACCCCCTTATATGACGTACTTTATGTCTTACATTTGCCTCTTGCGAAATTGTATTCGCGAACTAGGGTGTACGCCATACATGTTTCCCCCTTTGTCTTTTGTCATTGTTCTCTGATTGTCTTTTGTAGAATTCATTATCTCTGCGAGATTCTCGCACGTCATCATATCGTATTTGCATTTTGCAATCTCAATTTTGTCATTCAATAAAATGTATTTTTGAGAATTTCATTTATTGCGAGAGTGTCGCAACAAATCAATCATTCATATATTTCTTATTTTTATTACCTTTGCCATTATCTACTTCTTTGTTATTTTCTGTTACTGCTTCCTTGGTAGTGGTATCTTCATCATTTTTTATTCTGAGCTAGCATTAGTTTCGCAACATCTCTTCTTCCTTTCATTCTATTTCATCCACCATCAACCTATTACTTCTTTGTGTCTCTTTGATTTTGTGTCGCCAACTTTCCTTCTTGTTTGCTCTTCCTTCGCAGAATTCCACCTCAGTTTCGTAACACCTCTTTCCTTCAACCCAATCTCCCTTTATGATTCCTACACCGCTGGGGTGAGGGAATTTGATGCAGTGATGGAAAGTTGAAGCTACACCTAGAATCCCATGTATCCAAGGTCGACCAATTAATGCATTGTAGGGTGATTCTACGTCAACGACACATAACAGGATTTTAGAACATATTCCCTTCAATGAAATTCGCATAGTAACTTCCCCTTTAGGCTTGTTGATAGTACCACTAAAACCATATATCTTATATGTTGATGGTATAAGATCATCATCTCTTCCTCCCATAGTTTTATAAGTATGATAAAATAAGACGTTCACAAAGCTTCCAATATCGATTAAAATCCTATTAATTGCCCATGAATCTTCAGCTTCATCATCCTCATCTTCTTTCGGTTTTGGATTAATTTATAATTTTACTACCAATGCATTATGTACCTCTTCACCTTCGGGGATTTCTTCTACGGTAAAAGAAGTAATATGTTTTTGCCATTCCTCTAGTGGCGAGATTTTCGCAATATTCATAATTTCTCTTCCATCATTATCTCTTGTGAACACTCTACTCAAAAAATTGTCATGAAAATCTTCAATTGTCTTGTATGAATGTATGATAGAGTGACAGAATAGATTCTTTGCTTTTGCACCAACTTCTATGAAGAATGTTTCCGTCTTTTTCATCGTGTTTACTTTGTGATGCTCTGGTGGTGGTGGCAATGGTTGAGATTGTGGGTGCCCTACCAAAAAGTGGTTTAGTTTTCCTTGATGTATCATTCTTAGAATAATTCTTTTTACATTTCTGCAATCATTTGTAGTATATATGGGGTTTTAGTCACGGTTGACCTTGTCACGCTTCTATGGAAACACGTGACCAAAATTAACTTCGTCTCGTGATATGAAATTCCGGGACCATTCATGATATCTTTAGACCCGGCGTTAATTTTAGCCGAGACAGTAGATTCCTAGATGTTTAATAGACTCGGTTTTATGTATATACGTGTCCAATCATCAAATGTATAAATCGGTCAAGTCCTAACAAGTGTTTATCTCTAGAGACGTGTCTTCACCTTGGTATATGATCCTGGATTTAGGAATTAGGATCTTGGTTTCGATACGACCGAAATTCAGAAAGGTGGAGAAGATGAGGTTTTAGCCTCGAAGAATAGTTGTCGTTTCTAAACCTAAGTTCTAGAGTTTATGTTGCCAAATTTCAATGCGAAAACAAAATCCATTCTCCCCTGTTATCAATCCCTAACTAATTTATCCATTCAGCTAATTCTACCGAAGATTTTATTGATCGATGAAATCTCGCGGAGATTTTTTATTGGACACGGCTTACATTAAATCGTGTCTGATGCAATTGTTTAATACCCGCGCCTACGATGTACCCATTTCAAATTTACCGCCAATTTTGGTTTCTCACGATCAACACTACTTCACTCCCTATTTTCTCTCCATTATTTCCTTGTTTGAAACCGCAGCAGTTTTGAAGAGATTACGTGAAGCCAACTGCAAGTTGTGTTTTCTCTATCTGATGTTAATCAAGCAAAATCCTTCCATTTCCTTAAACTAATACATTGAAAGGTGAAAGCGTAAACAACTGATTACAATGTATTCTCCTCCTAAAATCAAATCTTTCTCTGATACTTGTTTTGGGGTCATTCTCCGAATTCGGTATCTTATACTACTCTGATCAATTGGCTGGTGAATTGGGTAATGCATACAAGGTGCTTGATGAAATGTCAAATAATGGGATACTGCCTGATTCTCACACCTACAGTATTTTAGAAAGAAAAGATTAACTGTTGTCTTTACCTTTGGTTTTGTGTTTCTTTATTTGTTGTCTTTTATATTTGTTGCGTCATCTCTTTCCTTTTGGTTGTTTTTATAGGATTTGGATAACTTAACTAAGGGGATAGTGATATCAGGTGTTAGGGAGACCTCTGCATTGGGCACAATTAAAGAAGAAAAGGAAGACAGGGTCTGTTGTGCATACTCTAAGTTGTTTCAGGAGGTAAGTTTCATACCAGTTTGAGCTGAATTCTTCATTTGATTGCTAAATGGCTTGAATGGTTATGATATTTGGTATAGTGAAAGCGCTTCATTTTAACAAATACTAGTCGGTCTCTCATTAGTTAACCACATTTTTTCATGCTAAAATCGAATAGAAATCTATTTTCATTAGTAATAGCAAATACTAGCCGATCTCTCATTAGTAATAGCACCTTGGATATGTTTGTAATTTTTTGATCCTAGCAGCTTATATATTATCTGTTCTTGCAGCTCATTTCATGGATACTTCATATACGGAGTCTGATGGTGGGCTTCAAGAGTATTCAGATTCCCACAACGAACAACAGTCATATTCCCACAGCGAACAATAAGGTTTGTTTAAGTGTTTTCTTGCAGTATACATGGTTGATTCGACCAAAACATTTTGACAATATAAAGCTCCTTAAGGTTTTGTTTGATCTTAAGTTTCAAGTGAAGAAAACGCGGATGCAAATAAAGGAAAGCGAGGTAAGACAAGATTACCAAAGCTTTTAAGGGATACAAATGGTCAAAGGCGGACTGTTACTTATGATGAAGCTAACCAAGCAACTGATAAAAATAGTTGTTTTCTCTTAAGTTACATAGGCAGCGAAGTTGGTCAAAGTCTTGGACTGAAGCATACATGTTGGAAAGAAGTTCCACCTGTAGTGAAGAAAAAGTTATGGGAGGACGTAACGGTACGTATTAATTAATGAAATGCCCAATGGTAAAATCCCTACCAATGTGTATTTACCTCTAGTTTAAGTTTGATCTCGATGAATCAAGGAGGAATGATGTGTTGAGACAATTTTCTGATTTGTGGCGAGGATGGAGTTAACGAACTGCTGCTAAGCATGTTACCCCATTCGAAAAAAGCTTAAGAATGTTCCTTCAGAGTTAAGGAGTTTTGTAGAACAAGAAGAATTGAAAGAGTATGTCAAACGGAGATTGAGCGAGAAAGGCAAGGTATGTCAATTGAGCTAAAAAAGATTGGATCGAGAATTATTTTGTTGTTATATAGAACTAATACATTTTTAATTTTCAGGAGTTGTCTGAAATTGGCAAAACGGTACAAGCTCACCACAAATATCCGCATAGGATGGGACGAAAAACCTATGCTGGATTAAAGGACAAACTGGTTTGCATTCATACGTTCTTTGTTTATTTTTATTTTTAAATTTGTGAAGTTAAATGTTGAAATTAATTGCTGAGAGAGCTCGTGTATACATTCTCATTTTTTTTCCTTCTGTTTTTACTTGAGTTCACTATCTTCTTCCAAAGTTTCTAACTTCAATTTTGTTGTGTTCTGTCGACATAAGCTTTTAGATAAAATAGAGTGTTATACAACATAAGCATCATACTGATATTAATGTATTTTCTGTACAGAAAAGAGAAGGAAAGTGGACAAGTGATGCACTCCCTCCACGAGAATTATTATGGATACTTGCACGCCAAAATGAAAATGGGGAGTGTAAGACCGATGAGATTGGTGAAGTTGCTGCTCGAATTGTAAGATACACAAATTCAATTTAATCTTACACAGGTTCTATTTTAAGATAAGTAGCTATCCAGTTTAACTCTTTATGTGTGCAAATTTTTTGTTTTATAACAGGATGACTGCTCAAAACAGATCAAAGAGGGTACAATTGTCTGTGAAGGTAAGAAAGATGCCCTTGTAAAGATTTTGGGTGAAGAACATGGTGGAACAGTAAGGGATGCAGGTACAAGAGTGACCCATAGTCAGTATTTTCACACTCCTCGACAGCGTGGATCATCAAATAAAGATAATCTGAATAAAATCAGAGAACTGGAAGAGCAGCTAAGAGCGAGAGATGTGCAAGAAAGAATAAGTGAAGAGAACTTGAGAAAATAATTCCAACAACAATTGAAGGAACAGTCACTAGACACAGAGAGAAAATTGCAGCAACAATTCCTTCAGTTCAAAGAATTATTGGGCAAATTCCAATCTGATGATATGGTTCAGCCACCTATGATGTCCTCAGAAAATGTCCCTGCCTCAGTGAGTTGTTTTTTTAGTTTATATTTCTAATTAGATAGAAATATAGATAGTATGCTGAACATAGAAAGTTATGAAGAAGTAAATACAAGTTAATGTTTGTTACGATGAAGTTAATTATGGTATCTTGAACCCCAGATGAATTGGGTTAATCTGGTTTGATCTTTTTTGAACACCTTAAGATTTTATGTGACAACATGTACTTTTTTGGGTGGTAATGCCCAAATTTTGGATTGAGTGGGAATATTTTTGGTCAAAGTGCTCAATTTTGGGACCATGGAACCGAGGGTGGGTTATTGCTAAATGAGAAAAGAAAATAAAGATAAGACTTTCTAACTAGAGTTCTTCTTAAATCCCCAAGTTTTTTTTTTTTAGACAATCAACATATTTGAGTTCATCCAAATCAAAATATTGATCAAGAATAACAAAAACATCAAAATACAAGATAATCAAGACCCTAATACAAATAAGGACATCTACAAGTATATCGCAAAGAGAAAGAACAATAATTTAAAGATATTCAAAAAAAAATTATGTATAAGGGAGAGATGATGGTATATCCGGAAGTAAATTCCGACCATTTAATCTGATTATATTCTTCTTCGATAAGAGATGCTCCTAAAATAAAGGAGTAGTTTTCCCATAAACTTGTCAATCCGCAAGAACACGAATGCCGATAAAAAACAACGTCGTTATGAACGTCGATGTTTTTGATTCGAGAATAGCAAGCCATGAACCAGCCATTAAAATTTGAAAAACTCTCCCCACAACGATGAAGAAAATCGCCCCAAAAAGGCGAAGAAATATGTCAAAAGACACGAAAAATGATGCAAACACATCTTATTCAATTACCTACTACTACCAAAAACTTTAAAAGAAAAAGAATCTTTGCTCAGATCTGGTTCAAAAGAACCAAATTTGTGCAAGACGTCTCTAGGGTTGTTTTTTTTAGAAAGGGAAGAGAAAGAGAGAAAAGAGAAAAATTTCCAAGGTCTTATTAACATCTTTTATTTAAATTTAGAGACAAAAGATGATTTAGACTGAAGACCCAGAATCATGAAGACAGTCTAGATTAGACTTTCTTCTTTACCCCCACTTAGTCATGTCATCTTTCTATATGACCTTGACCCTTGCATTGGCTTTGAAAATTTGGCGAAAAAGATATTAAATCCTATATGTCATGCTTTTTTAAAACCTTGACCCATTGCATTGAAGATTCTCTAACTAAGTTTATATTTTGGGTTTTGTTGCCCAGTTTTTGGATCACTTGATGACTTTGGGTGAATAACCATACCTTTGGTCAAGTGAGAGGTTTCATGTCACAATGTCGTATTTCGAACATAGGTTTCGGGTTATGAGGAAATGCTTCACATTGCTCAAATTTTCTAACGCATGGATGATTTTGGGTCACAAATTTCGAATCTGTGATAGGTTTCGAAGAACTTTTTCCTTTTTTTTTGTGAGAAAGACACCTTAGATTTAACGAAGCAGAGAATTACAAACATCAGTTAAGGGTTCCTTCCTAACAAGACTATCCAAAAAAGAAGGAAAGGAGACCCAGATATCCTTGACACAGTATTTTCTAGCCCGACGTGCAAGCCGGACTGCTAGATTGTTTTTAACACGCTTTATATACACAATATTAAAAGAACGACAACTAGAAAGTAAATTCTGACAGTCTTCAAGAAGATCACTGCTTCTCCACGCAACATTTGTATTGTCTCCATTCACAAAATCCACCAACTGAAGAAAATCACAAACAAAGATGACTTTATAAAGATTCATCTCTTTAGACCAAGAGATTTCCAAAATTAGAGCAGACAATTCAGCACCAACTGCATCTGGAATCAACCCAAAGTCCAAGTTCTTCTTATTCTACCTGCAATATCACACCAAATAATACCCAATCCCATATTAAAATTTTAGAAGGAACCATGTATGAATATAAAGTGTTCCATATCTGCTCTAAGAATTTTAACATCTCCATTCACTTTTCTAATCGATAAAGGGGGAGCAATATACGTGTTAATCATTCTTCTAGCATCCATAATATAATTTTATTCAAATGTATAGTAATACTCTTGATGATAACATCATACTTTAACTTCAAAATGAACCGCATAACGATAACACCTAGACTTGGACACATAATAACAAAAGGGGATAGGCCAAGTGTATGATCACGCCAGTAAAGAAATAACTTATCAATCCAATCCAGATTAGTAGTAACTAGATGTTGCAGACAAGCCCCAAACAAATATGAGCTGCAGCGGGACACTTAACAAATAAACAAATGCATAACAGACTCTTCCTTATTATAGCATAAATGACATTTATCATCCACGTAAGGATTATAGAACTTAAGTAAGGAATTAACAGGCCTCATCTGAGCAAAGATTTTTCACATGAAGAACTTTTGTTTTCGTCAGACAATCAATTGACCAAACTTTCCTCCAAAAACAAGCATCTTCCAAAGTACTAGTCTCATTCATATAAATTATGTAAGCTGATTTAATCTCATTTTTCTCTTCTTGATTACAAACTTCCTGATTTCTTTCAACTTTGATCCAAATCTATCGGATTTGATCTGATTTTTTCAGATCTTTCTGATTGGTTTAGGTGCAACCATTAGTTACTAGTATTATTAAATAAATCATCATTTTCTCAAACGATTTTATGGTGTAAATATGATTATGATATTTGTATTTTGTTATCAATTGATTTTATATCTAATGGCTCCTATATGCCAATTAGAAGATTATATCAGTCGTAATGGCGTTTCCATTGAATGCTTTCATCACAAATATGTCATCAATACTAATTTTTCAAAAGAGGCCACGATTCTACGATTTTAATAAAATCACCATTTTTAATATGAGCCCACATTATTTTATCTCTTTGACTAAGATTCACCCTAATTGACCTAATTCTTATAACTTCTTTTGAAGTCAAGACTTCACTAAAGTTAAATTTACAAGCCTATTATAGGGCAGCATGGTTTATTAGAGGGGCGGCAATGTGATAGTAATGTCCCTCTAATTGATTAAGGGATGCCCTATTGGGGGTGTAAATTGACTAGATTACCCTCCCCATTTTTTAACCTAAATCAAAGCTAAATTGAAATTTTGTTTTCTTTCTTCTTCTTTTCTCCTCCTCCCATCAATTGTAACCTCCATTAAAACTCAAAATTTCATCGTCTTCGATTAATCGACGATTCGAAAATTAATCGAGTGTAGTGTAATGACTTATACGAGGTATGTTTTGAAAACCCAGTTACAATTTGGTTTATTTTGTTCGATATAAGGTTAATTTCTATCAAAAATTAGGGTTTTAGATGAAAATTGAAATTGAAATTTCTGGGTTTATGTGAGTTACGGTTGATTTTAACTCAATTACGAACTGTAACTGGAGATTTTGATGTTGTTACGGTTGGTAATAGTTCAATTACCAACTGTATGTTCTTATATTTGAGAATTTTCTTCAGTTACGGTTGGTAACCATTTTAGTATACGAACCGTAATTCAATTACGGTTGGTATCGAGCATTTGGTTACCAACCGTAACTGAGTTACGGTTCGTATCGAGCATTTAGTTACCAACCGCAACTGGTTTTACGATTGAGTTTTCTTCAAATTTAATCAGTTACGGTTGGTACTTCATCTTTTACAAACCGTAACTTCGATTTACGGTTGGTTATGAGCAAAATTCTAAACGTAATTAACTCTGAAAATGTAAAAAAAAATTGATTTTTTTACGTACTTTAGATAACTTTGAGCAACAAAAAACTAGTCGGGACTAATTTAGAAGTATACCCGGTAATTTTCTGGTCTGATTCTTCATTTTATTAGTTAATTTCTTCAATTAATTGAGATTGACCTTCTCATATAACTTTTTTTTTCTTTAACTCTAAAATACTTATACACGTGCTCGATCTAATGTGAACTACAAAGTATTTATTTTATTGCCATTTTTTTTTCTTTTTTTCCTACTCGTGTAGGAGAGAATACATCGTGGTGATTAATCTATTCTCAATCCTTCCCGTTATACCCTGTAATGGCGGGATCGAAGAATCTAGAAGGCACCTCCCCCAGTTTCCCCACCAATTTTAGTTTTTTTCCCGTTTCCCCCATTTTTTTCCTTCTTTCTTCTTTTTTCCCCCCAAATTTCATCCTCTTTAACTTAATATTCGTTTCCTAATTCTTCAGCTTAGAAACATCCTTGTTTCGAGTACTCGAATTACTCGAATTCGTATGGTGATAATATTGGGGTTTTTTTTAATTTGTTTTGATTTACAGTGAAATCGTCTCCATTGTAACTTCCGTCAACAAGGTAAGCTCTAAATCTTCAATCTAACTCACCTTTTCTTTTAGATCTGACTTATTTCCAACCTTTTATTAGATTTGCTTATCTAATTCTGTGTTTTTGTTTACTCATTGTTAGGGTTTTCGTGAATCTCCTTAAATGTGCTCTCGAGAAGAAGAGGCATAAGCTCTTAATCATTCCCCTAACTCATCATTTTTTTTAGGTCTTCCTTCATAACTTGTTTTTTTTTCTAGTTAAATGTTGAAATTAATTGCTGAGAGAGCTTGATTCTCATTTTTTTTTTCTGTTTTTTACTTGAGTTTGGTATCTGCTTCAAAAGTTTCCAACTTCAGTTTTGTTTTATTTCTGTCGACATAAGCTTTTAGATGAAACATAGTATTATTCAACATAAACATCATACTGATATTAATGTATTTGCTGTACAGAAAAGAGAAAGAAAGAAGACAGGTGATGCACCCCCTCCACGAGAATTAAAATTGGGATTCTTGCCCGTGAAAATGGAAATTGGGAATACAAAACAGACGAGATTGGTGAAGTTGTTGTTCAAATTGTAAGACGCGCAACCTCAATTTAATTATACACAGGTTCTATTTGTAAAAAGTAAGTAGTTATCCTAATTTGTAATGTGTGCAAAATTTTGGTTTTGTGACAGGTGACTGCTCAAAACAGATCGAAGAGCTTACAATTGTCTGTGAAGGTAATACAGAAGCCCTTGTAAAGATTTTGAAGGGATAAATTCGAAATAAAATTCGAGATGAAGGTTGTATTTTAAATTGTAACGAGTTAGAGGAATTTGTTGAGTTTGCTGCCCATTGGTTGTCTGGCGTGGAAACAATCGGTATTCCTCCTTTAAAGTATACTGGAACTAGTTCTTCGGAGGGTTCAAGTATAATATCAGATGGAAAACCATTACAAGGTGCTCACGAGGATGTGGTAGATGGCGTATTATTGTCCCGATCCCACCTCGTTGTGTTACACAATACTGAAGAAGTAAAACCCTACATAGAGTATGTCCTCCTCTTTTTCATTTCATACAAGTTTATTAACTCAAGTCAGTGGAACTAATAACTTCTTTCTCACTGCCAGCCAACACATGTCCGAATTAAAGCAACAGTATGGCAAGAAAGCTAGAACTGAAGTATGGCTGCAAAATGAACACAATAAAACGTTTTGTCGGTGGTTGAACAAAAAGGTAATCATTTCAGTTAATTTGCAGTGGTTTTACAAATATTCCATTTAGGTAGCATATTTGTGCAGTCTAACCATGTTCTAATTAATTGTGCATCTCTTTCTATCCCTGAGTAGTACGTACAGCTATTTGCATCATAACTGTGTTCCACGACTTCCAATCTAAAGCATTAACTATGTAGGTCCAGAAAGAGTTGGAGAACGTCCCTGAGTAGTACGTACAGCTATTTGCATCATAACTGTGTTCCACGACTTCCAATCTAAAGCATTAACTATGTAGGTCCAGAAAGAGTTGGAGAACGAAGATGAAATCATGGCAGAGGAGAAAAAAATCTCTAAATATCTTAGGTGGATATCACAGGGACGTGTCATATAGTTGTAAAGTACAATGGATAGGACATAAATGGATGCCGGTATCACACTAAAAGTCATGATGTAGTAGGCGTAAGCCAAAACTGTGGGGTTAGCCTAGAGGCGTCAGGAATGCACATTGCTAGTGCGAAGGACAGTGACCCAAAGATTGCTACATCGCGCTATTATGGACTGATAAAAGAGATTTGGGTTCTTGATTACCACTGCGTAAAGATACCCGTGTTCTTGTGTGATTGGGTACACAGTGGTTATGGTGTCAAAACTGATGAATTTGGTTACACACTAGTCGACCTCAACAGATTAGGGCATAAAAAGGATCCTTTCATTTTAGCTGCCCAAGCTAATCAAGTTTTTTATGTAGAAGATCAAGGAGATCCAAGGTGGTCTGTTGTTATATCGTGCCCTTTAAATGACTATATTGATGACGGTGATGTCGATGAAAATGCTGAGGATGACCTAATGTTTGAGAATTGTCGTCCAGAAGATAATATGGCGGTAGATATGAGCTCACTTTATGTGGACGAAGATTCTGACACTCCTTATTTTCGCGATGATGGTCAGGGGATATACGTTGATCCCAGCTTTGAACAATAAGATGGTAGTGACAGCTGTAAGAGACCCACCAGTTTCAGTATGTTAACCGTACAGTTTCGATAAAGCTAGATTTTTTTTCAGTTTGTAATTTCACAAGCTGGTAATGTGCCCATAAATCTGATTACCTTTCATCCATGCTTTATTATTGCAGGTAACTCCTCGAGGGTGGATTTTGTGTGTAGTCGTGCTACGGCAGATTCAAAATCGTTTACTTCCATTTCTGCATTCAATTTGCACATATAATTAAGTTCTTATCTTGTTTTACTTGTTAATTATGTTCTGTAATCCGTTGTACTGCCTTGGCAAGAATATCTTACTAGCTCGAATCACCAGCAGAATTTTGATGCTAGATAAGGGTTTGCTTGAAATGAATAGAAAGTGTTCATCTATATTCTGTCATCTCCCGTTGATGTTCCAGTTTTTTCAGTGTTTTCTTATTGATTTTTTGATTCTACGGTTAAGACTATGATTGAAGTTCAATCTTCGCTTCTTGTTTAGTGTATTATGGCAGTAACACTCTGTCTATATAATGGACATCATAGACTTACGATGTTGACCTTTACTCTACTTTCTGCAAGGTACATAAGCATCAAGAATGAAGGGCAATGAAGTTCATGTGCTAGTAGCCAGCTGGGGGTATAGCAACCCATGGTAAGTCTTTTTTTCTTTTCATTTACCTTTCCATTATCTATGTCGAATATATTCATGTATGGCTGTACCATTAAATTCTTAAAACCCGTGGAAACAAACCAAAATTACTTTGTGCGAGGTAAAGAAAAGCAATGAATATTTTTTCAGTTAACGGCAAGTACTGTTTTAAGTGGCTTGGAAAATATTATGCTTAACATGTTGGATGCTTCTTCGGTTAATATTAACCACCGTCCAAAGTCGGTTTATTTTTTACTTCTGAAAACTTACCAAAATGTGGAGAAGTACTCATGTCTCGTGATTTTGAATTTTGCACCTCAGAATGTAGGACTTTCACACATGCTAGTTTTCATTACTACTATGGAAACTAATAGGAAATGGATCGCTGAGGAGTTGCCGAGTCTAGGGAGGTAGCTGGGGATTTCATCACTGAGGTTCTTGATCAGGTAATTTTTATTATAATGTACTATTTTGATTTTTATATGTTGTTCGTTTGTTTTTCTAATCCCGGATCATTAGGTGAATATCTTGCCAGTAAGATGAGAAGTTTGGAGTCTTGGTCATTGATTATATCATGCTAGCTATTATATTATTTCTCAATGTGAATGTAGAATATCTTTGGGAAGTCAAATCAATTCAAATGCACCCTTTATCTCTTAGATGTGTAACTTGTTCTGTATTATAAATATCGACTCTACTTATTTTTATCAATTCAGATCAGTTATAATTCTAATTAATTTGGCTGAATTGATATTCCACCTGCATTACTGATTTGAGTTTCATCCTTCAGGTACACTGGAGACTTTATTGCGATTGCTTCAGCGAGGCACAGCTAAGCTAGACTGGAGGTTACGTGTATAGTATGGCTTTAAATGTTGTAAGTACATTATGCTGGATTGTCACTATTAATATGGCATATACATTGTGACATCAAGGTTTTTTATCACGTTCAGGCATATTGCTTTTTACTAGAAGCGAAACTAATACATATGTGCTCCCTTTGTGATTTATTTGGAGAGATTGATTGAATTGAAGGAATGCATCTATGCAGGCTTCAAACATACTGCTTGACAGCGATGGAATAGTGAAGCTTGGGGATTTCGGTGTTAAAGCTTATGTATTTGACAAGGATGACATGCAACGCTCAAAGGATACTTTTGTAGGAACTGCATGCTCGTCAGTTTTCTTTTCCTTGTAACAAGTTTTTTCTGAATGAAAATCTTTTATTTCTTCCTTTTCTTTCTTTCTTCATTCTTCATTGCTGTACACAATTGAATTTAGAAACATTCCCATATTTTACAGGATGGCTTAGAAGCTTTGCAGCCGGGAAGTGGATACGATTTCAAGTGAGAGGCTGTTTTTTACCTCTTACTGTACTGTATAACACTTTTTACTCGGCAGGTCTCGGTTTTTTCCATGAAAACTACTGATACACAGAAAACCCTTATCTCATATGTCTATAAGAACCACTATCTACTCTTGTGAAGTTTCTTTGTTTATACACATTGCAGAGCTGATATATGGTCATTTGGGATAAACTGCTTTAGAGTTGGCCCATGGTCATGCTCCCTTCTCGAAGTACCCTCCGATAAAGGTAAACCTGTTTTCTAAATGCTTCTGTAAAACTACTTCAGTATTTCGGAAGAGCTTTTGAATTGTGTGTCTTTTCGTCTTTGTTCAATGTAATGCATCAAATACTGTCCTCATAATATATATTGTATGGATCAACTTCCTATTGACGGCTGTAGTTCTCGTTAGTTGAATTGATTGTAGCTACCAACCCTTGACCAGAGAATGGATAAAACAGTCAACTTGGGTGCTTAAGTGAGGTGTGTTCGGTAGAACTTAAACAAATTAGAGTTAAAATAAATTTTGGTGTTTCCTCAGGTGGTTGGAGCTGCAGTACTTGTGAACAGCTGGGTATCTGATTTAGACCTACAACGGTTATCCGCAATGGAAAACTACTGGCACAGGTCTGAGCATTACGTTTATAGCTGAAGCTGCTGAACATACGACAAACAAATTGTTTCCTTCATTTTATCGTTGATATATCAGACCCATAATTTTAGCTTTAGCGTTTGATCTAAAAATCTGATAAAACAGTGAACCACACTAATTTGGCTACGTTTCAGGAACTTCTGGAAAAGTATAAAGATATGCAAGAGGCAATATGCATTCAATTTCACGCACACCAAGCTGCTAATGGAGATGCCACACATGCGGTGTCAGAGACTTAAATGCTCTATGAGACTTAAACGCACTAATTATATTCGCGGAAAGGTATTTCATTGCTATGATCTCAATGAGATTCTCTTTGGATAAAGAAACCTCGCCTGTGAAGCTGTGATCAATGCAGTGCATGCTTTCCAGTAATACTGACATTGAATTGCCTAGGTTGGGAGTGAATGTGTGCACAATTGTCTCCATCTCCGTGATTAGATATTTGGTGGTCTAAGTTGGACATTACAAGTGGTACCAGCATTGTAAATAGGGATTTCATTATTCTTTCTTGTTCATTCTTGTTAACAGTAAGCTATATATGTATGTCATGGATATAATATTTGATCTTCAATAAAAAGTCAATCTATTGTTAGTTATGGCTTTTAAGACTTTTCTGGGTACAATATTGATCTAAAAATATGTGGCCAACATTGGGGGATACTTGGACTAGACACGGTGAGTATTCCTGATCCGTGACCATTACACAGATTGGTCACGGTATGAGATGCGGTCCGTGACCAATGATCAAATTCGGACACGGTGCATGTTAGTTTTCCGTGTTTAAAACCATGAACTTGTCTCGGTATAGAACGATATCTGTGTCTAATTGTGTGTATTGGTCACGGTGTCTAACAAAAGTGCGTGCCCAAAGAAATTGTGGTCACGGTGAAATGTACAAATTGGTCACGAAAATTACCGTGACCAAATGGGCAACACTTTTGGCCTCGCAGGCTTTGGACACGGTTTCTGAAAATTGAAATACCGTGACCGTAGACCTTTGGTCACGGTAAAAAACCGTGATGAAAAGGGATTTATGTACTAGTGTTATGTCCATGAAGTGATGATAAGAACAAAACTCATGATTTCTGTGGTTTGGAGGTGGTTCCGTTCCCATGTTTCATGGTGTTGGTATATTCTCCATCAAAATTATAGCTTCCCATATTTTCTCCACACTTGCATTTAGAGGTGGCATCTTGATTTCTTCCCATACTACCTTGTGACCTCCTTGTCCTCTATTATAGTTTTGTCTTTGACCTCCATAAGTTTCTTGCGGCTGCTCGAGTCTTTGAATCTTGTTATTTCCACCACGATTGTAGAAATTTCTTTCTATTTCATACTCCTCTTGATCTCGGCTTCCCATAGCCACCAGTTTCTGTTGATTGTCGCCCGTCACCTTCTCTTGTTGTACTTGCGAAGTGATCGCCACTGTGTTTATTAGTTTGGGTAATAAGCTTGCACTCGTTGTTTGTGAACTGGTGTTCGCAACTGGGTATGATTCCATTTCATTTTGCCTTTCCTCTAGAGAAATATATTCTTCCTGAAGTTCTCGCAATTCAGTCATTGTGATCGTATTCTTGACTCTGAACATTTGGATATACGATAGGTTGGTTGCAAACATATAATTGATAAATGATAAGATAAGATATCTCTCATCCACACGGCCAGCCATTTCGCTACACATATTCCTCCATCTTTTAGTTAGGTGCTTCAAACTTTCGCCAATTCTTTGTTTTAATCCAAACACGTCTTCAATACCAGGTCGCGAAGAATAATTACTTATATATGCCCCCAGGAATGTAGTCTGCAAATTATTGAAGGATGTTATTGTATTCTTTGGTAGACCTTCGAACCATTTTAACGCCTCCCTTGTTAAGATGGATGCAAAATACTTACATAATACGACATCATGATTTTTCCATTGCAACATGCACCTCACGTAGGCTTTAATGTGTTGAATTGCACAAGTTGTTCCTTCAAAACTGGTTAATGCGGGCAAATTGCATTTCGAAGGTATTCCTCCTAGTTGTACTTCCCTTGTAAATGGAGTTTTCGCAGCTTCTTCTATAACTTCATCTAATTGTCTTCTGCCTACTTCTCCTCTATTATTTAGCATTCCTCTCATTTATTCTAATTATTTTAAGATTTTTTTATTTACACCTGAATTTTGATCCATTGGTCTTTTTAATTTCGCCTCCCTTCTTCTGCGTTCATGTATTTCTTCTCTGGCGAAATTTTGTATTTCTTCTTCATCATCCTCATCTCGTCTTCTTCTACGATTCTCTTCCTCATCTCTATCTTGAATTCGCATATGATGATGTCTCTCATTTTCCCCTCCATGATTTTGTTCATTTCTCATCAATTCCATTCGTTGTCTTTCAGCCATCCTCTGTACTCTATCATACTCTTCATTGATATTACAGTTATTCCGGTTTTGCGTACGCTTTTTTTCTCGATTTTCGTGATTGTTCTGACGAATTGTCTCCTGAAGCTCTTGTTCTTCCATTTCCGCTCTCAATCTTTCACGTTTGCAAATTAAACGTGCTTTTTCAGCATAATGTCTTTCAATTTCTTCTTCAATCGTTTGTTAATTTCTTTGAGCTTCTCTCTCATGTAAAATTCTCCTTCCTTCCTCTCGATTCCCTTCGCCATCTTGATTATTTCGTCCCTGACGTTGTCCATTCTCTTGATTTCTATCATTCTTCCTATCATCAAAAAATTCATTTTGTGGAACGTAACGATCATCAGTCCTTTCTCTATTTTCGCGATGTTCTTCATTAGGATTTGATATTTCTTCTTGAATATTATTTCCAGCATTAATTATGGGTGAATTTCGCGTCATCTCTCTTCTAGTCGATCTTGAATATGATTTTGTAGCACTTCTCGATCTTCTACTCTGTAGTATCATATTTTCTATCCTCAATTCGTGATTTTTCCTTGTTAGATTTGCACGTTCTTCTGCCTCTGCTCTTCTTTCTTCATGTATTCTTCGTCTCAACATTTCTAACGCTCCAATTTCCTCATCTCCATGAATTATTCCTTCATCTGCTTCTTGATTTCTCTCTACTTGTCTATGGTTTCTGGTTTGCTGCTCTTCTTCTACTTCTTCTGCTGAATTTGATTGCCAAGTGTGTATACTCACCCTAACATAATCTGCATTCCTTCCTTGTACTAGTGTTTGCTGAACTGGTGGTTGAATTTGATTTTCTCCATTATTTCTCATTCTAGTAGATTCTCCTATTTCACTTCTTTCCCTTCCAACAATTCTCTTGCTTCTTCTAACAGTAGTTGGTTGTTCTGATGTATTTCTTCTTCTAGCCATTTCTTCAATGTTAACAAATTGCAAGAGATTACGTAAAATTCTTAACCAATTACTCCAAATCTTCACAAATCTCAATATTAATCTTCAATTTTTTCTAGAATAATTTTCAATCTCTCCCTGTTTCTAGCGCCATTATGTAGTTGCAGGAAATCCTACACTACACCCCTCATAAGATTTCATGAACATTCAACTCATTTTAGATTAACAATCTTAATTTTATTGATGAATCTTTGAACAATCTTACAAGAAATGATAAAGGAATCAAGAAGAACCACTGCTCTAGATTTTCTCTCTCCTATTTACTTGCTTCTCCCTCAGAAAAGATCTCTCTCCTTTTCTTTACAATTGAGCGGCTATTTATAGAGAATTACATAGTGGATGACAGCTAATCTGTCCTTTATTTTAGGATATGGCTTGCGACATTCTCGCAACCTTACAAATGTTAATCTCGCAAACTCTCTAATTTTCGCAGGATCATCACATTTTTCTCATGAGTTAGCTGACGTCGTTTATTATGTCATTTCTGAAATTGTTCTGCGACACTGTTGTGTTGTGTTGTTGATAATTTCGCTGAGGCATTATTGCTGCGAGATTCTTATCCTACAGGATGGCCCGTCCATGCGGCCTTTGAACGGTCCTTTGAAGATATTTGAACATGCTGCTATTTTAAGACGCTTAATCCGCGACTTACTCCATTAAGCATTAAAACAGCGATGCTTCATACATATTGATTATTTTCAATGCATTACATGCATCGATCATACACGATATTTCATGAATATCAATTTCTTAAATAACTTAGTTCTTTAACTTAGTATTGTATGCTATTTCCTATGGGTCCCACGATCCACTCATTCGAGATATCAAGCATGTCACAAACTGGGGGTACTTATTGGGGTATTGTCCTGGAGGTTTACAGCGTGCGGCGTGCAACACGCCCATTTATAAGAACGTGTCAGGAGGCATGGACGATTAAGGTGATGAGAGAAGTGGGACAAGACGTGATCATGTAATCACCTACACGACCCCACTACTCCATCACTCAACTTCCTCCACTTCCTACGAGATGAAGGTTTGCGCTCAATGACTTGTATAAATAGGTCCTTCACCT
Source organism: Papaver somniferum (assembly GCF_003573695.1). Lineage (NCBI taxonomy): Eukaryota > Viridiplantae > Streptophyta > Magnoliopsida > Ranunculales > Papaveraceae > Papaver > Papaver somniferum. The sequence continues at coordinate 146,804,555 of NC_039359.1, forward strand.
ATTTCCAAACAGGACAGACGAAAAAAAACCAAGTGTTGTCATAGTATTCAGAAAACACCCAGAACTGATAGCTTACATTTGTGCAAGCCAGTTCATCATTCTGATACAAGTCATAAACATCCAACACCTTCACAATCTCAACACCTTCTTCGCTTCCCTCCCTAAGATCAACCCCATCTCCTTCACTTCGTGACCGAAACAATTCTGGAACGACCATTTCTTGGTTAAGGCCAGAATTGTATAGATTGATCTCTCGAATCAAAAGCACTCTCGTGCAGTGTATTTGTTTAGGGTTTAGATTTGTTTCTCATCCACACACACCCAAATTTACCAAAACCAGCAGAAACAATTTTCACCCACAAACACTATGTCCTAGTCCGAGACATCTATAAATAAGCTAGTAATCAAGACTTATAGTTTTGATCACTAACATTGACAAACATGCTTGAGATAGCAACGCATGCGAGTTCGACCGAGCAGTGCTCTAACAATCTCCCCCTTTGTCAATTTTAGTGACAAAACTATCAATACATACGGATTACAAAATAAATAAAAATTTGTAGCTTCTCATCCAAATGATTGATCTCCTTGGCATCTTCAACACGACCCGAAAACTTAGTCACTTCCAAGTACTCCATGATCCTAAAAGTGTTCAACTCAGCATCATAGTTGTTGAAGATCCGTAGCGATAACAATGAGAAAACAAATGCTCTTAATCATCGTTATACAGTGTCATATTATTATTACACAACATCAAACTTCAATTGTATCATAACTTTGATAACAATACTATGGTGATATGTATCACTCCCCCTTAGTTAATACTTCATCTCAACATGAAAACCACTCCCCCTTGCATAATGATCAGTAAACCATATGTATTTGTAGTATGAAACTACACATTAGTTCTCCCCCTTTTTGTCAATATAAATTGGCAAAGGTACGAAAACTAGTGGTATCCTCATGAAATTTTCATAGAGATACTTCATGACCAAAATAGAATAGCGTACCAACTAATTTAGATGCAATCATAAAGCCGAAGCTAAATGCATTCATCAAGGAGTTTATAAAGATACAAGATAACCCCTATAATATTCCACAGCCGCACTCCACACAAAGATTTGGCAATTAAGCACAAGTTCTCAACCCCATAAAATATCATTCCCGAAAGAACAACAAAGGCGACCTTGCTTTTACAAGAAAAGAAGGATTTCTTTGGATAAAACCAAATCACATGAAAACATGAATTTGTATCCAAAAAATTCAATTGAAATAACCACAAGAGAACCCATCGTTAGTTCAATCGGAAGACACAACTAAATTAACCAAAAAAACTGATCCATTCAATTGGCCATGCTCGACATAAGAGAACTTACTGAGCAACACAGTATATGCACAAAAATTGTGGATCGGAGATCGACCAATACTGCGGAATGCAAAGGATTCATCCTAATTTCCATCAATATTTGCACAATGACATACATTTGACATAATCCTTGTAAACAAAAGTTTTATCCTTTCTTCCATCAAATAATGACATAAAAGGCTTTAACTTTTGTAAGTCAAAAGTTCATTCTATCTGTTATCAATACTTTCATACCGACATAATAGAGATAACTTTTGAACAACTATGGGACAGTCAAAGGTTCACAGAAGTAAACAACATATCCCATAACAATTTTCAATATATAAAATCATAAAGATTAAAATTGTAAAAATCATCTTCCAATAAACTTAGAATTTAAATAAATAAATCTAAAAACATGAAGATGAAAACGTTGGACATAGCTATGTGTACTCACAATAAAGGCTATTCCAAACCCTAGTTATTCTTCTAAAAACACAAGAGATAAATTCTCATAAGAAGATTTACTAGACATAATCCAAATAAAATTAATAAACCATGAAAAAATTAATCATTATCTTCATCATCGGAGACCATAAGAGAGGCTTGAATCTTATCCATATCATCCTTGATTTACGGAAACTTGGTAGCAATCGCAAGTAATTGTTCTTGAACGCACTTTACCTTGGAACTAATCTTATCAACACCTTTGAGAATCTGATGGAGAAGATTCATGGAAGTGGAGTCACATGTGCCATTAAGTGTGTCATATCTTTTTCTCTTGCAAGCATTCTCCTTCATACGTTTGAAAGTACATGGACGAACAAGCTTGGGAGTTCCAATGGAGTTCCCAATCAGAGCAATAGAAAAGGTTTGACAAATTTGATCAATCAAGCATGGATAGCCTAACTTCTTATTGGGAGATGTCATTGACAACATTTGATAAATGATAAACCCACAAATGTCAAGACTTTGAGTTCCCATCTTAAGGAAACAGACTAATTCCGCAAACTCACGACTCCAACTTGAATTCTCAATCGTGGAGGGACAAAGATTAGATATTCCAGTTTACCAAGGGACATCAAAGCAAGACTAAGATTATTAGTAGGTAGTTTCCCTTCATTCCAAGCAACACTCTTACCACAAAGACCAATCGAAATGTTTTCATATGATGGTCTTTCATCATTTGGCCTAGGAAGATGAAAATTACCCAGAGAAATTTTGATAATCTTTGAAATCAACTCTATATTGACAAGAATTATTTGTCTATTTATCATGGTCTTGAATTCCATGTCTTCAATATTAACATCATAGATGTTAGTATAAAAAATTCTTGTAAGAGTGTCAAAACCTTCACCAAGACCATTAAAGATGTTTCCAAGTTTGAATTTTTCAAAACATATCAAATCCTCTTTATGCCCACAAGTAAAATCCAAATTCTTTTCTAGAATAAACCCATTGGATGAAATCCTTTCAAAAACCTTTTCACAAGAATCATTGACAAATCTAATTCTAATGGAATTTTGATCGATAGGTAAGTTCATGCTAGAAGAAGATAAAAATCCCAAAGTTTTTGAAGTTCTTTTTGAAACCTTGAAATTCATCATGAGATCTAGAAATTGGAAGGGAAAACAAGAGGAAATCACTTACTTGGAATGAACCTTGAACACCCTTTTTTTTTTTCTCCAAGGAAGATTTAACAGGAGGAATTTCGCGAACCCTAGAAACTTCACGTACGCGGACAGGATGGGAGGAAAATAAGGTACGCGTACTCCTTATTTATATACCCACTAATGGGCTTGGACCCGTTTCTGAACCGCGACCCACAAAAGGAATGTAGGATTTTCTTTGATGTTCACACACCAAGGTTGTGCAACCCGTGAAAACACAATTCTGTGAAAAGACGGATGTAGTAGAAAGATTATTCGAATATCCTAGAAGGACAGAAGAACATTTTAACCCAACTATACACAAATCAAACCATTTCTTGCCCCATCTCAAGATACATACAAATGGGGTAGTGCCAGGCTTGTTACAAAGTGGAACGATGTGCATAGAGATCCTCATGCACCATTTCTGGTTGATATTTGTGAGCAATGCCAGTGATATAATCATAGTAATGATGATAATCAGGGTTACTAGAGCTTTCTAACTTCCTTTTCAAATGACCAGAAAGAAGATTTTTCCGATAACTTGAAACAGTGTCAACAACATGAGAACCCGTTTTATTGGATCTACTTGTGTTGACAGCGTGTTTAGTTCGTACATCATGATTGCATGGTTTTGCATGTACCTAACTTTTATCGGATCGATTCTTAAATTTAACAGAATTAAGTTTTTCCAAGAATCTAAAAACGCTTTCAAAAGCTCTAAATAGATCTTTGTCAATTGATCCATCACGATAGTATTTCTCAAAAAGATTAAGAGTTAATCTAGTGAGAATCCATATCTTTGAGCGTAAAGAACGTTTTCTCAACCTTCCTTTCTTTTTAACTTTTCCTTTAGATTGTTTCTCATCATCTAAGTTTTCCAAATTCTTAGATGAAATGAGATTATCATGAGAAACCAGGGGTCCTATCCATAATACTCATCGAACAATCTTTAAGGAGTTCTGGCGTGCGTTACAGATGCCAAGAGAAAGTTTTCCAAAGAAATTTCCCATAGGGCAAGTTTTTAAGGATCAGTCAAACACAAACTTATTACGTTTATACTGTATGGATGCTCTGATACCAATTGAAAATGCGGGGGTCTAACAACCACACCCAACAATTTGTTTGGCAATCTGAAAGGACTTACTCCAATATAATTTCTAGAGAATCAACTAGACAGTCAAACTCAATCAAGAGTAAAGTATATCAAAGAGCTTAATATCTCTAACTCTTAATTCAATCCACAATCAGCAAATAGAAATCTGCGAGCCAGATTGAATATAAGAGGAGTTACTTGAACGGTACCAAAGACCAATGATCAAGTGTCAATCAATGTAAATCAACAATCAAAGGTTGGATATTCTAATTGATTGATCTTAACGCACAACATGTGATATTTCAATTATATAACAAAATATAATGCGGAAAAGAAATAACAAAGACACCAGAATTTTGTTAACGAGGAAACCGCAAATGCAGAAAAACCCCGGGACCTAGTTCATATTTAAACACCATACTGTATTAAGCCTCTACAGACTCTAGCCTACTACCAATTAACTTCGGACTGGACTGTGTAGTTGAACCCTAATCAATCTTATTCTCGGTACAATTGCGTTCCTTACGTCTCTGATCCCAGCAGGATACTACGCACTTGATTCCCTTAGTTGATCTCACCCACAACCAATAGTTGCTACAACCCAAAGTCGGAGACTTGATAAACAAATCTGTCTCACACAGAAAAATCTATGGATTGAATAAATATGTCTCCCACAGAAATACCCAATAGTTTTTGTTCTGTATTTTGATAAATCAAGGTGAACATGAACCAATTGATAAACCAGACTTATATTCCCGAAGAACATCCTAGTATTATCAATCACCTCACAATAATCTTAATCGACTAGCGAAACAAGATATTGTAAAATCACAAACGATGAGACGAAGATTTTTGTGATTACTTTTATCTTGCCTATCAGAAAAGTTAAACTCGAGTCAATTATTTCAATTGTACTCAATACGATAGAATCGGGTAAGAACAGAAAATACAACTACAAATAAAATAGTTGGGTCTGGCTTCACAATCCCAATAAAGTCTTTGAAGTCGTTAACCTATAGGGTCTCGATAGAAACCTAAGGTTAAAGAAGAATTGATTCTATTTTATGCAAATAGTAACACACAAGAGGTGTGGGGATTATGTTTCCCAGTTGCCAGAGTTCTCGTTTATATAGTTTTCAAATCAGGGTTTGCAATCCAAGTTACTTTGGTAACAAAGCATTCAATATTCACTGTTCGATGAAAAACCTGATTCAACCAAGATAATATCTTTCAATTGTTAGATAGAACTTAGATTGTTACACATAAATTAAATGCACCCTCATTTAGGTTTATGTAACCGTACCTAAACGTTTATACCATGTTGGTTCACAAATAGTTAACCGAGGTTAGCCATATGATTACATTCATATCAACCTTTATGATCTTAACCATAACTAGTTCAATTGACTCAAATGAAACTAGTTAAAGAGTTGTTCAGTTGTTATATTCTCATAGAATTATACAAGAACACAATTGAAGAAAAATCGGTTTGATTCACTCGAATCAATGCATGAACATTATAACCACGGTTTGCAAAGATTGCATTCCTTATTTTATAAACGTTTAGGTTCATGTACACAACCGATTTTAGAAAGTAACCACTTAAGTATGCGTACGGGTATGCGTACTTAAGTAACCGAATTTGAATTTGTTTTGGTTTTCAAACTCAACAGCAATTCATAGACGTGAACTTTCCGCTAGTATGCGTACGGGTACGCATACTTTGGTAACTGGTTTGAGTTTGTTTTGATTTCCAAACTCAGCAGATATTCACGGTCGTGAACTTCCGCCAGTATGCGTACCCGTACACATACTTATCCAGTCTCCATCAACCATTTAGTACACACACAAGTATGTATACATTTGGTTCCCAGTTTTGGACTTATACACAAATGTGCGAATACACTATCTGCTTATATCCAAAGATAGTTACATGATTCTAAGCTTTTATTTCAATCATTGAAACATTCTTAGAGGATGACAATAACCGTTTTCACAAACTATTAACATCAAAGAAATTTTCAAGTTATTGAAATAATAATTATCGAAACATTCCAAGACAACACCAAATGATTGTATCACACAAACCATGTAAGATGTTACTCGACAATTTTCACATGATATAAGATGAACTTGGTCGAAGCGAAAGCTTGCCAACACATATTTCGAGAAATATGTAAGCGAGTTAAACTCAGCTCGAAATCTCAAATGTGTATATAGAAAACTATATCGTAATACGACTTATGTCTCAATATAAAATATAGAGTAGAAATAGATTTTCCAAGTGATAGATGAGTTCAAGTCTCTACGTACCTTTTGTCGATGAAGTTCCACAAGCTCCCCTTAGTAGTTTTTCGTATTCAAATGATGAACGTCGTGAAAACTAAGCTCAACTACACAATCTATGTCCTAGTCCGAGATACCTATAAATAGGCTAGAAATCAAGACTTATAGTTTTGATCACTAACATTGACAAACATGCTTGAGATAGCAACGTATGCGAGTTCGACCGTGCAGTGCTCTAACAGGATACCAGGTCTATCTCTTTTCTAGATGATTTTCCTCATATAAGTGTCCTTTAGTACATTATCAGAACCCAAACTATGATTCCCATAACCATTAATCCAAGGAGTATCAAATGTTTCCGCAGAATCAAAAAGATGTTGGTGCATAATATCAGGTGGACAATAATTTTTTTTATCAAGTTGAATAAGGTAGTCATTGCAGGTTACATCAGAAGCAACTTGATCTGCTTCCGTGTCTGGATGGTTGTCCTCAGAAAATTCCATGCCCTCTTGCACCATTATTTGGTGCATCTGCTCTTGCTGAATTACCACTTCTTGTTGCATAACTATCAAAGCTGCATTAGCTAGCGCCTGTTGAACCTCATCTTGGTGTTGAGCCATGTGGTAGTGCATGCAGTCTTGTATCTTGTGGCCAATAGGTTCACAAAAATCACAGAAATTGAAGGGAAGGTTATGAAATTCAAAGTAAACAGTATTAACAAACCCCATTTCATTTTCTGCCTTGAAACTAAGTTTAATCCTTTGTCTAAATCTGATGCCGGCCCTCACTATGATAGAAACACTTCCATTAGCATGTCTAACTGGGTAGGAGAATGAGATTATTTCTCCCATGCATGCAAGATATCTTCTAATATTATCACTGGAAACTTGGGATGGGCTAAGGTTCTTTATTGTTATAAAGAACAACTCATACCAAGTTCTAAAATTATCAATAAAATCCCATTTTTTGATGCTCAATAGATCCCCAAATACTTTTCTAGTATCTAAACTTAAGACCCTATGCATCTCATGACCATGTTGAAACCTTATAATAAACACCCACTCACTAGCTTTCCTAACTGAAATTCCCCCTTGAATCTTCCACTGGAATAACAAAGCATTTTTCACATCCCAACAGTTTCTCTCAATTGGTTCTGTGAAAACTCCTATCAGACAGCTTGTCCATAACAAATTGGTGTTTTGGAATCTATTTGTGATAACTTCATTAAGATCAAATGATTTTGCTACACGCCTACTTGTTGTGCATTAAGAGTTTATCCGAACATAAACTGGAGAAAATTTGATATGAACAATGAAGAAAGCCATGTGATTGGAAAATGTTGGGATATCAAGTTAAAGTAGAAACCCAGCTAGTAAAATACCTTTGCCCAATAAGTCTATCAGAAAAGATGGATCATCGACTGGTAACCTTAAATTCAGGGTGACAAAGCGACTAGGTGGTATTAACTTCCTTGTGGTGTGGAAAAACTTGCTCAGGATAGTCTTAATTTCTAGTATAGTGTTCCCAATACCACCCTTGAAAATAAGGATAGTTTTTATTTGCATAATCAAGATGATGAGGTTAGAATTGGTAACACTACTTGTTTTGACGAGGTTCGATCTTTTTCATGTCATTATAAAGATAATTATGATGAGGATAGTATTGATGAAGAACATGAAATATGTAGGCATAGTGATCAGGAATTTGCTACTCCGATTGAGATTTATAATGATAGTGTTGTTTCTAGTACAAATCCAAATAATTTTAATAATTATTCACCTATTCAAAAAGATGAGGATTTGACTAGAGATACCAACATTTTAGACGATGTAGTTCATGATCCTTTAGCCTGCAGTATGTTGGATAATCCGTTATTTGATGTGCCTATCAGCGAATCAGAGGAGGTAACTATGATTAACACCTTAGTTAATGAGCCTTTACTAGAAACTTTCGCTGATAATCCTTTATATGATTATGATGATGGTTTAGAGGAAAGAGTTTACCCTGAGAATAATGTTTTAGAGTCTAGCGATTTAGAAACACTAATCTTAGAAGACCATAAACTCGTAGAGATGAGTGAGGATGAACCAGACTAAGAAGAATCAATTGACCATTTTCAGGAATCTGATGATTTAGAAATTAGGGAGATTGTGACTAGTCTATCTAAAGACAATAAAAACTCTAAGTTTGGGGGTGATTATCACTTTCCTGGGGCCTTACCTTTAACTCTTAGAAAGTTCCCTCGTGTAGGACTTGACATTTGTGCCTCAACCATCTTACAAGATTATCTTCATACACTTTTTCCTGAACCTAGTTGTGTCCATAAGAGAGCTCAGTTGTTAGAAACCCATCCACTGGTTGATGTGGTTAACCCAGGCTATGATATCAAGATTGAATTTTTTTTCCCACCAAAAACTTTTCTTCCAATTGTGGGAACTTATGATTTTCATATGTGTCGGTTATTAAGTTTTGAGACTGAACCTAAGTAATTTAGGAGAATAGGGTCGACACATTTTCTTAAGGAAGACCACCTCTTTCATTGTGGTCAGTTGTGTGAGTCAAATCTGATTGACTTAGAGGATCCCAAGTTATTCAGGCTTTTGTTATGCGCTTCTAAGTTCTTACTTGAGTGTTTCCAGACTCTTCAGCCTGATATTCAGAATGCCTTTGAGGAAATCCAACCAATGAAAGCTTTTTATTTAGACCCTTTTATAGAGCCTGAACCTGAACCACAACTAGATGTAGTTGTCTTAAGCAAGGGTATGTTCGCTATTTTCTCGGTATGCTGCAGTTTCCTCTTCTCGTGGGTAATACTTTTTGATCCAGGTGACCCACAATTATTCCGGCTACTGCTATATGATTCTACGAGGTGACTAATTCTTCCAATGTCTGGCTGAAGACTTTAATCTTAGCACTTCTTAGGAGGTAACCCATGCTCATGCAACACGGTAATATCTTTCCTTAACTATTTTGCTTCAAGTGGTAACAGTTTCTCCTTGTTCATGTTTTTAATTTTATCTTTAGAAAAATGAGGACAATGTTAGATTTAAGTTTAGGGGTATGGGAGAAACTTTTTAGTTGCAGTACAAAAAAATAAACTCCAGAGACTAGAAATTTATGCTTATTAAGGTCGGCACTAACCAATATAAGTGGATGGGAACATCTTGGTTGTAGGAGTTGAGGAACCAATTAACCTGAAGTTGAAATAATACAAAGAGGAAATGATAAGACGATATCAATGGGTTAATACACTATGGTGTAAAAATTGCATGCAATTTCGTCGCACATAAGCAATGGCAACGTAAGAATTACTCAGATTCAGGGACTGTTGAATTGTTGGGTTAACTGAAAGACATCACCATGCCAGACTGCATACATGGTGATACACAAAAACAACAAATATGCTACCAGGTATTGAAAATTGGGTTTGAGTTTTGAAAGAAATAGTTTAAGAACTGATATAAGCAAGCACAACACAAGGATGAACAAGAACTTCATCTATCAAGGTATTTATAGGGATTGATATGGAATTGAATTGAAAAATAATCAAAGAAAGTGGGATTGAAAGGTGAGAAAGTAACAAAACACCAGCTTATTACAAAGGATAATCAAAAGATGTGAAGAGAGTTATGAGTTCTACCCACGTATAATAGAGGCTAATCAGAAAAAACAAATTGGAATCAGGGAAATGAATAACCAGGATCAAGAATTCTACCAACAAATCTTACAAATGTCAATAAGGATTAAATTAAGGCACCAAATTTTCCTAAAATAATCGAACTTCTGCAAACCCTAATTAAAATAACCCAAACCTAGCTAAATCAAAACCAGGCCTTTGCACACCTTGAATATATAATCCAATCTTGGAAAGTGAAGAAGAAACATTACTTGATTGAGATGGCAGAGAACAGAAACCACCTCTATCAAGAAGTTCTTAGGTAATTAATCGATTCATAAACTAATCTATTTTCTCCGAATCCGCCGAAAAAATCATTGATAACCTAAACCCCATTTATCTGTTAATTTTCAAAAGCAAATCTTCCAATAAAAAACCATCTTCAATTTCATCGATACCAAATCTCAAAATAAGAAGTGAAAATTGATTTTATGTACTATATACCATCAGAGTCCATGAATGGCAGATTAGCCGCTCACGGAGATAGAAAAATTAGAATAAGATCTTTGATTTAAAGGGGAAGGGGTTGATTTACGAGGTTAAGAAGGAATCAAAACCATGAGAATTATCAGGTTGACAAAAATTAAGAATCGGTGAAAAATTGGGTTGACTCAATGTCGCCCGATTCATGGAGCTCTTAGAGTCGAGCTTTCACCCTCTTTCCCAATTGTGCAAAAATGATCATTACTAGATTAGAAGAAAATTCTAGTAGTATATTTGGAAAATGAGCCAATTTTATCAGATGTGAGAGTATAGCTTGAGAGTTTCTTAATTCTAAGTTTGTCGGTGGAGGCGTATTTTATATCAAAAATTCTTGACAAACCGAGCTAAGAAAACCACACGAAAACCGCTTCTAACAAAATATTCAGCGGGCTCCACCATAAGTGCCCCTGCTGTCCTCCAGCGGGGTCCATCGGGACCCACCCAAAAAATCTGTGAGAGTTTTTTAGAATTTTATTTTCGTGTGGTTTATTCCGTCGTCTGTTAAGAACCACTGATATTATATTGATTAGCTAGGCATGCTAGAATTTCAAAAATTATAAAGAGTTTGAATTATCTGTAGCTTCCCAACTTTACATCTTTGTTGGTTGAAGAGTTGTGCATCTTCAGACGTTAATGTAATTGGTTTTCACTATACTAGATTTGTTCCCGTGCTACGCACTAGGCATATTTTACTTCTCATAACAATTACCCCATCATGAGAAAACTGGCACGTAACCCATGATACTAACCGGTCCGATGAGAATTTTTATTTGGTGTGACGGAATTTTCCCTTCCCCGTCGCGATGGATTACCGTTTTGATTAGAATTTTCGGTAGACCTCTCTGTCGACAACAAATTTGAGTGACTAAGATTTTAACATCGACCAGATTCCATATGCTGAAACCCACGGTTAAAGATTAATGGTGAGCCAAGATTAATGGTGAGCCTTCATAAGGTTGTAACTAGGTTATCTTGTTCTCTGACTCCACTGAAGCACAAAAACCTACAAATAAAAACAGGATACATGCTCTGCGTTACAACACACTGTCACCTGACGAAACATTTATATATACCCTGTCATATTTTTGGAAAATTCCAATTCCAGGGAACCTCCACACATTTGTATATACTCTCCAACATAACTCTTACTTTGGTGCCTTGGGCTCCTTTTACAACATAGGGTGGTCATATATAAATAGTAAGGTAATATTAAAAAGACAATTACGAATTAGAACATTATTAAGCTCCGCTCCATTAATGGTTTCCCAACTGCATATTTAGACACAAAAAGAATATTAAACGAATAAGCTCCAAGGATCTTCATGATCGACTAATATAAAAATATTGCAGCATTTTCTTTTTAAAAATTTGCAGCATTTATGAGATGTAATTAATTATGGAAACCATGTTTAAACCAACATCCTACCATGTGTTTCAATGGACCCCTCGTTGTGCACAATGAAGATCGAAAGGATTCATTTGTATCCTAATGATCGACCAAGTAGCTAGAATTCCTCACAAAAATGCTTGTACTTGGATTTCATGTTCACCCTTTGGGACAAATGATACAATAATAACATTTTGATCCAGCAAGTACCCAGCAAAGCTAGCAACACCACGGTCAACATCTAGGAACCTTGTTTGTGTCCCATATTGAATGGAAGAATAAGTCTTTAATAACATTCTTGAAAAAGATGACTCATACTTGTCAAATGACTCGCTACAAAACTTTTAAGGAGGACTGGTTTCAAAGTTTATAAGATGAATGGCAGTACATATGTTGAAAAGCCAGCCACAACCTGAAGATAATAACAAAAGAGATGAGCCTATAACATCTGACTGGTATGTAGTGCAGAACCCTAACAGATACTCCTAGGGAGGGGTCAAAGGATCTTTAAAGTAATAGTATCCTAGCACCGGAAAGGTAACTCATCTCCAACAGTGATATATATCAACAAAACATTAAAAGTAAACATATTTTCTTAAGATGAGAGGCACCGTGCTTACATCATAATTACAACTCACAACTCTAATTGTTAAAGATTGGAATTAATGCTAAACTCACAACATTCATTCAAATGCATAATGCAGAATATACTGAATTTCATGAACAATCTAAACCACTTTGCATGTTCCATGGAAGAAGAACATCAAAGCAACCGATAACTGAACACTAATACAACCAACAAATACGATATCTTCCAAATTGAGATGCTATCAACAAAATACTTGTGAACCAAATATAACTGCAACGTGATCTTTCAATTAACTACGATTTTTACATGAAAGAGACCACCAAAATTATCACTTATTGTAGGATTATCTATCCTTCACCTCCTTACTGTCAGAACTCTAGATATTTCTGAACTTAAAAGGTTGTAAGTTTAAACCACTAATGTTAGATATGTTCTAATATTTATAGTAATATCATATTTACTTAGATTCAACAGGAGAAGTTTCCTATGCAAAAAAATACTGAAGCCTACAGGACGGACACTGAAAAGCTAGACGTTTTACCCCATCAACAATGTTATTCTATAGAAAAAAGCTAAGATACCTTCCCCGTCGAAAGTATTAACGCCAAAGACTTTCTTCACCCTCCCCGCATGTGTGCTCCTAGTTCCCCAAATTGATCATAAGCTTCTACAGTGTCTTCAGAGAGACGAACATCGTCGAGCTTCTGCTTAAGGACCTCAATTGCATTGACTACACATTTGAGTCCTAGCCATAGCACCCTGAGCTTTATACTCTCTTCTACTGCTCTATGCAGCCATCTCTGGCAGCAACAACAATCACAAACCACCAACATCAATTCCTTGTTCTCTACTGCATTTACCATTAGTCACAATCCCCTGTAAACTTAACTTCTAGCCTTAAACCACCAGAAAAGCTTCAATCAGTCTCTCCTAGCATCTCCATTCAAGACTGCAATACCACCAACAAATCAACTCAATTTCAATTTCCAACACCTTGAACTCAATACAGTTCCTTGAAGCAGCAAACAACCCATCTCCATCTCAGGTTCAAGACCGAATTCACAACCTCAAAACCACCTGCAATGTATCACTTCCATAAACTGCAAAAGACACAGCTCAAACCTTCAATCTGTTGGTTGTAGCTTCCACTTTCAGCTGCATCTTCGAGAAGCTTTCCAACATCTGTAGATTCAATCGTAAAAATAAAGCTATCTTCTCTCGCTGTAATTTTCACAAGCCCTGGATTTCCCATAGCTTCTGCCTTTTTGATTACCTCATCATCCTATGTGTACGCTTGAGCGACATACACTTTGAGCAACGCATTGTAGTTATTCTGCATCGTGAGAACAACTATAGCTCTACACACGTTGCTCCAAAAGTTGCCTTAGCGAAACACATATTTTGAACTCAACATGTAACTTTAAGAACTTGGAAATTCCTTCGCTCATCATGTAAAAATATGAACTTGTAAAAGTATCTATAAAATCAAATAAAATATTATAAAAATAATAATAAAAAGTAGAAACCTGAGAAAAAAAAGATTGATTTTACCTGGAATCATATACCCGAACATCTCCTTTTGTAATTGTTTCTTTATGCGCTATTACAACTGCTTCTCGGTCAATTGAAAAACTCCTCGCCTACAAAACCAAAACCAAAAGACAGCAAGATGATTAAAAGATAAGTAACCTAAATCAAAATAAAAAGAGAAAAGAAATAAAGCCGAATTTTGATAGAAGTCGCAGACTCTTTAGTGGGAGAATATACTCTATCAGTCCAATGCATTAACAAACAAGATGATTTTCAGTGGGTTCTTACAAATGTTTATGGGCCAAACAATCCTCAAGATAGAGCTGAGTTTTGGGTAGAAATGGATAATATTTACAGACTTTGGGAGCAGCCATGGTGTTTGGGAGGTGATTTCAATGTGATCACCAAATATAGTGAAACAAAGGGTTGTTGTAGAATCACTAAGAGCATGAAAAACTTCTGCGACTTCATATCTCAACATGACCTTATTGATCTTCCACTTAAAGGGGCAAGATATACCTGGTCAAATGGTCAGTCTAATCCTGTTATGTGTAGACTTGATCGATTTCTCATCTCTCCAGCTTTTGAGTCCCATTTTCCTCTTGTCTCTCAATTAGCCAAATCTAGACCTACCTCTGATCACATACCTATCCTCTTAGACATTTCAGACCCATCCTGGGGTCCTAGTCCTTTTAGGTTTGAGATTATGTGGTTTCTGGAGACTGGTTTTTATGATCTACTAGAAAACTGGTGGAATTCTTTTTTGTTTTGCAGGTACTTCAAGTCTAAAGCTTTGGTACAAACTTAAAGCACTGAAGGAAAAGCTTAAGGAGTGGAATAAGCTCACCTTTGGCAATACAAACACAAGATTGAAACTGCTGCTGTCAGATATTCATGTTCTTGATAGTTTAGCTGAAGATACGATGTTAAATGATTCTCAGATACAAGAGTTAGTAGAGTGCAAAAAGGACTTTGAAAAAGTTACAAGAATGGAGGAGGTTTCCTGGAGGATTAAATCAAATATTAAGTGGATGCAAGAAGGAGACAAGAATACTGCTTTTTTTTATCAGGAAGGCTAGTGCAAGGAGAAGATATAATAAAATCAAACAATTATACATTGATGGGGTCTTGATTGATGACAGGCTACAGCTTACAGAGCATATTGTAAGTTTTTATGAGGATCTTTTTAAAGAAGAGGAGATTATTAGGCCGGTTCTGGAAGGTATTGATTTTGAGAGCATAAGTTCTATTGAATCTGCTATTTTGGATGCTGACTTTTCTGAAGCTGAAGTGTTACAGGCAATTCAGGAGTTAGGACATGATAAGGCTCCTGGTCCAGATAGCTTTCCCATTATGTTCTTCCACAAATGCTGGAGTTTCATTAAATCTGACATCACGGGAACTATGCAGGAATTCTGCAATACAGGTTGTATAGATACCAAACACAACTCCACTTTTATTACTTTAGTTCCTAAGAAAGATCATATAGAAACTATTAAAGACTGCAGGCCTATTTGCCTTCTTACTAGTGTCTACAAAATCCTATCCAAGGTACTTGCTACTAGGATGAAATTAGTTCTGCCAAAACTCATTTCCCAGGTTCAATGTGCTTATATAGAGGGTAGAAAAATTACAGATGGTATTCTGATTGCAAACGAGTTGGTTGATTCAAGATTAAAAGCTGAAAAGCCAGGAGTAATATGTAAAATCGATTTGGAGAAGGCCTTTGATAGAATCAACTGGAGTTATTTGGAGTTTATGTTGAGAAAAATGGGGTTTAGTAGTAAATGGATTAACTGGACAAAGTTTTGTTATTCTACAGCTACATTTTCTGTCCTCATTAATGGTTCTCCTTTTGGTTTTTTCAAAAGTTCAAGGGGAGTTAGACAAGGTTGTCCCATGTCACCTCTTTTATTTAACATTGCTATGGAAGGTTTCTCTAAATATATTGATAGGGAAGCTAATGCTGGTTTATTCAATGGTTTTTCTATGGTGGAAAATGGCTCTGTGGTAAATCATTTGCATTATGCGGATGATACTATCTTTTTCGTCGACAACAGTAAGAAGAGCTCACAAACTTGTTCTCAATTTTGCACTGTTTTGAGTATATCTCAGGTTTGAAAGTTAATAAATCTAAACCTCGACTGATTGCAATTGGAGATGTTCCTCTAATGAATATTTGGGCTGCAGAGCTGGGATGCGCAGCTGATATTTTGCCCTTCTTATAATTAGGCATGCCTCTGGGAGCTAAGTCTAAGTCTAAAGAAATTTGGGTGCCTATTCTGGAGAAGTTTGATGCACGTCTTTCTACCTGGAAACACATCTCTCTATCCAAAGAAGGTAGGTTAGCTCTCTTAAAATGTATTCTAACTTCTCTTCCAATGTACCACTTCTCCCTGTTCAAGGCTCCAATTTCTGTGATCAAAATTTTAGAAAATAAAATGAGGAATTTTCTTTGGGGAAATAATAGTTGTTCTCACTTGATAAAATGGAAAATGATTTATGGTGATAAAGATAGAGGAGGGTTAGGAGTTCTTAACTTGAAGCTTATGAATATGGCTCTTTTAGCGAAGTGGAGTTAGAGGTTTGGTGTAGAGAAAACCAGTTTATGGTATAAGCTCATAGTAGAGAAATATGGTTGCGACTACTCAAATTGGGTTCCAGGTCCAGTTTTTTCTTCTCATGGAGTCTCCTGCTGGAATACGATCTCTGAAACAAGAGATATGATTACTAATAACTCCTCTTTGTGCATTCATTCTGGTACTAGAGTGTCCTTCTGGTATGATAAGTGGATAGGTACTTCTTCCCTGGAAATTTGTTTTTACCATCTTTGCAAGTTGGATAGACATCAATTCGGTAGTCTGGCTGATCACATTACTCCTGACGGTGCATGGAGATTTGATTTCAAGAGAATTCATAATAACTTGGAAGTGACTCAGTTAGCAGGGTTACTCAACGTTATTGGTAGTGATCCTCCTGTTATAGACACTCTTCCCGATACTGGGCGTTGGCAGCTTCACAACTCAGGCGTTTTTTCAGTTAAATCTCTTTATCATACTCTCACTGTTGTTGCTGGTGTTGATAATTTTCCACATCATTTCGTAAATAAGAATGGAGTTCCACCAAAAGTCTCTTTACTCTTATGGTGTGCTGTTCATGGTATATTAAACTCCTTAGATATGTTAAATCGAAAAGGGATGGAAGTTTATAGCTCTTGCATTCTTTGTGGTAATTGTAATGAGTCTCAGGAACATCTCTTACTACACTGTAAAGTGGCATATAAAACTTGGATGGCTGTTATGCCTAAAACGCATTGGGCGTGGGTGTTCCCAGAGACAATGTATTCGCTGGCTCATTCTTGGTCTCATAGTTCTCTATCAAGTAACGGTAAGGTAGTCTGGGATCTTATTCCCTCTGCAATAGTCTGGATCCTGTGGAGAGAAAGAAATTGTCGCATCTTTGAGGACAAGTATAGTTTCAAGACTGATTCTGAAATTGTAGTGGATGTCAAGGCTCTTGTGTTGTCCTGGGCTAGTGCTGCTGGAAACAGGGTTCATATGAATTTTTCAAACTCTGTTTATAACTGGGAGACAGTATTCGACTGAGTCTCTAGTTCTTCTTGTTTGTTTTGCTTCCTTTCTTTGTTTTGCCTACCTTTTGTAGACTTTTGTATATTCTCCTCTTTTTAATAAATCTTTCACTTCTCATCAAAAAAAAAAAGAAAGAAAAGAAATAAAGCCTAAATCACGTACAAATTCAACCTTCACGTCTGTTTTATTCTTCAGCAATTAATCAACAACAAATTCATAACCTATGAGTATAAAAAACCTCTAGCACATCCATATCTTGTGGTACAGTAAAAGAAAGAGAACGTGTACTTCTACAATTAAGAATAAATACAATTTTTTTATGGAAAATTTCTTGTTTGGTCCTAAGCCCATAAGGTTATTTATAGCAGAGTCCAACTAGATTTTACTCTTATTCTAAGGTCCAAAGTTATTTGAAAACATGGAAATGACTAATATACCCCACTGTTTAAGTACGTGTGAAATAACATACTACCATAGATTTGAGTACATAACTGATACACTGTTTACAAATTTGAGTACATATCTGCTACACTGTTTACAAATTTGAGTACATATCTGCCACACTGCTTACAAATATGAGTACACATCTGCTATACTACTTAGGAATCTGAGTACTCCTCAATTCACTTTACTTTATTGCAGCACCAGCACCTCTGCAGTCAACCATTCACCACTGCCTTCAGCTCCATCTTCTCAGTAATCTTCTATCTTGCTGCATCACAATATTCTTAGCTTAAACCACAACTGCAACAGCTACATAAACACCATTGTCATTTCAATTCTGCTGCAACACAGACTATCAAATGCAAGTAAAACATCGTTATCATATAGGCATCTAAAAGATGATTAATTTATCTTGCAATAACTCATGTCATTTCTGTGTCCGTCCTATGCAATCTCTAATTAAGATTCATTTAAGTTCTTTGATATGCACCAAATTTATGCCTATTATTATGAACACAATAGAATATGATTTCTAAACCTACAATATTACAAATTTTTCTAAATGCGAGCAAAGTTTTTTGTACATGGAATGTCGTCTGATGGCGGATATTACCATTTGTATTTGTATTCATCATTCACATCTGAGAATGATGGTCTGCTAAGTCGAAAATAATCGCATCTAAATCAGAACCCAAACCACATTTTCCTTAGTGTGAATCATCTCAAACATGACCTAGCATAATGCAACTTGGAGAACTCGTTCAAGTTGGTATATGATGTGTAATTCTTAAACATATGCCGGGAAATATCTAGTCAAACAGAAAAATTATTGTTAAGCTCCAATAGAAAGGCAGTACATTCCGAGAAATCCTATTGCATCGGGATCGATATCCTAAATTAGCTAGAAGCAAGAAAATCAAACTGCAAAATAAAATACCCATAAGAACAAATCAAGGTAAAATATCGTTATTCAAAGTGGATTCCAAGAGGAAATCAAGTAAATGAAAACAAAGTAATGTTAAGACCTGAAAATTGTCCCGCATTCCTTAACTGACCTGATATTGCGAGAACTTTACACATTCAGACTGAAATTTCTCATATAATGCCTCTAGTAGCTCAGAACTAATTTGCTCATCCAAGGAAATCAAAATTAGGGTTTTGAACGAAACTTCAAAATTTCAAATTTGGTGCTTTGAAAATTAACAAATCTAGGGTTACCTGGTATCCCTGTAAAGACTCATTTTGTAAGTCTATCGAACTCATTTTTTTAAAGAAGTAAATAAAAACGAAGAATCAAAGTTAATACGCACCTGATCAGGTAGAGAAAAACTTAACTGAATGTCAAGAAGAAGTGATGAATCCGTAAAATCTAACTGAATCAAAGCACATATTTCAGTATTCCATATATGTACTCCTGGATCAAACCATAAAAATAAGAAAAAATCTATAAATTCATAGTAAACACAAAAATAAACAGTACGTCATATATGTACTGATGGTTAATACACAAAAGAAAACTGAAAAACAAACCAAAAACCATAAAAATATCAGATCTACTAATGAAATAAACATAAAACATGATTTTTTATTTAGATATGAACTTGTTTCATCAAAATCCACCAGTATATCATATACGTACCGATGATTGATACACAAAAGAAACTCAAAAGCATATAAAAAACAACCAAAATGAAACTAAAATCAGCTGCATGTGAAAACCAAGTAATGAATCCATAAAAAACAGAATCGAAACACTTTTTTTCCAGTATTCCATATATATACTTCTAGATCGAAGAAGAAAAATATCCAAAACTACAAAAATAACAAAATTAAAGCATAATTTTTCAGTACATCATATATGCACTGCTGATTCATAATCTAAAATTTAGCTGCATGTGAAAAACAAGTAACGAATCTATGAAAAAATAGAATCAAAACACTTTTATTTGAGTATTCCATATATGTACTTCTGGATCAAACAAGAAAAATCTCCAAAACTATAAAAAACAACAAGATTAGAGCAGTATATTTCAGTATACCAAATATGTACTGTTGATTCATAGTCTAAAAATCAGCAGCACGTGAAAAACAAGAGACGCATCATGAGATCGAACTACCAAAACCGCAAAAAGAAAGTGAAAACATCATGAAATCGATCGAATTTTCATGATTCAGTTGAGAAACAAAACAAAAACAAAGAAGAACTGGAGAAAAATTAAATAACATACCTGTAAAACCACTAAACATCTTCACAAACCCTAGGTCTAAACTTCATAAGCGGCAGCAGCAGAGAAGAGGAGAGGGAGAGAGAGAGAGAGAACGCATCTGAGAAGAAAAAGAAAATTGAGGAAAGCTGCTTTTATTTCTGTTATATATAGTGAAGGCTATTTTGGGAATTCTTAAAATGCACGTAATAGGTTACACACGTGTGCAGGACCTGGGCTTAAAAAATTGGGTCCATTTTTCTCTTTTCTTTTAATTATGGACCTCCGATTACTGGGCTTTAGTGGGTGGACCTTCCACTAACTAAGAACACTATAATAGGATCTATAGGTAATTCCTACTTTTTTTATTTGAAACGATTTCTTTTTTTGTTTCAACAATTTCCTTTTTTAACAGGATTTGGTTTTTAAGAGTTTCACCTATATTAAGAATTCACGTTTTTTTTCTAATTTATTTAATGGTTTGGAAGTGAGTTTTGTCCACCCTTACTAAAGTACAGTTAAGTATAGGTGTAAATACTGTGTAACTAAATAATTCAAGCTTAAATCCTAACCTAAGTATTGTTTACCTACTTTTTTTTAACACCGTTACTAACGGACAGTTAAGTATATTAATATATCCAAATTGTAACCAAATTCTAATTATTACAACCAATAGAGTTATGCCAAGTGTCCTCACCATAATTTCTGCATTAGAAAAGGCCTTTCTAGACCAATAGAAAACGAGGATTTCATCACCGTTTAACGTGAGAGCTTTATTTGTCTAGGCCTTTAAGGGGAAGATATAAAAAAATAAAAGAAAAAGAAACTCATATCGATTAATGAAAATTTACCATTTAAAGAGAAGATGCTCTGTAATATATTGGGGAAGCAAAAATCTCATCGTGCAGAAGAAGTACCATGCATGGATATTTTACAACAACGTATGCATAGCACAAAGCTTTGGAACCGTTTTCCAAATAGGAAAACAGGTTCAGTTAAAGGAGAATGAAACAGGCACGAGTTTACAGTTGGAAATTTAAAAGAAGCCAGGGGCAAAAGAGAAACACTATGGTCTCTGTGGAGTGTGGTGTTATTTGCTATTTGCTGGGTGGTGCAGGGTAAAAACCATAGAAAGTCGACAATGGCACGCAATAGGTGGAGGGAGGGAGGCAGTCACAACTATAAATGAAGCAAAAAGTTTCATTTTTATTTGGCCACCAAATCAAATTGGTCTGGGACAACTCCACTTAGGAATTTGGTTACATATGCATTGGAAGTAAAAATGAAATAGTTAGTAATGGCCATCTTTTCATGTCGTTGAACGATCAGGCCTCATTGAAGAATCCGTATTGTGCCCGACTTGTTTAATGTTGGCAGGCAGTTTTGGCAACAAGATTTATATTTTGCTTCTGTTCCAATTCAGCTATTGCGATATTTTAGTACATTTGAGTTCTTTCGAGTCTATTTTCAACTTTCAAGCATAAAAGTTAATACCAATAACATAACAATCTTTGTGATGCTTTAGTGGATAAACCACTATGCAGCTAGCTATGCTTAATTAGGTGGTCTTACTCTGGCTGAACGAAGCTTTTCGCAGCGCTCTTTCACTACATACTAACACAAAACTTTGAAGACTTCTGGGCGTTTAAATGACTTCTGAGTAGCGAAATATACGAGGTAGCTACTCTAACTCCACTGATGAGTATACTTGTTTCAGGATATCATCTTGTCCGAAATATTTGAAGCAGATTTTATTACCACATGACAGAGCTGTCTTTCTTTTTCAGTCAAGTTTTACTCATACATGAAATCAAAATTACATCCACTTTTCTTTCCAAAGCAACGACATGGAAATTCAGGAAGTGATGATGACCAAATTCAATGCATTGGAAGTCAAAATGAAATAGTTAGTAATGGCCATCTTTTCACCAAAAATGATAACTGACTGCGTACTCAATCCAACCGTATATCCCACAAAAGAATAGCTCCCATAACCCAAAATTCATTCGTTATTAATCCTTGAGTTGAGGGGGGAAGGCACTTCTTTTGTAAGCGGAAGGACTGACTGTGGGATTGAATGTAAGGTTAACACAAAATTGGCTTCCTGGGTAAAATGGACAGTTAGATTTTGAAATTGTTTAAATGGACAAAAATGTAAAAATAGCCAGGATGTAACCAGTTTCATCGTGCCTATTTTCAAATATTTTTTCCTATTTTTAATTTACATAGGATGTATCCAGTTTCATCCTTGCTATTTTTTAAATTTAAGCTAGGATGAATTCAGTTTCATCCTTGCTACTTTTTTTTGGCCATTTCACCCAAACTATTTTTTACTCGTTCATTTGAACCGTGATTTAAAAATATTTTGACAAATGACCCATTTTCATTAAGGTTAATTTGTCTATTTCCTAGTGTCTTCTCGGTTCCTATATGAATCTCTCTCTTTCTAGCATTCTCTTTCTCTTTTGATAAATTTGAAAAAATTCTCTCCAAAATAAAATAAAAATGAAAAAATTCGAAAAATGACGATAGATGAACGTCAGCATTAGAGGTGTAAATTGGTTGTGCCAACACGAGCACAGCCAATCCCAGCACGCTAAAATTTGAGCCTAGCCTAGCCCATCATGTGACTTAGCCCAGCACGGCACAGCATGTTAGTTAAATGGGACGTGTTGTGTTTGACTATTTGGCGCAATAGCCCAGCACAACACGCGGCATGGATTAGCACGTGGCACGACACAACACATGTATAAAATACTACAAAACAAGGCACAATACATCACATTTTGTGTATATTTCACAAAAAAACCTTTATTCTAACCAATTATTGACATTTTAATACCGTTTTGCTGACTTATTTTTATAATAACACATATAATACCTGAATATTTAGAAAATATTTATATTGAAAAATATAAAATAAATGTGCATGACACTGCACAGCACGGCACAACACGTTTATTCTTCTGGCACAACCCAGCACAACACGCCTTCTAGCATGGCACAACACGTCATAATCTCCGGCACAGCACAGCACAACATACAACAAGCTAAGCACGTGATTTCGTGGGCTATATTGTGTTGGGCCGGCACGTTTTACACCTCTAGTCAGCATGTCCTACAAAACAAGTCTCGAGAGAGATCCAGGTGGGTAGGGAGAATGGTTCTAATATCGGGACTCGAGAGAGTAAAGGTTTTCCGTGAATCCCATTATATATATCGTATGATGGTTGTTTTCTCGAGATAAATTGCTTAATTTACCTAGCATTTCTGAATTGAAAATGAAAATTTTGATTAGCAAGAAGATTTTGATTAACTGGCCGCTAATAATACTGAATTTAATAATA
Organism: Papaver somniferum; assembly: GCF_003573695.1. NCBI lineage: Eukaryota > Viridiplantae > Streptophyta > Magnoliopsida > Ranunculales > Papaveraceae > Papaver > Papaver somniferum. The sequence continues at coordinate 146,828,181 of NC_039359.1, forward strand.
CTTCATTTGTTTCGGGAAAAGAGTTATTATCACTTTTTCATTCGGAAAATGGGTCATTTGTCCAAATATTTTTAAATCACGGTTCAAATGGACGAGTAAAAAATAGTTTGGGTGAAATGGGCAAAAAAAAATAGCAAGGATGAAACTGGATTCATCCTAGCTTAAATTTTAAAAATAGCAAGGATGAAACTGGATACATCCTGTGTAAATTAAAAATAAGAAAAAATATTTGAAAATGGGCACGATGAAATGGTTACATCCTGACTATTTTTACATTTTTGTTCATTTAAACAGTATCAAAATCTAACTGTCCATTTCACCTAGGAATTGTTGATTTTGGTCCTTTTAACCAATTTTGTGTTTTTCATTTTGGTCTATTTTTAGGCTAAAATGAAAAGCTTTGATTATCTTGTATTTTGAAAATATAATCATGATTTTGATATAAACAAATTAGAATTATTTGATTGATTGAAAAAATAAAAAATCAAGAGTGAATTAGCCATTAACTAAAATAGTTAAATAAGAGGTATTCATTTTTTGTTTCTAAATATCTGTTTTTATCTTGTAGTGACAGGCCCCAAATAAAATGCCTAGGCCGAACTAGGCAGGATTTGTATTTATATTGCGGTGAGGTGCGCTTAGGCATCACGGGGTGATGCATAAAAGAACTGAGGGCGATTTCACGAATTTATTAGAGAATTCATGCAGCGCTATAATAATGCTATGTATTAAATTGTCCATGCCCATTTATATTAATGAGTACTAGTGTTGAGCCCGTGCGTTGCACGAGTTTAAATCTGTCATACCGAATTTGTTACTATGATATAAATGCATAAGTTAAGTAATTCAATGTTTTTATATTCGGGGATTTTGCTTAAATTTTGTAATTTTTTCCCAGTTCTGAAATTTTACTAATCATCTTCAGTTACCAATTGACAAATATTTTCTCTTCTATCAGTTTCATCAAGATATGATTAGATTTTCGTAATAGAAAAAAAGAAAATTATTATTTTTTTTTACAGATTCAACTTGGTTTGGAGAGATTATCAGTTTGGAATCTAATTAATGTTTCTATCGAGTTCTAATCCAAGGAAAAAATGCAACAGTAACAAATTAAAAGTTGCTATCATAAAAGTTATAAAATAGTTAAATCGTCATCACTCTCATCACCTTCGTTTTTACCATTGCTATGGTCGATAAATATCGGAATTTCGCCATCACTATCTTCAACCAGCGGTGGCGTTTTGTCATCAGTCTCCTCTCCCTCGTCTTCGTTTTATCTTATGTCGAAAAATGTTAGCATTTCTTCGTTGCTCTTTTGATCCTCTCCCATGTGACTGCCAGCAGGTGTCTTTCCCTGCATCACATATATTTTTTGTTCTGCAATGGGTAAATTGAGAGTGTAACCGTTATACAGATCAACTAAAAAAACTAACCACGTCGAGCACTATATTTATGTAAAGCTTCCCAGATTCATTAGCCTGAATGGTCAACAGCTCCAAGTAAATTACAATTAAGGATCAATGGGAAGAATACATTACGTACAACATTATTAAGTGTCAGTACCATATATCTCACCCACACAATTTGCCAACAACAAAGTATGAATCCCAATGCCATTTAACATTTCACATTCTATGTACTGTAGCAAAATTACTACGGACGATACTGAAGATTACGTGTACTTCTGTAAATATGTTCGCAGCGATGAACTTCTCTAAATAAGAATTAGAATTAGAATTTAAGTGCATATATATACAATTACGTGTGGGAATAATGTTGTTCAAACTGTCGATGTTGAATAAGTGACGTCAGTGAATATGTACTCATATCCTCTTCTAATTTATTCAGCTTACCTTTAATCACCATCAATCAACATCCAATTCATTCAGCTTACCCTTAACCACCATCAATCAACATCACAGTTAACATGGGACCTTATAGCTGAAGGTCAGAAGAAGGGTAAACTGAGTGAACTGAAACAGAGCATAGAGATTTTTCTTTATTGGAGATGTGCTGGCAAGCTACAAACAAACCACTAAAAAAGAAAATTAATGGGTTATCTTTCGCCCGGTGCCTTGACCATTATCATTTTTTCTGGGAAATTAATCAAAAAAAGAAAAAGATGTTGCGGAGCAATAACAGATCAACTGCTGATGCTCCACCACTAAAGCAATTCGAACATTAGATTGTCGATATGAGTCGAAGATTTAGGCCCCCGTCAATATAATTCGAACATTAGTACAATATAGTCGGGATTTCATCATCTACTTGATTAATTACGAAAACATTATTCTCAAAACCTCAGATGTACAAACCGTTTTTATAAGAGGGGGAGAGAGCGTACCCAACATTATCACAGGGGATGGTTCACTTGTTGCGGTATGGCCCAATTCTAAGCATTCATAAACTAAACCACTATCCAAGGTTCTTAATGCCATCCATATACTGTCACATCTTTATATTAAAATATTTCTTGATCTTCACAATTTTTCGCACTTCCATTATCATTTTCTGCAGCAACATCAATTGTCCTGCAGACAGCATACAAATAGAAATCTGTACGGCAAATTAAATAGGATGTTTCGAGAATTTTTTTCCTTTCCCAATATCAATAGGACCTACATAACTCTTAATTCATGAACTTCATCAGTATGTTAAGATGGAAGTACAGCTCTGTAGCATCTGTTGAGAGGAGAACTTCCCTGCAAAGTAGCTGGTAGGTAATTATTTTGTGTTTGTTGGCAACTTCATTCAAATTTGAAATAAAAATAAGCAATCATTAAGTAGTACATTGGAACCGCTTCACAAAGATGAAGCAGACCACAATTACAACTGCTGACATCTTTAAAACACTTGCATGAAATATTTCGAAGTCATGTACAATGGTTTAACAGTTGCCAAATTACTTGTAATTAGTACATACCTACCACGTTATTATATGACAAAACCATTACAAAGTGTTAATTAGATCACATTAGTAAAATTCATATTAGACCTCAAGTAGATTGACATTAAAATATCTTAGTAAAACCATGGTTTATGGTTTATGCAGCCAAGCAGATACATGATAAGCTAACTGATAGAATTAACCATAGACCTATTGGGAATAATCTCCTCAAATGGTAATTTTCAGTATGGCTCCCCTGATAGAATTAAAATATCTTAGTAAAACCATGGTTTTTGGTTTATGCAGCCAAGCAGGTACATGATACTAACTGATAGAATTAGCCACAGACCTATTGGGAATAATCTCCCCAGATGGTAATTTTCAGTATGGCTCCCCCGGAGACATTTCAAAATGTGTCAGTAGCTTCCATTTGACAAATGGAAGAACATTTCCAACTCAATACTAATCTGGTTTAATACGAAAGTGATAAAAAATAATTAAATACCAAGTACCAACACAACCTAAACAATCAAAAGACACAATATTTGAGTGGAGATAAGCCATAACTTGTTTATGTTGCTGTTAGTGTATCCTTGGGTTGTTTGTTGAACTTGGGCGTTGAGTTCATCCACTCTTCCTATACAAACACTGAAAGAAAAAATTTCAAATACCCAAATAGAAAACAAATTAAAAATTAGTATGAAATACAATAAGCATAATCAAACCCGTTTCATAAAAACCGTTATATTTGCACCAAAAGCAAGGTACTACTTGACTCAAACTCAATGATATCGGCACCAAAGAGTCGAAGACTCACATGAATCGTTAAGTGTGATCACTCCATGAACAGCACCTAAGAGAATAAGCTTCAGAGTATTAACAACACAACAGAAAGCTTATCAAATTAAGACTCAGTACGTGATCACTCATCTGGTAGCTAGCTTATATATGGGTAAATACATAAGTTTGCAAAACATAGAATGTAAATGACTAAAATGGGATGGACAGCTAAATAAGAATATGTGCATCAATCTAAAAACAGATAGAGAATAAGAGTACTGGTTTCAACCAAAGACAAATATCATTTGACAATACAAATTGGCTTATTGATTTAGAGAAATAAAAACACCGATAAGCAGAACCAAAAAAGGAAAAGGCTTATGGTTAGGGTTACCAATTAGCAACAAAATCGCACCTGCAAAATAAACCCAAAAAACAAATCAACAATTAACACGATGAAGGAAGAAGAAATAGGGAGAAAAGGAAGAGAGATAAGGAGAGAAGAGAAGAGACGAAGCGGCCGGGAAAAAAAGATAGGGTTTTCAGGAAAAGCAGTTAGGTATCTGTTAATGGCACTCACAATCCGTGGGAGTAATCATCATCTTATATGTAGCGTGAAAGGAAAATCGCCGAATACAATGGTAAATAGATGTGCGCCCGTCCGTTGCACGTGTTCAAATTGGTTGTCCCAAAGGTAATTAATCCATGTAAGCGTATAGGTTTTATGTAAAAAATAGGTTATGTATACGGAAAGTGATCCGGCGCTCATTTACCTACTCATTCTATTTTGCTACGTCAATCCCTCGATTCTTATTGATCGGGGGCCAAGAGCATGATTCGACGCTCATTTATCCACCCGTTCTATTGTGCTACGTCAATCCTTGATTCTTATTGGTCGGGGGCCAAGAGCATGATTCGGCGCTCATTTACCTATCCATTCTATTTTGCTACGTCAATCCTTGATTCTTATTGGTCGTGGCCCATGAAGAGCATGATTCGACGCTCATTTACCCACCCATTCTATTGTGCTACGTCAATCCTTGATTCTTATTGTTCGGGGGCCAAGAGCATGATTCAGCGCTCATTTACCTATCCATTCTATTTTGCTACGTCAATCCTTGATTCTTATTGGTCGTGGCCCAGGAAGAGCATGATTCGGCGCTCATTTACCTATCCATTATAATTTGCTACGTCAATCCTTGATTCTTATTGGTCGTGGCCCAGGAGCTCTAGAATTTGAGCTTTTGGTCTAACTTTCAATGTGAGGCCAGCAATTTCCACTCAAATTATATATAAAATTTAACTCACAGTCCGTACTGAATGGTGTTAAATTCCAAATTTGACATTTGGGGACATTTTACTCGGTGGCAAATTTTTATAGGTAATGGCTCTATGGGAAAGTTTTATGGCCAGCGTACGAGTTCCATTTGTTGGACTATATGGAAGTTACCGAATAAAAAAAAAGGATGATATGGATGTGCAGGGATCACATTATTTTCTAAGACGGCATAGCATATTGTGAATCTGTCCTCGATCAAGTAAAGACCCAACCCTTTTAAGGTTATTGACGGAAATGCTATTCAATTCCCCAGACGTGGAGTTTAGATTATAGGAAGATGAAAAAGGAGGTGAAAAATAAGGAGTTGAAAAATAAGGAGTTGAATCGCACTGTCATTGTCAATTTAGACTTTGTTACGGTTAATTGAGCCAGTTTTTTGTGAAGTACTTTTCCCTCTCTCGTCTATTTGGGTTTAGGGTTCCTAGAGATTCTTTTTCTTTCTGCCGGGATTTGTAGTCTCTTCCGGAAACTCCTTTGGCATTGAACTCCATTCTTACCTTTGACGATCAAAAAAAAAAAAGAATGGCTCTACGTCAGCGGATATTGCTGTAAATAATACAGCCCATGTAATATGGCTAAACGAGAATGCCATGAATCCATATGTCAGCATCACAAAGAATAACTCATTTAATAACAATAAAGATGTATGCCTCATGTCTCTCCTAGTTGCCTCCATTTCGTTAGGTTTGCAGTATGTGTGTTTAACCAGTAAGCCCTCCATTCGTTTTAATTCACAACTACTCTTTCTTATCTTTTCGTAGACCTTTTCAGGCGCATGCATATATATATATCGTTGTTCATGTTTATCATTTTTCCTACACTTCTTTTGCTCATTTATGTATCATGTTAGACGACCTTGGGTTTTTACTCTCATGGTTTCCTTACATCTTCTTCTTCTTCTTCTTCTTCTTCTTCTTCTTCTTCTTCTTCTTCTTCTTCTTCTTCTTCTTCTTCTTCTTCTGTAACGCTAATAAGTCTTCATCATCTTCGGCTTCTATGTTGCCAAAATCTTACCCGTTTATTGGTTCTTCTTTGGCTCTTCTTGCGAATAGACACCGACATAATCAATGGGCAGCAGAGGTTCTTGCTGTATGCCGGACAAACACCTACATGCTTCGATATCTCGGTGGCTGTATGGTTTTCACCGCTTATCCTGAAAATGTTAAATACATTTCCAGCTCGCACTTATCTAACTACCCAAAAGGTAGAGTCCTCAAAAACATCTTCAACTATTTTTCTTTGGAAATGGGATAGTCAATACAGATGATACCTGGAATTTCCAGATACAAATGTTAAGTCATGAATTCACATCCACGTCTCTTCGTAAGTTCGTTGAAGAAGTCGTTAAAATCGAGATATTCCACAGATTGATTCACGTTCTCTCAATGACAGCTGAAAAGAAGTCTGAGCTTGATCTTCAAGATATCTTCCAAATGTTTACTTTCGATACTATTTGCAAGCTTTCGTTTGGGTATGATCCTAGCTACCTTTCACCGTCACTAGAAAAAACAGAATTTGCAGTTGCGTTCGAAGAGGCTACCAGGATAAGGGGTGAACGTATCGGTCATGTCATGCCTTTAGTTTGGAAACTTAAGCGATTTCTCAACATAGGATCAGAAAAGATCCTTAAACAAGCGACCACAACGATTCGGGAATCTGCAAGAAAATTATAAGGCAAAAGAAGCACGAACCGGAGGAGAATTTTTCTCCAGAGACATCTACTGATGATCTCTTATCAAGGATGGTTAAAGACGAAAATTTAGATGAAGATTTCATGATTGATGTTGCCATAGCTTTCATTTTAGCAGGTCAAAATACCACTTCAGCGGCCTTGACATGGTTTTTCTGGTTGGTTTCTTCCAATCCAGAAGTAGAGAAAGAAATATTGAAGGAGATAAACCAAATAGGTGAAGAACCTGGTTATGACGATGTCAAGGATATGGTTTACATTCATGCAGCACTTTGTGAGAGCATGAGGTTGTACCCACCGGTGCCGGTCGAAAGTAAAGAAGCAGCAAATGATGGCATTTTACCTGACGGGACGATTATAAAGAAGGGGATGACGGTCTTTTATTCTTCATATGCGATTGGCAGGATGGAAAATTTGTGGGGTCTGGATTGGAGTGAATTTAAGCCAGAGAGATGGCTAGAGAAAGATATTGTTACTGGAAAATTAAGCTTCGTGGGCCGGGATTCTTATACGTACCCGGTATTTAACGCAGGTCCAAGGGTTTGCTTAGGTAAATAGATGGCATTCCTGCAAATGAAGTTGGTGGTAGTAGAATTTTTACGCAGATTTCAAGTGGTTCCAGCTGCGAACGGGAATGATTTTGCACCAACATTTGTTTCGTATGCGACTGCGAAAATGAAAGATGGTTTCCCAGTTAAGATTGCTTTAATATTTTATTATAATTTATTGTTATTATTTTTCTATAACCAGTAATTCTCACCTGTGTATGGCATATCTCATTTTGCAACACAATTTTTTCTTTTTAATCATCTAAAACTTCTCTTCTAAATTTTTTTCATCTTCGAATCTAGATTTATTCGGATTTATATGAGATTTTAGGTTTCTGTATTTGCTGATTTGAATTTTAATAAGACAAATTATTGTCATCATATTTAGATTTTAGATTTCTGGTTTTTGGTTTACTTTAAATAAACATAATAAATGATAAAAACATCAAGGTGAACAAATTTAGTATGCAAAAACTCCAACCATATATTTAGACATGTAAAAACATCATATTCCCCGAAAATGATACACAAACTTCTGATTTTAAAAAAAATCAAAATTAGGTCAATTTTATTTTCTTAAAATACAAGTCCTACCCTTTTATACTTCTTGTTTGTTCAAGATCTAGTTTTTCCAATCTCTTTAAACTCTTGCACAACTACCAAACCCACTATAATGCTCTATTGTTCCATCAACACCACCTTCGCCTCCACCTCCACCTCATCCTCCTTCTACTTCACAACCAAATCCACTACTACCATTTATCGACCATCCGCCAACACCATCCCTGCCTCCCTTGCCACAACTACCAGTACCTCCTCCTGCACCACCACCAAATTAATTCGGTATATAAATCACAATTCAGTTATACATATGTGTTAACATTATGAGTTATACCGATTTGTATCATTGGTGCTGGCGGTGGTGGTGCTCCAACTCTTATAGTTTAACCACCTTATATGTGAAACGAAATTAGGGATTTGTATTAATTTATGAGTGACCGTTTAAATTTTTTGCTCATATGTGAAAAAAAATTAGTGACTTGTATTAATTTCTTACTGATTAAGAACTTATCAAGTTGCACTCAAATGAATGATTCTCTAGGTTTTTATAGATTGGGGTTTGAAAACATATTGATTTGCATATGGATTGGGATTTTTCATTGATTGCTCAAGGAGATTTTTACTACGAAACAATAAGATAAGTTGTACACTAGATGATACATCATCTTCGTCAAAATCATCATCAGAAAATGTTGATATGTCATCATCCTTGAAATCAGTGTTTCGTGTTGGTGAAATGACAGAAAATGATGAAACCAAATTTGGTTTCAGCAAATTTTACAGAATTAACCAACATGTTGAAACCAGCATTTTTGTTGGTGAAAATAGTAATTAAGTTTATGTTGAAACAAATTTGGTTTCATCTTACTTTGGATAACTTTTTACTGTGAAACCAATCTTTTAATGAAACCAATCTTTTAATGGTGAAACAATAAGTTTGTATTGAAACCAAGTTTGGTTTCTACTTATTTTTCCCAGTTTATTTAGTCTGACTTGGAAATTGGCGTGTTTGGTTTCATTGTTGAAGTTGTGTTGGTTTTCCTAGTTTTTGTCATTGAAACCAATATTATTGGTGATATGATAAGTTTCTGGTGGTGGTGTTGCTGGTAGGTGGTCGTCGATACGGTGACTTGTGTTCGGACATCGCTGAGAATTTTAATGGTTGGATCCGTGGAAAGAGAGAGAATCATATAGTCAGCATGGTTGAGGAAATTAAAGTAAAGCTTATGGAACAAATATATGTACATGGCGAGGAATGTACAACTTTATTCAAGTGGCAATAAACTGTATTTCCAAAAATGGAAAATGAAATGTACAAAAATAAGATGCACAAATAAAGTAAACCATAAATATTTGTGGTTTCATATCGATTTTGTCTTTCTCTTGATAAAAATCCTTAGAACTGCTTGGGGGTGAAAGTAAATCACGAGCATGGGGATGCCAATCTTTGAGAGAAGTATGAGCCTGTTTTGACTGGTGGAGAGCAGCTGAGATCCCAAACCAGATTGTTTCAGATTAGTTGCAGGTACATAACAGGTGAGTAGTTGTTTCTTCTTCTTTGTTGCAGAAATTGCATAAATTACTGATATCTTATTTATACCTGCTGATTTTTTTGTTGACAAGCAGAATTTCATGACAGCATTTACAAAGGAATTATTGGATTTTATAAGGAACCTCCATGTGCCAAAGCTTTAACCATTGATGCTCTTAAATTGGATTGTTCTGCTGATGTAGACCTTGAGATCTAATCAATTCTCTATAAAGAGATTTTGTTGTGAATCTTCCACATTTGGTTAGAGGCCATCTTATCTTATCTTTTCCTGACTCAGGGATTCTGATGTTAAGATCTTTTGAACTTGAGTACTGCTATAATGATCATTTAGTCTTTCCACATTCCAAGTGCTGGCTTCATTCTGAAACTTTTGTTGTGTTATTCAGCTGAGTTTGAGAGGAAACTGTGAGATCAGACATTCTTTATTCATGTGAAAGAAACCAATTGTGTTTGTGAGCCAAGATTGAAGTACCATCCCCAACTTCTCATATAAAATACTTCTTTATGAGTTGCAGACCTGTTTGTATTCTCTGCCAGATCCAAGAACTTTTCCCCTTTGAAGTATCATCAGCCAAAAGATCTTTCCCTCTGAAATATCTAGCCTCTAGATTTGATACCACATAGATTGATCTTCATTTACCATCCTCTAAGATAATTTTGCAAGTAAAGAAAGATTTACCAGATTTAGATTTTTTATACCCAATCCTCCATATCTTTTTGGTATATTAACCTTTTTCCATGAGATGGGATTGCCTCCTCTTTCATTCTTTTTACACGAGAAGTTGTTTCTTTGTATTCTGTTCATTCTATTGATGGTCTTTTCTGGGACTTCGAACAAGCTCATTTGATAGTTTGACGTGGTGCTTAAAGAAGCTTGAATCTGAGTGGTTTTTCCTGCCTGAAAAGTTAGTTTGCCTTGCCAAGTTTGAAATCCTCTTTCCATTGTGGCTATAGAAGGATCAAAAAATTTATCTTTGCTTCTAGGAACTTGAAGAAAAGTTCCTAAGTATTTTTCATCTTCTTTCATTTCTCTCATCTGTAGCATCTGAAGAATATCTGTACATGCTTATTTTTTTAAGTTCTTGCTGAAGAACGCACTTGATTTCTCTATGTTGACCATCTGACCAGAAAAGGTGGTATAAACTTGTTGATAATCTCCTTTAGATTAGTTATTGACTTTGTCGAATCTTTTGAGAATAAGATACAATCATCTGCAAATAGTTGATGGGAAATTGCAGGTCCTGTCTTGGCTAGAATAATTGGATCAATGATTTTTCCATTAGAAACATTTGCTAGAAGTCTGCTGAAACCTTCCATACATAAGATAAATAGATATGAAGAAATTGAATCACCTTGTTTAAGACCTCTTGCAGGGGAAAAGAAATATGTTGATGTTCCATTAATAAGAGAAGATTTTTTATTTTATTTTGATCGATCAAATAGAATTTTCATTGAAAAAGGCACTTAAGGGGGGTGCCTTAACCCAATGATTACAACCGAACAAAAAAATGGGAACCGAAAGGGGATTCAACTACCCAAGTAAAAACACAAAATAACTATGGGGCCGATATAATGATTCCCACAAAGAAATCACCATATTTTCCGTAAGCCCTAACATTCTTGTATTCGATTCAGCCCAAAAAAAAGCTTGTAACTTTATATCTCTAATGAGGCTTGCCAAAGTATTCTTTTTGTTATGGAAGGTTCTTGCATTTTGCTCTTTCATTATATATACATTGTTAGAGCACTCCTCGGTCAAACTCGCATGCGTTGCTATCTCAATCATGTTTGTCAATGTTAGTGATCAAAACTATAAGTCTTGATTTCTAGTCTTTTATAGCTAAGTCTCGGACTAGGATAGTAAGTGTAGTTGAGCTCAAGGACTTCATGGCGGTTCCTCATACAAGTAGAAGATCTAATCAAGGAACCGGTGGAACTTCTCGACAAAAAGGTATGCGGAGACTTGAACATCTGTCGCTCAAAATTCTATCTATTCTATCTCCTACTCTTTGAGACAAAAGTGGTATGTTATACATATAGACTAGATCATGCACACTTGGTATTTCGAGCCGAGTATACCTCGCCTATCTATATCTCGAAATATGTCTTAGTAAGCTTTTCTCTTCGACAAAGTTTATCTTTACCTAGTGACGAAAGTCATGAATGTTTCAATCACTTTGAAAATTTCTTTGACGAGAAATAGTGTAACAACTGTATAACATCCTCTAAGAATGTTTCAATGATTGGAATGAGAGGTTATATTACATAACCAATGGATTCCTTGAACTGAAGTTTTCGAACTTTGTTGATCAAGAGAACCGGAAGTATGGCAAGTGCCAAGTCCGCGAACTCAGTCCACGAACTGTCGAAGTTCTCAAACCCGAGAATTTCTGCTGGAGTTGACAAACTACTTGCGTGAGCCAAGTCCGCGAACCCAGTCCGCGAACCGGCGTAGTTCTCGAACCCGAGAATTTCTGTTGGATTTTGTAAACTCTATCCGGTGTCTTAAGTCCGCGAACCTAGTCTGCGAACTTGAGAAGGTTATATATCTAAATATGATTTCTGAACTTAATCTTAAAAGACTAAGGAATGAATTTGCAAACCGTGGATATTAAAGTTCATGAACCGATTCGAGTGAATCAAATCATATTTTTTTCAATTGTGTCTTGTGTAGTTACATAAGATTTCCTTGCAATTGAACAACTCTCTTAACTAGTTCATTTGATTCAATTGAACTAGTTATGGTGAAGAAGAACATGGTTGGTATGAAATGCTCATATGGTTAACCTCTTTGGGTAGACTATAGTTGAACCAACAATGTACACGTTTGGGTGCGGTTAACAAACCTAGAAGCGTACAGTCATTTGTGTATGACAAGCTAAGTTTTCGATTTAACGGTTGAGAAATATTAGCTTGAATCTAAATCAGGTTTTCATCTAACGGTGAATATTGATTGCTTTATAACTAAGGCAAAACCCTGATTTGAAAGGCTATATAAAGGAGATATCTAGTATTGTGCAAAACTAATCCCCACACCTTACGTGTGATACTAGTTTGTGTGCTAGAGTCGTTTCTCCTTTAACCTTTGGTTTTCTTCTTCTAAAACAAGGTTAACGACTTAAAGACTTCATTGGGATTGTGAAACCAGGCCGATACTAATTTTATCGTAGTTGTGTGATCTGATCTTGCATCTTCTATCATAACAGTACAATCATATTGATTGGCTTGAGATCGTGAGAGTTCTCCGACAGGAAAGATATAAAAAGTAATCACAAACACCTTCGTCTCATCGTTTGTGATTCCACGACATCTTGTTTTGCTACCATACGATTAAGATTTTTGTGAGGTGATTGATTAATCTAGGTTGTTCTTCGGGAATATAAGACCGGATTATCAATTGGTTCCTATTTACCTAGATTATTATCAAAAGACGGAACAAAAACTTTTAGGGTTTTTCTGTGGGAGAAAGATTGATCCTTTGATAGACTTTTCTATGTGAGATAGATTTGTTTATTGTTAAATCCTGCCATTTTGGGTCGTAGAAACTCTTAGTTGTGGGTGAGATCAGCTAAGGGAATCAAGTGCGCAGTATCCTGCTGGGATCAGAGGCGTAGGGAGTACAACTTTACCTTGATCAGTGGGAGACTGATTGGAGTTCAACTATAGTCCAGTCCGAAGTTAGCTTGGAATTGGCTAGTGTTTGTAGCATCTTAATACAGTGTGTATTCAATATGGACTAGGTCCCGGGGTTTTTCTGCATTTGCGGTTTTTCTCGTTAACAAAATTATGGTGTCTGTATTATTTCTATTTTCGCATTATATTTGTTTATATAATTGAAATAATACAGGTTGTGCGTTTGAATCAATCAATTGGAAATCCGACCTTTGGTTGTTAATTGATATTGATTGATCCTTGGACATTGGTCTTTGGTACCGTCCAAGTTATTCCTTGTGTTTGATTAAGACTCGCTGATTTCTATTGGCTTGAGTAAATCAAAACAAGAGAGAGATATTCACTCGTTGATATACTTTTAATTGATTGAGTCTTGTTGATTCTCTTAAAAGTATATTCGAGTTTGTCCATACAGATTGCTAAGCGAAATATTGGGTGGTATTGTTAGACCCCCGCTTTTTCAATTGGTATCAAAGAAGGCAAACACGTTAAGACCTCACAAGTCTGTGTTTGTAGCGATCTGACTCTATGGATAAGAGTACTATCTTTGATAAACGTTGTTAGAGCATAGCTCGGTCAACCTCGCATGCGTTTCTATCTCAAGCATGTTTGTCAATGTTAGTGATCAAAACTATAAGTCTTGATTTCTAGCCTACATAGCTAAGTCTTAGACTAGGATAGAAAAATGTAGTTGATCTCAAGGAATTCATGGCGATTCATCATACAACGACGAAGATCTATACAAGGAACCATGGAAATTCATCAACAAAAAGGTATGTGGAGACTTGTACTTATCTATCACTCAAAAGTTTGTCTCTTCTATCTCCTACTTCTTATGAGACAAAAGTCGTATGCTATATAGACTTAGATCATACACATTGGATATTTCGAGCCGAGTATATATCGAAATCATGTGGTGGTAAAGCGTTTCTCTTTGATCAAGTTTATCTTCACCTAGTGACGAAAGTCATGAAAAGTTTCAATCACTTTGAGAATTACTCTGACGTGAATCGGTCTGTGAATAAAGGCTACATAACGTCCTTTGAGAATGTCTCAATGATTGAAATGAGAGTTTAGATTACATGACCATGTATTCCTTGAACCGAATTTTTCGAACTTTGTTGATCAAGAGAAATCGGGAGGATTGTGGAATCGTCTTGCCAAGTCCACAAACCCAGTCCGCAGACTCAGTTCGCAAACTGTCGGAAGTTCTCGACCGAGAATTTCTGCTGGATTTTCCAAAACTCGTTTGTGTGCTAAGTCCGTGAACTCAGTCCGCGAACCCAGTCCGCCAACTGGCGGAAGTTCTCTTTCCGATAATTTCTGCTGAGTTTGGAAAACTCAACTGATTAACTTAAGTCCGCGAACTTATTTGTGAACTTAAGAGGTTATGATCTAAAGATGTGCTCTGAACATGAAACATGAAATTACTAAAGAATGATTTATGCGAACCGTGGCTATAATGTTCATGAGCCGATTCAATAGAATCGAATCATCTTTGTTTCAATTGTGTCTTGTGTAGTTATATAAGATCTCATAGCTATTGAACAACACTTTAACTAGTTCATTTGAGTCAATTGAAATAGTTATGGTGAAGAAGAACAAGGTTAATATGAAATGCTCATATGGTTAACCTTTTTGGTTACCATGTTGAAAAAACATACACATACACGTTTGGGCATAGTTTACAAAAACCCAGTAAACGTATATCTCAAGTGTGTGTGACAACCTAAGTTTTCGATGTAACGGTTGAGAAATATTAGCTTGAATCTAAATCAGGTTTTCATCTAACGGTGAATAAGGATTGCTTTGTAACTAAGGCAAAACCCTGATTTGAAGGCTATATAAAGGAGACATCTAATATTGTGCAAAACTAATACCCACACGTCTGTGTGATATTAGTGCGCTCGCTAGAGTCGATTCTCCTTTAACCTCTGGTTTTCTTCTCTAAAACCAGGTTAACGATTTAAAGACTTCATTGGGATTGTGAAGGCATACCGATACTACTTTTATCATAGTTATGTGATATGATCTTGCATCTTCTATCGTACGAATACAATCTTAGATTGGCTTGAGATCGTGAGAGTTCCCCGATAGGCAAGATAAAGAAGTCACAAACATCTTCATCTCACTGTTTGTGATTCCTCGAAAAACCGCCTGTGTAGTCAGGAAGGATTGTAGAGAGGTGATTGATTAATCTAGGATGTTCTTTGGGAATATAAGACCGGATTATCAATTGGTTCCTGTTCACCTTGATTTTATATCTTAAGACGGAACAAAACCTAGGGTTTATTTGTGGGAGACAGATTTATCCTTTGATAGAATTTTCTGTGTGAGACAGATCTATTTATTATCAAGTCTGCGATTTTGGGTTGCAGCAACTCTTGGTTGTGGGTGAGATAAGCTAAGGGAATCAAGTGCGTAGTATCCTGCTGGGATCAGAGGCGTAGGAGTACAACTGTACCTTGGATCGGTGGGAGACTGATTGGGGTTCAACTATAGTCCAGTACGAAGTTATCTTGGAGTAGGCTAGTGTCTGTAGCGGCTTAATACAGTGTGTATTCAATCTGTACTAGGTCCCGGGGTTTTTCTGCATTTGCGGTTTCCTCGTTAACAAAATTTCTGGTGTCTATGTTATTTCTTTTCCGCATTATATTTTATATAATTGAAATAATATAGGTTGTGCGTTCGTGATCATCAATTGGAAATCCAACCTTTGGTTGTTGATTGATATTGATTGATCCTTGGACATTGGTCTTTGGTACCGTCCAAGTTATTCCTTGTATTTGATAAAGACTCTCTATTGATTTTAGCTTGAGTAAAAATCAAATCAAGAGAGAGATATTAACTCCTTGAGATACTTTTATCTAGATTGAGTCTGAATGTCTAGTTGATTCTCTAGAAAAGTATTTTGGAGTTAGTCCATACAGATTGCTAATCGGAATATTGGGTGGTGTTGTTAGACCCCCGCTTTTTCAATTGGTATCAGAGCAGGCAAACACATTAAAGACCTTATAAGCTTGTGTTTGTAAGCGATCTGATTATGGACGAGTCTATCTCTAATAACGTACCAGTTCAGAAATTACCAGATGATTCTAAAAGCTTGGATTCACCAGAGAGAACTGTCACATCTAAGTCAATATCTAAACATTCTCTTTATGTAAAAACTGTTGATTGGGAAACTCTCCTAGAAGAACAGTTGGATGAACTTTCTGATGAAGGTGATTCAGATATTGATAGAGATGTTGATGAGGAAGTCTCAGAGTATGTTAAGTTTTTGGATTCATGGAAAATGAAGAAGATTACAGCTTCTCATGTCTCACCTCTTCTGATTCCTCTCTGTCGAGAAAATAAGAAATTGAGAAGATGTTACGCAGGTGTTTATTTTTCGAATCGTTCTTGCGAATCGATCCTCAAGGATTCTGAGGAAAACCTACGTATGAAGTCACTTGAATGTGGTAATCTTTATTAAAAGTACTTTTTGTTGGAAGAGAAATTTGCAGAATCTGAACCAAGGTTTAACTCCCAGCAAACAAGTTTTGACGACAGAGAAAGATCTTATCTCACTCGAGAAAAACGCCTTAAGGCTGATTTAGCTGCTGCTCTTGATAAAATCAAGATGTTGGAAGATGACTTGAAAAAGTTCAATACTAGTTCAAGCAAATTAACCACTATGCGGAGCAAGTAAAAATCATCGTGATACACGAGGATTGGGCTATAAGGGAATAGATGCTCCAAGTACTAGCAAAGAGGTAAAATTTGTCAAGGCTAGTGATTCTTCTCAACAAAAGGTTTCCACTGATGGAAAAAGTGAAATACCTTCTCCAGCAGTTAAGTTTCAGAAGAGCAAAGTTTATCAACCTCCAAAGTTAGCACACACGGATCGAGGTAAGAAAATTCCTTATGTTTACCAATATTGAGGAAATAAAGGTCACCTGGAAAGGAGATGTCGTTTCTGTATAAGGAATGAGAAACTTCATGATGTTCTTGTTTGGTCATCACAAGAAGTTGTGAAACCAAGATCATACGTTAAGACTGATCCTCTTAATGTTACAGGTTGTAATCGTCCAACCTTTAGGCAAAGGAATCAGTGTTATGATACACCTAGATTTTCCTATAAACGTCGTACGAATCCTTTCATAATCGTAATGGTTATTAAAAGGATAACATCGTAAAGACGAAGACAAGATCTGATGCTCCCAATTGGAGAAAAACTAACTTGCAAAAGAATAGTCAATCCAATTCTCTTCCAAGAATTCTAGGAGAGAGTGATGGGAAGAAGGTTCCGACTGTTTCTAAACGCACTGAGAAGTGGATACCGAAGAAAGACAATGATGTTTTGAGTGTGAAAAGGAATGATCTTCCAGAAAACTCCATGACTATGGAAAAGGCAGTATCCATGATGTTGGAACTTAACAAGTTTTTTAGAAAAATGAAATTGGATGTGAAAGGTTATAAAAGTGATCTCTTACATGATAATCCAAGGGTCACTTGTGGTGAGAAAGACTTTGTTCACCCCAACACAACTTGAATGTGTTGGAAGTACATCCTCACAAAGGAATGCCCTGCTTTGTATACGATGAGGGAAGCACAAGAATTGGGGCACACAGATTATATTCGGTAAGGCGGTAGAATTCGATTGGATTCATATAAAACGGTATGTCTATAAACTTGAGCAAGATTTGTAATTTTATTTGCTTACAATACTTATAATAATCTTGCTTATCGTTCATTTCTACCTAACTTGATCTGTGTTTAATGTTCTTAAATATTTAGGTTTGAAAATAATAGTTCGGGATGTTTGAACTACATGGTACACATACCAAGTATGCATAACATCATTCAAAATCAAAATCCAGTGGTTTAAGTTCGCAAACCCGTATGCATACTTGATGTCGATATTCGGTAAATTTGTTTTGGCAGTAACTTCTTCGTCCGAACTCGAATTTACCTCATTCTTTTTGCATTCTCTTCCTTATTGAATTCCCTTCAAAATAGTGACGAGAATTGTTGAATTTGGATGAGTTAATATTGGTCTTTGTCCTGTCTCTTGTTTTTTAGTGTTTGCTCCGTTTCGTTGCACTTGTTCTATTCTCTTGGACTTGGGCACTGAGATTCTTAAAGAAATGTTATTCTAAGCTATTTTTTGGCTGTTAAAAGAGTGATGTTGGTGAATCACAAAGAAGGAAGTTCGAGAATGGGTAGTAGTTCACATTGTTATATATTCTTGAGTGTTCACAATCATCTCATGTGAACTATGGTGCATAGTCGTCAGTGACTTTGTATGTTCTTCTTTGTTAAGGAAAGCTTTTTATACGCTTTTGGTAACCACTCTTGTTATAAATCCGTGCGAAAAAGATTGATTCTACCTTCTAAGGGCAAAGATTGTTATTGCAGTATTAATCTTTATGATTTTGTGATATTGCAATTGTTTATGGGATATGTATTGTTTGCATCCATGAACTTGAAGGTCCCACATGTTGTCAAAAGTAAAGTCGTTCATAAATTGGTATTCGTATTGACGAAAGGACGAATGGACTTTTGACAAATACAAAAGTTATGCCTATGCAGTCATTTATTTGATGGAAAATAGGATAAAAGCTTTTTTTTTGACAAGGATAAAGTCTATTATGTCGTTATGCAAATAGTGATGGAAAATATAATAGATCCTTGTATGTCGTTATGCAAACCTGTGTGAGAGAGATATTTTTATTATCAAGTCTGCGATTTCGGGATGCAGTAGCTCTTGGTTATGGCTGAGATCAGTTAAGGGAATCAAGTGCGTAGTATCCTGCTGGGATCAGAGGGTAAGAGTACAAATGTATCTTAGATCGGTGGGAGACTGATAGGGTTTCAACTATAGTCCAGTCCGAAGTTAGCTTGGAGTAGGATAGTGTCTGTAGAGGCTTAATACAGTGTGTATTCAATCTGGACTAGGTCCCTAGGTTTTTATGAATTTGCGGTTTTCTCGTTAACAAAATTTCTGGTGTCTGTGTTATTTATTTTCCGCATTATATTTTATATAATTGAAATAATACAGGTTGTGTGTTCGTGATCATCAATTGGAAATCCAACCTTTGGTTGTTGATTGATATTGATTGATACTTGGACATTGGTCTTTGGTACCGTCCAAGTTATTCCTTGTATTTGATAAAGATTCATTATTGATTTTAGCTTGAGTAAAAATCAAATCAAGAGAGAGATATTAACACCTTGAGATACTTTTATCTAGATTGAGTCTGACTGTCTAGTTGATTCTCTAGCAAAGTATTTCGGAGTTAGTCCATACAGATTGCTAATCGAAATATTGGGTGGTGTTGTTAGACCCCCGCTTTTTGAAATGCAATACCAGAAATAAGAGTTCTATCTCGTCTAATTCTAAAAAGAAGGGTTCTACTATCTTGTACTTAGATAAACCTTCCATACTGATGAGACAGACTAACACCGACATGTGTTCTTCCGATAACCCTTCAATTGAACGGGAAACAGCTGAAGAGAGTCAATTGATTCTAAACCTTGCTAGAATCGAAGCTGATAGATTTAATCGGTTAAAACATCATGTCGATGTTCTACTTGGTGTTATAAGAGATTGCAAATCCAAAGGAAACTTTGTTGTTCAGTCATAGTGTACGTCTCTTGAAGCTAGTCTCAGAAAAATGCCTTGGAAATTGAACATCGCTTCAGTAAACTCTCTATTCAAGGATGATCAAAGCAATCTAATATACCAAGTACTTCTGACACAAAATATGGTTCATGGTCGGAAGCAAAAACAGGAACCCCTTATTGTAAAACGAATGTGCCTGGAGTCACCATCAATCAAAAAGACTGCACATCGAATGAAGGGAGGAAATCTTCTAACGATGGTTTTAAGGTTGTACTATCTAATCATTCTGATGATCAGAAGGTATGTCTTGTCTGTGAAAAAAGAGTTCGGTGAAACAAAAGGGAACCTCTAAGTTGAAGAAAAACTCCTTGGTTCAACTTCAACACACCTTAGATTTGATTCTTAAAGATGTAACTGAAATTCGTATGTCTAAACCAATTGGTTTTCGTACCTACCCTATGTATGTTATCAGGAAAGTCAGTTCAATGAGTTCCTCAAACACTTGAGAACAAAACAGACATCTGAATAAACATCGTCTAAAGAAAGATCGTGTGATGATCTTTGAAAATAACATTGCTCCTGTTGAGAAAGAAAGTTCGGATGAAAGAAGAAATATTGATGAATTGAGAGATAATCTGAAGAATATAATTTAAGGGTATAAAGAATTCGTCAAAAAGTTGTCTTCCTCATCAAACCAAAATTCTTCTGGTAAGAACTTAAACTATGTCTCGTATTTTGATGACAGTAAGTTTTATGATAATTTCTCACATAACAAGGGATCATTTCCTCGTCTCGGAAGGAAAAAGAAACTTGGCCACAAACACAAATCTCTTGATGAGCATATTGCTCATACATGCGCTAATTAATCACAAGGTTTAAAGAGTTTACTCATAAAAACCCTGTTGAGTAAGATGTGTTGATATTCAGGTATACTTTTGGCATGCTCATTTGTTAAGTTGAGCTATCTTCTTATCGTCCATAGCGAAACGATTGCAGACTTGTTGTGCTTAGAATATTGTTTTGGTCTAAAGTTACTTCTCATTTCTTTAGGAATTCTTCCGTTGAATCTTGGTTCTTGCTACATCCAGGTTCAAAAGTTTTTTTTAAAAGCCATGTTTTTTTTATTTTTGTTGGGCTTCTTTTTCTAGGTCATTTTGTACTCGAACGGATACCCGTGTTCTGGCACGAGTCAACTGTTAAGAAAACCCTAGAATCTCTTCTCTAAGAGACCCTTATATACCAACTTGTGAGTTTCAAAAGTCACGTACGCATACTCTAGGTTGGTTTCTATGTTATCAAGTATGTCTTCTTCTTCATCTTGCTATGGTGGTTTCGCCAGAGGTTTCCTTGACAAAGAAGTTGTTGTCAAGTCTAAGAAGAAAAGAACTCTTGTAGACAAAGATCATCCCAATGCTTCATGTTACTTTGCCTATGTCCATGACGATGCTGAAAAGGTTATATGATTTCTGCTGAAGTTGTTCACGACTTTCTTAAGTACTTTGGAGAAGCAAAACAAGATCACATTGCTACTCTGAAAAATCTTGATGCTTTGAAAACTGAGTTGAAAAAGGTTACTACTGACCCTGGTCTCATAAAGTCATGCATCAATGATCTTCGCAAAGAGAATCACCACTCTGATGTTGCAATGAATGCTGTCTTTCACAAGCTCAAAGACCTCATGACTCGTGTAGTTCCTGAACCGTCCATATGATCTTAGTTCGTGTTCGGAAAGTGTACTGGAGTCTGTTTTCCTTTAGCTCGTTGATTTACTATTTTTTCCTAGTATGTCTTCTTTTTGGCTTAGTTGGAAGAATAACTAGTCTCTGAATAGCGATGATTGTGACTACACATAGTTGTTATTTTCATCATCTTGTTTTTAAGTTTTTTGGTTTAAAATTCTAAAAAATTTTGGAGGATGATGGTTTGCAATATTTTTGATTTTGTTATATTGCAACTTGTTATGGGATATTTTCGTTTACGTCCGTGAACTTTGTTGTCCCATATCTTTGTCAAAAGTAAAGTCGTTCATGATCGGTATTCATGTATTGGTTTAAGAATGAATAGACTTTTGACATATACAAAAGTTAAGCCTATATTGTCAACCCTTGACGGAAGATAGGTTAAAATATTTTGTATCCAAGGATTATTTCTATTGTATATGCTTGTGCAAAAGAATGAATCCTTGTCTATTCCACGGTTTAGATCTTCATTGATCCATCTTTTTGTATTACTGTAAGGCTCCGTAATGTGTCTTATGTTGAGAACGATACAACTAAGTTGATTATTTTTTATTAGCTTGGTTGGTTGTTCCGTGAGGTAAGTTATGTTGAGCATTTTGAACTAAATTAATCATCTTCTTGGTTATTTAGCTATTACTCCACAAGTTCTCTTGTGTTGAGTATATGAACGATTAAGCCAATCACTCTCTTGTATGGTTAACTTAGTCGTTGCTCTGTAAGTTTACTTATGTTGAGCACAATGAATTAAATTGATCACTTTTGTGGTTAATTTGATTATGTATTCCGATTAAATTAATCATGGGTTTACTTATGATTAATTTGATTGAGTGTTGGATATAAAAATCATTCTCATGGTTTTGGTGTCCAATAAAATCATTCATTTCTCTTGAAATTAAGGTCGCTCGTTGTTGTTCCCTTGGGAATGACATCTAATGGGGGAGAGCTCTTTTGAACTTGTGCTTAATGGTCATATCTTGAGGGGTGTGCGGCTGTGGAATTTTAGAGGGGTTATCTTGTATCTTTAAACTCCTTGATGAATGTTGTTAGCTTCGGCTATATGATTGCATCTAAATAAGATGATGTGTATTTCTTTCTCTCAGTCATGAAATGTCTCTTACGAAAATTTCATTATGATATCGTTCTTGTACCTTTGCCAATTTTATTGACAAAAGGGGGAGAATTAATATGTAGTTCACACTAAAAATACATATCGTTTTCGGATCATTGTGTAAGGGGGAGTGGTTTTCATGTGAGATGGAGTATTGACTAAGGGGGAGTGATACATATCACCATAGTATTATTGTTGAAGTTGTGATACAATAGGACTTTGACACTATGTAATAATACTATGACATTGTATAACAATGATCGAGACCGATGCTTTCTCATTGTTATAGCTACGGATCTTCAAAAACGGTGATGCTAAACTTACAACCTTTGGGATCATTGGAGTACTTGAAAGTGATGAAGATTTCGATGAATGTTGAAGATTAGACATGTGGAATAGGATCTACTAAAGTTTCATTATCTTTTTTGTATTCCATATGTATTGATAGTTTTGTCACTAAAATTGTCAAAGGGGGAGATTGTTAGAGCACTGCTCGGTAAAACTCGCATGCGTTGCTATCTCAAGCATGTTTGTCAATGTTAGTGATCAAAACTATAAGTCTTGATTTCTAGTCTCTTATAGCTAAGTCTTGGACTAGGATAGTAATTGCATTTGAGCTCAAGGACTTCATGGCGATTCATCATACAAGTAGAAGATCTACTCAAGGAACCGGTGGAACTTCTCGACAAAAAGGTATGTGGAGACTTGAACATCTGTCGCTCAAAATTCTATCTATTCTATCTCCCACTCTTTGAGACAAAAGTGGTATGTTATACATATAGACTAGATCATGCACACTTGGTATTTCGAGCCGAGTATACCTCGCCTATCTATATCTCGAAATATGTGTTGGTAAGCTTTTCGCTTCGACCAGGTTTATCTTTACCTAGTGAAGAAAGTCATGAATGTTTCAATCACTTTGAAAATTGCTTTGACGAGAAATAGTGTAATAACTATATAACGTCCTCTAAGAATGTTTCAATGATTGGAATGAGAGTTTAGATTACATAACCAATGGATTCCTTGAACCAAAAGTTTTCGAACTTTGTTGATCAAGAGAAGCGGAAGTATGGCAAGTGCCAAATCCGCGAACTCAGTCCGCGAACTTTCGAAGTTCTCAAACCTGAGAATTTCTGCTGGAGTTGACAAACTACTTGCGTGAGCCAAGTCCGCGAACCCAGTCCGCGAACCGGCGTAGTTCTCGAACCCGAGAATTTCTGCTGGAGTTTGTAAACTCTATCCGGTGTCTTAAGTCCGCGAACCTAGTCTGCGAACTTGAGAAGGTTATATATCAAAAGATGATTTCTGAACTTAATCTTAAAAGACTAAGGAATGCATTTGCAAACCGTGGCTATTAAAGTTCATGAACCAATTCGAGTGAATCAAATCATCCTTGCTTCAATTGTGTCTTGTGTAGTTACATAATATTTCCTTCCAATTGAACAACTCTCTTAACTAGTTCATTTGAGTCAATTGAACTAGTTATGGTGAATAAGAACATGGTTGGTATGAAACGCTTATATGGTTAACCTCTTTGGGTAGACTATTGTTGAACCAACAATGTACATGTTTGGGTGCGGTTAACAAACCTAGAAGCGTACAGCTATTTGTGTATGACAAGCTAAGTTTTCGATCTAACGGTTGAGAAATATTAGCTTGAATCTAAATCATGTTTTCATCTAACGGTGAATATTGATCGCTTTATGACTAAGGAAAAACCCTGATTTGAAGGCTATATAAAGGAGACATCTAGTATTGTGCAAAACTAATACCCACACCTTACTTGTGATACTAGTTTGCATGCTAGAGTCGTTTTTCTTTTAACCTTTGGTTTTCTTCTTCTAAAACCAGGTTAACGATTTAAAGACTTCATTGGGATTGTGAAGCCAGACTGATACTACTTTTATCGTAGTTGTGTGATCTGATCTTGCATCTTATGTCGTAACAGTATAATCATATTGATTGGATTGAGATCGTGAGAATTCTCCGATAGGCAAGATATAAAAAAATAATCACAAACACCTTCGTCTCATCGTTTGTGATTCCACGACATTTTGTTTCGCTACCATACGATTAAGATTGTTGTGAGGTGATTGATTAATCTAGGATGTTCTTCAGGTATATAATACCGGATTATCAATTGGTTCCTGTTCACCTTGATTATTATCAAAAGACGGAACAAAAACTTTTAGGATTTTTCTGTGGGAGATAGATTGATCCTTTGATAGACTTGTCTGTGTGAGATAGATTTGTGTATTGTTAAATCCTGCGATTTTGGGTCGTAGCAACTCTTATTTTTGGGTGAGATCAGCTAAGGGAATCAAGTGCGCAGTATCCTGCTGGGATCAGAGGCGTAGGGAGTACAACTGTACCTTAGATCAGTGGGAGACTGATTGGGGTTCAACTATAGTCTAGTCCGAAGTTAGCTTGGAGTAGGCTAGTGTTTATAGCGGCTTAATACAATGTGTATTCAATCTGGACTAGGTCCCGGGTTTTTTTTGCATATGCGGTTTCCTCGTTAACAAAATTCTGGTGTCTGTGTTATTTATATTTCCGCATTATATTTGTTTATATAATTGAAATAATACAGGTTGTGCGTTTGAATCAATCAGTTGGAAATCCGACCTTTGGTTGTTGATTGATATTGATTGATCCTTGGACATTGGTCTTTGGTACCGTCCAAGTTATTCCTTGTGTTTGATTAGGAATCGCTGATTTCTATTAGCTTGAGTAAATCAAAACAAGAGAGAGATATTCACTCGTTGATATACTTTTAATTGATTGAGTCTTTTTGATTCTCTTAAAAGTATATTCGAGTTTGTCCATACAGATTCCTAAGCGAAATATTGGGTGGTGTTGTTAGACCCACGCTTTTTCATACACCACCATATAGCAACCGGAATGTTGTTCCATATCCGACTAAGTCTTTCATCTCCTCAGTTAAACTTCCAAGCCTTCATAGATGTAATGACATTAGGATCATATGACCATCCAAAGTGGCACCCTTCAACAAAGTAGTCACATATTCTCCAGATTCTCCAACAACCATAAAACAAGTGCGAACTCGATTCATCGTCTTCCTCACAAAAACGACATACACTAGAGACATCCATACCTCTTTTTAAAAATTTATCCGCCATCATTACTCGGTCATGAGAGAGAAGCAAAAGAAAAAAATTGATATTGTGAGGGTACTCATTACTCCAAACAACATTGATTGGATACTCAGGCTCACCTTGATCATCGTTGACTTTAATTCCATCCTTAAACGTATATTGACCATGATCACTACTAACCCAAATTCGGGTATCCATAAACCCTTCTCGAATAGAGATGGAAGAAAGAAGATTTGATATGGATAATACTTCACTTGTAATGGTTTGAGAGTATCTTTGCCTAGACATAAACGCCCACCTAAGACCAACTTCCCTAACTTCATACATACTAGCCACCAAAAACTCCTTGGTCCTTGAAGCTTCATAAGCCAAAGGAAACATATACATAATCTTCCTTCACCAAGCCATGAATCTTCCAAAAATCTAGTTTTCTTACCCTCTCTAATATTTAATCTAATGTTTTTGTTGAAATCTTCAAGTTCTTTATACATATTAAACCACAAGCTACCACCTTTCGAGCCTTTGGGTTGGAGAGCTTCCCAACTGGTAAATATTTCGCCAAATTTTTCAACTATGATCTTCCTCCACAACGCATATTTCTCTTTGCCAAATAAGAGAAGATATTCTAGGTGTGCTGATGCAGTGATGTATTAGTTGACAGAAATTCGAGAATGATAACACGCGAGGAAATCAAGAAAGTCCAAATTTCGCATAAGAAATTTGAAGACTGGGCCTACAAATAGTGTCACTCATTATGAAGTTGGATGGGTACCCAGTATCACCAAATGCATATATATACTACGAGCAAGTAGTTTATGGTGCTACATTAAAAGTTCTTGCCAATAACATCATAAATTTCCTTTCAAGTTAATCAAGCTCTTTCCGAAGAATATTCAGAAGACTACATCAGTTATGGCTCATGCTGCTCTTTGGATGAGCTGGTTCTGGGGTTATGGCTAGAAACAATAACGGGTTGGTGTTGCGTTTTGGCGCACTTTAGGGCTTCTACAAACAATGTCACACTGGTGATCTTAGAGTTTTAGGGGTCGTTCATGAATTTCGTAGTGAATATGACTCGATGCTTACAGTTCAAGTTTTGGAGAAGGAAAAATTGGTTCTATGAAGGTTACTAGTCATCGGAAGAACTGCTTGGCTTTCCCTTGTTGGCATGTGTGAAGAGAAGAAAACTCAATAATAGACATTCTTGCTTGAAAATGGGGGGCAATGGAGTTCAATGGTGGGATCAATGCCATACATCATCAGAGCTTCAATGGCTAGGGTTGGGATTATGTCTACTTACAATTTCTTTTATAATTATGTTTTCTTCCATGTCTTCCTGGAGGTAAGGCATGCCCCTAATCTTGTCCTCCTACCCTTTATGAATAAATGCTCTGAGTGAGATTTTGTATTACAAAAGAGGTATTTAAAAAATTCAAAGAACCCATTAAAACAACTGTAGGTACACAAAATAGGCTCGCCACGTGGCCGCACAGGAAGGCACGAAATAGGACTGAAGAATCTCACTTAAAGATCTCAGTCAGTGAATTGTCAAATCAAATGTAAGAATTACCTCGCCACTAACTAATAAGATAAAACACGAAGCATCCTAAAACGAAGTACCTCATATAAGGAATCTAGACTGCGAAGAATCAGTTGGAGTACCCGGCAAGACACCGGCCACGAAATAAAGATTGACGAAGTAAGGTTACTTGGTTAGAAAGATAACTTGCGAAGTAAGTAAATTATGGAGCAAGAAAAGAGACAGCTGTCCCGACAAACACCCAAAGTTGTCAGCGAAAGAAAGGGGAAAACTTCATGAAAAATGATCTGGGCGAAGTATGAAGCATCTCCACGATACCCAGGCGAAGAAAAATGAGTTGTACACCATTATGGTTGATTGGTTTATAAATAGGGGCCTTTGGGAAATGTATAGGGGGGATTCTTTGGTGAGAGAAAGCTTTGATTAGAGTGAGAGACTAGGGTTTCCTTGTACTCAAAAACTTGTATTTTCACTACTTTCAATGGTTAATAAATAAGGAATTTCTTATCCAAAACCTTTATCATGTCTTAGATCTGTTTCTTCTCTTACTTGGGTGTGCTACCGGGTTTCCAGTAGTCATATTTTGGCGTCCAGAAACAGGGACTTAGATCAGGGATTCATCCTCATCTAAGAGTTTGAGAAAGATTGAAATTGCAATAAAATTGTAGCAGTTAGAGATTTTGGCGAGTTGTTTTAAAATTAGGGTTTTGTATATCTTAAACGATTCATTCGTAGTCAAAACTAGAAATCTAGGAGAGAGAGAGTGATGGCAGGTCCGGAAAGGTGTGTAAATTGATGCGATGATGACGGGCCTACAGTAATACCGCAAGTGCACGGTCGTCGGTTGTAGCTCGTGCAAGTACGGGTCGATCCACAGAGATCGGGTGTGTTTCGGAAATGTGTCTTAGCTAATTGGGTTCCTAAATTTGCTTTGGGCTTAGAAGCCCTTTGGAATTGTTGGGCTTAATGTACTATTGGGTTTGTTCTCAATAAAAGGAACTGAGCTTGGGCTCAGTTTGTTCTTTGAAGTGCAAATGGGCTTAGGCCTTAAAGTGAGTTCAGGTTTTTGGGTTAAGCCCACAATTAATTGAATTGGGCTTTAGCTCTAACCTAAACTGGGCTTTGAGCCTTAGTGAAATGGGCCTCAGTGAACTAGACATTGGGCTTTTGGTTTTAAACAAATGGGCTTTGGTTAAGCCCACAGGTTGGCTGAATAGGGCTTCAGTTTGAGTTGAGCTTTGGGCTTTGACAGTGAACCAGATTGGGCTCAGCTGGCTTTGGCAGGCAGCAGGAGCTAACAGGACTGCACAACAGAAGGGCAGCTGAAGGAGAAAGGAAGCAGCACCAGGTAGCAGGCCTAGCAGCAACAGAAGCAAGAGGGGAGGCAGAGCAGCAGCTGCAGGAGAAGGAAAGCAGCAGCCTGACAGCAACCTTGGCAGCAACAAGAGCAGCAGCATCTTGGCAGCAGTGGAAGTGGCAGCAGGGCAGATAGTGATGCAGCAGGAACTGCAGAAGGCAGCGCAGCAGCAGCTGCACAAGCAGGGGGCAAGAGAAAAGCAGAGAAAAGCAACAAGCAGAGGCAGAATGCACAAGGAATGGCAAGAAAAACAGCAAAACACAAGCAATACAGGCAAGATTGAACCAAGCCTAAGGCCAAGGGCAGGTAGGGTTGTGGTGTGAAAATAGCAAATGAAAGAAAGAAAACAATAAACACAATGGAATGAGTCTAAACATTAAAAAGAACAAAATAAAAACAGAACAGTGAAGACAAGAGGATGACTCAACTGATCATGCCAATTTTTCCCTAAAGCAGGTAAGGTAAGGTTCAAGCCTGCCTTTTACCTAGGGTGTTCACAATGGATAGTTGAATCACAACTAAAGTGTCAATCCAAGCACTAATGTCTGACTAAAGCAACAATTAGTCAGAGAATTTGACAATATCAAATAGGTTATGAGTTGTGGTAATATCACATAGTTTTGTCCTAACTAAAAGCATACATGATATGCACTGTGAGAGTAAAATGTGGTTTACCTTGATTCAATTCTATCCTAGAACATTTCACACATCTAAGAATGACATGAACAACATGAGAACACTTACAAGACAGGACAGAACATGCACATTAATACACAGAACACATTGACAAATATTAACAGAACATGAACATTAATTATAACTAACAGGAGCAAACTGAAACTAACAATGACAATACTGAAACTAACAATGAACAATTAACAATGAACATGACTGAATTTAACTGAAACATGGATATGAAAATTAGCAGCAAATTGAATGAAAAGTGAACGAAACTGAATTGCAACTTAAATTTAACATTTAACAGGACATGAGAGTCCTGGATGTAGGCTAGTCCAAACATAACTTTCTAACAAAACCATCAACCTAATTTATACACAATATCTTTTTCCCCAAAACAGTGAACTAGGGTTTGGTAAAAATTGAAATTGGGTGTACCTAATCACTGATAGCACTCAATAGCTTCGACCCATTCTTCTCCTCAGTCTCCTGCTCCAATCCCATGCTTCAATTACGTATTTCTAACTCGTCCTATTTTATTGATTTCTTCCCTAGGTTTTTAGAGAGAAATTAGGGGAGAAATCTATACAATAGGAGGCTAGAACAAAGGGGGTAATGATGGTGGAGGATAGGTGTGATGATGGTGGAGGTGTGGTGGTGAAGCGGCAGTGGCAGAGGTGGTGTTCTGGTGGTGGTGTACGGTGGTTCTGCTGTGGAGAAGATGGTGGAGAGGGTATGGCTCGATGGTTTGGGAGAGAAGGGGGGTGTGTCTGGTTAGGTGGGTGGTGCTCGGTCACTAGGGTGTAAGGCAGGTGTATCTAGTTTCGATGTTCTGTGACTCTGAGCTGCGAGATGCGAAGATGGTTGGTAGATCGGACGGTGATGCGGGGGCAAGCGATGAGCGACCGTTGGATTATATGATACAACAAAATCAACGATGCCAGATGGAGTTAGGTGTTGTAGTGTTAGACGGAGATATCAAACTTTGATGCACAGCAAGGGAGCGACCGTTGGATTCAACTACCATCTAATCTGAAGGCTTGGAATTTCAGAGCTGTGGTGCTTGGCAGAGACATCAGATTTTGATGATCAGCAAGGAGCGACCGTCGGATGCTTCTGAGAAATGATCTGATGGCTGAGAACGGAGGCGCTTTTGTGTGTAGAAAATGAGGTTGTGCGCACCATTCTTCGCGGCTTCCTTGCGTAATTTCTCCCGGCTTTTCACTACTTTTCTGCTCTTTTCGCTCCGCGACTCATCCGAACTTTATTTACTACCTAAAAATGCAAAATTAATTAATAAAAATATTTATTCTTGAAAACAATGAAAATACAGAATATGGGATAAAATGTAGAATTAATGCATAAAAGATGAGTTAAATTGCCAACAAAAAGGGATAAATATATACAATATTTGGCACTCATCAAATACCCCCAAACCTGAATTTTACTTGTCCTCAAGTAAAACAAAACTTAGGAAATCCTAACTATACCACTGTCGCTGGTCTCTCGAATGCATTTAGCGTATGCACTAAGCCTTTTAAACCACTAAGTGTCCCTAGTGGACGAGTTGAAGTCTCGTGAAGGTTTACCAGAGGTGTGCCTACAAAACCTAAGGACAAAATATAAGCTCAGATTCCATCAAACGTGACATGTGCAAAACAGTTAAGCTCACAGCAAAATGGAGATGTCAATCTAGCTATCGAAGGCACAATCCTAGCACTGATAACAAATAAGGACATGTGATAAGAGTGTAAAGTGTATCTACACATGTGTAAAGAAAGATCTGAAGTCATGACTACTAATCACCAAGAGATAGTTTCTCAGGCTAAGAACTGAGGTCGAAATCTAGCTAGCTGTCCGGACTTTACGAGAATTGTGAATGAGTTGGAGGTATTTCACAATTACTCGCGTTGTACATCAATGGCATACACCCTCCTTGCTTATTACAACAAAACAAAAATAACTCTTTACATGACTCTTATTTACACTGACAAATCTCTTTTTATTTTTGGAACAAGAGATGATGGAATTGATAAATACTTGATTTTTTTTTTATTTTTTTTTTTTGAACAAAGAAACACTTTTGATACATAACAATAAAGAAACAAAAGATTACATGACACTTTGCAAGAGGTAGCCCTTTTTGATGCACCCAGTTAAATTCGATGGTTGTTTTTCTTAATGTAACCTCCATCTTCTATCCCAACCAACCAAAGAACAAGCTAGTCCAGTTTCGTTCAGTATTCTAAAGTGATTGGCAATCGTGACTTCCTATCCAACACCTTGAAGATCGAGGCCATACATGTATTGGTAGATCGTGCGCGTGCAAATTTCTTATCACTATGTGAATTGTGCTAGAATCAGAGTGCCTAAATATCTAGACTAAGACTCCTAATAAAAATACATATTTGCACAAGAGTCAACATTTCAAGGTAAATGAGCTCCATTTTTTTTGATTTTTGATTTTTTAATTTTTTTTTGGAATTTTGACTTTTCAAAAATTTTTTATTTTTTTTTTTGGAATTTTTCAATTTTTTCAAAAAGAAGAAGGAGTTCGTTTTTAATTATAGCATATTATCGTGGCATCTACTCTATACCCCCAAACCTAAACTAAACATTGTCCTCAATGTTTCAAAATATGGAAAGAATTATAAAATGCAACATATGGAAAGGGACATGCTGAGTAGAGTAAAAGGAGAGAGAATACCCGATTTCGGCGAAAGCAGAATTAAAACTCCGTTATTCAAGGCAAAAATCCAACATATTTCAGCCGAGATCATATTGGATTAGAAAAATATATACAAAAGGAACAAAAGGGTTTTTTAAGATTTTATCTACTGGATTATATACAGAAAATTCACCATACACTAACAATCTAAAGAGTTGAGGATCAACCCAAAAGACGAAGTGTAGACATTTCAACAGCTTCACACAATAATAACAGGAAAGAAACGCAAGTGAAACTGTGAAACAAAATGAGCTACCCCCAAACCTGGATTTTACAGAAGATATAGTTTTGAAAACAAAATTGCGCAGTTTCGGGGGTTCATCATGCAAAAGGTCTAGCTCGAAATGAACTGTGTTAGGGACGGGCAAACATGCTAATTCCAACTGTGGTTCTTCAAATGTATTATATTTGGAAGCAAAATAGTCCAAAAGGACTTGGGAAGCACACAGTTCCAAACCTAGGTTAGGCATTTTCAGAAAAATTGGTTTTACAATGTTGGTACAAACCAAATCTAGGTTGGGTGGAAGGCCAACAGACTGTGACTCATGTAGGAGAATAGGCATATCATTATTAATCAAATCAAAATCTCCTAAATCATCTACACATGTCACATCATGCTCACAATCATCAATCAATTTAGCAAGTTCACATTCAGAATCATCAACATCATCAACTGATTTATTCTCATGCATCGGCAAATCAGGAGAAATATCACAATGTGACCTAGGTAGAGAACCAGACACATCAAATATATTTTCATGCATATTGGTGTCTACAGAAGATTCAACTATTCCTATGTCATGCTCATCTTCACAGAATAATTGTACGAATCCCATGTCAATATCAAAATCATATGAATTACAATGAGTATTAGAAAGAACAACATTCATGAAGGTCGAGGGCGAGAAGCCATATGTTATTGAACCAACAGGTTCCACAATATTTTCATGTTCTTCTAACATATCATCATAATCATCATAATCATCATCATGGTAGCATGCATATTGGTCCGCATTAACAGTGGTGGTGTCATTAGTCGATTCATGTTCCTCTAAATTAGGTTCATATTCAACATTATTTACATGAATGGGACTAGACACTTCATTAGGGACAACATACATTTCCTCATGAATTTCCTCCTTTTGTCGGTGAAGCAAAATCTGATCTAAATGTGCATGAATTCGTGCTGTAGATCTATCATAGTCTTGCTTACAGAGTCTTAAAGCTTCTGTGGTGGAGTCTAAATTCATGGGAGTACAAAATTCTTCATGTTCAAATTGTGGTGAATGGTACATGTGTGCATGGTCATTAGGGTCTACAAAATATTGATCGCAACCCTCAAAGGATTGATTATGGTCCCAATGACTATCATTCTCATAATTTATGGGCATTTCATACATTGGATTTTCTCTAGATGGCCTAAAATTATGCAAAATATGACAATGCTCAACAGGGTGGTCTAAACTACCACATGCGGGACATGCATAGATTTCAGGTTGCCTAAGAAAATTAGATGTGACAGATTCCTCATGTGATTGCATTTCTAAAGCTGTGATTCGAGCTTCTATTTGATCCATAAGTGATGATTGGGTGAGTGAGGCACTAGAAAAATGTTCATTTTCACGTTGTGGCGAATGATGCATGTATGAATAGTCATTAGGGTTCATGTATTGCGGCTCGGGACTTTGAAAATGTCCATAATAATTCCTATGACTATTGACATCATGGTCCGTGGATGGTTCATAACGTGGCACATTCCCATAAGCAAGTTCTCTAAGAGTTTTATTTCCATCTCCAGGAGCAGACCAAAATCCAGACATGATTGGCTCAAAAGCTAAGCAACTATGTTACAAAGCCCAAAATTTGGTTTTTAAAGGGTTTGGATTTTGGGGAAAAATTTGGTTTTGGTGGGATATAAAAGAAATTTGGTTTAAAATGGGAGTAAAAATAAAAAATTTGGTTTAAAATGGGAGCAAGTAAAAATTTGGTTTTAAAATTGGGAGCAAAGCAGATTTTTTTTTTTTTTTTTTTTTTTTTTTTTTTTTTAAGAAAATAAAATTAAGAAAATAAAATTTGGTTTTTGAAACGGGAGCAAGCCCACTGTGCAAGCCTCTAATGAAATGGAATGAAGGCTGCGGCCTACGAAAATCCAAGTTTTAATTTTGAAAGTTTAATTTGGCCCAGTTGGTTAAGGCCCGACGTTTGTTTTAAAACTTTGGTTTCGAGGTCCACTTACAAGTCCACAATCAGTTATAAGCTCAGCTGGGTCTAAACCCAGAGTCCAAAATACAAGTCCAATGAAAGAATTTAAACAAGCCCACAAAATAAATACAAGCCCACAAATTAAACAAACAAGCCCAAAAATAAATTATTACAAACCCAAAATAGGAAAATAAAAAGCCCAAAAAAATTGGGTTAATTATTACAAGCCCACAAATAAAAAATTGGAAGCCCACAGGTTGGGTTCTCTCAATGAATGGGTTTAGGCTTACCTTTTTAGCACAGCCCAGCTGCTCTGATATTGTTGCAAAAACCCAGTTGGGTTTTGGTTCTTTTCCTTGGTGGCGTCCCAGCAGAGGAAAAACAGGTTCAGAATCAGCCGGTCCAATCAGCAAATGAAATGAAGCAGATGCAGATGCAAATGCTATGAAATGAAATGCACAATAGCTAAGAAAAACACAGATAAAACACAGGGTTCGATCCCCGGCAGCGGCGCCAAAAACTTGGCAGGTCCGGAAAGGTGTGTAAATTGATGCGATGATGACGGGCCTACAGTAATACCGCAAGTGCACGGTCGTCGGTTGTAGCTCGTGCAAGTACGGGTCGATCCACAGAGATCGGGTGTGTTTCGGAAATGTGTCTTAGCTAATTGGGTTCCTAAATTTGCTTTGGGCTTAGAAGCCTTTTGGAATTGTTGGGCTTAATGTACTATTGGGTTTGTTCTCAATAAAAGGAACTGAGCTTGGGCTCAGTTTGTTCTTTGAAGTGCAAATGGGCTTAGGCCTTAAAGTGAGTTCAGGTTTTTGGGTTAAGCCCACAATTAATTGAATTGGGCTTTAGCTCTAACCTAAACTGGGCTCTGAGCCTTAGTGAAATGGGCCTCAGTGAACTAGACCTTGGGCTTTTGGTTTTAAACAAATGGGCTTTGGTTAAGCCCACAGGTTGGCTGAATAGGGCTTCAGTTTGAGTTGAGCTTTGGGCTTTGACAGTGAACCAGATTGGGCTCAGCTGGCTTTGGCAGGCAGCAGGAGCTAACAGGACTGCACAACAGAAGGGCAGCTGCAGGAGAAAGGAAGCAGCACCAGGTAGCAGGCCTAGCAGCAACAGAAGCAAGAGGGGAGGCAGAGCAGCAGCTGCAGGAGAAGGAAAGCAGCAGCCTGACAGCAACCTTGGCAGCAACAAGAGCAGCAGCAGCTTGGCAGCAGTGGAAGTGGCAGCAGGGCAGATAGTGATGCAGCAGGAACTGCAGGAAGGCAGCAGCAGCAGCTGCACAAGCAGGGGAAAGCAAGAGAAAAGCAACAACAGCAGAGGCAGAATGCACA
Organism: Papaver somniferum; assembly: GCF_003573695.1. NCBI lineage: Eukaryota > Viridiplantae > Streptophyta > Magnoliopsida > Ranunculales > Papaveraceae > Papaver > Papaver somniferum. The sequence goes on from NC_039359.1 coordinate 146,863,625, forward strand.
AGGAATGGCAAGAAAACAGCAAACACAAGCAATACAGGGCAAGATTGAACCAAGGCCTAAGGCCAAGGGCAGGGTTGTGGTGAAAATAGCAAATGAAAGAAAGAAAACAATAAACAATGGAATGAGTCTAAACATTAAAAAGAACAAAATAAAAACAGAACAGTGAAGACAAGAGGATGAACTCAACTGATCATGCCAATTCTTCCCTAAAGCAGGTAAAGGTAAAGGTTCAAGCCTGCCTTTTACCTAGGGTGTTTCACAAATGGATAGTTGAATCACAACTAAAGTGTCAATCCTAAGCACTAAATGTCTGACTAAAGCACAATTAGTCAGAGAATTTGACAATATCAAATAGGTATGAGTTGTGGTAATATCACATAGTTTTGTCCTAACTACAAAGCATACATGATATGCACTGTGAGAGTAAAATGTGGTTTACCTTGATTCAATTCTATCCTAGAACATTTCACACATCTAAGAATGACATGAACAACATGAGAACACTTACAAGACAGGACAGAACATGCACATTAACATACACAGAACACATTGACAAATATTAACAGAACATGAACATTAATTATAACTAACAGGAGCAGAACTGAAACTAACAATGAACAATACTGAAACTAACAATGAACAATTAACAATGAACATGACTGAATTTTAACTGAAACATGGATATGAAAATTAGCAGCAAATTGAACTGAAAAGTGAACTGAAACTGAAATTGCAACTTAAAATTTAACATTTAACAGGACATGAGAGTCCTGGATGTAGGCTAGTCCAAACATAACTTTCTAACACAACCCATCAACCTAATTTATACACAATATCTTTTTCCCCCAAAACAGTGAACTAGGGTTTGGTAAAAATTGAAATTGGGTGTTACCTAATCACTGATAGCACTCAATAGCTTCGACCCATTCTTCTCCTCAGTCTCCTGCTCCAATCCCATGCTTCAATTACGTATTTCTAACTCGTCCTATTTTATTGATTTCTTCCCTAGGTTTTTAGAGAGAAATTAGGGGAGAAATCTATACAATAGGAGGCTAGAACAAAGGGGGTAATGATGGTGGAGGATAGGTGTGATGATGGTGGAGGTGTGGTGGTGAAGCGGCAGTGGCAGAGGTGGTGTTCTGGTGGTGGTGTACGGTGGTTCTGCTGTGGAGAAGATGGTGGAGAGGGTATGGCTCGATGGTTTGGGAGAGAAGGGGGTGTGTCTGGTTAGGTGGGTGGTGCTCGGTCACTAGGGTGTAAGGCAGGTGTATCTAGTTTCGATGTTCTGTGACTCTGAGCTGCGAGATGCGAAGATGGTTGGTAGATCGGACGGTGATGCGGGGGCAAGCGATGAGCGACCGTTGGATTATATGATACAAAAAAATCAACGATGCCAGATGGAGTTAGGTGTTGTAGTGTTAGACGGAGATATCAAACTTTGATGCACAGCAAGGGAGCGACCGTTGGATTCAACTACCATCTAATCTGAAGGCTTGGAATTTCAGAGTTGTGGTGCTTGGCAGAGACATCAGATTTTGATGATCAGCAAGGAGCGACCGTCGGATGCTTCTGAGAAATGATCTGATGGCTGAGAACGGAGGCGCTTTTGTGTGTAGAAAATGAGGTTGTGCGCACCATTCTTCGCGGCTTCCTTGCGTAATTTCTCCCGGCTTTTCACTACTTTTCTGCTCTTTTCGCTCCGCGACTCATCCGAACTTTATTTACTACCTAAAAATGCAAAATTAATTAATAAAAATATTTATTCTTGAAAACAATGAAAATACAGAATATGGGATAAAATGTAGAATTAATGCATAAAAGATGAGTTAAATTGCCAACAAAAAGGGATAAATATATACAATATTTGGCACTCATCAAGTGACGCTTGGGTATTGCACCGGAAGATTGAAGGCAAGAAATTAGTCGGAAGAGATTGAACCAAGGATCAGTTGATGGCCAGAACACCAGATCGAGCGAGGCAATTGATAGCGACGAGAAGGAGCAAACGTTTGGAAGCAAAGAGCTGAGGAAGAATGTAAAGGGCAGAAACATCGATTGCAGTGGAAAGATAAGGAGCGAACCAACAAAGGAATAACCAGACCGATGAAGATGACTTTAGGGAAGGCTCAGTACACACTTCTGACACAGACACCGCTGTAGAGGAAGAAATGACCCATGAAGAGTTGGAAGATAACATTGATGAGGAACACATGACGCTGGAGTAGCTAAGGGAGACACTCTTCCTTGAACGTGAACGAGACAGGGATCTAGTGGAGCAGCATGCTCGATTGATGAGGCAAAACGCTATGTTGGCGCTACAAAATCGGCAACTTAACGAAGAAGTAGCGGCAGACGCCATGGACTCGGAAGGAAACACGATATCGTCAGGAGAATAAGAGACACGATAGATGAGGTAAGCCTGCGAGGACGACAGAGGAGAGCGACGAAGGAGACAACGAAGAGAAAGTAGTGAAGAAAGAAATTTGAGAAGGACATTGAAGGAAACGAGATGGGAAGATCAAAGACGAAGGTATGAGGAAGAAAGGAGGAACGAAGACGAAATGAGGCGAGAGGAGGAAAGACAACACGAGGTAAACCAGAGACACGAGGAAGCAATCAGATGTGGGGAGGGAAGGATTAGCATGATGAGAGGCGACCATCATGAAGGAAATGGAGGAAACCTGAACCAAGAGGTCTTGAAGGAGCTACGAGATATGAGGACGCGGATAAACAATTCGCGAAGAGGTGGCAGGGTGCATCTGGCAGAGGCGATAGAGGAGGCAGATAAATCACCATTCACCTACGAGATAATGTATGCGTACATTCCTGAGAAGTGCGTGCTACCGACATTTTCAAGCCTATTCAGTGGATCGAAAAGTGTTGTTCAGCACTTGAAAAAATATACTTTATCATTGATGCAGTGGGGACGAAACGAAGCGGTACTCTGTAAGTATTTCCCAGTGAGCTTGACCGGCGAGGCGTTGGCATGGTTCGACGGACTACCAGAAAGGTCGATTTCGTCATTCAAAGACCGGCAGAGAATATTCCTAACAACATACATAAGTAACAACCTGCTGAGGCCAGAAATCGAGACCTTTCATAACCTAAGGCGAAGACCAACGGAAAGTTTGCGAGGACTAGCGACGAGATGGAGGACTGTGTGTAGCGAACTCGCGGGACGAGTTGACGAGAAATTTTTTATCCTAGCCTTCGTGAACGCCTTATTCCCGACCGACCTGTTGTACACCCAAATATTCATAATACGGAACTCCTTGACAATGAATGAATTAAGGGAGTACCAGGAGGAATATATAGCGTTGGAAGAGAAGTAGAGGCAAGTCAGTGAAGTAACACCGATTCCAGCAAAAGAAGGAAAATCAAGGCTATTACCAAGAACAGTACATGTCGTGGAGGATGATCCGAAATATGAGAAAGGGGAACCTTCAACCCAAGTTCTGGCGAAACTTGTAGTTGTGTCAAGCGGAGATCAGGAGTGGATCGATCAACAGAGGTATGAGGAGTCAAGACGAAGGAATTATGAGCCACGAATCCATAGCACGGGATATCAGCACAGAAGCAATCAAGGATCTAGGTTTGGATAACGAAGACCAAATGCACCGGCCTTTGAAGATGTAAAGCTTCCCAGACTCAATACGACTGTGGAGAAGGTATGAGAAGCGATAGTACTGACAGAAGAGATTCCGCCCCCACCAAATCTGGAAAGAGAACCACCTTCGAGTACTAGGAGTCATTATTTTTGCAGGTCATCGGTTTCACGGACATCATACGAATGACTGCCGAAACATCCGAAGGATTATACTTCGTCTAGTGGATCAGGGGAAGCTCGTTCATTTTCTGGAGGGATATGTACAACTGCCCCCACCCCCATCTCGTGACAATCAACAGGTATACCGAATCGAAATATATCGGGGAGCTCACAAACTGAACTGTAATTCGATAATACATTCAACCAAGAGCATTCAAAACTTCCATGATAATATACTCAAAAGAGTGTATAAGAGGGACTTCGAAGGGAATGAGATATTCGTGTGGCGAAGAGGGAGCCATTAGAAGAGTGTCAAAAGAGGGAGATAACATTCTCAGCAAAGGACGTACCAGAGGAAGGAGCTTCGCACATAGAGCCATTGGTCATAACCTTAAATTTCGGGAAATACTCAAAGTGGGAGGATGACGAATCCAAGAAAGAAAAAATCTGGGCAATAACCAGAATCCTGGTGGATACTGGGAGACCGGTTGACATTATCTTTTATCATGCATTTAGAACCATGGGGTACAAGGATTCAGACCTTGTACCATCAACATATAATATATATGGGTTCAATGGGGTTGCATCAAAGCCGAAGGGAGAATTAGTCGTAAAGATTTTCGCGGGCGAGTTTCAAACAAAGGTTACTGTTTGTGTGATAGATATAGACTCACCTTATAACGCTCTCATAGGTCGACCGTGGATACATGGGATGCCATTCCAAGCGCAATAGGCGAGATCAAGGGAGATCTAAAGGATGCGCGAGATTGTATCGAAAAGTATCTCCACAACTATGATGAAGAAACTGAGGAGGAAGATAGAACAAAAAAAGAGGGTATGCGAAGAAAAAAGAGCGGAACAACTGATAGTGTTCACCATTGGGATTAGCGAGGAGCAGAATACAACCAGAAAAGCATGGAGGAGGCAGACAAGATGACGATTGTCAATGAGATGGATCGTGAGAAAACTCCATAAAAGGAAGGCCAAGTTGAGATAAAGCAAAGTGGAAAAACGAAGAGAGAAAAAATAGCTGAAGGAACCGAAGTAGTGAGAAGCGAGAAAGAAACCCCCAGTTCCAAGGAAACACGAACCCCGCAAGGCGGAGCAAAGGAAAACAACTCCAAGCACAAGAAGGTATCAATACAAGAGGCAGAGAAAATTGTAGAATTGACCGGTCATTTAGGTAAGGAAAATGAGGCCTGCGACGAAGACAAGGAGATGGAGCAATTAAAGGAGGAACTCTATCAAGAAAGACGAAATAAGGAAGACTTGGTAAGAGAACGAATAAGGATAGAAAGGAAAAACGAGAATCTCTTGATTAAGAACAATCACCTAAAAAGAAAACAAACAGAACATAACGCCCAAAAGGGAGGAAATGCTTCGGGAAAGAAATTGGCAACTGAAGGGCGTCATGAGTATTGGCGAGATGAAAAGGGGCGAGGCGAACAAGATGAACGAGAAGATCTGAAAAGATCTATAGAAAGCGGCAGGAAGGAGTTCAGGGAAAAGAAATATCGTATGCAGCAATTGATGGTGACAAGGAGAAAAGGCGCAACGAGCGATGACCTAGTGACAAGGAGAAAATCTAGAACGAGGGAAGAACTAGAAATGATGAACAAATGTGCGAGAAGTGAGCCATGTAAACCAGAAATAACAGCACTATTTTCGTTGAAACAAAGGGAAAATGAAAGCTTGCGAAGTATTGTGGCAAGGTGGGATAGGATTTGCAAATAACTAAGGGGAAGGCTATCAGAAGAAGATTTAGTACGATCGTTCATTTACACACTGTCGGCCAGACACCCCTTATTTTCAACATTGTTCAAGATCAGGAACGAGGTAAAGATGAAGGAGTTGAAAAGGTACCAGTCTGAGCACATCCTCCTAGAAGAAGAACGCTGATTTCAAGGGAGAATCATAGAGACGAGAAAATGTACTTGTGAACTTATGATTTGGCAATGTATCAGATTTACAAAATAATAACAATAATATTTTGAAGTTTGATGAACCCATTCAAAGATACGAATTTTCATAATCATTTGAAACGAAATAAACCCCAACAAAGTCAAGTAAGACCTCAGATTAGGAGGCGAATAAGATACACGAACTAAATGGTTTCTAGGGAAACTTAAACCCTTCGCCTAGGAAAGCTGAGAGTCCGTGGCATGCACCCTAGTTCGCATGAAAGTGCAAGAGGCAAGACCTAACGCATGTCGTGAAAAACTCTCAGAAAGGAAGCTAGGGGAAATGACAAGACCTATCCGCTGAGGGTCCCTTTTATGATGGCCTTCGGTAAGGAGTGCGGAGTATGACCAAGGCGCCGACGTATTCGGTTGAGCTGCGGGTGCCTGGGACGTCTGGAGCGTTACTGATGTATTTTTGTAGTGGTAAGTAAAGTGTTCGTTTCTCGGACTTGTTGAGATTCGATTTTAGACTTAATATAATATGTACAAGGAAAGCTGTCACAGTATCGAGAGGTACTGAGATTCAAGATTCCACCAAATTCCATTCATGTGACTCAATTAATAACTCCAATCAATTATAGCTCAAATATTAAAAATATGGACTCTTATTCTTAGCCAAAAATATATTTTTAAAACTTTAGATGTAAATCACAAGCATGGTGTATCAAAAGCTCTTACGTCTAAGCATACACCATCAAACGAAATCACAACTAATTAGTGAAAATCATGAATCAATTAAAATAAGTGCAAAAAGTCATAAAGAATTATTAAAATTACCACATGCGTGAAATAGGGTTTCCTCCGTCATCCCAGTGTTGGGTTTTAGCTCCTCATATTAATCATGATCTCAAAATACATGTATAAAGCTCAAAAGTTGATTAAAAGGGAGTAAAACAATTGAACAGAAAAATCGCAACAGAAATAACTGTTGCAAAGGCGTTGTTCACTGTTACAAGAAGAACGATATATATGAAGTGTTGTTGAGACTGCAGCTGCGACCCCCACAACTTTGTCGTAAACACTGTTGAAGAACGACTGTCTTCAGACGTCCGTTCTTCGTGTTCTTCAGCAGCAGCAGCATCAGAAACAGAGTTTGATCGAACTCTAATTTCTTCTTCTCTGGCCCTCCTCAGGTTCCCAAACTCTCGACTCCCTTCTATGAACTCCCAGCAACTTATATATAGCCAACAGAGCGATTTAATCTCCCCAAAACTTCTCGAAATCTCTTCTTTTCTTTTATTGGCAGTTACGGCAATAATCTCTTCCCAAAATTGTTTCACGCGTTTCTGAGCTTTCCAACTTATCTCAAACTCTTCCTTACATAGATATGTATCTTTGGAAAGATTTTTAGGTCTTTAGTTTCTCTAGAACTTCTAAAAATAATCTCAATAGGGTCCGTGTAAAAGCACTTTCCCTGTTTAGCTCCAACTCGGTTTCTAGCCCAATTCGATCCAAACAAACGACTATACCAGGCTTGTTTAGTTGAATCACGTCCAGCCCAATCAATTCTGGCGATTGAATCTCACTAAAACACCTTCGAAATCAATCCCCAACTCTGCCAGTTGCATGCACAAATTTCGCGCCAATTTCAGTTTTTGAAACGATGAAGATGTCCTCCCCCAATCCTGTGCGGAACTCCCTTTAGCAGCTGCCTGGGAATGGATGCCCCTTAGTAATTAGTCACCCCTTATCCATTTGAGGGGTCCGAATAGCAAGTTTCCTCCGGGGGTGCCCCACGCAACTTTTCGAGGCGATTTTTCCAAAAATGTTTATTGGCCAAAAATACCTACACACACATAAAACACCATAATAAGTACAAAAATGAGCACTATCAATATATAGAATCGAGAAAAATTAGACACAAAAATGTGTCTATCAACTACCCCCAAACTTATTATTTGCTCGTCCTCGAATAAATTAAATAAAATAAAAATCCTAGCTCACTGACGCAGGCATCGTTGATTGCATTTAGCGTATGCAATAAGCCTTTAAACCCCTAGGTGGCCCTAGTGGCCGAGTCATAGTCTCGGGAGGGCTTACAAGAGATATACCCACAAAACCTGTACTCCAGACCTTAGCTATCTGCACAGAACCTTGGAAGGCACTAAAGAATCTCCTTGGTTGGCATACTTATTGACTACAGGAGGAAGTACCTTGATGCGAAATTCCAATTGTTGTACACGAGTTTGCACTCAAGCATACTAAAATTCATATAAAGTGACAGAGCTCTACTCAGATAGTCGCACTATGGACATCAATATCCAGAGTCAAAACTAATCACATGGATAGATCAAGAATATGGATATAGAGAAAAACATATATGGTTTTGATGTTTACTAAGTGAACGGCGTTTCCCATATCTGTCTGAAGGCCTACGCCAAAATGAACCTATCCTAATGGATTGAGATACTAGTCTGACTACTATCAACACACTGGCATATACAAGGGAACCAGTGGTCGATAATCCTAGCTCTATGTCAACTCAGCTGCCATATACAAGGGTACCAGTGGTCGACTTTATTGAATTTATTCCGGTTGGTCTAGTGGTCTGGTCTCAATTTTTTTTTTTCTTTTTCTCTTTTTTTTTTTTGTATCTCAATCACTCTAATCACCCTAGCATTGGTAACAACTTGAATCGTGAGCCCCACCTAATCACTTAGAGAAACATAGTTTAAAAACAAAACAAAATAAAAATAGAAGTGAAAAGGACTCAACGAGATATGGTGAAACTATCATGTTATTTCTAACACCTGAGATCTGTGCTTTTATGCATAGACTCTTTAGATGTTGCCATCTAATCAGATTGGTTCCTCAACTCCTACAACCAACATGCTTCCATCCACTTAGATTAGTTAGTGCACCCTTAGTAATAAATTTCTAGCTCTGGAGTTTATTTATACTGCAACTAAAAAGTTTCTCCCATACCCCCAAACTTAAATCTAACATTGTCCTCAATGTTCTAAAGATAAAATTAAAAGCATGAACAAGGAGAAACTGTTACCATTTGAAGCAAAAGAGAGGAAAATATTACCGTGTTGCATGAAATTGGGTTACCTCCCAAGAAGTGCTAAGTTTAAAGTCTTCAGCCAGACTAATAGATGATTAGTCACCTCATGAATCATAAACTAATAGCCGAAATTTCTGTGGGTCATCAAAACCAAATAGAGCTATCACAAATAAAAGGAATCTGCAACCTGTCAAGAAAATAACAAATAAAGCACACCTTGTCTAGTTTCCTGTTTAAGACAACTACATCTAGCTGTGGTTCAGGTTCAGGTTCTATAACTGGGTCCAAATAAAATATTTTCATGGGTTGGAATTCCTCAAAGCTAAGATCCGGTTCAGGTATTAGAGTCTGGAAAAACTCAAGTAAAAACTTAGAAGCACATAATAATAACCTGAATAATTGAGGATCCTCTAAGTCAATCAGTTTGACTCACACAATCGACCACAATGAAACTGGCGGAATCTTAAGCAAATGTGTCACTATTTTAAAGTAATTAGGTTAGTCTCAAAACTTAATATTGACACATTGAAATTACATTCCCACATTTGAAAAATATTTGGTGGGAAAACAAAGTCAATCTGGTATCATAGCCTGGTTAACCACATCAACCAGAGGATGGGTTTCTAACAACTGAACTTCCTTATGGACATCACTAGGTTCAGGAAAACGTGTATGAAGATAATCTTGTAAAATGGTTGAGGCAGATATGTCAAGTCCCAAGTGAGGGACCTTTCTAAGAGTTAAATCACATGGAGAATGATAATCACCCCCAAACTAGAGTTTTGGGTGTCTCTAGATAGACTAGCTACAATTTCCCTAATTTCTAGATCATCGAATCCTGAAAATGGTCAATTGCTTCTTCTAGGTTATACTCAGTGATGCCTCCTCACATGTTTAATCTCTACGAGTTCATCTTCTTCGTCTAAGACTATTGTTTTAAATCGCTAGACTCTAAAATATTTTCTCAGAATAAACTCGTTCCTCTAAACCATTATCGACTTCGTAATCAAAAGGAAATACTACATCGTCTAAAACGGGGGTATCTCTAGTCAAATCCTCGTCCTTTTGAATAGGTGAATAATTATTAAAATTATTTGGATCTGAACTAGAAATAATATTATTATTAAGCTCAATTGGAGTAACAAATTCCTGATCGCTATGCATACTTATTTAAAATTCTTCTTCAACACTATCCTCATCATAATCATCATTATAATAACATTAAAATGGTTGAACCTCATCTAAACAAGTAGTGTTACCAATTTTATCCTCGTCATCTTGATTATGAAAATTACTATCCTCATTTTCAAGGGTACTGTTGGAATCACTGTATTGGAAATTAAGATTATTTCGAGCAATTCTTTCGTTCGTCTCAGCTATCAACTTGAAGGGTTCCTCTATAGAAAGTTCTCTTTCGTCATAAACTAATTTATTCATCTCAGCTAACTTACGTGTCGACTCCTCTAATTTCCTGAGGGACTCTTCTAAAGGAGAAATATAAGAATTTTGCTCGTATGACCGGTGCGTGTGTGGATATTAATTGGGCTCATCAAGGTATGAGCCATAACCTTGAAAAGGCTTATGTTCCCAAACACTATTCACACTATGGTCAAAGTAGTAACGTCCATTTTGAAACTCAGTCGGATATTCGTTGTATTGGCTATTGTAATACCAGTTCGACATTCTATTGCAGGGGTGTGAGTTGTCACACAAAATAAAACCCACTGACAGGGGATTCGTGGGTGGATAGAGTCTTACCTCCCGTACCAGACGGGCGATGAACCGTTGAAGTCGACTCAGGCCACCAACTCCGATGTCAGTGTACGAACCCGAGGGGCCGAGACAGTATCGTAATTGTCGTCCTTCCCTGTAAACAGTTTATATTTAATCTTAACCCTTCCGTAGGGTTTTAAAAAATAATGTCCAATCCAAAAATAAAGTCTAAAAAGTGTCCACAAATAAAAAGAAAAATTACAAAAACTAAAACCATATTTAAAGTTTCTAAAAATAAAACAAAATAACTATATACAAAATATTCTTCTTCACTCCTTTCGGATTCCTCTCTTCTTTCCTTCTTTGGCGATGCTTTCCTATTATAGTACTTTTTTCTTTCCTTGTAGCTTCGCTCCAATCTGAAAAGAATCGAAAAATAACAAAGGCGTAAAAGAGAACAAAAATTATAAAAGAAATAAAATAAATCTAAAACCTAATACAAATCCGCGTCGGCGGTGCCAAAAATTGATGTAGTTTTGTAGTGGTAAGTAAAGTGTTCGTTTCTCGGACTTGTTGAGATTCGATTTTAGACTTAAATAATATGTACAAGGAAAGCTGTCACAGTATCGAGAGGTACTGAGATTCAGGATTCCACCAAATTCCATTCATGTGACTCAATTAATAACTCCAATCAATTATAGTTCAAATATTAAAAATATGGACTCTTATTCTTTTCCAAAAATATATTTTTAAAACTTTAGATGTAAATCACAAGCATGGTATATCAAAAGCTCTTACGTCTAAGCATACACCATCAAACGAAATCACAACTAATTAGTGAAAATCATGAATCAATTAAAATAAGTGCAAAAAGTCATAAAGAATTATATAATTATCACATGCGTGAAATAGGGTTTCCTCCGTCATCCCAGTGTTGGGGTTTAGCTCCTCATATTAATCACGATCTCAAAATACATGTATAAAGCTCAAAAGTTGATTAAAAGGGAGTAAAACAATTGAACAGAAAAATCGCAACAGAAATAACTGTTGCAAAGGCGTTGTTCACTGTTACAAGAAGAACGATATATATGAAGTGTTGTTGAGACTGCAGCTGCGACCCCCACAACTTTGTCGTAAACACTGTTGAAGAACGACTGTCTTCAGACGTCCGTTCTTCGTGTTCTTCAGCAGCAGCAGCAGCAGAAACAGAGTTTGATCGAACTTTGATTTCTTCTTCTCTGGCCCTCCTCAGGTTCCCAAACTCTCTACTCCCTTCTATGAACTCCCAGCAACTTATATATAGCCAACAGAGCGATTTAATCTCCCCAAAACTTCTCGAAATCTCTTGTTTTCTTTTCTTGGCAGTTACGGCAATAATCTCTTCCCAAAATTTTTTCACGCGTTTCTGAGCTTTCCAACTTATCTCAAACTCTTCCTTACATAGATATGTATCTTTGGAAAGATTTTTAGGTCTTTAGTCTCTCTAGAACTTCTAAAAATAATCTCAATAGGGTCCGTGTAAAAACACTTTCCCTGTTTAGATCCAACTCGGTTTCTAGCCCAATTCGATCCAAACAAACGACTACACCAGGCTTGTTTAGTTGAATCACGTCCAGCCCAATCAATTCTGGCGATAGAATCTCACTAAAACACCTTCGAAATCAATCCCCAACTCTGCCAGTTGCATGCACAAATTTCCCGCCAATTTCAATTTTTAAAACGATGAAGATGTCCTCCCCCAATCCTGTGATGGTCTCCCTTTAGCAGCTGCCTGGAAATGGATGCCCCTTAGTAATTAGTCACCCCTTGTCCATTTGAGGGGTCTGAATAGCAAGTGTCCTATGGGGGTGCCCCACGCAACTTTTCGAGCCGATTTTTCCAAAAATGTTTATTGGCCAAAAATGAGCAATATATAGAAAAAATGAGCACTATCAATATATAGAATCGAGATAAATTAGACACAAAAATGTGTCTATCAAAAATAAGTACAAAAATGTGTCTATCAAAAATTAGACACACATAAAACACCATAATAAGTACAAAAATGAGCACTATCAATATATAGAATCGAGACAAATTAGACACAAAAATGTGTCTATCAAATACCCCCAAACTTATTATTTGCTCGTCCTCGAATAAATTAAATAAAATAAAAATCCTAACTCACTGACGCAGGCATCGTCGATTGCATTTAGCGTATGCAATAAGCCTTTAAACCCCTAGGTGACCCTAGTGGCCGAGTCATAGTCTCGGGAGGGCTTACAAGAGATATACCCACAAAACCTGTACTCCAGACCTTATCTATCTACACAGAACCTTGGAAGGCACTAAAGAATCTCCTTGGTTGGCATACTTATTGACTACAAGAGGAAGTACCCTGATGCGAAATTCCAATTGTTGTACACGAGTTTGCACTCAAGCATACTAAAATTCTTATAAAGTGACAGAGCTCTACTCAGATAGTCGCACTATGGACATCAATATCCGGAGTCAACACTAATCACATGGATAGATCAAGAAGATGGATATAGAGAAAAACATAGATGGTTTTGATGTTTACTAAGTGAACGGCGTTTCCCATATCTGTTTGAAGGCCTCCGGCAAAAAGAACCTATCCTAATGGATTGAATACTAGTCTGACTATTATCAACACACTGGCATATACAAGGGAACCAGTGGTCGATAATCCTAACTCTATGTCAACTCAGCTGGCATATACAAGGGTACCAGTGGTCGACTTTATTGAATTTATTCCGGTTGGTCTGGTGGTCTGGTCTCAATTTTTTTTTTCTTTTTCTCTTTTTTTGTATCTCAATCACTCTAATTCATCCTAGCATTGGTAACAACTTGAATCGTGATCCCCACCTAATCACTTAGAGAAACATAGTTTAAAAACAAAACAAAATAAAAATAGAAGTGAAAAGGCTCAACGAGATATGGTGAAACTATCATGTTATTTCTAACACCTGAGCTCTGTGCTTTTATGAATAGACCATTTAGATGTTGCCATCTAATCAGATTGGTTCCTCAACTCCTACAACCAACATGCTTCCATCCACTTAGATTAGTTAGTGCCACCCTTAGTAAACATAAATTTCTAGGCTCTGGAGTTTATTTATACTGCAACTAAAAAGTTTCTCCCATACCCCCAAACTTAAATCTAACATTGTCCTCAATGTTCTAAAGATAAAATTAAAAGCATGAACAAGGAGAAACTGTTACCATTTTGAAGCAAGAGAGTTAAGGAAAAATATTACCGTGTTGCATGAAATTGGGTTACCTCCCAAGAAGTGCTAAGTTTAACGTCTTCAGCTAGACTAATAGATGATTAGTCACCTCATGGAATCATAAACTAATAGCCGAAATTTCTATGGGTCATCAAAACCAAATAGAGCTATCACAAATAAAAGGAATCTGCAACCTGTCAAGAAAATAAGCAAATAAGGCACATCGTTGTCTAGTTTCCTGTTTAAGACAACTACATCTAGCTGTGGTTCAGGTTCAGGTTCTATAACTGGGTCCAAATAAAATATTTTCATGGGTTGGAATTCCTCAAAGCTAAGATCCGGTTCAGGTATTAGAGTCTGGAAAAACTCAAGTAAAAACTTAGAAGCACATAATAATAACCTGAATAATTGAGGATCCTCTAAGTCAATTAGATTTGACTCACACAATCGACCACAATGAAACTGACGGTCAATCTTAAGCAAATGTGCCAGTTCTATTTTCCTAAAGTACTTAGGCTTAGTCTCAAAACTTAATACTCGACATATTTGAAAATCATACATTCCCACATTTGGAAGAAAAGTATTTGGTGGAAAAACAAAGTCAATCTGGGTATCATAGCCTGGTTCAACCACATCAACCAGAGGATGGGTTTCTAATAACTGAACTTCGTTATGGACATCACTAGGTTCAGGAAAACGTGTATGAAAATAATCTTGTAAAATGGTTGAGGCAGATATGTCAAGACCCAAGTGAGGGACCTTTCTAAGATTTAAATCACATGGAGAATGATAATCACCCCTAAATTTGGATTTTTGGGTGTCTCTAGATAGACTAGCTACAATTTCCCTAATTTCTAGATCATCAGAATCATGAAAATGGTCAATTGCTTCTTCTAGGTTATACTCAGGTGATGCCTCCTCACACATGTTTAAATGCTCTACGAGTTCATATTCTTCGTCTAAGACTGTTGTTTCTAAATCGCTAGACTCTAAAATATTTTTCTCAGAATAAACTCGTTCCTCTAAACCATTATCGCCTTTGTAATCAAAAGGAAATACTACATCGTCTAAAACGGGGGTATCTCTAGTCAAATCCTCGTCCTTTTGAATAGGTGAATAATTATTAAAATTATTTGTATTGGAACTAGAAATAATATTATTATTAAGCTCAATTGGAGTAACAAATTCCTGATCGCTATGCATACTTATTTCAAATTCTTCTTCAACACTATCCTCATCATAATCATCATTATAGTAACATGAAAATGGTTGAACCTCATCTAAACAAGTAGTGTTACCAATTTTATCCTCGTCATCTTGATTATGAAAATTACTATCCTCATTTTCAAGGGTACTGTTGGAATCACTGTATTGGAAATTAAGATTATTTCGAACAATTCTTTCGTTCGTCTTAGCTATCAACTTGAAGGATTCCTCAATAAAAAGTTCTCTTTCGTCATAAACTAAGTTATTCATCTCAGCTAACTTACGTGTCGACTCCTCTAATTTCCTGAGGGACTCTTCTAAAGGATAAATATAAGAATTTTGCTCGTATGACCGGTGCGTGTGTGGATAGTAATTGGGCTCATCAAGGTATGAGCCATAACCTTGAAAAGGCTTATGTTCCCAACCACTATACTATGGTCAAAGTAGTAACGTCCATTTTGAAACTCTGTCGGATATTCGTTGTATTGGCTATTGTAATACCAGTTCGACATTCTATTGCAGGGGTGTGAGTTGTCACACAAAATAAAACCCACTGACACGGGATTCGTGGGTGGATAGAGTCTTACCTCCCGTACCAGACGGGCGATGAACCGTTGAAGTCGACTCAGGCCACCGAATCTGATGTCAGTGTACGAACCCGAGGGGCCGAGACAGTATCGTAACTGTCGTCCTTCCCTGTAAACAGTTTATATCTAATCTTAACCCTTCCGTAGGGTTTTAAAAAATAGTGTCTAGTCCAAAAATAAAGTCCAAAAAATGTCCACAAATAAAAAGAAAAATTACAAAAACTAAAACCCTATTTACAGTTTCTAAAAATAAAACAAAATAACTATATACAAAATATTCTTCTTCACTCCTTTCGGATTCCTCTCTTCTTTCCTTCTTTGGCGATGCTTTCCTTTTATAGTACTTTTTTATTTCCTTGTAGCTTCGCTCCAATCTGAAAAGAATCGAAAAATACCAAAGGCGTAAAAGAGAACAAAAATTATAAAAGAAATAAAATAAATCTAAAACCTAATACAAATCCGCGTCGGCGGCGCCAAAAATTGATGTAGTTTTGTAGTGGTAAGTAAAGTGTTCGTTTCTCGGACTTGTTGAGATTCGATTTTAGACTTAAATAATATGTACAAGGAAAGCTGTCACAGTATCGAGAGGTACTGAGATTCAGGATTCCACCAAATTCCATTCATGTGACTCAATTAATAACTCCAATCAATTATAGCTCAAATATTAAAAATATGGACTCTTATTCTTTGCCAAAAATAGATTTTTAAAACTTTAGATGTAAATCACAAGCATGGTGTATCAAAAGCTCTTACGTCTAAGCATACACCATCAAACGAAATCACAACTAATTAGTGAAAATCATGAATCAATTAAAATAAGTGCAAAAAGTCATAAAGAATTATTAAAATTACCACATGCCTGAAATAGGGTTTCCTCCGTCATCCCAGTGTTGGGGTTTAGCTCTTCATATTAATCATGATCTCAAAATACATGTATAAAGCTCAAAAGTTGATTAAAAGGGAGTAAAACAATTGAACAGAAAAATCGCAACAGAAATAACTGTTGCAAAGGCGTTGTTCACTGTTACGGCAATAATCTCTTCCCAAAAATTTTTCACGCGTTTCTGAGCTTTCCAACTTATCTCAAACTCTTCCTTACATAGATATGTATCTTTGGAAAGATTTTTAGGTCTTTAGTCTCTCTAGAACTTCTAAAAATAATCTCAATAGGGTCCGTGTAAAAACACTTTCCCTGTTTAGATCCAACTCGGTTTCTAGCCCAATTCGATCCAAACAAACGACTACACCAGGCTTGTTTAGTTGAATCACGTCCAGCCCAATCAATTCTGGCGATAGAATCTCACTAAAACACCTTCGAAATCAATCCCCAACTCTGCCAGTTGCATGCACAAATTTCCCGCCAATTTCAAATTTTAAAACGATGAAGATGTCCTCCCCCAATCCTGTGATGGTCTCCCTTTAGCAGCTGCCTGGAAATGGATGCCCCTTAGTAATTAGTCACCCCTTATCCATTTGAGGGGTCTGAATAGCAAGTGTCCTATGGGGGTGCCCCACGCAACTTTTCGAGCCGATTTTTCCAAAAATGTTTATTGGCCAAAAATACCTACACACACAAAAACACCATAATAAGTACAAAAATGAGCACTATCAATATATAGAATCGAGACAAATTAGACACAAAAATGTGTCTATCAGTTACCGGCCATTACCGTATGGAAAGTCTTGGATACAATGCACTCGATCCCAAAGAAACCTCACTTATGGTGTGACTTCGCAACCTCAAGCCATATCGGAGAAGGGGATAAGAAGTCACGAAAACAACCGAATCTCGTAACAACTGGATGGGAGGAGACCAACATGCATGTTAGGGTTAACCTCCTTGAAGGGGCAGTCAGGGGGAATATAAAGGGATGACACCCTCCAGATTAGGGAGTTGCGTGACCAAAAAAGACGGCAATGTCATGGGACTAACATTCATGGGAATGGCTAGGCCTGTCACATTGTCGCGAAATGGGGTTCATAAAAAGTCTTAAGACGAGGTGGATGGATTATTATTTGAAAGAATAATGAGCGCCTGATACTTCGTTGAATTAAGATTCTTCAAAAAGGATGACGCACAATAAGACCTTAATTAGGAGGCACGCTAAGACCTCAGAGAACAATAATTATCATGAAATAAGTAAAAAAAGGAAAAATAAGACAATGAAGAAGGGTCAAACAGTAAAAGGTAAGGACAACATAAAGAGAATAGGTGAAAACAAAGTAAGAACATGCAACGAGGCAGATAACATGGTTTAAAGCTTATGTGCGAAGTCAAAATGGCGAAATATCACCCTCTCATTTTATACCTCGGAAATACGCAAAATAGTAAGAGGCAAGTATATACTTTAAATTTTGTTATTCTTTTGAGTATTCCCTCGGAGAGTATATACTTGATAGATTGATTAAGGGAGAAGCGATACTCTTCAAAGAAAAATCGTGTGATCAACAAAATCATTACTTAAAGAAAATCGGAAATACATAAAAGACCGAAGATATCCTGCCCCCCAAGTTTGGGAACGCCAGATAGAGAAACTATTCCCAATATAACCAAGGTTGAAGTTAAGGGTATAAAAGAGAAGAAGTTAAGATTGTTGTTGAAAAGGAGTGTCATTAGTGACTGACACTTCGGGAATGCCAGCACCAGCCTTGCCAGGAGCGGTATCTACAGTGGACCCGAGGACTGACCAGGGAGACTCGTAAGAACAGAGGCACGTTGGGGTTTCTCCTCTTTGGCTGTCCCTTCTTCGATATCCTGCTCTTCATCGTCCTCAACAAATCTCTCCTCTTCACCCAAGATGATTGTATCGTCCTTTGGTTGATCATCATCATAAACCGCCTCCAGAGGAAAGGTAGGATGAGGTATGCCTTGCTCATCGCAGAAGTTGTTGAAGAGAGAGACCAGGTGGCTCTGGAGATTCTTGCGAGTTAACTTCGCTACTTTCCCAGAATCTAATTTCATCTCGTCAATACCAGCATTCAAATCTTTAACCTCATCTTTGAGGAGAGAAACTTCCCTGCGAGACTCGTCCCTTTCGTAGAAAAGGAGAAGAACTTGATTCTTGTAACGCTCTTCGGACTCTGCAAACAGAACAAAACTTTATCAAAAAAATGAAATTGGACGTGACCAATAATATCTCGTATTGCACCTAGAGCTACCTTCCATCTGTAACATAGTGATGTTCAAAGTTTCTTGGATATCGGAATATAAATGATCCAGCCTGGAGATTTTTAGATCTGATTCTTGGATCTGAACGCATAGCTCTTGGTACGCATTGTCCCAAACTTTACCGTGACCAGACTTCGAAGTATCTTGGATAGGTTGAATGACGAGAACACCTTTATTCTTGCGAAGATCCGCATACTTGACCTGAGAAGAAGATTTCACAGACTTCGAGCGTGAGGGGTTATCCAGCTGAGCCTGAAGAAACTCCACCTTTTTCTTCAGACAATCAATTTCCTCGTTTAAACCAGCCATTTTATTGTGAGATTGACGAAGATCAACCATCATCTGATTTTTTCTACTAATCACACGCTAGTTGTCTTCCTCCAGTCTCTTATAGGCAGATAATGACGAAGCATGAAGATGCCTCGAGGTAGTAAGGGAATTGTTGGCCCGTTGAAGTTCTGACTTAAGGCGCTCATTCTCGTCATGAAGATGAAGATTCAGCTCCTCGTTGCGAGCAGAATCGATAGACAGGCGGTCCACTCGCGAAAAGAGAGTCTCGACTTTCTCGTTCAAAATCAAATTTTCAGACACATAGCTGTCATTCTGAGTCAAAAGGTTCAAATTATCGGCAAGAATGTATTCAAGCGAGGCGGACGCTTCGGAAGCATCCATGTGACGTTTCATGCATCGCACTTGATGAAATACAAAATAAGAAAATAACAGACAATAAGATAAAGGAAAGAAACAGATCTACAAGGGGAGGGATTTACTCGAAAGCTTATCCATCTTCTTATCTTGCTTGATGGAATACTCCTTCTCCTCTTTAATCTCCTTCATCAAAGTCTTGATACGGGCATCGTCCTTCTTCATCTTCTCTCGAACCAACCTAGTCTCCACTAAGCTGGTCATATGACGATTGACTTCCTGAGAATCGACGAGGAAGAACTTAGTAATAAACCATGAAATATTGCAAAGATATAGTTGAAAAGGTATGCAGGACTCACCAAATTCATTAAAGCGGAATGTTGTTGGAGAGTCAAGTTCATAGAAGCATTCAATAATACGGAGGAATCCTGAGAAAGAAAGTCACCAGCACTGAAAGTCACCAAAGATTCAAGTGCAAGAGACCTCGTAGCAGGATCTTCTCGAGCCTTGTTATATATATATCTTGAAGTAACTTCATTTTGGGATCATAGATGGGGTTACACATCACAGACAAAGCCGCTTTCTTCCCCTTTTCACAAGAAGGGGTTTCGTCGTGGATTTCTCAGGATGCTCGCCTAGAGGAGGAGGAATAGGAGAATCAGCAACCTTTGGGGAAGCAGTTGTACGTGACTGGGAAGATTGATGCTTAGGAGTTAAAGGTTGACTTGGAGCATCAACAAAGCTCCTCACTGCGGTCAAAGCAGCCAAGTCCAAGACCCCGCGACGCCTTTTAGGCTCGCCAGAAGAAGGAGCTGGTGGAGCATCAACCTGCGAAATAACAAGTTCAGTAAAGTCGATAAATGAAAGGTCAAAGTGCACGAGATAACAACTTGGGCGAAGTGAAAATACCTGAGCAGGAGAAGGAGGCAGAGTAGGATGATCACGCCTTTTCCGTCCCTTAGTTAACTCAGAAGAAGGTTGCTTGACAAGGGTAACGTTATCGTGCGAGGAATAGAGGGTTAGAATTTAAGGTTATCACGCTTAAAAGAAAGTGATGGGTGAGGTGGCTACCTGTCGGGGAGCATGACGGCCAGCAGTAACCACTCTTTCCTCGTGCATTTTGAGAAGACCAGCAGCAGGCATCTCGTAATAACTAAAAGGTAAAGGAGGTAAGAGAACCATCACAAACCAAAACAAAAAAAAAACTCTAAGAAACATGATAATACCTCAGCTGGCACGGACCATCGAAGCTTCCAAGGATCGCAACCGGCGAGATAACAATGTTGGAGAAGAGGACCCTCACTAGGAACTCCTTTCTCATCAACAACCCAAATGAAGGGGCCCCCAACCACCAGAGGAAACATCGTCCAGTCATCATCACAAGAAATGCGAAGTTGGTCATTTCGCCCAAGCTTGAAGGGATCCAGGTCTAACAGAAGAGCTTTGGAGGGAGCAGAAATGGCATTCCGAATGAGCTCGATGCCCCACTCCTGGTACTTCCTTTCGCTGGTAAACCTATCCGAATAGTTAGCCACGAAAGAATCCACATTGTAATCGTGGGAGTCATGCTTCTCAACTCCGGATGAATATTGTGAAGTGCCTCCCTCGGAGCGAATCCAAAACTCATTAGAGATACGAATCGCATTACCAGAAAGTTGGAAAACCCCGCACTGAAGCTTATTCAGAATCTCCAAGAAGATAGGGTTAGAAGGGTTGTAGAGAGGGAAAGATAACCCAGCTCTCAATTAACCAGCAGTAACAATCATCTTGTCTGCAGACCAAGTATCGGACTGAATTCATCTATAGTTCATCTACATGTCTTGAGTTGCAGAAATAGGGGGAGATACAAAAGAGTCGACGATAGGGGTTAAAGTTAGACCCATCTTTTGAAAATATTCCTGGAATTACTCAAGGGTTTTGAGGGTGGCAGACAGTGAAACATTCTTTGAAGCCATGACGATAAAGGAAAAGTGAGAAAAGTAAGAGAAGAGAGGGGTAACAATGAGGGTAGAAGCAGGAGCAGAAGAGGTGATAGCTTGAGTTCACGGAAGAGAGGAAGAAGAAGAAACCCAAACTAGGGCTAAAACAAGATTTTTATAGCAAGTGGATGATTACCGGTAGAGAAAGTTTTCGACACGTTCGGGGAAACTCGACCGGTAATAGCCGGTTGCCAGGAGAACATGGTCACGTGGAAGCAAGAAGGTAGAGAACGTGGCAGCTAAGGAATATCAACCGGTTCTTATTCCATTCTCATAAGATTCGAACGAAATAAAAAAAAAAAAGGCAAAATATAGGTACACAAAATAGGCTCGCCATGTGGCCGCACAGGAAGGCACGAAATAGGACTGAAGAATCTCACTTAAAGATCTCAGTCAGTGACTTGTCAAATCAAATGTCAGAATTACCTTACCACTAACTAATAACATAAAGCACGAAGCATCCTTAAACAAAGTACCTTGTATAAGGAATCTAGACTGCAAAGAATCAGTTGAAGTACTCGGCAAGACACCAGCCACGAAATAAAGATTGACGAATTAAGGTTACTTGGTTAGAAAGATAACTTGCGAAGTAAGTAAATTATGGAGCAAGAAAAGAGACAGATGTCCCGACAAACACCCAAAGTTGTCAGCGAAAGAAAGGGGAAAACTTCATGAAAAATGATCTGGGCGAAGTATAAAGCATCTCCACGAGAACCATGCGAAGAAAAATGAGATGTGCACCATTAGGGTTGATTGGTCTATAAATAGGGGTCCTTGGGCAATGTATGGGGGGATTCTTTGGTGAGAGAGAGCTTTGCTTAGAGTGAGAGATTAGGGTTTACTTGTACTCAAAAATTTGTATTTTCACTACTTTGAATAGTTAATCAATAAAGAATTTCTTATCCAAAACCTTTATCATGTCTTAGATCTGTTTCTTCTCTTATTTGGTTGTGCTACCGGGTTTCCAGTAGTCACAACAACTTAACACGTTTGTTATTCTTTTTTCTAAATTGTACATTTTGATTTAAACTGGTGCTTTCCTACTTCGCAATGCCGTCTGTTCCGGCGAGCAACTTATACTTATCTTTCCTTGTCAAGATGGTGCATTGGAACTCGAGTGTTCCTGCTAAAACCCTCTGAATGTAGTTTGCAACTTCAGTTGGAGACTTCCCACCTTTACAAGTCAGCTCGGTAGGCAACTGATTTAAGAACGTAATCTCGTATGTTTTCACGGGGTTCATGAATTCGAAATATGGATCCATAAGTTTAAATCCGCGAGACGATTTACTAAAAAAACACACTTTGCTTTGTTTTAATTGCAACTGGGACAATCATATCTGTGAACTCAGCAAACAATGCACTATATCTAAGAAGGAAGGGTTCTCTACAAGTTGTTCCCTCTGGACAAATCACTAAATCATAAACTTATACTCTCAATATATTGATTGTTCTTGAGAGTTTTACCTTTCGGCTATGTTGTAAAAGGCGCTAGGCAAGGCGAGGCTCCAAACCTAGCGCCTAAGACGCACCTAGGCCCCGCGGAAAAATTGGAAAACTGCACCTTACAGGCTTACTTTGGCGCCTGGGCGCCTTTTTTTGCCAGGCGCCAGCCCAGCGCTTAGTGCGTCTTTGCGCTTAAGTCCCAAAGGCGCTCGCCTTTTACAACATAGCCTTTGGGTGTGCCGTGGGTTTTCCTGAAGCTATACAATGTTCTTAGTGAGAGGGTTTTATGAAGGGAAAAATACGGTTTAGTCCAAAATCCCATCAAAATATACTAGTTAGTCCTAACCCATTCAACTAGTACAAATTAGTCCTTTTTATGAAAAATACACAAATAACCTTCATGTTTACAATTTAATCCAAATATTTACAATTTAGTCCAAAGTGACTCATAATGATGTCAGCAGTTTTAAATAATAAAAAAAAAATTTATCTTTCAAACCGTTTGTCCAAAATTCGCAAACATATATTCGGAAAGCTCTTTCCAAGAGATGCAAAAAGAGTACCCATATGACTATATAATTCTCATTTTTTTATAAAATTTAGTTTACATTGGCATACAAACATGTACACATCTACAAAATACAACCTGTTTACAACCGAAACTCATTACCAACACCAGCTCCAACGCTCATCCACTCTTTACCCTTCTGCTGCAAACAACTACAGCACCTCAACCATTCAACTCAAATTTTTTATCCGTTTCTGTAGCTTTCCAATCTTAGTTACACTTTTCTGCAGCAACACTACCCATCCAACAACAACATAAATTCTGCTCCTCAGTACCACCAACATCACACATTTCAAATTTCATATTTGCAATTCTATCGGCATTTGATATTTATTCACCTGATCACCACTTTAGAGTTCTACCATCTCAATAGCACCAATTACTTAGATGCACCATTCCTTGTACTGCAACATAGAAGCAAACCCATTCTTCCAAATTTCCCATAGCATCACCTGCAATTGCTTCATATCCAGCTGCATCTCATCCATACCCTGTAAGTGCTCAGCTAGCAACAATACACAACGCTTCTTCATTTCGTTATCATCTTAGTCACTGCAGACTCTAAATCACACAAAGTAAGTACTGTCTCCATCTCATATTCATAAAATCAACAGTTCTAACACCCTTGAAATCTCAGTAACACCATCTTCACTTGTGTACAACTATGTACACAAGTGACAATTTTCCTTCTGATTGAAGTTGGACTTTCAAAAGATTCAGTAGGATTGGCAACTGAAATTGCTAGAGCACCTGTTCCATGTCAGTAATTGTAGTCATTTATTGGTGAACAAAAGCAAGGGAAGTTGGTGTAACGATGCCTACCGCCAAGCCAAACTAGTTTCAGACTGAAACACACAACTCTTTAGTAGTAATAAAATGACATACATATTTTATTACTCATCAGTGATGCCTACCACCAAGCCAAACTAGCTACGAATTGCAGAGATATGCCCAGCCTTAAAAAATAAATAAATTGCACAACAATGTACACTTGAATTTCATGTTCTCTAATATGTACGCATGTAATTTTGTCACATGTGCACAAAAATGTAGACTTATATAACATGTGTACTAATATGTACATATGTAATTTTTGTCATATGTTACTATGTAAAATGTCATATATATGCATATAGATGAAAAACTGTTTAATAAGGATGTTTTTACCTGATTTCCCTATAAGTCACAACCCCAGACACCTTCACAAGGATTTGATTGTACTCTGGTCTTGATGTCTGCATTCCAATCAAAACAACAACACACATAAGGAACTGAATGATTCACATGCATATGTTGTACAATAGTATATTCAGGAATGTAATGGCAACCAACTTCTAATAAATGACGCTTCAATATTAGCATAGTCTTGTTATTTGGGAAAGCAAGCTCACTTCTCTACTCAAACTCCAACAATAGAAGGTTCGCATCGAAGTAGTATCAAGACATATGATTAGAGATGCAACTTACTTTCTTGTTAAGATAATATAATCAGTATATGTACAACTATGTGCACATTAAGTTGGACCCGGACTATATTTACATCAATGAGTTTCTCTAAAGAAAAAAATATAATCAGAAAATAAAAAAAATGCAGAATTATGCGCATCTTTAGAAAAAATTATGTATGTGTACAACTATGTACACATTAATAACCAACG
Organism: Papaver somniferum; assembly: GCF_003573695.1. Lineage (NCBI taxonomy): Eukaryota > Viridiplantae > Streptophyta > Magnoliopsida > Ranunculales > Papaveraceae > Papaver > Papaver somniferum. The sequence goes on from NC_039359.1 coordinate 146,888,554, forward strand.
TGTACAACTGTGTACATATTAGTAATCAACATGTGTACAACTATATACACATACAGACTTTTATAGCAATAACGATTTAACTGGAAGACGCATCAAATTTTCAAAAAAAACACCTCCAAGACTACCCATAAGCGAGCTTAATTAACTATATTGACTGAAAGATTGAACGAATATTTATGACGGAAGAGTACTTATACGCAATGATAGAACTAAGGACCTAATTACTGCTAAACAAATACTGACAACATAAACAAAATTCTACTGGAAGCATAAACAAATTGGACCCTAAGGTAGCTGAAGTGCAAGGTCTACTTGGTATTGGTATCCCAACAAAAAAATACAAATTAATCATGGATAGATAGAAGAACATACCCTGGATAGGGCAAGCACAAAATTTGTAGGCCAGTAGCTTATCTTATTTTCCTCAATCATTAGTGCTCAAGACTATTCAGTATAACGGATGAAACGGTAAACACCAAGGAGACCTTGTTAGTGGACTATCTGATTCCATAAATATCATTTCTTTTCTTTGCTAAGTATTTAACACTAATTAAATGTCCACGAAGAAAATCTAATTTGTTAGTGGACCATCTGATTCCATAAATACCATTCCTTTTCTTTGCTACTCAGACTATAACTAATCCTTTCAAAATGTTTTTTCTTAACGCGTTTTTAATTTCTTTTCATTTTCTTTCTTTTTTGTCCCTTTTGAGTAACAGTTGGTTATAAAGCACCCTCCATCTAACTCATAAACCTTAACCACTTTTCTCTCGGTTTCTCATTTTCTACCTCTGAACATGGCGAATCTCTGTTATAGCTCAATTTATATATTAAAAAATATTTTCATTACCCCAGGACACACAAAATCTTAACTAGGAACCACGTGTTCAGTGCCCAAGCCACACATAAACTTAACTATCAACAAGTGTACAATTATGTGCACCATAAAGAACGGTGTACAACTATCTACACAGTAAAAATTAACATGTGTATAATTATATAGACATTGAGAATTAACATATGTACAATGATGTGCACATTGTGACATCCATTTACTATAAAAAAAAAAAACAGTATCACTCGACACAAACAAAATATCTACAACTTGAACGGAGAATAAAGATTTTCAAAATCTGAGCATCTTTAATCGTTTACTACTCAACAATATTAAACAAAAACAGTGAAACAAAAATCCTAGAAAATCTACCTCTACTATGACAAAACATATGGTTGACGGTGATGAAACAAAATGGAATAAAATGTAAGTGATTTGACCTTGCATTTCACAAGAACAATGGAGGTTGTTAAGACTAGACTTCAATATATTTATCTCTAGCCATTACAATTCATTCACTCAAAGTAGTTGAGTTAAGCAACAAAGCCAAATCAAACTGACAAATGTGGAAGTGATGTAGATAAAAGCAACATTAATGCTAAAGAGTAAAGACCCATCTGCTGACAACGTAGGCAGTAATGAATTTCGTTAGAGCCGGATTTTACTTTACCTCCTTGCAACACATACATATCTCAACTTCAAAGTATAAACAACAGGTGTGTAATGTATTTCAACATAATCCAAGAGGCCTCTAGTTTCATCAATTACTCCTCGTGAATCTTTTGGAGGCGGACCTAAAGAAAATTGTAACTGTTGTCAAGTCCTTGAAAAGTAGACACGACTTCGTGAACCAAATTCTTAAATTGGTTACAAAGGTCAAACTGCAATTCGAAAGAAATTGCAGAGAAAAAAATAAATTTTTCATTTCTTAAGTAAATGAATTACATTTACAAATGCAATTGGATTATTATTTAAAAATACTGTTATCAGGAATTAGAGCCAATATGTTGAACCAAACGTGCAACAAGAGAATTATATTTACCTATTGGGAAATGTAGAGCATAAACCAATATAGCTATTAAACAAAATGAAAGACATTTCATATAAGAAAGTGGATCATTGTAAACATTTCGATAAGAAGTATCAACATGTCTAAGAGTTACACAACTGTGGGCAATCCTGAAATAATTTATGCATAATACTACTAAGAGATGAATCAGTATAAAGGAAGTTAGGGAACGTACAAGAGAGGAGATCCAAGAGTCAACAGTAAGAAAATATTGGAGGTTCCAAATTCTTCCATGTAGAGACGAGCAAGCCATCCTCCAGCAGAATTCCAATTAAAGACACACCTACCACCTCCGTCTACAATATTTCGCTTACGATCAAAATTAAAGAACAATAAATGAAAAATAAAGAGACAATCAAACGAATTATCTCAACCTACTATCACAATAAAGAAATTTGGAAAAAATCAAACCTCAAAAGTTAAAATACGATGAAACAACAACAATATTGGAGATGAGGAACGAAAGATATGAGAATAAAATGAAAATATACAAGAAAAAATTATGAAAATGATTCGAGATTCCGTCTTTTCTCACATAAAAATCTTAGATCTGAAAATGTTTTCTGAAAAAACATGTTTTCGGAACCAACAACCACACCACCACTTGTTAAGCATCCACGGTAGTCAAAATCACCATCACCGTCTTCAGCAGATCTAAAAGGGGAAGAAAGATGAGGTTTTCTCGATGGATGAAAAGTAGAAACACATGTGGGAAGATTGGAAGAATATGGGATTGTGTTTGATATGAGGTTATTTTAGTCATGGTAAAACTTAAATTTGGACTGAATCGTTAGGATTTGGACTAACTCGTTTAGATATTGGAAGATTTGGACCTCCTAGTACTACGCTTGAAGGGTGTTGAGATTATTAGTCCCACATGGTTGGGTTATTTAAGATCCTGCAGTTTATAATCTATTAGGGCCTCTCCACTTATTGCCAATTGGTTTTGAGTTGGATGCCCGCAGATTTTAATATGGTATCAGAGCAGGATTTTTGTGTCGAGTTAGTTGACCGCACCTTTATTCCGCGTCACCCGATTTCATTGTCCAGGTGTTTGTAAGACCCGCCGAGGCTACACATGAGGGGGCGTGTTGAGATTATTAATCCCACATGGTTGGATTATTTAAAATCCTGCAGTTTATAATCTATTAGTCCACTCATTGCCAATTGGTTTTGAGTTGGATGACCGCAGACTTTAATAAAGGTGTAGGACTAGAGTGTTTAAAGCCCAACTAATTTGGGATTAAACGTCAATTTCTACTTTTACAAAAATACTAAGCTTTGTTCTTTATTATTTCTGGCGTCTGGCGTGAAAAAAATACATACCGTGTCTGAAACTTCTTTGTACGGAAACACATCTATTTAAGCCGCATTACATACACGTACTCTGGGAAGGAGCATTTCTTATTCAAATGGCTCGCAATTCCCACATTTAACTTCCCTCTTACTAATAATATTATTATATTACTGCATCATACACATTTTACAGATTTAATAGAAAAAGAAATGAAACAAGATAATGACATCTGCGGGTAGTAGAATGATTATGGTGCTATCTTCTGACTGCCACCACGGTGTAACTGATCAGCTAGTTAACGTTTCACTTTCTCATACTGTACAATGCCATCTGTTCCGGCGAGCATCTCATACTTATCTTTCCTAGTCAAGTTGGTGCATTCGAACACGAGCATTCCTGCTAAAACCCTCTGAACGTAATTTGCAACGTCAATTGGAGATTTCCCACCTTTGCAAGTCAGCTCGGTAGGCAATTAATTTAAGAACGTAGTTTCGTATTTTACCACTGGGTTCATGAAAAAGAAATATGGATCCATAAGCTTAAACCCACGAGCCGATGTACCGAAAAATACACTCTGGTACGTGCTAATTGCAACTGGAACAATCCTATCTGTGAGCTCAGCAAATAATGCACTAAATCTAAGAAGGAATGGTTCTCTACAAGTTGTTCCCTATGGACAAATCACTAAATCCCCTTCTTCGAGCAATCGTTTGATATTTGCAGCATCTTTTGTAAGAATATTTCTACATATAGAAATATTTCCTTGGGCCACGTAATAATTTTGGTTAATGATAGAATATTGCTAACTTATGTCGGTTGACATTTCTGTGATTATTTTATAATATCTCTTCTTTGATGGACGGTCGAGATCTAATGCTATTAATTAAATCCTAGGAACTTGGTCCTCCTTCTACCTATAAGAGGAACACAATAGCCATCGGTATTGGGTTCGGAGAATTGATTATTCATAACGTAAGAGGTGAAGAAGGAGAAACCATGACCTCCACAAGGTATTACCGCTACTACTGGGATTATCGGGGATGTACTACGGATTAACGCTAACAGGTATTCCGTATAAACTATTCTTGTATATAATTATCGTGTGATTATCATGAAGTTCAACGATCCTAAATTAAGTATCTATAAAATTAAATCTTATAGTTGGCATCTAGAACTTGTGTTTAGAACTCATGATCGTCCGCTAATCATATGCAATAATAAAATAAAATTGGGTTTGATATATTTTTTTTCCTTTCTGTGAACATAATCGTTCTTATGGAATTGCATTACTTTTCGCATCTAACTATCTTGATCCATATCATGCTCACACTTCATGTTCATGTGTGATTTTTTATTTCTCATCAAAATCAAATCATTGAAAATTATGGTATACTGTAATTTAAGATCATGTGGCCATTATCTAATGATTTTCTTTATACTTTTATATTACTCTCTTAATTTTGGAAGAAAATATTTCAACATTAATACCTACTTAATTTTGGAAAAAATATATTTTAATTTAAACTAATGTCCTACCCTTATTTCATGTAAATAAATTAAAATTTGCTTATGAGTTATTTTTGGCCTAATGATTTTATTTTTGGCATGTAAATAAAAAAAATCATTTTAAAAAATTATTTTAAATAATGGCATATAATGAGCATATGAGGTAATAATGAACGTAATAATGATGATAAATGAAATGGAAGAATGTCGACATCATGTAGTCATAAACATGCATAATTGTCCCTAAAGTCCATATATTCTACTTGCTTGTATGTGAAGAGGTAAATTGGGATATGATATAAATGAGAAAATATTTATTGGGCATTATATCTTTATGGCATGAATCAATAAGTGCTCCAAAGCAAATGAAGATAAACATAATATTTTCATCACGTGAATGGTTATTAAGACATTAAAAATTGGAAACATTATATTTTCTTGTGGGCATGTATACGTGTTAGTTAATATTAAGATAACGAGAAAATATTAATTTTAAAACTAATGAAACCAATTTTTATTGTAAATTAACTTACGCTTCCGCTTTATCGAAACACTAAAACGATTTTTATCAGTTTCATTATAAATTTTATGATCAAAACCATTTTTTGACACCATTAAATTTGTGTGTGCATTATGATATGGTTTGTGTGTGTGCTTGTGCGTTATGATATAGTTTTCTCGCATTATTGTTTTTCTTTAAATTTTATGGGATTATACTTAAAATTATTATGGGACTCTTTAGTTATCACCACAGTGATACTAGAGTGTTATATCTCAGTATAATCATAATGTTATTACAAGCATGAATTTGCAAACCGTAAAGTGTAGGTTTAGCAGTTATCGACATCATGTGATAATGACATTATTTTAGTTGATTGGCTATCACCACAGTGACGTCAAATCACTTTTGGTCATGATCAAAATTTTGTCAAATGCTTGTAATCCTGTTTTTCTTAAATATATCAGAACAAAATTTACCCACAGGAAATTGGAGTTCACATATTTAAGAAAACACTGATTGATATGATTGTTGATCATATGGATATGAACTGATTTGAATCTTGAGGGTCTAGTGTCATTATGTTTCACTTTTCTCCCAATGTTAATGATAATTTCAGTTGTACGTATAAAATTATTGTGCTTAAGATTCTTAGGCCATAATTCTTTAGTTATCACCACATGATACTAGAGTGTTTTGTCTTAACTAATAATAATTTTATTGTAAGCACGAATATGCCAAGCTGTAAAGGCAAGGTTTAATAGTTATTATGACATTATTTTTGAGTTGTTTGGCAATCACCACAGTGATGTCAAATAATTTTTCCAGTCATAATTGTTATTATGTCAAGTGCTTATAATATTGTTTTTCTTAAGTGTATTAGAACAACAATTAACCACAGGTAATCTGAGTTCACATGTTTAAGATAACATTGAAGTGTACAATATCTGATCATACATTATGGTAATTAAATAATTGACACATGATTAAACGTTATTTCTTAAAAGTGCATAAAAGAAAATTAACATAAATTAACTCATTATCGAGTTGAGTAACCTATTACGAATTTTTTGTTTCTTCATATTTTCATGAATATTTTTATTATGTTGTCCAAAAATTATTGCATCCTCTATGAAATTGAGGTTTTATTTTTGATAAATTTCTTCATATTTCTGAAAATGATACTCGTTGACTATTTACACCTTTCATATTAATTCATCATATATCCGTTATTTATCATGATCTTTAATTTTGTATCATTTTTAAATGAGTGATGCATCGAAGAATTTTTCTTCAACGAAATTTCATTATTGAATTATACTTATAGACTTGCTAAATGCTCGATTTTGTTTTACGAAAAGTTCATTATGCTTGGACATTTCAATTAAAGGGTGTTATTATTATTACAATTTATGTATGATGACATGCCTTTAAGTAAAGTTTTATGATTAATGTTTTAGGGTTACTCATAATTTTTTATAATCGACTAATTGTATGATCAGATCAAGGATGTCCATATCATTGATTGGGACCATGCAATGTCACAAGAAAAGCTAGTGTGATATTTGCAATTCTACATATTTGCTGGATTGTTTAGTTATCGTCACAGTGATGCTAAATTCTTATCTTGTAAGTGTTGTATATTTTGAGTCCTCTTAGTTTGATTTAACTATTAGAACAATGCTGCTCACAAGTAGTTTTGGTTCATAAATTTAAACAAGCATTAAGGTTATCTAAATGTTTGATATACATGTGAAATAATAGCCACCCACAGGTGACTACAACTCACATTATATTAGGTTGAACATATTTAGAATTATTGGAGTTTGTTAATACATTTTAGGACGTGAGTTGCCCACAGGTGATTCTAGTTATGGTATTAAACAAACATAATGTTGTGTGTATGAGAAGGTAAAATATGTACTAATGTTTTTCATGTATCGCATTGTTCCTTGATAAGGTTTTACCCACAGGAGAATCTTATTGAAGGTATGTAACTATTGTAAGCTTAATTGTCATTTATCTCTATTATAAATTTCAGCTTTTGTTCTTGTTAATTGTAGATTATGATTATTTTGTAGACTTTTAATGGTCCAATTTTTGGAAGATAAAATTATTTATCACCTAATGATTTTTCACGTTATTATGTAGATCTATCGATTGCATTATGAATCTCAATCCATGGATGTTTTATCGAACATTTATTATTGAAATTGAGAGGCAATTATAGATAAAGTGAAAAATCATAAAGTCTGACAAAGGTGGTGAATATTGTGAAAGGTATGACAAAACAGGATAATATCCTAAATCTTTTGCATAGTATCTTCAAAAGTTCGGAATTGTTTCTCAATACACAATGCCAACTTATCCTTGGCGTAATGGTGTATATCAAAGGGCTAAATAATACTTTTATGAAAATGGTTAGAAGCATGATGAACCATGCATAATGGCTATACATTTGTGAATGTTTGTTCTTTCTGTAACTGTGTAATTTAAATAGATTTTCGTTAGAGAAGTTTCAAAGACACACTTTGGACTAGAAAGGCTGGAAACCTAGTTTAAATCACCTTTAATATTCTAACCGAAGTATGGGATTTATTGAAATCGAAAATATAAATTTATTAATGATGGAATAATCAGTGGGAGTACGTGGATATATTTGTTCAAGAAATCATGATAATGATCCCTTTATTTAAGATTTCTACCGTTATTGTGAATCTTCTCATTATCAGAATGTTAGATAATGAAAGCCCATAAATTACTGATCCAATACTCCATATATGCCAATAAAGAAATTTTTTGATAACAACATGAACTAGCAATTAAGAAGGTCTCAACAGAGATTGAAAGAAAGTTATTCATGTTGTTTCAGTGATTTTCTTACAAGAATTTATTACATTTTGATATGGAATGGCAAAGACTCGGTTTTAGGTTCACAAATATTATGTGTAATAATTTTGATTAATGGATTGATGCTATGTGAGAAAAAATCATTGGTTGAAAGTCAAGTCTCGGATATTGTTTAATTGCTCGAAAGACACAAATCATTTATATGAAAGTGGGTCTTTCTGACCTAATACGACTGTAATAACAATTTTAAACGGTATAAAGCAAGACTTATTGCCAAAGATTTTACTCCAAGACGATGCATTGATTATAAATAAGTTTTTCTCTCGTGTCAAAGAAAGACTTATTCAGAATTGTCATAGTATTATTAGTAGCTCAGTATGACCTAAGAGTTGCATTAATTAAATGTGAAAATAACCTTTATTAATGATAAATTTTAGTCTACAAATTTTAGAAATCAAAGTATGAAATTTAAGCATCCTCCCATAATGGTATATGAAATTCAACAAAACTATAAATGTTTCAAGTTTTGGATGAATTATTATAGACTTATGCATATACCTCAAGATCAGTGGGAGAAATTCATACTCTTGGTCTTGTATTTTAAGACGTACTACCTACGAGTAATGATCTTGACTTTATGCATATCTCTATAGTTTTTTGAAGTAAAGGATATGAATGAAGCTTACCATGTGATAGTAATATCATATGGATTAATAAAGCTCTCATATAAGGCATATATCGAATATTCAAGAAATTTTGAGATAATAACATATTTAACAGATTTTATTTCATGTTGGATAGAAGATATAAATTTAATCTTCATTATGTCTTAATTCTGATATGAAACTTATAACAAGTTGTTGATATGTTAAAGAATCGAAGAACAAATTACAGGAAAGCTATCAAGAATTTTGAGATACTATTTTAACTTCTGTCTTATAATTAGTTAGCAAACCCAACAAGAGTTTATTGGGTTTTTCAAACTTCAATTTTTATGGATGTATGGATTCTATAAAGGAAGAATCCATTAATACTAGTCCCACAATTGAGTTTGAATATTTATGACTGCGATACTCAGAGACTTAAGGTTTTTCTCGACATTGCTGAAATTTATCGTCTTAGTTTCGCAGCATTAAAGCACGATATGATACAAAAGGAACAAAACACATGAACCTTGAGTATATATGCGTGAATCAAGAAATTCAGAAACAATAGTTGTTCATGTATCAGTTAAGCACAATTGCATTGAGAGGTGTACTTATTGAACAATTACATTTTAAGACCTCTTAAGAAAAGAATAAAATCTTAGGTCTATGGGAGTAATTGATTATTAAATTCAGCTAATTTATCTGCCTGTTTTTGAACACTTTATGAGCTCTTATTAATGTCGTTCTGAATTATTTCTGTATCCATGTTTAGTATACACTTATGTAAACGGATGAATGTGAACAGAAATTGTCTTTCTTTTGAAGACATCACTGTACCATTATGATATCCCTATTTAAGGCCTAGTTAAGTAAGTTATTTGTGTTGTGGTACATGGAAGGAAACATGTTGATAACAAGACAACGTGCAACCGCTATGACTCGCATGATTAACTTAGTTGGCCAAGGTATTACGTTAACCTTTAAATTTTGTTAGCAATTACGCGCGCCTTATGTTTTTCTACGATTAACCGTTAAATAAATTATCACATGGACCAGTGGGAGAATGTAAGAATATTTCTACACATAGAAATATTCCCTTGGGCCACGTAATAATTTTGGTTAATGATAGAATATTGCTAACTTATGTTGGTTACCATTTCTGAGATTATTTCCTAATATCTCTTCTTTGATGGACGGTCGAGATCTAATGCTATTAATTAAATCCTAGGAACTTGGTCCTCCTTCTACCTATAAGAGGAACACAATAGCCATCGGTATTGGGTTCGGAGAATTGACTATTCATAACGTAAGAGGTGAAGAAGGAGAAACCATGACCTCCACAAGGTATTACCGCTGCTACTGAGATCATCGGGGATGTACTACGGATTAACGCTATAAGGTATTCCGTATAAACTATTCTTGTATATAATTATCGTGTGATTATCATGAAATTCAACGATCCTAAATTAAGTATCTATAAAATTAAATCTTATATCTTTCTCTTGTCAGGGCTAGGGTTTTAATAGGAGATATCAACTCTGAGAATTTGCTTATACTATATGTGACGCAACTGATTTTTCTCCCTAATGCCACAGAAATCACTACGGGGTCCAAAACTGTCCTATGATTGCAACAAAAAGAACACCATTTTGGCCTTTCCCCGGGGCGGAGGGATGGTTTCCTTTTACGATTAATTTCATACCGAGGATCTTTGACGTAGACGGAAGAATTCTCCCTGGTGAAAAAATGTGGATATAGATCCTGAGAAGGGCTAGGACGAAACCGATTTGCAACCATAAAAAGATCAAGAGTGCGTTTATCGGGGTCGGTCTTGAAACCAATCTTCCATCGTGAAATATCACCCGACTTAAAAGGTTGTTTCGTGGAACTGGTTCACATTTAGTCTTTGGGATCATACAACCTTCCTGAAATCACAGAAAAAATTATTTTAGATCAAGTGAAAACTCTTTCTTTTCTTTTTTTTTTTTATTGGAAGAGAAGATTTTATTCATGCACAGAAAATTTACAGGTGGTAAATAACAAGTACACGAAAAACAGAGAAGTTAAACTAACAAAAATAGAAAGAAAAAAAAAAACAAAATCTAAGAAAGGAAAAAACTCATAAGCTGTTGATGCGCTATAATTGGAGGGCCTAGTGGCCTTCTAGCAGAATCTAGAGAGGACGATGACATTACCTTGCAAATGGACATGAAAGCATGATCAGTTACTCTATCACCCATACCCAAATCGGGCAAATTCTCATAAAATTCTCTTCTTTCTTATGGACCCCAACAAGAACACCTGGTTTTTTAACAAATCCACTAGCTCTACCAGATTTATACAACACTTGAAGTTCTGTACCAAGAATTTCATAAGCACCAAAGAAATCTTTAACAAACGGTTCAACCATAATCCTTGGACTTGCGGTAATAATATATCTTTTGTCAACAGAATTAAACACTTTCCAACTCATAGGATGAACATCTTCAGCGTAAAATCTTGGTAAGACCGAGCGTGCAACGATTTCGATATCTTTGATTTTTAGACCGGCAAAAGTTATGAATATAAATGTTTTGATAGCTAATGTTTCTGATATGAAAATGTAAGAGAAGTAGACAAATGGAACAGAAAGTAAAAGAAGTAGCCCTCTTAAGAAACTACCAGCTTCAACTGCAACAAGCATGAAATATGGGAAAGCGCTTTTAGATATTAAAAGGGTTCCGTCTAAATCTGCAGCTACCGATTGTTCTGACCGGCTTTCGCAATTACATTCCGAGATAGGTGGGAAAGCATGATGATGATTTGAAGTATGAGAAAGAGAGCCCATGCTTGAGCACGTAGCAAAGAATCAAGAAAGAGAGTAGATGATAATGCAGGTATAGCTGATTATCATTTGGGTTTGCTACGGAGAGGGGATAATGAAGAGAAGAGATTAAAGAGATTTTTGTAGTGGGAGAATTTTATGTGGTGTTTGGTTGGAATTTATGCAGCATGAAACAAATGATTTATAGCATCCATTAAAGACCCAGAAATCTCTTCTGGGACATCTCTATTGCCGATGGTTGGCATGCGAAAAACAACCTTTCATGGACCATCACTGTATTAGGTGTTTCATTTAGGGAAGTTATAAATGAGGGACAGATATTGTTGAAAGTTAAAGATCAATGTCTAATAAACTACCTAAGTCCATTCGATTATGTTGCTACAGCTTTGGCACCGATTCTTTCTTGTTGCTTCTAGTTCATTTAGCAGGAATGTTTTCATTCCACGCCGACGCAACACAAAATTGATGGTAGGTATGTGGAAAACAACCTTTCATGGACCAACCCTATAATCTGTTTTTAATAGGGCAGTTATATATGAAGGCCCCGTTGGTTCAAATCTGAGATGTGGAGTTGTGCTTCGTAATCATTCGGTTTTGACTACGGGATGAATTGCGATGTACTTGGGGATTTGTACTTCTGTAGTACCTGAGTTTTGGGAGCTATTCATGCCTGCAGATTGCGCAAGAGTGCATTAGACTATTTGGTTTGAGTGTGATCCGTCAACAGAATTCTAGCCATTCGTAACATGAATTTGATGTATTGGAGTTTTAGAATTAATTCGGTAGGAAAATTATTTTAAGGGCTAAGAGTTGAAATGCAATTTGAGGGTCCCGTTTATGGAAAGGCCCGATTTTTTAAACATAGTGGAAATGCCCTATTCTGTCAATTAAGCCTAGTTAAATATGTTGTAGGGCTTGTAGCTCATGTATATGTGACACAATATTATGTATAGGGTCCTCTTCCTATTTATATATAAAGAAATATATTTACGTAACACATTCTTCTTTGATGAATAGAAACCTTTTTTGTGTCTCTTTCTTTTCTCATTATTCTACTCAAATACATTATCATGCCCGATGACATACCACATAGCTATATTGAATAGATTTTTTTTAATGGATTATTAAACATCAATTATCGTCAAGCTAATGAGATCGTCAGAATCAAATTAATCAGATAAGTTGGAACCTCTTTTATACATATTTTCTTTTTTTTCTTCTTTTCCCTAGGATCAAATAGCTAAAACTGACATGAATATGTGATATACATGAAATCAAATGATTAAACTTTATGTTGTATTAGTATATTCGTGGGTGCCATTGATTGGTAATTGATTTAATTGATTTTGGTCTGTGTAAACGGCTATAGCATAGGGATCAGATGATTGCAATTTTCTAATATGTAATGTATTCGTAATTGCTTTGGGTGATTGTAGTGTATATATGCTAATTCGTCTTATATGCCTTAACTTGCAGTGTATAGATACTAATCATCTCTGGGATGATGTTTATTGACCAGATCTCGATGCCGTCTGTTTTCCCAAAAGAAAGGGAGTTTGCGGAAGAAGAAGCTTGTGTCTGGTCCAGCCAACCCGGTTAGGTCTTTCTGGTCCATCCAATCCGGTTCGGGTGATGTCCTGTCCTGTTCCATTCCAGTTCGATTCTGAGCCCTGTCCTGTTCCGTTTCAGTTCGATTTTGGGCCCTATCCTGTTCCGTTCCAGGCTCCATTCCAGCTCGGTTCTGGGCTTTTGTCTTGTTTCCGGTTTTGCCTATATACACAGGGAACTAAAGCTTACTTCAGGTATGTAAATGACGTGGGTTTTTTTTAAATTAAATACATGCTAAGGTTATCTTTTTTTTTAAAGAACATGCTAGTTCTGTTTTGTTTTGTCTTAAGATAACTTCATAGCATATAATGGTCAATTTAAACAATGACTGTTGATCTCGACCATTAAGAATTTTGGTTTTATTGTTATTTTGTTCTCTTGCATATTATATTGGCTATAGTTGAATGATATTTATTTTTTTAGTTCAATTGGTTGTACCAACTCTATTTCAATGTATTCATTTGGGGTTTAAAAGGACTTAAGCACCATTATTGTGTACTTGATATTTTTCTCCCAAAATTTGAATGTTCCTTGAAGTGTATCCACTTGCTCGACTATTAATATGTCAGTTGTTACAAAACATATGTTCAAATAAAATCACATGTATTCTAATTTTTGTGGAAGAACTCACAAAAGATGATATAAGTCGGAAAATTTTCATTTCTCTACTTGATCCATAATACTAACGAACCGGTATATGTTGAAGTATGAAAACAAGAGAATTAATTATTTTTAATAATATCTTCAACCTAAAGTAAGTGGTTGACATGTGTAGTGAGATTCTCTTGGCCTATTGAGATAAAAAAATTTCTCAAATGTAGCAAAAATGGAAAATGGAAAGAACCGTGAAGGGTTAGACGTACTCATATAAAGCATGTGAAAAGGGACATACATATCATGAGACGGAAATGTATTTTTTTCCCAGTAATAATGACACCAAAGTACCGGTATCAGCTGAATATGGGATGAAGCTAAGATGTAATTCTAGATCCCATCATAATAAAAGAGTTGGAAATGCACTTGGGCATAGGTGTTGGTATATACAATGTAATGTGTATGTGTATCATAGTAACAACCAATTTTCACATCAACTTTAATGGCAACAAGAACTTTGCCTGGCTAATTCCCTATCTTATCGAGCGCAACACTGCTCATTTGTTTTTCAAGATAGAACAAAGACGTCGCAAAATCTCTAAATGTACCAAGAGATAATCACACCTTGTTAAATTTCTAAGTAACCCGTGCAAATGGATATCATGTGGAAAATCAAAATGATGAGAATGTAACTGATTGCATCTTTTATACTCTCTAATATATTTGGAAGGAACTATATTTTAGAGAAACTAATGAGTCAATCTAGTGCAATGTAATTCACTATAATATTTGGATTATTGAATCCATATTGACTATGACGATGAAATGTTGAAAACTGACTCATACAGGCTTTGGGCATAACCATAAAGAAACATTGGTTGTGACATGATTATTGTTTTGAAAGAACTCACACAAATATCACTTTATTTGAGTGAATGAAAATGGGAAAAATATTGACAAAATGCAAAGTGACGGCATATCTCTCAATAAGTGTTTTCTAAATTACTAGATACACAACCCCTTCCCATTATGTTTTTAGGTAAGAAAGCATATCACTCATTTTTACAAAGTCTCCAGTAAAACAGGATCGAGACCATCCTAAGATGCAAATAATAAAATTTCCGTATTACAAAGAAAACAAGGTGTAATTTAGAAAAACATTCATGCAGAATGCGGACCATTAAAGTTACTGATGGATCTGGTGAATGTTTTGACATTTTGGACTAGTTATAGTTCCCAAGAAATTTGCGTTTGAAAACTCCTAGCACATATTACACAATGCAAAGTGCAAAGGCTAACCGCCCTTGTTAATGCTAGAGAATTTACATCAAAAGGACTTGATGAATATTGCATGTTTAATAGGGTCAATATAGAGCATCTTATACTCAATGGTCTAGCAGAGGCTACCATCAAAGGTTACAGATGGTGTCTAAGGAATAGGTTATGCGTACCAACCTACCTTTTATTGCTTTGGGGATATGCAATATTACGCGCATCTTTACTTAATTCGTTTTAGAACCCAATATTAGTCAACCTTTTTTTGCATAGCAGTTGGTAACTGAATTTAAGCCTGACATTTGTGTTATTACACATTTTTGGTTGCACTATATATGTGCCATTACGAGTCCACATCGTACTATGATGGCTCACAAAAATGATTAAGTAACTTTGTTGGATATTTACTCTCAACAATTATCTGCATTTTAAAACCTTTGGCAGGAGGTCTCTTACTGCTAGATTTGCAGGTTATCACTTTAACGAGACAGTCTTCTCGTCGTTAGGGGAGATAGCAAAAAGTATTTTCTAAGGAACGACATGAATTGTCGTGGTGTGTTCCCACTGTGTCTCATATTGATTATTGCACTCCACAAATGTAAATTTTAAGTGACAAAGAATAATCAATTTTCAGAATGTACACTGATGTCGCTAAAGTGACAAGATCACACATACCAGCTGCAAATATTCCTGCAAGATTAGAAATCCTCAGTATGGGGTACACCATAGACTAAGGTGTTGCAACTACACTTGGTGGAAGTGTAGTTGAGGACGTGGCTCCATAAAGGAAGATGGAGAGACCACCAGGTTCGATCAATGCTCACCTAGAAAGGAAGTAGATGAGTAAAGCACAACCTAATTTGTATTATTAATGAAACCATCTCATTCGATTGTCTCTGACTATGTCCATGAATCAATAATGGAGGACGCTCCGAAGTTTTAATGATTCTAGAGAACAATGAAATATTGTACGGATTATGAGAATGCACATGAGTCAATGGAAGGATCATGTGTGCACAGTGATGATATAATCCATAAATAGTTGCTCCAGAAGTAGCACAATGAGATCGAACCATGCTTTATTTTGATTAATTTCAAATAAATAGCATATTTGGCCTACACAATCCAGGTAGAACTTAGTTCTTGGGCAAATATACGGGTATTTGGTGTGGTAGTGCTAACCAACCAAGTGTAAAGCCTATTGGACATACATAATTGATTTGTCATAAAGCATAATGAGAATAAAGTAGTATTGGAGTAAAAATACTCGCCTTGTGGCGCGAGGTTTCTCACAAACCCCTGGAATTGGTCTCTTGTAATGAACATTATAGTGTTCCGCTACTTAGTTAGCTTGGTAATTTCAAAAGGACTTGAAATGCATCATATGTATGTGGTTGTTACGTTTCTCTGAAAGAATCAAGAGATAGAAAATATTTACAAAAGTACTTGACAGACTTTTGTTGCCCAAATCAAATGACTCTAAACCACAGAGTGCGTTTACAGTTAGATAGAACGCTCACTTACAGATTCAAGCAATCAGGCGGATGTGGTATACCCGTCTAAGTGGCTATTTGATTTGGAGGGGATAGACAAGTAAGTTATTTTTTATTTATTTATTTTTCTTGCGTATTCACAAGAAAGTTCCTCATTTGGAATTATATCCATTTACGTCGATGGTACAGACATGATGGGTACTCTTGATGTAATAAGAAACCTTAAAAGCTATTTAAAATCCGAATTTGAGATGAAAAATATGGGTAAAGTTCGACCGAATACTGAGCTTGTGGTATATTATTCCACCAGTTTGCATATGTCTAAATTTTTCAGGAAATTTAACAAAGACATGCATGTTGATAGCACTCCCATGATTAGTCGAGGTTCAAATGTAAGTAAGTGACCATTTCGTCTAAAGGAAGATGACGAAGATGTGTTGGGAGATCAAATTCCCATATCTAAGTACAATAGGCGCATTGTTGTACTTAGTATAATTATGTACTCGATTAAATTTTACATCCCCATGGAACTTGTTAGCTAGATATAACTCAGCGCCAACGCAACGTCATTGGAATGGTATAATGAACGTAATCATATACTTAAAAGTAACCATAGACATGAGTTTGTTTTATCCCTGCAAAGACATAAAAATGAATGTTAATGAAAGTGCAATCCAAAAGTTGTTGATTATGAAGGAACAAAATCTCTTCTCCAATGAAAGTAATTATGATCAAGATATGGTAGACTATTTTCTAGGTCATTACCGATATTCAGTTTCGAAAAGTACATGACTAAAGGAACTGTCTGGTACAACTCTAAAAGTAATCAGGGGGAGATGCCGACATCAGGAGGGGGATCCAAGGATATGATGTCGACATATTTCACTTCGAAACTGAAGCTTTGTTGTACTCTTTTCCCCTTCAATCGAGAATAGTTTTTCCCAAAGGGTTTTGTTACTCGACAAGGTTTTTAGCGAGACAACACCAGAAACATCAAGTATGTTGAATGTTGAAGACATAAAGATCGTCGTTGATATTGCTGAAAATATCTCAATCAAAGAAATGAAACGCGATAGTCTGTTAAGTAATGTAACTTCCAGAATCAACAATATGGTCTTATAAACACTCAAATCACCAAAGTAATGTGTGATAAACTCCTTTTGACTACATTAGACTAATAAAAATTGTCTGACATCAGGGGGAGCATCCAATGGTGTGTTGAACTCTTTTCCTTCACCGAGATTGCTTTTTTCCACAGGGTTTTTGTTGCTCGGCAAGGTTTTTAATGAGACAACAACAAACACCGGGAATTAATTTCCCAACTAAGGCTATTGTCTTTCCCACGAGGATTTTCTGCCTTAGGAGTTATGAAGCAACGTATACACATCCAACTATGTTTTAAGTTTACTTAATATTGTACTTTTTTTCTTTAGTTCAGGTTTTGTCCCTCTGGGTTTTTCCTGAAGAAGTTTTAACGAGGCAGTTAACTTAGATTCATCGATCTTTGAGGATCGTATTGCATGTGATGAACTACATGTATAGTACGAGACAACATGTGAAGTACTGCATGTGAATAGTTTTACCAAGGTTTTTTCGCACTGGGTTTTTCCTTGTAAAAGTTTTAATGAGGCAATTCATTTCGGCACAAGTCATCAAGGAGAGGACGACATTTGAAGAACTATATTTGAAGCACTGCATATGAAGTTCTACTGGACCGCAGAAGGGGAGTGTTGTAGGGCTTGTATCTCATGTATATGCGGCTCAATATTGTATCTAGGGTCTTCTTCCTATTTCTATATAAAGGAATATATTTATGTAACACATTCTTGTCTGGTGAAAAGAAACCTTCTCTGTGCCTCTTCCTTTTCTCATTATTCCACTCAAACAAAATGGTAAATTTTGCACATTTGTGAACTTTCGCGTGCGAAGAAAACTCATTTTTAGTCATAATATTAACTAAAGTAGGAATTACCTATAGATCATATTATAGTGTTCTTAGTTAGTGGCAGGTCCACCCACTAAAGCCCAGTAACCATAGGTCCATAGTTAAGAGAAAACATAAAAATGGACCTAATTTTTTAAGCCCAGGTCTTGTACACGTGCGGGATAACTAATATGAAATTTAAAAATACCACAAATAACCTTCCCTATTTAACATGGATTATAAGCACGAGAAGAACATTAACCTTTCATATTCGTTTTCTACTTCTCTTTCTTCTCACTACTGCTGCAAATGGATTCTGAACAGATCCAAAAAAAATTCTTCAATCTTTCTCGTTTCTATCAAATCAATGTTTATTTTAGGGTTTCACGATCGAATCGTTGTTGTGTTTGATTGCGCTTTTCTATCTCCATGTTTGATTTGTTGATTATTTACTAGATCTATATGAATAATCATATTTTTTGTTCATTTCATTGTTAGATTTACTTATACCACTTCCATTTTGTTGGTTTTAGATGTGTTTCAGTTTGTTTTTGTATATGAAGCAACAATACGTATATCCCGTACTGACAGAAACTCAATTTATTAAGAAGATGATGATGATGCATCGTTATGATTTTACGACGAGAAGATTTGTTTGTGTTTCCGGGAATATTTTTTAATCATCTTCTTTGATTATTTTGATCATTTTTTTCATTTGATTGTTTTTTCGATTGTATTATGAAGATCAAATCGATTTTCATGATGCTATTATTTTTTTAGGTTTGATATAGTTTGCTTTTGTGTACGAATTGACAGTACGTATACGACGTACTGATATAAAATTCTTATGATTCGGTTATATTCAAAGTTTTGCCACTTTTTTTGGTTCGATCTATGAGTACATATTTGTAGTACTGAAATATGTGTTTTGATTCGGTTATATTCAGAGTTTTTCCATTGTTTTTGGGTTCGATCCATGAGTACGTATGTGTAATACTGAAGTATATGCTTTGATTCAGTTAAATTCAGAATTTTTCCACTGTTTTGGGTTCGATCCATGAGTACGCATGTGTAATACTGAAATATATGCTTTGATTCGTTTATATTTCAGAGTTTTGCTATTGTTTTTGGGTTCGATCCATGAGTACGTATGTTTAATACTGAAATATCTTCTTTGATTCAATTATATGCATGGATTAATTACTTCTTCTTGACATGCAATTGATTTTTTAGTTCATGAATATGCAGTACGTATATGACGTACTGTTACAAACTTCTTTTGATTATGATTTATTCAGAGTTTTTCCACTGTTTTTGGGTTCGATCCATGAGTACGTATGTGTAATACTAAATATGTGCTTTGATTAGGTTATATTTATCACTTCTTCTTTACATGCAGTTGATTTTTTAGTTCATGAATACGCAGTACGTATATTGCATACTGATAGAAACTTCTTCTGGTTCTGTTTTATCAGAATTTTGCCACTTTTTTTATTTGTTTGATCCATGAGTACGTATGCGAAATACTGAAATATGTGCTAATTTTGTACAACTTTTTATGTGTTTATTGTGCATATATAGGTTTTCCTTTATTTTTTCTATGATTTAATATTGTATTAAAGAAATACTAGAGTTTAATGGTATGATCCTACAATATATGTGATGTAAAACGTTTTCTAATTTATTTATCATTGATTCTAACAAACATGTACTTTTCCTATAAGCAGTGCAACAGATACATACTCGAATTCGTAAGCAGCAGATATATACTCGAATTTGTAAGAAGTTTGCGGATACGTGTTCTATTTGTAAGCAGCGCGACAGATATGTACTCAGATTTGTAAGTAGTGTAGCAGATATGTACTCGAATTTATAAGCAGTGTAGCAGATATGTACTCGAATTTATAATCAGTGTAACAAATATGTACTCCATATAATGAATGTGTAAACACACACGTTTGGTAACAATGGGTATTATGGTCATTTCCATGTTTTAATTAATTTTGGACCTCTAAATAAAAAAAAAATCCGGTTGGACCCTACTATAACTAACTTTGCGGGTTTAGGACCAAACAACAAAGTTTCCTCAACTAAATTGACATTTTTTTCTTAGCTATCAAAAAAAAAACGACATTTTTTTTCTTAGAAAACAATCTACCCATACTATTGTGATACGTGCCATATTTTCACCACCACCTTAACCACCACCATAGTCGATGTCGCCGCCCCCACCACCACTACCACTGACGCCGCTACGACCACCACCGCCGCCATCACTACCAGAACCACCACCATCGGTACTACCGCACTACCAGAATCATCATCGTCACCGCCACCACTACCACCACCGTCGTTGCCACCATGCCACAGCTCCCACCACCACCACTACAAGAACCACCACAACTGCCACTACCATCGTCACCACCAAAACTACCACTATCATCGCCGCCTCCACCACCACTACCGCCTAAACCTTGAACCCTGAAGCCTAAACCATGAATCCTAGATCCTTATCCTTTAATGTTGAAGGGTTGTTATTGTCTTTTTCTCAAATGTGTGAAGTCACATGTGTGTCAAATTCACTGCTTATCCGAGTTGGATGGAAAAGTTAATAAATCGGAGCATTTTAACATTTTTTGAAAACCTGGCTAGTTTGAGGCCTATCCAATTTATTGGGGGCCTGCAACTACAGGACAAAAATGGTCATTAAAAAGTAAAAAAGGTAACCCTTTATCCAACTATTTTACATGATGACTAATTTATCCCTGATTAATATGTGTTAATCGGGTGATTAATTGATGTTTAATCAAATTAAATTAGAAATTAACTAATCTTGGTTCGTCAGTAAAACATTTAAAAAAAATCGAAAAAACGTGCCCAAATTCGGTGGATGTTCATGCTCACATAAACCGATTGTAAGAATCGGTTTATAATACTTAGAACATAGTCCTATTGTAAAAATCAAGAGTTTTTCTGTGACTTTTTTTTCCCAGAATCGGTCTATGTTAATGGCCACATAAACCGATTGTTAATCTGTGCATTTCTTCGACTGTTTTGCTCATAACTTCTTCGTCCGATGTCGAAATGACCTCATTCTTTTTGCATTCAATTCAAAATCCATGCTCTATAATATAAAAATAAAAATATCAAGAATTGTGCAAAAATTCAAACATGGTTAATGAATCGGTTGATGTGTGCATCATCATAAACCGATTGTGGTTGATGTTCATCACAAACCGATATATTAGGTTCACTGATACACTGATAATATTATTAAGGGTAATTTGGTAGAATAAATTATTAAGATCTGAAAATTTGTAAACATAACCGTTCTTCCTAACTATCTTCTTCTTTTGCACCCTTTAATTTGTATTGTGAAGCTTTTGATCTTGAGAATGAATGAATCATATGACACCAGTTTTGTTGGATTGAAACATTTATAAATATTATAATTATATTCTTAATGATGTATCACCGATAAAAACCGATATAATTTATTGTATAGGTGTATCATACCCGACCGATATGACACTGATACACGATATTAACTACTTTGGGTGTACCATATCTACCGATTTAGGGGAACATCAGTAACAATCGGTTTATGTGGACCCTTAAATAATCCGATTGTGGGCATAGCAGTTAAGAAATCAGAGGTTGTACAATCGGGTTATGTGGACATACATGTAATCCGATTCTAATCAAAAAATATAAAGAAAAAATAGTTATCTCTTCCATATCAGAATCGGGATATGTGGACATTAACGTAGATCGATTCTGGTTCAATTTTCTCGAACCAGAAAACACATGCAGCACAATCGGTGTTTGTGACCAAGAACACCAACTATTTCTAAAGAGAATGGGTTCACAAGTATATTAACATCATCTGATTCTGGAAAACCCAAAAAAATTTGATTTCAAAAAGAGTGATTGCATGTTGCTAAAACGTAATTTAGGGGATTGGGTTGGTAAAAAAGTACTTGATTCATGCCATTTCATCTACTTCTATAGCACTCAAAAATGGTTCATCTTAGGGGAGAAGAAGAGAAGAAGAATCAGTTGATTTTGATTTTGATTTTGATTTTAATTCTAGTTTTTAACTTTATGATTTTAGGCTTTAGATTTTGATTTTAATTTTTAGTTTTATAATTAAAATTTAATGAGGATACATTTATAGTATTAGTATTTGATAGAGAATAAATTGATAGTCTCATCTCATAATAACCTTATTTGTCATGTAATAGCAGGCGCAAAATAAATGGAATAGGTACGAATTAGCTAGCTTTGAAAACTCGGAACATTTATCGGACCATACCTCGAAAATTGGGATTTTGACTATTTTTCCTTGTCTTCACTGTCTCAGCACGGTACAAATAAAATATGCGGAGGGAAATTTTTGTGCACTTATAATTAACTAAATAGTGGACAAACTCTGAGTCTCACTATTAGTGCAAACTTCGATCCGCATATTTTACGTGGTGTAGAATAGAGGCTGACATAAGTGTCTTGCCTGTCTACAGATTTCATTAATGTTTTTTCTTTTTGCTTTCTTCTTTTCTTTCCTCCATAAGTTTTGGCTCCATGCCCCCTCTAAAAAAAAAAAAAAAAAAACCCTTCCCCCTTTCATTAGTAAATTTTCCTTAAACAGTCTCCAAAAAATTAAGTTGAAGGCTAAAGATCAGCAAGACTGCTATGGGGATGTTCCAAATTACAAGAGGGTGTACCAAAACTATAAAACGGAACTATCACAACAGACTTTATTGGACTGGTACAACCCCGTGCAAAGTGGTATTTCCTTGTAGCAATCTTGTAAGATCAGTGTCAAATAAAATAGATGTTGCTTCAAGGGGGACTAGATCTAAACACGATATAATCTAAACGGAAGAGGCTGCAATATATTAGAAAAGCAATGTCGTTTTTTTCTTCCAATGGGTTCAGTCAAAGATAGATGCAAATCAGCTGACACTCTAATGCACGAGTTGTTAGCCTTAAAATACAGAAAAGCTATGGACAGAATGAGAACTCTATGGTGTATGGTGTTATTTACACCCTCTGTTTCTAAAAGACCGTCCTCTATTCCATCTTGGTATGTTAAAAAAATGTGTCCAGCTTCTGTTTATAGTTATATTTTTCCAATGAACTCTCTAACATACCCTTAAGTTTTTTATATTCATAATTTCTATTTTAATGAGACCCAATCTAGAATATTAATAAAATCTGTATAATTAAGGAAAAAAATATATCCTTTTGAAGACAATATACGTATGGTTCCAAATTAAATTTTTTTATTAAGGTTATACTTCATAAGTATACAATCTTTATTGATACTTTTTCTATAAATCGACATGTTTTAGTTTCGTTTTTTTTTATTTTCTATTTACAATCCCAATACAATTTTTGATAGTTTTTACTACTAACATATTTATTGAAATAAATTAGGCAAGTAATTAAGGGTGGGAATGTAAATTACCATATTCTCCTTAATATCTTGTTGATAAAGTCAAACCGGACTGTCTTTCGGAAACGGAGGGAATACTATTTATTGGATGGTGTGGAGTGAAAGACAATCGAAGGACAATCCAAGAAGTGGAGGAAGGCAATCATGGAAATAAATAATTTGGACTGCCAAATTAAATTGGTTTAAGACAAATTTCTTATTTAAGAAATGGTAACTTTTCAATTTCTGGCTTTCCATGAGGATATTTCTCACTGTAACACTTTGTGTTTCTCTTTTAGTAATTTTAATACTCCTTCCGTCCAAAATATATAGGCGGTGAATTAGTTTTTGGTTGTCCATCTATATAGGCATGATTATAATTCCTAGATGATTCTTTAAAATATGCCAATATTTGTGATAGTAATATTACACTAAATTTGATTTAATATTCCTAATTTTTATCAAAAATAAAGGATAAAACAATAAAGATGATGGATATTTAAAAAATCCATACAAATTTCTTAATCTAAAAAATTTGGTTTCTCTGCCTACGTATTTTGTGTTGGACATTTTCAATATTTTTGTCGCTACGAAGCGGTAACCCCACAGGCTGTGTTCGACCTGACAGGCCAGGTGGTGGCGAAAATGGGGTTGCACACAAAACTTGCAAGTATACAAGGCCAAGTTTTATAGTATAGGGATGAGTAGGGGGTTGTCCACAGGGAGTGGGATCATACAAGAAGTTATCCTAAGCTATCAATAGGTGCAAAGCACTATAGCAGTGAGCAAGGCAAGGTAACAGTGGTAGTGAAACAAAGGCAGCAGCCTAAGGCAAAGGTATTGAGCAACAGTGACAGAAAAGGAGAAAGATGCAGAACTGTGTGAAGTTACTAAGGCAATTGAATCCACCTTGTGCCCTAATCAAGCAATGCAATCTAGGTTGAGTTGGAAATCCTATGCATACATCTAGAATGGGAGGAAAATCAGCTTGCTCACTGATATGCCCCTAGCATTGACTGTCTTTTGACAGCACAATCAATCACGGGCATGCCAGAGCACTGAGTACTTCCCATTGCTCAAGCGAAACAGGCATCAAGAAAACTATCCTAACCATGCATCATCTAATCAGTGCACTAGGCTTCATCAGAGCCTTAGTTGCAGTGAATTAGCTCATGCTAGACATGAGTACAACAACAGCATTCATCAAATAAGCTAAATTAAGATACAACATACACACAAATTGCACACAATCAACTGTAGCTAAAAAGGAATTTGGATAATGAAAATTGGTTGCAAATATTGTTCACTGGCTAGCCCAGAGATGATTTCTACACTCATCATACATCTCTATTTATACCCAAAACATTCAATTAGGGTTTACAATGTTTTCCCCCAAATTTGATAAAATTAGGGTTCTTGGGAAATTGGGGAAAACTCACCGTACCCTCTGAATTCGTTGTCTCCTCTGCAATTGAGCGCTGACCCATGCTTCCACTTGCTCCTGTCAACTCGAACAACGCTCCAATTTGGTCTTCTCTCCACTGTAACTGAACTCTAGCTCTGCCTTTCTTGTTTGTAGCATCTAGGGTTGTGTAGATGCTAAGAACAAGATAGAAAGAACCAGGGAAGTGGGTTGATGTGTTTCTGTGATGGTCGGGGAAGAAGGTGGAGATGGATACGGCGGAGCAGACATGGCAGTGTCTGCCATGGTCGGGGGAAGAAGAGAAATTTGGGGGAAGTGAGTTTTGGGGAAGAAGAAGGTGGGTGTTTGTTTGGGTCGATGGGTTTGATGGCTAAGGTGTTGAGCGGAATCATCTGAAGTTGATGCGCAGCGAGGAGATCCGTCGGATGTGAAGATGGTAGGTGGATCCAACGGCGATACGGAGGTAAGAGTGGAGCGACCGTCGGATGAAGGGATGTAGCAAAACGGACGACCCAAGATGGAGATGGGCGTGCGATGTAAAGCGGGGGCTTCGGAGTTTGATGTGCGATGATGGAGCGACCGTAGGATGCTGAAATGCTTCGATCCGACGGCTGAAATCCGAGACGGGCTTGGATAGTGGAAATGTGTTTTAGTAAGGGTTTTGGGCCTTGGGTATGCCAAGCCCATATCTTCTTTAAGGACAATTCTTCTTCTTCAAGCCCACTTCTAGCCTTTTGGTCTTGTGCACAACATTCTTCGCGGCTTCCTTGTGTAATTCCTCCCGGCTTTTCACTACTTTTCTGCTCTTTTCCGCTCTGCTATTCATCCAAACTTTATTTATTACCTAAAAATGCAAAATTAAGTAAGAAAAATATTTATTCTTGAAAACAATGAAAATACAGAATATGGGATAAAATGTAGAATTAATGCACAAAAGATGAGTTAAATGCCAACAAAAAGGGATAAATATATACAATATTTGGCACTCATCAAATACCCCCAAACCTGAATTTTACTTGTCCTCAAGTAAAACAAAACTAAGGAAATCCTACCTATACCACTGTCGCTGGTCTCTCGAATGCATTTAGCGTATGCACTAAGCCTTTTAAACCACTAAGTGTCCCTAGTGGACGAGTTGAAGTCTCGTGAAGGTTTGCTTAGAACGTACCTACAAATTTCTAGGTCAAAATATAAGCTCAGATTCCATCAAATGTGACATGTGCAAGTCAGTTAAGCTCACAGCAAAATGGAGATGTCAATCTAGCTATCGAAGGCACAATCCTAGCACTGATAACAAATAAAGACATGTGATAAGAGTGTAAAGTGTATCTACACATGTGTAAAGAAAGATCGGATGTTATGACTACTAATCACCAAGAGATAGTTTCTCAGGCTAAGAACCAAGGTCGAAATCTAGCTAGTTGTCCGGACTTTACGAGAATTGTGAATGAGTTGGAGGTATTTCACAATTACTCGCGTTGTACATCAATGGCATACACCCTCCTTGCTTATTACAATGAAACAACAAAATGACTCTTTACATGACTCTTATTTACATTGACTATTCTCTTTTTATTTTTGGAACAAGAGATGATGGAATTGATAAATACTTGATTTTTTGTTTTTCTGATTTTTTTTTTCTGAATATACATCGTTTTTTTTTTTTTTTTTTTTTTAGCAAAATTGATTTTTACATATGGTAGCTCTTTTGATACATAACAAAAAGAAACAAAAAATTACATGACACTTTGCAAGAGGTAGCCCTTTTTGATGCACCCAGTTAAATTCGATGGTTGTCTTTCTTAATGTAACCTCCACCTTCTATCCCAACCAACCAAAGAACAAGCTAGTCAAGTTTCGTTCAGTATTCTAAAGTGATTGGCAATCGTGACTTCCTATCAAACACCTTGAAGATCGAGGCCATACATGTATTGGTAGATCGTGCGCGTGCAAATTTCTTATCACTATGTGAATTGTGCTAGAATCAGGGTGCCTAAATATCTAGACTAAGACTCCTAATAATTACATATTTGCACAAGAGTCAACATTTCAAGGTAAATGAGCTCCATTTTTATGATTTTTTTTTTTAATTTTTTATTTTGATTTTTCAATTTTTTTGGAATTTTTCAATTTTTTCAAAAAGATGGAGTTTTGTTTTCAATTATGGCATATTATCGTGGTATCTACTCTATACCCCCAAACCTAAACTAAACATTGTCCTCAATGTTTCAAAAATAAAAATTATAACAATATATGAAGAGGAACATGCTGAGTAGAGTAAAAGGAGAGAGAATACCCGATTGTACGGCGAAAGCTCGATTAAAACTCCGTTATCAAGGCAAAATCCACTATTCGGAGTCACAATGGATGAGCACAAAATATATACAAAAGGAAATTTAACTAACACATTATCTACAAGAAAATTTGGTTTTTAATGGGATTGGACTTTTTGGGAAAAATTTGGTTTTGTCGGGAGACATTTGGTTTTGATGGGAAAAAGAAAAATTTTGGTTTTTAGGGAAACATTTGGAAAACTTTGGTTTTTATGGGAGAAAAACATTTGGTTTTGATGGGAAAAAGAAAAATTTTGGTTTTTAGGGAAACATTTGGAAAACTTTTTGGTTATTTAGGGAAAGAGTGGACCAGTTTAGTCCACATAGACCGGGTCCTCCAGGTTGGTTGTTTCAATGTCGGGTGGGAATGGTTCAAGGAATGGCTTCAATCTCTGCCCTTGACTTTGAAAATGTTCTTGTTGGAGACATCTTCTAGCTCCACAGCTCCATGAGGGTAAACTGTGCGTACTAGGAACGGACCCTTCCATCTGGAACGCAGTTTTCCCGGAAAAAGATGTAACCGGGAGTCATACAGCAAACTTTCTGACCAGGAGTGAAGGATTTGCGCAGAATACGCTTATCATGAAACATCTTCATCTTCTGCTTATATAACTTGGCACTATCATAAGCCTCATTTCTCAATTCTTCCAACTCGTTGAGTTGAAGTTTCCTTTGAATTCCAGCTTCGTCCAGAGAGAAGTTCAGCTCTTTGATTGCCCAGTAGGCACGATGTTCTAATTCCACAGGTAGATGGCACGGCTTTCCATACACTAGACGATAGGGGGACATGCCAATTGGTGTCTTATAAGCTGTTCTATAGGCCCACAAAGCATCATTCAATCTCAATGACCAATCTTTCCTAGACGGGTTAACCGTCTTCTAGAATGTGCTTAATTTCCCTATTAGAAACTTCCACTTGTCCACTGTCTGAGGGTGGTACGGAGTAGCAACCTTGTGAGTTATGCCATACTTGCGTACTAAAGACTCAAAGTACTTGTTACGAAAATGTGAACCGCCGTCACTGATGATAGCTCTAGGGGTACCAAAACGTGCAAATATGTTTTCCTTTAGAAATGAAAGTACCACCTTGTGGTCATTTGTTCTGGTTGCTATGGCTTCTACCCACTTAGAAACGTAATCAACTGCGACTAGGATGTACAATCTACCGTCAGAAATAGGGAATGGACCCATGAAGTCGATCCCCCAAACATCAAAAATCTCCACAATCAAAATGGGGTTCAATGGCATCATGTTTCTCCTCGAAATGCTTCCTAGCTTTTGACAGCGTTCACAAGCAACACAATAATCATGGCAATCCTTGAACAATGATGGCCAATAGAATCCACACTGCAAGATCTTTGCAGCGGTTTTCTTGGCACTGAAATGGCCTCCACATGCTTGGTCATGACAGAAAGATATCACATCTTTCTGTTCAGTGTTGGGGACACATCTCCTAATGATTTGGTCCGGGCAGTACTTAAACAAATATGGGTCATCCCAAAGGAAATGTTTAACTTCAGCCAGAACTTATAGCGGTCTTGTCTCGACCAACGTGAGGGCATCCTACCTGCAGCGAGGTAGTTAACATCAGCAAACCAAGGAAGGTCTGAGATAGACATCAGCTCATCAGGAATGATTCTCTAATAGCATGGACTCATCAATAGACTCAAGTTAATCTAGACAAATGATCAGCAACCACATTCTCACAACCTTTCTTATCACGGATTTCGAGATCGAATTCCTGTAATAAGAGTATCCATCGAATAAGGCGAGCTTTAGCATCCTTCTTGGAAAGAAGATACTTCAAAGCCGCATGGTCAGTGTATATGATGATCTTAGACCCTATCAGATAAGATCTAAACTTGTCTAATGCGAAAACGACGGCAAGCAATTCCTTCTCGGTAGTTGTAATTGAGTTGGTATCATTAAGGGTTTTGCTAGCATAGTATATCACATATGGTAGTCTATCAACGCTGTCCTAAAACAGCACCAACAGCATAATCAGAGGCATCACACATGAGTTCAAACGGTAGTTCCATGGGTGGTCGGACTATAGGAGCGGCGGTGAGAAGGTTTTTAATTCCTCCCAGCTTCACACAAGCATCATCGAAATTGAAGGTAACATCTTTGGCGAGTAGACTACACAGAGGTCTGAGATTTTGCTAAAGTCTTTGATGAATCGCCGGTAAAAACCAGCATGACCTAAAATGATCGATCCCTCACAGAGCGGGTTTGGTAATGTCGGATGAGGTACTTTAGCTTTATCTACTTCAATGCCTTTTTCCGAGATGATGTGTCCTAGAACTATTCCTGAATTCACCATAAAATGGCACTTTTCCCAATTTAGAACAAGGTTCTTTTCTTACATCTGGACAGCACAAGGGTAAGATGCTTAAACATTATCAAACGAAGAACCGAACACGGAGAAATCATCCATAAAGATCTCGAGAAAACTATCTATCATGTCAGAAAAAATGCTCATCATGCAACGCTGAAAAGTAGCAGGTGCATTACACAACCCGAAGGGCATACGTCTATAAGCAAACGTCCCAAATGGACACGTGAATGTAGTTTTTTCCTGATCTTCTGGAGCAATGTGAATTTGGTTATAACCGGAAAAGCCATCTAGAAAACAGTAGTGACTGTGTCCAGACACACGTTCTAGCATTTGGTATGAAAGGGAGCGGGAAGTGATCCTTCCTGTTACTGTGTTCAACTTCTGTAGTCGATACATACTCGCCATCCTGTGGTTGTACGTGAAGGGACTAATTCATTCTTGTCGTTCTGAACTACAGTAATGCCTGACTTCTTAGGCACAACTTGAATGGGACTAACCCATTTACAGGTATTGGGTATATGATACCCGCATCAAGTAGTTTCAGGATTTCTCCTTTGACTACATCTCTCATGTTAGGATTAAGTCTCCTTTGCATTTCCCTAGATGGTTTGGCATTCTCTTCGAGTTAATGTGGTGCATGCAAATGGTGGACTATTCCTTTGAGTCTGAGATGGTCCATCCTAAGGCCTCTTTGTGTTCCTTAAGTACTTCTAAAAGCTTACTTTCCTGTTCCGTGTCTAAACATGATGAAATAATGACAGGTAAAGTATCAGAAGAACCTAGGAATGCGTACTTCAACGTACTAGGCAATGTTTTCAATTCAAGCTTGGGTGGCTCAACAATGGATGGAATAGCTTGGAATCAGAGAGTAAGGGTGGTTCCACTTCATATTTCCTTTCAGTGACGTCCATTTGAGGTACAGATTCGAGCAGAGATAGGACGTCACTACAGTATGCATCATCATAGGAATCTGAGTTAAAGTTCTCCATACATGCTTGAAAGGGGTCGACGGATAGAATGTTAGTCAACGAATCTTGTATTAATCCTTCAATCATATTAACTTCATGCACATCATCATCATCAAGATTCACAGGTTGTTGACTAATATCGAACACATTCAATTCTACCGTCATGTTGCCAAAAGACAGTTTCAACACTCCATTACGACAATTAATGATCGCGTTGGACGTAGCCAAGAAAGGACGTCCTAAGATGACAGGAATGTGACAGTCTGGGTTTTGTACAGGTTGAGTGTCTAAGACAATGAAGTCTACGGGAAAATAGAATTTGTCAACCTTGATCAAAACGTCTTCGACCACTCCACGAGGAATCTTGACAGATCGGTCTGCCAGTTGTAGAGTGATAGATGTTGGCTTCAACTCCCCAAGACCTAACTGCTCATAAACAGAATATGGCAGTAGGTTAACACTTGCACCTAGGTCTAATAACGCTTTATTGACCGTGTGTTCTCCTATAGTGCAAGAAATTGTTGGACATCCTGGATCCCTAAACTTGGGTGGAGTTTTGTTCAGAATGATGGAACTCACCTGTTCAGCTAAGAAAGCACGTTTTGCACATTGAGCTTGCGCTTTTGAGTACACAAGTCTTTGAGGAATTTGGCATAAGCAGGGATTTGCTGATTGCTTCAAGAAAAGGAATGTTGATGTTGACTCTCTTGAACAGATCTAACATCTCATTATAATGGGTACTTTTCTGTTGATAGATCAATCTTTGAGGAAATGGGGCAACAGGAGAATGAGTTGGCAAAGGGACATTCACAGCAGTAGAATTGTCAGACTTTCCAACTTGCTCAGATATGGTTTTCTGGGGTGGTGTAGGCAATGACATGTTTGGCTCAGATTCATGTGATTGTGGTATGCCTACATTGTTCTCAACAATCTTACCACTTCGAAGAGTGGTGATGGAATGGACTTGATCGGGTGAGGTTTCATTGCAAGATGATGTGCCTGCTTGAAATATCCTCTTTGGATTTTGTTGGGGTTGGCTAGGAAGTGTACCCTTTTCTCTCTCGCTCATGGAATCGCACATTTGACTCATCTTTTGATCAAGATTTTTCTGACCTTGCACCATACTCTGGACCATCTCCTCTAGGGTGGATAATCTCTTGTCGGTATTGTGTTGAGGATATGATTGTTGTTGAGAGTTTGATTGTTGTTGAGGGTTCCTAGGATATTGATAACCTTGATTATTCTGAGATCCCTGATTGTTTTGATAGCTCTGATTGGGTTGAGATGGTCCTCCCTGAGTGGGTCCTTTGGACCATGAAAAGTTAGGGTGGTTTCTCCATCCTGGATTGTAGGTCTGTGAATAGGGGTTATGCTCTTGTTTTTGAAACATGGCATGTGGCTGTTCAAGCCTAGATTCCTGGACTGCAAGCAAATCGGGGAAATTTTGGAATTGATGGTTGGGATCGTTACAAGCGGCACATACAGACGAAGCGACATGTTCTCGGAGAGTAGTGGTGGAAGGTTTTGAATTTTTATGTAGTTCTAACTCTTCTAATCTCCTAACTATTGATGCCATGTTTGCTCTTCCCTCGAAATCTGCTTCAATCCTAAAAGACTTAGCTTCGGATGTAGTCTTTCTGGGTTCACAGATGGATTCCCACTGTTGCGTCTTTTCAGCTACTTCAATCAAGAAGTCCCAAGACGCATCAGCAGTTTTGTCTACGAATAGACCATTACACATCGACTCAACCGTTGTTCGGGTGGACACATCTAGACCTTCATACAAAATTTGCACAAGTCTCCATTTTTCAAAACCATGATGGGGACATTGGAGCAATAATTCGTTGAATCTCTCCAGGTATCTAGCTAAGGTCTCACCCTCTAATTGCACAAAGCTATTCAGACTTTGACGAATTGTCGCAGTCTTGTGATTCGGGAAAAACTTTTTGAAAAACTCCTTTATGAGGTCATCCCATGTCATGATGGATTGAGGCCGTAAAGCATAAATTCAGGCCTTTGCCTTATCTTTCAGGGAGAAAGGAAAGAGCCTTAACTTTAGGGTTTCATCGAACATTTGAGTGAAACGCAGAGTTCCACAAATTTCCTCGAATTCTCTCACGTGGTGGTACGGGTTTTCATTCTCAACACCTCTAAAAATAGGAAGCATCTGTATTGTGCTTGATTTCAGCTCATAATGGCCATTAGCCTCGGGTAGCACAATACAAGAAGGTTGACTGGCTCTAGTTGGGTACATATAATCCTTGAGGGTACGGGGGTCTTGGCTGCAGCGCCCGTTAGCAGAATGTGAGACAGCGTCCCGTAGAATTTTTTTTTTCGGGTTTTGAAATTCAAAACCTAATTCGATTTCCACAATTTTTTACAGTCGTGTCTCTTCCAGTTAATGGATGCTAACATTTGAAAGCGTCTGTTGGAGATGAAAAGACATCTCCAAAAGGCATGGAATCCTCTATAAATTGCGGAGGATTCTTCCCATCAACACACATCAAAATCTCTGTTTACTTTTCTCTCTAAGCATCATCAGAATCTCATACGGTGTATTTTTGGTTGGGTCAAGGGAGTACAACCTTTGAATCCAACAAAGTTGTTAGGGCTTCATTGTATGTTGTGAAAATTTTGGATATGCCCCAGAATCGACTGTCATCTTGGGGATATGTCTCCAGGATTCAAGTTTTCGGGAATATGTCCAGCCGTCCAAAATCCCATCCAAAACCGTTAAGTAGTCAACATTCGCACACACTTGGGACGACTACATATGCGAATTAAAAGACAGATATACTATATACTAACACCTTTATAAGGTTCAGGAACACATTCGGACAGAAAAAACCTCGAAGAAATTAGAGAGAAAGTTCAGACACGTTTACGATAAATTGACTATTTAACTTTCCTTGACAGAAACCGTTACTTTGGAGTATACTGCATATTCCCGGAAACTGAAATCTTGGGACATATTCCCAAGATGATAGTCGATTTTACGGCATATTACCCATTTTCCCTTCATTATATCCTGAAAGCAATATTTCACTAACGCCAATTATCTAGAAAGAGTCGAAATAATTACTCAAAAGAATCCCAAGGCTTTGAAACTTAGTAATACAATATCCCTTTCTGTTCTCTCAATTTAATTATGTGGGTACCCATTTTCCAACATTTTGGACGAAAGGAGTATCAAAGTATAACAAATCCATCGATAATGAGGTGGAATATAATAATGATCATTACAGTGCTTTGTTAGTTACTACTCCCACAACGATGACTCTTCATGCAATAGAACCACTTCTTTATTCAATTTTTACTTTAGTTACCGAGCATGGAATCCCAATTTTAGGATACCATTACCCTTAGTGTCATTTTATCTTTCAGTCCTATTTGCGGACCAAACCGCAAACGAATCGCGTGAAGGTTAACATTTTTATTTGATACAGTTATTATGGAGAACAGAAAAATTAGTGGATCAAAAGAGTTACCACTGACTGGACCTTAGAACAACAGCGAAGCTACAATTGGATCCTGTCACTGTTTTCAATATATTCGATATGTGTATCAAATATCAATATATTCCATGTGTAGTACACCAATGGTTGGTTTGGGGAAGAATTGGGCGCGCTTTCATGAATTTATAAGGCAATTCGTACAACAGTACTATAATAATGCAACGTATTAATGTGTTCATGCCCACGTGTATTAATGAGTATTTAACTAACGGAGATTGAAATTGCAACTTCTAACCACATGGTAACGGATATGGTCGCCTTCAGGTATCCTCCGTGTTGTCTTCAAGAGGTGTCCATATCCATACAGTACTATATAATGGAGTTAAATTCCGGATCTAACTTTCGGAGTGGACAATTTGATAACTGTAGAATGCCAAAATGGAAATATATTCTTCTTAGTTTGGGGCTAGGCACATTATTTGGGACTTACGACTACAATATTTTGGAATAAAATGGATAACGCCTTATCCAACTATTTTACCGTGTGGTAAAATTAACTTTGATTAATTAGTGCTAATTGGTTGATTAAGTGATGTTTAATCAAGTTAATTCTAAAATCAACTATCGTTAATTCATCATCCAAACTTCAAAAAGTTTTGATTTTTCCTCAAAAACTCAACCCAGAATGGATTTATGTTAGTGCAATTATAAATCGATTCTGGGTAGAGTTTCTTCAATTGACGAAGTAAATCCAGAATCGGTTTTGTTAATATACACATAAACCGATTGTAGGAATCGGTTTTTAGGAATGTCCAGATAATCCGTTTATACCATACTTTCAGAAACAAAATATTCACTACATAGTTTAGGAAATTAGCGCATTACATATATAGAACAATTCAGTATGCGGATTCTTGAATGTGGCATATCAATGTCAATGAACCTCCGAGCACGACGTCACAACACCACAAATTTCTTGCGGTGAATGATATTCTTTTCCCCATTACGAATTCGCATAAGCCGTTGAATCGTTCCAACTGCAATTAAATCAATTATTCAATGTTGTATGCAAACCTTAAACGATGAGATAGGTATTAAAATATTGGATCACTCACTTTTTCAAGAGGGGGAGCTTGTGGATGATGGTCGTTCACCATTTTGCTAACTTTAACATACTCTCGCATTGCACTTTTTATGTAAGTGAATCGGGAAGCTAAGTCTCCCCATTTACGGTTTCCTGGATTCATGGTGCGCTCAAAATAGAACTGAAAATGCGGGGGTTTACCAACCACACCCAACAATTCGTTTGGCAATCTGAGAGGACTTACTCCAATACACTTTCTGAAGAGAATCAACTAGATAGTCAGACTCAATTTAGAATAAAGTATATCAAAGAGTTTAATATTTCTAACTCTTAATTCAATCCGCAATCAGCAAATAGAAATCTGTGATCCTGATTGAATATAAGAGAAGTTACTTGAACGGTACCAAAGACCAATGTTCGAGTGTCAAATCAATGTAAATCAACAACCAAATGTTGGATATTCTAATTGATTAATATTAACGCACAACTTGTGATATTTCAATTATATAACAAAATATAATGCGGAAAAGAAATAACACAGACACCAGAATTTTGTTAACGAAGAAACCGTAAATGCAGAAAAACCCCGGGACCTAGTCCAGATTGAATACCACACTGTATTAAGCCGCTACAGACACTAGCCTACTACCAATTAACTTCGGTCTGGACTGTAGTTGAACCCTAATCAATCTCACACTGATTCAAGGTACAGTTGCGCTCCTTACGTCTCTGATCCCAGCAGGATACTACACACTTGATTCCCTTAGCTGATCTCACCCACAACTAAGAGTTGCTACGACCCAAAGTCGAAGACTTGATAGACATATCTGTCTCACACAGGAAAAGCCTATAGGATTGAATAAATCTGTCTCCCACAAAAATACCCAAGAGTTTTTGTTCCGTCTTTTGATAAATCAAGGTAAACAAGAACCAATTGATAAACCGGACTTATATTCCCAAAGAACATCCTAGTAATATCAATCACCTCGCAATAAACTTAACCGACTAGCGAAACAAGTTATTGTGGAATCACAAACGATGAGACAAAGTTTGTTTGTGATTGTTTTTCTATCTTGCCTATCGGAGATATAAAATCTCGAGACAATTATTTCAATTGTAGTGAACACGATAGAAACAGCAAGATCAAATCACGCAACTACAAAGATAATAATTGGGTCTGGCTTCACAATCCCAATGAAGTCTTCAAGTCGTTAACCTACAGGGTCTCGAAAAGAAACCTAAGGTTAAAGGAGAATCGACTCTAGTTATGCAACTAGTAACACACAGGAGGTGTGGGGATTATTTTTCCCAGTTACTAGAGTTCTCCTTTTTATAGTTTTCAAATCAGGGTTTGCAATCCAAGTTACCTTGGTAACAAAGCATTCAATTGTAGTTGCAGGAAATCCTACACTACACCCCTCACAAGATTTCATTAACATTCAACTCATTTTAGATCAACAATCTTAATTTTATTAATGAATCTTTGAACAATCTTACAAGGAAAGATAAAGGAATCAAGAATAACCACTGCTCTAGATTTTCTCTCTCCTCTTTACTTGCTTCTCACTTAGAAAAAGATCTCCCCCTTCTTTTACAACTGAACGACTATATATAGGGAAATACCTAGTGGATGTCAGCTAATCTGTCCTTTATTTTCGGATATGGCTTGCGACATTCTCGCAACCTTACGAATTTTAATCTCGCAAACTCTCTAATTTTCGCAGGACTATCACATCTTTCTCATGATTTTAGCTGGCGTCATTTATTATGTCATTTCTGGAATTGTTATGCGAGGTTGTTGTGTTGTTGATAATTTTGATGATGCATTATTGTTGCGAGATTCTGATCCTACATCTTGCCTCTTCACATATCTTCTCTCCAAAGTAGAGAATGATGTGAGAAATGCCGCAGTTGTTCATCTCTTCATATTCCGCATTTATCACACGTATTCTTTCTTTCATATGTTTCTTGACACGTCTTCTGTAACCGCTGCTTTTCAACCGCTCACGTCTCTTCGTCTTAATGGTGTTTATTTCTTCGAGTAAAAAATCTCCTTTATATACTCTTCTTACTCTTTTCCACTTTATTTCTACTTTCTCTTCTCTTTTTATTCTCTCATCTCTGCAACTCTGTTGTTCTTCTGCAAGTTCTTCTACTGTAATTCTTCCCTATTCAATCTTCTTACTTTTTACTCATTCCCATACTCTATATTCAAATATGCATCCAAGTGGCCATAGACATAAGAAAAATTTAGGAGACGTACAAAAAGATCTTGTTGAGAAAGGTTTCACACTTTCTACCATTCCTGGTGAAAGTGCTAAGTCAATTCTTTCTATCAAACTTTTCTCTGATCAATATTGTGATGATCAATCAATCATAATTTCGCTAGGTCAGATTCTCGCAGGTCTCCCCATTCCTCTTTATGACCTAGATATTCCTCTATTTTATGAAATTCTCGCTCACTCGGGATTTTCGGGAGCTATCTTCCAACTGAGTGGGGATTGCATCCGTCTGATGCTAGAGTTCCCCAACCGTGGTGCTGGTAAAGGATCTCTGTACTCCAAAGAACTTAGGGATCCTAAATTCGCATACCTGGAGATAATTGCTGAGAAATACACAGTAGCGAGTTTCTTTGAAAATTATGAATTGATCTCCATGAAGAAAGAGAATACTCGCTGGGGTATTCGTTTGAAATGGAAAGATAACATTGATGAAGCTAAAATACTCACGCAAGATATTGATTGGCATTCTGGTAAGAATACAACTCCTCGCCAATCCAAAGATGATAAATGGTGTGTTTTTCCCCTGATGCTAAAAGGACCTTACATTGCTAGGTCAAATGTTCTTCCTGAGAATCTCGCTACCTATCAGCCTTGGGTATTCTCTTGGACCGAGAAGGACAAAGAGGTATGTTTCTTCCATCTTCGCTCACTTTATATTTCTTTATTTGTCTTTATTCTTTTGTTCGCTGACTCTTGCGACATTCTACAGATCCAAAAACTGAAAGATAGTTATAACAGGACTGGGAAAGCTAGTACCTTGTTAGCTCTTCGCTCATACACAGATGAGGTAAGAAATATTCTCTTATGATTTTGAATAATATATTATTGCCTCCATTTCTTATTTCTATCTGTTGTGTGAAGATTACTGCTGAAATAGAAGAGTCTGCCAATGTTGCGGAGATTGGTGATAAAGGCAAAGGTGATCTTCGCAGGGAAAGACCAACTGATCCTCCTCCAAAGAAAAGAAAAGTCCGTTCTTCCTCTCCTTCAAATATTCCTTCTCATGAAAATTCCGAGAATGATGACCCTGCTGTAAATGAAGATTCTCCATCTGAATCTTATATGGCTAAGCTCTCTGGCCTCTTTTCTGATTCTTTGCAAGGAATAGGAGATAGTCAATTTTCTAACACCTGTAAAGCTCTCGCTACAATTTGCGATGTTCCTTTGCTGGATGGTGATAATTCTCTTCGCGGAGTTTCTAGATCAGTGACTCCCAATTTCCTGCATTCTCTTAATAGTCTGGTATGCTTTCATCCTTTTATTTCTTCATTGTTGTAATTTAAAATATCTCTCTATTTTAATACTTTTTATATTTTCTCGCAGGCTGGTTTCGTTGTTGCTTCAGATCTAGAGAGGAGATGCGAAAATCTTAGAAAGAAGAATCTTCAATTTCGCACAAAGAATGAGGAATTGGAGGATGAAGTCAAATGTCTTCGCGATAAAAACAGACAACTATAAATTGATTCTTCTACGTATAAGAACAAAATCTCTAGTCTTCGGCAAGCTAACAATCATCTCTATGGTATGTTACTTTTCTTCTTTCCTTTCATTCATTCATCCTGTTTTTTTATCTTATTTAATTGATCCTTTTCGCAGACATTTATGGTCTTTCTGATGAAGCTACCATTCTTCGTTAATTTCCTAATGCCTTGGATAATGATACCCTTCTTGAGCGTCTTAATAAATCTTTAAATAGTTTCTCAAATGATAAAATTTCATCTCTTTCCCGGAATGAACTAAGATCCAAATTTCGCCTCTTAGAAATTGACCATAGATCTAGTTTAGGTTTAGCCAACCGATTTAAGCGTCTCTTTCTTAATTCTAAAGAGAAAATCAATGAGTTGAGAACCAAAATTAGCAGTCTCATAGATGATAAGGATCGCATCTCTGATTAAGGTTCTAAGGCTTTGGCAAAATTCTAAGAGACCCTTCATGAAGTTCAACTTGAACGAGATGAAGCTAATCGCAAGAATACCGAGCTCTGTGAAAGAGAAAAACAAATTCGTTCTCGCCTTCTTATAAGTAATGAGGATGAATTCGCTTGGGCTGCGAAAATCTTAGATGATGCCAGAAAATATTTGGTGTAAATGTTAGTCTCCAAGTTTAGCATACAGCCTTGATTAGAGATATGATTTCTGACAGAGAAGGTTATTAACTGTTCTCCAATACTAATCTTTTGTTTCTTATGAATTTTCATCAAGTTATTAATTGATTGCCTTTTTCTTGCAGATTCTGAAAGTAGATATCGCAAAAGGATTGAGGAACTTGAAGCTGAAAAAGTGGAACTCGCAAAGAATCTTTCTTCTCGCAACGACCAGTATTCTACATTAAAGAATCAGATCAAGATCACTGTTGCGAACTTTAAGAATGATGCTATGCATTTCCGCAATCAAACTATTCAAATGGTTTGTGATGACCATAGTATTCCTCATTCTGATTATCCTTGTCTCCTGGAGGAGATCCCACAGAACATTCCCAGTCTGATTATTTCTGATAGCGAAGCTGATGATGAAGAATCTAATAGTGATGAAGGTTCTGATGGTGATGAAAATTCTGATGCAGATGAACAAGGGAACAAGTCTGATAAAGATGATGAAGGATCAACTAAGAAGTAGTCTTTGTTTATTTCTTCAATCTTTTGTAATACTTTTACATTTATTTCTCCTTTCTGTATATTTGCAAATTCTTTTGGTTTTCCATATTCTTTAATATATGAGTTTCTTTCATTTTGACCTGCATTCATTAAAACAATTCTTCCTTGCAATATGGTTAATCAATATAATCATTAATTTTTTAATTTTTGCATAAATCTATCATGTGGAGACAAATAACATTTTCTAATTTCATTCATTCCCATACTTGCCTCTGTTATTTGTATCCAAATGAGAGACTTTGCAGATCTTTCTTGTTTTGTGCCTCATTTTCGCAGTTGTTTATTTATAATTTCGCAATCTTATGCGAAGTGAATTTCGATTCTTTTCAAAATCCCATTCCTGTGTGGTCTTATTTTTCCTTCCTAATTAAAGGTCTTATTATGCCACCTCTTGTCATTGCGACAAAATCGCAGGACGTTCTTGCACTTTCATGCAAAAACCCATTGATCTTGCCTTAACTTTTTCTTTTGTATTATGGCCTCTTCAGGAATGTTGCGACAATATGATAGGCCTAAATATTCTTTCGAAAATAAATCCCCATGACATTGCCGTCTTGCGATGAAATCGCAGGACGTCTTCGCACTTTCATGCGAAAACCCATTGATCTCGTCTTTTCTTTTTCTTTTGTATTATTGCCTCTTCAGGATTGTTGCACAAATATGACAAGCCTTAATACCCTTGCGAGTAAAAAGCCTCATGACATTTGCGTCTTAATACACTTATCATCTCCCTAATGGAGGGTGCCGCCCTTATCTTCCCCCTGGTTGCCCCTTCAACGAGGCATACTTCTACCATACAAGGTTATATCCTCCCATCCAATCTTAACAACAACCAGTTGTTTTTCGCAGCCTCTTATCCCTTTTACCTATAGGGCTTATGGTTACGAGACTGCACCCTAAGTGGGGTTTTCTTCGGGCCGAGTGCATTATAAGCCAATACTTGTCAAGAATGGCAAGGTACACTTCAAACGCCCCTGGCACTCTTGACTCAACCGTGTACCTCGGCGCCTTGATCAGATTCTGCACTCCTTGGGAGAGTCCTTATTACCTTAGTCTCCCAACCTAAATCATATGTTTAAGTTGAGAATCCAAGGTGCCTCTCCCGAATGGGCTTTATTGACCCCAAATATCCATGACTCAGGTTCCGGTGGCGGTGTAGTCTTTCCCTGAGCCATGCAACAGGTACCCCCTTATATGACGTACTTTAGGTCTTACATTTGCCTCTTGCGAAATTGTATTCGAGAACTAGGGTGTACGCCATAAAGGTTCTCCCCTTTCTCTTTTATCATTGTTCTCTGATTGTCTTTTGTAGAATTCATTATCTCTGCGAGATTCTTGTACATCATTCTATTGTATTTGCATTTCACAATCTCAATTTTGTCATTCAATAAAATGTATTTTTGAGAATTTTATTTATTGCGAGCGTGTCACAACAAATTTGATGCACTGGTGGAAAGTTGAAGCTACACCTAGAATCCCATGTAGCCAAGGTCGACCAATTAATGCATTGTAGGGTGATTCTACATCAACGACACAGAATAGGATTTCAGAAGATATTCCCTTCAATGGAATTCACATGGTAACCTCCCCTTTAGGTTTGTTGGCAGTACCATTAAAACCATATATCTTATATGTTGATGGTATAAGATCATCATCTCTTCCTCCCATAGTTTTATAAGTATGACAAAATAAGATGTTCACAGAGCTTCCAGTATCGATCAAAATCCTATTAATAGCCCATGAATCTTCAGCTTCATCATCCTCATTTTCTTTCG
This sequence comes from Papaver somniferum, assembly GCF_003573695.1. Lineage (NCBI taxonomy): Eukaryota > Viridiplantae > Streptophyta > Magnoliopsida > Ranunculales > Papaveraceae > Papaver > Papaver somniferum. The sequence goes on from NC_039359.1 coordinate 146,930,723, forward strand.
GTTTTGGATTAATTTCCAATTTTACTACCAATGGATTATCATGTACTTCTTCACCTTCAGGGATTTCTTCTGCGGTAAAAGAAATAATATGTTTCTGCCATTCCTCTAGTGGCGAGATTTTCGCAATATTCATAATTTCTCTTCCATCGTTATTTCTTTCGAACACTCTACTTAAAACATTGTCATGAAAATCTTCAATTGTCTTGTATGAATGTACAATAGAGTGACAGAATAGATTCTTTTCTTTTGCACCAACTTCTATGAAGAATGTTTCCTTCTTTTTCATCGTGTTTACTTTGTGATGTTCTGGTGGTGGTGGAAATGGTTGAGATTGTGGGTGCCCTACCAAAAAGTGGTTTAGTTTTCCTTGATCTATCATTCTCAGAATAATTTTTTTTATATTTCTGCAATCATTTGTAGTATGTCCATGACAATGATGATAAGAACAAAACTCATGACTTCTGTGGTTTGGAGGTGGTTCTGTTCCCATGTTCCATGGTGTTGGTATATTCTCCATCAATATTATAGCTTCCCATATTTTCTCCACACTTGCATTTAGAGGTGGCATCTTGATTTCTTCCCATACTACCTTGTGACCTCCTTGTCCTCTATTATAGTTTTGTCTTTGACCTCCATAAGTTTCTTGTGGCTGATCGAATCTTTGAATCTTGTTATTTCCACCACGATTGTAGAAATTTCTTTCTCCTTCATACTCCTCTTGATCTCGGCTTCCCATAGCCACCATCTTTTGTTGATTGTTACCCGTCACCTTCTCTTGTTGTACTTGCGAAGTATTCGCCACTGTGTTTATTAGCTTGGGTAATAAGCTTGCATTCACTGTTTGCGAACTGGTATTCGCAACTGGATATGATTCCATTTCATTTTGCCTTTCCTCTAGAGCAATATATTCTTCTTGAAGTTCTCGCAATTCAGTCACTGTGATCGTATTATTGATTCTGAAAATTTGGATATACAATAGGTTGGTTGCAAACATAGCATTGATGAATGATAAGATAAGATATCTCTCATCTACACGTCCAGCCATTTCGCTACACATAGTCCTCAATATTTTAGTTAGGTGCTTCAAACTTTCGCCAATCCTTTGTTTTAATCCAAACACGTCTTCAATACTAGGTCGCGGAGAATTATTACTTATATATGCCCCCAGAAATGTAGTCTGCAAATGATTAAAGGATGTTATTGTATTCTTTGGTAGACCTTCGAAACATTTTAACGCCTCCCCTGTTAAGATGGATGCGAAATATTTGCATAATACGGCATCATGATTTTCCCATTGCAGCATACACCTCACATATGCTTTAACGTGTTGAATTGCACAAGTTGTTCCATCAAAAATGCTGGTTAATGCAGGAAAATTGTATTTCGGAGGTATTCCTCCTAGTTGTACTTCTCTTGTAAATGGAGTTTTCGCAGCTTCTTCTATAGCTTCATCCAATTGTCTTCTGCCTACTTCTCCTCTATTATTTAACATTCCTCTCATTTCTTCTAACTCTTTCAAGATTTGTTTATTTACACCTGAATTTTGATCCATTGGTATTTTTAATTTCACCTCCCTTCTTCTGCGTTCATGTCTTTCTTCTCTCGTGAAATCTTGCATTTCTTCTTCATTATCCTCATCTCGTCTTCTTCTGCGAGTCTCTTCTTCATCTCTATCTTGAATTCGCATATGATTATGTCTCTCATTTTCCCCTTCATGATTTTGTTCATTTCTTATTAATTCCATTCGCTGTCTTTCATGCATCATATGTATTCTATCATACTCTTCATTGATATTACTGTTATTCCGGTTTTGTGTATGCCTTCTTTCTCGATTGTCGTGATTGTTCTGGCGAATTTTCTCCTGAAGCTCTTGTTCTTCCATTTCTGCTCTCAAACTTTCACGTTCGCAAATTAAACGTGCTTGTTCACCATAATGTCTTTCAATTTATTCTTCAATCGTCTGTTGATTTCTCTGAGTTTCTCTTTCATGTAAAATTCTCCTTCCTTCCTCTCGATTTCCTTCCCCATCTCGGTCATTTCGTCCATGACGTTGTCCGTTCTCTTGATTTCTACCATTTTGCCTATCAAAAGTTTCATTTTGTGGAACGTAACGATCATCAGTTCTTTCTTCATTTTCGAGATATTCTTCATTAAGATTTGATATTTCTTCTTGAATATTGTTTCCAGGATTAATTGTAGGTGAATTTCGCCTCATTTCTCCTCTAGTCGATCTTGAATATGATTTTGAAACACTTCTCGATCTTCTACTCTGTAGTATCATATTTTCCATCCTCCATTCTTTATTTTGTCTTGCTAAATTCGCACGTTATTCTGCCTCAGCTCTTCTTTCTTCGTGTATTCTTCATCTCAATGTTTCTAACACTCCAGTTTCTTCATCTCCATGAATTATTCCTTCATCTACTTCTTGATTTCTCTCTACCTGTCTATGGTTTCTGGTTTGCTTCTCTTCTTCTACTTCTTCTGCTGAATTTGATTGCCAAGTGTGTATACTCACCTATCATAATCTGTATTCCTTCCTTGTATTAGTGTTTGTTAAACTGGTGGTTGAAGTCGATTTTCTCCATTATTTCTCATTCTAGTTGATTCTCCCATTTCACTTCTTTCCCTTCCAGTAATTCTCTTGCTTCTTCTAACTGTAGTTAGTTGTTCTGATGTATTTCTTCTTCTAGCCATTTCTCCAATATTAATGAATTGTAAGAGATTATGTAAAATTCTTAATCAATCACTCCAAATCTTCACAAATCTCAAGATTAATCTTCAATTTTTTCTAGAATAATCTTCAATCTTTAATCCGTCCCTGTTTCTAGCGCCATTATGTAGTTGCAGGAAATCCTACACTACACCCCTCACAAGATTTCATTAACATTCAACTCATTTTAGATCAACAATCTTAATTTTGTTGATGAATATTTGAACAATCTTACAAGGAAAGATAAAGGAATCAAGAATAACCACTGCTCTAGATTTTCTCTCTCCTCTTTACTTGCTTCTCACTCAGAAAAAGATCTCCCCCTTCCTTTACAACTGAACGACTATTTATAGGGAAATACCAAGTGGATGACAGCTAATCTTTCCTTTATTTTCGGATATGGCTTGCGACATTCTTGCAACCTTACGAATGTTAATCTCGCAAACTCTCTAATTTTCGCAGGACTATCACATCTTTCTCATGATTTTAGCTGACGTCATTTATTATGTCATTTCTGGAATTGTTCTGCACGCTGTTTTGTTGTGTTGTTGATAATTTCGCTGATGCATTATTGCTGCGAGATTCCGATCCTACATCAATAATCACCATTAGATGAAAAACCTAATTCAACCAAGCTAATATCTTTAAACCGTTAGATCGAACTTAGCGTGTTACACACAAATGAAATGTACCTTCATTTAGGTTTATGTAACCGTACCTAAACGTGTACACCAGGTTGGTTAACAAATAGTTAACCGAGGTTAGACATATGATTACTCTCATATCAACCTGATGCATCTTAACCATAACTAGTTCAAATGACTCAAATGAAACTAGTTAAAGAGTTGTTCCATTGTTTAGAAAACACAATTGAAACCAAATCGGTTTGATTCACTTGAACCAATCATGGACATTATAGCCACGGTTTGCAAAGATTGCATTCCTTATGATTTAAATGTTTAAGTTCATGAACTGAACGATTTAACCAAGTAACCAGCTTAAGTATGCGTACGGGTATGCGTACTTAAGCAACCGGTTTTTTGAGTTTGTAAAGTTTCCAAACTCAGCAGAAATTTTCGGTTCGAAAACTTCCGCCAGTATATGTACGGGTACGCATACTTAAGGTGACTAGTTAAGAGTTTGTCAAAAACCAAACTCAGCAAAAATTCTCGGTTCGAGAACTTTCGCCAGTATGCGTACGGGTACACAAACTTAACCTGTCTCCTTCACCAATTTCGTATACACACATATGCATACTCTTGGCTTCCGGTTTATGGATGTATACACTAGTGTGCGAACACACTATATATGCTTATATCCAAAGATGGTTACATCATCAACTCTTTATTTCAATCATTGAAACATTCTTCTATAATGACAATAGCCGTTTTCAAAAATATTAGCATCAAAGCAATTTTCAAGATATTGAAAACATTCCAAGCCTACATCAAATTATTGTACCACACAAAACATGTAAGATGTTACTCGTCAATTTTCTCATGATATAAGATGAACTTGGTCGAAGAGAAAGCTTACGAACACATATTTCAAGAAATATGTAAGCGAGATATACTCAGCTCGAAATCTCAAATGTGTATAGAGAAAACTATATTGTAACACGACTTATGTATCAATATAGGAGATAGTATAAATAGACTTTACAAGTGATAGATGAGTTCAAGTCTTCACATACCTTTTGTCGAAGAAGTTCCACAAGCTCCCCTTAGTAGTTCTTCGTCTTCAAGAGATGAACGTCGAGAGATATAAGCTCAACTATACTATCTATGTCCTAGTCCGAGACAGCTATAAATAAGATAGAAATCAAGACTTATAGTTTTGATCACTAACATTGACAAACATGCTTGAGATATCAACGCATGCGAGTTCGACCAAGCAATGCTCTAACAATCTCCCCCTTTGCCAATTTTAGTAACAAAACTATCAATACATATAGATTACAAAAAAGATAAAAAAATATAGCTTCTCATCCACATGCTTGATCTCCTTGGCATCTTCAACACGACTCGAAATCTTCGTCACTTCCAAGTACTCCATGATCCTAAAGGTTGTTAGTTCACCATCACAGTTGAAGATCCGTAGCTATAACAATGAGAAAACAAAATGCTCTCAATCATTGTTATATAGTGTCATAGTATTATTACACAACATCAAAGTTCAATTGTATCACAACTTTGACAAAAATACTATGGTGATGTGTATCACTCCCCCTTAGTCAATACATATCTCAACATGAAAACCACTCCCCCTTACATAATGATCCGTAAACCATATGTATTTGTAGTGTGAACTACACATTAATTCTCCCCCTTTTTGTCAAAAAAATGGAAAAGGTACGAAAATTAGTGGGATCCTAATGAAATTTCCACGGAGATACTTCATGACCAAATGGTGTATTAACATACCAACAAATTTAGATGCAATCATAAAGTCGAAGCTAAATGCATTCATCAAGGAGTTAATAAAGATACAAGATAACCCCTAAAAATTCCACAGCCGCACTCCCCACAAAGATTTAGCAATTAAGCACAAGTTCAAAATGAACTCTCCCCCATAAAATGTCATCCCCGAAGGAACAACAAAGGCGACCTTACTTTCACAAGAAAAGAAGGATTTCTTTTGGACAAACAACACATGAAATGAATTTGAATCCAAAAATATTCAATTAAAATAACCACAAGAGAACCCATGGTAAGTTCAATCGAAAAATACAACCAAATTAATCACAAGAAATCCCATGATTAATTTAATTGAAATACACAACCAAATTAACCACAAAGTGATCAATTCAATTTTTCATGATCGACATAAGAGAACTTATGGAGCAACAACCAAAATAACCAAAAGAGAATGACTAATTTAGTTGGTTATTCTCGACATAGGGAACCTTACTGAGCAACAACTAAGTTAACCATAAGAGAATGATCAACTCAGTCGGTTGTGCTCAACATAAGAAACCTTATGGAACAACACAGTATATGCACAAAAATGTGGATCGGAGATCGACCAAATACTGCGGAATAGACAAGGATTCATCCTATTTTCCATCACTATTTGCACAATGACATACAATAGGCTTCATCCTTGTAAACAAAAGTGTTATCCTTTCTTCTATCAAAATATGACATAAAAGGCTTTAACTTTTGTAATGCCAAAAGTTCATTCTATCTTTCATCAATACATTAATATCGACATAATAGAGATAACGTTTGAACAAGTATGGGACAATCACATGTTCACGGACATAAACAACATATCCCATAACAATTTGCAATATATAAAATCATAAATATTAAAATTGCAAAAATCATCTTCCAAAAAACTTAGAATTCAAATAAATAAATCTAAAAACATGAAGATGAAAAAATCGTTGGACATAGCTATGTGTACTCACAATAATGGCTATTCCAAACCCTAGTTGTTCTTCTAAACACATAACAAAAAAGATTTACTAGACACTATAGAGCTTTTTTAGGGCATGTACGGAGAATTCCTTCTCATTATTGAAAAAGCTATTGATAATAGGATCATTCAATTCCTCTAAATCTTCATAAATATCAGTTAACTCAATGAGTTCTCTTTTCAGTTCACGCAGAGTATTCTTTGTTAGAGACAACATTTGTTCATAGTGAGAGATATCTCTTATAGAAGAAATGATTCGAGATTTTAAATCATTTCTTTTCCCGATGAAATCCTTCACCATAGCCCTAAAGTTATTATCAGAATTACAAACAGACAATAGGCAGTTAGAGGAGGAACCTGGATCATCATTTTTGTTCTTCGCCTTCCTTTTCTTTGCGGAAGAAATTCCTTCACACATATACACATTAATTGCTTTTATAGCATCCAATTTCGTGGTACCTCTAGTTATAGGAGCCACGAGATTGTATCTTTGGATAAGAAGGTAAAGAACAGTGATGTTCACAAGTGAATATAAATAGACTCTAGGATAGTAAAACCCTAAAGGATCCTGAAAAAGTCTCCACGGTTCATGATCCATTATTATTTTTTTAACAAAAAGATATTTACTTTCTCAAAATGGAACAGAAAAATCAACAAAATATTTACAAGACTTGAATCAACCTTGAAGTAATCCTTATTTTTTAAGTCCAAAAATACTGATATAATCTATTACTATGGTTTAGATAGTAATGGAATAAACAGAGTGTTCACATCTTGTGTCACCGAATGACGTTTCAAGGTTTGTTGAGTAAACAGACTTACCTCGTTTAGCTCTGATTCTTTTGGTTTCTTCTTGTGGCCAGGAGTCTCTGACTGTTTCCCCTAAGTCAGATTCATCTTTTGCATGTTATTTTGAAGTTTGGTAATTTTTTTACAGTTCCTCTTGAATCTCCAACACTTACTTTGGACATGACTTGAATTTGCACAAAAGGAGCAGAGCAGAGGAGGCTTGATTTGTGAAGATGACTCCTGTTTATCACAACGCTCAGGATCTTTTGTTATAGAACCGGTTGAGTTTGTTGTGCATATAGTCATACTTTTGAACCCTAAACCTTGTGTGTTTCCAAAAGCATTTTGACCGAATAACATTGCTGAAATTTTTTCTGAGCTTCCTGACAACCTTTGCAGGTCACACTTGAGAGAATTGATCTCTTTTTATTTTAGAAATAAGGTATTGGTGAATTCATCATTAAGACAGTCAACCTCAAGAGTCTTCACGTGCAGTGATGATTCAAGTTTATTCAATAATTCTTTCAGTTGAATATTCTCCTGATGAATTTCTTTATATTTATTCGGAAATTCTAGGATTTCAGTATCCGACTCGCATTCACTGGAAATTGAGTTACATGGAGCTTCTGCCGAGAAGGCTGAACTTTCCATATTCACTTCTATAGTGTGTAAGGAATTGGAATACTGAGATATTTTTTCTTGACTTGGATCATCAGAAGCAATAGAGAGAGAAGATGATATCTACGATCTTTTGCTTTTCCTTACCATGTCCGTGATCTTTTGTGTAATCAGTGATCTATTAAAATCAACTTGATTAGGACAACATTCATCAGCCCATGACAAGCTAGAAGCTTTACTTGCAATTGTCACGGCATTGAACGCAGAGGTTCCGACTGTATTATGATCAAGATCAAGTAATTTAATCTTTCCCACAAGAGTGCTTCTGGAAAGAGTATCAAGGTTATTTCCCTCAACGATGGCATGCTTCTTAGAATCGTATCTAGATCGCAGCGATCTGAGAATTTTCATCACAATATCCTTTTCAGGAATAGTCTTACCCAATGCAAAAGATGCATTAACAATTTCAGACACTTTGTGATTAAACTCATTAAATGAATCTTCATCTGCCGTATGAAGGTTTTCCCAATCGGAATTAAGGTTTTGAATCATAGCTTCCTTCTCACTGGTATTTCCTTCGAATATGGTTTTAAGATATCCCACGCATCTTTAGACCGGGTGCACGCAGTCACATGGTGCTGAAGATCTGGGGTAATGGCATGTATGATGGCATTCAAACCGTCGGAGTTTTGCTTTGCAGCAAGTATCTCGGCATCATTGTATTCACCAATGTTGTTTGGAACGGTTGCATTCCCTACTGACACAACAGGAGCATCATAGCCATTAACTACATAAACCCATGATTGAAAATCACGCGCTTGAAGAAAGGAACGCATAACAATTTTCCACCACAAGTAATTAGAGCCATCGAAAACTGGTGGTACGTTTATAGAGATAACACCTTTGTCCATTTCAGATCGCTACAAACACAAACTTATGAGGTCTTTAATGTGTTTTCCTGCTCTGATACCAATTGAAAATGCGAGGGTCTAACAACCACACCCAACAATTCGTTTGGAAATCGAGAGGACTTACTAAAATACACTTTCTAGAGAACGAACTAGACAGTCAGACTCAATCTAGAATAAAGTATATCAAAGAGTTTAATATCTCTAACTCTTAATTCAATCGGCAATCAGCAAATAGAAATCTGCGAGCCCGATTGAATATAAGAGGAGTAACTTGAATGGTACCAAGGACCAATGTTCAAGTGTCAATCAATGTAAATCAACAACCCAAGGTTGGATATTTTAATTGATTGATCTTAACGCACAACCTGTGATATTTCAATTATATAACAAAATATAATGCGGAAAACAAATAACACAGACACCAGAATTTTGTTAACGAGGAAACTGCAAATGCAGAAAACCCCCGGGACCTAGTCTAGATTGAACACCATATTGTATTAAGCCGCTACAGAGACTAGCCTACTACCAATTAACTTCGAACTGGACTGTAGTTGAACCCTGATCAATCTCACACTGATTCAAGGTACAGTTGCGCACCTTAAGTCTCTTATACCAGCAGAATACTATGCACTTGATTCCCTTAGCTGATCTCACCCACAACTAAGAGTTGCTACGACCCAAAGTCGAAGACTTGATAGACAAATCTGTCTCACACAGAAAATTCTATAGGATTGAATAAATCTGTCTCCCACAGAAATACCCAAGAGTTTTTGTCTAGTATTTTGATAAATCAAGGTGAACACGAACCAATTGATAAACCGGACTTATATTCCCGAAGAACATCCTAGTATTATCAATCACCTCACAATAAACTTAATCGACTAGCGAAACAAGTTATCGTGGAATCACAAACGATGAGACGAAGTTTGTTTGTGATTACTTTTCTATCTTGCCTATCGGAGATATCAAATCTCGAACAACAGGATCAGATCACGCAACTACAAAGATAATAGTTGGGTCTATATTCACAATCCCAATGAAGTCTTCAGGTCGTTAACCTACAGGGTCTCGAGAAGAAACCTAAGGTTAAAGGAAAATCGACTCTAGTTATTCAACTAGTAACACATAGGAGGTGTGGGGATTAGTTTTCCCAGTTGCTAGAGTTCTCCTTTATATAGTTTTCAAATCAGGGTTTGCAATCCAAGTTATCTTGGTAACAAAGCATTCAATAATCACCGCTAGATGAAAAACCTGATTCAACCAAGCTAATATCTTTCAACCGTTAGATAGAACTTAGCTTGATACACACAAATGAAATGTACCCTCATTTAGGTTTATGTAACCGTACCTAAACGTGTACACCAGGTTGGTTCACAAATAATTAACCGAGGTTAGCCATATGATTACTCTCATATCAACCTTATTCATCTAAACCATAACTAGTTCAAATGACTCAAATGAAACTTGTTAAAGAGTTGTTCAATTGTTTAGAAAACACAATTGAAACCAAATCGGTTTGATTCACTTGAATCAATCATGGACATTATAGCCACGATTTGCAAAGATTGCATTCCTTATGATTTAAATGTTTAAGTCCATGAACTGACCGATTTAACCAAGTAACCAGCTTAAGTATGCGTACGGGTATGCGTACTTAAGCAACTGGTATTTTGAGTTTATAAAGTTTCCAAACTCAGCAGAAATTTTCGGTTCGAAAACTTCCGCCAGTATGCATACGGGTACGCATACTTAAGGTGACTAGTTAAGAGTTTGTCAAAAACCAAACTCAACAGAAATTCTCGGTTCGAGAATTTCCGCCAGTATGCGTATGGGTACGCATACTTAACCTGTATCCTTCACCAATTTCGTATACACACATATGCATACTCTTGGCTTCCGGTTTATGGATTTATATACTAATGTGCGAACACACTATATATGCTTATATCCAAAGATGTTTACATCATCAACTATTTATTTCAATTATTGAAACATTGTTCTATAATGACAATAGCCGTTTTCACACACTATTAGCATTAAAGCAATTTTCAAGATATTGAAATAATCATTATCGAAGCATTCAAAGCCTACATAAAATGATTGTATCACAGAAACCATGTAAGATTTTACTCGTCAATTTTCTCATTATATAAGATGAACTTGGTCGAATCGAAAGCTTACCAACACATATTTCGAGATATATGTAAGCAAGATATACTCAGCTCGAAATCTCAAATGTGTATAGAGAAAACTATATCGTAACATGACTTATGTCTCAATATAGGAGATAGTAGAAATAGACTTTCCAAGTGATAGATGAGTTCAAGTCTCCACATACCTTTTGTCGAAGAAGTTCCACAAGCTCCCCTTAGTAGTTATTCGTCTTCAAGAGATGAACGTCGAGAGATCTAAGCTCAACTACACTATCTATGTCCTAGTCCGAGACATCTATAAATAGGGTAGAAATCAAGACTTATAGTTTTGATCACTAACATTGACAAACATGCTTGAGATAGCAACGCATGCGAGTTCGACCGAGCAATGATCTAACAAGAACTCTTTCACCCTCTTTCAAAAAATTGAATATAGTTCGTTGGGACGTTCACGGAAGGCGGGAATGAACGATTTCACGAGCTGCATATCTTCTTCCGGATTTCATTTCATTTTCTAGGCTCATTGTGTGATGTGGGAGAGGCTAAAAAATCCACATAGACCGATTTTTTCCTTAAAAAATCATATAAAATCTACCTCGCTACAATAGGTTTTTAATATTGCACACGTAATTTGATTCTTTACAAAAAAAGATATAGAAAAAGTATCACTTTTCCTTATGCGAATCGGATTACATGGAATGTCCACATAGACCGATTCTGAAGTTTGTCAAAATTCTGGGTTTTTTATTTTTTCATAATCGGTCTTTAAAAATATCCATATAAACCGATTTTGAACACTTACAAAACCAGTGAATGAAATTCCCAGAATCGGTCTATGTGGTGTACCCCTAAAACCCGATTCTGAAATTGTACCCTGGAGAAATGGCATAATCGTATTTTATGTAGGTATACGTAAACCGGTTCTGACTGAATAAACTGCCAGAATCCTGCATTTTTTATACACACATTGTAGTTGGTTCTTTTTTCGCGTCTTAGACAAAACAAAAATAATTTTCACAACAAACCAGATTCAGTAATTCATAAACTAGAGAACATAACCAAACACAATTCAACAATAAATTTAAGACAAGTTTTGACTCCATGATTATCCATAATTAAAGACATAAGTTCAGAAAACAAAGAAACCATTCATTCATTAACATCATCACCACGACCACGTCCACGTCCAGTACCACGACCACCTCGTCCTTTTTTAGCAGGTCTTTCTTTGACGGCATCATGTTGGGCGCTGCTCGATTCACCTTGAGAGTACATGTTCGGATGACTTTCCTCCTTTTTTTCTTTGTTTTCTCCACCATCGCTTCCATAAACTTTGCACGTGCATCTACATCTTCGAGATTGTTCAATTCATTAATACATAGCATTGCTTGGGTTATCAAATGTCCGATTCGTCTTGTCTGTTTCCATTTTAAACAAAAAAGATTCAACAAATCATGCTAAAACCATTAAAAAAATCATAATTGAGAAACAATACGCACCAGGTATTCAAGAGATATTTGTCATGTATCCGGGGCCTCTCATCTACTCGTATCACTCGAGTATGCGAAACGTGTAACCCGGAATTGCCTCATCATCTGTTTGCGTATGGACATCCATATCATGTTTCTTGTACCTTCTCTCTTCCGGGTATTTAGATGTTGGTAAAGGGTCATGAACAATCTCAATATCATTATCAAACGACTCGGTTTGGCCTCATCTATTTTAAACTTCTTGTGCTCCAAAGGGATTTTTTGTACGTATCTGCATTGTCTTGCGACTCTCGTCGGTTTGTATATTATGTATCCTCTTGGGGGAAACAAAGGCCCGAAATAGCATTCTTGCTCGGTGCATCCAACCATTTTTCCTTTATCCAAAACTTCCTTGTAAGGGTGAAAGACAACATCTTTCGTCGTCAAGTTGTACAACTGGCGTATCAACTCCAGATATTCCTCATCTTGGGACTTCGACTTATCGTTGAAGATACATTCCTTGGTCACTTATTTTCCCTCAGCACAAAGCTTTTTTATTCCCATGAAGCGGTACCTCAAGATCGCAAGATGAAATATCCTCTGCTTTGCTTTACCTACTAGCATCTGTGATTTGGTCGTCTCCTCATCCCATTGTAACACATTCTTCTGAATGCGTAAATCTTGTCTTATTCAAGCTCTTGCACGTAGTATTTGTGCTTCACGGATTTACCTTCTATGCTTAGCCCGGTAATCAACTTTGCATCATTTTGAGTTATCGTCATTTCGCCAACTGGAAGATGGAAAGTATATGTTTCCCCGTAAAATCTCTAGGCGAAGGAAAAAACAAGAGGTTTGTCGTAACCAAGAACCAAATTTTCGACCACATCCAACAAACTCGTATATTTGACTAGCTCGATTACTTCCTCAACTTTTCCTATGTTTGATTCTATAGCTTCCAGTGGTCAATTATTCATCATACTCACTGACGTTCCTGGATTCATACGGCCAACGACATCCTTGTGATCCTATAAAACAAAAAAAATACGATAGAAAATAATAAAAACACTAAACGGGTAATAAGTTCCATCTTACGTAGCATAAGATTTAGGTAGTTACTATGGTATGGCAGAAGACAGCGGCCCAACTTTCTTTCTACCCCCATAAAAACTTTCCTTCATCACCGGTTAACCCTGTCATAGCCTTGTATGACTTAGCTACTTAGGGGTGCCCTTATCATTTATTTTGAGTATCTTTAGTGATTGTCTGTGAAGTGTGTGTTTGGCTCGTGTGACCCAAAACACTTTTCTCTTTTATTCATCTTTGTAAACCTAATCGAGATAGAAGAGAATTTTGTTTTGAAGGTCATTTTTCCTCTTTGAGGTTTATTTCCAATCTCACATTGTAGATCCTGTAGATTGAACCTTAATTCTAGCGGTTTGTAGTGTAGAACACTACAAGTGGTACCAGATCAGGTCTATCCATGGCAGCTATCATGGCATAGGGTACTCGGTTGCATAAATTGGACGAATCCAACTAGAACATGGATCTGGAATTGAAATAATTACGTGAAGAGATGCAGTCGTTCCGATCTGTTAAAGACGATGTACAGACAATGAAAACCACTATCGATAATCAATTTGGACTTCTTCACTCTTTAGATAAGAAGTTTCAATTGCTTCTCGATCGTCAGGGTTTCTCTCAGGATGATAATACTACTCCTCCTTGAGAAGATGATGACCCGGCTACTCGCAACACCTTCCAAGGTTATCAATCGATTCCTCAGCAGCGTCTACTTCAAAATCATCAATCGAGTGAAGGTCAATTTTCCAGTTACAGACCTAAAATCGATTTTCCACATTTTGATGGCACTAACCATAGAGCTTGGGTCCGTAAATGCAAGAAATACTTGTTCCTACATCAAATGAATGATGAGCAGAAGGTGAATCTAGCAACCCTGTACTTGGAGGGCAAAACAGATGTTTGGTTCCAAGACTACCAAATTGGTAAGGGTATTTTATATTTGGAAGATTTCATTATTGATGTTTGCACTAGGTTTTAAGAACTAGGCCATGATAATGTTATAGGTGAGTTCAATAAATTAGATCAAACTCATTCAGTTTTAGACTACCAGGAGAATTTTGAAGAACTGAAAGCCCTAATATTAGCAAAGAACCCTTCATTAACTGAAGATTACTTCATCATAGTTTTATTAGTGGGCTAAAGGAAGATATCAGATTAGTAGTAGAAATGTTCACCCCTACTACCTTGCAACAAACTATCTTTTTAGCAAGAAGGCAAGAGTGCATCATGGAGAAAACAACTAAAGCTCCACCAAAATATTTAGGCAAGTTTTCTTATGGAGGAAAGCCATTAACTACCTCCAACAAACCTCCTAATCTCACTCCATTAGTCACTACGCCTATTGTTACCAGTCCAATAACAAGTCCTAAATTACACTCTGTGAAGAAACTCACTTATGTTGAAATGCGTGTTAAGAGGGAGAAAGGCCTTTGTTATGACTGTGATGAAGCTTACACTAGAGGTCATAAATGTAGCTGATGATGAAGATGTCTCATAACCTGTGGAGACAAGTGAAGGGTCAACTCCATATATTGTAGAATTGCAGAAAGACATGGAGATATCTGTACATGCCCTGGCTAGATCAATTTCACATACAACCATTAAAATCAAGGGATTGGTCAAGCAACATGAACTCACCATCTTAATAGATAGTGGCAGCACTCACAGCTTCTTAGATCCCAAAGATGCAAGTAAAAGTGGAAGTTTGATCATTTCAACACAGCCCTTTCAAGTGGCAGTAGCCGATGGCAACAAATTATTGAGTCAAGCAAAATGTTCTGCATTCACTTGGACTATGCAAGGTCATCAATTCTCTCATGACTTGCACATTCTAGATTTGGGAGGTTATGATATGGTGCTTGGTGTGGACTGGATGCGAGAACTCAGTCATATGGTCTTCGACTTCAAGAAACTCCTTATTAAATTTCAGCACAATGGTAAGGAAATTGAATTGAGAGGACAACCAGAAGCAGCAACCTTATCTCAAATGTCAGGCTCCATGTTGAAACGACTACTTCAAAAAGGCACTTAGTTTATAATTGTACAATTCTTTTCTCTCCAAGCCAACACTACTCCCGAGCTCATAGAAGCGCCAATTGCTGCAGTTCTAGAGCAGTTCACTGACGTTTTTCAGACACCTACCACACTGCCACCGGAGAGAGCTCATGATCACCACATCAATTTACTTCCAAATGCTACTCCACAAAATATGCGGCCTTATAGAGTACCATATCTGCAGAAGAAGGTGATTGAGAACCTGGTCCAAGAAATGCTACAAGCAGATCTCATACAGCCTAGCCGTAGTCCTTTTGCATCACCAGTCATCTTGGTCAAGAAGAAAGACGGAGGGTGGCGATTTTGTGTCGACTATCGTAAGCTTAATGCAATCACAATAAAATATAAGTACCCTATACCAGTTATTGATGAACTGCTTGCTGAATTGTCTGGTGCTACTATATGTACCAAACTAGATCTTCTTGCTGGGTATCACCAGATTAGGGTATAATTTGATGATATTACGAAGACTGCATTTCGTACACACCATGGGCATTATGAGTTTAGAGTGATTCATTTTGGGCTCACTAATGCCCCGGAAACTTTTCAATCACTCATGAATGACATCTTTCGCCCATACCTTCGAAAATTTATCCTCGTCTTCTTCGATGACATACTAATCTATAATAAAGACATGGCTTCACATTGTCAGCATCTACATATTACCCTTTCTATCCTAAGGAGTCATTCTTTGTTTGTTAAGCGTAGTAGATGTTCTTTTGGTCAATCACAAATAGAGTATCTAGGTCATGTAATCAGCAGCCAGGGTGTCTCAGCTGACCCAGCCAAAATTGAATGTATGGTGAACTGGCCTATACCAACTACCACTAAGGGTCTTCGTGGATTTCTAGGGATGACAGGTTATTACCGTAAATTTGTCAAAGACTATGGACTTATTTGTCAACCACTTACAGCGTTGCTTAAGAAGGGTAATTTCTCTTGGAATTCGGCTGCAGAAGAAGCTTTTGAGCTACTCAAAAAAGTTGTTACATATACACCAGTACTGGTACTACCCGATTTTAGTAAAGAGTTTGTAGTTGAAACAGATGCTAGTGATACAGGTGTTGGGGAAGTGTTAATGCAAGCTGGTAGGCCTATTGCTTTCCAAAGCAGGGAATTGGGTATCAGATACACAGCACTTTCAACTTACGAGAAAGATCTATTGGCCATCGTCCTTGCTGTCACCAAATGGAGAACTTACTTATTGGGTTCCCATTTCAGGATTTTTACGGATCATCAAAGCCTCTGATTTTTCATGGAGCAACAGTTACATACATTACTCTAGCAGAAGTGGCTCACTAGGCTTTTGGAGTATAACTTCAGCTTGTGCTAAAAAAAAGGCTCCGAGAATCGTGTAGCTGATGCTCTATCTCGTGCTAGTTGTTCTTCCTTATCTGTGGCTCAACCAAAATGGCTTGAAGAAGTGATCATCAGCTATGTGAATGACCCACTTGCCTCAGCTTGGATTCCACAACTCATTGTTTCTCCACAAACTGATGAGGGTTTTACTTATACTAATGGTATTTTGAGGTTGCAGGGCAGGATATATATTGGCACCAGTGGTGCAGTTCGACGCAAGATTCTTGCAGCTGTTCATTCATCATCCATTGGAGGACAATCCGGCATGTAAGCCAGTTATTAGAGAGCTAAATCATTCTTCCATTGGCCTGGCTTGAAGAAAGACTTGGTTAAATTCATTCGCAACTGCGACATATGCCAACAACATAAAGTAGAGCACCATCTACCTGCCGGTTTACTATAACCCTTGCATGTACCTGATCAAGCATGGAAGCACCTTAACATGGACTTCATATCTGGTTTGCCAAAGTCTGAGGGCAGAGACGTAATTCTGGTAATTGTTGATCGTTTCACAAAATACACTCACTTTATAGCATTAAGTCACCCTTACACAGCTCAAACAGTAGCCAAGGTTTTTATCGACATCATCCTTAAACTACATGGTATCCCTGAAACCATTGTGTCCGATAGAGATGCAGTTTTTTTGAGTAGATTTTGGCAGGCATTGTTCCAGGCAGTGGGTACTTCTCTACATTTGAGCACGGCTTACCACCCGCAGAAGGATGGACAAACGGAACGTGTTAATGCTTGTTTAGAATCCTATTTACGTTGCATGTGTAGTTACATGCCTGTCAAATGGGTATCATGGCTTTCTCTTGCAGAGTGGTGTTTAATACCTCTTACCACACCAGCCTCAAGCTCACACCTTTTCAAGCTCTTTACGGCTATCCTCCTCCATAATTTGGACTACACACTGCTGGAACCATTCACCACTCTTTAGTAGAGGATTATTTACACCAGAGGGCTATTATGACAGATGTATTGCACCAGAATCTTCTTACTGCTTAACATCGAATGAAGCAACAAGCTGACAAGGGCAGAGTTGAGAGATCATTTATAGTTGGCGCTTGGGTATATTTACGTCTTCATCCATATAGGCAGACCTCAGTTCAGTTAAGCAAGAATCTCAAACTAGCAGCCAAGTTCTTTGGTCCTTACAAGGTACTAACAAGAGTTGGTGTTGTTGCTTATCAACTGGAGTTACCTGTCTTTTCTCGGATTCACCCTGTTTTCCAAGTCTCGCAATTAAACAAGAAAATTGGTCAAGGACTTCTTCCACAGATAGTGCTTCCCACATTAGACAAAGATGGATTATTCAAGGTCAAGCATGTTAAAGTTTTGAGTACTCGTATTATCATCAAGGGACGCCAACATGTTCCACAAGTGCAGGTCCAATGGTCTCACACTACTGAAGGGGATGCTACTCGGGAAGACACAACCTTCATCAGATCTTCTTTCCCTAAGTTCATCCTTGAGGACAAGGATAAGCTGTAGAGGTGGGCATTTCCATAGCCTTGTATGACTTAGCTACTTAGGGGTGCCCTTATCATTTATTTTGAGTGTCTTTAGTGATTGTCTGTGACGTGTGTGTTTGGCTCGTGTGACCCAAAACACTTTTCTCTTTTATTCATCTCTGTAAACCTAATCGAGATAGAAGAGAACTTTGTTAAGAAAATTATTTTGCCTCTTTGAGGTTTATTTCCAATCTCACAGTGTATATCCTGTAGATTGAACCCTAATTCTAGTTGTTTGTAGTGTAGAACAAACTCGTAAACGAGATTAGCAGGGCCACGAGGAAACATCTTCAGTGGGTCGGGAATGTGGTCCCCTTTCTTCTTCTTTGGACCATTACTTACCATCTTTCGTACCTTGTTCTTGAACTTCTCCTCCTTGGACTTGTTGTTGTGCTTCTCCTCCTTGGACTTGTTCTTGCACTTGTTCTTGGACTTCTCATACTTCTTCATCAACTTCCTTATCACTTTCTTCTTCATCAACTTCCTTCTCACTTTCTTCTTCACAAACTTCCTTGTCACTTTCTTCTTCATCAACTTGCCACCACTTTCTTATTCGTCAACTTATTCGTCACCTTTGCATTCTTCAGTACGTATAGCAAAATCAAATTCTTTTTGTGTTTGCTTTTTCGGTTGAGGTGGTGGGTCGTTGATTTGGATCCTTTAGGTTTACCCGTCCATCCCCTTTGGTGGGAAGCAGCCAAATTTTGACCTTCTTTTCGACGAGGTCCCAAACTCTGAGGAGAAGGAAGGTCATTTTTCTTCTTATACTTCTTTTCGGATTTCCTTTGTTGCTTTCCCTTGTTGTCCCTGGAGAATACGGATGTAAGAGATAAACAATAATGAAATTCAATGCATATTTTTGAATTCAAGGTATACAATCGGTTTACTCGATACACATATAAAAACTGATTCCTAACATTGCACAACAACAATCGATCGGTTTTTATAAGTGCTCATGTAATCTGATTCTAACAAAAAAAAACATACAGAAAAATTGGGCATTTTTTCTTACAATAATCGGCTAACTCGATACACATATAAAGTCGGATTCCTAACATAACACATCAACAATCGGTTTTCATAAGTGCTCATGTAATCCGATTATGGCTTAGTGGTTATGGAATCAAAAGCTACATAATCGTTTTTTGTGGACACACGTGTAATCCGATTCTAACAAAAATTATTTTTACAGAAAAACGGTTATCCCTACAATAACTGAATCGAGCTATATGGGCATTAACATTGACCGATTTTGGTTCAAATTTCTCGAACCAGAAAACACATGCAGGACAATCAGTATATATGGGCATGAACATAAACTATTTCTATATGCAATTTGTTGACATGTATATTGATATTAACCGATTCTGGTAAACCTAGAAAAATGAATTTCAAACTTCGTAATGTGAACTTTTTATTTATATTTATAGGTTTCTACTTTTTGTCTTAATTAGACTTCCCAACAACATTTTAAATCCTTTAAACTTAAACAACTAATGCCCACCGGTACACACGTAAATATGAACCTGATCTCAGCATTGCCCACCGGATACCTAGATTATAACAATAACTACTGCCCACAGGTGCCAACAAGCGTAAAAGCTAACACGACCCTGATCTCGGCAAATTCGACAACCCTCAACCTGGTGTACCTCACAATCTTAATAGCTATTGTGGTCACACCGGTATTCATAGGCGCGATAGCTATTATGGATATCGATCTCGGAAACCACATCCCAAAATACACATCAATTACTGTCCGTCGGCGCTCACAAGCATAAAAGCTATAACGGTCTGGTCTCAGCTTACAACGACTACTGTCCTCTACCAAATGATTGCCATTAATTTCATTTCTTTAAATATTTTCTTTTTTGTAAATAGTATTTTTATAATTTCCATTAACAACTTTTCGTTATAATTAGAATTCCAAACTCTTTTATTTTCCCATATTTTAATTATTAAGATCTTAGTTATTAATTTTGGAAATTTTCTACTGGGCTATGGTTGCTCGCCCCTTTTTTGCTCTCTCCCCGCAGAGTATGCACAAACACTAGCTGAAGATAAAAACGTATAATTTTCCACGGGAATTTGGGCGTTGGTATCTCAATATCGCCGATGTGTTTTATTTGAATTATTGATTATAATTGATTACTATACTTATGGTTGTAAAAAAAATTTTTTGTAAATCTTTTATTTGTTTATATTATTTGTTGGAATTGTTTTCGTAGTTCTAAATTATTCTTATTTTAAAAGGAAATTCAGGACCGACGATAGTGACACACCGGAATTCTGAACTAGATTCAAGTGCCAGAATTCGAGGGTTGTTACAGTTGGTATCAGAGTCGGGGTAATTCCTTATTTTGAAAATTTGATTTCAAATTTTTTGATTTTTGAGCGATTACATGTTATTCAAACCTAATTTAGCGGATTGGATTGATAGAAAGTACCTTCGAGCCATTTCCTCCTCTTATTGTGCGATCAAATATGGTTGGTCTTCCTAAATCATTTTCTTCTTCGGTTTGTTTGGAATTGCTTGAACAATTCCGGAATTACTCTCATTAGGATAATTCCTCTTAGAAGCATGCTTCACTCGTGGATGATTCAACATTTTATAGGGAAAAAAAACGATTAATCATTTTTGGATTGTCAATAGTGGGCGATGTTTTTGTTTCAAAAAAACAAAAGAGGGAGAAGAAGAGAAGAAGAATCCGTTGACGAGGGGGAATAAAAATGAAATTGATTTAGTTTTAGGTTTTATTATTAGGATTTAATGGGGATAAATCGGTAGTATTTATATTTAATAGGAGATAAATTGGTAATTTCCGCAAATTTAGACACCCCTTACCCTTGCAATTTTGCAATGCGGTAGAAGGTGGTTTACAGATTCCTCTTCTAAACCACACATAATGCGTATATTATCCAACATCACTCCCTTCTTAGATCAACTGCTTGGCTTTTGTAGATACCATCCAGTTCTGTCATGAGCATGGAAACTCAATAGCAGACATTCTTACTTGAAAACCATACATAATCAAAGCTGAAGCGGATAGGGATAGGATTATGTCGACTCAATTCATTTTCTAATTTTGCTTTCTTGTTCTCCATTCCTTTATGAATAAATACTCTATTTAGAGTGAGATTTCGAAATGGTACATTTTGTTAACACTTAACAATGTCGTGATCCTGATCCATATCCTTGTTCCCGAATTTGCACGCAGTTATCAACGTAGATCAATCTGTCTGGCGTGAAAAAGAATACATACCGTCTCCGGGACTTCATTGCACGTCCAGAACATAAAATGCCCCTCGAAATCCCACATTTTACTTCCCTCTTACTACATGACACACAGTTTACTTGTTCAATTAGAAAAAGAGAATGACATCTGCATTGTAGAGTAATTACGCTGCACCTCCACTGGTCACCACCGTGTAAGCGGTCTAGTTAGCTTTTCTCTTTCTAAGACCGCACAGTGCCATCTGTTCCGGCGAGCATCTTATACTTATCTTTCCTAGTCAAGCTGGTGCATTCGAACTCAAGCGTTCCTGCTAAAACCCTCTGAATGTAGTTTGCAACTTCAATAGGAGACTTCCCACCTTTTACAAGTGAGCTCAGTAGGCAACTGATGTAAGAAGGTAATCTCGTATGTTTGCATAGGGTTCATGAATTCGAAATATGGATCCATAAGCTTAAATCCGCGAGCCGCGAAAAATAAACTTCGCTTCGCTTTAATTGCAACTGGAACAATCCTATCTGTGAGCTCAGCAAACAATGCACTAAATCTAAGAAGAAACGGTTCTCTACAAGTTGTTCCCTCCGGACAAATCACTAAGTCCCCTTCTTCGAGCAAGCGTTTGATATATTCAGCATCTTTCTCTCTTTCTCTTGTCAGGGCTACGCATTTAATAGGAGATATCAACTCTGAGAATTTGATTAAACCATATGTGACGCAACTGATTTTCCTCCCTAAGGCGATAGCAATCAGCACTCCGTCCAACATGGTCCTATGATTGCAAACAAAAAGAACACCATTTTGGCCTTTTCCCGGAGCGGATGGAGGGTTTCCCTTTACGATTACTTTCATACCGAGGATCTTAGACGTGTACAAAAGAATTCTTTTTGGTGAAAAAAATGCCGAGATAGATCTTCAGAAGGGCTAGGATGAAACCGATTGGCAACCATAAGAAAATCAAGAGTGCATTCATCGGGGTCGGTCTTGGAACCAATCTTCCATCGTGAAATATCACCCCACTTAAAAGCTTGTTTTCTGGAACTGGTTCGCATTTAGTCTTTGGGACCATGTAACCTTCCTGAAATCAGAGAATTTTTTTTACAGTATATTAGATCTAGTGAAAACTAACCAAGCTATATTTTTCCCTAAATGCTTATTAATAAATCACTGGGTTGGTGTTACTGTAGTATAATGGTAAAGTTACTAGTGATGATACCTGTGATCTCTGAGTTCGAAACTCGTTAGCACCAAACTTTTACTGATCACGGATCAAAATAATAAGAAAATCACGATTAAGGACGTGAATTGGTTTCGAATATCCAATTATTGGACCACATCTGTGAGCTCAGCAAACAGTGCACTAACGTTTAGGATAAGTGGTCCTATAATTGGAGAACCTAGTAGCCGTCTAGCAGAATTTATATAGGACAATGACATTACCTTGCAAATGGACATGAAAGCATGATCAGTTTCTCTATCACCCATACCCAAATCGGGCAAATTCTCACAGAATCGTCTTTCTAATGCGTCTTTCTTATGGATCCCAACGAGGACACCTGGGTTTTTGACAAATCCACTAGCTCTACCAGATTTATACAACACTTGAAGTTCTGTACCAAGAACTTTATCAGCACCAAAGAAATCTTTAACAAACGGTTCAACCATAATTCTTGGACTTGCGGTAATAATATATCTTTTGCCAACAGAATTAAACACTTTCCAACTCATAGGATGAACATCTTCAGCGTAAAATCTTGGTAAGACCGAGCGTGCAACGATTTCGATATCTTTGATTTTTAGACCGGCAAAAGCTATGAATATAAATGTTTTGATAGCTAATGTTTCTGATATGAAAATGTAAGAGAAGTAGACAAATGGAACAGAAAGTAAAAGAAGTAGCCCTCTTAAGAAACTACCAGCTTCAACTGCAACAAGCATGAAATATGGGAAAGCGCTTTTAGATATTAAAAGGGTTCCGTCTAAATCTGCAGCTACCGATTGTTGTGACCGGTTTTGGCAATTACATTCCGAGATAGGTGGGAAACCATGACGACGATTTGAGTTATGAGCAAGAGAGACCATGTTTGATCGAGTAAGAAATTACATGCAGGTATAGCTGATGATCAGTTAGGTTTTTTATGGGAGAGGGAATAATGAAGAGAAGAGACTAAAGAGATTGTTGTAGTGTGCGAATTTTATATCGTGTTTAGTTGGCATTTATGCAGCATGAAAATGAGGGCAGTTATGAATGCGGGCAGCATATTAGTTGAAAGTTAAAAATCAATGTCAATAAAAATACGTACGTCAATTCAATTATGTTGCTACAGCTTTGACACCGAGTACACACAGCAAAAAATGATGGGGGACATGTGGAAAACCAACCTTTCATGGACCAAAACTGTTCCTGTTTTAATAGGGCAGTTATATATGACGGACGCTTTAGTTGAACTCTGGCCGTGGATTTGTGCTCCGTTATTATTTAGGTTTGACTATGGGATGATTTGTTATGTACCTGGGGATTCATGCTTCAGTAACAGCTGAGTTTTGGGAGCTATTCATGCCTTTAGATTGTGCAGGAGTATAACATTGGACGTATTTGGTTTGAGATTTTGAGTGTCACCCGCTGAACATAATTCTAGCAATTCGTAATAAGAATTTGGTACCTTGGTGTTTCAAAATTCAGTATGAAAACTGCATTAACTATCTTTTCCCGGTCCAGCTCAGGTTTTCTCGTATATATGGAGGAAATCCAGCGCAATTTATTAGCTAAATGGGAGGTGAACTTTGAGTCTCACCGTTGGTGGAACTCCAATCTGGAGTTTTATGCATGTTGCAGTAGAGGCCCACAGAAATGTCTTGCCTATCTACATATTAATGTTTTTTTGTTTTTGCATTCTTCTTTGCTTTTCTCTAAATATTTTGGTTACATCTCCCCTTAGAGCTGGCACTATGGTGCCCTCCATCCCTTCTCTATCCCTCGATATCCCTCAAAAACTCAAAAAACTAAGTATTATGGTCTTTCATATCCCTACATGTGTAGGATCACATCTGACCCCTCTTATAAGGAAGGGGAATCACACGGCTACTCAGTAGTCGTATGAAATTACGCTTTACGAATACTGAGTAGCCGTATTCCCGTTGATACGGCTACTGTAGCTTTTTACACGGCTACTGAGTAGCCGTTTCAGTAAAAATATTTGTTTGACCTTGTTTTGTTTACACCTCTCTCACACCCGATCCTAATCATCCATCATTAATAACTCTATCTTCTCCACCGTCAGATCCCAACGGTCATTTTTTCAAAATCCTCTATAAATACCTCTCTAATTCTCTACTCAAATCACACCAAATCAATTTCTTCTTCTTACATCAATTGATTTCTTCACTAAAATCTTTCCAATTTATTTCTTGTTTAAGTAAGAATTTAAAAAAAAAAAAATTGCTCATCAATGTCGGAGACTCAAAAGCCAAAAAGAAAACATAGAGCGAGATTTAGTACTTTGGAAGATTTTCACATTGTTACTCAGTATTCTGCTCTTGGTTATAGCAGTTATGAAGATAAGGAAGAGTTTTGGGAAATTATTTTTCAAAAATTTGTGGAAGCTTGTGGTGGGAATAAACACGAGCGTACACAAAAAACGTTCGTAATCGGTTTAGCATAATCAAGAATGAAGTGGATAACTTTTCCGATTGTGTTTCAAGAGCCGTTGCAAGTAATCCGGGCTTGGACTCTATTAACCGGGTATGTTATCTAAATATGTTCATTATAGTTGTTGTATATGTTGTTTGTAAATAGTTTAATTTATGTGTATCTTATTTATGGTTTGTTTTACATTGATGTAGGTATTAATTGCGAGAAGCATTCATGTTGAAATACACAAAAAACACTTTACTCGAGATGCTGAGTATGAACTTCTTAAAGATGTTCCAAATGTACCAAATGTACATGTAGGTTTAGCTGAAGATTTGGACCAAGATTCTAATCCTCCGTTATCTCAAATTCATGAAAATTTCTCTAATATGTTTAGTACTCCAACCCCATCTTCTCAAAATCCACCTACAAGCCAATTCGTCGAGACTCCATTTGCAAATCAAATTCCAAACGCTTATAATGTCCCTAGCGGTATCCCTTTTCCATTAGGATGTACCCCTAGTACGAACCCAAATACAATAC
The DNA here is from genome assembly GCF_003573695.1 of Papaver somniferum. NCBI lineage: Eukaryota > Viridiplantae > Streptophyta > Magnoliopsida > Ranunculales > Papaveraceae > Papaver > Papaver somniferum. The sequence continues at coordinate 146,956,205 of NC_039359.1, forward strand.
ATGGAACATCATTAGGTGGATTTACAGAAGATAAACACAAGTCCATAGCAGCGAAAAAAGCCCAAATTAATAAAAAGTCCGTTGGGTCAAGCAGACCCGACACACCATCCTCGCAAGACTCCTAGATGAGTGACGCGGATAGTGAACTTGTTGATTATCTAAAGGAATCCTGAACGACAGTTGCACCTCATCAGCAACAACAAAACCAAATTATGCAAAAGTTGCTAGAAACAACACAATAACAAATTGAAGCTGCTCCAAAATAATTGGCATTAGTATCCTCTGTGTTTCATATTTTTTGGTTTCAATAGATAACTTGGTATTGGTTGGGTATACCGTAGAAGAAGATGTTGCACTCACCACAGCGTTTGTAAATGTTGCTACTCTTCCTATTGAAGATGTTCAAGAACTCTCCGCCTAAGAAAAATGGACGCTGGTATTTGACGGCTTTGTACAAGCGTTTGGAAATGTTAATAACCGAACCAGAAGACAACTTCAATATCGGATTTGTCAAATTCAAATAGAGGTTCGCAAGTATGTTAGAATACAAAGAAAGATTCATGGTTATGCCCCACCACACATGACAACTGCGATTACCGTAGGTAATAATAAATAGTTCTGATATTTCGAATGTCGTTTCCACATAGACATTAACTTATTGCTTTATGCTTATTTTTCGTATGAGGAAATGGCAAAATTTGTGTAGCGACTAGATCATCATACAGAATTTACATGTTATGAGTGCTACTTAATTTTCAAGGCTAACATGCCTAACTTGAAATATTACAATCCGGAAATGATTGTCGGTGCTCCTCCAGAATACGGACCTGACGAATAGTATATGCGGTTGTTGTTTAAGATTTTGTGGGTAAATCTCTGTGTAAACCCTCACGAGACTATAACTCGTCCACTAGGGTCACCTAGGAGTTTAAAGGCTTGTTGCACGTGCTAAGTGTAATCGGAGTTACTACGACAAGTAACCTAGGTTTTTATTCCATAATTGTAATGTACTTTTATAACGGACAATTTCAAACGACTACATCCCAACGGCTACTTTATAACGGCTAGTTTATAACGGCTACTTTATAACGGTTTAATTTGACGGATATTATAAATTGTGTTATCCATCTCCAAACAACAAACAACTATTTTCATACACTTTGCAAAACTTCTCACATATTTCGATACCTCTCATAACTCTTTATACGAACACAACCATGGGATCATTTGATTCAATTGAATATTTTGCAATCATCAAAGCATGGTACACAGAAACTCGAGTAGTAGATCACTCCCCTGTAATGACAGACCCCGAAACCTTTTGGGTGAAGATATATAACCAATATAAACAAGATTATGGGAATCCAAAGAGAAGAAGTCTTTAACAAATTCATGATAGGTACCAGATTATCCAAAAAGACGTTTGTGATTTTATAGATATTCAACAACGGATCTTCAATGCCATCCATATTAGCTTGTCCCCTCAACAATTTGTAATTATTTTAGAATTGCTTTCGTACAAAACTAAATTGATTGATTTTAAATTACAACAATACGTATATTGCGTTGTGTTATTGTAGAACAAAGTCGTTAAAGCGCGTTATTTTGAGGAAAAGGGTGAAGCATTCATATTTGATGAAAGCTATAATTTCATGGTATCCAAAATCCCAGAGTATCAATCGCCGGACAATTCATCTGCTTCATTCAGTGAAGATTGAAAGTAAAATAAATGTTTGTGTAGATTTTGTGGGTAAATCTCTGTGTAAACCCTCACGAGACTATAACTTGTCCAATAGGGTCACCTGAGGGTTTAAAGGCTTGTTGCATGTGCTAAGTGCAATCGTGATTACTACGACAAGTTATTTGGTTTTTTATTCAATAGTTCTGAACTTGTTGTCTATTTTGTGGAAATTTCAGTTTTATTTATGTTAAACTTTAATTAAATAAAAGATAGAACATCAGATGATATATAGATTGCAAGAAGACTTAAAGATAAAAGATTACATTAATTTAAGATAAAACATTCAAATATAATCATTCTTTAGGATTGTTGTTCCGAAGACTTGATTAACATCTGATGCAGAAACACATACACAAAGACGGAAACCACATAAATATAAGATAGAACATTCACATTTAATCATTCTTTAGGATTGTTATTCCGAAGAATTGATCAACATATGATGCAGAAACATACATACAAAGACAGAAAATTACATAAATATAAGATAAAACATTCACATTTAATCATTCTTCAGAATTGTTATTCTAAAGACTTGATCAACATATGATGCAGGAACATCTCAGAGATAAATCTACATTTCGTCGGGATTGTATGTATCATAACTTGCTTTCACTAGATGATAACATTCATCATGCGGAAAATTGTCGCCTGTCTGGTTAATATAGTCTAAACGAGCAATAGTTTTCTAAAATTTTTAAAAATAAACTTAGCTTAAAATAGTTATAATTTTAGGAAATAAAAGAAATTTTTTAATAATTTCTTACCCTTTGTTCATATGACGTTACAGGATTACGTATGTTAACTTCGGCCTGAATCGTGACAAAAGTGATGATGTCCTTGTTGATCTTGCTCCACCTAGCTCTAAGACCTCCTTGGACTATCGCATTTGGATTTCCGGATATGTTATCAAAAAATTCAAATACACTCTTCCAGAATTGGTTACTGGTGTTATGAACTACGTTCAGAATATTGTTTTTTGCTTCAATCCATGCTTGCGTAAGAGCAACATCTTCTTCTTTGCTGAATCTCATTTTTATAAAACACAAATATGATAGAATGTTTGGATAGCTTTACTTTGGAAAGTGATTTGCTATATAGAGATATAATGAGAGGATATAAAATTCAAAAAAAAAACGTTATACAGTAAATATTACCATTACAAATAAAACCAAAAAAGTAGTCGTTATACAGTAAAAATGAGATGTACATAGAGATATAAAGATATCCGTTAAAAAGTTAAAAAAAAACTAGCCGTTTACATTTAAAACCATGGATGATTTTCATTACCCTGATGTTGGTACGTGGTTGTATTTTGATTGAGTGGCTCAGAAGAGTTATAAGGATGGAAAGATTCTTTTTGACTGTTTGGAACAAAAGAACTCGTCGATGGTCCCGAATCACGAGACTATCCTGGGGTAGATGACTCACATGTATATGGTGGTTCATACTCTCTCACAAATCTCTGATGGAATTTGCACCGTATTTGATTTGGTGTTGCAGTTCCTTTGTGTGGTCGAAATAGAATTGTTGTGCAGCCATGTATTTTTGTTGCACATCCTGATATGCCTCGCACCACATCTCCTATATACAGTAAATACCGACATGAGTTTATATTTTTTTCAAAAGTAAAATATATAAGAATTAAAGGACATATGACACTCACAGTTGTACCCTGATCGACATTATAATTGGGTTTAGGAAACTCTCTCAAATACTCCATTCCAACAGGCATATGAATGGCATTAAAATCAGGGTCGCATATTTTAGTTGTTAGATTTTGGGTGGATATGGGAAGAGATGACGATCGACGGGCACCAACTCTTCTGTGTATGTGCTTTTTCGTGGCGGTGCTGGTCGGCGTACATAAGCATAGTTATCTTGGATACCATACAAATCCATGTTTCCTTCATGTACAATTACACCTGAGTACTTCCCAACTGACCTCTCCTTCCAGAACAACTTATACTCATGATCGGATACTTCAACATAATACAAGGGATTAAGTTGCTCGTTGGCATACAAATAAGCAGTGTTGATGTCTACTATTGAATCAGGAGGATTGCACGGTATTACTGTCATTCCAAGAACTTGTTTGAGACACTATTCGCCCAGGTACAAGGCGTTGTGACCAAATGAGTCGTAAAAGATCCTCCGTGTTACAGATATTTGTTTAGCCTCTACCACCTCGGGGTTAGTCTTCCATTCACTATCCTCCCATGGCGACCATACTACAGAATCGAATGAGGCATTATCAATCTGGTAATACACAAGAGTCATTGAATGGGTACCTGTATCACTCTGTGCACCTCTTTTCAAGTATCTTTGATCTCCATCATATAACCTACCCGCTGGCCACTGATCCACATTTTCATTCTCCGCCTTTGTATAGGGAAATAGATATCGGAAGTATGCCCAAAACCAAGGTTGTAACATTATTATTTATTATTAACAACTAATTGCATTACAAAAAACAAATAAGGAAAGTAAGATTACAAGTGAATATGAATTTTTACCATCAATGGATACGAAAAGAACTGCAAGTCAGGCTTGTTGCACGTTACTCCAGTATTCAAGCCCTATAACATACTATCGTACAAGGCCGAACCTAAATCGTAATGCCTCAACACATTTAAATCCCTCATTATACTAAGCCATTTAATCTCAACAACATTGTTCTTGTTTGGGAAAAGGATATTCCCAAAACACCAAATCAAAAACCATCTTGCAATTTCCTCCTGAAATACAACATTGCTTTATAGGCCGAGTCTATGGTCAAGAAACAATTTAATCAAACTATTCTTGATCCCCTTGCATCTATCCACAACTTTAACTCTCTAGTCGATTGAGTTTTCTTGTCTAACTTCTATAATTCCTATTATATCTCTAGATTCTTCTCCTCTCCTTCTTCTTGTTCTAGCAATCTGATGCAGTTGGTCCATACTGATTTCAGGAGAAATCTGATGCAGTTGGTCCATACTGATTTCTTCCAATAATATGCGATTTCCTTGGCCAATAGGAATTCTGGTAATTTGAGTGAAGTCTAATGGGGTAAACCCTATTTCAAAACTAGGGAAGTGAAATGTATTGGTGGTATGCCACCACCTTTCAAATATACCAGTAGTTAGGCAGTTGTCTTGTAGTTTCGGATATTTTATTTTGAAAATTGAACCAAACCCGCAGTCATCTACAAGTTGTTTAGCATGTGGAAATTTACTAACTGCAATATACATTTCATGTAGTTGGCTTACACTACTTCGATGTTTCAGAGATTTCTGCCTCTCATCTGACGAGATTGTGACTTTCAGTTTATGATCACTATGTTCTTTTGAAGAAACCGGAATTCTATCATTCATAATTCGTTGAAAATCATCAGAGTATATCTACAACACACATGTACACAAAATCATCACAAAACAATCCATTTTATGCAAAAATTCTATAATGGATATATATTGTACAAGACCAACAAAAAAATTAGTCAATCACAAAAGAATCAGGAGAATGTTATGGAGAAAATAATCAATCAACCCTAAAGTAATCCAAATACAATCTCTCTGCCAACAATTTACCCTAGACATAATACATATTCATTTAATCATCCATCAATCCAAAATTATCAATAACAATACCATATCTATATGAAAATCAATCATAAACAACAACCTCTTTGATTCAATCAACAAAATATCATAAATTTAATCAACATGTCTCAAACTATCAAACAACATACAAGGCCACATTATAATCAACCTAACATCTCCAATTAAATCATAATCAAACTCAAATTAAATTTAAACCCTAAAATTTGAAACACTCACCTTGAACGATTTTGTTGATGAAACACGAAATTAAAAAAGGCAAATGCTTTACCGGATACTAAGGAACAAACCCATTGAATTTTAGCTCCTGAATCACACCAGGGGGTCTTCAAATCGGAAGGGGTTGTGGAGAGGAAAAGAAGAAGGAAAAAGAAGAAGTGGGAAGCCCGATCTCGCTTCTGAAGACTTAAACCTACTAAACGGCTACTCAATAGTCGTATTGGTCAAGTCAACGAGTTGACCGTATGGCACTATTCATACGATTACTGAGTAGCCGTTTCATATAGGGAAGGGATAAGAGGGCACCATAATGAAGTTACCTTTCTTGTGTTATCCCTTCCCTTCATTTGAGGGATAGGAAAGGGATGGAGAGTACCGTAGTGCAGGCTCTTATGGGTGTTTTTTATGTTTCACTTTTATTAATAATTTCTTCTAGTGAGTTTCTCAACATTATATAAAAATATTATTTAAAGGTTAAAAAATTCAAAAGTGTATACCAAACTCATACGAAATCAAAACTTTCACCACCACTTACTGAATTGGTGTGTCAAAGTGTAAAGTGGTATCCCTATAGCATTTCTGAAAGATTAGTTTCCAACATGGGACCAGATGTAAAAGTGATATTGCATGACTGGACTGGAGTTGCCAGTTTATGCAATTTAGCCCAAGTTCCAAGAAAAAAGACATCTTTTGCTGCAATGTACTACTAAGCACGCAAGAAAGCTATGGAGCTATTTTCAAGATGGTTCAGAGTCTTGAAAAAGATTTCTTCCGATCAAAATTTTCTTCCTTAATAAATTTTCTTCTTTCTGATCAAAAAAAAAAAGAAAAATGGTTCAGAGTCTTCAGACACAGATGGGTGCAATATCACTAGCAGTTCAATGCATGAGTGGTTAGCTTGGAAATACAGAAGAGTTTGGACGGAAGAAAAATTGTATGGTGTATTGTTGGGATGTTAGTCCCACATTCATTAGATGGGGTTTAATTGGGCAATTTATAAGTCAATGGATTTCCTCATCTAGTCAATCGGTTTTCGAATTAAGTTCTACCCATCGTCTTATGACGAGTTGGGGTCGATACCTTAACATGTAAGCACCGTGCTATTTGCTACAACTTTCTTTATTACAGTTGTGGAGACAATCATTGGATCCAAAGAGTTAGCCGCCGAACCTTCTTAGGACAACATCGAAGCTACAACTGGATCCAATCCCAGTGGACTCGGATCTTCTGTCCCAAAATTTACCTGTCTCTTTATCCCTACCAATAAAAAATTGACATGTGTCTTAATTGAAACTAACCAATTCTGATTTCAATATCAATATATTCGACACATGTAGGAGCGCGTTTTCATGAATTTATAAGGCAATTCGTACAACAGTATTATAATAATGCAATGTATTAATGGGTTCATGCCCATTCATATTAATGAGTATTTAACTCACAACAGACCATATTGAAATAGCAACCACTTCTGCCCACTTGCTAATGATAGTGCGAATTAAGTGTTTGAATCTCTCCTCACTCTATCTTACTCTCTTGACCTTGGGTTTGAGAAGAGTTTCCAATTTTCGAGCACACTTAAAAGAGAGAGTCAAAACAGAAAATGTCAAGGTATCAAAATAAATTCATTTGTTGACGGCATTTAAACAAAATAAAATATTCCCAAAGTAGCCCTTTTTCCGTTTTTCATTTGTGAGAAGATGCTAAAACAGAGATGAGAGATGGAGATGGAGAGAGAGAGAGAGAGATTGAGAAGTACAGATTTCGAGAGAGAACACGAGAGAATGGTTATAAATTTGATTTTGAGTTTTCTGCTTCCGATCTAAATTGATTAAAAGGATATAAACAATAGATTTGTAAGATTAGATCCAGGTTGCAGATTTAGTTTAATGATCTTATCAATTTTAGACTGCTAAAGTTGCTCCTGATGGTGATGATTTTGATTCGTATTATACTCGTGTTTAAGGTAATTTTTAAAATATTTGCTTAATTTATTATGAAATTTAAGTGATTCTTCAATTATAAGCGCATTTGTCATCACATTTTGGTATATGAAACTTGTTTATGTATGTATTTAGGGTTCGACTAAACTATTGGATCTCCATCATCACCTTCGAATATGATATCAATAACTTATTCTCTAATTCGTGATTTTGGATTTGGTACTTATGAAGATAAGATTTCAATCTAACAATTGTTGAAATTCACTTTACTAATTGTCATGTTTTGAATTTGGGTGACTCAGCCTCCAATTGTTGTTTCAATTATTTTAGAAAAGTATTTGATAAATGTATAATAATTTTGATTTTGATGGTTGTTCACAAGGTAGGTGTAGAGACTATCCAAGAAACTGAGGAGATAATTAACGAAATGAAAGAAAATGACCCGATGCGGCTACTGAATCTAGAGGTTATAAGGATAGTGTGTCGTATCCAGGTATTGTTCATGATTTTCTTTTATCCTTCGTGGTCGTCGTTTTCATATCTAGAGATGTTGGCCAGTTCAAATTGTTTTTGTGGTGGATTTGTGATAACGAGGTGATGAAGATGTAAAATGTGGTGATTGTTGTTGCTGACATTAATTAGATTATTGATGCAATTGTGGTGATTTGTGAAACTTTCTGAAGGTATATATGATTTTCATTTTATGAAGACATTAATCGCACCTTTTTTGTGTATATACTATTCACACAACTGATTTTCTGTAGAAAATATAGACATATCAACATAAACATGCATACAAAGATAGGAGCTGAAACATGCATATCAACTATTTTACATACCTCATGATTTAACGCATCCATGTCTTTCAGTAATTGAAGACATAAGCAGAGATTTTTCTTTCACAATCTTGTAGTCATTGGAATGTCCAAGGTTAAGTGATATGCTAGTGATCCATACTTAGTTGCAGAATCACTTCGGTCTCTGTTAGAAAAAAAAACACATAGAAGGTGATTCCAAAAGTTGCTTAGGAAATCATCAGTTAATGATAATTAAGTCTTTAGTAGGTGTTAATCTTTCTTTCTTGTCCTGCTAAATGTTTTGATTTACGAAATGATTTACGCGCTAGGATTTTAGGACTAGCCCCTAGGATTTTACAAAGATCAACTCCCTTTTGGTACGTTTTAAACCTACGCATCTGACTGAATTTGTTGATGTTTCTGCACAAAATGAATTTGTAGATATTTTCTGCTCATACCAGATCTTGTGGATATTCTCTGCACATAGCGAACTATGGATATATTCTATAAAGACTAAAGCAAGTTTTTTTTCCACTCCCTCTTGGTATCTCTATGATTTTGTTCAATTTCTAAATTTACACATTAGACTGGATTTGTTGATAATATCTGCACAAAATGAATCTGTGAATATTTTCTGCACATAGGAAACTACGGATACCTTCTGTATAAATTAACAGTCTCAAATATGTAGTTCTTTGTTAGGACAATGGACTGACCATTAGTACTTGATTAGAGTTAAATTATCATACTTTTTTAAGCAGTTGTTAGCTAATAAATATCATCCATATTCTTTATCTCTTATGCGTTAGTTAGATTTTATATGTGTGTATTTTCTCCACAGATTGAATTTGTGCATATCTTCTGCACGGATTGAAATTGTGTACATATTCTTAATGTTGGTTCTGTCTCTAAGAATACTCTGTTGCATAAAAAGGTATTGCAGGTCCAACGAATCAATAATACATTCATTCATCTGTGGTGAAACTGGATCAAGGATTTTCTGCAAATGCAAGAAACCTCTTCTGCAATTGTATTTGATCCATTGCTGGATACAAGGACCGTCCCAGATTGTTGCATTTATTTCAGTTTTCTGTCTTTAGGAACTATGCCAGTGGGGATGTGAAAACTGGATTCATGATCAAGCCTGGTATGATTGTATGAAAACTGAATTTACTAGTAAGTATGAAACTTATTGTCATGCTATACAAACTATATGAAAATTCTCGAGTATGCATTAAACTGAATTTTCTGATATTTTCTGCACAAAATGAATTTGTAGATAGTGTGTCATATCCAGGTATTGTTCATGATTTTCTTTTATTTTTCGTGGTCGTTTTCAATCTAGAGATGTTGGCCAGCTCGAATTGTTGTTATTATGGATTTGTGATAATGAGGTGATGAAGATGTAAAATGTGGTGATTGTTGTTGCTGAGATTAATTATATTATTGAAGTAATTGTCGCGACTTGTGAAACTTTCGGAAGGTATATATGATTTTCATTCTGTGAAGATATTAATCACACCTTTTTTTTTGTGTATATACTATTCACACAACTAATTTTCTGCAGAACATATAGAGATATCAACATAAACATGCTTACAAAGATATGATCTTAAACATGCATATCAACTATTTGCTATACCTCATGATTTGACGCATCCATGTCTTTCAGTAATTGAAGACATAAGTGGAGAATTTTCTTTGAAGTACTTCCATTACCGACTAAAATTAACTAAAATTTATTCTATGAAGACATTAATCACTCAATTTTCTAGGAGATTAAAGGAGTGGGAGAATATTCTTGGTGATGTTGGCCAACAGTTTCTAGGAGGAGTCAATGTAGTTCGTGCAGCTGTAGATAAGCATTGCATCTACACCGGTTATCCATATCCAATCGTAAAGAGTGTTCTTTACCATTACACTGTTAAGGTTTTTTCCTGTCGAGGTTTTTTTCCTGTAGAGGAAATATACACACTTATTCATGTAGAGGATATATACACACTTCTGATGTTACTTTGTATCTTCTTTTTTGATTTTTTGTTGTTGTTTTTGTTTATAGTGTGCTTCGTTCGCCACGAAAACTTGTAAATGGAGATTTTTTTTTGGCTCATGTTTTTTAGAATGTTAGTAACTGATGAGTCCTTTTTATTTTTTGTAGGTACAGTACACACTGTATACGTTTACATTGATCCTGGTTTTACAAGTGAGTGTTATCGTAATGCCTATTCACATCCAATTGCTCGCATTCCTGATGTCAAGAAACCGAATGAAGTTGATGAAAGCACTAAGGTCAACGCTCCTTCTGTTATTAAAGGACTTGGAAGACAGAAAAAAATAGGTATTTACCTCGTTCTGAGAAGCTAAGAAAGAAACGGATGTGTGGTAACTGTAGAAAGCCAACTTTTCACAACAAGAGATATCCGGATCCTCCTGGTGAAGCTCCAATCACAACTGGTAGAAGAAGAGGACATGGATTGGGAAAATATTTTGGCTTAGAAGTGAATTTTGTAGTTTGAACTACATTTTTATATAGTTTTTTTTTATTGTTTTTGAGATGTTAAATTTAGCTTTTTACACATTTTTGTTTTTCTTTTCATGTTACTTTTTTGTTTACTTCAGAAGGAATAATTTTTTTTAGACTGGATTGGTTTTTATGTCAAGGTAATATGTGAAGAAATTATTCACGGAGTTTTTATGTGTAGGGATCATGCACAACTTTATTCTTCACTGTTTATTTTTGAATAGTTATCAAAGAAATTATTGGGATCAAAAATAAAAAGGGATAATTGGTACTTAGGTTTCGACCAATATTAGGCTTTGGTCTAACATTTATCCAATATTAGAGTTTGGTATCTGGAATGGACGTTGACTCATGTTGACTGTTAATGACCGCACTTTAATTAATTTTATGAAATAAAAATATTTTAAATTACCAAGCTTACAAGTATACCCTTGAAGTGGTTCTACTATCTAACAGTTATAAAGAAGAAAAAAAATCCTACGGTCCCATTCCTCACTTCAACACAGTATTTCCATCTCAAACTCGTCAACAGCAGCAAATCGATTCCACCCTCTACTGATTTCACACAACTTTGAACCCTAATTTCATTCCTCTGCTCATCACCATCAAAAAAAAAACCCATGGAATTGCTCAGAGCATCCACTTCTTGGGTGCTTATAACCATCCCTTCTCTTTTGACCTAATTAAATTAGGTTGATTTTTCTCTTTCCTTCTCTTTCGTTCTCAAATTCTTTTTGCCTGAAATGAGAAATCGCTCACGTAGATTAAGCAGAAATCTAAGAAAATAAATAGACCAGGAAGGTGTTAGTGAAATTGTGATTCTGATTTGGGTTATGGTTGTTTTCTATTGAAGACAACTGAAGCAGGGAGAATTAGAATTAGGGTTTGCTTGTTGAGATGTTAATTGAGAAGAAGTAGTGATGGGTTTTCATTACTGAAAGTGAAGAAGAGGAATTAACATCTGATTTTCAAATTTCAGTGAAAAATTGGGGTTTTCTCTTATATCCGAGATTAAGAAGCTGTTTGAGGAATTATGGTTTGATTGAGTTACAAATCGAAGAAGTAATTAAACAGAATTATTGGATGGGTTTGATTGATTTAGAACTTGAATCGTGCAGAAGTGAGGATTTGGAGATTATTTAGGGTTGATGTTCTTGGAATTAATCAGGAAAAAAAAAGAAGCAATTTCAATTATGGTTCTTAACAGAGTGAAGACCTAAGGTTCATGGATTGGATTTACAAGTGAAGAAGATATATTGGAATAGTGGAGATTCAATGAAGAAGAGAATTTATGATGAATGCGTTCTGAATGGAAATATAAGTGGTGGTGATTAGAGAAATTACAAGGCTTGGGAGATGATTCCAGGAGATGAAAATTTGCAGTTGAGAACATGGTATTGGTGTTGCAGGTTCTAGTGGTGGTGCTCACTTGTATGTGATGATTGAGTTACAGTTTTAGTTACAGTATTACAATGAACTGATGCAGGTATTAGATTTGAAGGAGTTATGATTCAGCTGAAAGCTAGTGGTACTGGTTGTGTTGAATAGGAAGTATTGTGACCTATGGGTTGAATGGTGTTGTTGAGATGCAAATGCAGGTGGGTTTGGATTTATATGTTATTTTTAAAGAGATAGATTTGCCGGTTTTGGTTAAGATGGTTCTGCTTGAATGGGGAAGAACTGTTTCCTTCTCTTGATGACGGTGGCAGCGGCGACAACGGTTTGGAGGAGGAAGTGAAAGAATTAGGTTAATATTGAATGGTTATCGTGTAAATATTAGTAAAGTTGAGGGTATAGTTGTAATCTCGTTAAATAATTATAGTATTATATAAATTTATCAAGAATTACCAAACAGAAGTTGGGACTTAACCGAGTCAACGTCCAGTCCAGGTACCAAGCCCTAACGTTGTACAAATATTAGACCAAAACCTAGTATTTGTCGAAACCTAAGTACCAAAGACCAATTATCCCAAATAAAAATTGAACGTAACATCTTAAAAAAACTTGAAATGTATCTACAACTCTTTTTAAAATCAACTCTTTTTAACTTGCTTATATTATGTGCAGAAATTTATTCTGTGAAGAATTTATCCACACGCTTTATTTTTTGTAATAACTATTTACACATTTATTTCTCTGCAGATTTTTCAGATATCAACATGAAAGTTTACACAAAACTACATGAACTAAAGCACATGTATCCGCACAATAAGTACCAATTAAACAACAAGTACAAATTACCTAAAATTCATTCTGTGAAGATATTACTCACACCATTTTTTTGTGTAGATAATATTCACACAACTATTTTTCGCACATTTTCAAGTACAAATTATCTAGAATTCGTTCTTTGAAGATATTACTCACATATTCTAGTTGTAAATATTTCTGCTGCTCGCCAGTGGTACTTTTAGCTGGTAGATGAATGAACTGAAATTTCTCATCATGAAGATTGAACGAAAATAATATCTCCATCTCTTCATTAACAATATTACACTTCGCAACAACAACAACTACTACTACCCTGAAAGTTGAGTGCATGTGTGTGAAATCTGCATATTCTATTTGTGTATCCAATGGTTCCCTTAGCACAGACATACTAAACTAACCAAATAACTTTGTGACGTCGAGCCTCCATGATCAGATGCTACAACTTATATTGGCTACCGTCTAGAGTTTATTGCCTCTTTGATATTGAAACTTCACAATGCTGCATATCTGAGATGAAAATCGATGAGGAGTTAACAACTTAACCTCGGTTTTAAGCAACATTATCTCAACCATCATAGTAGTTGGAGCTATAAGAAGTCTCGAGTGATGATTATTGTTACAGCCTTGACGAAAATTCACCATAATCTCCTTACTCATATGCATCGGTGTCCTGCATTCTAGTTTCCAAACCTACAATGAGTAACAAACTTAAGTTTACCAACTGTGATGATATACACAACTGAAAACCGTGAAGATGTTCAAAAAATATACACTTTTTGAAAATTCATTATGTGAAGATATTACTCACACCATATTTTCATGTAGATATTATTCACACAACTTTGTTTTGCACGTTTTCAAGTACAAATAAACTGAAATTCATTCTGTGAAGATATTACTCACATATCCTAATTGTGAATATTTATGCTGCTCGCCAGTGGTACTTTTAGCTAGTAGTAATATCTTGAAAATGTACGAAAAATATATTATCCTCAACTTGAAAATGTGCGAAAAATATACAACTCGAAACCGTGCAGGAAATATTCACAACTAGAATATGTGTAAGAAATCAACACCTGCACTCATATAAACGTACAAATTCTTCAAACCATAAAACTAAGGATGAAGATTCTCCAATTTAGAATTGTTCCTCATATGCACTCTATGGATGCAGCTTTTTATGAGTGCAAACAGTACAGCGAAGTTAATGGGATTTTTTTTTTGAAAAATACTTGTTCAAGGTTATGATATAACAACTTAACATCAAACAGTACATGGTCGAGTCACACAACATATACGGGCAGAGATGTATTACTGAGTTTTTTTATTTTTATTATATAACTACATAACAAACTCGATGCAAATCAAGCATTACTAAAAGTCGTTTTATATGGCCTAAATGCAGATGAAGCTACAAAAACAAATACAAACATTTTACTTTTATGACTAACAATAAGAACAAGCTTAAGTCATCTTTGAATATATCCACAATTCATTATGTGCAGGATTTATCCACAGTTAATTATGTGCAGGAAGCATCCACAAGTTTGAGTTGTGAAGAAAAAATCCACGAAAAGAGAAAACAAGAGCATTTTAGTATTTTTCTTTGCTAAATGTTCTTTAACATGTAATTGTTCAGCATCTAATCAACTTTGTTTGCTAGTACCTTTCAAGATTTCTTCCTTTTTTGATCTAGATTCAAATACTCCTAAAGAAACAAGTACAATTTATATATATGCATAAAATATACTAATTAAATGATTATTACTTCCGGATAGGTATTACATCCGCAATTTCTTCATCATTTGGTTTATTACTCTACATATTTTTTTGTTACCAATTAAATGTAAATGAGTTTATTTCTTCAGTTGATTCTTATATTGAAAAATAAAATCATGATACTAAATGTAAGATAGTTTTAGCATTAGTTATCCTATACATGATCCAAAACATAGAAAAACTTCATGTGCAAGGCATATTCACACATTTTTTTATGAAAATCGAGATGCAAAATTCATGTGTATAAAAAATTCCTCGACTTTAAAATGTGCGAAAAATATACACAACTGGAAACCGTGGAGGGAATAGTCACAACTAGAATATATGTAGGAAATTTTCACAATCATTATTCTTTGCAGCACATGAACAATCATCCAACACTCGATTTGTGGAGAAAATATGCACGACTCGATTTTGTGGAGGAAATATGCACGAAATCTAGTATAGCAGCAAAGTACAGTTGTATACCATGGGAATGTAGTATAACAATAAAAATAAGACATTAATAATACAATAGAGATAAAAAGAAAGAACCAAAGAAAGGGAAGAGATTTTAGTACTACGTTTACTAGCTGATTAAGGGTAAACCAATTGCTAGTTAATACCCTTGCAAAAATTTCATCCCTATGATTCTTGTTCAGCTTGATATTCCTGTCCACAAGAAGGTCAATTTCATATACAAAGATAAGCTCATACAAGATTACTCCAAAATACAAGATAAGGAAAGTGAACTATCAAGTAAAACTAAGAAAACACTTATAAATCAAAACTTACAAGTTTGTAAAGCACGTCCAATTCTATGGATTCAAGACGAGATCGCTCCAAATTTAACACAGTAAAAGAAGAAAATATCCTACAGAAATCCTTAAATCTCGACGCTACAAATATGTGAAAAAATTAGTGCTTGATGTTGAAGAACCTAAAAAAGAAGAGAAAACAAAATCATTTAGTACCTTATTCTTCACCTGCTTCCATTTTTGTGTAGGTTATCTTCACAAACACCTATTGTGCAGGATATATTCACACATTTGATTTTTTTGCTGAAAAATACCTAAAATTTAGTTTTCATGCGGGAAGAATCAACAAGAAGAGAAAACAAAAGCTTTTATACCTTCTTCTTCATCTGCTTCCATTTTTTTTCTTTTACATTTCTTAGATTTCTTCTTATTTGATGCTTCTAGCTACAAAAAAAAGCACAAATTTTAGTCCCTGTAGAAGATACCCACAAATAAAATGAATAGTGTACAAGTCAACAGATCGCATACCGTTTATTGCTTGTTTTTTTACTTGATCCTTGGTTTGTTCTTCATCTGATTCGGTATTTTCTGAATCAGATTCAATTTCGACTTCAATTTCTTTGCTAATCATTTTAGATTTGTTGTTGCAAGGATCTGATTGAGATTTTGAATGAATACATTGATTTAGGTTTCTATCGATATTGACGATGAAGATTATGATGACGATTACAGAAGAGTCGGAGAATGATTTGTTTTTACAGAAGAATCATAGAATAGTTTGGTTTATCAAAAAAAAATTTATGGGAATGATTTTTGTTTTTGACAGTGAATAGTTACGAAGGAAGGAAGGAATGGGGACAACATAATTTCTTATTAGAGGATATTTTAGTAATCTAATTTTTCAATATATGATAGGGCCTTTAGGATAATTTATATAATTATTTGTATGACCCTGGAATCATAAGAGTAAGACTCATAATATATAGGGTCATAAGAATAATTTACTCGATAATGATAAAGTCGCCTTCAAGTATGGTAATGCTCCATCTGCTCTTCGTGAATTTTCCGCACTGAAATGGTATTAAATTACATATGTAACATCCCGAGAGCTTTTAGTAGATAGCAAATTTCCAAATTTAGCTAGAAATACCCAATGACACGCATACGTTGTTTGTTAGTATTTGGGCAATGATCGTTAGCAAAAATTTTATAGGGTGAGAATGGTGTTATTGCGTGTCGTGTTCAATTGGAACACCTAGTTTAACTCCCAAAATATGAGGATGTGTTTGATAATAGAGAAAGGAAATAATTTCATGGAAAGTGTTTCCATGGAATCAGTTTCCTGGGGAGGCAAGGAAAGACTTTTCATGAAATTCCACGGAATTGAGTTTAAAAAATACTTTAGGCCACGCTTTTATTGCAATTCCATGGAAACAGATTTTTGACAAAACGACGGAGAACACGTTATTTCCATGGAAAGATGGCTAATTCCATAGAATTAACTCCTATCAAACACAGCCTTAAGTTCAGCTAATACAATGAGCTAATTGGGTGTCTAAAGGATGTTAAGTTACTTAATTATCCTTCTCCTTGTATCAATTAAAAAAAAACTCACCCTTATAAAAATTCATTTAACCTAAATCTAAAACTCAAAATCCATTACTTCCCCCTCCATCACTATTTCACATGAAATCATCATACCTCAACTTACAGGGTGTTAGTCTTCAAGGGAGTTGGGGAAGTTCAGTGTAGTTGGGTTTTTCCTGTTAGTCGTGGGGGAGTTCGAAGGAGTCTCTCAAAATCCCTGTTAGTCGTAGGAGAGTTTAGAAGAGTCTCCCAAACTCCCTAGAAAACACCGGTTAGTCGTGGGGGAGTTTGAAAAAAAACTCTTGAATATCCTGTTAGTGGTAAAATCCTAGAATGCTAGGGAGTTGATTGTTTTGGGGAGTTCTTGGGAGGTTGTAAGGTATTTTTTCCTCACTATAAATCTTTCAAAACAGTAAAGATTTTGGGAGGTAGTTTGGTCAGAAAAAAACATAGGAGAAAGAAGAGGAAATGCTTTATAGCTCTTCAGGTATGCTTTTCATCTTTTTTGTTCTTCTTTGATCGCCATGATTTGATTGGTATTTCTTTTTACTTTTGATTCTGACTACCGTTATATAAATCTGTGTACATGTTGTATTGGTGCAGTTCTCTGATGAATAAGAATCTTTAACTATTTTTTTTCCACGACTATTAGGAAAAATCTGCCCGTAAAATTTTTGATAGGATATGACTAAATTCTGGGTTTTATATGTAGTAGTGATTGTTTTGTTTAGGTGATTTTGACTTGGGTGTTTCTTTGTTATAGTGTATGTTTCCGTTTGTTGCGTGTGACGATATGCTTAGCTACACCATGAAAAATTCTTATGCACACACAAGTGATAGTTTTGGAGTATGTGGCTTGAGAATTTGAATGATTAGTTTACTAGTTACAATAATTACCGATTTTATACTAGTTATATGAGTCTGTGAACCAAGTTATACGAGTTTTAATACTGATTAAAACCAGAAACGGGGATAGCAAACTTAAGGCTCCTGGAAGAACTGTGGAGCCTCCTTTACAGTTCTAATACTACTGTAACTGTTGCCTCTGTTCAATTATAGTCAGAACTTGGTAAGTAGAAACTTTAATGGTGTCAGTGCAGAGAGATACTAAATTAGCTAGTTTGTTTTTAGGTTGAAGAAGCTCAATTGTTTCAGAAAAATGGATTATCATTAAATTTGCATCATGGAACTGATTTAATTGAGTGAGTTAGGAATGAACTCTCTCAAACTCCTTAAACTCTCCTAAACTACATCTAATAAACTCTCTCAAACTTCCTACATTCCCCCCAACTCCCTGAACTCAAAAACACCAAACTCTCTCAAACTCCCTACATTCCCTCAAAATCCCCAAGATTCAAAATACACTCAACACCCCCACCTCACCCGAGGACTAACCCCTTGTTAGTTTTGTAACCAATTAAATATTAAAACATAAATTTATTGTTGATCTTCAAAAAGGTAAAACTAAACATAATCACGACCAAGTGGATATGAGATTAATCAAAATTTTGGAGATTTTCAGTATTTTAATCGTCATGGTTTATTTTTAATTACACTTTTTTTTCTTTTTTTAATAAGAAAGAAATTTCATTAAAATTCTAATGTAAAACTACATTCAGTTCTCTCTGATTAGAGATTTTAACCAAGTTATGAACTCTGAATTCCAACATTGATCTACCCTAGCACTTCTAGCTTTTTTGACTTGGCTATTAGCCACTTCATTCGATTCTCTATGCACAAAAGTGAATTTATACGCTCTAAAACTTTTTACAAGACTTTTGCAGTCTTGAATTACATAATTATTTGTCCATCTGACATTTTCTACACTACCATCATTTATTGCTTTAACTACATTAAGACAGTCTCCCTCCAAATGTATCTTTTCAACGGCTGAAGCTTTTGCCCACTTAATGGATGTCAGTGATGCTAGAGCTTCAGCCTGATCATCATCTTGAGCTATTCTAGAGAGTGATTGAGCGCCTCCACATTGTCCTGCATTAGAAAACATCATCAGACCTATACTCATATTTTTATTTTCTTTCAAAAATGCAGCATCAATATTTAACTTATGATAACCAATGTCTGGCAATTTTCATGGAATCAGATTTCTAGCTCGTATGATTGTAGGTCCCGTGACTCTACCATTTCTGTAATTTGCATTGCGTTCAGTAATTTCTTATTAACCTAAGTCACTAATTTAGTTGCATGTACTTTTCCATTATCAAACATCAAAAAACACCTAAGCTTCCACATTTACCAGATGGAAAAACTGAAAACTGTATACATTTGTCATGCTCATCTGTAGATACATTATTGGGTTGAAACCATCTAGTAATCCATTCCTGCAGATTAACAGTAGCAATACTTCCTACAATGTTAGCACCAAGAGCAAACCACAGTCTTTGAGTTACTTCACAATCAATAAAGAGATGATTAGCTGTTTCAATTTGAGGATCACAAAAAGGACATTCACTATTTATAGAAGACACAAACCTAACAATATTACTTTTCACCGAAATACAATAATTCATACATTTCCACAAGAGATGTTTTATCTTTTATGGAAGATTAAGACTCCATAAAGCTTTCCAAGGGAAGGAACTAGATTCATTGAGATTCAATTCCTCCATAACACTAACCTGACCATTATGAGATGGAGATTATCTAAGAATATCCTTACAAATTTCATTGACAGTATCAATGTCAAATAAACAGTTTAGAGTTTCAACCTTCCACTCATCTGTTTCTTGCACAATCAGCTGGTTAACCGTTTTCATACCATTTGAAGCAAAAAAATTGTTAAGTAAAGTATCTTTACTTAGAACCCATTTGTCCTTCCATATTTCAATGAAATCACCATCCCCAACTTCCTAACAATAAAATTTCCTAAATAGATCAAGACCCTACAGATGCCTTTCCAAACCCAGGAAACAGACTCTATGTTTACATCATGAAAAGGGTTAAAATTAGGAAAGTATTCATGCCTGAGATTTGGACCCAAAAAGCATCTGGCTCAGTTAGCATTCTCCAAGCTAACTTTTTTCAGGAGTGCAGTATTAAGATGTTTTGTTTTTCTTATATTAATTTAGACCACCAAGCTCAATGGGTTTGGAAACATTATCCCAGTTGCAAAAATAACCACCTCTAGCAAAACCTTTTTTATTCCAAAAAACCCTCCTTTGAATGGCATCCAACCTATCAATCATCTTTTTATGTTTACTAGCAGTCGTCGTGGTCGTTGAATGAAAACATGATGATTTTCGATGGTGCTTATTACAATTAAAAGAATAATTGATATCTGCATAACCGTTTTTCCAAAACAATTGTATATTTTTTCTCCAACCTATTTTCTCTCCATCATCTTCTTGTTTAATCAAGATTTACTCGGTTTTGTATCTTAGATTAACCGAGTAAATCTAGGAAATAGTAGTCTGTTGTTTTATTTTTCAATAAAAAATATTGTGTTCTTGCAATATTTAGATTTTAGGTTTTAGATTTTTGTATTTTTCGTATGGTTTCAATAAATTTTATCAATGGCTACTACATGCCATTTGTTATTTCATTATTCTTATACAGCGATTTCTTATTGTCATTGGGGCTTTCTAATGAGATTCTATGATATAATCAAGTTATGGATTGGTTACAACAGAGTTTTTCTTCAAATATTGTCTCTATAATCTCATCAATCCAGAAGAACAGAGAAAATATGTTATGTTGGACGAAATCTGATTTTGTTATTCGTGTGGAAGATTATTCATGATTTTCCGTTGAAAAAATTCGAATACCAGACTGATTTTGATACAATTTCTTCTCTGACGGACGAGACAAAGGTATGATAATTAAGGAGTACATAAATGGGAAACAAGCCGATTTGGGGAATGATCAAGTTATTATTTGGAGCATCTTCTTTCTCACTTGCAGGATCAAGACCCATGTTAGTCTCTTCCGTATTATTTGGTTTTACGTAATCTCAATAAATGTAAATGACACTGCACACTTGTTGTGTCAATATGCAATGTATAACGATGAATAAAGAGGGTGTATTTATGTAACACCTCTTCTATGTAATCCTTCAAACCTCAATTTGAATGAGGTAGTCAAATAAATAAATTCTAGGGGGTCTTCAAAGCCCCTCCTTCCTTCAAAAAAAAAGAAGAATAATTGATATAATCATCATGGTCCTAAACCCAAAACTATGGCTACTCCTGATAGTTGTTGCAGTCCTGGTGGCTCTAATACATCGACCTTGACTAGAATTCGGGTAAAAATATGGCCACATTCTGCATGAAAAAACAATAAAGTCGTTATAGTTCGAAAGAATTGACTATGAAAACTGTAAGGTTTTCGCCATCGTATTAAAGATAAACCATGACAAAAGTTTGAGCAAAACTATGACCACATTATGCCTGAAAAATAAATAGAGTTGCCATGGTTCTAGTATTTGGACCATGACGAATATAGATGTGTCGTTATCGTATTAAAGATACACCATGATAAATGTTTGGACAAAAATATAACTTGTTTCTATCTGAAAAATAGATTAAGTCATCATGGTCATAATATGCTGACCAAGACGACCTCAAGGGTTTTGTTATTGTATACGGTTAGACCATTTATTCACTAGATTTGGTACAAATTACCTTGTATTATCCTTTTTTTTAGTTTATTTTTATTTTTCAGGAGAATAATCTAGAATCAATGGGAAGACCTTCAATTATCAACGGGATGAGTCGTTATAAGTACCCAAGATGAAGTCGTGTAAACAAGTGCGACAAAAAGGAGAAAAAACAAGTTCAGGAATTCTCAATGGGTCACGTGGTCGAGAATCCATTTTTTGGCCAAATTAATGAAGGAGAATAAGCGAAATTCGGAATTTTTCCAATGGGGTGCATGACCGAGAATACTAGGATTTCTTGCTCACACTCGTGAGGGTGAAAGTTCGAATTCATAATCTAGGTCTCCATACATCCATCAGATAACTTATACCCTATTGGGGATGATTCTAAATTTTAAACATAATTTGAGTAATTATATGATTTATTTTGAATTTTTCACATGATTATCACTTGTTTAATAAATGTTTATGATTGATTGACATATTTTTTAGGTGGTCAACTAAATTGATTTATTGATCGATTTAATGCTAAAAAGAGTTAAGAGATAGATAATAGTCTAATTTACTCCTACACAATTAGAGAACATGAGACCTTACAGAGGGACTCTGTGAAGAAACTGTGTTTATAACCTAAGAGTTTAACTGCTACTCTGTTAGGATCAATCTATAAATTCATAAAATATAAAGCTTTCGAACAAATTACATCTAGAGTGAGAAAATATTAAGTGGTCTAGACGAATAAAATTTGGTATTTAAAAGCTTTCGTATTCACTGATATAAATAATTTAAGGGAAAACACTGAGCTACCTGCTGAAAAGACAAGCGTACCCAAATATACCACAATCATTTTGTTTCAACCTATAAGTACTCTTAGCAAGTGTGATCGTCTATGGACAAAGTCGAGACAATACAACAACTTCGGCATTTACACTTCGTGTGATCGTCTATGGATAAGAGATCGAGACGATACGACAACAATATAACTTGTGTGATTGACTATGGATACAAGATCGAGACGATACGACAATCAAAGTGTGTTACTTGATAATATGTTCGGACTTAACCAAACTCTATAGGATAACTATCAAGTATAACGGAGTTAACGTATGTGTATTTTACTTTATTATAATAAAAATTATAATGCGGAAATCAAAGTAAAAGAAACAGCAAGATTTTGTTAATGAAGAAACTGCAAATGCAGAAAAATCTCGGGACCTAGTCCAGTTTTGAGTACTCTCATATTAAACCGCAATGAAAAATATAAAACAACCTCGTATAGTTCAGACAAAGAAGACTACCCCTAGATACTTAGTTCCCTCAGTATCCTTGCGCCTTCGAATTCTAGAGTCACGTACGTGAATAGCAAGTCCTTTGGATCATATTCCAAACAACAAAGGAAGAATCTGTTTGGTAACCACTCTAATCAATCTTTGCTACAAGATATAGATGAGTTGTTGAGGAAGCCTTTTATGTTTAATATAATAAACTCCTTTGTCTAGTTAGATCAATCTAACTTCAACCACTCTAGTAGTCAAGTATAGATTCGCAGTCAATCAAAATAAATCTCAAAGAGATACATTAATGCCGATCTCATGCAACTAATCAATCGAATAAATCTGATTCTAGTTGGATCCCAGCGATTAAGGTTTGTGCACACAAATTCACAAGATATGAAAACCAAAAAGAAATCTTATTCGTCTTCGAAATCTTCTTTAATCTTCAATAACCTGCAGAACACCACTTGAAAATCTTGTGATCAATCACGCACAGAACGGAGTATGTTAACAATGGACACAAGATATCTTTAACAACAGTTCTAAAGATCATGTCGATACTTCGATCCAGTTTGAGTGAATCTTATATCAGAAGAGAAGATTCTCAAGAATAAACAAACTAGGTGCAATCAAAGTTTTAACAACCGTTAGTGAATCAAATCAATCTAAAACTAATAACACCGTATCTATCTAGTTTCCCACCAATGGTACTCGTACAACTTCTTCATCCCCACAAAAGTCTTTAAACGAGCGGTCGTAATATTTCACCAAATTAGAATACTTTCCTCTCCGAATAGACGGCTCCACCAGAAACACAAGAAGTGAAGTTTTCCTGGCTCTTAAGATAGTTTGATAGAAATGCAAACTTAAGTACTTATAGACCAAGGATGTTTGGACACCAAGGAATTTCCTAAACCGAAAGTATTCTCAAGATATGCAATGAATGGAAAAATTCGGTTTTCATAATTCCAATAAATGCTTGTTCAATATTTCCTAAATCTCGCAATAGAAAATCTCCAATTAGTAAATGCACATTACTAATTTTTATTCTCTAGAGATATGCATTTAATTACCGGTAATTAAAGCATATAAAACCAAAAACCTTAATTAAAAGATTCTCAATTTATTTCGGCATAAGATCACCTTGAGTACTAAGGAATATCTTTGAACAATAAATGATAAGAGTTATTGTTGGTGTTCAAAGTATGTTGACATCTTTTCACTGCAAATTCTTATTTCATATTTACATGGATTTACATTCTTGGAATCGATTATACCACACTTCCAAACAAGTTTAGAATTGGGTCACCTGTATTCCAAGACCACTATGTGATTGATCAAATACAAAATCACATATATGGGTTCAACCGGTTCTACCAATCACTAAGATCGGTTATACCTAATTATGGAAACACTTGTGATCGGTCACACCAGTCCCTAGGATCGGTTACACCAATTACAAGGATTGGTTCCATATACACATGGTATTGCTTGTGATCGGTCACACCAATTACCAGGACCAGTTACCAATTACAAGAATCAATTACACCACACTCATGATCGATTACACCAATTACTAGGATCGGTCACACCAATTACAAGGATCAATCGTACCAACACATGGTGATTACTTAGGATCGGTTACGCCAATTAATAAAAACCAGTCATGCCAAAACATAAGTCAGGCATCGTGATTATTTATATAACATAGTTAATATCGGTTTTACCATCTCACACATATTGGTCATCCAAAGATTTGCAATGAATAGCCGGACCAATAAGCCTAATGATTTCCCTTTCGATTCACGAAACAAGTTCACAATGAACTTCCTTTAAACAAATGTAAAACATTGTTTCCTAGGGTGAAATCTTCACCATAACCCATTCACATAATCATAATAATATATACAAGATTATGTCGATGTCATATCTACGAAGTTCAAAAGATGAGTGTTATACTTCGTAGTCTAATTCCCTAATACTATGATCATACAGTTATACCATGTGACATCATTAGAGTATTATACAATATGTACGTTATATACAGCTTCGCAGTTATGTTTTCAATATAGCACAACTTGAAAGATATGTTAGCAATGAAACAGTTCAAGTCAATATAACTAACCTCAAGTGGAAGGATGATGTCGTCGTTGTAGTTCTCTACTTCTTCACATTCTTCAGGTCTTCAGAGTAATACGTGTATGTCTCAACATTCCTACACTTTCTAGTCTAACCTAAACGAAGTTGACTCTAGTATTTAGTCAAGTGACTCTAGATGAGTTTTGATACTAAAATATGACAACCAAACTTGACATAACAATGCTTGGTGATTTCAACCGGGATATGCTCTAACACCTGCTATTATACAGTTGGTGACAATCTATGTTTAGTGAAGAATGGATGAATTCTTAGTAACGAAGAAAGAATCATCAACCATCTCTTTTTGTTGCTTACTACTCTACTTGTAATTGCTTTATTTTCAGTTTTCTTTGAAGTCTACTACAAAACCCACTTTGTGACCTTTTAGACAATTAAAACTCCTTGCACTTCACGGGAATGAACTTGAATTCCATTATTAATTGAGTAGAAATAAGATCATTGATTTGTTGCACCTGTGACTCGCATCAAATTTTACAAACGATGCCGACGAGCGGTCGATAGCTTTTAGTTGTTATTTTCATGTTGTTTTATTTCCGTTTACGTTACATATTTGGTTTTTAGCTTTAATTTCTAGAGTTTTAATTCTAGAGGCTTAATCTTTAGATTACCCAAGATGTGGAGTTAGAACTAGAAGCAGGATAATTTTTCAAGAACCATCCAATGAAGAAATGGCTGATGCAGATTACCAAAACGGTGGTCCACAACTAGTACTGCCTCCAACTCCTGAAAGGAATAAGGCAATCTTAAGGATTTGACATATCCATTATTTGATCAGAAACAACTTTGCATCAACTTAGAGGAGTCAATTGAATTCAAATTTCAGTTAATACATTGGTTACTGAAGCTTAAAGAGATCTTGCAGAAAATTATCTTAAATTGTCGCTTGCAACTGTTTCAAGTTCAACATTGGTTGACAAGCCTGCTGGAACTAATCAAGTAAAATCTTTACCGACAACTTTCATTCTTTTTGACTTCTGATTCTAAAGAAGAACGGTTTTATTATCTTCCACTTCCAAGTATTGTAACATGGAATGCATAGAATATTTCTTGAAAAGTGTTTTCCCGCCCTAAAGCAACAACTATGCATAAAGCAATTAGTGGGATTGAACAAATTGTCAGTGAGACTCTTTACGAATACTGTAAACGGTACAAGAAGTTGTTAGCAAGCTTCCCTCGTTATCAATTCAACGAGCAACTGATAGTGTGGTGTTTCGATGATGTCCTGCTATAGTCGGAGAGAAATTTAATATATGCAGCTAGTGGTGGTGCATTAACTAACAAAACTATTTGACGAAGCTACACAATTGATTGACTGAAACATGCAACAATTCATTATAAGAGGATGGTTCATGGATGAGTAAAGAATGGTAATATGGACAAGATGATGCAAAGAGGCTGAGATAAACGATGTGAACGTTAATCAGAAGCCAGCATATGATTATTTCTCTGCTACTTACAATCCAGGTTGGAAAGATCACTTAAATTATGTAAACAAGAAGGTTGCGGCTCCTAACAATCCTTATAAATGGTTTTCAATAACCGAAACCACAACAACGAGATATGTACGCACAAAATAATACTCCCTCTGTTTCTGAAAGACCGTCCTCTATTCCTTTTTCGTCAGTTTCAAAATTATGTCCAGCTTCTATTTATAGTCATATTTTTTCAATGAAATCTCCAATATACCCTTGAATTCTTTATATTCATAAATCCACTTTTAACGTGACCCCAATCTAAAATATTAAAGAAATTAGTATAATTGAGGAAACAAATATATCCTTCATTCCTTTCAAGGAAATATACAATTAACTCTAAAAATTAGATCCCTTATAAAGTTTATACTTCTTAAATTCAATATCTTTTAAATTTCCCTTTTATATATCGTATTTATAGTTCTCACACCAATTTTGGATAGTCTTTATTGCTAGCATTTTTATTAAAATAAAATAGGTAAGCAATTAAAGGTAGTCAAGTAAAATAGTATAGTCTCCTTAATATTTTGAGAAAGTCAAAACGGACTGTCTTTGTGAAACAGACGGAGTATAATTTAGTAATTTTTGAGGTAAATTAAATAATTTAGTAATGTTTGAAGTATGGCAAACAAAAGTAAAGTTGTTTGAAAAATGAAAAGATAGATGAGCAGAGATGCCAACACGATAACTGGGCCTAGAAAAAGAGTTCTGCTTCTTAAATTATACCCAATAGTCACCAAAATACCAAATCATTTTTCGAGCAAGTTGTTTCTACTTTCTAGTGCTACATTGCAAGTTATTTCTGGTGCTCCGGTTGTCTGAGGCAACACGCCGAATTCAACTATGGTGAAGAAAAAGGAACTCGGAGTCTCAGACAGAACTTCAAGACACAAGCTATTCTTGGATAACTTTTAGACTTTTGGTTCAAGTTCTAGTTAGCCTCCAATGGAAGACGAGGGTGTTCTCAGTTTCGAGCAATATGATGTATGAACTAGGACAACTACAGTATTACAGCCTTGCACGGTTTTGAGCAATACGAACAACTTCCGCAATTCAAGGCCCTTCTCATGAAACTTCTTGTAGTTCCCTTAATCAGGTTCAGATATTGCATTTTGAATCAATGATCATTACTGACGCCGAATACAATTGATTTTTAAATTATAAGTGCGGTGCAAGGAAATAACTTAAACTTGCTAAAATTACAAGCATGGTACACTCAGCATCACTCTGCTCAATCAATCTCATCTGCTAAAACGGATAAAGAAAAGCAATTACTTCTAAAGATTGTGGTTGAAAACAGTTCTAATGAGAAAATGTCTCCGGATCTTTTTCTCAACGCATCTTGTAATGTTGAGTTCCTGATATCTTGCTACGCTGACCATTCAATTCATATTTAAGAGTAATATCAACATCACGAGGATTCTTCTTGTTTTGTGAAACTGTCATGCTCCCAGACAGTACTTCACCTTCGCAAATGGTTAGCACGTCCTCAAGGTACAATACCGTTTGCTTCCAATGCGTGGTGCGGGATCTAGGTCCTGGATAATTCGAATTTCGACACATTAGGTCATCTTAATGGAAGTTGTCTATAAAGTTTAGTTACTGTGCACAAACAGAAATAATGAACGAAAATAACCTGTAGAGAAGCCCATCAACTTATGACACTGCGTAAATGAGACATCAAAGTATGCAACTAGGGCATGAATATAGTCACTACGTTCAGCCCTGAGCTTAAAGGGAGCTGTAAATGAGACATCTCCAGAAGCCATCTTCAAGATATCCATTGTCTGGAAAGAAGAGTTAACAATGCACATCAGTCGTATATAGGTTTCAAACCAAATGCCAAGAATATATTCACAAGCTGGAAACAAAAAAAAATACATCAAAAATATAGAGTTTATTTTACTACCTTCAGCAGCTGATAGTTTGTGACAATTTGATTTTGATCAACCGTGTCTACAAGGGGTTCCATTATGGATTGTTTTTTGATACATTTCATGTCGAAGCCGTAAACATCATTCCAGACTGCAAAGCATAATAACAAAATCAAACAGGAGGTAATACGTTAATAAACAACATGGTGCACCTCAAATAATGTATGTATGAATGATACTAGGAGGTACCATACATTCAATTTTGTCTTCCTTGTACTCATGATCCTCAATGGCTGTTACGTAGAGTGACGCCTTGTCGGGCAACACAATCCCATCGTTTACCTGCACACAGTATCAGAGAAAGCAATCGTCAAGTTTTATAAGAATCTCCAATCAGATGTAAAAGCACTACCATCACAAAGAGTTCAGTTATCCAGCAACAATTACTTGTCGAAAGGATGTTTCTTTTAGTTACTACTTACGAGGGGTTTTCTATAGTTTTTTACTCTCTATACATATAGGGGATCCAAGTATAGTCTTTCCTCGATTTTAACATCTTAATCACAATATAGAACAATGTATAAAAAGTGTAATACAGGACGTTATTGACTTACAAGCCACTTGTTACGTGCATAAAGAACAGTGTCTAACATATTCTCAAACAATAGAAAATAACCCATCCACTCGGATATGATGATATCAACTTTGGGGACTGGAAGCTCAATCTCTTCCACCTTCCCCTTCAAAACTGTAATAACTGAGAGAAAAGAAAAAAAAATTGTATAAATAGATAACCAAAGAAGTATATGAGAAGAAGTACCCACGAGATCTATAGAGATGAAGAAAGAATGCCAGAAATGATAATTACCATTAGAGAAGCCATTTGTTTCAACAATCTGTTTCGCCATGTCAGCCATTTGGGAACACTCGATCTGCAATGATCAAATTATTCTTTCCATTATACTTTTACTCATGAACAAAATGTAGTTACCTTAGAAATTGCAGTGACAGTTTAAAATGCGAAAAAAGAAATTTGGCAAATAAAGTGATTCACTTATAAAGGGGCTTTTGCGGGGAATAAAAGGCAACACTTACAAAGAAAAACGCAAAAGTAATATAATCGTAAAATAGAGTGGGAATAAATGCCCACCGAGCTAATTACAGTTAAATTTTGAAATCGTAAATTAGTAACCAGATGCAGTGACAGAATCACATACCGCATAAACATGCTTTGCTCCTGCTTTTGCACAAAAGAGGGATAAAATTCCAGTACCAGCACCAACATCAAGAACAATTTTATCCTTGAAGAGGAACGTGTTCTTGTAGATAACATTTTGGTATGTCTTTGTCCTCACTGTGTCCTTCAACATTTCCTGCAAAGTTCAAAACTTTAGCAAAAAGACTCTTGCTCAAGGTAGGGGAAAGCAATTTTCTTCAAAATACCAAGATTATTCAGTGTGCTTCAAATACTAACAAGACATTGTAACTTAAATTCAATAACAGCCGCAAAAATACATTCATGGGTGAACCAAAAGTTTAAAATCAGTTACCCAGTCCTACATTCTGCGTGTAAATCCAAAATTCTAACTGAGCAAAAAAAAGTTATCAACAGCATAATGATTGAACAGACAAATACTAATACAACTTGATATGAAACAAGTGAATGAAGCTGTTATTTCCATGTCGGCGAAGCACTTACTTCATGAATACCTGCACAAAACAATAAGAAAGAACAATTAGTCCTTGGAAGCAGTCACCTTTATACACAAATTCATTAAACCCCTAAACGCTAACTTACACGTACAGACTCAAATTAATATCAGAAAACACCCATTCACAAAATTAACAACAACCCAACACCTAAAACCACCCCAAAAACAACAAATTAACTTCATATGACAGAATAAAAATCGAATCTTTATCTCAAGAAAAACTTAATACAAGAAAATAACGAAAACCCAGACAAGAATACATCCCAAAACCCCATCAATTAACACTACAACACCAAAAATCAAACAAAACCCAACAATAAGCTGAAAAACACAGAGAGGGGTTTCAAAGAAATAGTTACCAAAGTGAGAATAAGAATCGAAGTAATAATCAGCACTAGTTTTATCATCATCACCACCACCAACAACAGCCGTACTATTATCAGCTTCAGACATAGATTGATCAGTAGTAGGAGTAATCATCTCTTCTGGTAGTTCATTATCATCATCATCGATACATAACTTAGTTACTTGCGGATGATTATTATTCTCAATATTACTTGATGATGAAGAACCCCCATTGTTGCTTCTTCTACGGCCCATATTTTAGGGTTTTAGAAAAAATTAGGGTTTTGGGTGTGTTTTTTTTTTTTTGAGCTTGCTCTTGAGGGCTTTTGGTTTGCGATTTTGTTGGGTTTGAAATAGCGAGTTTTTGATTTTATGTGATGGCTGCGAGTTGAAGAGAGAGAATGTTGGAAGAGATTTTCAGTTTTTTAGGGCACCCGAAGTAGAAGGTTCTTGTTTGATAAGAGTACATTATAAATCTAATTGACCAAAATACCAAATTGGGGCTGTAGCTCATATGGTAGAGCTCTCGCTCCCCATACCAGAGGTACGGGGTTCGATTCCCTGCACCTTCACTTTTTTTTTTTTTTTTTTCATACTCTCTCCGTCCCACTAATAAGTTACCTAATTACTTTTAGATTTTGACATATATCATTAAATAAGGAGATATTTTTAAAATTATCCTTTTAATTGATTATAAGAAATATGCATAATTTGATAGTCATGTTTATATTCGTTACGTGGGTGTTGCTTTTTCTCATACTCCCTCCGTCCCACTAATAAGTGACCTAATTACTTTTAGATTTTGACATATATCATTAAATAAGGAGATATTTTTAAAATTATCCTTTTAATTGATTATAAGAAATATGCATAATTTGATAGTCATGTTTATATTCGTTACGTAGGTGTTTTAAAATGTTTTTTAATGGTACGAGGTTTGCGAACATCCGCGATGTAGTTTGAGAAATAAATCATTTCAAAATATCACTATTTATTATCCATAAGGGTATAATTATAAAAAGTGCTTAAAAAATTTGCACTAGGTAACTTGATGGTGTAACGGAGGGAGCATATGAATTAACTTTAGTATTCATTTCGGGTCAACGAAAATGCCAAGATTGTGCCAATCTAAGCATATCAAGATGATGTCAATCTAAACACATCAAAGACCCTACCAGTACCAAACTTTGCATAATATCACAACAACCTCATGATCTTGCTTGAACAAGTTAAAATCATGTAGAAACTTATTTTTGTCACACAAGTCAATAGTTCTTGGCCCCTCTCCTCTATCAGTGCAAATTAATACTGGATTCCGCAGCAACCAACTGCCTATCTAGTTGCAGAGGAAAGAATGGGTACAGAAATTTTTTACTATTTGATAATCCCAATTTGGAGTGTGACAATTCTATTGTATCTTCTCATAAGGTTTCTTCACAAAGTATGGTGGAAACCAATTCACATACAAAATTCATTAGCTTCACAAGGAATCAGAGGTCCTCCTTACAAATTCCTCTATGGAAATACCCAAGAAATGTTCAAAATGGTAAGGGAAACCATGAAGACACCCATGGAGAATTACTTGCAATCTCATAACATTTTCCCTCAAGTTCAGCCTTACAGACATTCATGGATCAACATTTACGGTAACTAATTCGTCCGCTCATATATATATATATATATATACTCTTTACTATATATGTTTATGCTGGTTATCATTTATCATATATATATACAGGTAAAAACTTTCTGAGTTGGCGTGGTCCGGAACCTCTAATGTGCGTAACGGAGCCGGAGCTAATGAAGGAGATCTTAAATAACAAAGATGGAGTTTACTTGAAACCGGAAACTAAAGGCCATGTTAAAATGATACTAGGAAATGGTCTTTCTATGATAAATGGAGAAAAATGGGTTCAGCGTCGAAAATTAGCTAATCATGCGTTTTATGCTGAGAGTTTGAAGGGAATGGTCCCTGCAATGATCACAGCAGTGGAGGTCATGCTAGAGAAATGGAAATATCATGAAGGTAAAGAGATTGACGTATACGAAGAATTTCGGATATTGACTTCTGAAGTAATATCAAGAACTGCATTTGGGAGTAGTTATTTGGAAGGGAAGAACATTTTTGAGATGTTGACGAAATTGGTCAAGTTGGGTTCAACTGCATCAGCAAATAGTGCTTTCAAGATAAGACTCCCTTTTTTTGAGTAAGTTTGCATTTTATTCTCTATGCTCATTTTTATGGGCACAATTTGCAGAATCGAACTTTTAGAAAAGATGGTTGTTTTATGTAGTAGTGGTGTCAGGTGTGGGCTTGTGACATTTTTATATGTCCTTTGTCAGGAAATTTTGGCGAAGTAAAGAGGAAGTTGAAATGGAGAAAATTTACAATGGGATTCGGAATTCGGTTTTGGAGATAATAAAGAAAAGAGAAGAGATGATGAAGAGGGGAGAATTATCTGATGGCTATGGCAGAGATTATTTAGGTTTACTTCTAAATGCTAACAAGGATCCAGATGAGCTCAAGAGGATTTCAGTACAGGATATGGTTGACGAGTGCAAGACAATGTATTTTGCTGGACATGAAACCACTGCAAGTTTGCTAACCTGGACTTGTTTACTTCTAGCCATTCACACAGATTGGCAAGACCAAGCAAGAAAAGAAGTGATTGAGCTAATGGGAGAGAAGAGTCAAATATTCGATGAGAAATGCATCGCAAAACTGAAAATCGTAAGTATGCACCATTTTTGTGTCCTCAGTAGATACAAGAATCAGCAAATTGCAATACTTATCGTTTCCTTTTTTTTTTTTTGCAGGTGAATATGATCATAAATGAATCGCTGCGGCTTTATCCGCCAGTTCTGGGATCTCCAAGAACAACTGAGAGCCAAGTAAGACTTGGAAAATTTACTCTTCCAAGTGATATGAATGTTGGGTTTTCTATTATAGCCGTACACCATGATCCCAAAATCTGGGGAGAAGATGTTCATAAATTTAAGCCCGACAGGTTTGGCGAAGGAATAGTGAAAGCCACAAATAACAATCCCATGGCGTTTATTCCTTTTGGTTATGGACCAAGAACTTGTGTAGCCTCCAACTTCGCAATGATCGAGAGCAAGATTGCTCTGGCGATGATTTTACGAAGCTACTACTTTACTCTTTCGCCTGCTTATGCTCATTCGCCAGTTGATCGCATGGCTATGCGCCCACAACATGGACTTCAAATCATACTGCATAAACTGGATTAGAATTTGTAATATTCAATTAAAACTCAATAAATTGTTTCCTTGAACAAGAGTCAGTCTACCAAAGGTTATTTTTGCTGACTAATCGTGGTGGCTACCACAACATGGACTTCAAATCATACTACTGACTAATTCAAATATAACGAGTGGGCGTGAAAAGGAAAAGAAGAAAAACGTGCAGAGATATTAAAAGAAGGATCGGAAAAATAAACAGTGCCACATCACTTTTGATTCGGACTCCACCAAAGGTTTTAAATCTTTCAATCTCGTTGTGGTTAAAGAACTTAGATGTGCTTGAACTCTCCAATACAGGAACCAGTAGCGCATCATTGAAATAGCATCCCGGTTCTACTGTTATCACCTATACCAGGAAAAAGTAATCCAACTAAAATAATGGTTGCCGCAGTATCACATTTGGTCGTTCATATTAATATGCCCTTGGAAGGATCATAAGCGGGACGAATAAAAAAGCCAGGCAATGCATACTATAAAACTGAGATGGTTAATAAAGAGAAGCAACAAATTTTAGATGTAGAACCATTGCTAACCATTCCCTCTTTGAGTTCTCTAGTTGTATGCAAAAACTTCAATGCTGGTCCCGTTGGCCTTAGTGTTACCTGTTAGTCACGTCAAACTAAGATTCTACCGAACAAAAGTGAGATGTAAAGAAATAATAACTTCATTAAAAGGCAGCAAAATAACCTTTGGTAGCCACCACGATCATGTGTACTATTGATGCCTAATAAATCACCAAGACCATGTGGCATAAAAACAGCACCTAGTCTTTCTATCATCATTGCACCAACATCACTACAGTCAAAATCCACATACAAAATTACAATTAGCAGTTGGTGCATAATGGCATTAAATTAAAATAGTATGATTAACAGTACAACAAGTACCCAACAAGGATGCCACCATCCTTTAGTGACTCGAGAATAGACTTTTCTGCTGATCTGCAAGTATGAAACATAAGTGAACTCAGAGATGCACAATAATATGGCTAAGAAAGCATGACATAGCTAATTACTACGTAAACTACATAATGGTCACTTATATATCTGTACTTCAAAAAAAATTGCATACTCCCAAATTTTGAGTTATGAGGTTTTGAATATTGATCAGAAAAATAGCATCATTTTTCAACAGCTAGCAACAATGATGCAGGATGAAGCTTTTGATGTTGATTGTCATTCTCATGACAGATGTCTTTAAAGTTTAAACCTAATGGACAAAATTAAGATATGTACATGGAAGCTTCATAAATGGATTGATCAAAAGAAACTTCATGAATGGAGCCAAGAATGATCAAATCAGGTGCTTACTTTTGCATGTCTACCAAGTTCACTCCAGGTTTCATTGTGGATATGACATCATTATGAGCCTTAAGAATAGCCTGCAAGACATAATAGTTCTATTTTCATATTTATTAAAAGGAATGAAAGAACGTGAAAAGAAAAAAAAACAACCCCAAGAAAATAAAACGAGATTTCATTGGCTTTCCATCCAAAAATTTAATATGTTGAAGAGACCCTTTCAAACTACTCAACAAAAGGAGCACTTACATTGTAAATCAGCTTTTGATCACTGGCAAATTTCCCATTGACCTACAATTACAAGCAAGAAGATTTTCTGAGTAGAAAT
Source organism: Papaver somniferum (assembly GCF_003573695.1). NCBI lineage: Eukaryota > Viridiplantae > Streptophyta > Magnoliopsida > Ranunculales > Papaveraceae > Papaver > Papaver somniferum. The sequence goes on from NC_039359.1 coordinate 146,991,684, forward strand.
TTAAAAAGTCAAGTACAACGCAGTAATGAGAAAAAAATGTGAAGGTGGTGGAAAACAAATGCATGTTAGTACGGAGTATGGAACCTTTCTACTTAATTTCAACTCTAAGATGGGATTAATAAATTTGCATTTGAATAACAATAAGGTGTAACGAAATATTGGGAAGAAGAACTCACTATTCAATTACAAAATAACTGGAGTGCGAACTGAGCTCATGGATTCTTACAGGGAAAGAACATGTAACGTCATAAACATAAAAATTGTATTCAGCTCCCGTATCTAACAATGCCATATCTCAGTCTTCAAAGGTCTGCAGAAATTGAATTTGATAAATCAACACCATTGACTCCACATATAAACTCGGTTATTCCATTTTAAGAAAACAAACAAGTAGTGAACAGTCGAAATGTATGGCTTCTCAATATACTCTTATCCCTACAGTCTATGTGCCAAATGAAAAAGACATGAGACAATATAACACTCATTTTAACACAAAACACCGGTGCTACTTATGAATCTAAAAGCATGAGTGTGAATGTATCCAGATATTTAGAGCAGCTTCATGCTCATAATTGAGAACAGAAATGCAGATGAATAGATAACTTTGGGTTAATTTCAGTTATGTATCAAAAAACCAGAGAGATAATCTGCCCATCATAGCTCTACTAATTACAAGATGTTCACCCACAAATCCATGAGCAGAGGTTCATGAATGTTTGTATACAATACATGTAAGTAAACCAATGAAAATCCCACCTATTACCACCAGTAGAACATATGCATGTGATCGAGCAACCATCCCCATTTGTGTTGGCGTGATGAAGAAATATCTTTCTTAGTTGAATCTCAAACATGCCGGCTCTCATATTTCTCATTGCCTGCCAAGTGGATCAGTTTATCAAAAAAATATCATTCATAACAAATTAAACCCAACATGTAATGTCACTTGTAAAAAAAATCCTGTTATTTTAGTCTCCCGTTTTTGTTAAATTCGAATCTATATTTAACAAACCAAAGACAATGATAGTTAACAAATTAGGAGATATTTTTTCAAATTACAAAACATTTTACCAGGACATTACCTCTACATGAGCTTCTGAGCTTACATCGTTGGCATACCGAATAAGAGAAAGCTCCGCGTCTGATTTAATTGCACGGCATTCAGTTAAAATTGGATGTAGCACACTTAAATCAGTCTCAAACTCTTCCATTCCCTGCCAAATACATATACATATCATTACATTTTAATAATGATACATCAACCTTTTCAATCTAGTACGGTAATGAAACAGACCATGGATTAGATACCTTACACTCTGTAGGCTTAAAGAAGTTATTACTATCAGTGTTCTGCTCATGCAAGAGAAATAACACAGGCTTTTCAGATCCCCCATGATGAGCGTGCAAAACTTCAGCAATCTCATCGGTGCAGCATACCATGTTAACCATAAACGCTTCCTGCAAACACAAGACAAGACTTCAACACCAGAACACATTCAACATGATACTTCGACATTAATAATTGGTAAAAACAATGTCACCTTGAGATAGTTGAAGTATTCTAGTAAGTTTGCTTCCCCCAAAACAAGTATATATCCGGCAAGTAATCTTGTTACAAACAGAATCGACTTTCGGGTCGCGATATCCTAAGAAGCAAAAAACCAATAATTCAACAAAAGATTTGCTTAACTACGCAAAGAAAATGTGAAAATTGCATTGTAAGGGTGGTGAATTAGAAAACTCACAATGGCTCCATAAAAACTAGTCTCCTTCACCCCAAACAAGTAGGCAAAATAACTCTCGTCCATCCATCAATCAGAGAAAACATAGATAAGTTTTATACAGTACAATTAAATTGAAACAAACCCTAATTTATAAAATTTGGGAAAAATTACAAACCTAAAGTCGTTGTTCCGCCAAGGATTTGGTTCTTGACTTCCCTAATAATGAAAAATCACAAACTAATGATCATTGAATTCCGCATAAAATATATGAGACGGAGATAATAATACCTGTAACAAGACAAATCCTTCGAGGGGTCGATCAGTGGAAGACAAGTGTTGGTGAAGAGATCCAATTAGTTTTGACCGATTTTGGGCATACTCTTTGTTTCGCCATGGCTAATTCCAATTACTACTGCTACTGGATAGTGTTGACTAAATTGTGTGTTTTCGATCATAAAACACCACTTGGAATGGAAAAATGAACAGTCAAAATGCACCACGGCCCTATAGTGGAGCAAGCAGCAGCGATTGCATTTGCATTTTGTTGGCCAGAGGATTCATAACAGGAGGCCTCAAAGATTTATTTAGAACCCTATTTTGGGGCATACAACAAAATTTGGAGGCATACATAATAAGACAAAAAGAGGGTTCGAAATAGTATTTCTAGGCTATCCTTATCCAACCTATTTTCATATATACCAAAATACCCTTATGAGATTAGTGTTAATCTTATTAATTAGTGTTAATCTGATTAGTTAGTTTAGTGTTAATTTAGGATCATAATTTTCTTTTTAAAGATTAGTGAGTTATTTTTTAAGAAAAAGAAGAAGGAGGAAAGAAGGAGAGGAGGAAAAAAACTTTTTTATTTTTCTTTGTGATCTTTGTGATTATTGAGAGATGTGTGATACAAATTCGAGTGAGGAAGATGAATCTTCATCACGTAAAGCTATGAAAATACATATCAATTACGATGGAGATCCAAACATGGCTTATTTGTTGGATTTTGAAAATGATTTTACCCAAACTCAACCTTTTTCTCAAGCTCAAGATGATTCCTTTATGGAGCCAAACCCCGAAGATGAGTACGTGGATGAGGAACCCAATGCTAATAATACAAAGGTATGGTTATAGAAGTTGTTTAGTTTCAGTTTTGTAGCTTTATTTCACCAAAAGTTATGATTTTTGCAACTAGTTCGGCGCAACAGAGTGAGGTTCGACAGATAATATGTATGCCGAACCATAAAAAATAAGAACAGTTCGGTTTCTACGATTGAGAAATATATACGCCGAACTTTTATTCAATTATTTCCGCGCCAAATAATTTTCGTGGTTCGGCTCAAATGCGATATGATACTATAAGCCGAACCGTATACAAAAAAATATACGAGTTACAGTGTAATGTTTGGCTTACACGTTATACAGCTAATTTTTGTTTTTATAAATTTCAAGTCTTATGGTTCGGCTTATAATATATTTGTGCCCAATAGGCCGAATCCATGTTTGAGAATAGGTTCGGCCTCGTAAATTGAACACGAAGTAGCCGAACCTTGAGATCGTCTTTCATAGAGTACTGCGTATTAGCCGAACCTGACCCAAAACCTATGCGATATTGTTGTAGACTGTTCCTCGAATGGAAACTATGGAGGATCAACCACCGCCTGTTGATGTCATTCATGAAGATACTAAAGATCACTTCCAAACTGACTTGGTAGGTAACGTAGTTTATGTTTTAATTAATTATCAAGTTTGTTGTATGCTAAATCATTAATAAAACTTAAATTTTCTACTTGTGTATATGTAGCCGTGGAAAACCAAAGAAGAGGATGTTAAATGGGTTGAGGAACATGCTTGAAAAATCAATTGCGTCCCAATTAAAGGTAGACAAAGCAAAAAGGAGCGGGTTGAGATGGTTTATGAGAGGGGTGGGAAGAAAGTAAGCAAGAAGAAAAAAGGTAAGCCATGTGTTGGGAAGACCGGGAAAAAATATAAGACTAAAACAAGGAAGATAAATTGTCCTTTCAAGATCGTCTTAAAGTGGAACATAAATGAAAAAGTTTTCAAAATGAATGAAGATATGGATTGTCGTCATAACCACCCACGTCCAAAGGTTCTTCATGGACATTATAGAGCCGGAAGACTAAAAGCTCATGAATATGCAGAGGTAGATAAAATGACACGAGCACATATGGCACCCTATAAAATTCTTATCAAGTTGAAGGCGGATGATAAGAATAACAAGACTACGTTGCAACAAATCTATAACGCGAGAAGTACTTTGAGAAGAAAGGATTTGCAAGGTAGGTTGGTGATGCACCAATTATTGTGGTTGGCTCAAAAAAAGAACTATGCTTGCCAAAAGAAATTGCGTGAATTTGGCCATGCGACGACCTTTTTATTGCCCATACAGAATGCGTAAAGTTGGCCTTATGCTTCCCACAAGTTATCATATTGGATTGCACTTACAAGACCAATAAGTATGAGATACCCTTGATGAACGTTGTTGGTCATACATCAACCAAGTCATCTTTCACCGTTGCTTTTTGTTTTTTGCATGATGAGTTGAAAGAAAGCTATGAATGGGCATTGGAACAAGTGAAGTTAATCTTCCGGGAGGATGCTCTAACAAAAGTCATGGTAACCGACCAAGAGGCGACATTGATGTTTGCTATAAGGAAGGTATTTCCGAACGCGCAAAACTTTATTTGTACCTTTCATGTACGGAATAATGTTAGGAAGAAATGCCAAGTGATAATCCAACCGCTCAAGTTGAAAGAGCTAGAGAAGATTGCTACATTATCGGATGGAGAACGAGAAGTGAAGAAGAAAGAATTCAGGAAAGCATATGAGGCTAATGAAAGTATGTGGGCATGTTTCCACAATGATTGGGAAGCTTTGACTTGGTCCATCACCGAAGAACTGTATGAAGAAAATGTTGCAAAGTTCATTGTGAATTGGGGCGTCAAATACCCGGAAATCATTATATATTTACGCAAGCAATTCTTGGATACCAACCCACATAGATTTGTTAGTGCATTTAAAAACCAACACAAGCACTTCAACAACCAAGCTACAAGTATGGTAGAGTCGGCTCATTATCGTTTGAAGAGGAATCTATTTGGGTGCGTGAACACGTTCGTCACGGTGTTTGACGCAATGGAAGACTATTTCCTGAGTGACGTTATAAGAATTGGAATGTTATTCGAAAAAATTCTAATGATGAAGCATGATTAATTTCCGGATGATAAGTGGCTCCCGGGACTAACCCATAGGGTCTCTCATTTGTGCATTGAACTTATAATGAAGGAAGTGGATTTGATGGAGAAAATGGATGCTAACTCCCAAGAAGAGTGTGTTTGTAAATGAGGGAAAGCATGGGACTTCCCTGTCGTCATGAACTACTTCGGTACAAGGATTGTCTTATACCTTTTGAGGATATTGATCCTCATTGGAAACAATTGAGTAATGATCCTATGCCCGACGAGGACGATGATGTAGAGATTTGGGACACACCTTATGGAAAAAGATTGGCCGAAATGTATCGTGGGATGTTACGACCTCAAAAACAAATCTTATGGGACAATATGATGCCAATCCTCTATCCTCACACCCAACAAGGTATATTTGAACCGGAAAAGGGGCCACAAAAAGGTAGGCCACCCACGAAAGAAGACCGAAAAGAGCAGAGAGCAAGAGCGTATGCTCTTACTACCAAAAAACCCACACCTACCACAAGGGATCCATGTGGGGTCGAGTACCATGATGCAAAGTACGAAGAAGAGAAAAACGCAATAGAGATGTTAGACAAGATGGATGAAGTGAAGCTATCAAAGAAACGTGGTCGACCGAGCAAGGATAAAGGTCAAACAAGTAACAAAGAAGTTAATAATAGTGGTCCTCTATGTCCTCCCCCATTGGAAGTAGACGTCAAGCTTAAGGGTAAGATGTTTCCATCTAACCAAATCGAAACAACAAAGACGACTCTGATTACCAAGCAAAAGGAGAAGAAAACCATATATGCGGAAGGTAGAATGAAAGGTCCCAAAAGAGATAGTTTGGGGAAGTGTTTAAGACCTTGTAACATGATTTACCGAAACTACTTGGATAACCTACCCGAAGCGATTCATGAGTTTATTATATCCATGGACGATGTCGAAGGGGATGGCAATTGTGGTTTCCATGTCACTGTGGAACAACTAGGGCTTTTTAAAGATGGAAACCATTCGGTTGCCCAAGGGGACGAAGTAAATTATATTCGGCAAAGATTGTTACAAACACTGTGCTGAAACAGGGACTTCTACAAGTCAATGATGCGAGGTGGCGGAGACCACGGGGTCGCACACGAGTTCATTAGTTTTGAACGCCGTTTACATGGGGATGCCGTGATCACAAGATGCCATTGGATGCAAATGCCGATATGTGGGTTTTTAATCGCGGAGACCTTCAATTGTGTTGTTCATTCTTTTGCGAGGGCCGGAAGTTGTTACGCCTACGCGCCGCCAGCAAAACCTTGCAATGAGAGTGTGAAATATAGAAGACTTGTTATTGCATTTGTTCAAGACTGCCATTATATCGGTCTTAAGCTTATACCCGGTTCCCCAATACCTCCCTTGTGCCCTTTAGTCTTTTGGCCTGTTTTTAAAGAAAATTACTCAATGGATTGGTGTGAAAATTACGTTACGGAAATGGAGCTTTTGAGAAGTTTGCATCCACCTCTTCCACCCGGACTAGTTTGTCTAATGGATGATGAGGATGAAGAAGATGTTTTTAAGGATGATGAAGAAGATGTTTTTGAAGATGACGTCGAAGATTTTGTAAGGTTAGGATTACCCTAGTAGTTAATCTAATACATGACGAAGAATATGTTGTAAGATGTTTTTCATTTTGATTTCTGACCAAGTAGTACATACTCATTAGACCCTTTACCCGTCGCTCGGCACCCTTCTCCGGATAGTACGTTACGTAATGTTTGCAAAGACACAAATCTTCTTGTAGAGTATACTTAGGACTAGAGGCTTCCGTTTTGTGCTTTCATAATGAGATTTCATATGTGGCTATATATACACAAATGGATTGTACTATTTGTAACGACTATATTTTTAAATGTTGTTTAAACCTATATGGTTCGGCTAATACATCTTTTATATTACACGCCGAACTACAGTTAACGGCTAGTTTTTAAAATTTGAAAAACAATAGGGATTCGGCAGACAAACAGTTTTATTGCAAAGCCGAACCTGAACAAATGGAAAAGAATGATAAGTTAGTTTTAGGAAAATAAAACTAAACAAATGGAACATTAAGCTTTTGGATTATCACTTTTTCTTCATTAGTTTGGCTGGGATGATATTGATTAACCCATCCTAACAATCTGATGTAATCTTTCATCGTATAACGGATTTGTCGATAAATACGATAAGTCCGAATGAAAGCTCTAACAAGAAACTTATCATCTTCTACGGTGAATGGTTCCATGAATTAGTATAGACGGAAACAATGAGTTAAGCGGACCCAATGCTATGAATAGAACACAATATATAGAAAAAGTCACAACGGATCTATTTTTACAGAAGACAGTGTAATGTTCGGCTCATATTAACGATTTCCTTATGAACCGAACTTGTTGAACTTAAGGTTCGGCTTGTTCGTGTCTGGTATAATGAGCCGAACCTGTTGAACTTAAGGTTCGTCTTATTCGTGCTTGGTATAATGAGCCGAACTATTTCCTTTAAGTTGTTTCACAGACCACCAAACATATAAAACCATTGAAAACTACATTTAAACAAGTGATTCAAGGTACTAAAAAAACAAGTGTATTTAACAAAACATAAAAAACTAATTTTACTTCACAACTCATAACAAAAGATAACAAACTAAGTGTACTTCACGACACATCCAAACTTATAGTTCACTGACCACGACCTCTTTTCCCTTTAGGACGACATTGTCGTCCTCTTCACCAGTTGGCCCTGATGAGTGCCTAATATTGTATATGTTTATCCCTTTTTGTTGGCATTTAACTCATCTTTTGTGCATTAATTCTACATTTCATCCCATATTCTGTATTTTCATTGTTTTCAAGAATAAATATTTTTCTTACTTAATTTTGCATTTTTAGGTAATAAATAAAGTCTGGATGACTTGCGGAGCAGAAAAGAGCTGAAGAGTAGTGAAAAGCCGGAAGAAATTACGCAAGGAAGCCGCAAAGAATGGTGCGCACAAGACCAAAAAGCTAGGAATGGGCTCAAGAAGGAAGAATTGTTCTTAAAGAAGATATGGGCTTGGCATACCCAAGGCCCAAAACCCTTACCCAAACCCATTTTCTATATCCATACCCGCCTCCATTCTCAACCGTTAGATCGGATCCATCTCATCATCCAATGGTCGCTTCTTCATCGTTCATCAAAATCTGAAGTCCCTGCAAAACACCATAGTACCTAAATTCCAAGCCTTCAGATTAGATCACATTTAGATCCTACGGTCGCTTCTTTGTCTGCGCATCAAATCTCGATACTTCCGATTAACACTACAACACCTAACCTCGATCTTCGCCGTCAGTTTTGATGTATCTCGTCATCCAACGGTCTCCCCTCATCCATTTCCATCGCGCCGTTGGATCATTCCATCATCCTATAATCCTACGGTCCAGCTTCGCGAAACATCAAAATCCTCTACACCTGCTCAACACACTAGTATCCTATACCTATACCCCAACCAAACACCCCCTCCTTCTTCTCCATCGACTTCTTCTCTCCCCCCCCCCTCTCTGCAGCAGAACCCGTACCACCACCTTCTCCATCATCACCACTACCCACTCCACTGCCACCGCCACCAATCCTCTACCACCACCACACCTCCACCATCATCACCCCTACCTTCCTATAACTATTACCCCATCTTTATAGCCCTAATTCGTCAATTTCTCCCCTGCCGAACCCTAGGTGAATGGTTGACGAATTAGTGAAGCTAGAAAAGCAATTGAAGGCATGGGAATGGAGCTGGTGAACGAGGAGAGGAATGGGTTGAAGAGGGAAGCGTCAAATCGCAGGTTTGGTAAGAAATCCCTAACCCTAATTTTTCTGTCCATTTAGGGTTTGTGATAAAACCCTAATTACTGCTAGGGAGAGCATGAGGAAGAACAGTGGCAACATGGGTATGATTAAATAGTCGAATTAGGTGAGAAACCCTAATTTGTCACTGTTCAATTGGGGATTTGGGGGAATTTTTCTGTAAACCCTAATTTGGGTGTCTGGGTATAAAAAGGGGACTGTGGGTGTGATGTAAAGGTTATGCGGAATAGCCAGTGTCCAGAACTTTGTTCTGTTAATGTTCACTTTTTTGCGTTCATATTAAGTTCTTTCTGAGTTTCTCCATTTTGTTCTCTGTTCCTGTTAATGTGTGCTGTTAATGTTTAATGTTCATGTATTGTTCTGTTGCCGTCTATCTTGTTGTTCACTGTGATGTTTAGTTTCTTCAATTTTCCTAGTGCATGTTCTGTTGATGTTTGTGTTCCATGTAATGTTAATTGGATATACTGTCATGTTTAGTGTGTGATGTTTAGTTTCTCAAACTGTTAAGTTTAATTCACTGTCAAGAAGTGGAATGCTAGGTTAGAGCTTTGAAGCATTGTATTGATTGAGCAGTGGGGAGAAACTAGTGCTCACTAGTGACTGTGAGCAAACTAGTCTTCCCCACTCTAGTAGTATGCCTAGGCTCACCTTCACCATTTCACTTCACATCTCCACTGCCCTTGGCTAAACAGCCTTGGTTTGTTCCATTTCCCCATTGTTTCCTTGTTACTTTTGTTTTCCTCCACTGTCATTGATGTTCTTGTTTGTTTTCTTTGCTATTTTTTTAGTCTTCTTTGCTTCATTGTCTTTGCTTCTTTACATTTTATTTATTGCATTGTCTTTGCTTCACTGCCATCTCTTCTTTCTTCCTTGCCTTGTTCTGCTGCCTTGTCTCCCCCTGCTGCTGTTTTCTCCTTGCCTTGCTGATGGTTTTTCAAATATTGATTGTAGTAGTAGTGGTAAAAAGGGGTCTTTTCAGACTTGTGAAGAAAACAATTTTTTTTTTAGATTTAAATTAAACACACAAATAAATAAAATAATTCAAACCTTTAGAGAAAATACCAAGACTAGGATTCCACCAATGACCATTTTAATAGTAAACTCTAAATAATATTCTTGCAATTCTACCTTTAAAAATAATTCTAATATTTGCCTCAAATATATTTTTGAAGTAATAATTGTAATCACAAAGTATAAAACATCAAAAGTTTTTAAAACCCAGCATGCTTCATCAAAATAATTCACAACTATTCAATAAAAACTAATATTTCAAATTCAAATGCAAATAATCATAATAAATTGCAAATAAATAATAAAATTAGAATTATACCAATCAATATGGACCAATGGCTTCCTCCGTCGTCTCGGCTAATGGGTTTAGCTCCTCATCCCAAAGACACACTCACAAGATGTATTCATGGCTAAATAAGTGTTTTTATTGATGATTATATGATGAAATAGGAATTAGCAACGCTGTAAAAGTGTTGCAGCGTCACTGTTACAAATGGTGTAAGTGCTGAGAAGAAACGATAGAACTAGTGCTGTAAAAGAAAACGACTGCTGTAAAGAACGATACAAGTCTGTGCTGTAAACAGCGACACAGCGTTTCTGGTTTTAGACTGTTGAAGAACGACTGCCTTAGCAGGTCTGTTCTTCCTCTTCTTCTTCCTCCTCGAACAGCAGCAGCAGCAGAACTGTTTGGTCTTCAATCGATTCTCCACGGCTCTCCTGGGATCTAACTCTCTCCTAAGGGTTCTAACCTTTCTTTGATGTAAACCAACACTTATATAGCCTTCAGATTCCCTAGAAACTCGATCAAATTCGAGAATAAATCTCTATTTCTTCACGTGCTGTTGAAGAATAATCTTCTTCTTGTTGCGTTCCAGGGTTTTTAGCTATTCTCTCGACTCAAATATCTTCTAGGACTTGGACTCAACTGTTTTGAAGTATATCCCACGCAAGAATCTCTCCCAAATCTTTCAAACCAATTCAAAACCCTAAACAGGGACCGTGTGCACTGTCTTGACTTTGTGTGGATTTTGACTTATCCAGCCCAATTAGATGGGTCTAATCGCTTCTAACAGGTCCCTTATGTCTTGTAGAGTCCGTGGGTACCAATTTTCCCATTGAATCTCCTCTAGGTCGCTCAAATCCTTGATCCAAAACTGTTGACGCTGCTGCCTTTTTTTCCGCCAAAACCCACAAACTTTGAAGATGACCCCCTATCCAGTTCCGGTGTCCCTTTAGTACATGCCCTGAAATGGGGTGCCCCTTAGTAATTAGGTTACCCCTTATCCAAAGTGAGAGTCCATAGTAATTTTCTCCCACGAGCGCAAAAACCACTTTTTAGCCAATTTCGCCGCAAAAGCTTATTTCTCCAAAAACACCTACAAAGACATAAAATAACCAAATAAGTACAAATCGAGCACTAACAATATACAATGGACAAATTAGACACATAAATGCGTCTATCAAATACCCCCAAACTTATTATTTGCTAGTCCTCGAGCAAATCTAATCTAAAATAAAATGACTACACTTAGCACGTGCAGTAAGCCTTAAACCACTAGGTGGCCCTAGTGGCGAGTGTTGTCTCGGGGGGTTACCAGAGATATACCCACAAAACCTTACTCCAGACCTTAGCTATCTACGCAGAACCTTGGAAGGCACTAAAGAATCTCCTTGGTTGGCATACTTATTGACTACAGGAAGAAGTACCCTGATGCGAAATTCCAATTGTGTACACGAGTTTGCACTCAAGCATACTAAAATTCATATAAGTGACAGAGCTCCTACTCAGATAGTTTCACTATGGACATCATACGGAGTCAAAACTAATCACATGGATAGATCAAGAAGATGGATATGAAAACATATATGGTTTTGATGTTTACTAAGTGAACGACGTTTCCCATATCTGTCTGAAGGCCTCCGCCAAAATGAACCTATCCTAATGGATGAGATACTAGTCTGACTAATATCACACACTGGCATATACAAGGGTACCAGTGGTCGATAACCTAACTCTAGGTCAACACAACTGCATATACAAGGGTACCAGTGGTCGACTTTATTGAATTTATTCCTTTTGGTCAAATGGTCTGGTCTCAATTTCTTTTTCTTTTTTTTTTTTTTTTTTTTTTTTTTTTTTTTTTTTTTTTTTTTTTTTTTTTTTTTGTTTTTTTTTTTTTTTTTGTTTTTACTTTTTTCTTTTTTTTTCATCTTTTTTTTTTTTTTTTCAACTTTTTTTTTTTTTTTTTTTTTTTTTTTTTTTCATGGTATCTCAATCACTCTAATTCACCCTAGCATTGGTAACAACTTGAATCGTGGGCCCCACCTATCACTTAGAGAAACATAGTTTAAAAACAAAATAAAAAAAAATAGAAGTGAAAAGGACTCAACGAGATATGGTGAAACTATCATGTTATTTCTAACACCTGAGCTCTGTGCTTTTATGAATACTCTTTAGATGTTTCCATCTAATCAGATTGGTTCCTCAAACTCCTACAATCAAAATGCTTCCATCCACTTAGATTAGTTAGTGCAATCCTCAATAGGCATAAATTTCTAGGCTCTGGAGTTTATTTATTGCAACTAAAAGCTAACAAAAAGTTTCTTCCCCCCCCCAAACTTAAATCTAACATTGTCCTCAATGTTTCTCATGAAAGAACAGTACCAAGAATATAAGTAACATGAGGAAATAGTAAAGAGAGAGTTCGGAAAGATAGTACCTGAGTGAAGTGAAACCAAAAACTGAATGCAAAAATTATACAACATACAAATCGCCTCGATGGTCAATCAAGGGTAAACAGGGTCCTCCAGAGGGACCTCCTCAACATCACCTGTAGGAAAAGGCTCTAAAAAGGGCTTCAATCGCTGACCGTTAACCTTTGAAGAACTACTACCATCCAGTGTCTCGATCTCAACAGCTCCATGAGGAAAAACAGTACGGACCACAAAAGGACCGGTCCACCGAGAGCGCAGTTTCCCGGGGAATAGATGCAAACGAGTGTCATACAGAAGAACTTTTTGACCTGGAGAAAATGACTTCCGTAATATGTTTCTATCATGCACAAGTTTCATTTTGTTCTTATACTCCTTCGCACTATCGTAAGCATCTATACGAATCTCGTCCAACTCATTGAGCTGGAGTTTCCTATGGGCTCCTGCCTTGTCAAGTGAAAAATTTAGCTGCTTAACAGCCCAATAAGCTCTGTGTTCTAACTCAACAGGTAAGTGACATGCCTTGCCATAAACAAGCCGATAAGGCGACATTCCAATGGGGGTCTTAAACGCAGTACGGTAAGCCCATAAGGCATCAGTAAGCCTAGACGACCAGTCTTTCCGATTAGGATTAACTGTTTTCTCTAATATACGTTTTATCTCCCTATTGGAAACCTCTACCTGACCACTAGTCTGTGGATGATACGGGGTAGCTATCTTATGTGTAATACCATATTTCTTCATCAGAAGTCTAAAAGTCCCATTACAAAAGTGCGACCCTCCATCACTAATTATAGCTCGCGGTGTACCAAAACGTGTAAGTATATTATTTTTCAAGAACTCAATCACAACCCTATGGTCATTGGTTTTACACGCAACCGCCTCAATCCACTTAGAGACATAGTCTACGGCGACAAGGATGTATAGGTTACCAAAAGAATTAGGAAACGGACCCATAAAGTCAATACCCCACACATCAAAGACCTCAACAATTAAAATAGGGTTCAAGGGCATCATGTTCCTACGGGAAATGGTTCCTAATTTCTGGCATCGTTCACAAGTAACGCAGTAACTGTGGGAGTCTTTAAACAACGAAGGCCAATAGAATCCACACTGCAATATCTTAGCAGCAGTTTTCTTAGCACTAAAGTGACCCCACAAGCATGATCATGACAAAAGGAAATAATACTGGACTGGTCACTCTCAGGTATACATCTCCTAATAATCTGGTCTGGACAATACTTAAACAAATAAGGATCATCCCAAAAGAAGTGCTTAACCTCAGCTAAAAATCTAGAACGATCTTGTTTACCCCAATGTTGGGGCATTCGACCAGTAACAAGATAGTTCACTATATTCGCATACCAAGGTAATTGGGTAACAAAGAACAATTGTTCATCAGGAAAGCTATCCCTTATAGGAAGGGAATCATCTGGGGAACTAACAACTAGCCTAGACAAGTGATCTGCTACAACATTTTCGGCACCCTTTTTGTCTCTAATGTCTGGAGAAAACTCTTGCAACAACAGAATCCACCTAATCAATCTAGGTTTAGTATCCTTCTTAGACAAAAGATATTTTAAAGCAGCATGATCAGTATATATGATGATCTTAGAACCTAAGAGATAGGGTCTAAACTTGTCTAAGGCAAACACAATGGCTAATAGTTCCTTCTCGGTAGTGGTATAGTTCAACTGGGCATCATTCAGAGTTTTGCTAGCATAGTAAATCACATGAAGTAACTTATTTTCTCGCTGACCTAGCACAACACCAATAGCATAATCTGAAGCATCACACATGATCTCAAAGGGTAGGTTCCAGTTGGGTGCCTGGACTATGGGGGCGGTAGTAGTAATGACTTAAGCTTCTCAAAAGCCTCTAAACAAGCATCATCAAAACAAACTTAACATCTTTTGCAAGCAAATTGCAAAGAGGTCTAGACATCAAGCTAAAATCCTTAATGAAACGACGATAAAAACCAGCATGTCCTAAGAATGACCTAATATCTCTTACGGTTTTTGGGACCGGTAAAGTTTTAATAAGGTCAACTTTGGCTCTATCCACCTCTATACCCTTTGAAGATACAATATGCCCTAGAACAATTCCTGAACGAACCATAAAGTGACATTTCTCCCAATTAAGCACTAAATTCTTTTCCTTACACCTAGTCAAAACTAATGACAAATGATGCAAGCACTCATCGAAAGACGAACCAAACACTGAAAAATCATCCATAAAGACCTCTAAGAACCGTTCTACCATGTCAGAAAATATGCTCATCATGCAACGCTGAAAAGTCGCAGGGGCATTACATAGCCCGAAAGGCATGCGTCTATACGCAAAGGTACCAAAGGGACAGGTAAAAGTGGTTTTCTCCTGGTCTTCTGGGGCAATAACGATCTGATTATATCCAGAGTAGCCATCTAAAAAGCAGTAGTGACTATGTCCAGCTAATCTCTCTAGCATCTGGTCGATGAAGGGAAGGGGAAAGTGGTCCTTCCTAGTGACCTTGTTCAATTTCCTATAGTCAATACAAACACGCCAACCCGTGGTCATTCGGGTCGGGATTAACTCATTGTTATTATTCTGGACTACAGTAATACCAGATTTCTTGGGAACAACCTGAACGGGGCTGACCCACTTACTGTCTGAAATAGGGTAGATAATGCCTGCATCTAATAGCTTAAGAACCTCAGTTCGAACTACTTCTTTCATATTGGGGTTTAGTCGACGTTGCATCTCCCTAGAAGGTTTGGTGTCTTCCTCTAAATAGATCTGATGCATACAAACAGTAGGACTTATACCCTTAATGTCTGCTATGGTCCACCCTAAAGCTTCCTTGTTGTTTTGAATGACGGTTACTAGCCTACTTTCCTGATCTATATCCAAGTCGGAAGAAACAATCACAGGTAAAGTCTCAGACGGGCCTAAAAACACATACTTCAGGGTATCTGGCAATGGTTTTAGGTCCAACTTAGGAGGCTCTTCTAAAGAAGGAACTAGGGTAGACTTAGAAACTGGTAGTGGTTCGAACTTAGGTTTCCATCCATTACTAGTATCTAACAAAGGGGTTGAATCTAACAAAGCATTCACCTCATTAATTACATTATCATCATCAAAATCAATCCCAAAGTGAGCTAGGCATTTTTCTAATGGATCTTCTAACAAAGTGTTTGGTAATGACTCCTCGACTAATGTTCCTATCATGTTCACCTCTTCTATATTCGAGTCATCTAGTTCAGAGGGTAGCTTACTAATATTAAAAATATTCAGCTCAATAGTCATATTACCAAAAGACAAATTCATAATACCATTTCGACAGTTAATGATCGCATTGGATGTAGCTAAAAACGGGCGACCTAAAATCACTGGTATTTGGTTCTCTGGGTCAGGGACAGGTTGGGTATCTAGGATAACAAAATCCACTGGATAAATAAACTTGTCAACCTCTATGAGAACATCCTCGATCACACCACGAGGAATTTTAACGGACCTATCAGCTAACTGAAGTGTCATCTGGGTAGGTTTCATCTCACCAAGTCCTAGCTTAAGGTACACATGATATGGAAGTAAATTTACACTGGCTCCTAAGTCAAGCAAAGCTTTCTCAACACGGTACTTACCTATTGTACAAGCAATGGTAGGGGACCCTGGGTCTTTATACTTAGGAGTAGTGGTATTCTGAATAATAGAACTCACATGACTAGCTATGAAGGCTTTCTTCTGGACACTGAGCTTACGCTTTCGCGTACACAAGTCCTTAAGGAACTTGGCATAAGAGGGAATCTGCCTAATTGCATCTAATAATGGAAGGTTGATATTAACCTGCTTAAAAACCTCCAATATATCATTAAAGTTGGACTCCCTCTTAGTCGGAACTAGCAGCTGTGGGAATGGGGCTCTGGGAACAAAGCCGGGCTCAACAGGACCCTCATTGGTCTCTTTGGAGACTCTATCAGTCTCCTCATTTTCTGGCTCAGCAGGGTGAACTACAGCATGTTCACTATCAGGCATGGCGACCTTGTTGTCAACTTTCTTTCCACTCCTAGGGTTGTGACAGCATTCACATGATTGTACGATTTCTCTCCTTTTGGGTTGGGATCAGTACGACTAGGGAACCTTCCATCTTCTCTCTCACTTATGAACTTAGCTATTTGTCCTACTTGAAGTTCTAATTTGGCAAGACTCTGGGAATTATTCTTCAATTCTTGCCTAGTTTCTGTTGAAAGCTCATGTGGTTCTTTGTTAGCATTTCATGGTTATTTGCTAACATAGTGAGAGTATCCTCTAAGGTAGAGATCTTTTTCTCGGAAGTGTTCTGAAACTGGGTTTGACCTGAAGAGTTCTTAAAACCAAAACCTGGGGGAGGCTGAGAATTGCTAGACTGGCCTTGACTCTGGCCTTAGACCAAGAGAAATTAGGATGGTTTCTCCAACCAGGGTTGTAGGTTTCTGAGTATGGGTCAAACTTCTGACGGTTCTCAAACCTAGAGTTGTTATAGACAGCATGGGCTTGCTCTTCACTAACCTGACCTTCCCAAAATGAATTATCGGGCTCTATTCCACAACTAGAGACTTGAGAGGCTCTATTAGGTTCAACAAGGGACCTATTTTTAGACTGACCCATTTCCAAAGCTTCTAACCTTCTGGACAAAGCAGCAAACTTAGCATCTGACGCAAAACTCGTATCTACCATATTGGTGCTACTTCTATTGACCAAGAGTCTTTTAGGGGGTTCAACACAAGATTCCCACTGTTGGGATTTTTCAGCGATAGCTCCTAAGAAGGTAAAAGCATCATCAGCATTTTTACTAGTGAACTCACCAGCGCACATAGACTCAACCATGGCTTTGGTCGAATAGTCTAAACCATCATAAATAATCTGTACAAGTTTCATATTATCAAATCCATGGTGAGGACACTGAGATAGGAGATCATTGAATCGCTCTAAAAACCTATAAAGAGACTCTCCCTCTTGTTGCACACTAGCACTAATTTTCTGCCTAACAGCTGCAGTTTTATGCTTAGGGTAGAATTTCATATAGAAGGCAGCGATAAGTTCCTGCCATGTTTCTATGGATTCAGACGGTAGGTTGTTAAGCCAGGTCTTGGCTTTATCTCTCAAGAAAAGGGAAACATCTTAAGTTTCAAGACTTCATCGTAAGGTCCTTTATCTAATTGTCCCACAGATTTCCTCAAAGTCCCTAATATGAAAATAAGGGTTCTCATCCTTTTCCTAAGAATATAGGGATCATCTGAAGAATACTAGGTTTTATCTCGAAATTAGCCGTAGTGGCTGGCAATTTAATGCATGAAGCTCGGTTGGTCCTAGTTGGGAACATGTAATCTTTCAAAGTTGCCATCGTTGGCACAACAGAGTACTAGGGGTACTTTTGTCACTCAGAGATAAATTCTCAAAACTGAAGTTTCCAAAAACAGGGCTCTCCAAAGAAGAGTCTTCGAGCTCCCTGCTTAAATCAGAAGAACTACTAGGTTTTTCGCTAATCAATCGACCTAGAGTATCTCTTTTCCAAGCCCTATTAACAAAATCGGGCATACACTAAAAAGAATTCAAAAAGAAATAAAAATCCTAACAGGAAGGTTCTAGCAATCACACAGCAGGCTGACTCGACTTTACCACAGCAAACCTAAAGATTTCTAGCAAACAACAAGCATGATGGCTCCACTTAGATTGTTTCTAGACCAGCTTCTAATCCTTCGAAAGGGAATTCGTTACAATTTAAGCAAACCCCTCTGGAATCAATCCGAGTTAAAGCAAGTTGAATCGAGGCGAGGGAAGCTCAGTGGAGCTTTGATACCCAAAACCTCACCGATCCAATGCGGCGCAGTCACGCATTCAACTCGCAGAACCGTCAAGAACTTCAAGTGTGCTTAAAAGAGTAACCAATATTTTTCGAATGATTGTCCTGTTAAGCTCGATACCCTATAGGTCTCTTTCTAGTCCAAATTTTAGGCTTAGGTTCGCTTTAGGTTTCGTTTTCCTAAGGCGGGCAAGAAGGGAGCGGTGATGAAATCCGAACCCTTATCTTGATTGGCCAGGCCTTGCCCTTTACTAGGAAATTAAAAACAGTCCAATTCAAGTCCTCAGCATATATTCACCTTAAGGAGTCCAGTAACCCGCTTGCAGGAGATTCGCGGGTGTTTAGAATTTTACCTCCCGTACCAGACGGGCGAAGAACCGCTGAAGTCGACTCGGGCCACGACTCCTATGCCGTGTGCGAACCCAAGGGGCCGAGACGATATCGTAATCGTCGTCCTTCCCTGCAAACAGTTTATATTTAAGGGTACCCTTCCGTAGGGTTAAAAAAATAAAAATAAAATGTCCCAAAATTAATGTCCAAAGTCCATAAAAAAAAATACAAAAGAAAAGAAAGTCTAATAAAAAAAATTACAAAAAAAATGTCTCTCTTTTTTTTTTCTCTCTTTTTATCAAAATAAATAAATAAAATTTTTCTTCTTTCGCTCCTTTAGCTTTGCTTTTCGCTCCAACTTTCAAAAATCTGCAAGGAAACAAAAAAAAACCAAAAACGTAAAGAAGAACAAAAATAATAAAAATAATAAAAATCTAAAAAAAAAATGCTAACTAAACACAGGTCCCCGTCGGCGGCGCCAAAAATTTGATGGTTTTTCAAATAGTGATTGTAGTAGTAGTGGTAAAAAGGGGTCTTTTCAGACTTGTGAAGAAAACAATTTTTTTTTAGATTTAAATTAAACACACAAATAAATAAAATAATTCAAACCTTTAGAGAAAATACCAAGACTAGGATTCCACCAATGACCATTTTAATAGTAAACTCTAAATAATATTCTTGCAATTCTACCTTTAAAAATAATTCTAATATTTGCCTCAAATATATTTTTGAAGTAATAATTGTAATCACAAAGTATAAAACATCAAAAGTTTTTAAAACCCAGCATGCTTCATCAAAATAATTCACAACTATTCAATAAAAACTAATATTTCAAATTCAATTCCATGCAAATAATCAAATAATAATATTGCAAATAAATAATAAAATTAGAATTATACCAATCAATATGGACCAATGGCTTCCTCCGTCGTCTCGGCTAATGGGTTTAGCTCCTCATCCCAAAGACACACTCACAAGATGTATTCATGGCTAAATAAGTGTTTTTATTGATGATTATATGATGAAATAGGAATTAGCAACGCTGTAAAAGTGTTACAGCGTCACTGTTACAAATGGTGTAAGTGCTGAGAAGAAACGATAGAACTAAAGTGCTGTAAAAGAAAACGACTGCTGTAAAGAACGATACAAGTCTGTTCTGTAAACAGCGACACAGCGTTTCTGGTTTTAGACTGTTGAAGAACGACTGCCTTAGCAGGTCTGTTCTTCCTCTTCTTCTTCCTCCTCGAACAGCAGCAGCAGCAGAACTGTTTGGTCTTCAATCGATTCTCCACGGCTCTCCTGGGATCTAAACTCTCTCCTAAGGGTTTCTAACCTTTCTTTGATGTAAACCAACACTTATATAGCCTTCAGATTCCCTAGAAACTCGATCAAATTCGAGAATAAATCTCTTATTCTTCACGTGCTGTTTGAAGAATAATCTTCTTCTTGTTGCGTTCCAGGCTGTTTTTAGCTATTCTCTCGACTCAAATATCTTCTAGGACTTGGACTCAACTGTTTTGAAGTATATCCCACGCAAGAATCTCTCCCAAATCTTTCAAACCAATTCAAAACCCTAAACAGGGACCGTGTGCACTGTCTTGACTTTGTGTGGATTTTGTGACTTATCCAGCCCAATTAGATGGGTCTAATCGCTTCTAACAGGTCCCTTATGTCTTGTAGAGTCCGTGGGTACCAAATTTTCCCATTGAATCTCCTCCTAGGTCGCTCAAATCCTTGATCCAAAACTGTTGACGCTGCTGCCTTTTTTTCCGCCAAAACCCACAAACTTTGAAGATGACCTCCCCCTATCCAGTTCCGGTGTCCCTTTAGTACATGCCCTGAAATGGGGTGCCCCTTAGTAATTAGGTTACCCCTTATCCAAAGTGAGAGTCCATATAGTAATTTTCTCCCACGAGCGCAAAAACCACTTTTTAGCCAATTTCGCCGCAAAAGCTTATTTCTCCAAAAACACCTACAAAGACATAAAATAACCAAATAAGTACAAAATCGAGCACTAACAATATAAACAATTGGGACAAATTAGACACATAAATGCGTCTATCACTTGCAACCCTGCTGCTGCTGCTTTCCTTCCACTGCTTGTGCTGCTGCTGCTGCAACTGGGCTGCTTTTTCTTTTCTGTTTTCATTTTACTGTAAATAGCATTGCATTGTAAATAGCATTGTCTTCTCTAGCTTCCTTTGCCTCATTAGAGCCATTGTCTTGGCTTGTTAGCTTACTGCCCTTCCTTGGCCATTGTCTCTTAATTGCATTCTGTTTTGCAAAGGACCAGCTCATTGCAAGGATCAAGAGCCCAGTTCAGTTCTTGACCACAAGCCCAGTTCATTGCTTGGCTATAGGTCCAGTTCAATAACAAGCCCAAGTTCATTTTCAAGCCCAGTTCAATTCACATCAGAAACCAACTGAACCCAAGTTCAGCCCATCAAAACCACTGAAAGCCCAACTCATTCCAAGGGTATTCATAACCCATTAGCACTCAAAAGCCCATTGATTATTCATAGCCCAATAGCAAATTTAGAACCCAAAATAGCTAGAAACTACAAAACACACCCAGTCTCTGTGGATCGACCCGTACTTGCACGAGCTACAACTGACGACCGTGCACTTGCGGTATTACTGTAGGCCCGTTTCATTTCGCTTAATTTTTACACTTCTCCGGGCCCACCAGGCCCGCCCCTAACAGCTTGACTTGAGCCTTCACCTTCTTGTCGTGGCCTCTTGCTTGTCGGCCTTTTTGCTGGTTTATTGGGTCCTTTCCCTTTGTTTATGACTGCATCCCACTGGTCGTACCAATCCTGTTGATCCTCCACCGTCATCTTAGTTTTGCAAGAAATTCTTTTCTTCAAATTCTTCAACAACTCCTTACCCGCTGCAACCTGGTTCCATTTAAAGGTCGAAGAACTTTAATATTTCAAAAGTAATACTAAACAAGTAAAAACTGAAGACATCGCTTACCATTCTTTTATATGCCTTTTGAATGTCAATGGCCCTGGACTTCTTTTTGGCAACCTTTGCCTTCTCCTTTTCAGCTATAACTTGACTTGCTCTATTGATAATAAGCGGATGTGAAATTTCATTATACCAATCCATATACCCTGGCTCAACTTGTGGAGGACCGCCACCCAAAATATGCAAGTGGTTCATATTTAACTTGTTGGCATCCAACCTTCTCCAGTACTCTAAGGTTGGTTCTGGATCATATTTGGGGCACCACGAAGAGGTGGTGCTTTTAGTCCCATTGGTACCCAATGGCAACAACTTGAACTTGTCGTTAACTACTGGGAGCGTTTGGACATATCCTAACTGACGTAGAACGTGACGAGGATCATATATTACAGAACCACCCAGATAAAATAAAGGTCTGTAGTACATACCTATCGGCACAAAATTATCTTCAACAACATAATCTTCTTGAACATCTCTCAAATATGGGTCAAATACGACGTCACTCCCATCCAAAGAGTCCAATTTCTCTCACAGATTAATAAGTACATCTTTCTTATTTCTTTCTTTCTTAGCTTCCATATCATATCGATTCGCTGTTGGCGTTGTTTTATCCCAATTTGCATATACTTTGGCCAGTTTCAATTTCGGGAAATGGTCATATACCCACACCTACATAAATAATTGAAGATTTCTCAAAATATCCTCTTGACAGTATAAAGTTCGGCTGATAATGAAAATTATCTAACATGCCAAACCTATACAGCAGAAAGATCGGCTTACCAATATGCATGGTTTTAAGCCGAACATTGCACTGAACAAACAACATTTTGTTTTAAATAAGAATAATTTGAACAAAAAAAAATCAAATTTAATGAAGATTATCACCTGAAGCATAGTGAAATTTCCTCCAATGTTTGTACTTGCCAACCTAGATGCTTGTGCGAGTTGATTGAGTAGGTAGGCAAGTGACGTTGTCCCCCAAGCATAATTATTAACCGAGTGAACATCCTTGAAAAATTGGAGATATTGGGCACTCACCTTGTTCCCAGAAGTGTCTGGAAAGATATCTCTTCCAAGACTGTACAACATATATGCTGTTACAGTTTGTTTCACTAACTCCCCAGTCATCACCAACTTTCCATCTTTAACCCTCTCCGCTGTTTTCTCAAAATAGGTTTTCAACCTCAACAACTTGAACTTCTTGTTTTTCTTGTAGGCTGCACCTTTATCATTATGGGTAGAAGTGACATCTCTCACAGAACAACAAAACTCTAGTTCGGTTATCGATCTTGGCCAACCTAGAGTTTCCTCCGCCAACTTATACAACTCATCCCAACTCATATTATAAAACGCTGCATCCACGCTTTCGCCGGTTACACTAAGGCCCGTAATCTTATTCGCGTCGCCAGGAGTGATTGTCATCTCGCCAAAGGGGAGATGAAATGTGTAAGTCTCAGGATCAAATCTCTCGGCAAAGGTGGAGGATGTCACTCTATCACATTCCTGATGACCATATTTAATAGCAGGCCATAAACCAGAGGCTTCCACTATAGCAATCACCTCAGGAACCTCTTTAAAAAAATCCCAATGTGTGGCTCTTTGATGTCTCAAAACTCTGACCGCACGACAATGGTCAGGAGTCTCATATATCCTCTTAGCCCAAGACTCCCTGTAACCAATCAACACCTTTCCTCCGTCGGCTGGAAGACCGTGTGGTAAACCATCATGTCTTGGATCTATTACATCATCATCATCAGGAATGTGAAATCCAACCACACGAGGTTTAACATCTTTCTTCTCTGGTTGTTGTTGTTCTTCCACTTCAGGTTGATATTCCACATCTGGTTGATCTTCCTGGTGTTTCATTTTACCCTTTTGGTTCCAATACATAGTATAAAAACATAAATAATTATAATCCTACAGAATACACAACATATCCTTACAAAAATAGCTTACAGAACTAAGTTAGGCGTATACGAACGCCAGACGAAACAGCTGAACCAATGAAACTAAAAGATCGGTGGTTATCTGGACTAGCCGAACTGTTCTTCGGTTAAGGTTCGGCAGCTAATAAATTACACTCTATGAGCCGAACCTTTCTCCGTGTTCCGAAAAACCTAGGTTTTTTCAATTAAACCTAATCTAACAATATAATAAAATGCATTAATCAACAAATTAAATAATTGGGTTTGTATAACATACCTTCTAATCCTCATTTCCGGGGTTTCTTCTTCACTTGATTGAACTTCTTTGTCAATTTCAGTTTCAACTCCTTCTAACGGTTGTTGGTCTTCAATTGACGGTTTAGAAGAAGATTTGGACCGCCTACCAATTGCTTTTTGTTTTCCACGAGCCATTTTATAGTTGTGTTTAATCGACGATCAAATTTTTATAAATCGACGATCAATTTCGGCAATGAAGTATGATTTGAAGAGGAGAAGAAGAGGAGAGGAACCGAAAAGGTTCTGTTGATGTTCCTTATGCTTTGACCCAAAAGAGCATTTTTTGCTTTTATATAAACTTAAGGTTAGTATAGTAATTTACAAGATTCTAGAATTTTCTAATACTTGGAAAATAGTTCGGATCTTTATAAAATATCCGTTTTAGCCGTTCTAGAATTTGGTTTGGCTCTAAACTAAGATGGAAGTTCGTGCCAAACTTAACAACAAGAGAGCAGTTGAATGTTACAGTGTAAGGTTCGGCTTATACACGTTAAACACTTATAAGTCGAGATTTTTACTTAGCAAATTGTAAAAGGTTCGGATAATAAGTGTTACATTTTTATATGCCGAACTTTATACTGTAACTTAAACATAAAAACAACATTACACAAAAAACATAGAATTTCACTTAAACATAAAAGCATAACATTGTAGTTAAACATCAAAACATTGTACCGAAAACCAAACACATAACATTGTTTTCTTCAAGTAAATAAAATTGTGCTAAAATCAAACATTACTTAAAAACCAAACCATAAAAACCTAGTGTACTTTAATTTGAACATAATCATCTATTTAGCACCACCGCGTCTTCCACCACCACGACCTTTTCTAGCACCACTTCCACTCGCACCTTCACCTTTGTTGATTACTCCAACCCAACGGTTGTACATATATTCTTGCTCTTCCACCGCCATATCCACATTGCAATCAATTTTCTTCTTCATAGCCTTCAACACGTCGTTACCCCCAGCCATCTGATAAAATTTAGTTAAAACATATAAGCAACAATAGACAAAAATATTGAAAACAAGTTTAAAAGTATGCACTCAATATACCATAGTTCGATAAGACTTCGAAGCATCTTCAACCATGCCCTTTGTGTTATTCCTCGTCTTCGGCTCCACTTCCTTTTGTGTTCGCTTTCCCCTCTTACCATCTACCAAAGCTTGACTTTCCCTATTAATGATTAAGGGATGTGAAATTTGGTTATACCAATACATATAAGCCGGGTCAACTTCACAAGGATCGTCACGCAAATCTTCTAAGCCAATCCAATTTAATTTGTTATCTTCCAATTTATCCTAACAATCAATGGTAGGATCGAGATCATATTCGGCATTCCATGAACTTTCCGTACTCTTTGTTCCCTTAGAACCCTTGGGAAACAACTTGAACTTTGATTCCTCTAGCACCGGAATCGTTTGGATAAATCCATATTGACGGAGTACTCGACGGGGATCAAACACTATAAAGCCTTCGGGATAAAACAATGACCCATAGTACATCCCCAACGGCATATCTTCATCCTCAACAACATCATCATCTTCTTCATCCTTTTTGTATGGTTGAAATACAACTTGTTCAGCAGTCAAAGAGTCTAAGTTTTCTCTCAAAGCTATCAATATTTCCTTTTTATTCCTCTTCTTATTTTCCTTGAAACTCCATTTGGCCGAGGTAGGGAATGTGTCTACCCATTTGTCATCTTCCTTGACTAACTTCAAATCCGGGAAATGGTCATATATCCATACCTACACCAACAATATTGAAAACAAAACACAAAACTTAATTATTAGGATCAGTAGAATTGGATCATGAAGGTTGTCAACTTGGGGAAACAGAAGAAAGTTCGGCTTATGTACAAAACAAGGTTTAAAGCCGAACCCTTACAAGTTCGGCTCAGGATATTGAAATCGAAACAGCCAAACCAAAGGAAAGCAGGTTCGGCGTAAAATAAACCAAAATTGAAAGCCGAGTTTTTTCTTGAAAATGTAACTACAATGTGTAAACTTACTTGAAGCATTATGAAATAACCTCCAATGTTTCTACTTGTTAACCTAGACACAGTTCCAAGTTGCTCCAATAGGAAAGAAAGGGTCGCGGTTCCCCAAGAGTACTTGTGGCAGCTTTTCAAATCCTTTAACAATTGAAGGTATTGAGCATTAACCTTGTTCCCACTGTTATCGGGAAATATAACACTTCCTAAAGTATACAACAAATACGCGGTAGCAGTGCGCATAGCTGTGACCTTGTCCATAACCAACTCCCCCTTTGAAATTTTCTCATTTATGTCTCTAAAACACTTTTTCAAAGCAGTGAACTTGATTTTCTTCAACTTCTTTGTGCTAGAATCCACAAACTTCTCCTCTTTAGCAGCGCATGCAAACTTCAATTCTGTTTTTTCTTTTGGCCAACCATGAGTTTCCTCAGCAAGTACATACAACTCATCCCAAGTCATTTCATAAACCACTGAGTAAACATTTTTCCCATGCGTTCTAAGACCACTAATCTTCTGGGCATCATCTGGAGTGATTACCATCTCTCCAAAAGGGAGATGAAATGTGTAAGTCTCCGGACAAAATCTCTCACAAAATGCTGAGTTTGTAACTGCATCAAATTCCTCTTGTACATAGAAAATAGCAGGCATAAACCTGAGCCTTGTACTAAAGCCACCACCTCAGGAGCCTCTTTGAAAATATCCCAATGTGCGGCGCTCTGGTATCTAAGTACGCGGACTGCATCCCTGTGATCCGAAGTCTCGTAAATTTTCTTCGCCCATGACTCCTTATATCCAATCAACACTCTTCTACCATCTTCAGGGAGACCATGGGGCAAACTATCCCTGCGAGGATGTATCACATTATCCGGGTGAGGAATGTGCTTACATGTCTCCCTTGATGTAACAACTTTCTCTTGTTCTTGTTCTAGTTCTTCTTCTTCTTGACCTTCCTCACCAACATCTTCATCATTGTCATCCTCTTATTCTACAGCAAAGAGCAAGTCGTACCAATTCCCATTTTCCCTGCATGTAAGTTCTTTGTGCCACCACCTCGAGGTTTGGGAGTTTTTAAGTTAGAAGGAGACACTTTCATTGTTCTCCTTTTGAGCTTCTCTTTGAATTTTCCCGGATGGGTGCTAACACAAATTACAAACCTTAATTAGCTTTCCAAATTAAATAAATATTTGTAGATGGGGAAAAACGATTTGCTGGTTTTTAAGGAATTGAGGAGACGACCGTACGGGGGAGACTCCTCGAACCGAGCGAAATGTTAAACCTCACACACATGGACCGCTGCAAAGGGGGTGCTTTGAATTCGAGAGATAAATCTGTAGTACTCCGGCCTAAATCAAGACAATGACCGTTCCAGAGTAAATTCGGTCACAAGAGAGGATGGGTTGATCTGTAGGAGGGAAGCTGGGAAATGTGTGGAATCAATGGTAATCAAAGATTGTGGGTGTGTGAATTCTGAATATGATAAGCTCTGAATGATTGAAATTTCTCAATTGAGAGTAGTTGCTCAATTGATGAGTTGATGATATCGTGTTGTCGATGAGACGTGAGATTGATGATACTGTTGATGCTGATGATTCAATCATGATTCAGAGACTTATTTATATTGCTGGAATTTTAGACACCATGATCCCATGAAGTGTAACAGTTAATGGAATCAAGGAGTGGGGAAGTGGAGATCGTGTTTGAAACCAGTTTCTCAACGTGTGGAGACTTGGTCAATTTTCCACCCACTACCTCGTGAATTCCTTCAACTGATTGCACGACTTGCTCACATTCCATCGTGTGTTTGAACACACGTGCCGTAGACCGCCAGACCAAAACCCTAAGTGATATCCCCCCAAAGTGACACGATTGACGTCTCGTGGTTTGTTAGTCAATTAATGACTTCGTGGTTTGATGGGACGATGAGTCCATGTGGTTGCTGAGTTGCACATGATGTTCCGAAACTCATGAATCGAACATGTCATGATACAGATATATAGTTCTTACGGTGAAGTGAGCGAGTATTGCTCATTCGACGGATCGTTGAATATTGATTGTTGAACCAATATTCCTTGGTTTGAGCAAATATTTATCATCTGAGCAAGTGTTGCTCATGTGATGAATTGTTGAATATTTGATCGTTTGAGCATGTGTTGCTCATCTATGGATTATTGGCAGCGTACCAAAAATATTAATTAAAGTACTAGTTGTTGAACCGAGCATAATTAATAAGATTAATGACCATGAGGTCGTCGTAAAATTATTAAGGTTGGAATATGGAATGATGATCCCTGGATTCAGAAACCCTAATTTGATCAATTCATGGTTCGTCAGAAGTTTAACCATGGGACGAAGGAGGGAGCGACTACATGGGACCGTGGATCAACCATGTAGTTTTCATATGCTCACGTGAGAAAATACAAAGAACTACTGAAGAGTTGACAATTTGTTGGTGAAAGAATGATTAAATGCCGGTTCAATCAGTTATTCGAAAATGCTCGTCTGAGCCTTAGATGAGAAAACCTAATTAATTATGACGGAGTGAGGGACCGACCATGGGGTCATGAAATCTTACCTGGGTAGTCACGTGACCGCCTGATGATCACTTGATGAAAATCCAAAGTGTTTGGAAGAATCTTGGACCTAATACGTGCAATTGTGCAAATTAGGTCAAAACTGTGAAACTTGATGGGACCGGGTTCTGTAAGCCAAAGAGCTAATCTTGGTCGATCAAGATAGCGTGCTCGTGTCCCCAAGGCGCCCGCGCCTCAGTCCTGAGAATTTTGATATTTTCTGGCGTGCAATTGAGCATCCATTCGAGAAAATATGTCAAAATTAGGGTTTCTACGAAACTGAGGAAAACACCATGAGACGATGGAAAATAATTATAAAATAAGGAATGAGGAGGCGTGAGACCGTCGTGGTCAAGGCATGGTCAGAAGGTCGTGACCACGGTCTCGTGGTGCCTTTTCCTTAATTTTATAATATTTTGATGATTTTATGAAAGATTCATGAATTTTAAGAAATTTGATGAATTTGGGGAGTTTCCATTAATTGAAGGAGTTTTCATGAGTTCAAGAAAGCAAAAAAATATTAAAATAATAAAAGCAAGGGCGTGTGGGATCGTGGAAGGCATGGCCGGCCGGCTTGGGCCCGGTCCCACGAGTTTCCCTCATTTTTGTGTATTTTTGATGAATTGAGGGAATTTTTCCTAATTTGAGAGAAATACCATGAAATCAAGGAATTTGATGAATTCAGGGAAAACTAATAATAAAACAAAGGGGCGTGTGGGACCGGATAGGGCATGGCCGGATGGCCAAGGCCCGGTCCCACAAGTTTTCATAATTTATTTTATTTTATTATTATTTGATGATTTGTGCAAAATACCATGAAATCAAGGAGTTTTTTCATGAAATTAAGAAATAATAATAAAAAAATAATAATAGGAAACCGTGAGGTGTGGGGCCGGCTGAGACCAAGGCACGGCCGGTTGGCCTATGGTCACGCTCCACACTCCTTTCCTTAATTTTATACTATTTTTTACGGATTTATGAAAATACCTTGAAACCGAGGAGTTTCTTCGAGACGAAGGAGATTTGATCAAACGAGAGAATTTTCATCAAATCATGGAAAATAATAAAAATGTATTAAAAATATAAAAATTGGCGTGGAACTGACCACGACACGGTCGGTTGGTCGTGTGTCCGTGTTCCCAGCACCCTGATCAATATTTTCAATTATTTATTATTTTCTTCCCTATTTTGCATAGGTTCATCGTTTCGTTGTATTTTTGAAACATTCGTTCGTGCGATGACTGTTAATGTATCGTCGTTGAATACACTTTCACCATTTGAATCGGGGCTTACTTAGAGGTAGCTCAGACGCCCGGTTTTTGGTTATTTATTAGTAATTGTGGAATTCAGTGGAGAAGAATTCACAAAACTGAGTAATAAGACGTTTATTATTAATTCATAGGATCAGCTGAGGATTCGACTACGAATTCAGAATAATAAAGTGAGCATTACCATTCCATGGGATCGTAGATTCGACCATAGTATCGGAGTAATTAAGATTTATCTATTACCATTTATGAGACTAGTTGTGTATTCGATCATGAAATCGGAGTAATGAGATAATATAGTTATTGTTATTCTATGAGATTAGGTTGTGGATTCGATCATAGAATCAGAACAATTGTTTATTTCCATTCCATGGGACCAGTCGTGGATTCGACCATGGAATAGGAGCAATAATAGATTATTCTGGGAATTCAGTAGTTAATGTCACGGCAGAATTAATCTTAATTAGGAATAATTAACTTTGTGGATCTATACTAGCAGAGCAAGATGTCTAGGAGCATTAATTATCCCGATATGAGCTTGTCAGTAAGTCATATCCTTTATATAGTCAGGGTAAACTCGTCGTTTGTTCCTGAAGATGTTATCGCTCTATACTAGCAGAGCAAGCTGTCTAGGAGCCGTCCATCTCGTGATACAATATAGAAATAATCACTGAAGGTGTTCAGTATTCATGAGATATGCCGTTGTCCAGTCGCGAGACTACATATCTACATGTACTCTGAGAGAAAGTACTCTCCATTGAGAATTCGATGAGAGACCCGTGTCTTAATACTCACGTCTGATTGCTGGATCAGAACTTCGTATAATTATGAGTTTACAATTTTATCCCTTGTCGAAAATCCACCATATACATTAAGTACCCCGCTTACTGAGGAAAGTTGTGTTCCTCAGTCAGCATTAAATGGTGATTTTCCGGCCATAAATAATAATACCAATAATTGAACTTAGTCATAAGTTGAGACGTTACCGGATTTAGATAGTATGAGCAAACCACGACTTGATGAAGGCTTCAATTTCATGATTGGAGCGTCGTTTGATGAGCATAAATTGGTGTTGAACCGCTGGTATCGACGATGAGTCTGTGGTTGGTCGATTGTAGGTCGGGCCCAATAAGGGAATCCTTGGAAAATTAGGTTTTGGAAATAAAAATTGTATAAAAGGAATTAATCCCTTTTTTTTATTTCTCACGACAAGATCTTCACCTATCCACCACCTTCACGCCAGTAGTAGGAGGAGGAGAAATCTCGCCGGAGTTTCCAGCGCCGCCGACCGTCCGGCCAACTTCCGGCCGGCGCCGACCAGGTGAGCGATTTTTTTTTGATGTTTGCTGATGTTGTGACCTTCATGAGTTGTTCATGTTTTGATCA
Source organism: Papaver somniferum (assembly GCF_003573695.1). NCBI lineage: Eukaryota > Viridiplantae > Streptophyta > Magnoliopsida > Ranunculales > Papaveraceae > Papaver > Papaver somniferum. The sequence continues at coordinate 147,022,761 of NC_039359.1, forward strand.
TGATGAAACCATATACATGTGTGTATATATTGGTGTGAGTTTTTATGAAAAACCCTCATTTTTGAAAACGTATGTTCGTTCGATCGTTAGTTTTGAAAACTAACTGAAATCCCTGATTTAGGAGATATATTTTTTTTAATATATGAACTTATGTCCAGTGATAAAACTTAGTGTATGAGCTTTCATGTGTACCACGGTTTTATCATAAAAGGAGTTAATTTTCACCAAATCGAAATAATCCTTCGTTTCAAAGACAAATTATGACGACTCGAAGGAAAATTCGTATGATGAACTTGTGTCCAGTGATAAAATTTTGCTTATGAGCTTTCATGTAAGTGCAAAACTTTATCATATGTATAAGATGTGAGCTTTCACAATATTTTGAAATAAACCTTCGTTTTAAAGACAAATAACGACGATACGAAGGAAAGATAGTTTTTTTTATATGCAGTCGTGACATATATTGTGTTAAATATGATGGTATATTTTATTTGCATGAATTTTTTTTCATTAGATAAAATTCTTGAGAATTTATGTAAGCAATGTTGCATTAATTGCTGTTTTTTTGAAAAATTAGAAACGTGGGTTTTGAGGAACCTTCGAAGATAGACAATATATTTATGATGAAATATTTTACTATTATAAACTTCATAGGTCAGTTGTGTGAATGCTCACATTATGAAAATTTTGTCCGTGATTTCATGAAAAATCAGTTTCGGAAATTAAAGTTTCGTTCGTTTTTTTGCAGTTTTTAGGAAACGAACTAACTTTATCGTGTTAACTCTTACGGCACAACTACTACCATTGGTAGAATTGTAAAGAGGTAAGATTTCAGAGTTACCTTTTTTGGCTGATGTTGGTTTGTTTACATAGTAGTAATCTTTGATCTTCCAGTTCCAGAAAATATCGACCAACAACAACAGCAGTTGCGATTACTGGTATTCCTCTTCCTCCTCTGGATCTTCTGATGAGGATTCTGAAGCTCATGTAGCGAAATCAAAGGATAAGGTTTCCCATGAAGGGGCGAAGCCTAATGTTGCCTTGGGTGAGCGAAGAGTCTCTTTTGATGAACTCAAGAAAAGAGGAGCTGAAGACAAAAAGAAGGATGCCCGTCAACGTGAGAAAGATCGCACCTGGCGTAAGAGACACAAGGTTGAGGAGAAGCGTCAATTCTTGGATGGTGTACCTTCTGATTCTGATGCTGATGCTTCTGAAGAAGAGATCACATGGGGACCATCCGAGCGTTACATTAAGCCTGATCGATATGAAAGAGAGCATCAGAGGATGATGAAGAAAATTGAAGCTGAAGCTGCAGCAGAAGAGGACTCGGATTCATATGATGATGATATTATCTTCCATCCATCGTACTTCACCAATGATTATGACAGTGACTCTGAAGAAGATGATTCCGAGAAGGATAGTGACGAAGACCCCAGTGATGATGAATCTGACAATTCAGATGAGTCCAACGAGTAGTTGTATTTCCATCTTCTTTAAACGTTAGAGCATTCCCTTTTAGTCTTCATGGTGGATATATTTATTTTAAATGTTTAAATGACTTTACTTCAATTAAACTTTTCTTCTGAATGATGAACATTTTGTTAACGTCGATTTCTTCTAATCATGGACCGATGTCTACACATCCAAATTCATCATGACTTGTCGATTTTCATGAGAAGTAACATAACACATGGATAAGAATTCATGACATGTATAAGGCCGCGTGGCCATCCTTTGACCCGTGATGGTCAGTCCCCAGTGTGTTATTTTCCTCCGCGTCTTCAGTATCGATCTTTGAAGCCTAGGGTTTCAGTGAAACTCGTAACTGAATTGACTATTCGCGAGTGATGACTATCCGCCTGATATATATATATATATATATATATATATATATATTCAAGACTCCAAATCTGTGATCCACGAAAATATTTCTTCCATTCCTGAGTCAGTTTCATCATACAGAGAAGTTTTGATCCTACCTCCTTTCCATCATGTCGAACAATAGTATTTCTTCTCAAGATGATCCTCAGTCGAAGCGTGAAATAACAACGTCTATCTCAGTAAGTTGTACACTTCTTCTTCTTCTCCTTTATTGCCGCTGTTCTATCGAGATTGTTGATCACAAGAGAATGATTTGTCATAGGACTGTAAGAAGAATGCTATTCCTCAAAATGCAAGGCCTAAGCGGACTGTTAGAGCTCCTGTCCGGTATGGATCGGCTCGTGATGAAGCTTGATCGTCTGTAAGTAAACCTATAACTCTTGAGATTGTACTGAGTCCCGGGATTAACACTCCTTCGTTTCATCATAGGTGGATGTCCGGGTCGTCGTCGATGCTAGACGAAGAAAGAGTAGAAAGTCCGTGACCGTGTTGAGGTTGAGGAAAGCAGCAACCAGGCATGTGAAGATTCTGCAGGATCCGTGGAGACTGGAGACAGTGTCCATGTTGGTGAATACCCAACGGCTGGACTCTTATTCGAAGCTCCATTGATTAATACCTTCCCAGACAATGAAGTGTTCGGTGGATTCGTTATTCCCAAATGTCATGCGTCTCTGTACACCAAGATCTGGAAGAAGTATGGTCACATTGCTATCACAGAAGTGTGGAAAGGTTTTCTTCCAACCCTTTTAACCACGGTAGCGGGGATATTGCCGATCATCGAGGAAATGAACCAGATGCACTTGCGAGATGTCAAAAACCATGAACTGCACAAATGGGATAAAATGATCTTGAATTGTGAGATATTGCGATTCAGTGTAAGCTGGCTCCGTCGTCGTCTTGAGATAATCAAGGTTCATAAGGCGGCAGAGGCTGCTGATACAATTTCCATGAATGCCGCTTTACTGGATGAGGAGAGGATACTGGCTCTGGAGTCAGCAAGGGTTGAGAAAGCGGTGGAAGACTTGAAGGCAAAGACCAAGATTTTTCAGAAGAAGCTTGACGAGGCTTCTTACAGGGATTATCCGTTGCTGGATGGTTTGCTCTGAGTGAGCATTTGTGGTTGTTGTTTTTGAATAAATCTGAATTTCTAATTAGGTGAAACAATTGATCATGGCGTGAATGAATTTTGCTCATTTATGAAATGTTTAATGAACAAATGAGCATTCACATGCACTTTGGAGGAATTAAATTACATTTTGAAAATGCTTGAAATGATGAAGAGGTAGTTTGTTTCATGGATCAGGCATAATAAGCTTTGAGCCATTTGCCATTGATGATGTTTCCTTCCTTTCCTCCATTGATTGCTAAAATTTTGTAGTATCCGCTAGACACTGCTTTGATAATAACATATGTCCCTTACCATTTAGGAGAGAACTTAGGAGCAGACATGTCTTGTTGAATGTGCTTTGCCGTCTTTAATACTAAATCTCCTACTTGAAATGTTCGGGGTCTTACCATTTTTTTGTAGGCTCTGGAGATCCTCTGTTTGTAAGATTCCACATATTTTTCCACCTTGGCTCTCCTTGATTCAAGCATATCCAATTCGGCGATTCTTGATTTGGAGATTTCACCCTCATCCTATTGTACGCCACTGGATGCTGCAATCCTGGCTGAATGAATTTTGATTTCTGTTGGAAGTATGGCGTCATCTCCATAGACGAGGGAATATGGTAAAGTACCGATCGAGCTCCTTGGTGTAGTTCTATAAGCCCACAGAGCCATGGGTAATTTCTCATGCCACGATCGAGGATGGTCATGAATTGTCTGACTGATAATCCTGATCAAAGTCTTGTTGGTACTTTCTGCTTGACCATTTCCTTATGGATAGTAAGGCGTAGAGAAGATTTGTTTGATCCCATATTTATTGAGCAGCTTCTCAACATCTTGATTGTCAAAAGGAGTTCTGTTATCTGTGATGATGTGCTTAGGAACTCCGAATCTGCATATTATGTGCTCTTTGATGAAGGCAGCAATCGTAACTCCAGTGGTGCTTCGAAGAGGAATAGATTTGACCCACTTGGTGAAGTACTCTGTTGCAGTGATGATGTATTCATGTTGTTTTGAAGACGCTGGATTGATCTTCCCAATGATATCTAGTCCCCAGCTATAGAAAGGCCACGGACTATTCACTGAATTCAACGGGAGACAAGGAGTGTGGATGAGATTACCATGGGTTTGGCATTGGTGACACCTCTGAACGTGTGCGGCTGCATCATCTTCCATGGTCGGCCAATAATACTTCTCATGAATTTGAAGAAATAGTTTCCTATTTCCTTAATGTTCTCCATCATGTACTTCCTTCAGGATTGTAGGGATTTCATGATCGGCTAAGCACCTCAGTAAATTTCCACCAAAGCTTTTGCGGTATGAGATCCCATCGAGATAGACGAATATCTTAGATTTCTGAATGAGTTTGACTGCTTGCTTCTTTTCTAGTGGTAGTTTGTTATCCCGGAGGTATTTGATGTAAGGATCCCTCCAGTCCCCAGTGTGGTAGACTGTCAAAACCTCCAAGTGATGAGGAGGTGTTTGGAAATCAGCACAAGATCCTTGTAAAGCTCTTGACTGAGTCTCCATGGATGGCCAGTAGTACCCCATTCTTTGAAGCTTTCTGTAAAGTGTTACCACTAACGTTTGCCCACAGACTTCTTCATGTATGCGCTTGAGTTTTTATTCCGCTTCGTCGCTCCCAAGACATCGTGATAGAGATCCATCATGGTTTCGATAGTATAATCCTCCATGAAGCAAGAAGTAGTTCTTCAATTCCTTGAGGCTGACTTGGCCTTCTGAAATAGATCTGCTCAATTCATGAATGATGAGTGCTCGCCAATCGTTCGCTGGAATGTCTTCGATCTGAGTGAGCCAAGTTGAAGATATTGTACGCCTCTATACAATGATCGTTTTCTGTGCTCCTTCGAATTGCATCTTGGAGGCGAGAGTTGCTAGGAAATCAGCATGCCTATTGTTAGTCCGTCCAGTATGGACGATCGTTGCGTCAGTGAAATAGGTCAATAGTCGCTGAGCTTCGGTTCTGAATGGAGCAAGTGTGATTTCTTTGAGAGAATACGTTCCATTCATCTGGTTGACCAATAATTTTGAATATCCCCTTATCTCAAGGTGTGTTACTCCTGCTTTCTTGGCCAAGGATAATCCTAATAGGAAGGCTTCATATTCCGCTGAGTTGTTGGTGCAGTGGAAATCCAACTTGAACTAATGTGAGAAAACTTCACTAGATGGAGACACCAGTTCTATGCCCGCTCCTCCGGTGTCACCACTAGGGGTGGAAGATCCATCAAAGTATAGAAGCCATGTTTCTTCCTTGATGACCAATATATCTGGGAATTCGTCGGGCACTTCTTCATGTAGTGTTGTTGTATCTTCTCCTGGAAAAGCAGCAAGCAAGTCTGCGACCGCCTGACCTTTGATGGCTTTAGGTGGCGTGCAAGCTATGTCAAATTCTGACATCTGGAGTAACCACTTTGCCGGTCTCCCTATCAAGGCTGGCTTTGATAGCAAGAACTTTATGGGATCAACTTTGGAGATGAGTACGACCCTGTTAGATAGCAAGTAATGTCTGAACTTCTGGATTGCATGTACCAAGGCCAGGCATGCACTTTCGGCCTTTGGATATCGTAGTTGAGCATCTCTCATTGTGCGGCTGAAGTAGTAAATTGGTCGTTCGACGCCTTCGTCGTCTTCCTGGGCGAGGAGTGCGCTGATGGCGACGTCACTGGAGGCTGTGAAGAGAATCGGAGGTCTTCCCTGCACTGGAGACCTCATGACAGCCGGTGACAATAATATCTGTTTTATTATATGGAAAGCCTCTTGTTGAACAGTTGTCCAGGTGAAACTTGCTCCTTTCTTCAGCAGAGGTGTGAACGAACCAATGATTTGAGCTAATCAAGGAATGAAGCGTCAAATATAATAACCTTGCCCATAAAGCTATGTATTTCCTTTACAATACATGGAGGGGGCATGGTGGTAATAGCTTTTTGCCTTGTCTGGGTCGACTTTAATCCCTTCAGCCGTGACCAGGAATCCTCAGAATTTTCCGGAAGAAACTCTGAATGCGCACTTCAAAGGATTCATTTTTAATTTGTATTACCTGCACCTTTCAAACACCTTCCTTATAACTTAGAGATGAGATGCCTGAGTCTTCGATTTTACCACCACATCATCAACATAGTCTTCTACTTGATTGTGCATCATGTCGTGGAATATGGCAGTCATGGCTCGTTGATAGGTGGCACCAGCATTTTTTAATCCAAAGGGCATCACAGTGTAGTGAAAATTCCCAATGGGAGTACGGAACGCAGTCTTGTTGGCGTCATGTTCATACATCTTGATCTGGTTGTACCCACTATAGCCGTCCATGAATGAGAACATACTGTGACCACTGGTTGCATCGACGAGCATGTCAATGTTTGGTAGAGGAAAATCATCCTTTGGACAACATTTATTCAAGTTCCTGAAATCGACACAACATCTGATTTGACCATTTTTCTTCTTAACAGGTACCACATTTGCTAGCCACGTTGGATGAAGGATAGGTTTGATGAACCCCGCTGCCAACAGTTTCTGGATTTCGACTTTGATTTTCTCCTCCACTTCGTGTCTAAATTGTCTGGGCGGTTGTTTGACAGCTTTGGAACCAGGGACGATGCGAAGGTGATGGGTGACGAGTTTGTCATCCAAACCCGGCATTTCTTCGTACGTCCAGGCGAAGACATCTTGATATTCTCTCAATAATTTTATCATCTGGTGATAATGCTGAACTGATCAGGATTGGCCTCAGATCGTCTTAAGTCCCAATGTTGATTGTTTCAAGATCGTTAGTGGTAGAGTCAGTGTCGTCTTGCAGTTGTCATGGGGCATCCTGGACTTCTTCTTCAAGTGATAGTTCACTCTGCATGATTCTTCATGGTGGGGAGATTTTTCATCGTTCTCCCCGATTAATTGCTAATCTTTCCGTCGGCGATAAATGACTCTCCCTTCTGCATCTCGATCAGTCGTGAAGTTTGACCCTGCAGTTGAGACCTGATCGTTATGGCGTTTAGTCGGTGTAGTAGGTGACTTGATCATTTTAGCAGAGGATGACAGATCGTTATCAGCCTTCTCGATAGTCTTCCAGCATGGAAGGAGAGTACTGTGAATCTTGTTTGGAGGTTCCGGGATGCTTTTTTGAGATTCAAGGAACTCAGTATCATAGACAGGAGCATAAGGAGATGACGAAGTCGGAATGCAAACGATCTTGTTGTCGAGCAGGGCCTTCATGCATTTATGGTATGTTGAAGGAACCACCTTGTTATCATAGAGCCATGGGCGTCCCAGTATTATGTGGTAGTCAGGTTCTTTCTCGATCACATGAAACTTTGTTTTTGATCGAATCGGACCCAGCCTCAAATCTATATATGCATATCCATATGTATGGCTTTGACTTCCTTCAAATCCTATCATTAGGATGGGATGGCGAACGATTTTACCTTGTGGGAATCTGGCCATCCTGAGAGTTTTCATAGTGACAATGTTGGTGGAAACACCAGTGTCGACGAGAGCTCTTCTAAATTCGGTGCCTTTGATGAAACCAGTGACATACAAAGCTCGGTTGTGTCCTTCATCCGTGATGCGATCTTCTTCTCCAAAAGAGATGTTGTCGATCAAGTGCTCAGACACTAGGGAGACTTCTGTAACTGATGGTGTTGGTGGCGTTATTTGCACGTTAGATGATATCTGGTTGAGTGCAGAAAACGTGTCCATGCGCTGGTCCCTGGAGAGGTGTAGGAGTTCACATAGAATTTCGATCAAATGTGTGACCTCTTGTTCCACCGGCTTCTCGTATGTGGTGAAGCTGTTGATTTGAGGATCAGATGACGATTCAGTCCCCGGTGTTGAGACTTCTGGAGCGGAGGTACCGCCTAACTCGGATGTTAATTTGATGAGAAAGTCGAGGATGTGGTTCACAGTGTTCTTCATCAGGTCCATGTTCCTGGTATGGACCTCTAGAATTTGAGCCAATTCTGCCAAGGTTGGGATTCTTCTGTCTTCGGTACCGCCAGGTGTAGTATGAGGAACGCCATTTGAAAGAGTTTGATCTGGATTAGTTGAATTAGTCTTAATACCAACCTTCTTGTGAAATTATGAGATTGAAACCGAGAGAATGATCTCCCACTGTGGTCGCCAATCTGTGGATGGGGAAAAACGATTTGCTGGTTTTTAAAGAATTGAGGAGACGACCGTACGGGGGAGACTCCTCGAACCGAGCGAAATGTTAAACCTCACACAGATGCACCGCTGCAAAGGGGTGCTTTGAATTCGAGAGATCAATCTGTAGTACTCCAGCCTAAATCAAGATAATGACCGTTCCAGAGTAAATTCGGTCACAAGAGAGGATGAGTTGATCTGTAGGAGGGAAGATGGGAAATGTGTGGAATCAATGGTAATCAAAGATTGTGGGTGTGTGAATTCTGAATATGATAAGCTCTCAATGATTGAAATTTCTCAATTGAGAGTAGTTGCTCAATTGATGAGTTGATGATCTCGTGTTGTCGATGAGACGTGAGATTGATGATATTGTTGATGCTGATGATTCAATCATGATTCAAAGACTTATTTATATTGCTGGAATTTTAGACACCATGATCCCATGAAGTGTGACAGTTGATGGAATCAAGGAGTGGGGAAGTGGAGATCGTGTTTGAAACCAGTTTCTCAACGTGTGGAGACTTGGTCAATTTTCCACCCACTACCTCGTGAATTCCTTCAACTTATTGCACGACTTGCTCACATTCCATCGTGTGTTTGAACACACGTGTCGTAGACCGCCAGACCAAAACCCTAAGTGATATCCCCCCAAAGTGACACGATTGACGTCTCGTGGTTTGTTAGTCAATTGATGACTTCGTGGTTTGATGGGACGATGAGTCCATGTAGTTGCTGAGTTGAACATGATGTTCTGAAACTCATGAATTAAACATGTCATGAGACAGATGTATAGTTCTTACGCTGAAGTGAGCGAGTATTGCTCATTCGATGGATCGTTGAATATTGATTGTTGAACCAATATTCCTTGGTTTGAGCAAATATTTATCATCTGAGCAAGTGTTGCTCATGTGATGAATTGTTGAATATTTGATCGTCTGAGCATGTGTTGCTCATCTATGGATTATTGGCAGCGTACCAAAAATATTAATTAAAGTACTAGTTGTTGAACCGAGCATAATTAATAAGATTAATGACCATGAGGTCGTCGTAAAATTATTAAGGTTGGAATATGGAATGATGATCCCTGGATTCAGAAACCCTAATTTGATCAATTCATGGTTCGTCAGAAGTTTAACCATGGGACGAAGGAGGGAGCGACTACATGGGACCGTGGATCAACCATGTAGTGTTCATATGCTCACATGATCAAATACAAAGAACTCCTGAAGATTTGACAATTTGTTGGTGAAAGAATGATTAAATGCCGGTTTAATCAGTTATTCGAAAATGCTCGTCCGAGCCTTAGGTGAGAAAACCTAATTAATTATGAAGGAGTGAGGGACCGACCATGGGGTCATGCCCTGGGTATTCACGTGACCGCCTGATGATGACTTTATGAAAATCCAAAGTGTTTGGAAGAGTCTTGGACCTAATACATGCAATTGTGCAAATTAGGTCAAAACTGTGAAACTTGATGGGACCGGGTTCTGTAAGCCAAAGAGCTAATCTTGGTCGATCAAGATAGCGTGCTCGTGTCCCCAAGGCGCCCGCGTCTCAGTCCTGAGAATTTTGATATTTTTTGGCGTGCAATTGAGCATCCATTCGAGAAAATATGTCAAAATTAGGGTTTCTACGAAACTGAGGAAAACACCATGAGACGATGGAAAATAATTATAAAATAAGGAATGAGGAGGCGTGGGACCGTCGTGGTCAAGGCATGGTCGGAAGGTCGTGACCACGGTCTCGTGGTGCCTTTTCCTTGATTTTATACTATTTTGATGATTTTATGAAAGATTCATGAATTTTAAGAAATTTGATGAATTTAAGGAGTTTTCATGAGTTCAAGGAAGCAAAAAATATTAAAATAATAAAAGCAAGGGCGTGTGGGACCGTGGAAGGCATGGCCGGCCGGCTTGGGCCCGTCCCACGAGTTTCCCTAATTTTTGTGTATTTTTCATGTATTTTTGATGAATTGAGGAAATTTTTCCTAATTTGAGAGAAATACCATAAAATCAAGGAATTTGATGAATTCAAGGAAAACTAATAATAAAATAATAAAACAAAGGGGCGTGTGGGACCGGCTAGGCATGACCGGATGGCCAAGGCCCGGTCCCACAAGTTTTCATAATTTATTTTATTTTATTATTATTTGACGATTTGTGAAAAATACCCTGAAATCAAGGAGTTTTTTCATGAAATTAGAGAAATAATAATAATAATAAAATAATAGGAAACCGTGAGGTGTGGGGACGGATGAGACCAAGGCGCGGCAGGTTGGCCCATGGTCACGCCCCACACTCCTTTCCTTAATTTTATATTATTTTTTACGGATTTATGAAAATACCATGAAACCGAGGAGTTTCTTCGAGACGAAGGAGATTTGATTAAACGAGAGAATTTTCATCAAGTCATAGAAAATAATAAAAATGTATTAAAAATATAAAAATTGGCGTGGAACTGACCACGACACGGTCGGTTGGTCGTGTGTCCGTGTTCCCAGCACCCTGATCAATATTTTCAATTATTTATTATTTTCTTCCCTATTTTGCATAGGTTCATCGTTTCGTTGTATTTTTGAAACATTCGTTCGTGCGATGACTGTTAGTGTATCGTCATTGAATACACTTTCACCATTTGAATCGGGGCTTGCTTAGAGGTAGCTCCGACGCCCGGTTGTTGGTTATTTATTACTAATTTTGGAATTCAGGGGATAATAATTCACAAAACTGAGTAATAAGACGTTTATTATTAATTCACAGGATCAGCTGAGGATTCGACTACGAATTCAGAATAATAAAGTGAGCATTTCCATTCCATGGGATCGTAGATTCGACCATAGAATCGGAGTAATTAAGATTCATCTATTACCATTTATGAGACCAGTTGTGGATTCGATCATGAAATCAGAGTAATGAGATAATATAGTTATTGTTATTCTATGAGATCAAGCCATGGATTCGATCATAGAATCAGAACAATTGTTTATTGCCATTCCATGGGACCAGTCGTGGATTCGACCATGGAATTGGAGCAATAATAGATTATTCTGGGAATTTAGTAGTGAATGTCATGGCAGAATTAATCTTAATTAGGAATAATTAACTTTGTGGATCTATACTAGCAGAGCAAGCTGTCTAGGAGCATTAATTATCCCGATATGAGCTTGTCAGTAAGTCATATCCTTTATATAGTCAGGGTAAACTCGTCTTTTGTTCCTGAAGAAGTTATCGCTCTATACTAGCAGAGCAAGCTGTCTAGGAGCCGTCCATCTCGTGATACTGTATAGAAATAATCTCTGAAAGTGTTCAGTATTCATGAGATATGTCGTTGTCCAGTCGCGAGACTACATATCTACATGTACTCTGACAGAAAGTACTCTCCGTTGAGAATTCGATGAGAGACCCATGTCTCAATACTCACGTCTGATTGCTGGATCAGAGCTTCGTATAATTATGACTTTACAATTTTAGCCCTTGTCGAAAATCCACCATCTACAATATCATAACTCACATATAAGTGGACAAGTTTACAGGAAGCTTTTGGCCATACACAGTCACAGTGTAAAGTTTTGCACATACGATATATATCAACATGAGCCGAACATGGTCATAGAAAGGTTTGGCACATTCGATATTTATCACAATGAGCCGAACAATGTACCAACAGTAATAGATGGGTTATGAAATTCAAGTTTGACTGATTATCAAATAAAAACTTATGAGCCGATCCACTAGGTTCGGCTCATACGATATTCAAAATATACTAAGTTTTAAGCCGAACTGTTTTTGGTCTGTATAAAAAAAAAGAAGTTCAGCTGTGGGTTTTCAGCCGAACACTACTCTGAAACTAACAAAACCGAGACGAATCATCGATTACATGTCATAAAACAACGGAATAAGCAAAAAACAAGCAGGGGTATTAATTAGGGGATGGGTTAATTAGTGGGAGAGTTATAGGATTAAAATTTAATTAAGCGGAAGGATATTAATGTAAATTAAACTATGCAGGGGTATTATAATAACTTATGCTTCATTAGGCCACCCCTTATAAACTGTCACAGGATGGCATCATAGGGCTGTATGCCCCGAAATTTTGCTGTATGCCCCAAATTAGGGTTCTATTTAAATTGAGGCCGTCTGTCATAATCTCTTTTATCAAGCTGCGTAGGAGCTGCCTGAAGCACGTTACAAGAAGTTTCGACAACCCGATCCTTGGTGGGCTCCTAGCGGTTCTAAATTTAGGCCAAACCCAGCACCACATTCTGGGATCGATAGTCTATAATCAAAGACGACACGATAAATGACCAAGCCAGCTTCCAACTCTGTGCAATAAACAAGAGTTTCATTTGTGCTGTCAGTAGAATTTTCCTTTGGTGTTGTCGCAAGTCTACAAAAGAACTTCTGACAGATGACAATATTTATGTCAATTCAATTTTCTTTCTAATCTGCAAATCATACAAGGCGCAAATCCAAGATTATGGGTACAACTCCTAGTTTCAGAAATTATCATATTACGAGTCACTAATTTGAATATGTAAATTAAGCTAACACGATCCCAGATAAAAACAACCAAAGCAGGATTTCAACACAAAATCTGACGATGACGGTAAAACATCCTATTTTGTCCTAGAGGAACCACTACAAGTCATGCTGTAATGGACATGACGATAACCTTATGACGAGGCTTTCTCTGGCTTATTTGGTAATGGCAGCGTTCTTTTCAGCAGCCAAGGTGCACCTGCCGTAACAGCTTACTCCTAGCAATTCCAACGATAACCTTATGACGAGGCTTTCTCTGGCTTATTTGGTAGTGGCAGCATTCTTTTCCAGAGGCCAAGGTGCACCTGCCATAACAGCTTCAATTTCCCATGTCTGTCGTGGACAATTGGTGAGATTGTCCGCACCATTTGATGTAATATACTTGACAAAAAGAAAAAAGAAATTATTAGAGAGATGTTCAATAGCATCAAAATAAAAAGAAAAATGAAAGATTATATCTATAGCCAGTTGTTGTTTTAATATTTAGCGACCATTATCAATTTTGAAGTGTTAAAGTTAGCCTTCTAATACCCACGGACGCATACGTTAAGGTTGGCTGACTAATTCATGGATCACATGATAACTCAATTTTCACAAAAACAGCAGATGGGGGACGCTGATAGTGGAAGTGCGAAAAAAATATGAATAGTAACTAACTCAAATTTAACAAAAACATATGGAGTTATTAAGAAAGGATCAGTAAAAAGCAATACCAGGTCACTTTCGATCCGGACTCCACCGAAGCTTTTAAATCTTGCAATCTCTTTGTGGTTGAAGAACTTTGATGTGCTTGAATTTTCCATGGCAGGAGCCAGTAGCGCATCAATGAAATAGCATCCTGGTTCTACTGTTATCACCTGTACAAGAAAAATGTAATTCAACTCAAAACAGTTGCAACATCATACGACACACATATAAAATAGCCAAGGAGGTAGTATATATAACCAAGATGGTTAATAAAGATGAGCAACAAATTTTAGATGTAGATCCATTACTAACCATTCCCTCTCGGAGATCTCTAGCTGTACGCAAAGATTTCAATCCTGGTTCCTTTGGCCTCTCTATTTCCTGTTAATCACACAAAATCTAAGATTGTACCAAAAAAGCGAGCAACAAAGAAACAATGACTTCATTAAAAAGCAGTAAAATCACCTTAGGGTAACCACCAGGATCATGTGTGTCGATTCCTAACAAATGGCCAAGACCATGAGGCATAAAAACAGCACCTATTCTTTCAGTCATCATTTCATGAACGTCACTACAACACAAACCCGCAACAAATTTGCAATTAGCATTCGCTTTTGGCATAATGGCATTAAAATAGTACGAATAGGAGTAGAAAAAGTACCCAATAAGGATGCCACCATCCTTTAGTGACTCGAGGATAATTTTCTCTGCTAATCTGCAAGTAAGAGATTAAGTGAGCTCAGAGATGCACGATATATGGCCAAGAAAGCATTATAAAGCTCATTATTGCTTATACTACAAGATGTGTCTCGAAACTTCATAACTGCAGCCAAGAACGATCAAGTCAGGTGCTTACTTGTGCATGTCCACCCAGTTTACTCCAGGTTTCATTGCGGATATGACATCATCATGAGCCTTGAGAACAGCCTACAAGGCATAATAATTTTATTTTTCATATTTACGAAATAGGAAAGGAAGGAAGGAAGAAAGAGCAACCCCAAGAAAAATATAACAAGACATGAGAATAAAAGGAGAATTTATTGGTTCTTCAATACAAAAATTTAAAATTTTGAAGAGATCCTTTTAAACTACTCTAGAAAAGAAGCGCTTACATTGTAAATCAGCTTTTGATCGCTGGTGAATTTTCCATTGACCTACAATTACAGACAAGTAGATTTTCTGCATTAGAAAATTAAAACTTCAAGCACAGTAATGGGGAAGGACATGAAGGTGGTGAAAAGCATATATATGTTAGTATAAAGTATGCAATCTTTCTACTTAGTATCAACTTCAAGACAGAATAAATAAATTGGATATGAAATATGGAACTGGTTTTTGTATAACAATATGGTGTAATGAGACATTGGGAAGAAGAATCTCGCTATTCAACAAAATATACAGAATAGTTGGAGTGGTAATAGGAACAAATGGACATCAAATTTAGCTATGTACACTTACAGGGAAAGAACATGTGATGTCAGAACCATAAAAATTGTATTCAGCTCCCATATCTAGCAGTGCCATATCTCCGTCTTCAAAGGTCTGCAGATATTGAATTTGATATACTATCTCCGTTAACTTCAAATATAAACTCAAGAGTTTCACTTTAAGAAAACAAATAAGTAGTAGACAATAGAAATGATTGTATGTGCAAATATGGTCTTCGCTTCTCAATATACTCTATTCCACATGGTCTACATGACAGCAACATGTCAATACAACACTCATTCCAACAAAAAGCATCAGTGCTACTTATGAATTTAAAAAGCATGAGTTCAGACATACTCTGTCATTTGGAGCAGCTGCATGCCCATAATGGAGAACAGAACTGCAGATGAATAAAAAAAAATCATTTAATATCAATATTCAACCGACCATAGAGTTAATATGTCCATCATAGCTATACTAATTACAAAAAACCCACAATTATATATTCGCACTGCACACTGTAATGGAACTCCAGTTCTTCCATGCGCAAAGAGTCGTGAGATTTTGTATCCAAACTAAGTAAATAAACTTACCTATTACCACCAGTAGCACATATGCATGTATACGAGCAATGTCTACAACCCCCGTACATGTAGGTGTGATGAAGAAACATGCTCTCTAATTGGTACTCTTTCATGCCGGCTCTCGTCCTTCTCATTACCTGCTCCAAGTGGATCAAGTAAATTTTCATTCATAAAGTAGTATACCCAACACAAAGGATAACAAGGGCTACTTTATGATAAGACACAATAAGTCCATATCCTAGCAACAAGGGAAGCTTTACATGCATGTAATTGAATTTTAAAGCAATTCAGCTAACATGGTTCAATGAATCTTAGATATCTGATACATATTACTCGGCAACATAGATTTATGCATACTGGAAGCAACCTCGGTTTATCAAGAAAGCTTAATCATGCAAACACACACACGCACACAAACACAAAAGTCGAGATAAAACATTAACCGACATAGTGAAAGTAATGCAATTCGAGTCTTGACCCTATAAAACATCTGGTTTAACTGAATTTGCATTTTATCTATTAAGGAAGGATACTCCTGATATCTTAGTCTCTCGCTTTTGTTAAATTAGAATCCATATTTAACAACCTAAAGATGGCGACAGTTAACAAATTAGGAGATTCATTTTATCAAATTACAAAACATTTTTACAAAACGTTACCTCCACATGAGCTTCTGAGCTTATATCATTGGCATACTGAATAAGAGAAAGCTCCGTGTCTGATTTAATTGCGCGGCATTCAGTTAAAATTGGATGTAGCACACTTAAATCAGTCTCAAATTTTTCCATTTCCTGTCATACAAATATACAAATTGTTAAGTTTCAAGAAATGATATTTCAACCTTTTCAATCTAGTGAGATGAGAGCATGGATTTGAATACCTTAAACTCCGCAGGCTTAGAGAAGTTATTACTATCAGTGTTCTGCCCATGCAAGAGAAATAATACAGGCTTTTCAGATCCTTCATGATGAGAGTGTAAAACTTCTACAATCTCATCCGTGTAGCATACCATGTTAACCATATACATTTCCTGCAAAGACAAGACAAGACTTCAACACCAGAACGCATTGAACATGATACTTCCTAACCAACAACAATTGGTAAAAACAATGTCACCTTGAAGTGGGATGGTGATTTTATTTCCCCCAACCAAACAGCATATTCGGCAGGCAATCTTGGAGCAAACAGAATCGAATTTCCAGTCGAGATATCCTTAGAAGCAAAAACCCAATAATTTGACATAAGATTCCATTAACTAAACATGCTAAACTATGCAAAGAAAATAGGATAACTCGACAAATATTGAAAATGCGATAACTCAACAAATATCGACGTTGCATTGTAAGGGTGGTGAAATAGCAAACTCACAATGGCTCCATAAAAACCTGGCTCCTTGACCCCAAACAAGTAGGCGAAGTAACTCTCTTGTCTATACATCAATCAGACAAAAAAAACACACATATATAGTTTTGAACAGGACAATTAAATAAAAAAAAACCCTAATTTGTAATAATTAGGGAAATGACAGACCTGAAGAGCTCCGTGTGATCAGTACAGTAGCGATTTTGTTCTTCACCTCCCTAATAAGAAAATACAGATTAATGATCTTTCAATTATTCATAAAATTGAATGAAAATTTGAGGAATGAAACTACCTGTAGCAATACGAATCCTTTGAGGGGTCGATTAGAGGAAGATAGATGTTGGAGAAGAGATCCAATTAATTTTGATCGATTTAGGGCATAAAGTTCCTTTGGAACTGGAGGAGGAGGATGTAAAGAAGAAGAAGTGGCTTCTTCACATTGTTTCGCCATGACTGATGATGCAACACAAGTAGGATTTGAAACTTAATTCTTCGATAGATAGAGAAAGTCTTTATGGCGTGTTGGTTGGTAGGCCGGTTCCTATGGGGTGCCAAGCCCACTGCCCACCCATATGCCATGCCAGCTGGCCTGGCAAATTGGCCTTGCCACTATAAGGAAATTAATAAGCGACCGAGTCTCGATCGTTTTGTGGAGACCCGATCACTTCCTAGATAATGGTGTAACGGCTATTTCCACTCATATCTTCCTATAAATTCACTCCACTAAATTCAATTTAGTCATACTCATTTTTTCATTAACACTGTCATCTTACTCTTTTGTACCTAATCCGCGGTTTAGTTTTTAGTTTCATCAATGAATTTGTCTGACGAAAAGGTCCTTATTCATGTGGATCTATTTGAAGAACAACAACGAATATTCGAAAGGGTTGAGAATCTTGAGATGGTTGGGATGGTTGTGAAGATGGTGTTGAAAGAGAAAACGTGTATGGGTGAACTTGCAGATTCATTCTACAAATTTGATAATATTTCTGGATTATATTTAGGAAACACGTTCAAAATATGATAACAATTTTCATAACCAAAATTTTTCCCATGCTTGTGGTGCCAATCATTTCGACACTTTCGTTCAACATAAACATCGACAAGACCGCTCCCTCGAGCACGAGCAGCTTGCATTTTAGCAGTAACATACAATGCAACTTGGCCGTTGATTAAAACAAAAATACTATACAATCCATTCGTATCACGACCGTTGGTGTTATTAGTTTCTTCACGAAATTTAACAGATATTTTATCCCACAACTTTGTACATTGTTGTTGGGCACCATCGATATTATCTTGTGTAAAGAACACATAGTTTCTGCAAATGCTCTCATCTTTGTCTATGGTAAATTTTGCACCCCTAATCTTCTTTTGATTAGTCAATTGAGATTTGGACTGAGACATATTAAAAAAAGTTACACAATATGAGTGAATCGTAGATAAAATGAAAGAGTTGGATGATGAAATTTGTTGTAGATTATAAGAAATGTGAGAAATGTCAAGAAGATAAGGTGTAAGTTAAGATGAAAGTGTAATTAGGTATTTATAAAGGGGGGAGTTTAGGGCCGTTGGATCAGATCCAACTGAGAGATGGAGATTTTAGGGTCGTTGGATCAGATTCAACTGAGCGATCAGATTCAACTGAGGGGTATTTATAGTTGGATCAGATTCAACTGAGCGATGGAGACTACACCGTGGCGGTCTATTCTTAGCTGGTCGGTCTAGTTTACACTGAGCGGTCGAGTCGTGGATTTTCCATGCCCATAGGAACCGTTCATAGTAAGGGAATTTTACTCTCAGGAATCATATTCCAAAAGAAGGGGGAATCCAATACTCATCACCCATCATGGGTTTAGGATTTCCTTACTTTTTGGGAATCCTATTCTTAACCAATCTCCAATCCTATTTACCAAACATGAGAATGGAATTGTATTCTCGGTTTCCTTAAAATTCCAAAAAGTCTCTAGAAATGATGAGAGGGACCAGAAAAATTTTGAACTAACTTTTGGTTAGAGTTTGACCATGTCATTTTATTTTCCAAAATGCAAGTTTTAGATTTTTTTTTTTGTTATATGCCAATGATAGATCCAGGCCCATTCCAATCAGTTGGATTGGCCTCACTGTCAGACCCAACCCATGACTGACCCAACCAACAGACCCAACCCAATTATTGTTATTAGTTGAATCACTAATTTTGGTCAATGGTGGAATCTTAGTCTCAGTTTCTCTACAATATTCACAACAATTTTGTTTAATGTTTCTCCGTTCTAGTATTTAAAATTAAGTCGAAAAATCAAAAATCTTCACAAGTATCAACAAACATTTTTCTACGATTACTAAAATTCAATCAATCATCTACAATACGTGGATATCATTGTGTTACAAACCAGATATGGGAAACCCTATTGATAAAGGGACCCAACAAGCTAGTTAGTTTAACTGTCAGATATGATTAAGTTAATGAAAGTTGGTTAGTTTTAATGTTCAAATTATGTTTAGTGATTAGTATTAATGAGTGTACATATGAGTCATTGGATTTACTTCCAGGATGCTTACACGTAGAGTAGGGTTTCTCTTGTATCTCTTTTTAAAGAGAAGTGATGTTGTCTGGTAGGGCATCGAATGAGAAATTAAATTTAGGCTGTGTTTTTCAAAATACAGAAAGGTCCTTGCATTTCAGGTTTACGACATTGGTACCAGGAGCAGGTTACGATGATTGGAGAAACTATCAAAGATATTGACAACACCATGAGGGAAGTAAGACAAAAGCTTACAAATATGAGTAATCATCTAGTATGTGAAGCACATGATACAAGAGTGATAACTAGAAATCTCAGAAACATTAAAGTAAAACTCAGATCTAGTACATGAGCTTGTGAACCTCACCAAACAAAACATTGAAGACTTCCGTAGCACCAAGGGAGAATTCGTAAAGAGTATTGCAGCTTTACAACAATTAGTGAGTCACATGACTATGTGGGAGTTCTACATCTAGAAACATCAGTTCTGCACCAAGAGAGAAAGAGAAAGACTATAGTACAAACAATCTTTTTGATAGAGGTACATATGGTTCTTTTAAAAGTCCAAAGATCGATTTCCCCAGATTTAAAGGTGACACCCCTGATCTTTGACTAGGAAGTGTAAAAGGATTTTTTTATCTACATCAAGTAGATGAGATACAGAAGGTGAATATAATTTTTATATACTTATATTAAAGAGCTGACTCATGGTTCTTAGACTATCAAACTGGTAAACAACTTATTCTCTGGCCTGAATTAATTTTAGGTATTTGTTTTAGATTCGAAGATCTGGCGAATGATAATTACATAGGTCGTTTGAATAAGTTTTCTCAAATAACAAGCGTAGAAGAATATTATTCTAAGTTTGAAACTTTAAAGTCTAAGATGTTGAATAAAAATAAGCATCTCACATAAGATTACTTCGTTTTGAGTATCGTAAGTGGGTTATAAGATAAGATATTAAGAGTGCGGTGCAAATGTTTAAACCAACTACGCTATCTCGAGATTTTTATTTATTTAAGATGAAAAGACAAGGGTACATAAATATACCACAATCTTTTTATTTCAACCTATAAGTCTGATACCAAGTGTGATCGTCTATGGAAAATAGTCGAGACAATACGACAGCTATGGTATACACTTTGTGTAATCGTCTATGGATATGAAATCGAGACAATACAACAACAAAGTGTGCAATTGATAATAAGTATGGTATTAAACCGAAACTCTATAGGATCAATTTCAAGTGATTAGAAATTAACATACAAGTGTATTTACTTTAAATTATAATAAACAAATTATTGCGGAATAATAAAGTAAATGACACACCAGGAATTTGTTAACGAGGAAACCGCAAATGCAGAAAAACCCCGAGACCTAGTTCAGTTTTGAATACTCTCAGAATTAAGCCGTTATACAAAATCTAATTCCAACTTCGTATAATTGAGACCAAGTAGACTACCCGTAGGAACTCAGTTCCCTCAGTATCCCTGCGTCTTCGACTTCTTGAATCACTCACGTGAATCAGAAGATAGAATCCACTACCTTGAGTTTCTTTACTATTTTTGATCATATAAGAGACAACAAAGGAATGAAACTGTTCAATAATCTTCGGTACAAGATGTCTTGAGTATTATTGATAAAGGCTCTTTTCTGTTTAATCTAATAAACTCCTAAGATTAATCTGAATCAGTAACTTAGATTCAGATTCAGAATTATCAAGTTCGGATATTGAAGAGTACCACCAAATGATAGTTTCCGATATTAGAGAATAGTTCGGTTGAACTAACCAGGCGTTGGTATGTCAAGTTTGGTTGTCATATTTTAGTATTGAAACTCATCTAGAGTTGCTTGATTAGATACCAGAGTCAACTTCGTTTAGGTTAGACTAGAAAGTCTGGGAATGTTGAGACATACAATTATTACTCCGAAGACCTGAACAATGAGAAGAAGTAATGACTACAATGATGATATCATCCTTCCACTTGGGGGTAGTAATATTGACTTGAACTTTTTTCAATTCCTAACGTATCTTTCAAGTCGTACTATATTGAAAACATAACATGCGAAGCTATATATACTGTATATATTGTATATAATATTTTAGTGGATAGACATGATCATAATAGTATGATCATAGTATTAAGGAATTATATTATGAAGTATAACGCTTATCTTTTGAACTTCGTAGATATGACATCGACAAAATCTTGTATATAGTTTTATGATTATGTGTATGGGTTATGGTGAAGATTTCATCCAGGGAAACAATGTTTTACATTTGTTTAAAGGTAGTAAGTTCGTGAACTTGTTTCATGAATTGAGTGGGAAGTCCATAGGTATATTGGTTCGACTATTCATTGCATATTCTTTGGATGACCAATATGTGTGAGTTGGTAGAATCGATCTTAACTCAGGTTATGTATCTTGGTATAATCGATCACAATACCTAGACTTATGATTTGGTATGATCGATTCTGGTAATTCGTGTAATCGATCCTAAGTAATCACCATGAGATGGTATGATAGATCCTTGTAACTGGTATGACCAGTTCTGGTAATTGGTGTGACCGATTATAAGAGGTTGTGTGACCTATTACAAGAGGTTGTGTGACCGATCTTTCTAATTGGTATGACCGATCCTAGTGACTGGTATGACCAATCAGAAGTAGGTACCATGTTTAGGTTGAACTGATCCATGTGATTGGTATAACCGATCTGAACCCATGTATGTGACTTGGTATGACCGATCACAACTAACAATTGTGACTTGGTAGGACCTATCACATAGTAGTCTTGCAATTTTGGTAGAACCAATTCTAAACCTGTTTGTGGTAGAACCGATTCCAAAATGCAAATCTGAATTTCCGTGATTTACATATTTTCTTCATGAACTTGTGTAGTTTCAGAACATACTTTGAACATGAACATTTACTCTTAGCTTTTATTGTTCAAAGATATTCCTTGGTACTCAAGGTGATCTCATACCGAAATAAATTAAGAGTATTTTAATTAAAGTTTTTGGTTTTATATACTTTAATTACTAGCAATTAATGCATAGCTTTAGATAATAAAAATTAGTAATGTGCATTTACTAATTGGATATTTTCTATGAGAGATTATGGAAAATATGGGACTACATTTATAGGAATTAGGAAAGCCGAATTCGAACATTCATTGCATATCTTAAGAATAGTTTCGGTTTTGGAAATTCCTTGGTGTCCAAACATCCTTGGTCTGTAAATACCTAAGTTTGCAGTTCTAGCAAACTATCCTAAGATCCACGCAAACTTCATTTCTTGTTGTTTCTGGTGGAGCAGTCTATTCAGAGAGGAAAGTATCCTAATTAGGTGAAATCTCTCACGGTCAGTTCATGACTAGTTTGTGCGGTAGGAATTGATGGGCCGTGAAGTGCTTTATAAGAACGGATCCAACCAACGAGCCAACGTTCGCCCGATGGACGCGGTAGTCACTTGCTCATTACGTGAATCATCCTTGCAGTCCAGCAGATAATCCCATAAATCTTTGTCCTCATCATTTAAAGCTTTGAAAACAGTTACCTCATCATACGAGTGACTACCATGAATGGGCTGTCCTGTGAGAGAAAATACATCCTCCAAGACTATGGTAGCTTCCCCCCATGTAAAGAATAGTGTATGAACATGATACGCCCAATGACAAAAAAGTCGCGTCATATCACGCCTACATCTTACAAAGGGTGGCTACATGATCTGGGTTGAAGAGGACATAAGACACCCAATATGGCCATATGGCTGGTGCTTGCATCCTTTCCCTTCTTTTACTGCTTCGCCGGAAATTGATCCTTCCTCACTTTCTCATTACGTGAATCATCCTTGCAGTCCAGCAGATAATCCCATAAATCTTTGTCCTCATCATTTAAAGCTTTGAAAACAGTTACCTCATCATACGAGTGACTACCATGAATGGGTTGTCCTGTGAGAGCGAATACATCCTCCAAGACTATGGTAGCTTCCCCTCATGCAAAGAACAGTGTATGAACATGATACGCCCAACGACAAAAAAGTCGCGTCATATCACGCCTATATCTAACAAAGGGTGGCTACATGATCTGGGTTGAAGAGGACATAAGACACCCAATATGGCCATATGGCTGGTGTGGTGGATGAGGAACGAATCTTAATAGTAGGGAGATCATAATCGTCACGATAAATATCCATGCGCGAAACTTTTTTGAACGAGAAAGTGTCTGGAGTGTCCGCCTCGGGATACATAAGCCACCCGCGCGCGGAAGAATAAGGTAATACGGAAGGGTTAACAAAACGTGGAACAAGAACATCATCCATACGAAGAACGCGCTGACCATCGCGAAGACTTCTCAACTTTAATGCGCGCTTCAAATCAGGATTATGTGTGATATCTGTGATTGTGTACGCCTTAGCGTCTGTTGGTGGGGGTATCTGCATTCTTCTTGGCCCGCGGATTCGATTTCTTCTGAGTTGGCTCTCATCTCTTCCTCGGACTCTTCCTCCTCGGATGAGCTACTAATAGAAGAGCTAATGGATATGGCGCGTGTATGGTGTGTTCAGAATGAGATGAAGAAAATGATAGGATAAAACAAAGGAGAATGGAATGATCTAGTATGCTTATATATATGCAATCTCGAGATCAGGACGTGGCGGTTACAAAAAGCGAAGGAAAAACTGAAAGAAACTGTAAAGTTTCCTACAAGTCGCAGATAACCAACTGCCACCAAAGAACGCGGGGATATAAAGGGAACTCCCTCCTCTACCTCTAAGAGGGGTACACATGCAAGAACTAATTGACTATCTGGTTATTTGAAAATTAACCCAATAGTCAGGGGACTAATGTTGATACATGAAAATAATTATCCCTTAGCAGGGATTGGGAGCTCCTAGAGGGAAGGTAAACCCAAAATAAACACGGGAGACTTGGGGACTAAATCCTTAGTCCACTAGAAAGTTTCCTTAGGATGAAAAGGATGAGGAGGGAATTAATGGAAAAGGAGAAGGTTGTATTAGGAGGAGTGGTATTAGTGGTAATTAAGGAGGTTTAGGGACATATGGCATGATGTCATAAAATGAAGGGATTTTGGTAAAGTTTATAAAAGGAGGTATATAGTACAATGGGAAGCAGGCTATGTCTCATACCATTCCTAGAAAGTGTCGTCATTAGGTGCGACTAGGACGGGTAGGACCAATCACATATCCACCCCTTAACAATGATGAACTCTAATTTACTTCAACATTGAGTCAAGTTGTTTTGTGCATGCTACTATCGAACTTTTTCAAGTACGCTTTTAGATCCGTATTTTATCTTTCCAATATTTTTATTTTTTCGAGAGCATTATCTAGATCAACCTTAAATGTTTCAATTTGAACCTTAATATCTATTTCAGATTCGGTAGACTTGCTTAGCTCGTTTTTCTTTAGGTTCTCTAGCTCCGTGTGTAGTTTCACTTCTGGATCATGGCCTTCTTCGATTTGCTCTCTGTAAATTTTCATGCATTCAAGATAATTACCATTACCAAGAATCTCTACATCCTTGTACAAATCATCAAGTTTCTTTTTCAATCTTTCATTCTCTTCACGAAGATCAAATTCAAGTTCCTTTGGCTCTAGAATTTACTCAATATCTTTTTCAGGCGTGTATTCAACAATTGTAGTGAAGGCTTTGTTCTCTTCATTATTTAAACAATTAGATCTATCATCATCATTCTGATCTATCTTATCTACACATTTCTGTGATTAACAAGAAGGAGATGATGCATCTTTAGAAGAAATCATTTTCTTTTGTCTCAGTAATTTTCTAAACTGTCATCCAGTTGTATCGAATCAACAATCCTGAGTTTTTGCCTCATAAGAATTTTCTGACGAAGAACCAGTCTTAGTCACAGCTTTAAGGGTAATACCCACTTCATTCTTGTATTTGTATTCAAGGTCAAAGATCTTTAATTTACCAACTATATAGCTTCTAGATAGTGTGGAAAGATCATTTTCTTCCCTGATGACATGCTTTTTAAATTTGTATCTTGGTGGTAAAGACCTTAGAGTATTACACACAATATACTTATCTGAAATAGTTTTTCCTAAAGCGTAAGAGGCATTCACCATTTCAGAAAGTTTTTGGTCAAACTCATCAAAGGTATCTTCTTCATCCATACGAAGGTTTTCCCATTTAGAGACAGGGTTTGGAGCCTAGCTTCCTTTTCAGAGGCATTCCCTTCAAATAAGACGTTAAGAATATCCCAAGACTCCTTTGATATTTTACATGTGGTTACATGATGATGGAGTCTCGAGTCAAAGCATGAATAATGGCATTCAATCCATCGAAATTTTTCTTCGAAAGCAATTTTTCTTCATTATTGAACTCATTTAATTCCTTTAGTCCAAACTCAGTGTTTGAGTTGTTGAAATGTACTTTTGGGTTTTTCATATCCATCAATAACTAAAAACCAAGTTTTAAAGTCACGGGATTGAAGAAAAGATTGCATTGCCAATTTCCACTATAGATAGTTTGATTCATCAAACCCTGCGGTACATTAACTGAATCAACCATTGGATTCAAATCGTAAAGGTTGGATCACGCCAGACACAGATTGTTATATCTTTATGTGTTTTCTTGCTATGATACCAATTGAAAAGACGAGGGTACCCAAATACACCACACTCTTTTATTTTGATCACAACCTATTTAAGACCCACCGTGTGTAAACCTATTTAAGCAACAATCACTAAAGGAATATTTCAACACGGTGTCCACTTGGAACATGGTTAGTCCGGACTGGCCTAACAATGTGAGAAATAAAAGTCAAGTGGAGAATCAAAATACACCTTGTGTGGTCGTCTATAGATACAAGATCAAGACAATACAACAACAAGATGTTCACTTGATAATAGCTACGGTACAAGACCGAAACACTATAAGATCAATATCAAGTGCCTAGTTAACGTACAAGTGTATTTTCTTTAATTATAATATAAACACAAGTATAATGCGGAAATAAATTACACATCAGAGTTTTGTTAACGAGGAAAACTACAATCATGTAGAAAAACCCCGGGACCTAGTCCAGTTTTGAATACTCATATGAATTAAGACGCCACAAAAATTAAACCTGCAACTTCGTTTAGATGATACCAAAGATCATCCTAGTTACTCAGCTTCAACATTATTCTTGTTTCTATAACATCTAGCATAACCGAAGTTCTCAATAGACGTTTGATAATAGATATCATAGCAGAACATCTGTTCTCTTTAGTACTAAATCTAGTATATCTTCCTGATGGTTCACAATAACTTCTTCTACCAATATTTCAACTGGAAATACAAGATTCCTTTGGATCGTATTCCATACAGTAAAGGATCAAAACTGTTTGGTAACCCAATTCACTTTCTAATCACAATACCGAAATATATGATAAAAGTACAGTTACAAATCTTTTATTTTTAAGATCTGCTACCAGATCCGAAGCTCCTAGGTTGCGAGATCAAACAAGACAATGATTAACGAAATAATCAATCTTGATTACAAGGTTTATGATAAAATCACAAACAACTTGTTGATCTTAAAAGGCTTATGTTTATCGGAAATAAAAAACCTTTTAATCCCGGAAAATCAAGTCACAGAAAGTTAGTCACACCAAGATCAATACACAAGAACAAAGTCTTCAAGTCTTCAAAGTCTTAAATCTTCGATTTAATCTTCAAAGTAACAACCTTAAAAAAGAAACTTGATTTTATTGATTTGTCGCATAAAATGGAGTCTGTTAACAATGGAAAATTAATGCACCTATCTTACATATCTAGAAAAACTTAGATCCGTAGAAACGCTAAATCTTTGATCTAGTTTGAGTGTCCATATATCAGAAGACAAGGAACTTGGAATAAACAAACTAGGTGCAATCAAAGATTCAACAACCGTTAGTCAATCAAATCAACAATCGAAAACTAAAATAACAATGCGATTATCTAGTTTCCCACTAACGGTACTCGTAGAGCTTCTGGATTCCATAGAAGTCTTTAAATGAGCGGTCGTAAGAGATTACGCCTAATTAGGGTACTTTCCTCTCCGGATAGATGGCTCCACCAGAAACAACAAAAAGTAAAGTTTGCCTAGCTCTTAGGATAGTTTGCTAGAAATGAAAACTTAGGTATTTATAGACCAAGGATGTTTGGAAAACAAGGAATTTCCAAAGACGAAAATATTCTCAAGATATGCAATGAATGGAAAATTTCGGTTTTCCTAATCCAATAAATGCTTGTCTAATATTTCTGAAATCTCTCAATAAAATCTCCAATTAGTAAATGCACACTACTAATTTTTATTTTCTAGAGCTAGATTAATTGATCGTAATTAACGCATATAAAATCAAAAACCTTAATTAAAAGATTCTTAATTTATTTCGGCACAGTATCACCTTGAATACCAATGGTGTAAGGAGAAAATAACCTACAAACTAACCTGCAAGTATACAGGGAAGTTGAAGCAAGAAAGAGTAAATAGGGGTTTGTCCACAGGGACTTGGAGGATTTGCTTAAGTTCTCTTTGGGGAGTTTCTAAAGTTATCTGAATTCAAGGGAGGGTACTAAGGCTTTTGATTCCACTACCTGACCCTAGGCTAAGGAAATTGTGATGCAATGTATGTCTTGTTTTTTTCATGAAAGATTACAAAGAAGAATAGAGTAACTAACCTAGCTAAATGACCCCTAGCATCAGCTGTCTTTCAACAGCACAACTGATCACAAGTATTTAGCTCAACTAGCTAACTAAGCTTGATGCAGTCTCTCTAATGGATTAAATTCTCACACACTGACCTAGCTGCACTCCTAGCATCAGCTGTCTTCTAACAGCACAGCTGATCACAAGTGAAGTAACTCAGATGGCATTTCATTAATCCTAAGGCAGTTAAAGCATTCCAAGACAATACATATACATTTTCTATCCTAGCATATGATCAAGAGCTTCCTCTAAGCCCTAGCAAAAGAATTAGAACATGAACATGCTTATAATCATGATATTATCACATATGCACATGCTCCACATGATAACAGCACACTTCACAGTCAATTTTTGTGCAAAACCAACATTCCACATGAACTGAAAAATGTTACTGATATATGAAGTGAAATGAAAACTAAAACATGTATCACTGTCTAGCCCAGATATCTCTACAGTCTCAACCCAACAATACATATTTATACCCAAATCCCTAAATTATACAATTAGGGTTTATAGAAAAATCCCCAAATTCCAACAGTGAAATTAACTCACCTAATCTTCAAATTGACGTCGACCCATCCTTCCTCTGACTCTCCTGCTCCATTCCCACGCGCCAATTGCTACTCTAGACTCGCCTAATCGATTGATTTTTCTTCTAGGGTTTCAGAGAAAGGGTGAGAAGAAAAATCAATCAAATAGGGGTCTAGAAAGAGGGGGGTGATGATAGTAGTGATGGGTTGTGGTTGTTGTGGAGAGTTGGTGGTGTTTGGTGGCGTCAGGGAGTGGTGGTGATGATGGTGGTGTGGCAGGGAAGGAGGTGGTTCTGCAGAGGGGGGGTGATGGCTGAGATGGGTGCGATAGAATGGGAGAAGGGTCTGTTTGGTTGGGGTTTAGGTGCTCGGTTGCTAGGGTGTGAGGCGAATCCATCGAGTCTTGATGTTCTGTGACTCTGAGCTGCGAGATACGAAGATGGTAGGTAGATCGGATGGTGATGCGGAGGCAAGCGAGGAGCGACCGTCAGATTTTTTTGATACAACGAAGTTAACGGCTCTAGATGGGGTTAGGTGTTGTAGTGTAAGGCGGAGATATCAAACGTTGATGAACAGCAAGGGAGCGACCGTTGGATTCAACTACCATCTAATCTGAAGGCTTGGAATTTCAGCGCTGTGGTGCTTGGCAGAGACTTCAGATTTTGATGCTCTATGAAGGAGCGACCGTCGGATGCTTCTGAGAACTGATCTGATGGCTGAGAACGGAGGCGCTTTTGTGTGTAGAAAATGAGGTTGTGCGCACCATTCTTCGCGGCTTCCTTGCGTAATTTCTCCCGGCTTTTCACTACTTTTCTGCTCTTTTCGCTCCGCGACTCATCCGAACTTTATTTATTACCTAAAAATGAAAAATTAATTAATAAAAATATTTATTCTTGAAAACAATGAAAATACAGAATATGGGATAAAATGTAGAATTAATGCACAAAAGATGAGTTAAAAAGCCAACAAAAAGGGATAAATATATACAATATTTGGCACTCATCAAATACCCCCAAACCTGAATTTTACTTGTCCTCAAGTAAAACAAAACTAAGGAAATCCTAACTATACCACTGTCGCTGGTCTCTCGAATGCATTTAGCGTATGCACTAAGCCTTTTAAACCACTAAGTGTCCCTAGTGGACGAGTTGAAGTCTCGTGAAGGTTTGCTTAGAACGTACCTACAAAGTTCTAGGTCAAAATATAAGCTCAGATTCCATCAAATGACATGTGCAAAACAGTTTAAGCTCACAGCAAAATGGAGATGTCAATCTAGCTATCGAAGGCACAATCCTAGCACTGATAACAAAAAGACATGTGATAAGAGTGTAAAGTGTATCTACACATGTGTAAAGAAAGATCTGAAGTTATGACTACTAATCACCAAGAGATAGTTTCTCAGGCTAAGAACTGAGGTCGAAATCTAGCTAGCTGTCCGGACTTTACGAGAATTGTGAATGAGTTGGAGGTATTTCACAATTTCTCGCGTTGTACATCAATGGCATACACCCTCCTTGCTTATTACAACGAACACAAAAGATGACTATTTACATGACTCTTATTTACATTGACTATTCTCTTTTTATTTTTGGAACAAGAGATGATGGAATTGATAAATACTTGATTTTTTTGTATTTTTCTGATATTTTTTTCTGAATAATACATCGATTTTTTTTTTTTTTTTTTTTTTTTTTTTTAACAAGGACACTTTTGATACATAACAAAAGGAAACAAAAATTACATGACACTTTGCAAGAGGTAGCCCTTTTTGATGCACCCAGTTAAATTCGATGGTTGTCTTTCTTAATGTAACCTCCACCTTCTATCCCAACCAACCAAAGAACAAGCTAGTCCAGTTTCGTTCAGTATTCTAAAGTGATTGGCAATCGTAACTTCCTATCAAACACCTTGAAGATCGAGGCCATACATGTATTGGTAGATCGTGCGCGTGCAAATTTCTTATCACGATGTGAATTGTGCTAGAATCAGGGTGCCTAAATATCTAGACTAAGACTCCTAATAAAAATACATATTTGCACAAGAGTCAATTTCAAGGTAAATGAGCTCCATTTTTATGATTTTTTCATTTTTTTAATTTTTTTGAATTTTGATTTTTTAATTTTTTTGGAATTTTTCAATTTTTTCAAAAAAAGAAGGAGTTCGTTTTCAATTATAGCATTATCATGGTCTACTCTATACCCCCAAACCTAAACTAAACATTGTCCTCAATGTTTCAAAATGGAAAGAATTATAAAACATATATGAAGAGGAACATGCTGAGTAGAGTAAAAGGAGAGAGAATACCCGATTGTACGGTAGCTCGATTAAAACTCCGTTATTTCAAGGCAAAAATCCATCATATTAGCAGTCACATGGATGAGCACAAATATACAAAAGGAAATTTAACTAACACATTATCTACAAGAAAATTTGGTTTTTAATGGGATTGGACTTTTTGGAAAATTTGGTTTTGTTGGGATCATTTGGTTTTGATGGGAAAACGAAAATTTTGGTTTTTAGGGAAACATTTGGAAAACTTTTGGTTATTTAGGGAAAGAGTGGACCAGTTTAGTCCACATAGACTGGGTCCTCCAGGTTGGTTGTTTCAATGTCGGGTGGAAATGGCTCAAGGAATGGCTTTAATCTCTGCCCGTTGACTTTGAAAACGTTCTTGTTGGAGACATCCTCCAACTCTACAGCTCCATGAGGAAAAACTGTGCGTACTAGGTACGGACCCTTCCATCTGGAACGCAGTTTTCCTGGAAAAAGATGTAATCGGGAGTCATACAGCAAGACTTTCTGACCAGGAGTGAAGGATTTGCGTAGAATACGCTTGTCATGAAATATCTTCATCTTTTGCTTGTACAGCTTGGCACTGTCATAAGCCTCATTTCTCAATTCATCCAACTCGTTGAGTTGAAGTTTCCGTTGAATTCCAGCTTCGTCCAGAGAGAAGTTCAGCTCTTTGATTGCCCAGTAGGCACGATGTTCTAATTCCACAGGTAGATGGCACGGCTTTCCATACACTAGACGATAGGGGGACATGCCAATTGGTGTCTTATAAGCTGTTCTATAGGCCCACAAAGCATCATTCAATCTCAATGACCAATCTTTCCTGGACGGGTTGACCGTCTTCTCCAGAATGTGCTTAATTTCCCTATTAGACACTTCCACTTGTCCACTAGTCTGAGGGTGGTACGGAGTAGCAACCTTGTGGAGTTATGCCATACTTGCGTACTAAAGACTCAAAGTACTTGTTACGAAAATGTGAACCGCCGTCACTGATGATAGCTCTAGGGGTACCAAAACGTGAAAATATGTTCTCCTTTAGAAATGAAAGTACCACCTTGTGGTCATTTGTTCTGGTTGCTATGGCTTCTACCCACTTAGAAACGTAATCAACTGCAACTAGGATGTACAACTTGCTGTCAGACATGGGAAATGGACCCATGAAGTCTATCCCCCAAACATCAAAAATCTCCACAATCAAAATGGGGTTCAATGGCATCATGTTTCTCCTTGAAATGCTTCCTAGCTTTTGACAGCGTTCACACGCAACACAATAATCATGGCAATCCTTGAACAATGATGGCCAATAGAATCCACACTGCAAGATCTTTGCAGCGGTTTTCTTGGCGCTGAAATGGCCTCCACATGCTTGGTCATGACAGAAAGATATCACATCTTTCTGTTCCATGTCGGGTACACATCTCCTAATGATTTGGTCTCGGCAGTACTTAAACAAATATGGGTCGTCCCAAAGGAAATGTTTAACTTCAGCCAAGAACTTGGAGCGGTCTTGTCTCGACCAATGTGAGGGCATTCTACCTGTAGCAAGGTAGTTAACAATGTCGGCAAACCAAGGAAGGTTTGTCACAGACATCAGTTGTTCATCAGGGAATGATTCTCTAATCAGCTCAGATTCATCAATAGACTCGCTAGTTAATCGGGACAAGTGATCAGCAACCACGTTCTCACAACCTTTCTTATCACGGATTTCGATGTCGAATTCCTGTAATAAGAGTATCCATCGAATAAGGCGAGCTTTAGCATCCTTCTTAGAAAGAAGATACTTCAAAGCCGCATGGTCAGTGTATATGATGATCTTAGATCCTATCAAATAAGATCTAAACTTGTCTAATGCAAATACCACGGCAAGTAACTCCTTCTCGGTAGTCGAATAGTTGAGTTGAGCATCATTAAGAGTTTTACTAGCATAGTATATCACATATGGTAGTCTATCAACACGCTGTCCTAAAACAGCGCCAACGGCGTAATCAGAGGCATCACACATGAGTTCGAACGGTAGTTCCCAGTCGGGTGGTTGGACAATAGGAGCTGAGGTGAGGAGAGTCTTGAGTTCTTCCCACGCCTTCACACACGCAGCATCAAAGTTAAAGACAACATCTTTGGCAAGTAGGTTACACAAAGGGCGAGAGATTTGGCTAAAGTTTTTGATGAATCTCCGGTAGAATCCGGCGTGACCTAAAAATGATCGAATCCCCTTCACAGAGTGGGGTTGGGGTAAATGTTGAATGAGGTCGACTTTAGCTTTGTCTACTTCAATTCCTTTTTTCGATACGATGTGTCCTAGAACTATGCCGGATTTCACCATGAAGTGGCATTTTTCCCAGTTTAAAATCAGATTCTTTTGCTTACATCTTGATAGCACAAGGACTAGATGGTCCAAACATTCGTCAAAAGAAGAGCCAAACACAGAGAAATCATCCATAAAGATCTCGAGAAAACTATCTATCATGTCTGAAAAAATGCTCATCATGCAACGCTGGAAAGTAGCAGGTGCATTACACAGCCCGAAGGGCATACGTCTAAAAGCAAATGTCCCAAATGGACACGTGAATGTAGTTTTTTCCTGATCTTCCGGTGCAATGTGAATTTGGTTATAACCGGAAAAGCCATCTAGAAAACAGTAGTGACTGTGTCCAGACACACGTTCTAGCATTTGGTCTATGAAGGGAAGGGGGAAGTGATCTTTTCTTGTTACTGTGTTCAACTTCCTGTAGTCGATACATACTCGCCATCCTGTGGTTGTACGTGAAGGGACTAACTCGTTCTTTTCGTTCCGAACTACAGTAATGCCTGACTTCTTAGGCACAACTTGAATGGGACTAACCCATTTACTATCTGAAATCGGATATATGATACCCGCATCAAGTAGCTTCAAGATCTCACTCTTAACAACGTCTCTCATGTTAGGATTAAGTTTCCTTTGCATTTCCCTAGATGGTTTGGCATTCTCTTCAAGATTAATGTGATGCATGCAAATGGTGGGGCTTATCCCTTTGAGATCTGAGATGGTCCATCCTAAGGCTTCTTTCTGCTCCTCAAGTACTCCTAAAAGCTTGTTTTCCTGTTCTATGTTTAATCGTGAAGAAATGATAACAGGTAAAGTATCAGAAGGACCTAGAAATGCATACTTCAAAGTATCAGGTAATGGTTTCAATTCCTGTTTGGCCTTAGGAGACTCATCCGAAGATATAACAGACTTCTCAGAAAGTGGGAGTTGTTCCACTGTAGTCTGCCATTTAGTGATGTCCATTTGAGGTACAGATTCGAGCAAAGATTGGACTTCACCAATGTATTCATCATCATACAACTCCAAGTTAACATCTTCCAAACATGCTTGCCAGGGATCTTTTGACATAATGCCAGTCAATGAATCTTGTATCAAACTCTCAATCATATTGACCTCATGTACATCCTCATCATCAAGATTCACATGTTGTTGACTAACATTAAACACATTCAGCTCGACAGTCATGTTCCCAAAAGACAGCTTCAACACTCCATTACGGCAATTGATGATCGCATTAGATGTCGCCAAGAAAGGACGTCCTAAAATGACAGGAATGTGACTATCCGGGTTTTGTACAGGTTGAGTGTCTAAGACAATAAAGTCTACAGGAAAGTAGAACTTATCAACCTTAATTAAGACATCCTCAACTACACCTCGAGGGACTTTGACGGATCGGTCCGCCAATTGGAGAGTTATGGGTGTTGGCTTCAATTCTCCAAGACCTAACTGCGCATAAACAGAATATGGCAGGAGGTTCACACTTGCACCTAGATCTAATAAAGCTTTACTGACCATGTGGTTTCCTATAGTGCAAGAGATTGTTGGACAACCTGGGTCCCTAAACTTAGGTGGAGTTTTGTTCAGAATGATGGAACTCACCTGTTCAGCTAAGAAAGCGTTTGTGCACATTAATCTTGCGCTTTTGAGTGCACAAGTCTTTGAGGAATTTGGCATATGCAGGGATTTGCTTAATTGCCTCAAGAAAAGGAATGTTGATGTTGACTCTTTTGAACAGTTCTAACATCTCATTGTAGTGGGTGCTTATCTGTTGGCGAACTAACCTCTGAGGATATGGAGCAACATCAACATTAGGAGTTAGAGGGGTATTCACAACATGGGATTGTCGGCTTTGCTAATGTACTCAGGTTCCTTTTCTAAGTTGGAGGTGTTCTTTGGTGGTGTAGGCAATGATATGCTTGGCTCAGACTCATTTGATTGTGGTATGCCTACATTGTTCTCAACAATCTTACCACTTCGGAGAGTGGTGATGGAATGGGCTTGATCGGGTGAGGTTTCATTGCAAGATGATGTTCCTGCTTGAAATATCCTCTTTGGATTTTGTTGGGGCTGGCTAGGAAGTTTACCCTTTTCTCTTGTATTCAGTGCATCGCAAATTTGACCCATCTGTAGTTCTAGAGCGGAGACTCGTTGATCAGTTGCTTTCTCATTCTTCATCAGATGTTGGGTCAATTGATTGATACTCTCTTCAATGCTAGACAATTTCTTGTCAGCAGTGTATTGAGGGTACGACTGCTGTTGAGGATTTTTAGGGTATTGATAGCCTTGATTGTTTTGATAGCTTTGAGTGGGTTGAGATGGTCCTCCTTGAATGGGTCCTTTAGACCATGAAAAATTGGGGTGGTTCCTCCATCCTGGGTTGTAGGTCTGTGAATAAGGGTTATGCTCTTGTTTTTGAAACATAGCATGTGCCTGTTCTAGCCTAGATTCTTGGAATGCATGCATTTCCGGACAATCACTGACCTGATGGTCAGAACCGTTACATATATCACAGATAGCCATTTCGACATGTTCACAGAAAGCAGTGGTAGAAGGTTTTACGTTTTTCTGAAGTTCTAATGCTTCTATTCTTCTTGCTAGTGCTGCCATTTTTGCATTTTCCTCAAATTTAGACTCAATTCTATGGACCTTATCTACAGGTGTAGTCTTTCTAGGTTCACGAATGGATTCCCATTGTTGAGTTTTTTCAGCAACTTCAATTAGGAAAGCCCAAGAGTCATCAGCACTTTTATCTGTGAAGAGTCCATTGCACATAGACTCTACAATTGTTCGGGTGGAGACATCTAAACCTTCATACAAAATCTGCACAAGTCTCCATTTCTCAAAACCATGATGGGGACACTTAAGAAACAATTCATTGAATCTCTCAAGATATCTAGCTAAGGTTTCACCTTCTAATTGTACAAAGCTGTTCAGATTTTGACGAATTGTCGCAGTCTTGTGATTAGGGAAGAACTTTTTGAAAAACTCTTTTGTGAGGTTGTCCCATGTCCTAATTGACTGTGGATGTAAGGCATACAGCCATGACTTGGCCTTTTCCTTCAAAGAAAAAGGGAATAGTCTCAATTTTAGGGTTTCGTCAGACATCTGAGTGAAACGTATAGTTCCACAAATCTCCTCAAATTCTCTCACGTGATGGTAAGGGTTTTCATTTTCAATTCCTCTAAACACGGGAAGCATTTGTATTGTGCTCGATTTTAGCTCATAATGACCAGTAGCTTCTGGTAAAACAATGCAAGAGGGTTGGCTTGTCCTTGTGGGGTACATGTAATCCTTGAGGCTACGGGGTTCTTCCATTATCTCAGGTTGGTCCGGTGTGTTTTCCTCAGAGGATGTGGGTATGTCAATTGGGTCTATTGGATTGACTCTAATTAGTCGGTTTGATTGGTCTCTAAAGGTCACAACCATATCCTAACAAGATCATTGATCGACGAACTAACATCTAACAAGCCCACAGTCAATGAAAAACACGACCTAAAATTTGGTTTAGTTGGGTTTTGGTTTCACAAAGGGTTTAGAGAAATTTTGGATTAATTGGGACAAAAAGCCCAAACAACTAAAAAAAAAGGCTTTTGGTTCTTGGTTTTTTTTTGTAAGGTTAGGAGCCCAATGATTGGGGTATAAACCTACAGTCCAAAATAAAATGCAAGCCCACAAAAGAAAAGAAAAATAACAACAAATAATTACAAGCATATAAAAGAAAAAGAAAAAGAAA
The DNA here is from genome assembly GCF_003573695.1 of Papaver somniferum. NCBI lineage: Eukaryota > Viridiplantae > Streptophyta > Magnoliopsida > Ranunculales > Papaveraceae > Papaver > Papaver somniferum. The sequence continues at coordinate 147,059,606 of NC_039359.1, forward strand.
AAGAAAAAATTATTACAAGCCCAAATGGAAAATAAAGAAAAAGAAAAATAAAATTATTACAGGCCCAAATATAAACACTTAAATACAAGCCCAGATAATTTTAATGAGGCCCAGTTGGGTTAGCTCATGGGTTAGGCTTACCTGATTTTTGGAGGGAGCCCAAATTTGGGCTTTTTATCCCTTTTTAGTTGCACAGGCCCAGTTGGGCTTTAGGATCGTCCTAAGCAGCTCAGTTGGTTCAAGCCCAGCAGCAAAGGTGGAGCAGAGCCCAGGAGCAGTAAGTACTAGGCCCAGCTCAGTTGGTTCAAGCCCAGCTAAGTTGGTTCAGAGCCCAGCAGCAGAGAGTTGGCACAAGCCCAGCAGCAGAGAAAGCAGGCTTTGGCTTTGGCTTTGGCAGCAGCAGCAACAGCAGCAGCTGCACAGCAACAACACCAGCAGCAGCACTTGCAACAGCAGAGCAGCAGCAGCTTCACAGCAGCTTCAGCAGCAGCTTCACAGCAGCTTCAGCAGTTTCAGCAACACTTGCACACCAACAGCAGCAACACTTGCACTTGCAGCAGCACAGCAGCAGCACTTGCAGCAGCAGAGCAGCAGCACCACAGCAACAGCAGCAACACTTGCACACCAACAACAGCAGCACTTGCAGCAGTGCAAGGTAGTGCAAGGCAAAAACAGGACAGAAAACAGGAAACAAGCAGAAAACAAGCAAACCGCTACCGAGTCCCCGGCAGCGGCGCCAAAAACTTGGTGTAAGGAGAAAATAACCTACAAACTAACCTGCAAGTATACAGGGAAGTTGAAGCAAGAAAGAGTAAATAGGGGTTTGTCCACAGGGACTTGGAGGATTTGCTTAAGTTCTCTTTGGGGAGTTTCTAAAGTTATCTGAATTCAAGGGAGGGTACTAAGTCTTTTGATTCCACTACCTGACCCTAGGCTAAGGAAATTGTGATGCAATGTATGTCTTGTTTTTTTCATGAAAGATTACAAAGAAGAATAGAGTAACTAACCTAGCTAAATGACCCCTAGCATCAGCTGTCTTTCAACAGCACAACTGATCACAAGTATTTAGCTCAACTAGCTAACTAAGCTTGATGCAGTCTCTCTAATGGATTAAATTCTCACACACTGACCTAGCTGCACTCCTAGCATCAGCTGTCTTCTAACAGCACAGCTGATCACAAGTGAAGTAACTCAGATGGCATTTCATTAATCCTAAGGCAGTTAAAGCATTCCAAGACAATACATATACATTTTCTATCCTAGCATATGATCAAGAGCTTCCTCTAAGCCCTAGCAAAAGAATTAGAACATGAACATGCTTATAATCATGATATTATCACATATGCACATGCTCCACATGATAACAGCACACTTCACAGTCAATTTTTGTGCAAAACCAACATTCCACATGAACTGAAAAATGTTACTGATATATGAAGTGAAATGAAAACTAAAACATGTATCACTGGCTAGCCCAGATATCTCTACAGTCTCAACCCAACAATACATATTTATATCCAAATCCCTAAATTATACAATTAGGGTTTATAGAAAAATCCCCAAATTCCAACAGTGAAATTAACTCACCTAATCTTCAAATTGACGTCGACCCATCCTTCCTCTGACTCTCCTGCTCCATTCCCACGCGCCAATTGCTACTCTAGACTCGCCTAATCGATTGATTTTTCTTCCAGGGTTTCAGAGAAAGGGTGAGAAGAAAAATCAATCAAATAGGGGGCTAGAAAGAGGGGGGTGATGATAGTAGTGATGGGTTGTGGTTGTTGTGGAGAGTTGGTGGTGTTTGGTGGCGTCAGGGAGTGGTGGTGATGATGGTGGTGCGGCAGGGAAGGAGGTGGTTCTGCAGAGGGGGGGTGATGGCTGAGATGGGTGCGATAGAATGGGAGAAGGGTCTGTTTGGTTGGGGTTTAGGTGCTCGGTTGCTAGGGTGTGAGGCGAATCCATCGAGTCTTGATGTTCTGTGACTCTGAGCTGCGAGATACGAAGATGGTAGGTAGATCGGATGGTGATGCGGAGGCAAGCGAGGAGCGACCGTCAGATTTTTTTGATACAACGAAGTTAACGGCTCTAGATGGGGTTAGGTGTTGTAGTGTAAGGCGGAGATATCAAACGTTGATGAACAGCAAGGGAGCGACCGTTGGATTCAACTACCATCTAATCTGAAGGCTTGGAATTTCAGCGCTGTGGTGCTTGGCAGAGACTTCAGATTTTGATGCTCTATGAAGGAGCGACCGTCGGATGCTTCTGAGAACTGATCTGATGGCTGAGAACGGAGGCGCTTTTGTGTGTAGAAAATGAGGTTGTGCGCACCATTCTTCGCGGCTTCCTTGCGTAATTTCTCCCGGCTTTTCACTACTTTTCTGCTCTTTTCGCTCCGCGACTCATCCGAACTTTATTTATTACCTAAAAATGCAAAATTAATTAATAAAAATATTTATTCTTGAAAACAATGAAAATACAGAATATGGGATAAAATGTAGAATTAATGCACAAAAGATGAGTTAAAAAGCCAACAAAAAGGGATAAATATATACAATATTTGGCACTCATCAACCAAGGATTATATTTAAACAATAAATAACAAAAGTTACTGCTCGTGTTCAAAGTATGTTGACATATTTTCACTGCAAATCCTTATTTCATATTTACATGGATTTGTATTCTTGGAATCGGTTATAGCACACTTCCAAAACAAGTATAGAATTGGTTTGCATGTATTCCAAGACTATTATGTGATTGATTATACCAAATCACAATGGTTAGTTGTGATTGGTCCTTCCAAGTCACATACATGGGTTCAGATCGGTTATACCTAAATATGGTACCTACATGTGATCGGTCACACCAGTCACTAGGATCGGTTACACCAATTACAAGGATTGGTTCCATCTACACATGGTATCTAATTGTGATCGGTCACACCAGTTACCAGGACTGATTACACCAAATACAAGGATCGGTCACATAACACCATGATCTGCCACACCAATTACAAGGATTGGTCATACCATCACATGGTGATTACTTTGGATAGGTTACAACAATTACCAGGACCGGTCATACCAAATCATAAGTCTAGGCATTGTGATCGGTTATACCAAGATATATAACCTGAGTTAAGATCGGTTCTACCAACTCACACATATTGGTCATCCAAAGATATGCAATGAATAACAAGACCAATAATCTTATTGATTTCCCTTTCTATTCACAAAAAAAGTTTATGAACGTAATTCCTTTAAACAAATGTAAAAAATTATTTCCTAGGATGAAATATTCACCATAAACCATTAACATAATCATAACACTGTATACAAGATTATGTCGATGTCATACCTACGAAGTCCAAAAGATAAGCGTTATACTTTGTAGTCTAATTCCTTAATACTATGGCCATACTATTATGATGATGTCTCATCACTAGAGTATTATATAAAATATATACAGCTTCACATGTTATGTTTTCAAGCTAAATGACTTAAAAGAAACAAGATAGAAATGGAACAAGTCAAGTCATTAGTTACTAACGTCAAGCTGAAGGATAATATCTTCGTTGTCTTAAATCCATCTTCAGATCTTCATGAGTAACTGAAAAAAAATATTTCTATCATTTCTATCCTAACCTAACAAAGTCGACTCCAGTTCACTTATTAAGCGACTCGAGTTTTGGAAATAAACATGACAACCAAACTGGACATATCAACGCTTGGTGGGTTCAACCGAGCAGTGCTATAACATTTTCCGCATTATAATTGTTATTATAATTAAGTAAAATACACAAATATGTTAACTCCGTAATACTTTATATTGATCCTACATAGTTTCGGTTACTTTCGAACCTATTATCAAGTGTACACTTTGTTGTCGTATCGTCTCGATCATGTATCCATAGTCAATCACACAAGTGATATTGTCGTTGTGTTGTGTCGATCTCGTATCCATAGACGATCACACGAAGTGTGAACCGAATTGTCTTATTTTCTCGACTCTGTCCATAGAAGATCACATTCGGTAGAGGACTTATAGGTTGATAATCAAAAGATTGTGGTGTATTTGTGTACCATCGTGTTTTCAGTCGATCAAAACGGCTTTCTTATTAGATAAATATAATCTAAGTCAGACCCAGACGATCAAGTTGTGTGCACATAATTCACAAGATACGAAAACTAATAAGAACAATCTTATACGTCTTAAAATCTTCTTTAATCTTCAAAATACATGCACATTCAAAACTTGAAAGATCTTGTGATCGATCACACATAGAATATATTTTTTTAACAATGATTATCACAAGATGTATTTATATCTAACAATGGTTCTAAATATCCCGTCCCTACTTTGATCTGGTTTGAGTGACCCTTATATTAGAACAGAAGGATCTCAAGAATAATAAAACTAGGTGCGATCAAATTTTCAACAAGTGTCAGTCAATCAAATCAATAACCGGAAACTAAAATAACAATGCAATCATCTATTTTCTCACCAACGGTACTCGTAGAGCATCTTGATCCCACAAAAGTCTTTAAACGAGCGGTCGTAAGAGATTTCTCCTAATTAGGGTACTTTCCTATCCGGATAAACGGCTCCACCAGAAACAACACGAATGAAGCTTGCCTGGCTCTTAGGATAGTTTGCAAGAAATGCAAACTCAAGTATTTATATACCAAGGTTGTTTGGGGTACAAGAAAATTCCAAAAATGAAAATATTCTCAAGATATGCAATAGTACCTAACTTCGGTTTTCCTATTTCCAATAAATGTCAAACAATATTTTCGAAATCTCTCATAGAAAAACTTCCAATATTAGCTTAGCACATTAACTAATATTTATTATCTAAAGCTATCCCTTAATTTCTAGTAATTAAAGCACATATAATCGAAAATTATAGTTAAATGCTTTTCAATCATTTCAGTTTAGGATCTTCTTGAGCATTAAGGAATATATTTAAACGATTACTGATAAGAATTACGCACATGTTCAAATAATGTCGACATCAATAAGTTTCCTATCTTAGCAAAACCCTAATTCCATATTCACACATACATGAAGAAATATGTAAACATAGGAAACTCGGGTTTTCTCTTGGGACCAGCTCTACCATGACTCCCAAACTAAGTTAGGATCGTTTACACCATGACTCCCAATATAGGTTGTGACCGGTTCTACCTTATCCCCCAATACTAGTTAGGATCGGTTCTACCATATCATTAGATATAGGTTGTGACTGGTTCTACCATGCTTCCCAAAACTAGTTAGGATCGGTTCTTCCATGTAACACAATATAGGCTATGACCGATTCTACCATGCTTCCCAAAATAAGTTAGAATCGGTTCTACCATGTCACACAATATCAACAATGATTCCCAATATAAGTTACGATTGGTTCTACCTTGTCATCTCGGCGGTTTTGGTCGGTCGCTTCCCCCATTCGTTTTAATTTTATTATTAAAACTATAATTTTATTGTTATATTATTATATAGGGTTTCCTCTTTCAAGGTCTTCCTCTTTCAACCATAACTCCATATTTCCAAATATTTATCCATGGATCATACGGATGACAAAGAAAGTGGTCTAGTAACCATCAAATCTTTTCATCATTAAAATACTAATATTTTTTTTTTAATATTGATCATTCAAGCGAGGATTAAAAGTTTTAGTCAAACTCAAATTATTCATAAAAGGATCAAAAAATCCTCAATGGACCATCAGAAAATACTATAATTCTCAGGATTGGTTCATGGACGACATAGCAACACATGCATATCTGTGGCGGAATACATCGAAGATTATTCCCTCCGAGGTGATTGTCTCCTATTTGCAGGCGACACGGAGGAACAACAATTTTTGTTTTGTGTTGCTTTTGATTTATCTAGTTTATGCTTGTTTGAGTATTGGTTTTCGACGTAATACTCCTTTCGCTTTCGTTCGTTGAGGTACTCATTTCGCTTCTGCTCGCCAAGGTATTCCTCCTACTCTTGCATGTTGTTTTTCCATTGGGTATGTCCTGATTGTCATTCTGATTCCTCGACGATGCGATGGCTTTCGTAGCGGTCATTCGATCGTCGATCTTCCCTTGCGATATTATCTGCTTCAATGTCTTTCCTTTTATACAATCTATGTCACCTATCGTTACCACTCCGCACATGTTGTGCCCTCCAACCCTCATGTGAAAGTCGTGCATGCCAACGTGGAACGATACTTTTAGAGTATTAGGTACTACACATTTGCAGTATCTTATCCACTAAGGTCTCCAGTAGTCTGTTTGACTATTTTCCTTATAGAATTGTTGTAATATTTCGAGAAGACCCAGATCTCTGGGTGTTACTCTGGTCTTCTCTACTTGCACAATACGCTAGGCTAAATAAAGCCTCTATTGTCAAGGGAGTTTAGACGCGATTTTAACATGTTCTTTTGATGCTGATCTAAATCTATTTTGTTCAGATTAGCACCTTCACTTAAAAGAGGGGTTGCAATACATTCCCCCGCGATTTCTATTACTTACCCATAGGTATAAGTTCTTGATGAAGAACGTCCTGATATCGTCGTTTTTGGTGATTTTTCAACTTCTTCTCGGAGTGAGTATCAACATTGTTCCAAATTCTTCGTACTCTTGCATCTGCATAAATGTTCCATCTCTCCGACTTTCTTGTGATTTAGCTCTAGATCTTGATTTATTTTTGATGATTCCTTTTATGCCCCACGGTGGGAGCCGAAAGATGTTGTAGTAAAAATGTTTCCACAACAATCCTCGAGATTTATATTGAAAGACATAATCTTAATTGTCAGATGAATTAAGATTTATACCTTATGAATGAGTTCTGATGATATAATATGAACCGTTGGATGATTCAGTAGTATTTTTCGTGATGCGTTCCTGATGTATGAGAATTTTCCAGCTACTTGATAAATCAGTTCTCCTAAAGCTTTGGCTTTTCAAGAATTGTTGATGAAGGTTGGGTTGGGGGGGGGGGGGGTTGGTTACCTGCAAAGCTCTAAGGCTAGGACCTGCAAAGACACTCTGATACCTCAATGAGTAAAAGATCTAAGGCTAAGCCCTATGGTGTGCTAATCTAGAAGCTACATTAGCAGTCCACGTCAGCTAGGCCAACCTCCTAAGTCTTATGGAAGTGCTAATCTAGCAGCTAGCTTAGCAGTCCTCGTCCGCGCCCACCGTTATTTGGTTCAGCGCAACCAATCTTAGCCATCAGATCAAAAAGTAAATCTCCCAGCGCTGAACCATTCAACGAAAAGGTGATTTTTGTGGCGCTGAACCATTCAGCGCTACTATCTCGCTTCTAGTTCAAGTGCAAGCAAATGCTAGAAGAGAGAACTAGTGTTAACAAATAGACAACATTTTTTTTTGAATTGTAACACTTTTATGCTAATCTAGCAGCTTAATCTAGCCTATAGGACTAAGTCTAAGCAGGTTTTTATGGAGAGAGAAGGATTATAAATGTGTACCTTTCCAGTTGGAATTCCACCTCTATTTGTAGAATATGGAGGAATTTTATCCAGTCCAATCCACGTCTAGATACATTTTGACTATTGTTGATGGTGGTTTTTAGCTTAGGGTTAAAATCGTAAAACCGTACATCTGACATGACGTCACTATGACCAATAGCGCATTTATGGAATCAATAGTGTGCCTACGTAAGAATTGCTAGGGTACCTTTTTTATATATATACATGTGTTATGTTCCAGGCAGAACCCTTAGTATTAACTGACATCACCTTTGCCAAACCCTGATTCTACCACCGTGCCAATGCAAATCATGCCAGCCACGTCTCTGCGCCAAGGCATGACAACCATGCCATCCACGTCTCTGCGCCAAGGCATGACAACCATGCCAGCTGCACCACCGTGCCAATGGAAAACCATGCCAGCCACGTCTTTGCGCCAAGGCATGCCAACCATGCCAGACGCACCACCGTGCCAATGGCAAACCAGGCCAGCCACGTCTCTGCGCCAAGGAATGCCAACCATGCCAGCCGCACCACCGTGCAATTGAAAAACCATGCCAGCCACGTCTCTGCGCCAAGGCATGCCAACCATGGCAGCCACACCACCGTGGAATTGACAAACCATGCCAGCCACGTCTCTGCGCCAAGGCATGCCAACCATGCCAGCCGCACCACCGTGCCAATGGCAAATCATGCCAGCCACTTCTCTGCGCCAAGGCATGCCAACCATTCCATCCGCACCACCGTGCCAATGGAAAACCATGCCAGCCACGTCTTTGCGCCAAGGCATGCCAACCATGCCAGCCGCACCACCGTGCCAATGGAAAACCATGCCACCAACGTCTTTGCACCAAGGCATGCCAACCATGCCAGCCGCACCACCGTGCCAATGGAAAACCATACCAGCCACGTCTCCGCGCCAAGGCATTCCAACCATGCCAGCCGCACCACATGTGCCAATGGCATGCCGTGCCAGCTACATCTCCACAATAAAAATGAAGGGTTGCAATAATCAACGACCACCCTTCCATCTGAGATGCAGATCTCAGCCGTCCAAGTTCGCCACCAAACACATGGCAACTTGCGGCCCAAGGCCAAACATCACGGTTTGCACCAATCCCTAATTTTTGCCGCGCCTATAATATGCCAAAGCCATGCCGGCCATAAACCATGCTGCTGGCTGCCAAACGAAGGGTCACAATAATCAACGACCACCCTTCCATATGAGATGCGGATATCAGCCGTCCAAGTTCGCCACCAAACGCATGACAACTTGCGGCCCAAGGCCAAACATCACGGTTTGCACCAAACCCTAATTTTGGCCGCGCCTACACTATGCCAAAGCCATGTAGGCCCTAAACCATGCCTATGGCTGCCAAACGAAGGGTTGCAACAATCAACGACCACCCTTCCATCTGAGATGCGGATCTCAGCCATCCAAGTTCGTCACAAAACGCATGGAAACTTTCGGTCCAAGGACAAACATCACGGTTTGCACCGAACCCTAATTTTGGTCGCGCCTACAATATGCCAAAGCCATGCCGGCCCTAAACCATGCCGTTGGCTGGAAAAAAAGGTTTGCAACAATCAACGACCACCCGTCCATCTGGGATGCGGATCTCAGCCATCCAAGTTCGTCACAAAACGCATGGAAACTTGCGGTCCAAGGAAAAACATCACGGTTTGCACCAAAACCTAATTTTGGCCGCGCCTACATTATACCAAAGGTATGCCGGCCTTAGCCATGCCGCTGGCTGCCAAACGAAAGGTTGCAAAAATAAACAGCCACCCTTTCATCTGAGATGCGGATCTCAGCCGTCCAAGTTCGCCACCAAACGCATGGAAACTTGCTACCCAAATACAAACATCACGGTTTGCACCAAACCCTAATTTTTCCAGCGCCTACACTATGCCAAAGCCATGCCGGCCCTAAACCATGCCGCTGGCTGCCAAACGAAGGGTTGCAACAATCAACGGCCACCCTTCCATCTGAGATGCGGATCTCAGCCGTTCAAGTTCGCCACCAAACGCATGGTAACTTGCGGCCCAAGGCCAAACATCACGGTTTGCACCAAACCCTAATTTTGGCCGAGCCTACAATATGCCAAATCCATGAAGGCCCTAAACCATGTCGTTGGCTGCCAAAACGAAGGGTTGCAACGATCAACGACCAGCCTTCCATCTGAGACGCAAATCTTAGCCGTCAAGGTCACCAACCAACGCACGGTAACCTTTGGCCCAATGCCTAAACCCTAGTTTTGGCCACGCCTAAACCGCGCCAAGGCATGCCGACCATGCCACATGTGCCAATGGCATGCCGTGCCAGCCCCATTGTCGAGCCTAAACCATGCCATGCCGGCCTTCCCTTTACGGCTGCCAAAACGAAGGGTTGTAACGATCAACGGCCACCCTTCCATCTGAGACGCAGATCTTAGCCGTCCAAGGTCACCAACCACGCATGGTAACCTTTGGCCCAACGTCAAAACCCTAGTTTTGGCCGCGCCTAAACTGCGCCAAGGCATGCCCACCATGCCACATGTGCCGATGGCATGCCGTTCCAGCCACCTTGCCGCGCCTAAACCATGTCATGCCGGCCTTCCCTTTCATGTCAATGGCTACCAAACGAAGGGTTGCAATAATCGACGACTACCCTTCCTCTCAAGATGCAAAATCTCGACCGTCGAAGGTCACCACCGAGCCTGCAAGTCTCGCAAGCTCAACTTGCCAAACAGCAGCAACATGCTACATGTTTTGCACGAAAACACTCGAGACATCAACACATGTCACAAACTGGGGGATGCTCCTTGGGATATTGGTTTGGCGGTTTACAGCGTGCGACTTACACTGCGCCCGTTACAAGACAGTGTCATAAGGATGAAGCTGTTAGTAAATACAGGGAGTAATGGTGAAACGCTTTCGTTTATGATGGAACATCAATTCCAGGCGTTATCGGTTACCAACTCCTCCCATTTACTCATCCGTTTCCATTTCTTATGAGACCAGAGTACTTTTCATTTCGACTTGTATAAATAGGTCTTACCTATTTCCACCGAACGACAAGTTTTTGGACAGGAGCATACAACACTCAGAAATCACTTGTCAGCTTCCCCATCTGTTAGCTTTCAGTTTCTAATATAATTCAAACAACTACTCTTCCAGAACCAACTATTCTGGTCTCAACACTCTCTTCGCTTCCCTCCCTCCCCAAAACAACCCTTCTCCTTCACTTTGTGACCGAAGCAAGTCTGGAACGACCATTTCTTGGTTTAGGACAGATTTGTACAAATTGATCTCTCGAATCTAAAGTACCGCCTTGCAGTACATTGTTTAGGGTTTAGACTTGTTTCTCATCCACACACCCGAAATTACCGAAATCAGCAGAAATAGTTTTCACCCTCAAACAATTGACGACCACAGCCGGAGGATTAATCTCTCAGTTACAATATCAATTTCTAATTCCCGATGTCATACTTCAACCCAGATATCAAGGTGGTGGAAGCAAACGATCCGCTCAGGGATCGACGACTCAGCTACCTGGAGACTCAGTTACCAGTCATAACACGACAAGGGGTGACTGGGACTCCCAAGATGGTAGAAGCAAACGATCCTCCCAGGGATCGAAGACTCGATTATCAGATGACTCAGGGACGCGACTTTCCACGATCACGACGACGCTTCCCACAAAACTCAGACTTGCACCCGGAAGATCCATTTTTCGTTAGGAGATCCGAAAAACCGAGTAAGTCTTTCTAGACGAAATACATGGTCTGCTATTTCCAATTTTTACAGGAATGATAAGAAACGATATCCATGCAACTTTCCATCTCATACTTTCTACTGTTGCATAACATTCGCAATTCCATGGCTTCCCTGGGGTACCTAAGTTTACATATAGTCATAACCAAAAAAACATTATTCTAAAACAATTCATTCCAAAATAATAATCTAAAACCCTCATAGATAACAGTTATCTATCAATTTAAATCAAACCATAAACCAGGCGCTTTGTTTTCCTTTCAAAAAAAAAACAGTCACCTACCCGTATGTGCCTACTTTGCATAATAATGATTACCCGTCACTATTCATGAGGTAGACGACATTACTACGGTGATATTCGAAGAGGAATTGTTTATGATGAAGTATTTCTATAAGTTTATAAAAGGCATACCCATGGCTAGGGTTTACACTGGTTCAGAAGAAAAATACTTCTACAAGTTTATGAAAGGCATACCCATGGCTAGGGTTTACACCGGTTCAGAAGAAAAATACTTCTACATATTTATGGAAGGCATACATATGGCTAGGGTTTGCACCAACACAATAAAACAAGAAAACAAATTGAAATAAAAACGTTGGAGTACATATCTGGAATATGCTTGCCCACTTTATTGCTACTACGCTACCGCTAACACCAGGAGGTGATAACAAAGATACGAGATAAAATGGAGAGCCAACCCCTTTCATAGGCATAACACTGTTGGAATTTGAATAAGGAAAGGATTTCCTGTTTGAGCTAAGTATGGAAAGAGGCAACTGGGCCCGCAAGAACAAGTTTGCACCACGTCAAGCCAACGCCGTGCCAAGCCAACAGTCCGCGCCATGCCAAATCCAATCCAGCATCCACGCCAAGCTAGCGCCCACTCCAAGACGATCCAGCGCTAACATCTTGCATCTTTCCAGCGCCAGCAGCTTGCATCCTTTCTAGCGCTAACAGCTTGCATCCTTCCAGCGCTTACATCTTGCATCTTTAAGCATCTTGCATCTTTCCAGCGCCAACAGCTTGCATCTTTCCAGCGCCAGCAACTTGCATCCTTTCCAGCGCTGACAGCTTGCATCCTTCCAGCGCTAAAATCTTGCTTCTTTACAGCGGCTTGCATATTTCCAACGCAAACAGCTTGTATCTTCCCAGCGCCAACAACTTGCATCTTTCCAGCGTTGCTCTTGAACGCCAAGTAGAAGGGAACCAGCAATCTAATTTCATTACATGTATAGATCAGGAACGACTTCTCCAAAATCGAAGCAAAGAAAATCAGCAAACCCCCTGAGCTCATAAAGACTCTTTTCCTGTCAAGAGATGCATGATTTCTGGGGACTGCGCCCGCAAAATCGTGTAGTCTATGATGAAACATTTATGTGAGATTCTATGTTTATCCAAGGCACAACGTCAAGACATATTTGCGGCCCTCAACCGCACTGCATCAGGAAAGCAGCTGTTTCCAGCCAGGAATCCGTTCCCAAACCCCAACCTCTCTTGGAAAACACGATTGATAGATGGAACTGGGGACTCCTAACCACTGTGCGCTTGAAGGGTGCCTAGTTTGACAGCACACTGATTGACGCAACCTCTCCGCTTCAACGTTTGCTTCAGCAGCCGCTACGCTTTAACTTTCGCTCCAGTAGCCGCTCTGCTTCAGAGTTCTCTCCATAAGCTGCTCTAGGATCCGAAGACGAAGCTTTAGCGTTTTGCTCTATAAGTTTCAACGTCCTCTCCAAGAACCGAAGCCGCTTCAAGGCCTCCTTCCCGCCAAAGCTCGTGGTCATGTACAGTTTGCTCTCTTACGCATCCAGCCAACCTATTTTGTTCTCATGAAAATGTAGTCTCTTCTGATCCATCTGTTGCTGATAACCGATACCGCTCGTTTGCTGACACCAGCGAGAGCTTCACCAAAGCAAGATCACTACAAAGATGGAAACATGTAAACCACATTTGGGAACTGAGGATCTTCACAGAATCCCTTCACTGTCAAAGCTCAGAAGACACAGTCAACCAAAAGGTCATAGTCACGACAAGGTCATCTACTCTTCAAGGGTATAGCGCAAGAATATCATCACCTCCCTATCTAGAAGACGCCTTCAACAATTTACGAGGCCGTGGAGGATCCCAAGCCTGCTTAGAGGAAAACAACTTCAGAAACTAATGAAAAATGCGACCGGGGACTGCTCATCGCATTCCATCCTGACGACCATCAAAGACTCATGAGATAACTCTAGAGACACGGCTGAAACATTTTCTTGAAGAAACAGAGGGAGCCACGATAAACAACACAACTCTCTCATTCCTTCCTCTTCGCTATCCAGAATATTTTGTCCATTTGCATCCCAGCAACACATCCAGAAGAGTACAATAAGCTTGTATCAAATACCGTGGACATGGATTCAAGGCGATGCAATGAAAGTAGGTTACGCAAGGAGACTACCATCACGAGACTCTTTCACTCCCCTCAACCTGGTTATTTCTGATTTCAACATCATCACTGCCGAAGTTTTACGAGCCTCGGGAATTTCTCAACATGAAGCCGTACATGTGCATTGAAGACTCCAAAAGCACGCCACAAAGATACATTCACATATTCGGCAGTGCCATCGGACCTAACAGAAATATAACTGGGGGCTGCTCACCGCATCCCATTCCATACGATAACCCAAGATTCATAAGTTGGTTCGAAGGGTGTCTCCTGGGGTAAAGTCCTTGAAGACTTGATAGAAGCACATCGACAACCGAATATCTCCCAACTCATCTATTTCATCCTATGGCCTCAGAAGATTTCTACCATGCAATTATCCACGACATATCGTCATCGCGATCAGAAGGTCCAGACACTGAACAACCTATTCTAATGGAAGATTTGGGTCTTTCAAATAAGAAGTTTTATTCAAAAATGTGAAACACAAGCGGGATGCCAATCGGAAAAAACCTAACTTCGGGATACAAAGAGGGTAAAAATGAGTATGTAAAGCATCGACTACGCAACAAGTAGAAACCATAAAAAGAAAAAGCTAGTTATCGAAAGAAGATGCGCGAGTTTCCAACGCATCGATCAGATCCCTTTCAAACACTTTCCCCATCAATATTTCGGGCAGCAAAGGTTCCACCCAGAAGCCGCATCAGCAGTAACAGCCTCAACGTCCCTCTTGGAAATCGCAACGTCCCACCTGGAAGCCGTCTCAGCAGCAACAACATCCGTCTCCTTCCCGATGTCTGCTTCAACAAATGGCCCAGCATACACCAGCACGACTCCCCCCGATGTCATCAACAACAGTTTCGCCGTCTACTCTGAAAGTCGTTTCAGTTTCATCAAATGTGGTGTCATCTTCCTTGAAAGTCTCCTCAGCAACCTTTGAGGAGAATTTCCTGATTCATCCACATCATAATTAAGGATTATGACGCCTTATTGGACAAGGAAGTTACGTGGGCTTTCCCCTAAAAATTTCACAAACTCAGTCTTCCGTCATTTCACCCGAGAAGCAAACTGTTACGCCCTAGCACTGGGATGTGAAGAAGTTTTGTTTCACTGAAGCCTTTCAACACACTGGGGTGCTTCGTCACCTTCCAATTTCTCCTCCATGTTCACCGAAGCTAAGAAGGTCTGAACACGCACCCGCACTTCGCCTAGATGGGTAGAAGGTATGTCCCGAATAATTCCACCAGCTTCACGGAACAGAGATTCAACTCTATCTAATGCCTCCTCATGAGAAGAAAACTAGTTTTTGCCGATTCCAAAGTTCCTCTCCGAAGAGTTAGAGGTGCGACTGTAAATGGAAGACCCCATTATGCGCTACAAAACCAGGGAAGAGGGGTAAGTTTTCACCCTTCCTACACCAACAACCTACATCAGAAAGAAGACAAAATGGAAAAACAGAAGAAAACACGAAGATGATACCTGCAAATAGGTTGGGCACGATTTCAAAATGATCTGTTCGAACAGAAGGGTTCAAGATCATATCTTATATCCAGCAGAGCGATGAAGTCCTGAATAGGAAAGCTCTCTACTAGCCGTGAATTATGCGTGCCATCAGGTTAAACCCTATTCCACCAGCGAACATAAGGGAAAGTCTCATGCATGGACGTGCGAGATAAGTAGGGCTTGGTGAGTAAACGTGGAAGTACATGTTTGAGACATACTGGCCCTTGTTGTTGCTTCTCCGACGCCAGCACCAAGGATTGAAAGAAAAACCAGCAACGCAACATGAGAATAAGGAATAACGCCCCTTTTATGGGCATAACACTTTTTGAATTTGGATAAGGAAAGGATTTCCTATCCGAGATACGCATGAAAGAGGCAACCGGGCCCGCAATTGCAAGCCTCGCGGTATCAACATTCCGCGGCCAAGCCAAGCCAAGCCGAGTCGCGCCAATCTGAGCCAAGTCACGCCAATCCGAGCCAATCCGTGCCCAAGCCGCGCCAAGCCAAGTCGCGCCAATCCGAGCCAACCGTGCCCAAGCCGCGCCAAAGCCAACACCTCCACGTTCCCTAGCCCAACCAAGGTGACACGTGACCAAACCAAGCTGACATCTTGCATCTCGACCAACAACTGCCTCTACTATTTCACCATCTAACCAGCAACGACGCAAGTATAATTCATGCAAGGCCGCCAATGCAAGGATCACGGATTCTCAGAACACTCTCAAAAAAGGTTATACGAATCTTCCTAGCCATATTTCATGATCCGCTGCTTCGATTTTGTCCTATTCTGTCACCATCTTATGCTTACCTCGCAACAATGCTCCTGTTCCAAGCTAAGTAGGGGACTTAATGTTGATGGTGGTTTTTAGCTTAGGGTTAAAATCGTAAAACAGTATATCTGACATGACGTCACTATGACCAATAGAGCATTTATTGAATCAATAAACGTTCATACGTAAGAATTACCAGGGTACCTTTTTTTTTATATATACATGCGTCATGTTCCACGGCAGAACCCTTAGTATTAACTGACATCACCTTTGTATATGCCAAACCCTGATTCTACTACCGTGCCAATGGCAAATCATTCCATCCACTTCTCTGCGCCAAGGAATGCCAACCATGCCAGCCGCACCACCGTGCCAATGGAAAACCATGTCAGCCACGTCTCTGCGCCAAGGCATGCCAACCATGACAGCCGCACCACCGTGCCAATGGAAAACCAGGCCAGCCACGTATCTTCACCAAGGAATGCCAACCATGCAAGCCTCACCACCCTACCAATGGCAAACCATGCCAGCCACGTCTCTGCCCCAAGGCATGCCAACCGCACCACCGTGCCAATAGCAAATCATGCCAGCCACGTCTCAGCGCCAAGGCATGCAAACCATGCCAGCTGCACCACCGTGCCAATGTCAAACCATGCCAGCCACGTTTCTGCGCCAAGGCATGCCAACCATCCCAGCCGCACCACCGTGCCAATGGAAAACCATGCCAGCCACGTCTCTGCGCCAAGGCATGCCAACCATGCCAGCCGAACAACCGTGCCAATGACAAACCATGCCAGCCACACCTCCGCGCCAAACCATGCAAGCCACATCAGCCGTCCAAGTTCGCCACCAAACGCATGGCAACTTGCGGACCAAGGCCAAACATCACGGTTTACACCAAACCCTAATTTTGTCCGCGCCTACACTATGCCAAAGCCATGCCGTCCCTAAACCATGTCGTTGGTTGCCAAACGAAGGGTTGCAATAATCAACGAACACCCTTCCATCTGAGATGCGGATCTCAACCGTCCATGTTCTCCACCAAACGCATGGCAACTTGCGTCCCAAGGCCAAACATCACGGTTTGCACCAAACTCTAATTTTGCCCGCGCCTACACTATGCCAAAGCCATACCGTCCCTAAACCATACCGCTGGATGCCAAACGAAGGGTTGCACCAATCAACGGCCAGCCTTCCATCTGAGATGCGGAACTCAACCGTCCAAGTTCGCCACCAAACGCTTGGCAACTTGTGGCCCAAAGCCAAATATCACGGTTTGCACCAAACCCTAATTTTGGCCGCGCCTACACTATGCCAAAGCCATGCCGGCCCTAAACCATGCCGCTGGCTGCCAAACGAAGGGTTGCAACAATCAACGGCCACCCTTCCATCTGAGATGCGGATCTCAGCCGTCCAAGTTTGCCACCAAACGCATGGCAACTTGCGGCCCAAGGCCAAACATCACGGTTTGCACCAAACCCTAATTTTGCCCGCGCCTACACTATGCAAAACCATGCCGACCCTAAACCATGTCGCTGGCTGCCATACGAAGGGTTGAAATGATCAACGACCACCCTTCCATATGAGATGCATATCTCAACCGTCCATGTTCTCCACCAAACGCATGGAAACTTGCGGCCCAAGGCCAAACATCACGGTTTGTACCAAACTCTAATTTTGGCCGCGCCTACACTATGCCAAAGCCATGCCGGCCCTAAAGCATGCCACTGGCTGCCAGACGAAGGGTTGCATCAATCAACGGACACCTTTCCATCTGAGATGCGGATCTCATCCGTCCAAGTTCGCCACCAAACGCATGGCAACTTGCGGTCCAAGGCCAAACATCACGGTTTGCAACAAACCCTAATTTTGGCCGCGCCTACACTATGCCAAAGCCATGTCGGCCCTAAACCATGCCGCTGGCTGCCAAACGCAGGGTTGTAACAATCAAAACCCACCTTCCATCTGAGATGCGGATCTCAGCCGTCCAAGTTCGCCAACGAACGCATGGAAACTTGCGTCCCAAGACCAAACATCAAGGTTTGCACCAAACTGTAATTTTGGCCGCGCCTACATTATGCCAAAGACATGCCGGCCCTAAACCATGCCGCTGGCTGCCAAACGAAGGGTTACAATAATCAACGACCACCCTTCCATCTGATATGCGGATCTCAGCCGTCCAAGTTCGCCAACAAACGCATGGTAACTTGTGGCCCAAGGCCAAACATCACGGTTTGCACCAAACCCTAATTTTGGCCGCACCTACACTATGCCAAAGCCATGCCGGCCCTAAACCATATTGCTGGATGCCAAACGAAAGGTTGCAACAATCAACGGCCACCCTTCCATCTGCGATGCGGATCTCAACCGTCCAAGTTTGCCTCCAAACGCATGGCAACTTGCGGCCCAAGGCAAAACATCACGGTTTGCACCAAACCCTAATTTTGGCCGCGCCTACACTATGCCAAAGCCATGCCGGCCCTAAACCATGCCGCTGGCTGCCATACAAAGGGTTGCAATAATCAACGACCACCTTTCCATATGAGATGCAGATCTCAGCCGTCCAAGTTCTCCACCAAACGCATGAAAACTTGCGGCCCAAGACCAAACATCACTGTTTGCACCAAACCCTAATTTTGGTTGCGCCTACACTATGCCAAAGCCATGCCGTCCTTAAACCATGTCGCTGGCTGCCAACCGAAGGGTTGCAACAATCAACGGACAGCCTTCCATCTGAGATGAGGATCTCAGCCGTCGAAGTTTGCCACCAAACGCATGGTAACTTGCGGCCCAAGGTCAAACATCACGGTTTGCACCAAACCCTATTTTTGGTCGCGCCTACACTATGCCAAAGCCATGCCGGACCTAAACCATGTTGCTGGATGCCAAACGAAGGGTTGAAACAATCAACGGCCACTCTTCCATCTGAGATGCGGATCTCAGCCGTCCAAGTTTTCCACCAAACGCATGGCAACTTGCGGCCCGAGGCCAAACATCACGGTTTGCACCAAACCCTAATTTTGGCCGCGCCTACACTATGCCAAAGCCATGCCGGCCCTAAACCATGCCGCTGGCTGCCATACAAAGGGTTACAATAATCAACGACCACCTTTCCATATGAGATGCAAATCTCAGCTGTCCAAGTTCTCCACCAAACGCATGACAACTTGCGCCCTAAAGCTAAACATCACGGTTTGCACCAAACCCTAATTTTGGTTGCGCCTACACTATGCCAAAGCCATGCCGGCCCTAAACCATGTCGCTGGATGCCAAACGAAGGGTTGCAACAATCAACGGCCAGCCTTCCATCTGAGATGCGGATCTCAGCCGTCCAAGTTCGCTACCAAACGCATGGAAACTTGCTGCCCAAGGCCAAACATCACGGTTTGCACCAAACCCTAATTTTTCCAGCACCTACACTATGCCAAAGCCATGTCGGCCCTAAACCATGCCGCTGGCTGCCAAACGAACGGTTGCAACAATCAACGGCCACCCTTCCATCTGAGATGTAAATCTCAGCCGTCCAAGTTCGATAACAAACGCATGGTAACTTGCGGCCCAAGGCCAAACATCACGGTTTGCACCAAACCCTAATTTTGGTCGCGCCTACACTATGCCAAAGCCATGCCGGACCTAAACCATGTTGCTGGATGCCAAACGAAGGGTTGAAACAATCAACGGCCACTCTTCCATCTGAGATGCGGATCTCAGTCGTCCAAGTTTGCCACCAAACGCATGGCAACTTGCGTCCCGAGGCCAAACATCACGGTTTGCACCAAACCCTAATTTTGGCCGCGCCTACACTATGCCAAAGCCATACCGTCCCTAAACCATGCCGCTGGCTGCCATACAAAGGGTTGCAATAATCAACGACCACCTTTCCATCTGAGATGCAGATCTCAGCCTTCCAAGTTCTCCACCAAACGCATGGCAACTTGCGTCCCAAGGACAAACATCTCGGTTTGCACCAAACCCTAATTTTGGTTGCGCCTACACTATGCCAAAGCCATGCCGGCCCTAAACCATGTCGCAGGCTGTCAACCGAATGGTTGCAACAATCAACGGCCAGCCTTCCATCTGAGATGCGGATCTCAGCCGTCCAAGTTCGCCACCAAACGCATGACAACTTGCGGCCCAAGGCCAAACATCACGATTTGCACCAAACCCTAATTTTAGCCGCGCCTACACTATGCAAAGCCGTGCCGGCCCTAAACTATGTCGCTGGCTGCCAAACGAAGGGTTGCAACAATCAACAGCCAGCCTTCCATCTGATATGCGGATCTCAGCCGTCCAAGTTCTCCAACAAACGCATGGCAACTTGCGGACCAAGGACAAACATCACGGTTTGCACCAAACCCTAATTTTGGTCGCGCCTACACTATGCCAAAGCCATGGCGGCCCTAAACCATGCTGCTGGATGCCAAACGAAGGGTTGCAACAATCAACGACCACCTTTCCATCTGAGATGCGGATCTCAGCCGTCCAAGTTTTCCACCAAACGCATGGCAACTTGCGACCCAAGGAAAAACATCACAGTTTGCACCAAACCCTAATTTTGGCCGCGCCTACACTATGCCAAAGCCATGGCGGCAATAAACCATGCTGCTGGATGCCAAACGAAGGGTTGCAACAATCAACGGCCACCCTTCCATCTGATATGCGGATCTCAGCCGTCCAAGTTTGCCACCAAACGCATGACAAACATCACGGTTTGCACCGATCCCTAATTTTGGTCGCGCCTACACTATGCCAAAGCCATGGCGGCCCTAAACCATGCTGCTGGATGCCAAACGAAGGTTTGCAACAATCAACGACCACCTTTCCATCTGAGATGCGGATCTCAGCCGTCCAAGTTTGCCACCAAACGCATGGCAACTTGCGACCCAAGGAAAAACATCACAGTTTGCACCAAACCCTAATTTTGGCCGCGCCTACACTATGCCAAATCCATACCGGCCCTAAACTATGCCACTGGCTACCATACGAAGGGTTGCAATAATCAACGACCATCTTTCCATCTGAGATGCGGATCTCAACCGTCCAAGTTCTCCACCAAACGCATGGCAACTTGCGTCCCAAGGCCAAACATCACGGTTTGCAACAAACCCTAATTTTGGTCGCGCCTACACTATGCCAAAGCCATGCCAGCCCTAAACCCTAATTTTAGTCGCGCCTACACTGTGCCAAAGCCATGCCAGCCCTAAACCATGTCGATGGCTGCCAAATGAAGGGTTACAACAATCAACGACCACCCTTTCATCTGAGATGCGGATCTCATCCGTCCAAGTTCGCCATGAAACACATGGCAACTTGCGGTCCAAGGCCTAACATCACGGTATGAAACAAACCCTAATTTTGGTCGCGCCTACACTATGCCGAATCCATGCCGACCCTAAACCATGCCGCTGGCGGCCAAACGAAGGGTTGTAACATTCAAAGGCCACCCTTCCATCTGAGATGCGGATCTCAGCCGTCCAAGTTCGCCACCAAACGCATGGCAACTTGCGGCCCAAGGCCAAACATCACGGTTTGCACCAAACCCTAATTTTGGCCGCGCCTACACTATGCCAAAGCCATGCCGGCCCTAAACCATGTCACTGGATGCTAAACGAAGGGTTGAAACAATCAACGACCACCCTTCCATCTAAGATGCGGATCTCAGCCGTCCAAGTTCGCCACCAAACGCATGGCAACTTGCGGCCCAAGGCCAAACATCACGGTTTGCACCAAACCCTAATTTTGGATGCGCCTACACTATGCCAAAGCCATGACGGCCCTAAACCATGCCGCTAGCTTCTAAAACGAATGGTTGCAACGATCTACGACCACCCTTCCATCTGAGACGCAGATCTTAGCCGTCCAAGGTCACCAACCAACGCATGGTAACCTTTGGCCCAACGCCAAAACCCTAGTTTTTGCCACGCCTAAACTGCACCAAGGCATGCCGACCATACCACATGTTCCAATGGCATGTCGTGCGAGCCACCTTGCCGCGCCTAAACCATGCCATGCCGGCCTTCCCTTTACGGCTGCCAAACTAAGGGTTGCAACGATCAACGACCACCCTTCCATCTGAGACGCATATCTTAGCCGTCCAAGGTCACCAACCAACGCATGGTAACCTTTGGCCCAACGTCAAAACCCTAGTTTTGTCCGCGCCTAAACCGCGCCAAGGAATGCCGACCATGCCACATGTGCCGATGGCATGTCGTGCCAGCCACCTTGCCGCGCCTAAACCATGCCATGCCGTCCTTCCCTTTCATGCCACTGGCTACCAAACGAAGGGTTGCAATAATCAACGGCTACCCTTCCTCTCAAGATGCAAAATCTCGATCGTCGAAGGTCACCACCGAGCCGACAAGTCTCCCAAGCTCAACTTGCCAAACAACAGCAACATTCTACATGTTTTCCACGAAAACACTCGAGACATCAACACATGTCACAAACCGGGAGATGCTCATTGGGGTATTGGTTTGGCGGTTTACAGCGTGCGGCGTACACTACGCTCGTTACAAGACAGTGTCATAAGGATGAGGCGGTTAGTAAATACAGGGAGTAATGGTGAAACGCTTTCCTTCATTATGGAACATCAATTCCAGGAGTTACAAGTTACCACCTCCTCCCATTTACTCATCCGTTTCCATTTCTTACGAGACAAGAGTACGTTTCACTTCGACTTGTATAAATAGGTCTTACCTATTTCCACCAAACGACAAGTTTTTGGTCAGGAGCATACAACACTCGGAAATCACTTGTCAGCTTCCCCATCTGTTAGCTTTCACTTTCTGATACAATTCAAACAACTACTCTTCCAGAACCAACTATTCTGGTCTCAACACTCTCTTCGCTTCCCTCCCCAAAACCAACCCTTCTCCTTCACTTTGTGACCGAAGCAAGTCTGGAACGACCATTTCTTGGTTTAGGCCAGATGTGTACAGATTGATCTCTCGAATCTAAAGTACTCCCTTGCAGTACATTGTTTAGGGTTTAGACTTGTTTCTCATCCACAGACCCGAAATTACCGAAATCAGCAGAAATCGTTTTCACCCTCAAAAAACTATGTATCTAGACCAAATGCTTTCCAGGTAAATCCTAGTCAAAACCAATTTCCCATGTTTTAGGATCTACAACCTCCAGGTTATACCTGGTCTTCTTCTGTTTCCTATATTTTCTAGGGATCAGTAACTTCCAGGGTTTGAATGCATACCTGGTCTTTAACTGATTCCTCATTTTTTATGGGGATTAGTAACTTCCAAGTTATACATGGTCTTCTTAGCAACTGATTCCTCCTTTTTCTGAGGATCAGTAACTTCCAGGTTATACCTAGTATTCTGGTGTAGAAGGATAATTGTTGGCAGGGCTATAATTATCCTGCCATATTTTTTACCCAAGAGTCGTAGAATTATTTGGCTGAGGAACCTGGGCCCGTATACCAAAATATATGGTACAAACTAGGGGTGAGCATAGGCCGGTATGGACCGGTTTTCACCCCATCCGCATCCAACCCAAACATTACGGATTTCAAATTTGGCATCCGCATCTAATCCACATCCAACGGATTTGCATACAATGGATACACAGATGAACGGATTGGATACGAATAATCCAATGGATTTGTTTTAGTTAAAATTTATAATAAAGAAAATAAAGCCAACACAAATGACTCCTCATAGAACCTACATATTTTATATATGTATAAGAAGATAAAAATGCCATGTACAACACCCCAAGCAAACACCCTGAGAATTTCTAAATGATCCATAGTATTTTTATAAAACTATATAAATGCACTTAATTTAACGGATATGGATGTCCAACGGATTTTCGAAGTTGCATCCGAGCCCGATCCATAATCCGGTGGATTTTAAAAATTCTATCCGCATCCAACCCATTAACGAACGGTCCGGGCATGCATCCGCAAATGAACGGTTGGTCGCGGTTAAATCCGCGGATTACGGACCAAATGCTCACCCCTAGACTACAAAAAGATACATCAACGAAATCTCTAAAAACAAGTGCTCAACTAAAAATCTAGAATTTGTTGATGTTTGAAGCTTGTGCCAGTCTTCTCCTTGAGACCAAAGAATCTTGCACTGCGTTCATTCCAAAGGCCTATTAAGCACCTGAGTCTGCCAATAATCACATGAACAACATCTTCATTGACGTAACTGGTGGGATATACAGTTCCTGAAACTCTCCACAAGTCCATGCTTTTAATTTGATGAAGTATACATGTAGGTACTAGGTAGGTCGTATACAGACTCCAATCTTGTGCCGACTAAGTTTTATTGGACATTTTCATTTATCAAAATGATGAAATTGAGATGTCAAGTAAGCACTCGTCAGAGAGTGTGCACAAAACCGGACACCCAAATGCCGCTTGCCTAAATATGAGATGCAAGTAAAACTGGAATGAAATGATGGCCGTCAGCCTTGCCGAGTTGCAGCTGAGCTACATTACAATTAATTTAAAAGCATTAATAAAGTCATGATATCAACCTAGAGGTTATATCCAGATTCCACGGCTAACTTGATAAAGCAAGAGCTACAAAAATTCTATAATTAATTTGCTTCTCGGTTTTCTTTTACATAAACGAGAACATTTCTACGTTTTCGCAATCGATGCTGATATTTTATTTTGGGGCCTTCCATTATTTACTTGCCTTTGTGATAGCGTTTTAGGTGATGATATTCTTCGGTGCACATGGAGTACTGGTTATCTATGTCAGATGGAAGATTGCGTCAGATTGATCATGCAAGAGCTGAAAGCTAGAGGAACCTTGAATGGGCAGGGCACACTCTTGCTTACCAGGTTAGCTTGAAATAATATATTGGGAAGAAGAAGAAAAATGTATTTGTAGGAGAGTATATGAAATTCCCGTTTCCTAAATTTCCATCACCGTTGTCAATGAACGGAATTAAATAACTCCGTCGTGTCGTGGTCGAGTTTTGTCATTGCGGTACGCGCGGTTATCATCTGGTAAAAGAAGCTTATTTTCTACTACTATATGTTGTACAAACTTGGGTGATTTGCGAGCTGTTATAGGTTCCCCAAGTAGACGCAGCGCAATAGGATTGGGCATGTCAATTTAAGGCATCATTCGTTCAGGGTTCATAACCGGTCTAAACAACGGACTACTGCAATCTGTCCGTTTGGTTGTCCTTCAATACCCCCACAAGTCTAGCTATATAAACACAACATATTCTCATAATCTCACACCATACACCAATCTCTCTTTCTCTCTACAGATTTCGTCTCCTTTAGAAAACACATAGAAAATCAAGAAACCTCAAGATTCGTCTTCAAGCAAGCAAGAATGGTGATGTCTGGATCATCAATGGCAACATACTTCATGGTCTCATTAATCCTCCTCATTTCTGCTTTCATCATCGCAATTACAGTTTCTGATCAACAACAACAACAACAGCAAGAAACCCGCACCATTGTTGTTCCTGGTTCTTCTTCTTCTACATTCAATATATTCAAGAAAGAAGCATCATCATCATCATCAGAACAACAATTTGACAAGATAATTGAAGCTTTAATGGCTACTCAAGATTACAGTAACTGGGCTGAGGTACTTACTGCAACCTTTTTAATCCCCACCGATAATCCCTTTTCTTCTTCTTGTCAATCTTTATCATCAACTATTAGTTATCACATAATCCCACAACAACTATCTTTCTCTGTTCTTCGAACTTTCCCTATAGGTTCAAGAATCCCTACTCTATTACCTGAAAAATCAATTCTTGTAACCAATAACTCTAAATCAAATTACACAATTGATGAAATTCAAATCACATATCCTGATTTGTATGTGAACGGAGCTGTTGTTGTGCATGGAATTAACTCTACCCTAAACTACACTGTTTATGGTTGTAAAGATAGTGGGAGGAGGAGGAGTCTTCTTGACGACAACCCGTTGTTTTCGATTATCAGGGATGATGATAGTAATGAAACAGGAGGGGTTACTGTATCTTCCTCTTCTGGTTCTATGCGATGGATTATAGTATTCATAGTTGTTTTTTGCTGTTTTCTTCTGGTTCTTGGTTGTATATTGGTTTGGTTTTGTTTGAAACAACAGGGAGGAGCTGTTAATCATGAACAGGAGATGCAACCTTTAAATGTCGTTAACCAGGGAAATCTGAATGTTGGTAATGAAGAAGTTCAAGTACATGTTAATGTACAGAATTTAGATGCTGAACAAGTTGTTAATGAGGAAGAAGAAGTTGTTAATGAGGAAGAAGAAGTTGTCAACGAGGAAGAAGAAGTTGTTAATGAGGAAGAAGAAGTTGTTGCTGAAGCAGCAGCAGTAGTTGGTGTTGCTGATCAAATAATAGCGTTTCCAGAAGAAGGAGAGAATGGAAATCCGATCCTTAATGATCAATTTGGTGGTGTAGCAGAGGTGCAAGAAGATGAGAATGGGAACCTGCACTTGGTAATCAACCAAATTGTTGTTGTTGAAGAAGAAGAACATGTAGAAAGTCCTGTGTCCATAGAGCAGGGTTCGGGGCCTGAAAACTCTAGCATAAGTTCCGGTGAATGAGGAGGTGACAATGGGTGTATAAAATTTCAGAGCTTTCGGCCTGTTTGTAATCTTGTTTTTCGTTTTCCTTGTAATTTCAAGGTTCCTCTGTATTTTGTTCACAGTAGATAGTTGATGAACTCAATGTAGTTGATTGCTTGTTTTTGGTGTTGCAACATTGCACAGTTAGGATTACTAATCCATGAGACCAGCAAATTTGCATCAAAACCGTCTTGTTGCGGTTCTTGAGAGGATTAGTATTTGGGGGCTTGTGGTGCAGTTTGAGACTGAACTCTGAAGTCTGAAGTGAAGCAATGTGCAACCTGACATGACTCTGGATAGTTCCAGTGAAGACTCAAATGTAATTGATGCTTAATGTGTAATTCACTTGATAATCAACTGCTTGACTTTTACCAGCAGAAGGCATCACTAAGTATCTGCTTTTACAGCGCATTCGACTGTAAAAATCGAGTTTAAATGCAAATTTGCGAGGTTTTGTTTTTTGAGCATTTTAGGTTGCAGAAGAAAACAAGCAAGAGTAAAATCATATCAGAGTAATATGGAACCGGAGACTAATTTCATCCAAAAATATGGAACCTCTTGCATTGAAAAAAAGAAGAAGAAATCTGTAGAATTCGAGAATTATTAATGCTATCAGCCTATCACTATTGTCTCACTGAGCAGTTCTCAGTGCCAAAAGCTTTGCAGGAAAATCAAAATTTTGAATTTAAGGTATTCAGTCGCTAAAATTCACAACACTCTTCAAATTTCACAAAATGCAAATCCAAGGCGATCTCTTTTTACTCCAGGCAATGATTTATCTTCAAACATTGTAACCAGTGAACGTGAATCCTCTACCCACAATCTCACCAGCACAAAACCAGCAGAAGACCTCCAGTCCAAAAAGAGCTGCAATCCCTGCATCCTCAACCTTCAGGTCTTGCCTGTTCTTCCAAATGCCCTTCACGTGATTTACCTCCTTCCAGAAAGTTTCGGTACGTCCAGGAATGCTGTAAATAAACAAAAACTCATTCATTTGACGAGAAAAAAATAAAAGATGACTTGCGGAAAACACTTTCAGGAAGAACTATCAAGTTGATGATCGTCCTGAAAATATCAATTACCACCCACTTAATAAAGATTTGTATGCTAAGCATGAAAATCTGTAGTTCATATAGGGTTCAACAATGAGAACAGAATCTAGTTTGTTTTGTTGTTTACTAAGAATATAATTCTGCATCATCGACCCAATAAACAAACATCTCAAATAACTACCAATGCAGTGGTTGGACAGAAAATTTAATAATGAGTTGTCAATTTCTAAAAGTCAAAAAGAAGCTGTGCAAACCAATAACACACATGAGATAGAAGATTAAGATAGAAACAATTAGGATCATTAGCAAAGTAGACACATCATTGATTCTGTAACAATACTAACTTCACCAGATCAGCTTATTTGAATAAGCTTTCGATCAGAGACACAAATACTCTAGACTACAAATTTGTGTTGGTTCTAACCAAAAGCATATACCATGGAAACATAGCTAATGATCACCCGAATGGACTGTGGCTATTCAGAAGTTGTCGATTAACCTAAGGAACTAAAGTTCGCAAGATTCATTCCTTACAGTGATCACAAGAAGTGAACTAACTGAAAAACTTTTAAACCTAGAAATTCCCACATGAACCAAACTCTGAATAAATAGTAAGGAGAGCACCGAGTCATGACAAAGTTATGTTGCAAACTAATCCACAAAATGACAAAATGCGTTTCCAATGAGATTGTACTACCCCACTCTGAGATCCTCAACGGCGAGTGAGCAACAAGTCTAGGACACATGCTAAGCTCAACTATATTGAGGTACCATAAAAAGGTCAATTCAAATAATATGGGACACAAGAAACTATAGCCAGTTTACGTAAGGAAGATAAGCTCTCTGTAAATAGTGCTCATTGGGTGATGCGGTTCTTAACAAGTTAACTTTACTAGTCCCGCCACAAAAACAACAGGTTAAGGCCATAATGCAAACCACCAATAGGCATACCAAAATGTACAAGCCAACTGATAAGTTATAGATAAGTAAAAGATGTAACATTCAATAAGAGAGAAATATTACCTCGCAAGACGAGTGTAAAACAATTGCTTCGACAATTCATTGCATTTCTCAATAGTAGCAGGTTCCTGAATGAATTGCTTGTTCTTCTCAATCATCTGCTTGTAGTACGTACCCCCATGCTTGGCAACGAACGATGTAGCTTGACATGCTTTCGCTTGCAACTGAACCAACTTTGACGCCATGGATTCGAAAAATTAACACTGATAGCAAAAAACAACATCGAATCATTTACAAATCACTCACATCTCAGTGCTCAAAAAAAAAAAAAAAATCATATTACCATCTTTACTAAGAAAACTCATACCGAAACAAACATCACCTGTACATTCTAACAACTCCTATTATACTACATTGTGCTAGATTCAATCAATACACTAAGAGTGTTCATAATTTTGCAATACCAAAACCAACTCAACTAAAAGCATCCACACAAAAAAAACCATAATGAATCCCTCAAATGTTAAAGGTGTAACTACAGTTAGACAAAGCCCGAAAGCAAAATGATGTGAGAGTTGTGTTCACACTCACTAGTAAAGACTAAAGAATGTAAAAAATCACAATCTACTCAAAATTTCCTCTCAAAACCCTAACAAATTGATTAAATTTCCAAGTACCCCCTTTCACAGATCACTTTTTAGATCTATTATACCGAACAAATCCAGCTCAAATCCACAATTTACATAAACCCTACTCCCAAAATTCATCAAAAAAAAAAAAGCCTAAAAAACACTAACTAAGAAAACCCAGATTCAGAAACAAATCAAAACGACGAAGGAATCATAGACAATAATCAAATCAGAAAGCAAATCAGAAAACCCTTCACAGTGATAAATGAGAAACAAAGATTTGGGAGAGAAATTTCACCTTCCTGAAGATAATCGTAGAGACAACGAAAAATGGCGAGAGAGAGGGGAAAACAACTCTCGTCACTCACAGATTGGTGAAAGAAAGAACAATTTCTATTGACTTCACTAGTTTTATCTTGCGAGTCGGGTGGGATGGGGTGCACATATTACTTACACGTATGACAGTATGAGTCCCAGAGGCAGCGGAGGGGCGAGTTAGGGTCGGTATTTGGGTTTTTTACAGGTTGGGAGTTGCCAATGGTGGACTAACTGACCAGGAGCCATGATATTTTCCACCGGGCACAAATAAATAAAATTTTTGTTAAGGGGACAGCAAAAACGGATCCGAGAAGAGCGAAAACCGTAGTCGACTCACTAACTAGGCCGATTCTCATAATGAGTTTTTGATTCGGACAAGTTTATCCTTCACACGCTCCCCTTATATGCTTACATATCAAACTCAATTTAACTCAAAAATCGAGTACCCAGCCAACCAGTCAAACCTCTTTTTTTTTTTTCCCTTTCTTCTTGTTATATAAAGTGGATATCTATAATTCACCATAAGAGAAATCCATGTGATGTACTGATCATTGAAACCAACATCCAATAAGTGATTCACATTCTAATAAGCTTTGACGAAATTTATGTATTTCAGTGAGTTGAAAACAAACATCCAAAAGCAGTTACGTATTGATCATTAGTCGACGCCAAAAAGTCATTACCGGGGTTGGAAGCGCATGTACAGTAAATGTTCTAATGGTAGAATAGATCTTCGAATTAATTATCATAGTAAAAATTTCCCGAGGTCGACAACCAGTTTTTTTTTTTTGTTGTTGTCAATTTTGATATATTTTCGCGTTTGATTCAGAAAGACCTGATGGTGTTGAAATGTTAAACGTATCTGAAATTCTTGGTTCCCTGTACTATAACGTATATATTAAGACAAAGATTCTTACTTTGTGTCAACTAATTCCTGGTTTTCTACCAAATCACCGGTAGAAGTCATGACTTGATTTAGGGTTTAACTTTGTTTTTGGTTATTGGTGATAATAACCGTTCCAGTAACAATGCCTTGGGAAAACTTAATTAGATATGTTAGGTTAAGTGTGGTTAGGTTAAAGTGTATATTGGGCTAAAACTTGACTCATGAATCAGTATTGTTAGTCAACTACGGTTTTCGGTCTCGTTGCTCTCCCTCTAACAAAAATCATACATAAAGTGAAAAATAGCACCACCCTGCAGAATGCTTGTTTGGCCGCCTGGAATTTTAGGAGTTTTTTTTTATGTTTTGTTATAAAAAAGTGTCACATACCACACGAATTATAAAATACTTTAGTCAAATACGCAATTTCATAATTGTGTTGTAGAAGATAAAAGGAGAAAATCAAATCCGTTTTTGTGCAAAGGTATATCTTTAAAGAGTGTTAGGTAGTGAGATTAATCGAAATCACAAAATAGATTTTCATTACTTATGCGTACTATAACGAAGAAAAATACATTCATCACGCACATATTGGATCAATTTTCTGTTGGGAAAATTGGCACCCCGAGCGCAGCGGAAATCAGGATCACAAAGGGAAATTGATGATTTGAACCAAATATGGGAGAAATAATAAGAGAGACAGAAGATAAATAAGCACACAACCACACAACACAAGATATACGTGGTTCACCTTTACAGGCTACATCCACGGCCAACACCACAAGAAAAACTTCCATTAAATCAAAGACAATTACATGCTCTTTCCGCAACCCAAGAAAAGACCAAAGAGTTAACAAGACATACCCGAGAGCACCATCGAAGAAACCATAAAAACCAGCTCTCTAACCATTCCTCAAACCAGCCTCATGTCTTCTCTTCAACACCGTCTTCACAGTTGCTAATAACAGAGGAGAAACATGGAAACACTAGAAACTAGGTTTAGGGCAAAGCCCCAAACCCTAAACACTAGAACACCAAAATCCTCTGTCTACAAGTTTTTCTCTCACACCGATATTGACCTTCACGGTAGCAAACGATCCTCCCTACCAAAGAGACCAAAAACCTAAGCACAAGGTTTTTACCACTCTTCTAGGTTGGATTTTCTACAAACCTACAATTCTAGTCCTTTATATAGAGAAACAAACTTGGCCCTTGAGAATCCCTAACTTTGGGAACAAGTATTCCTAACTTAGCTCTTAAGTTCCTAAACTTTAGGAACAAGTTTGCACAAGACAAAGTTTAACCAAAAGTCAAAATTTACCACCGAACTAATCCCACAATTCTCCACCTCGGATCATGCTTTCAAACATGGGACGATCAAACAAAGAATCACCTTTATCAGGCTGCACACCATCTCTATATACTCGTAGAATTAATCTGAAGCTTACATCTGAACTTCCATCTTCATAGAACCATCTCTTCGACCAAAATACCATGACGTTGATAAAAGTCATCAAACCATCTTCTTTATGAAGAACACTTGTGAAACTGGCCACGTCTCACAAATACCATGAAAATCTTCAATCACCATCAATGAATCCTTGCACAGACTCCACCACTGATCACCAAGAGAACCATCCAGAAGAATCACCGCCAGCTCCACCTAACCAGTAAGCTAACAACATATTGAACTCTAACCCAGAAAGGAAGAATTAGCTTAAATATCATACTCCAGCACATGTTATGATTACAGTGTATCTGAAAAAAACCATCAGATATCTCCACTGTGATTAATAGGCTTCAACCTTTGAGCGATTCCCAAAGCCATCACCAATCTGACATAATTTTTACCATCATCACACTCTACATACTCGCTCAGAATATATACCGTGGGAATACCCATATTACCGTGGTACATGCTTCTGAGATCGGGCACATTCTTGATATTACGTGCAAGCCATCAAGAATACTTTATCATAGACTTAAGAACATAAATCTATAACATCTCGTGCATAACTTCGAAGGGTTGCTGGACTTGCTTCTACATGAGACTTCATAGCCTCATCCTTTCTTCAAACTTTGTAACCCATTCTTTATAGTGTATAATTACTAACACTCTTCAAGAAGCATATATGTATTCCACCTCATTCAGCCTTATTCTGCATCCCATACTACATCATAAAACCAAACAAAAAACATATACTTCTACCAAGTTGAACCTCCGATTTGTAAATCACATCACAAATCCATATTTGTGTAAACACCGGTTGAAACATATTTCTCCACTCGAACAATAAATCATCGTTCAATTCCAGGTTCACACCAGCCCGTCCTTGGCTCTGATACCAATTGTTGGGAAAATTGGCACCCCGAGCGCAGCGGAAATCAGGATCACAAAGGGCAATTGGTGATTTGAACCAAATATGGGAGAAATAATAAGAGAGACAGAAGATAAATAAGCACACAACCACACAACACAACATATACGTGGTTCACCTTTACAGGGTACATCCACGACCAACACCACAAGAAAAACTTCCATTAAATCAAAGACCATTACATGCTCTTTCCGAAACACAAGAAAAGACCAAATAGTTAACAAAACATATCCGAGAGCACCATTGAAGAAACCATAAAAACCAATTCTCTAACCATTCCTCAAACCAGCCTCATGTCTTCTCTTTAACACCGTCTTCGCAGTTGCTAATAACAGAGGAGAAACATGGAAACACTAGAAACTAGGTTTAGGGCAAAGCCCCAAACCCTAAACACTATAACATCAAAATCCTCTGTCTACAAGTTTTTCTCTCACACCGATATTGACCTTCACAGTAGCAAACGATCCTCCCTACCAAAGAGACCAAAAACCTAAACACAAGGTTTTACCACTCTTTTAGGTTGGATTTTCTACAAACCTACAATTCTAGTCCTTTATATAGAGAAACAAACTTGGCCCTTGAGAATCCCTTACTTTGGGAACAAGTATTCCTAACTTAGCTCTTAAGTTCCTAAACTTTAGGAACAAGTTTGCACAAGACAAAGTTTAACCAAAAGTCAAACTTTAACACCGAACTAATCCCACAGTTTCAACAAAAACTTTTTAGAAAGAAATAATTTAGAGATTTGTGAAATAAGGTTTCAAAAAGAGATGCATTTTGTAGGTAACCTGTTGATGGTAAAAATCTCCATTCTCGATCAAGTATCAAGTTCTGGTTTCTTATCTTATTACTATTACTACTACCACACCAACTTGTTTTTTTTTTTGTATGCAACAGAGAAAGGAAAAGAGAAAAAGACTAGCCAGTGGTTACATCCCAGAGGGTAACGATACTAGGGGAATCTGATCAGAGGTCCATTTACCTTGGATGTTGTTTGATAGGGCACGAGTTGCCAGACAGTGCACAACTGAATTTCTATTTTTTGGTTTGAACGTGAAGGTAGCTATGAAAACATGGTTTCAACCCCATGATGTCGTCTAAGGTCTTACATATTCTCTAAGATGAAGAGTGAGATTCACCCTTTGAGATCTTAACCTCTACTTGACAGTCGCCCTCAATGATGATGTTCTTGAAGTTCAACCAGGATGCAATCTCAGCAGCAAGAAGAAACCCATTCGCCTCTGCATAAACTGGAATGTCAGAGGTTTCGAGTTTGGTGCCACCGCCACAACAATTACCATTAATGTCTCTAGATACAACAACACAAGCAAAGTGACCATTCTTCCACGCAGCATCAACATTGATTTTAATTATTGAATGAGGGGAAGGTGACCAAGCCTGCAGAAGTCTAACTGAGTTGTTGATGATGGGTTGGGTTTACACTTTAGTTTCGCTTTCTTCGGTTGAATTGAAATACAGGTTAAACCAATATATGGACATAATCAAGGTACCTTGAATATTTTTGTTTTTTCTTTCGAAGACTTTGGAGTTTCTGGATCTCCAAATGGCCTAGAAAATTGCAGCACCAAGAGAAAACGAGTACTCATTATCGGTCATTGCCAACCGCTGCTCAACTAGTGATTTTAGTGTCAGCTAGCTATGTTACCGAAGTCTCAAACCGAGTGGGGAAGCAAAGCTGCAATGGAGAATAAGTGATCCACACTTTCTTCAGCATTATAATAGATTCTGCATTCCGCGGAGATTTTATTCACAAACCTGCCAACCTTTTGACACACTGCAATACCGTTATGGATAGCTCCCCACATGAAATACTTGATTTTTGGGGTTACTTTCTTGATGGACCGGAATTTTTTCCAAGGGAAAGAAGTATCCCTTAAATTAAAGGACTCACCAGCTTGTTCAATTAGGATCTTCTGGAATGATTGAGCAGTGAACTTTCCATGGGATGCCAACCACCATATGAGTTTATCGTCAGTTGTCGTATTGATAGTTGTATTTAGAATCTGATTGGTCGTGAAGTTATCAAACAACTGAGGTACCAGATTCACATTCCAGTAGTTGGTGGCAGGATAAATAAGTTGTAGACTTTTGTAACTTCAAGCGATTATTGATTGTTTCTGGTAGGAATGAAGCCCTGCATTGAATGATTCCAAGGATCAGATTGGATATCAATGTTTTTACCATTTCGTACAAGCCACATGCAACCACTTTTAAGGTCGTTTCTGTTTTCCAGGATAGGCAGCCAGGTGTTGGAGAATTTCTTTCGTTTACTTACATTCCAAATAGTACCCTCTCTGATCAGATACTTGTCCCTAAAAATTCTCCACCATAAAGAGTACTCATGATCATGAAGAAATATCCAAGTAAGCTTAGCCACCAACGCTTGATTGAGATGCGAAATAAGCATCTAATTCACATTCCTGCTTTGTCTTTGGGTAAATTAAACCATTCCCCACTTCAAGAAATGCATTTTCTTCTCGTCCCTGTCATGACCCCACCAAAAATCCCTAGTAATTTTTGATAGTGTCTTCAGTTTGGTATCTGGAATGAGAGACGTGGCCATAAAATAAACCGGAATGAGGGTGAGGATAGATTGTATTAGGATTGTCCTTCCAGCATCTGTCAAGGAGTGTCTTTTCCAACCTGCAAGTTTCTCTTCAAACTTGTCTATGAGAAATTTGTAATTTGAGACTTTATTTCCTTGTTGTAATATTTTGACACCAAGATATTTGTCGTTTTTATACATGCTGCAGACTCCAAGAGCTTGAACAATCTCATCTTCTTGATCAGGTGGTACATTTTTGTTGAAGTAAATGGGGGGTTTGTTTTAGTTTACCAATTGACCTGAAGCAATATAGTATTGTTGTAAAATAGCTGTGACAGAATTGATGGTAGTTGTGTTATTATTACCAAATGACATCACATCATTCGCAAATAAAATGTAACTGACACTAGGAGCCCATTTATTAATTTTATAGCTACTGTACATCCCATCAAGCTCCATTTGGTTGATAATAGCTGATAAAAGTTGAGAACATTTGATAAATAGATACCGTGACAAAGAATCATTATGGATAAAGACTACCGTTACTGGTATCCTGAAAAAGAATCCTCCTTGACTGAAGATCCTGGATACAGAAATCATCACAAGTGAAAGTTAGAGAGCAGTGATTTTCTCTAGAAAATTTGTTGACATATTTAAGGTTTAGAGAGGAATTTGACAGTCAGTGAGAAAGAAATTGTGATTAACGACATAAATTTTTTGAAGATCTGTAGTTATAAATAGGCATACCATCACCATTCGATGTTGATCACATCATTTCCAGAATAAAAAGTGTCAAAATTCCTAACATCAGCGATCAAGTCATTATTAGCACCAGAATCCATTGATAGGATTCGGAGATACCTATATATAATAAACCGCAATCGCACGGTGTCTAACTAGTAGACAGAGGTAAGTACGGGTCGTTTCCACAGGGAACGGTGAAATACCAATAATCAATATTCTCAATCAATTATCCAGTAATGAAGTTTTTGGATTTTTATAAATGAAAACGAAATAAATAAATTAAGATAAACTAATAAAGTGAATTCGTAAAGAGAAACAGTAACCAGGATTTTATGATGTCAACCACTACTTCTATATAGGTACTGAAATGAAACATAATTCTGAAAATGCGTTTATCGTCTGTTCTATTGGCATCACCTATTATAAGTATTAGAGTCACAAATATCGCTGGGACACCCTAAACATAGCACATCAAAAGACTTAACCAAAGTATGCACCATCAAATTGTGTTAGCGAGAAAATATGCGAAACTAATTTTAGTTCACAAATATTATTCATCTTTTCTAAGCATAACCCATCAAAGAATTTAACCCAAGCATAGATTATCAAATAATAAGAGCAAACATATTTGTAAAACTAATTCATTATGCACATAAGTTTATAAAACCGGTGAAGCGACAACTCATTTTCAATAAATCGATAAACAATATTCAAAGATCAATCTATTCAAATCATGATGGTCTTTTGCTCAATTAATCAATTCAAATAGCCGAATACCCCAATAGTATTCAATCATAAACCCTAGTTACAAAGATTTAGCTAGACATGGCTTTCTCAAAAGCCATAAACATATTGAAAAGATTCACTCGCTAATCAAGAAGATGGAAATGAAAATATAAGAATTGCAAACCCTTGTTTTCCACCTCGTAGCCGCGCTTCTCTCTTCCTCTTCTCGGCTCTGCAGCCGACCTCCCCCCTCTTCTGTTCTTTCTCTGTAGGTTTTTATGTTGTTGCTGCGAAGAGTTGAACTCCAAAAATCCGAACTAGCCCAAAGCAATGCCCAGTCCAATATCCATGACTCGTATCCTTCCAAATCTGGCCACAGCACCCCTGGCCATCTCAGTCTTGGCACCAGTTCAGACCCAATGCCATTTTCTGTCCTGTCCGGCTATGTTTCAGCTCCCTCCCAGACGCAGACTCAAAACCAGACTTTCCTTCTCACCGTTCACCACCTTCACAACATAATCAAACCAGATAACCCATGCAATATACCGTCGTTCTATTTTCTCTCGATTGAAGTCCAGCCAAGTGATCAATTATCCTGTAGCTCATCTCCACTTGAACCCACATCCTACTTCCATTAAGCCACATCACCAGTTTCTCTTCTGCTCTCTCTAGGTTCAGATCCCAACAGTTCAGGCAACACAACAGATTGACCTACTCCATCGGTAACAACTCCCAATTAGATTTCCATAGTTTATCTCCCTTCTGCACTGAGTTTCAGTTCTTATGCTTCTATCTTCACTCAAATACATGGCAGCAACATCCTTCTCTCGATTCTCTCATCTCTGCCAGCAGATTTTCAACAACGACGACAACCAATTCAGTTCGCAAATCATCTCTTCTACATCTGTTTTAGACCATACTCGGCTACGGCTACAGCTAGCTCTTCCCATTCGTTCACGACAACCCCAGTTTCAACCATCAGAACCAACTGCCTTAACACCGTTCTGTGCCTGCCGAAGAACTTTCTTCACCTGCTTGATTTTATCGAGCAGGCCACTGCACAGCTTATGTTTCTTCCATGTCCTCCAATTTCCGAGCTCTCTTTACAGCCACCGTAACCGAGTGAAACTTCTCTGAACATCTCACTACCCCAGAAATCTTCATTCTGTCGGTTCAACGTAAACACCAGCGTATACCAATTCACGGCTACAACACCATCTCTCTGACCTTCTCCACTCGAGCACAACCCAAGAGATTCAGTTGAGCCACTGCCTGCAACGGACCGTTTCTGTTTGAGACCAACTCTCTTCGAGCACAAACACATCTTATTCCTTGCTTTGCTGTTGCTATTAAACCCGTCACTGCCATCGACATCTCGGCTACAGCAATGAACTCCATCTTCTTACCTGCGAACAA
The DNA here is from genome assembly GCF_003573695.1 of Papaver somniferum. NCBI lineage: Eukaryota > Viridiplantae > Streptophyta > Magnoliopsida > Ranunculales > Papaveraceae > Papaver > Papaver somniferum. The sequence continues at coordinate 147,097,781 of NC_039359.1, forward strand.
TCCCATTATCCTGATTGCACGTTCAATCATCATCTTACTTCGTTGCTGTCAATCACCCATCAAACGGATTATTGATCTTTCTTCTCTGCAGCTGTTCATTTTCTTCACTGAGTACTGGCAATCGAAACCCACTTCACTATCGTAGTTGCTGCCAGATTCGCCGCTTCAGCTTTCGATCTGCAGTTCCATGGAGGGCACACAACCATCTTCAATTACGAACTTCTCTTGTTACTGCCTGCACAGCCAAATTTAATCGAGACATTCTTCTTGAGACCATCGTTCATAGCCAAGAACTCCACACAAATCCCATCCAGCTAAAGCACCAAGCTGCTGCGACTGCAACCATCTCCATTTCCGTCTCGATCCTCTCCAACACCACGACAGCACCAAGCACACATACAACTCCGACCAACTCCAGCCAAAAGAACTCCATCCGATGGCATTCAGCTCACCAAAGATTCTACACACAGCCGTTGCAGACACCTTCTCGATTCTCGTCTCAGATTTCCAGTTCAGTATGTTGCCAATTCGAATCAACTTCAGACCCTACAGTTCCTCCTCAACTGACTCCGTTCTGATTTCGGAGGTAGAATTTGAACTCCATCTGCCGAGAGATGATGAAGGGAACGCCATGAAGCACCTTGGTGGAAAGTAGATACGAATGTCTCCATTTCTTCCCTCTTGAAAATACTGAGATGCATTTGATGCTTAATAAAGTGAGTTGTGGCCTAGAGTCTGCCACGTCCTCTGCCTAAGCCAATAGTGGAACCCTCATACACTAACAACACCATTTCTTGCGTCACTTTTCTTCTTTCTCCCTAGTGCACCTTTAGGTGCTTAAGCAAAGGCAGTTCTTTGTTGTCTTGAGTTTCTGACCTTTGTGGTGATTTCTGTAGTGCCACTACTATGCGGACCAGGACGAGTCGCAATCAATTCAACTGACTCCTTCGGATGCTTTGAGCCGCAAACACCATAATAACTCTTATTAGGTAGTTATCTCTTTGATGATCGGATCATTTGTACTTTCTACAAAAACATTAAAATAGTGTTATTAGCCAAAATATCGAGTCCTAACTAATATAAATATGGGTGTAAAATGTAGCACTTACGTGCTTATCATCCATGTACCATGGATTTTCACCATATATATATGATTGAATAAGAAAGCATAACATGCAAATATTTTGGAGGTTCACAACCTTGTTATGCAAATTTAATGCAATTCTAGCATTCTCTAGTATCATGACCATATTTATGACATATCTGATAAGTTGGTTTGTCATCGGAGAAAAAATTTGGAGGAGGAGATCTAAAGGTAAAAGTAGATGGAGTCTAAAGAATGCCAGTGTCTCTGCTCTGCGAAGAATAATTTTCAGCACTACCAAAACCTCTTCCTGAAGGGATACAACCAAAGAAACGACCACCTCCTCTTGTGAAACCATCGGTACACGACCACTAACTCTTCTTGGTGGTCTCAAATAATGCATATGAGAAGCAAAGGCTCTATTACAAGATTTATTAACCAAATTATTGTTTCTTTCATAAATAAACATTTCTTCAATATTTATAGCATATTATGTAACTCAATACTACTAACACGAAGATTTTTAACGCTAATTAAAGTAACAAACGGTTATCTGAATTTAGAGCAGATAAAGTGACAACAACAAGTTCATCATCAGTTACCTTAGATCTAGCTATAACAAGCTAATCTAAGAGATTTTTGATCTTATATCAAAAGAGTATAAACAGTCTCATCACCTTGTTTGAGATATATATATATATATGTACTTTGTGTATAATTGAACCGAGTGAGTTGAAGAAACTCTTGCAAAAAAATAAAAAAAATGTAGTTGAACCAGTAAAATAAGGAACCACATTATCAGAAATAGTTGAGTTGAAATTGGATCCGTTCCTATGACTTTTGAATTCACCTGTATAATGATAAGATCCATTAAGAAATTTCATAACTTTGAATTTGCGAATCACATGTAGCATCAAAAATTTCCATGTCAAGAAATTATCATCTTTGAGTTTGTGATGAACAATACTTATCAATTGATTCAAGGAAACTTTAGACGTAGAAAAAGAAGTAGGATTTTCCATTATAGAAACTTAAGATAATTCATGTATCATAATCATAAATATGAAAATCAAGAAAAATCAAGAATATATAAGAGATCAAGATCTGATTATCAGGATTCAAAACGAAATTCAAGAAATTTTTTGAAAATAAATCATCACTGTCTCTGATACCATAGTGAGATCGGTTGAAAACACAAAATAGTATTTACTTAGGATTTAGGAGAGAAGATTACATAGATTATATATCATTACACATCTGCAATCGGAAATATGAGGTTGTCACAAATAGCAGGATGTGATAAACCGAATGTTACTGGCAATGAAAGCCGGAAAAAAAAAAGTTGTACCTGACAGTTATAACATGTAACATGTACACACAGAAATATATGATTATAAAGATTTTTTTGGTTTAACCCACTGGCATTGGTTTGTCAAGTCGGTTTTGAAATTAAATTGAGAAAATGCATTCTTAATTTAGCCACTAAAGTTCGCCTCAGACTAGATTAGGTTTAAAAATTAGAGTACAGAATCAAAGATATCCTTGAAGAATGGATATTTAGGTCTACACCAAGACATATTGTTGAACTTCATTAAAAGTTAGTGATAAACACTTGATTCTCTTTTTTTACTCTAGCTCTCTGTTTATCGAAACAAGTGCTCACACTACGGAATGATTCCTATGACGGTAAATATATACTTATGTATACACTCAAGGATATTGATCCAAATAATTTTAAGAATCAACTTTGTGCTTGAAAAGGTCCTCATGTTGTACTGAATGAGAATACGAATTCAACGAGCAAAGAATCACTCATTTCCGAGTTATAACGAAGAAGTTATGAGGGATTTATTAAAGCAACATTTATTATGTGTTGTTAAGGAAGTTCATGAATAGGAAATGTACATGAACTTTCAGCAACAGTTCGCGAACTAAATCGGGAAATGCGTGAATAAAGTATTTTTTTAGTCAAATACTTGGTATGTTCCCTTTCCTAGAAAATGTAGCTTTGTTTCAAGCAACCTTGCCTTGATCATTCACTATAAATAGTGGTTTCATGTAATGATGAGTGCCAAATATTGCATATTTCTATACCTTTTTCTTGGCAATTAACTCATCTTTTGCACTTTAAAATCATATATTATCCCAAATTTTGTATTTTCTCTGTTTTCAAAAATAAATACTTTTGTAGTTGCAGGAAATCCTATGATTCATTGTTAATCAACTCATTTTTAGGTTTACACTCTTAATTTTATTGATTATTCTTTGAATGTTCTTACAAGAAAAGATAAAGAAATCAAGAATGATCCATGCTTTAAACTTTCTCTCTCCTATTTACTTGTTTCTTACTCAAAAGAGATCTCCTCTTTTCTTTACAACTCGAACGACTATTTATAAAGAAATACATAGTGGATGACAGCTAATCTGTCCTTTATTTTCGGGTATGGTTTGCGACATTCTCGCAACCTTACAAACATTAATTTCGCAAACTCTCTAATTTTTGCAGAACTATCATATCTTTCTCGTGATCTTTGCTAACGTCATTTATTTTATCATTTCTGAAATTGTTCTGCGACGCTGTTGTGCTGGGTCATTGGTAATTTCGCTGAAACATTGTCGTTGCGAGATTCTAATCCTACATCTTGCGTCTTCTCATATCTTCTCTGCAAAGTAGAGAATGATGTGAGAAATGCCGCAGCTGTTCATCTTTTCATATTCTGCATTTATCACACGTATTCTTTCTTCCATTTGTTTCTTGACACGTCTTTTGTAACCGCTACTTTTCAACCGCTCACGTCTCTTCATCTTAATGATGTTTATTTCTTCGAGTAAAAAAAACTCCTTTATATACTCTTCTTACTCTTCTTTCCATTTTTCTTTTTACTTTCTCTTCTATTTTTATTCTCTCATCTCCGCAACTCTGTTATTCTTCTGCAAATTCTGATGCTGTAATTTTTTCCTCCTTCAATCTTCTTACCTTTCATACATTTCCATACTCTATATTCAAACATGGATCCAAGTGGTCATAGATACGAAAAGAATTTATAGGATGTCCAAAAAGATCTTGCTGATAAAGGTTTCACACTCTCCACCATTCCTGGTGAAAATGCCAAATTAATTCTTTCTGTCAAACTTTTCTCTGATCAGTATTGTGATGATCCATAAATCATAATTTCGCTAGGTCAGATTCTCGCAGGTCTCCCTATTCCTCTTTATAACCCAGATCTTCCTTTATTTTATGAAATTCTTGCTCACTCGGGGTTTTCGCGAGTTATCTTCCAACCGAGTGGGGATTGCATCCGTCTGATGCTAGAGTCCGCTAATCGTGGTGCTGGTAGAAGATATCTTTACTCCAAAGAACTTAGGAATCCTAAATTCGCAAACCTAGAAATAGTTGCTGAAAAATACACAGTAGCGAATTTCTTTGAGAACTTGAACTTATCTCCATGAAGAAAGAGAATACTCGCTGGGGAATTCGCTTAAAGAGGAAAGATAACATTGATGAAGCCAAAATTCTCATGCAAGATATTGATTGGCATTCTGGTAAAAACACAACTCCTTGCCAATCCAAAGATGATAAATGGTGTGTTTTTCCTTTAATGCTAAAAAGACCCTACATTGCTGGGTCAAATGTTCTTCCTGCGAATCTCGCTGCTTATCAACCTTGGGTCTTCTCTTGGCCCGAAAAGGAGAAAGAGGTATGTTTCTTCCCATTTAACTCACTTTATATTTCTTTATTGATTTTTATTATTCTGTTCGCTAACATTCCGCAGATTCAAAAACTGAAAGATAGTTATAACAGGACTGGGAAGTCTAGTACTCTGTTAGCTCTTCTCTCATACACAGATGAGGTAAGAAATTTTCTCTTATGATTTTAAACAGTATACTGTTACTTCCATACTTCCATTTTTTATTTCTATCCGTGTGTGAAGATTATTGCTGAAGTAGAAGAATCTGCCGATGTTGCGAAGATTGGTGATAAAGGTAAAGGTGCTCTTCGCAGGGAAAAATCAACTGGTCCTCCTCCAAAGAAAAGGAAAGTACGTTCTTCTTCTCCTTCAAATAGTCTTCCTCACGAAAATTCTGAAAGTGACAAGGGTGATGAGGACAACGATGATCTTGCTGCAAGTGAAGATTCTCCACCTGAATCTTCTATGGCTAAGCTCTCTGGCCTCTTTTCTGATTCTCTACAAGGAATGGGAGATAGCCAATTCGCAAATACCTTCAAAGCTCTCGCTACCCTTTGAGATGTCCCTTTACTGGATGGTGATAGCTCTCTTCGTGGAGTTTCTAGATCAGTGACTCCCGACTTCTTGCATTCTCTCAATAGTCTGGTATACTTTTATACTTTTACTTCTTCGTTGTTATAACTCAAATTTTTTTTCTATATTAATATTTTATGTATATTTTTTTTCGCAGGCTGGAAAAGCTTATTTTGTTGTTGCCTCAGATCTAGAGAGAAGACGTGAAAATCTTGAAAAGAAGAATCTTCAATTTCGCAAAAAGAATGAAGAATTGGAAGCTGAAGTTAAAGGTCTTCGCGAGAAAAATAGACAATTAGAAATTGATTCTTCTTCGTATAAGAACAAAATTTCTAGTCTTCAGCAAGCTAATAATCATCTTTACGGTATGTTACTTTTCTTTTTTCCCTTTATTCATTCATCTTGTTGTTTTATCTTATTTAAATGATCCTTTTTGCAGACATTTATGGTCTTTCTGATGAAGCTACCCTTCTTCGTTCATTTCCTAATGCCTTGGATAATGATAACCTTCTTGAGCGTCTTAACAATTCCTTAAATAGCTTCTCAAATGATAAAATTTCATCTCTTTCTCTAAATGAGCTTAGATCTAAATTTCGCCTCTTAGAAATTGATCATAGATCTAGTTTAGGCTTAGCCAACCGATTTAAGCGTCTCCTTCTTGATTCTAAAGAGAAAACCAATGAATTAAGAACCAAAATTAGCGGTTTCATAGATGATAAGGATCGCATCTCTGATCAAGGTGCCAAGGCTTTGGCAAAATTCCAAGAGGCTCTCCTTGAAGTTCAACTTGAACGAGATGAAGCTAACCGCAAGAATATCGAACTTTGCGAAAGGGAAAATCAAATTTGTTCTCGTCTTCTCATAAGTAGTGAGGATGAATTTGTTTGGGCTGCGAAAATTTAGATGATGCTAGAAAAGATTTAGGTGTAAATGTTAGTCTCCAAGTTGACATACACCTTGATTAGAGATATGATTTCTGACAGAGAAGGTTACTAACTGCTCTTCTTTACTAATCTTTTGCTTCTTATGAATTCTCATCAAGTTAATAATTGATTGTCTTTTGTTCGCAGATTCTGAAAATAATATCGTGAAAAGATTGAAGAACTGAAGCTGAAAAGGAGGAACTCGCAAAGAATCTTTCTTCTCGCAACGACAAGTATTCTAGATTAAAGAATCAAATCAAGATCACTGTTGCGAATTTTAAGAATGACGCTATGCATTTTCGCAATCAAACTATCCAAATGGTTTGTGACGATCATAATATCCCACATTCTGATTATCCTGTGTTTTGGAAGAAATCCCACAGAATACTCCCAGTTTGATTATCTCTGATAGCGAAGCTGACGATGAAGAATCTGATAGTGATGGAAGTTCTGATGGTGATGAAGATTCTGACGCAGACGAAGAAGGAACAAGTCTGATGAAGATAATGAAGGATTAACTAAGAATAGTCTTTACTTCTTTCTTTGATTCTTTGTAATACTTGTACATTTATTTCTTCTTTCTGTATTTTGTGTTTCTTTCATTTTGACCTGCATTAATTAAAACAATTCTTCTTTGCAATAAGTTAATCATTAATCATAATCTTGAATTCTTGAGTAAATCTCTCATATGGAGCAAATAACATTTTCTAATTTCATACATTCCCATACTTGCCTCTGTTATTTGAATCCAAATGAGAGATTTCATAAAAAATTCTTATTGTATAACTTCGCAATCTTATGCGAAGTGAATTTTGTTTCTTTTCAAAATCTCATTCCTGTGTGGTCTTATTTTGCCTTCCTAATTAAAGGTCTTATTATGCCACCTCTTGTCATTGCGACAAAATCGCAGGACGTCCTTGCACTTTCATGCAAAAACCCATTGATCTTGCCTTAACTTTTTCTTTTGTATTATGGCCTCTTCAGGAATGTTGCGACAATATGACAGGCCTAAATATTCTTGCGAAAATGAAGCCCCATGACATTCGTCTTGCGACGAAATCGCAGGACGTCTTCGCACTTTCATGCGAAAACCCATTGATCTCGTCTTATCCTTTTCTTTTGTATTATTGCCTCTTCAGGATTGTTGCACAAATATGACAAGCCTTAATATCCTTGCGAATAAAAAGCCTCATGACATTTGCGTCTTAAGACACTTATCAGCTCCCTAATGGAGGGTGCCGCCCTTATCTCCCCCTGGTTGCCCCTTCAAGGAGGCGTACTTCTACCATACAAGGTTAGCTCCTCCCATCCAGTCTTAACAACAACCAGTTTTTTCGCAGCCTCTTATCCCTTTTACCTATAGGGCTTATGGTTACGAGACTGCACCCTAAGTGGGGTTTTCTTCAGGCCGAGTGCAGTATAAGCCAAGACTTGTCAAGAATGGCAAAGTACGCTTCAAACGTCCTGGCACTCTTGACTCAACCGTGTACCTCGGCGCCTTGATCAGATCTGCACTCCTTGGGAGAGTCCTTATTACCTTAGTCGCCCAACCTAAGTCATATGCTTAAGCTGAGAATCCAAGGTGCCTCTCCCGGATGGGCTTCATTGACCCCAAATCTCCATGACTCAGGTTCCGGTGGCGGTGTAGCCTTTCCCTGAGCCATGCAACAGGTACCCCCTTATATGACGTACTTTAGGTCTTACATTTGCCTCTTGCGAAATTGTATTCGCGAACTAGGGTGTACGCCATAAAGGTTCGCCTCTTTCTCTTTTGTCATTTTCTCTGATTATTTTCTGTAAAATTCATTATCTCTGCGAGAGTCTCGCAAATCATCATATATCTGAATTTCGCAATCTCAATTTTGCCATTCAATCAAATGTATTTTTGAGAATTTTTTATTGCGAGAGTATCGCAACAACTTAATCATTCATACATTTCTTGTTTTTATTACCTTTGTCATCCTCTGCTTCTTTATTATTTTCTGCTACTGCTTCCTTAGTAGTGGTATGTTCATTATTTTTATTCTGAGCTAGCATTATTTCGCAACATCTCTTCTCCTTTCCTTTCGATTGTATCCACCATCAACCTCTCACTTCTTTGTGTATCTTTGATTTTGTGTCGCCATTTTCCTTCTTGTTTGCTCTTCCTTCGCAAGATTCTATCTCAGTTTCGTAACACCTCTTTCCTTCAACCCAATCTCCCTTTATGATTCCTACACCACTGGGGTGAGGGAATTTGATGCACTGGTGGAAAGTTGAAGCTACACCTAGAATCCCATGTAGCCAAGGTCGACCAATTAACGCATTGTAGGGTGATTCTACATCAACGACACAGAATAAGATTTCAGAAGATATTCCCTTCAATGGAATTCGCATAGTAACCTCCCCTTTAGGCTTGTTAGCAGTACCATTAAAACCATATATCTTATATGTTGATGGTATAAGATCATCATCTCTTCCACCCATGGTTTTATAAGTATGATAAAATAAGATGTTCACAGAGCTTCCAGTATCGATTAGAATTCTATTGATTGCCCATGAATCTTCAGCTTCATCATCCTCATCTTCTTTCGGTTTTGGATTAATTTCTAATTTTACTACCAATGGATTGTCATGCACCTCTTCTCCTTCGGGAATTTCTTCTGCGGTAAAAGAAATGATTGTTTCTGCCATTCCTCTAGTGGCGAGATTTTCGCAATATTCATAATTTCTCTTCCATCATTATCTCTTGCGAACACTCTACTCAAAACATTATCATGAAAATCTTCAATTGTCTTATATGAATGTACGATAGAGTGACAAATAGATTTTTTGCTTTTGCACCAACTTCTATGAAGAATTTTCTTTCTTTTTCATCGTATTCACTTTGTGATGTTCTGGTGGTGTGGCAGTGGTTGAGATTGTGGATGCCCTACCAAAAGTCGTTTAGTTTTCCTTGATCTATCATTCTCAAAATAATTCTTTTTACATTTCTGCAATCATTTGTGGTATGTCCATGAAAATGATGATAAGAACAAAACTCATGACTTCTGTGGTTTGGAGGTGGTTCCGTTCCCATGTTCCATGGTGTTGTATATTCTCCATCAAGATTATAGCTTCCCATATCTTCTCCACACTTTCATTTAGAGGTGACATCTTGATTTCTTCCCATACTACCTTGTGACCTCCATGTCTTATATTGTAGTTTTGTCTTTGACCTCCATAAGTTTCTTGCGGTTTATCGAGTCTTTCAATCTTGTTACTTCCTCCACGATTGTAGAAATTTCTTTTTCTTTCATACTCTTCTTGATCTCGGCTTCCCATAGCTACCAGTTTCTGTGGATTGTTACTTGTCACCTTCTCTTGTTGTACTTGCGAAGTATTCACCACTGTGTTTATTAGCTTGGGTAATAAGCTTGCATTCGCTGTTTGTGAGCTGGTGTTCGCAACTGGATATGATTCCATTTCATTTTGTATTTCCTCTAGAGCAATGAATTCTTCTTGAAGTTCCCGCAATTCAGTCATTGTGATCGTATTCTTGACTCTGAAAATTTGGACATATAATAGGTTTGTTGCGAACATAGCATTGATAAATGATAATATAAGATATCTCTCATCTACACGGCCAGCCATTTCGCTACACATAGTTCTCCATCTTTTAGTTAGGTGTTTCAAACTTTCGCCAATCCTTTGTTTTAATCCCAACACATCTTCTATACTAGGTCGCGAGGAATTATTACTTATATACGCCCCCAAGAATGTAGTCTGCAAACGATTGAAGGAGGTTATTGTGTTCTTTGGTAGACCTTCAAACCATTTTAACGCCTCTCCTGTTAAGCTGGATGCGAAATATTTGCACAATACGGCATCATGATTTTCCCATTGTAACATGCACCTCACATAGGCTTTAATTGTTGAATTTCACAAGTTGTTCCATCAAAAATGCTGGTTAATACGGGCAAATTGCATTTCGGTGGTATTCATCCTAATTGTACTTCCCTTGTAAATGAAGTTTTCGCAGCTTCTTCTATTGCTTCATCCAATTGTCTTCTACCTACTTCTCCTCTATTATTTAGCATTCCTCTCATTTCTTCTAATTCTTTCAAGATTTGTTTATTTACACCTTAATCTTGATCAATTGGTCTCTTTAATTTCGCCTCTCTTCTTCTGCGTTCATGTCTATCTTCTCTCGCGAAATTTTGCATTTCTTCTTCATTATCCTCATCTCGTCTTCTTCTGCGATTCTCTTCCTCATATCTATCTTGAATTCGCATATGATGATGCCTTTCATTTTCCCCTCCATGATTTTGTTCATTTCTTATCAATTCAACTCGTTGTCTTTCAGTCATCCTATTTACTCTATCATACTTTTCATTGAGATTACCGTTATTCAGGTTTTGTGTGCGTTTTCTTTCTCGATTGTCATGATTGTTATGGCGAATTGTCTCCTGAATCTCTTGTTCTTCCATTTCCGCTCTCAATCTTTCACGTTCGCAGATTAAACGTGCTTGTTCAGCATAATATCTTTCAATTTCTTCTTCAATTGTCTGTTGATTTCTTTGAGTTTCTCTCACGTGTAAAATTCTTCTTCCTTCCTCTCGATTTCCTTCGCCATCTTGGTCATTTCGTCCCTGATGTTGTTCGTTCTCTTGATTTCCACCATTTTGTCCATCATCAAAAGTTTCATTTTGTGGAACGTAACGATCATCAACTCTTTCTCTATTTTCGCGATATTCTTCATTAGGATTTGATATTTCTTCTTGAATATTATTTCCAGCATTGATTGTGGGTGAGTTTCGCCTCATTTCTCTTTTAGTCGATCTTGAATATGATTTTGTAATACTTCTCGATCTTCTATTCTGTAGTCTTATATTCTCCATCCTTAATTCGTGATTTTGCCTTGTTAAATTTGCACGTTCTTCTGCCTCAGCTCTTCTTTCTTCATGTATTCTTCATCTCAACATTTCTAATGCTCCAATTTCCTCATCTCCATGAATTATTCCTTCACCTGCTTCTTGATTTCTCTCTTCTTGTCTATAATTTCTGTTTTATTGCTCTTCTTCTACTTCTTCTGCCGAATTTGATTGCCAAGTGTGTATGCTCACCCTATCATAATATGTATTCCTCCCTTGAACTAGTGTTTGTTGAATTGGTGGTTGAATTTGATTTTCTCTATTACTTTTCATTCTAGTAGATTCTCCCATTTCACTTCTTTCTCTTCCAGCAATTCTTTTGCTTCTTCTAACAGTAGTCGGTTGTTCAGATGTATTTCTTCTTCTAGCCATTTCTTCAATGTTAACAGATTGCAAGAAATTATAGAAAATTTTTAATCAATGACTCTAAATTTTCACAAATCTCAATATCAATCTTCAGCTTTTTCTAAAATAATCTTCAACACGTTCCCTGTTTCTAGCGCCATTATGTAGCTGCAGGAAATCCTACACCACATCCCTCATATGATTTCATTGTTAATCAACTTATTTTTAGGTTTACACTCTTAATTTTATTGATTATTCTTTGAATGGTCTTACAAGAAAAGATAAAGAAATCAAGAATGATCCCTGCTCTGAACTTTCTCTCTCCTATTTACTTGTTTCTTACTCTAAAGAGATCTCCCCTTTTCTTTACAACTCGAATGACTATTTATAAAGAAATACATAGTGGATGACAGCTAATCTGTCCTTTATTTTCGGGTATGGTTCGCGAAATTCTCGCAACCTTATAAACATTAATTTCGTAAACTCTCTAATTTTCGCAGAACTATCATATCTTTCTCGTGATCTTTGCTGACGTCATTTATTTTATCATTTCTGAAATTGTTCTGCGACGCTGTTGTGCTGGGTCATTGATAATTTCGCTGAAACATTGTCGTTGCGAGATTCTGATCCTACATCTTTTACTAATTAACTTTGTGTTTTTAGGTACTAAATAACGCTTGGATGAATAGATAATCCAAAAGAGCATAGAATTGGTGATATTAGAAGAAGGACAACAAAGCTCCCGATAGAAGGCAGTGAAGAATGTTGTTTGCACCTCATCCGCGAGTGAAGAATGTTCTTTTCAAGACATAAAACTATAAGTGGGCTTGAGATTCTTAGCCTTGAAGAAGACATGGGCCTAGAAGTAATAAGACCCAAGACCCAAACCCGCTGTCATATCTGAGCCATCATATTTGATAGAGCTTCACAACATCCAACAGTGGATCCGCGCGGTACATCAATGTTTGCTGCTCCTGCTCAACACCATATCCGCCTATTTTCTTCCACAAATCGAGCAGAACCAAACACTCCTTCTCTTCGTACTTTCTTCTTCTCCATCCTCTACAAAACTATCAATTCACCATCCCTCCATCAATCACCTTTATCTCCGACCAACTCTGAGCACAACCACCCTATGCAATCAATCAACCTCGTAGCTTATATCTATCTCCATCATAGCTTCTTCTCCACATCGGTAACCCTAGAAGCTGGGGTTGAGAGAGATAAGGCTAGAGTTATCCTCAATAGCTAAAAGCAAACATCAAATAAAGAGTTACAGGTAGAATTGTAGAGGGGGTTTGTCGGAAATCACGTTTTGAGTAAGTGGTTGTTCTCCAATTTATCAAATTTAAGGGATTGAGTGAAATTGTGTATAAATAGGGATGAGAGTTATGTGTAAAATTCATGCCCGGATTAGCCGGAGCACCAAGCAGTAGTTTATGTTTTATTTTATTATCTCCATGATGTTCTGATTTCATAGTTAGGGTTTAGATGGAACCATTAATCTATTGCTAAGTTTGGTTCATGTATTGATATTGTTCTTGCTGTGCTATAATGTTTTGGATAAATATAATCTGAGCCTTCAACATTTTGCTCTCATAGTGTATGCCATGTAGTTAGAATAACACTATGTTGATTGTGCTACAACTCATGCTTAATTGATTGTTGTTCGATCCTTTGACCAGTTGTGCCTTAATCAGACAGTTAGTACTTTGGAGGGATACCTTAGTTGCGATTAGAATATCCATATCAGGGTTGTTTAATTATCTAAGTGATTGATCTGCGGTTAGTTTGTTTTGTGAGAGGGCAGCTAATACTAGGATTAGGAATCATCTTAGTGACACTAAACTATCCTCCTGAAACTTCCCTGGATAGGCGGAAGATCACCGGTGTCCATTATAAGGGACAAGAATAGTATTGAGACTGAATTAAGTTAGTGTAGGTTAAGCAGTGGATTCGACTTCCCTAGCATCTTATTTATATGTTTGTAGATTACTCTTTGCTTTCGTTTTTGTTATTTCCGTCACTACCATCATCTAGCCGTATCGGCAAACAAAACCCCCCTTTTGGTTACTCTTTGTTCTAATCAGTATAGAAAGACTATAGCTTCAACTTACATCCACCTTGTCCCTGAGGATCGACATGTATTTGCCTTGTCTACAATAGGACGATGTGCTCTTGCAGTCATTGTAGGTATTGTTTATAGACCTACCAAGTTTTTGGCGCCGCTGCCGGGGACTCGGTAGCGGTGCAGCTGAAGTTTTCTATCTTTACTTTGCTGATTTTTAGCTTTGCCTTGTATATATGTGCCTGGAATTTTCTGTTTCAATCATTGTTAGTGTAACTTAGTAGTTAGCCCAACTATCTAAATAAACTGCATATTAGTTGTGCTTTATTAGCTGTAATTTTTTTAGTTACTTCATTGCATTTTGTTTCATTGTAACATGTAGCTTCTCTGTCTGCAAGAATTTCCAGTCACCTGCATCAGCATAAATCTTGCACCTGTTCTGTTAAAAGTTGTATGTCATTCCATCCTGTAGCTTTCTGTCATCTCATTTTGTATATTGTATGTCATCAGTTTAACTTAGTCATTTCAACCATCTGTGTATAATCATCTCTTTAATGCTTTCTTTAGTTGCTAGTTTTGCTTTCAGTTAAATGTCTGCATCATAATCCTGCGAAGTTCTTGATCATAGTTGTTAGTTTTTCTCTTGTTTTCTTTCTCAATTCATTGGATTCATATAATTTTTGGCCTGCTGTTGTATTTATAGCTTAGTTCTGTAGCATTTTAGTTGTAGGTTTTCATTTGCATTCATGCATCTTGTTTCAGCTGGGATACTTGCATCATCTTTTAAAGACCTCTTTGCATTCTGTTTTGCTGCATTCTCATACCAACATTTAGTTTCAGTAGTTTTTATGTAACGACCCTCAAGTTCGTCAACGCTATTAGACCAGTCAAGAGACGATTAAGCCGTTAATGACTCGATTAATTAACGATGAGCCTTAACTAATAAAAATTAATCTAACAACGATTTAGATACGAAGTTAGTACCGTCGAATAGGTCTCGAAAAGTTATGTGCAATGGGCTACTCGAACATGTCAATCGGATAGCAGATGATAAAGATTTCATCATAATAATCGAAGGGAAAAATAGTCATTTTGCTGGCAAACCGCCTTGGCTACCCTTATCCTTTTTTGGGTGCTTCTAACATTTTGGGTCGGCCATATCCTTAAACGGATCGAAGAGAATTTCATTCTCTTATTTTCTTTCTCTTTCTTTCTTCTTCCATATTCTTCTTCTCATCCTCTCTGTCAATTTCATCTTCACTGGTTTTGATCTTGAGTCTCTCGAGATTAGTTCGTATAAAGCTTGTAGTTGTTGAATTGAGGGTGAAGGTGATGATGCTTCTATCGATTGGGTTTTGGAAGAAGTAGATAGTTGGGGTTTGAGAAATAATCGAGTTACGGTTTCAATTGAGGTTCAAAGAAGAATTATAAGATGAATATGGTGGTTTAGGGGATTGAATTAGGATGGGTTTGTCACGAATCAGGTGTTAAGGTTGATTTTGAAGATCAGATGGATGAATTAGAGTTAGGGTTTCATGTTCTTCCCAAATTAAAATTAGGGTTCCTGTGATTGGAATCTGCTGATGAAGATTTGGATGTGCGGGTGATGGTTTGAGTGTTGGATGAACTCAACTTGTGGGTTACAGATATTGGAAGCAGTGGTTGCTTGTTTTCTGTTGTAGCTGAAGTCAGTTTTAAGAAGATTGTGAACTGGGAACTAGGGATTTAAATTGAAGGTAATACTTTCTTAGTCAATTAAATTCTTATTCATGTTTTTTGTGATGTGTGTGTGTTTAGTCTTAGTTGTTGTATGAGGATATAGCTGTTGTATTAGAACTGTTAATGAATTGAGAGTAGTGTGTATGAAACAGAAGATCAGGTTTTGAGTCTGTGAATTTGTAAAAATGGGATTGAATGATTGGTGGTGGTGGTGTTTTAGTAAAGCACTATATTTTGGGGATGGTGTCGATACTAGATTGAATGCTAGTGCAGGACATGGCAGAGTAGTTGATGTTGAACTGGTGGAAGTGTATATGGTTTGGTTGGTTGTAGTTTATGGAGTTGGCAGTGAAGATATAGATGCGCAGGTGTTATTATTGGTGATGAATGAAAACTGATACTGGATGTGGTGGTGTTCTATTAGTGTTGAGATCGAATTACATTTGAGGATGCACCTTATGAAAAGGATATAATGGTATGAAAATTGAGGTTAAATAGGTATTGAGAATGGAGTTGCAGGTATGGAGATTTTAATGTTGATGTTATTGTGTATGAGTTTTGATAGTGATTGAAGTAACCAAGGGGAGAGCTGTAATAGAAATGTCGGAGTTGTAACTGTGGAACTGAAGTAGGTTTAGTGATGTTGATTTAGTTATGGTGCCTGTGAAAATGTAATTGTGAATAGATTAGCAGTCAGGATAATGGAAGAGGTTTCTAGATTCTGAGTAAGAATATATAGTCTTGTGCCTGAGAGTGAGAAGTATGGAATGTATGAGTTGGTAATAGTGGAACTGAATTGTTATTGGTAGTGTTCTTGTTTAGAATAAAAGATGAGTGAAGTCTGTAATGGAGTTTTGTAGTGTTGTGTGTTGTTGTTGTGTTGCACAATGATTGTGCATTAGTGATCTTTGGCCTGAGCAATGGCTATGGCTTACGCTAAGGCTTTGGCATTGTGTTTTAGGCCTATTAGTCAGCCCCGTCAGCTCAGCTGACTCAGTGTATCTGACTGAGTTGAATCGGTTCGACTCAGAACAGACTCAGTGGACCGAGTTCGACCCTTGACCTTGACTGCTTGACCTGACCTTTGACTGGACTGTGACCTTGACTATCGGTGACTGTTAGTTGACATGTGACTGTCGATTTGATCGTTAGAGACCGTTAGTTGACTCAGATGGACTGAACCTTAGATTAATAGGCTTGTGTAGTGGACTTGGGCTTAGGACTAGTATTCCTATTTTGGTGAATTGAACCTTTTTCGTTTGAATTAGCTTTTGGTTCCTTTTACAAAGTTATAGATGATCATAAGACATTTCTAGTGGACTATAAGATCAACCTAATTGGATTAATAAACCTTTAGATATGCTAAAGATAGGCAATGAAAAGGTGTAGTATCATTAATGAAACTAGAACCATTAGATATTTAACTTAACCTACGACTAGAGAATTGTATGAGATTATGTTATGAGCCTTGTGTGAGACTTTTGGCTAAACTCTTTGAGTGATTGTGTGATTAACAGTTAGTTTGTATTAACAACGATCGATTCAAAGGATGAACCAGCGGATTGAGGAATTCAAGGTGGGAGTGGCTTGTCGTCAAATCAGGTGGGAACTCTGTAACCTTCTTGTAATCATTGAGTCTACCTTATCTGTGAGCATGATGAGTTCTTTATTTCAGTGAACATGATGTTTGTAATTGAATGAGTATGTTGTGTGATATGCATTATGTGGTTCCCTGCGAGGAGTGTCTGTGATTCCCCATGGATTCTTGCTAAGTTTTAGAAGGTCGGTAACTCATCCGTTTACAATATTACTTCGAAGGGAGGTAACTCATCCATTTGCAATATTACTCACTTTCTTTCTTATTTAGATAGGAGGACGGTAACTCATATGTATGCAATATTACCTTAGAATGGCGGTAACTCATCTGTTTCGATAGTATATATACTATTTTATTTGGGAAACTCATTCATATGCATATCATACTTGCTTGTTCAGTCTTAGTAGTATGACTGGGTTACTATGACCTTGACTTTGGAAGAAATTCTAGGTTCATGACTGGATATGGTCATTATTTGGAGACTCCGACCTACGAATAATGATTGGGCCTTTTGTGAACCTGTTGTGCGGGGTCAGATCATAGTAATCAAAATCTTATTATATTCTAGACTTAGATGGTGGCATTGGGATCTATGAGGTGTACGCATTCCACGATAATATCTTACGGTACCCGGATTCATGCTATCATTTGAGACTGGAGTTATTCCTAGCATCTTCTTCTCCATTGAGTGAGACGAGGTTAGGATAACATATGTTTAGGTTGTTTAATTCAATTCTTGTAGATCCATCCGGTGGTGGATACTTCATGGATATTGCCACGATGGACGCAATATCTGGGGAAAAGAGTTGAAGCAATCTCCTGCTTCGTGCTGTGTGTAAAAGGTGTTATTTGTTTTCTTCTATTGTTCTGCTTCTTTTAATTTTATTATCTTTTAGAACTGTGAAGTATGTTGGTGATTACTTGAAAGTTATTTGTCTCCATTGGGCACCCCTTTGGGATGATGTGCTCACTCGTTCCCGCTTCAGTTTTCAGTAATCAGAATAAAAGGTGCGCGTGAAGATATGTGTTTTCACAGCTTAAAGATTTTATCGATTTAGAGATGTAATGTTAGCTTCTGTTGTGTTTATTTTGTGATTATGTTCTATTTGTAAATCGACTCACTATTTAATATTTATCATTAGAGAGGAGTTCTTGTATTTATTTCATAGAGGGCTAGATTCGGGTTAATCTTTGTTTAGAACTTCTTTCTTAGTGTTTAATTAGATGTTTTAGATCGTTAGTGCCTCATCTTATAGTTAATCTCTTAGATTTGTTTGTTGCTAGCTTAGGGGGCGCCACATATTGGTATCAGAGCTCACTACTAGATCTTATATGGGTGACAATAGGATTAGCCAGTGCCAGTTAGTGAATTAAACTTGTTTAGAACTGGGTTGGGATGTGAGATAAATCTTAATTCACTAGAAACAATAGATAACTAAAAGATGAATTGAATTGTTTGATTGTTTTGTATAACATGCTGGTTTGTTTGTTTATTGTGTTGTGTATGTATGTTATTCTTTTATTTATGAAGTAGAAATTGTAAGTTGAAGTCAGTTACGTTATGGTTATAAATTTTAATAGAGGATTAAAGTTTAGTTAGTCTCAATTATTTAGCACTTAAATAATCTAGCACTGGAGAATAGTGAGGTTAATAATTATGATGTGTTCCTGTTATATTAGTCATGTGGGTAGGCATTGTCAGGCGCCGCGAACCTAGACAGGGTAACTGCATTCTTGTATCACTAGACATAAAAGGAGGACTTGCTTCTATTAGTAAATTTATGGATCCCAAATTTTATTTAGAAACTAATAGAGTACACTTTCCCTTAATTAGAACCATTAATCTATTAAATTAGATTGTAAAAGGAGTTAAGATAATAGTTTTACCATTAAAAAAATTAGTTATAATAGATGATAATAAGATCACTAATAATCATAACGATAAAAGTGATCATTTGGATCAAGTAGCTACGCAAAATTATAAGTAATCATCTACAGTCAGACGTTGTAATTAAAAAAAAAACATTCTTGTGCATGAAACCAGATAGATAATATACGACTTATTAGGTTAAGACTTAAGAACGTGCAGATATATTACATAAAATGAAAAGACTAAATTTGTCGGTAATCTTATACCCAAACTATCTTTAGTTCAGTAACTGATTTAGTAGATCACAAAAATTAAACAAATATACACGAAGATATAATAATAGTATTTGGATGCTCAGTACAATAATAAACTTGAAAGAAAATAGATTCGTATATAAATAGAATACTTTATGCTAGTAGCAAAATTTAAAGACTATTAGGATACGCTAAAATTTTATGCAGACTCAAATTAAAATAATATTAAGTTATCAACGCTTATATTTAAAAAGATATATATAGTATACGGACTTGAGATAAATAAATAAAATCAATTATAGTAATGTTTACGTGAATGTAGGATCATACTTAGAAAGTTAAGACCTAATGTACCACCTGGACTATCAACAAACTAATAGCGATAATAATGAAGACACGGAAAATAGTAACATTGCTGATAATGGTATTTCAATAATTTTGTTAACAACAAATTTTTAATAGATAATAATATTTGTAAAATTTATATATAGTATAATAGTAAGTTAAAAGATCAGATATTATAGATTTACGTGAAATCGAATTTGAATTAGCTATATGAATAAATGTATAACAAATGTGAAACTACATCAAATTAATAAATTATTAAATACTAGATTATAAATTTTAACACAAAAAAAACTTAGACATACTTATTTGTTAGAGTCAAATTTACCATAGTGAACTTAGAGACAATCCTTATGAAATAGAAAAGTTAGTCTATTGAACCTAGAGCTGCAAATTATACATTCTAGTTGTAGAAAACCATATAGGTTTTTGTTTCATTTATTTTTACCGTGAACTCATTTAAAATGAGTTGAGTTTCGCGCGTTTCTAAGTATGAGCAGTACTTGCATTTAGTCGAGAGATAATATTTTTTTTCTTTTAGGTGGGGAGTTTTGAACGTTTATAAGGATGGTTCGATTTTCGAGGACGAAAATGAATAAGGTGGGGAGAATGTAACGACCCTCAAGCTCGTCAACGCTATTAGACCAGTTAAGAGACGATTAAGCCGTTAATGACTCGATTAATTAGAGATGAGCCTTAATTAATAAAAATTAATCTAACAACGATTTAGATACGAATTTAGTACCATCGAATAGGTCTCGAAAATTCAAGTACAATGGGCTACTCGAATGTGTCAATCGGATACCAGATGATGAAGATTTCATCAGAATAGTCGAAGGAAAAAATAGTCATTTTGCTGGCAAACCGCCTTGGCTGACCTTATCCTTTTTCGGGTGTGATGGTTTTTTCAATTGAGTTGTAGTAAAAAGGTTCGTTCAGACTTGTGAAAGCAAAAGAATTTATACTTAAAAATTAAAGAAAACTTAACTCAAAAATGTCATCGCTTCATCAACAGTTTTATTCTCAAACCCACCTGTGCATAAGGACTCAACCATGGTTGTTGTTGAATAATCTAAACCCTCGTAGAGGATCTGAACTAACCTAACATTCTCCAAACCATGATGAGGACATTGAGATATCAAGTCATTGAACCTTTCTAAGTACCTATATAAAGATTCTCCATCTTGTTGGGCAAAAGTACAGATTTGTGTCCTAATAGACGATGTTTTATGCCTTGGGAAAAACTTATGTATAAAGAAAGAAGTAAGATGGTCATAGGTTTCAATTGACTCAGAGGCCAAATCTTTTAAGGAAAAGGGGAATAACCTAAGTTTCAACGCATCATCACTTAGGTTTTTAATTTTCAGAGTGCTACAAACTTCCTCAAATTCCCTAACATGAAAATAAGGGTTCTCATTCTCTTTTCCTAAAAACATTGGGAGCATCTGTAAAGTCCCAGGCTTCAATTCATAATTTTCCTCGGTTTCAGCTAACTTGATACAAGACGGACGAGAGGTCCTAGTTGGGTTTAACAAAGCTTTCAAAGTTGCCATTTATGGCACTACCAAAGGACTAGGAGTACTTTCTTCACTAATTGTCAAGTTTTCAAAGCTGAAATTTCCAAAGACAGGGCTCTCAAAAGAAGAGTCTTCGAGCTCCCCGCCTTCACAAGAAGGACTACTAGGTTTGTCACTAATCAAACGACCTAGAGTGTTTCTTTTCCAAGCCCTCTCTCTAATGACCTCGGGCATACACTAGAAAAACAAAAATACAAAGAAAAATCCTAAAAGGAAGGGAATATCTAAGAAAACACAAACAAGGCTGACTCCATCACAGCAAACCTACTGATTTCTAGCAAACAAAAAGCATGATGGCTCCACTTAGATTGTTTCTATACCAGCTTCTAATCCTTCTAAAGGGATTTCGTTACAATTTAAGCAAACCCCTTTGGAATCAATCCGAGTCAAAGTAAGTTGAATAGAGGCGAGGGAAGCTCAGTGGAGCTTTGATACCCAAGGCCTCACCGGTATTACAAGGCGGCGCAGTCACGCATTCAACTCACAGAAACCATCATGAACTTCGAAATATGATTAAAAGTTTAACCAATATTTTTCGAACGAGTTTGCTACTAAGCTCGTTACCCTATAGGTCTCATTCTATTACAAATTTTAAAGCTTAGGTTCGCGATAAGTATCGTTTTCCTAAGGCGGGAAAGAAGAGAACAGTGATGAAATCCGAACCCTTATCTTGTATGGCCAGTCCTTGTCCTTTACTAGGAAATTAAAGCAGCCGTATTCAGTTCCTCGACATATATGCAAACGAAGGAATACAGTAACTCGCTAGCAGGGGATTCGCGAGTGTTTCGACAATCTTACCTCCCGTTCCAGAAAGGGGATGAACCGCTGAAGTCGACTCGGGCCACGACTCCTATGTCATGTGCGAACCCGAAGGGATGAGGTGATATCGTAATCACCGTCCTTCTCTGCAAACAGTTTAATATTTAAACTACCCTTCCGTAGAGTTTAAAAATAATGTCCCAAAGTTTAAAGTCCAAAGTCCAAAAGTAAAGTACAAGGGAAAAGGAAGGTCTAAAAAAATAATTAAAAATGTCTCTTTTTTTTTCTCTCTTTTTTATAAAAAAAAAAAATCCTCTTCTTTCGCTCCTTTCGCTTTGCCTTTTACTCCAAGTCTTTAAGTATTCAACAAAAGCTTTGGCAAAATTTTCTTTCGCTCCGAATTCCAAAATCTGTAGTAAAAAGACAAAAACCCAAGAACGTAAAGTAGAACAAATAAATAAAAACCTAAAAAAAATAAATCTAAAAACTCTAGCCTAAAGACAAGTCCGCGTCGGCGGCGCCAAAAATTGATGGTTTTTTCAATTGAGTAGTAGTAAAAAGGTTCGTTGAGACTTGTGAAAGCAAAAGAATTTAGACTTAAAAATTAAAGAAAACTTAACTCAAAATTTGGTTTCAAGATATTGGGAATAACCAAGACACTAGAATCCACTGTTACACATGAATGAATGATGTCAAATATTTCATAACTCTAATTAGCCTTTTAATCCTTTATTTCTTAATTCACAAATAATCAAACATATTCTCAAATATTAATTGTATCCCCTAAGCATAGATTATCTAAACAAAGCATAACCTATCTAATTGAATCACAACTAATGAAGAAAATTATGTAAACTTTTAAGAACTCTGCAAAAGCAATGATTGAGTGAATTATAATTAAATATTAGAGAAAATGAAATAGTTACCCATTATTCATGTGTGAATAGCTTCATCTATTGCCTTGGTTACGCGAGAATTTAGCCTCTCATCATGTTGTTGGAAACACGCTCAAAAATCATTATTATTGCTCAAAGGGTGTTTACAAATGATGAAAATGGAGAAATAATTCAAAACCGAGTTTGTAACAATTATATTTGTTACAAACCAAAAAAAAAACGATACAGAGGATGTGTCACTGTTACTGTTGCTCTAAGACCCACGACTTTGTATCGCAAACGCTGTAGCAAATAAGTCTGTCGTCCTTGTGTCGCTGTCACTGTAGCATGAACGACAGTGCCTGTGGGTCAATGTTCTTCGTGTAGCAGCAGCAATGGAGGTTTCTGCAGCTTGATTTTTTTTGACTCTGTGGTGCTCTATTCCTCTCCCAAACTATCTGTTCCCCTTTTCTTACCCCCGAACACTCTTTTTTATACTCCACAGGGCCTAAGAATCGTTGTAATAACTCCAGGATAATTCTCAATAACTCTGCCAGACGCGGGAAAATATTATTTCCCTTTTCTAATCCTGCACGCGTTATATAACTGCAAAATCTCCTTATTTATCTCTGTCAAGGTCCAAATGGTTGTTATAATCTTCCTAGCATGTGCGAACTCTCTCCAACTCATGCAAATCCCATGAATAACTCCATCAATAATGTGTTGCCGGTTTTCTTCTCGCGGAATATCCAGCCAAATTGGATCGAATTAAAGGCCCATACCAAGCCTTTTAGGCTATATCACGTCCAACCATGAAGTTTCAGTGATTTAGTCTACCTCTAACCCATCCAAAATCCGATCGAGAAAACTGTCAGGAGTGAACTCTTCTTCCCGCCAAAAAAATGAGTTTGAAATGAAGAAGAAGGGTTTCCCCCTATCCGGTCCTGGGGTGCCTTCAGCAAGTGGGTGTTGTGGACAAATATGGGTGTTGTGGAAAAATGGGCTACACATTGCCGTAGGTGACACATAGATAAAGTGGGGGTCCGTATAGAAAATGTCCTCCGGGGGTGCTCCGAGCAACTTTTCGAGCCGAATTTTCCAACAATATTTATTTCCAAAAAATAACTACAAACACACAAATCACCATAATAAGTACGAAATCGAGTACTAACAATACGAAACATTGAGGACAAATTAGACACATAAATGCGTCTATCAAGGTTCTTCTAACATTTTGGGTCGGCCTTATCCTCAAACGGATCGAAGAGAATTTCATTCTCTTATTTTCTTTGTCTTTCTTTATTCTTCCGTATTCTTCTTCTCATCCTCTCTGTCGATTTCATCTTCACCGGTTTTGAGCTTGAGTCTCTCGAGATTAGTTCGTATAAAGCTTGTAGTTGTTGAATTGAGGGTGAAGGTGATGATCCTTCTATCGATTGGGCTTTGGAAGAAGTAGATAGTTGGGGTTTGAGAAATAATCGAGTTACGGTTTCAATTGAGGTTCAAAGAAGAATTAGAAGATGAATATGCTGGTTTAGGGGATTGAATTAGGACGGGTTTGTCACAAATCAGGTGTTAAGGTTTATTTTGAAGATCAGATGGATGAATTAGAGTTAGGGTTTCATGTTCTTCCCAAATTAAAATTAGGGTTCCTGTGATTGGAATCTGCTGATGAAGATTTGGATGTGCGGGTGATGGTTTGAGTGTTGGATGAACTCAACTGGTGGGTTACAGATATTGGAAGCAGTGGTTGCTTGTTTACTGTTAAAGCTGAAGCCAGTTTTAAGAAGATTGTGAACTGGGAACTGGGGATTTCAATTAAAGGTAATACTTTCTTAGTTAATTAAATTCTTATTCATGTTTTCTGTGATGTGTGTGTATTTAGTCTTTGTTGTTGTACGAGGATATAATTTTTGTGTTAGAACTGTTAATGAATTAAGAGTAGTGTGTATGAAACCGAAGATCAGGTTTTGAGTCTGTGAATTTGTAGAAATGGGATTGAATGATTGGTGGTTGTGGTGTTTTAGTAAATTACTAGATTTCGGGGATGTTGTTGATACTAAATCAAATGTTGGTGTAGGACATGGCAGAGTAGTTGATGTTGAACTGGTGGAGGTGTATATGGTTTGGTTGGTTTTGGTTTATGGAGTTGGCAATGAAGTTATAGATGTGCAGGTGTTATTATTGATGATGAATGAAAACTGATATTGGATGTGGTGGTGTTCTATTAGTGTTGAGATCGAAATACATTTGAGGATGAACCTTATGAAAAGGATAAAATGATAAGAAAATTGAGGTTAAATAGGTATTGAGAATGGAGTTGTAGGTATGGAGATTTTAATGTGGAGGTTATTGTGTATGAGTTTTGATAGTGATTGAAGTAACCAAGGGAGAGCTGTAATAGAAATGCTGGAGTTGTAACTGTGGAACTGAAGTAGGTTTAGTGATGTTGAGTTAGTTATGGTTCCTGTGAAAATGTAATTGTGAATAGATTAGCAGTCGGGATAATGGAAGAGGTTCATAGATTCTGAGTAAAAATATACAGTTTTGTGCCTGAGAGTGAGAAGTATGGAATGTATGAGTTGATAATAGTGGAACTAAATTGTTATTGGTAGTGTTCTTGTTTATAATAAAAGATGAGTGAAGTATGTAATGGAGTTTTATAGTGTTGTGTGTTGTTGTTGTGTTGCAAAATGATTGTGCATTAGTGTTCTTTGGCCTGAGCAATGGCTCTGGCTTGTGCTAAGGCTTTGGCCTTGTGTTTTAGGCCTATTAGTCAGCCCAGTCAGCTCAGCTGACTCAGTGTATCTGGCTGAGTTGAATCATTTCGACTCAAAACAGACTCAGTGGACCGAGTTCGACCCTTGACCTTGACTGCTTGACCTGAACTTTGAATGGACTGTGACCTTGACTATCGGTGACTGTTAGTTGACCTGCGATCGTCGGTTTGACCGTTAGAGACCGTTAGTTGACTCATATGGACTGGACCTTAGATTAATGGGCTTCTATAGTGGACTTGGTCTTAGGACTAGTATTTCTATTTTGGTGAATTGATCCTTTTTGGTTCAAATTAGATTTTGGTTCCTTTTCCAAAGTTATAGATGATCATAAGACATTTCTAGTAAGATCAACCTAATTGGATAAATAAACCTTTATATATGCTAAAGATAGGCAATGAAAAGGTGTAGTATCATTAATAAAACTAGAACCATTAGATATTTGACTTAACCTACAACTAGAGAATTGTATGAGATTATGTTATGAGCCTTGTGTGAGCCTTTTGGCTAAACTCTTTGAGTGATTGTGTGATTAACAGTTAGTCTGTATTAATATCGATTCAAAGGATGAACCAGCGGAAGAGGAATTCAAGGTGGGAGTGGCTTGTCATCAAATCAGGTGGGAAATCTGTAACCTTGTTGTAATCATTGAGTCTACCTTATCTGTAAGCATGATGAGTTCTTTATTTCAGTGAACATGATGTTTGTAATTGAATGAGTATGTTGTGTGATATGCATTATGTGGTTCCCTGCGAGGAGTGTCTGTGATTCCCCATGGATTCTTGCTAAGTTTTAGAAGGGCGGTAACTCATCCGTTTACAATATTACTTCGAAGGGCGGTAACTCATCCTTTTGCAATATTACTTACTTTCTTGCTTATTAAGATAGAAGGACGATAACTCATCCGTATGCAATATTACCTTATAAGGGCGGTAACTCATCCGTTTCGATAGTATATATACTATTTTATTTGGGGAACTCACTCATATGCATATCATACTTGTTTGTTCAGTCTTAGTAGTATGACTGGGTTACTATGACCTTGACTTAGGAAGAAATTCTAGGTTCATGACTGGATATGGTCATTATTTGGAGACTCTGGCCTACGAAAAATGATTGGGCTTTTTGTGAACCTGCTGTGCGGGGTCAGATCATAGTAATCAAAACCTTATTATATTCTAGACTTAGATGGTGGCATTGGGATCTATGAGGTGTACGCATTCCACGATAATATCTTACGGTACCCGGATTCATGCTATCATTTGAGACTGGAGTTATTCCTAGCATCTTCTTCTCCATTGAGTGAGACGAGGTTAGGATAACATATGTTTAGGTTGTTTAATTCAATTCTTGTAGATCCATCCGGTGGTGGATATTTCATGGATATTGCCACGACGGACGCAATATCTGGGGAAAAGAGTTGAAGCAATCTCCTGCTTCGTGCTGTGTGTAAAAGGTGTTATTTGTTTTCTTCTATTGTTCTGCTTCTTTTAATTTTATTATCTTTTAGAACTGTGAAGTATGTTGGTGATTACTTGAAAGTTATTTGTCTCCATTGGGCACCCCTTTGGGATGACGTGCTCACTCGTTCCCGCTTCAGTTTTCAGTAATCAGAATAAAAGGTGCGCAGGAAGATATGTGTTTTCATAGCTTAAAGATTTTATCGATTTAGAGATGTAATGTTAGCTTTTGTTGTGTTTATTTTGTGATTATGTTCTATTTGTAAATCAACTCACTATTTAATATTTATCATTAGAGAGGAGTTCTTGTATTTATTTCATAGAGGGCTAGATTCGGGTTAATATTTGTTTAGAACTTCTTTCTTAGTGTTTAATTAGATGTTTTAGATCGTTAGTGCCTCATCTTATAGTTAATCTCTTAGATTTTTCTGTTGCTAGCTTAGGGGGCGCCACATCTTGGTATCAGAGCTCACTAATAGATCTTATATGGGTGACAATAGGATTAGCCAGTGCCAGTTAGTGAATTAAATTTGTTTAGAACTGGGTTGGGATGTGAGATAAATCTTAATTCACTAAAAACAATAGATAACTAAAAGATGAATTGAATTGTTTGATTGTTTTGTATAACATGCTGGTTTGTTTGTTTATTGTGTTGTGTATGTATGTTATTCTTTATTTATGAAGTAGAAATTGTAAGTTGAAGCCAGTTACGTTATAGTTATAAATTTTAATAGAGGATTAAAGTTTAATTAGTCTCAATTATTTAACACTTAAATAATCTAGCACTGGAGAATAGTGAGCTTAATAATTCTGATGTGTTCCTGGTATATTAGTCACGTGGGTAGGCATTGTCAGGCGTCGCGAACCTAGACAGGGTAACTGCATTCATGTATCACTTGACATAAAATGAGGACTTGCTTCTATTAGTAAATTTATGGATCCCAAATTTTATTTAGAAACTAATAGAGTACCTTTTCCCTTAATTATAACCATTAATTTATTAAATTAGAAATGAAATTAGATTGTAAAAGCAGTTAAGATAATAGTTTGACCATTAAAAAAACTTAGTTATAATAGATGATAATAAGATCACTAATAATCATAACGATAAAAGTAATCATTTGGATCAAGTAGCTACGTAAAATTATAAGTAATCATCTACAGTCAGTCGTTGTAATTAAAAAAAAAACATTCTTGTGCATTGAAACCAGATAGATAATATACGACTTATTAGGTTAAGACTTAAGAACGTGCAGATATATTACATAAAATGAAAAGACTAAATTTGTCAGTGATCTTATAACCAAACTATCTTTAGATCAGTAACTGATTTAGTAGATCACAAAAATTAAACAAATATACACGAAGATATAATAATAGTATTTGGATGCTCAGTACAATAATAAACTTGAAAGAAAATAAATTCGTATATAAAATAGAATACTTTATGCTAGTAGCAAAATTTAAAGACTATTAGGATACGCTAAAATTTTATGCAGACTCAAATTAAAATAATATTAAGTTATCAACGCTTATATTTAACAAGATATATATAGTATACGGACTTGAGATAAATAAATAAAATCAATTATAGTAATCTTTACATGAATGTAGGATCATACATAGAAAGTTAAGACCTAATGTACCACCTGGACTATCAACAAACTAATAGCGATAATAATGAAGACACGGAAAATAGTAACACTGCTGATAATGGTATTTCAATAATTTTGTTAACAACAAATTTATAATAGATAATAATATTTGGAAAATTTATATATAGTATAATAGTAAGTTAAAAGATCAGATATTATAGATTTACGTGAAATCGAATTTGAATTAGCTATATGAATAATTGTATAACAAATGTGAAACTACATCAAATTAATAAATTATTAAATACTAGATTATAAATTTTAACACAAAAAAACTTAGACATGCTTATCTGTTAGAATCAAATTTACCATAGTGAAATTAGAGACAATCCTTATGAAATAGAAAAGTTAGTCTATTGAACCTAGAGATGCAAATTATACATTCTAGTTGTAGAAAACCATATAGGTTTGTGTTTCATTTCTTGTTACCGTGAACTCATTTAAAATGAGTTGAGTTTCGCGCGTTTCTAAGTATGAGCAGTACTTGCATTTAGTCGAGAGATAGTATTTTTTTTCTTTTAGGTGGGGAGTTTTGAACGTTTATAAGGATGGTTCGATTTTCGAGGATGAAAATGAATAGGGTGGGGAGAATGTAACGACCCTCAAGCTCGTCAACGCTATTAGACCAGTGAAGAGACGATTAAGCCGTTAATGACTCGATTAATTAGAGATGAGCCTTAATTAATAAAAATTAATCGAACAACGATTTAGATACGAAGTTAGTACCATCGAATATGTC
This sequence comes from Papaver somniferum, assembly GCF_003573695.1. NCBI lineage: Eukaryota > Viridiplantae > Streptophyta > Magnoliopsida > Ranunculales > Papaveraceae > Papaver > Papaver somniferum. The sequence goes on from NC_039359.1 coordinate 147,126,982, forward strand.
TCGAAAGGTTAAGTTCAATGGGCTACTCGAACATGTCAATCAGATACCAGATGATGAAGATTTCATCAGAATAGTCGAAGGGAAAAATAGTCCTTTTGCTGGCAAACCGCCTTGGCTGCCCTTATCCTTTTTTGGGTGCTTCTAACATTTTGCATCGGCCTTATCCTCAAATGGATCGAAGAAAAATTCATTCTCTTATTTTCTTTCTCTTTCTTTCTTCTTCCGTATTGTTCTTCTCATCCTCTCTGTCGATTTCATCTTCACCGGTTTTGAGCTTGAGTCTCTCGAGATTAGTTCATATAAAGCTTGTAGTTATTGAATTGAGGGTGCAGGTGAAGCTTGCAATAGTGTTGTTCAAAACCAAAAGAGGAGAGGAAAAGGAAAGGAGCAAACCCGTGGAAGTGCCTAAACCCTATTTATACCGGTGGTATCGTTCTCGAACTCTTTTTACTGTTATTTGTGTGAAAGATACATAACTGTTTGCTAAACTAGCTACCTTGTTGAGTATTATCCAACCCTGCAACATATAGCATATGTTTGCTTGATTATGTGACACTTAGACTAAAATTTTTGCTAGCTGAAATTCTGTTTCGCTGCACTAAATATGTGTCTGTTTGAATCTCTGAAGCCTTGAATCTGATTGTCATCCTTGTTCCCCTGATCTTGACATTACTGCTTTGCTGATCAGTACATCATTTTGAATTTGTGTGCACAATTCCGAGAACTAGTTTTTGATTCCCGTAAACATGATCCTGTGAAGTTGATTAACATGTTTGCGTGCTAAAATTTCCATTTAACTGTGTTGTTCTCGATTCTTGGCCAAAAATATTGTGTCTGTTTATGTGCATCTTTGAATCTGTTGTCATTCCTTTAAAGCATCATCTCATCCCTCCATCTGATTGTCACTCTAAAGATGTCTGGATTTTGGTCTGCAACTGGGGATGAGCACAAATCCATTAGAGAACTTTCTTATGAGCATGCTTCATGTTATGAGCCTCCCACATACCATGATGTCAATAGTTATAGGGATTGTTTTGTACACTTTCATAGTCCTGAGGCTCAATACTTAGACCCTAATGATTATTCACACATGTATCATCCACCACAGGGTGAAAATGAATATTTTTGTAGTGACCCTCTCACACATTCGTCACTTTTGGATCAGTTAGAAGCTCGAATCACTGCTTTAGAAATGCAAATTTATGATAAATCTATCACGTCTCATTCATATAGGCAAGTTGAAGTTTCTGTTTGTGCCTTTTGTGACAGCAAACAACATGTAATCGAGCACTACCCTGAAATATATGCTTGTACCTGGTGTGGTAGCTTAGGCCATCTTATTGAAAACTGCCCTATTTTGCATGAATTTAGGAAGTCTAGAACACATTATGTTGTTGGCTTCTATCAAATGCAAGATAATCATCCGTACCCGCAGACTTGCGATATAAACGCATGTTTCAGTGAAACTGATAATGAATTAAATTTTGAAAACAGTATGTTTAGTCCTTCTCATGCAACTGATATTGAATATGAACCTAATATAGAGGTAAAAGAAGGGACTAGAAATACTACAATTTTTAATAGGGAAATGAATTTCTGTTATGATGATGATGATGATGGTATGTTAGAAGAACATGTTTATGCTGAAAATATTGTGGAACCTTTGGGTTTAGAGACATTAGGCTTCTCTGCCTCGACCTTCATGAATGATGTTTCTTCTAGTATTCCATATGCATATACAAGTGATGTTGATGCTAATTTGGGTCTTCTACAACTGTTTTATGAACGAAAACATGACAAAAAACTTGTGTCTGACTTAGGTAATGTTGAATCTTCTGTTGACACTAATGATCTTATGCATGAAAATATAATTGATGTGTCTGATTCTCTACCTAGGTCATAATATGATGTTTCTTTTGATTTGCCTATGCATGAGAATAAAGTTTTGAATGATGCTGATGATACTGAATTGGGGTTTGCTGATTTGTTCAATGATTGTGAGCTTGATAGAACACTACTTGCTTCTGACTGGGGAAAAAATAGACTGCATAGTGATATTTTTGAGACTAGAAATGAATGTAACTTAAATGCATCTGATTCTCAGCCTAGAACACAATATGTTGCTCAATCTGATTTTCTTATGCATGACACATAGGTTTTGGATAATGATGATTCTGAAGTGGGATTTGATGATTTGTTCTATGAAAGTGAGCATGATTTACCTGAATCTGACTTAGCGAAAGTGTGTGATGGTACTAATGACCATATACATGAATATAACTTAGATGAGTTTAGCTCTATGCCCATGTCACAAACTGGTAATCTTGCACCCAACCTAGATTTGGTTTATAAAGATATTGTTAAACCTACTTTTCTGATAGTACCTAGTCTAGGATTGGAACTGTGTGCTTCCCAAGTCCTCTTGGACTATTTTTCGTCCAAAAATGATATCTTTGAGGAAGCACAGTTGGAATGCATATCTTTGCCTGTCTCTGACAAAGTCCATTTCGAATTAGACCTGGTACATGATGAACCCCTGAAATTGTTAGATTTTGTACCCAAAAGTATATGTGTTGAAAAATCTAGGTTTGGGGGTAACTCATTTTGTTTTGCAGTCTCACTTGCATTTCTATCCTATTATAATTGCATGAGGTTGTTAAACTTTCTGCACTCCGTCTTTTGGGTTGATCCTCAACTCTTTCGATTGTTGGTATATGGTGAGTCATCCTTGTATAATCCAGTAGGTAATTTCTAGATCTTCTTGTATATATGTGGGCTAATCCAATGTGATCTCAACTGTAAATGTTGTATTCTAGCCTTGAATCATGAAGCTCTAATCTTGCTTTCCCCGACATCCGGTAATCTCTTCCCTTTTCTCTAATCAGCATGGTTCTCATGGTATGTTGTTGTTTAAAATCTTATTATATGTTGAAACATTGAGGACAATGTTAGATTTAGGTGTGGGGGAGTATTTTGCATTTAAAAGAAAAAAGAAGAAAAAACAAATCTTTGTAAATATTTGCATAAAACCTCCAAGTTCGAAAGATCTTAGGGTCACTAGCATGCTTCTAGCTATGTTTACATAGAGAGTCTGACCGAAATAACTGAACTTGGAAATACTAGAGAACACAATCGGGCTTCTTGTTTGTCTGAGCTTTAAAGTTGGATTTAACCATGTTGGTGGGCAAATTAGGTGCTGCAAAGATATTTGGTAGTAGAGTTGTGATCACCCTTAGTGGAGACTACCTATTTTTACATCAAGGGAGGCACCGACCTTCAATTTTTGTGACTATCTAAAAAGTCCTTTTAGAGTGTGTGTCACCGTACGTAAATTCCGGGTTGGAATGGTGAGCTACCCAACTTCGCACCACTTTCAACACTACTTTTGATCTCTTGAGTGATAATTCCGTCAATCATGAGGATGACGTCTAAAGATGAAAACTCCTTCTTGTAGTTTGATTTGCAGTTAGCACCATTCTCTCTCTCTCTCTCAACAACATCAAACAGATCCATAGAAACACATCATCATCAACGAGCAGAGCAACGTCAGATTCTATATATGAAGAAAGTTGAAATAGTCCAAGGTTCACATGCAACAACAGTTTAAGGAAAAGAAAAAGTCTTATTCAATAAACAGCAGAAATCTATACACAAGTAAAGACTTATCTTACAAGAGCAAGGAAACACAGAAAAAGATGAGAATTAGTTCATGAAATTAAGACAATACAGGTTGTGAATAATTAAGTGATAAAGTCCTTCATCCATGGCTTTAGTAGTTTCATTATTGTTTTGTTACTTTCACTTTATGTTGATTTTATTATCTCAAAAAAAATAATATTATTACTAAAGTTTGTTTTTAGTTTTGTTTGATAAACACCATGGTAAAGAAGAATATAAGAGGAAATTTCAAGCAACAAGGAAATAGAAGATAAAAATTAGAAATTGTCAAGGTTCTAAGAAGTTCAAGAGTTCATCATCAACAATTGAAGACCGAAGATTAAAGGTGTTTCTATGGATGTTGTGAGAGTGGTGTTGATTGCCAATCAGATGTGAAGGTAAGTGAGTACTCCCATCCTTGCTAATGATTGATTTCCTTTCTTAGAGGTCACCAGAAAAAGATTCTTTTTGTCCACAATTTTGTGGAGTTTTCAGAAATTACTTCGAAAGGTCCTCATTCCCTCCATTCAACGTGTGCAGGATTTCTCTGTTTATTCCTGTCTGCACACATGAGATACTAAAAAAGCGGTATTTTTGAGTGCAATTATCATAAAACCCTATTGGTGAGGAAAAAGTCGAGGCTTGTGATCACTCTCGAACCCGAGTTCTTTCATATGGTATGGTTATTTCTCGCTCAACTCTTAAGGATGAGAATGTGTTCTTTGGTATTTATAACTTCTTATTACTAGCATGCATGAACTCTATGTCCTCATAGATCCTTGGATGCTTAAGACTCCATTACGCTCTGAAGTTGGAGAAGGTTTTATGGGTACACCTCTGGTAAACCCTCACGAGACTACAACTCGTCCACTAGGGACACCTAGGGGTTTAAAGGCTTAGTGCATATGCTAAATGTATTCGATAGACCAGCGACAGTGGTATTGTTAGGATTTCTTAATTTCTGTTTCACTTGTGGACAAGTAAAATTCAGGTTTGGGGGTATTTGATGAAGGCCAAATATTGCATATTTCTATAACTTTTTCTTGGCAATTAACTCATCTTTTGCGCTTTAAAATCATATATTATCCTAAATTCTATATTTTCTCTGTTTTCAAGAATAAATACTTTTACTAATTAACTTTGTGCTTTTAGGTACTAAATAAAGCTTGGATGAATAGAGAATCCAAAAGAGCAGAGAATTGGTGATATTAGAAGAAAGACAACGAAGCTCCCGATAGAAGGCAGTGAAGAATGTTGTTTGCACCTCATCCGCGAGTGAAGAATTTTGTTTGCAAGACATAAAACTAGAAGTGGTCTTGAGATTCTTAGCCTTGAAAAAGACATGGTCCTAGAAGTAATAAAACACAAGATCCAAGATCCAAACCCACTGCCATATATGAGCCATCATATTTGATAGAGCTTCACAACATCCAACGGTGGATCCGTGCGGCATATCAACGTTTGCTGCTCTTGCTCAACACCATATCTGCCTATTTTTTTCCACAAATCGAGCAGAATCAAACACTCATTCTCTTCGTACTTTCTTCTTCTCCATCCTCTGCAAAACCATCAGTTCACCCTCCCTCTATCAATCACCTCCATCTCCGATCAACTCTGTGCACAGCCAACCTATCAGCCACTCTATGAAATCAATCAACCTCCTAGCCTCTATCTATCTCCAACATAGCCTCTTGTCCACATCAGTAACCCTAGAAGCTAGGGTTGAGATAAGGCTAGGTTTATCCTCAATAGCTAAAAGCAAACATCAAATCAAGAGTTGCAGGTAGAATTGCAGAGGGGGTTTGTCGGAAATCACGTTTTGAGTAAGTGGTTGTTCTCTAATTTATCAAATTTAAGTGATTGAGTGAAATTGTGTACAAATAGGGATGAGAGTTATGTGTAAAATCCATGCCAGGATTAGCCGGAGCACCAAGCAGTAGTCATGTTTGATTTTATTATCTCCATGATGTTCTAATTTCATAGTTAGGGTTTAGATGAAACCATTAATCTATTGCTAAGTTTGGTTCATGTATTGATATTGTTCTTGATGTGCTATAATGTTTTGGATAAATATAATCTGAGCCTTCAGCATTTTACTCTCACAGTGTATGCCGTGTAGCCGTTGTAGTTAGAATAACACTATGTTGATTGTGCTACAACTCATACTTAATTGATTGTTGTTCGATCCTTTGACTAGTTGTGCCTTAATCAGACAGTTAGTACTTAATTTGGAGGGATACCTTAGTTATGATTAGAATATCCATATCAGGGTTGTTTAATTATCTAAGTGATTGATCTGCAGTTAGTTTTTTTGTGAGAGGGCAGCTAATACTAGGATTAGGAATCATCTTAGTGACACTAAACCATCCTCTTGAAACTTCCATGGATAGGCGGAAGACCTCCGATGTCCATTATAAGGGACAATAATAGTATTGAGACTGAATTGACTTAATGTGGGTTAATCGGTGGATTTGAATGCCCTAGCATCTTATTTATCTGCTTGTAGATTGCTCTTTGCTTTCGTTTTTGTTATTTCAGTCACTACCATCATCTAGCCGTATCGGCAAACGAAACCCCCCTTTTGGTTACTCTTTATTCTAATCAGTATAGAAAGACCGTAGCTTCAACTTACACCCACCTTGTCCCTTAGGATCGACCTGTATTTTCCTTGTCTACAGTAGGACACTGTGCACTTGCAGTCATTATAGGTACTGTTTAAAGACCTACCATGTAACCACACCAACTATCCCTAGGAAAATTGTGTATGTGTTGCATAAGGTTGTTTTCAATATCTTTGTTCTTTACAAATAAGAGTGAGATTTCAAAAGACTTTACGCGGGGATCGTAAAATACATGCAAGTTATCTTTTTTGATAGTTACGGAACCTGTTTCCAGGTGTCTTTTCATAATCCCAATATTTAGTAGATCAATATATCTCTAGATTATTGCTAGGTCATCTTGTGAGGGAGAAATCAATTAGGTCACTGAACGTGTAAACCCTAATTGTTGAGGATCATCTTGTAAATAGAATTAACATCGTGCTAGAATATTTTGAAAAGCATCTTCTAAAGAGAGTTTGCATTCTGCTAGAAGATTTACAAGAGAAATTCCTAAATAGAATTAGTTTTCTGCAAAGAGTATTACAGGTGCCCGAATACAACTGAAGCAGGTATTACATCTAGTCCAAAATCTGGTACTAAGTTATTGGTGTGTAACATCTTAAATCAGTGTGTGTTTAATTTAAACTAGGTCCTGGGCTTTTCTACAAGGTTGTAGTTTCCTCGTTAACAAAAACATATAGTGTTTGTGTTATTCCTTTTCTGCATTATATTGTTTTAATTTTATAATTGAATTATCACAAGTTGTGCGCTTCTAAACCTGAATAGTAATAACTCAACTGTAAAGAAACTACAAGACTCATTCTTGTTGAATTCGTATCTTGAAATATAGATTACAAGACATGCTTTTGTTGGAATTCAGTTCATGAACAGTTCACCTATATACTATGTTAACCTTGTTAAAACAATCTTAAATACAGTTTCGTAAGAGAACATATAGAATATGCAAGGATTTTCCATATAAGTTCCCGAATGAAAAAGTTGGTGGTGTACTAATTACCATATTTTTTCAAATGATAAGGTTAGTCGTTATGATAGAATAATAATCCACTATGCTACCAAATACATAATACTTCAACTATTAAGTTTTTCTTTTTTTTTAGAAACAAAATAAAGGATATACAAAAATCTACCGGGTATCTATACAGTAGAAACTCTATAAATTAATGATGTTGGGACTACCAAAATTCATTAATTAAGCGAGATACTAATTAACCGATAAATTAATAATTAATAATTTATATATTAATATCTTATTAATTTATAGGGGCACCAAATCCAGAAAAAATAAATGTTCTACAATGAATTTTACAATTTCAGCATGGACTTTATAAGTACTCTTGCAAATTGTTTTCGTGATTGTAAACTTCGATTAACAGATGACATAACTTTAGACAATGAACTCACTCAAGACTTGCGAAATTTGATCCAGAAGTTGGGCTATCACAATTTAATGAATGTCGAAGATGTCCTAAATTATCTAGAACTGATGAAGAAATAATTGAGAGCGTCATGGAAACTGATAAAGACGGGGAAGAAGATGATGAAAGTTCTACACTATAACGAGGTTATTAAAGTGGCAATCACATTGAATAATTTCTCTGAGCTATGAGAGAACCACACCAAAAATTGTTACGATGATAAGAAAAATTAGAGATTAAATTCAATATGATATTTATTTTAGCAAAAAACATAAGACAATTGAATCATTTTTCAAAAGGCTTCGTAGATTATTAATGTATTGAATATATATGATGCATTTTTAATTTATATTTCACATGGAATCTATATAGGTAATCAAAAATGTATTATCTTATAACTTTAGCGAATTATTAATTTGGCACGTTGTTCCCACTCGAGACCGGCTAAAAATATTATTTAAAAGAGTTTATTATATAATCGAGTATGAATTAAAGGAGTTTCTATTGTAGTTCACTTTTAAGTCGACATAACCATTTTATTTAGTCAAATACTTAATAATACACTAATTACCCATTTTCGTACTTGTAAGAATTTTGTCTCCTTATTGATATCTACTAAATTTAAATCAAAAGATGAAATCAATATGGTACATAAACACTCGATAGCAAAGGCGGAGCCTGGATTTCAAAAAGAAAGGGTTTAAAGAAATAGATTTTGGACTTGGCCTTTGCATAAAACCCTACATCATTTGAAAATGGGCTTTCAAACTGTAAAACTGATGGAAAATTACAAAATTCATATGTCCAAAGGTGGGCGATGGACCACCCATGCCTAATGGGTACCAGCTTTTATAGAATACCGAATGAAATATACAGACTGCTGTCAGTTTCCTTTCCTTTTCTTTCAAAACATTCAGTTTGCATATTAGTAAACTACATGAACTGCATAATGCGTGCCGGTTTTAACTTATAGCAAGAGCGTAGGCAGAAGGGCCGAGTAATACATTTCCTATTGAACACACTGCATTTGTTTCTACGACATCGTCACATCAGATATATAGTCAAACTATCAAGGGGCATAAACACTAAACATGTGTCGATCTTACTATAGTTAAACACAAGAAATTTTAAGAATCCCAATTTAAGTTACGTTGTCTTACTCGAAAGCATTTCACGACTATTAATCCCACAGCCTATATTACATGATTTAAACCTTAAAAATCATAATTAACAAAAACTAAAAGAGCAGTATTAGTTCCTTTAGAATTGAGATCATAGAAGCCATGAACTAGTCTTAACCTCAAAACAGTGTTGAGACTAACCTTAAAGAACTCCCAAGAAACTACTCAGGAAATTGAAACTTCACCTTACAACTTTTTAAAGCCCTAGGATACATTAGCAGCCGCTGCATGATTTGAGTTCTCTTTTTCAATTCTGCAACAGATTTTGAAGTAATTCCACTTTCAATAATCAACACTTGGAGAACTCTGGCGTTCTTCAAAAAATATTTAACCAATTGCAGCTCCTCCGGTAGCACTTCAAACTTTTGAATTTTGATTGTCTTCAGATGTCGAAGCAAACAGCGAGGCACTAAATTTGATGTGAAAGCATCCTCATTGACTTTTGCCTAAAATCCGGTGATGTGAGTTCAGCGGAAGATCACCTCAATTGTGTATCAAGCAGCTTCTTTCTTCTTCTTCTAGTCATCGCTAATAATCTTCTGATCCACAAGGAAAACCAATACTTTCTCCAGGAAATTCTCCTACTCCTTTATTTGACTGGAATTTGTATCAAATATACCTTCTAGGATATAGAGTGTTCAATTTTCTAGAAAACTCTTCGATTACTCCGCTAAAAAGACAATATTGGAACGTGCAGTATTTAGAACGTTCGACCACCTTGGTTTTAAAATCGGAATTATTTTGGAAAATCAAAAGACATTTAATAAAATCTACATGACTTTTATCTTGAAAAAACGATAATCAAATTGAGCATGCATTGGTTTACAGGTATAAGGCTATCAATGTTCTTGTTTCTCCAGTCCTGACAACATGATGCATGCTTGAAGAATTTTTTTTTTTTTGGATATGCTGTGCAGCTAAAAACAAGTGGATTACATGGAAAGGATTGAAGCAGAAGCAATAGGTGGATCTGATAAAGCGGACGTCGTGCTTTGTGTTCGTATACGGTCACTCATCTTAAATGGGTAGATCTGGTGACGCCGAAGTCATATGGTTTGGTTTCATATACTCATTTGTAACGAATAAACCCAACCGTAAAGTCTTAAGTCATGTTCTAAACTGATATAGTACAAATGTAATTCCGATAACCTCAGTATGCCAATACTGGGAGACAAGGAGTGCACACCCTGATTAATTTGGCTGGATTCAGTCAGGTCAACATCTATTCGATCGGTACATTGTTCCCCACATGAATCAAGCCAGTGGAATCGAATGCTTTAATTAACCTAAATAAACAACTGTTTCTCCAAAATAGTTTCAACTTTGAAAATTTGAGCTTAATTTTTTTTCAAAATTGTCAATTAGTGGCGTATGCGAAGAGTTACCTAGTAATTTGAGCACTCCAATTTTCTAGAGAATTTGTTAATTCAGATTAAGTCAAACAAATTAAAACAAATTTAAAAAAATGTATCACTTGAAGTTAAACGGTTGGGGCCAACGAAATGCTAGTAGATAAAAGATGAGATATTTTCTAATCAAAGAGACGCCTTAGAGATTAAGATCAGAGAACATAGGTAGTACTGGCTCTAAAATTTCCCTTTGGAATCAAACGATTATTGTGGAAAGAATGGTGATGACTAGAAGTAGGACGAAGTTATTAAGGTACTTGTTTGTACACTTGTTTATATTTCCTTTCAAGCTCTTCATATACTTGTTTATAGTATTTTCTTAATTTGTGAAGTTTTCTGGGTATTTATTTAAAAGTATCTGATAACTTTGATTGAACATGATTGATTGATTTGCTAAATTCTTACAATAAATTAATCTTGTTTACTTCTTAGAAACGAGAACATGGATTTGGGCCGGGAAAAGATAGGATTAGTGATTTACCAGATTGCTTAATTCAGCATATACTCTCTTTTCTTCCAACCGAATGTGCTGTTTCGACTACTGTGTTGTCTAAAAGATGGAATAATCTCTGGATACATGTACCTATTCTTAATTTTAATTATTCAAATGAAGAAGATTCTGATGAAGAACATTCCAACGAAAAAGAGGCTATCTTGGAGGCCAAGGCCAATAGTTTCATGGATTTTGTGGACGGTGTATTAACTCATCGTAAGATGTTAACTATACAGAAATTTTGTCTCACATGTGACAATGCCTACTTCGATGACATCCGAGTGAAGGAATGGATTTCTGCTGCACTTAAGTGTAAGGTTGAAGAGATGCATCTTTCAGTGACATGGCCATATCGCATGTTTACTATTGGCCTCTTTACTTCTGAATCATTGATAAAGTTACATATCTATTTTCTATGGAATGAAGAAGAACATTGAACACTACATCTTCAGCAACCAGTTTATTTTCCTAGGCTTAAGATCCTACATCTCTCGAGTGTTATTTTTGAGGATGAGATATTGGTTGCACAACTTTTCTCAAACTGCCCTCTACTTGAAGATTTATGTTTGATCGATTGTATCTGGGAGGACGTGTATTGCATAAATATTTCAGCTCCTTCATTGAAGTCATTTACGCTGGATAACCGTGAGTTGATTAGCAAGATAGAGTATGCCGAGCTCAAGATTGATGCACCAAACCTAATGTCCATCAAATACCACTGGATTTTATAGTGGAAAATTTTCCATCTCTTGTTGATGTTGATTTATGCTTTGAAAATAAGTTTAAGGGCAGCTCTGATTTTGATTCAGTTTCCAAATTTGTGATGAAGCTCTCTAATGTACTACGCCTGCGATTATCGAGCTCCTTTTGTTCAATCGAGGTACGGTTCTTTACTTTGAATGTTTATTTTTTTCAAGGTATCCTGGTTACTTGAAAGGGTGACCAGCTTTAATGTCATTCGGACTCGTAATATGTTATTACATTGTATGTGTTGCTATTAGATTCTCGGTCTCTTTATTGTCCTCTCCACAACTGTTCCTAGACTCCCTACCTTTGAAAACAATATTCATTTTGGAAACGGAGTATAGTCAAGCTGACACGGTACTCAAATTCTTACAATTCACTCCTAGTTTGGAAGCTCTCGCCATCGTCCAGGTATGAGCAATGCTGTCTATTCTTCAAATTGGACCAGTAGGTCCAGTACATACATACTTTTTTCTCTAGGTGCTAATTGTTTTCATCTTCTGCTGAACTCAAAACTCCTGGGGTTTCAGAAGGGATGGTGTAACAAATTCAATGAGGATGCTTTCACATCAAATTTAGTGCCTCGTTGTTTGCTGCTGCATCTGAAGACAATAGAAATTCAGAAGTTTGAAGGGTCGCCAGAGGAGCTGAAATTGGTTAAATATTTTTGGAAGAATGCTAGAATCCTACAAGTGTTGATTATTCAAAGTGGAACCATAAAAACTATTGCAGCCTTGGAAAAGAAAACTCAAATCATGGAGCTGCTGCTAATGAATCCCAGGGCTTCAACAAGTTGTAAAGTGAAGTTTCAGTTCCCAAGTAGTTTTCCAAAAAAATTTAAGTTAGTCTCAATACTGTACTGGGGTTAAGACTAGTAGTAAATCATGCCTTCTAATTCTATGTAGTTCTCTTGTGAACAAAAAAATTCTATGCAGTTTACTAGTTTGTTTTTTTTCTTTAATCAGCTGCGTAGTTTTAATCAGCTATGTAGTAATTTACTAGTTCAAAAGGGTATCCAAATAACATGGTGCGTACGTAGACACGCAAACTGCATGTTTTAATAGAAAATGAAAGGAAACAAATAGAACTGTGCATCTCACTCAGTCTTTGACACAAGCTGGAACATATTTATCGGGGAACTTTTAGTGGCATAAAGTAAAAGGTACATTAAACAATCTTATATCTGGTTCGGTTTAAAATGTAGGTAGAAGGTTTCGATCCGGCTAAACGTATAACTAAGCTACCCAAGTACTAATCTTCTTCCAAACAAATTCTCAGAGAGCCCTAAGGAGGCAAATTTGGGTACTCAGGAATGTAAAAATCAATCTCCTTGTTGGTTGATGCTACAACTTGCACATGGGATGCGACACAACCAACCTAAAATTTGACTAACCGCCGGCATCTTTAATAACGCCATCTTAGAACTTAAACCAACATTGCCAACTGAAGGAATGAAAAGAAGAAAGGATATTACGAGGGTTACTGTAAAACCTGTACAGACACCATCCCTGACAGAGCCTGTGGGTTGGGGTGTACCCCAGGCCCATCAGGATAAAAACAATATCTTGTTAGTGTTTAATAACTTAAATTGGATGCAACTATCACCAAGATTGCTATAGTTAATAATTCCACAGTGCCTGACCTCTCCTTACAGAGATCTGAACATTGGCGTCTAGGTTACAAGTGGTGCTGCAGGGGCGTGGTGGTGGTGGTGGAAGCTTTCCCCAGCAACACTGTTCATACCATGTACTATGAGGGTTAAGCGAAGATTCATTGTATGATACACACTCCTTCCTAGCCATTGAATTCAATGACAGAATTTGGGTAACCAGGGCCATGCCCCTCTTCCATAAAATTACATATGCAACTGCGGGGAGTAAGGTGCCTGAAGTACATAACTACTTCCAAACATTGGGAACTATGAGAATCAAATACATACTTACAAGCACCAATTTAGTCTATAGAATAGTCTTTTTGTTATGGGCTTGACCTTCCTGTCATCCTCCCTGTTGAGCCCACGGCTCCACATCCACACATCAATCAACCACAGGTCTGCTGTCGAGAGCTTCTCTGACTTCAAGTAGCTCAGGACAATAGCGTTTGGCAAGCACTTCTACTTGTTCTGCAAAAGATTGTAGTCCATGCGTACCTATGTGATTTACCATCTGTCTCCAACGTTTCAGAGAAATATTTCCAGACCTGCAACCAACACAACAAACAGGATCAGAAGAGGTAAGTTCTTCGTAAACGGTTAAGTTTTCATATGAGGTGTGGATTTTTCAAACAAGGTATTGACTTCCAATTGGAAAGGTGAAATGCAGCTATTTATTAGAATCCCAGAATTTTATTTTATTTTCTTTTTTACAAAATCAGAACAATTTATCAGTTTAAATGGTTTCAAAGAACCATACAAATTGAATATGAAACTAAGTATAAAGATAAAGTACTTGACGCATCAGCTTCAGCTAAGTTGCTTACCTATGCTCAAGAAGATTATCCCAGTCAACATCTTCAATACAGCAAGCATCCAGCTTAATAAGTCTGCAATTGTAATTATCGGTAACTTGATTAGACTTAATTGAGCTACATATGAATCAGTCGGTAAACTTAAGTTTTGCCAGCCATATTATTACTGCCCATAGAATCAGTCAGTATTATTTCATTGAAAGGACCGAAAGCAAGCCCCTATCAAGCACCTAAAATGAATAGACAAAGTCCGAATTGTAACTTCAGATATTATTCATTAGTAAACCAAATGGGACTAACTAATAGACTGCATCCTATTTTATAAAATCATTGCAAGTAAGCCACCATAATAACTACACATGTACTTCGAGATCTCCTTTGTCCTTCAACAAGTCTATGAAATGCCGATACATAACATCACTCGATATGAAAAATGTACACTTCATATCACTACTCGTGGAACTACGAACCTCCTTTACTTCTAGTATATTGGTTGATTGATTTCCTAGTTTTAAAAAGGTAGGAGTCGATTTTTCTTTTTTCTGCTTAAAAATTGTGTTTTTCAAAGTATGACAGGTTACATAATAAGTTAGGAAATAGATACCATGAAACCATATATTACTATTTTACTGAACTACATTAGAAAGCCAAAAGACAAGTTCCTTACTCATCCAGCAATCGATAATCGTCTGTGTCGGCCCATTTACCTTCTTTTACCATAGATGATGATAACTGGTCATACCTGAAAAGGAGAATGACATCAAGAAACAAGAGATCATTCACAAATCAGAGTATTGAGTACTATGCAGTTCAAACAAAAATCAACATCGCTTGAGATAAACTACACGTAAATCTGCATTGACCATCCTGACAAGCAAAGTCTACATATAAAATTTGAATACTCATATCATGAATTCTTCATAATTTAGACTGCTTCCATCCTGAATGGTGATCTTCAACTTTGATTCAGAACACCGGTAGTGCAACCAGTTCACAAACAATGATGACCATCTTCCAGAAGTTACACTATGAAATATTGAAGTCAAAGTTGAGACAATAACATTGTTAACACGGACCATTTCGTACAGCATGTCATGTCTGTTCAAGTAGTCAAACGGCTACTAATCACTAGCCAACTGATATTATCACGTATCTGCGCAAAAAAGTTAAGAAACTTAAGAACATGGAATATGTGCCTTTGTTTAGATGAATGGAAATTCAATTACTACTTGAGCTTTCCAACTCATCTGATACTAACCAGGCCATGCTTCGATGATTTTTCCTCGTACATACGCATTCTCAAATCCTTGTTTACTAAATGAAACAAAGACTGATACTCCGTCTGAGTCCACTTACCTGTTTTGGTTGATAGAGAAAAAGGCGATCATAATTCTTAAATACTAAAGTTTCAATTTTCACCTAAAAGGGTAATGAGCTTTTATATCTTAGTTTATTTATTAAAAAATCACAATTAAAAATGGAGTGACTGCATACTGTATGGGTTTGCAGTCAATAGAAGTATACCTTCGATGACACGCGTTCTTATTTTAAATTATTATAAAAATTTATAATCCAGAAAACAAATTTATAAAAACATACCACAAGTAAACTGACAAAAGAAAAGAATTAAGGAAAAAACAAAAGCAATTCACCCTTTCTAAGACCCGCGCGAGATATCCGACGCCATGTATCCCTCACATGATGTCGATTTTTCCCAAGGATCTGGGCCAAGCTTTTCCAATCTGGTCCATGCTTTTCATAAAACCCAGGGTTAAAGATTGTGGCACATCCTTAGAATGCGCCAAAACACAGAATAGGAGATATAGAAACTTATAATTCATAATTTAGGACAAGTGAGAAATAGAAACTTTGATTGATTGACATAAACATAATGTAAGTGGAGAAAACAACAAACAGCGAACATTACTTTAAGACAACTGCTTTCTCATCCTCAGTCCAATTACGTGACTCTGACCTCTCAAACAAAATAACTCCTCTCTCATAAACTGCTTTGTAAGGCCTATATGGTAAGGCAGCCCCTGAAAGTTTCAGATACCCCTTTAAATGATATAATTTCTGTGGAACAGGCAACACAAGGTGCACATCATTAACTCATAGTGAATACAAACATGTTTTTATGGCCACAAAATTTTAAGCCCAGAAAGTGGAATCATCGGCCCATCACACCTTTTGAACCTATTATAAATTCTAATGAAACCGAGAAACGCAATGCGGGAATAATTAAAAGAATGCCATCTGTATATGCTATTAACCGAAAACATATATATGGAAAGAGTAATACTCACCTATTTCCTTCCAACATGTGATTATTTTTGAATGTTTCCTGCAGTTCAGAATCATATCCAAGCCTTCCTTATCCAACTCATGTGCCTAAGAACATTAACGGATTATGGCTATTAAATGTGGTGCTCTACCATCAATAAGAAATCTGTAACATATAGCAAAGGATGAAATCATGCCAGCGAACTTGTTCTTAGCGGATGTTGTAGTTGACAACTACGAAAAGGGCAAAAATTATCATGTGCTGCACTTACCTCAATGATTTAGGCGTGCCTCCTTAAGGAGGGGAAGACTAAACGGCAAAAAATAGTTACTATTAATCGAGTAGAGGTAATGAACATGTGAATTTGGTGTTTAGATGCTGCATATTGGAGGTGGGATTGGCAAACATGATATTCTGGGGGCCACAGTCATGCTTCCTGGGTGTGTTTCTCTACCGCGTGCCCTAGAACATGTTATCAATGAGAACATAACTTCTAACAAATCCTCCAACTCTAAATCAAGTTGCATCACTACATACCAAGATTCATTAAAAATCTCAAACAATAGAGTAAAAGAATAAGAGATATTAACAATAGGTGATACATAAACCCTGAGATATTTTAATTCAATTCCTAAGGTCCACGAATCCTTCACCAAATTTATGATACTTCAGGCACGCCATTTGTTATTAACTCGAATATTATATTAAATAAGAAAATGAAGAAGAATATTAAAATTTTCACTGATAGCATGATTACCATTTAACCAAGCAATGTATATATGTGTCACGTGTCTTATATAAACAGCATGTTCATTTAAAATAAATACTAGAACTTTGACTAATAGCATGATTCCCAAGCATATTCGATGAAAAACAAATTAAAACAGTATTATGATCAAAATAGTTGGTCAGACAAGATAAACATATGACATTTTCAGGCATGAAGCTACGCTTAAGACAAAAAGCACTTCCCCTACAGTAGTTTAATGTTTATGACCATATGTAATTGTGAAAGTGCATAAGTAATTGTGAAAGTGCATAAACATGAGAAGTACATGTTCCACTTTTGTTGTGTGTGTGTCATCACGAGTGCTAGTAAGGTAATATGTGTTCGACGTGCATCACCACAGGTCCACAACAAGGGTAAACAGAACTTTGAAAGAATTTCCCCTCTATTATATTATGACAAAACCAAAAATTTTAATAACAGACTAATACTATTTATATCATAAGCATACCTCTATATACTTGTGAACAGCATCTTTGATTATTTGATCTTCTTTCTGCGTGAACCTCTTACCTTGAACCAACCTATTTCCTAGGTTTTCCTCCCGATCATCTTGGTCATCAGATGAAGGGAAGACTTCTGCATGACTAGCAAATTTTACTCTTTTGGCACACGAGGTCCTCAAATGCTCATTCATCCTTCCAAAATTGTTTTCTGTTTCAACATCTCCAACATTTGCTTTCGTATTTTCAATATTTGCATCCAATTTGGTCTTTTTCTTCTTCTTCTTTTTCTCCTCTCCTATCGCCACATCCAGCACTTCCTCCTCTCTGTTCCTCTTCTTAGAAGAACAAGAACCAGATTCAGCCTTAGCACCAGATTTCTCAATGCAGCTTTCTCCAGAATCACCTCCATTTGCATTCTCTCTTTTTTTATTTTTACCCTTCCCATTCTTCGCATTCTCATTATTTTGCTCACCACCCACATCAATGTGATCCTTCCCTTTAGAAGCCGCTTGATCAGTTGCACATTCTACATCACTGCACTCCGTAACCTTTTCCTTGCCTTTCTTATCTTTGCGTTTACCACTTTCTTCTCTCCCATTATCAGGAAAACCATCTTTGTCCCTAGACCGCTTGACTTTTTTCTCACCTCCCACATCTATAGGTAATTCTGAGGAACTTAAAGCCTCCTTTTCCTTGCTTTTCCTGTGCTTCTTCTTCTCTGTCGGTACTTCAGAGGTACTTAGAATCTCTTTCTCCTTGCTTTTCTTGTTCTTCTTCTTCTCTGAAGGTACTTCCGAGGTATTTACCATCTCTACTTCCTTTTTTCTGTTGAGCTTCTTCTTTTCTGTAGGTACTTCTGATGAGCTCAAAGCCTCTTTCTCCTTGCTTCTCTTGTGCTTCTTCTTTTCGCTCTTATGCAGTATAACCTCTTCATCCATTCCAGGAGGAACCAAAGACTTAATGTAATCAAAAGAGATAAACCTGCCAACAAATAAAGTAAAGATCTCAGTGAAACGACGAACGCAAGCGATACACAATGCCAACACTCACTGCGTGGAAAAAACAAACAAACACCTACAAATGTACTCTGTATAAAAGAAAAACTAAAAAAAATATCATAGCGCTAAACACATAGTATAGTATTAACCCAAAAGCAAAGCTCAAGATATACTTCATTAGACAGTGTTAAGCAAGTACGCCTCACAAATCAGAACACACGTATAGAAATTGCAGTATGATCTAAATAAAAGACATAAACACAAAACACTTCACAGTATTCTTACAAGAGCAAGCAAGAAAGTAACACCAAATAAAAATAGTCACTACCCAGCAGGTTATCATTTTGTATAGTACAGTTGGCTTTCATTGCTTTATTATTTGTAAAATGATGGTGTTTTTTTCTTAGCATTGTTCTATACCTTTGCTGCACTTTCAATTTGCCAAAAATTATGAACATCCGCCATTTTTGGTTTATTAGTAATTCAGTGAAATCGCTCAAAATTTAAAAACTTAAATTAGATCCAGTATTTATATGCGTTGGATGATCATTTAAGAGTAAGCATTCAGATTACTTAGATTGATTACCCTAAATTCTATTTATTACTGCAAACATCAAATAAGAAAAGATAAAGATAAATTAGGGCTTTACAGAAATAAGAATACAAACCTCAAAGAAGACGATAACAGGCACAATTGGGGATAAAATCAGGTGATAGGATTGAGACGATTTCTATCTTCTTCTGGTGGATTTCAATTTCAGAATGTTTTTATCTAGGGTTTATGAGAACTGGAGGAGTAAAAAGAAGCAAAGAGGAATTTATGAGGTGGCCTTAACATTTTATTCGACTACAACCTCTTTTTTTTTTTAGGCTAAAGCCAGACCCATGTCCCTACCCAAATCCAACCAGCAGGACTAGCCCCACTGCTAGACCCAACCCACCAAACCCCTCTATACAAACCTCTACTACGGTGGGATCGAACCCCTGAATTCCTCCTTACTGGAGTTGATGGGATACCACTGAGCTATGTTCTTGACCCTCACCTCTATAGTTTATACGGACAAAAAACATTAGGAAAAATGTGGGAAAGAAGGTATCGCCCTTCCGCACCGTAGGAAACACGGGGTGCATTTGTTCCAAACATTTTGCCTTGCTTTTTGTACAACAAAAAATGTTGTCGGAACCCGCATGCAGTTCACAGGCCTAACCGAACTAATACTCCATCTGTTTCAGAAAGATTGTCCTCTATTTCATTTTCGTATATTTCAAAATTGTGTCCAACTTCTGTTTATAATCATATTTTTCCAATAAACTCTCTAATATATACATTTAAATTTTGTATATTCATAAATTCATTTTTAACGGTTTCCGATCTAAAATATAAAAGAAATATGTATCATTAAGGAAACAAATATATCCTTCATTCCTTTTAAGTAAATATATATTTCGCTCCAAAAATTAAATTTTTTATAAAGTTTATACTCGATATCGAATATATCTTTTAGTTTTCATTTTATATTTCGTATTTATAATATTCCTAACAATTGTAGGTATTTCTTATTGCTAGCATTTTTATTACAATAAAATAGGTAGTAACTAAGCGTGGTCAAGTAAAATATTATAGTTTCCTTAATATTTTGACAAAGTCTTTTTGAAACGGATAGTCTATTTGAAACGGAGGGAGTAACAAACGCCGCTTGCAAGGTCAATGTTTCCAAGACTTATAAACTGCATAATCAGGGTTGCCAAGGTATAATAAACTACAACATAGTAGATAACTCATACAAGGTGAGGTGGGATTAATAATCTCAGCATGCCCCTTCCCGTTTAGCCTTTTTTAGTCTAACACGTGGACTTTTAATCGGGTGACGTGGAGTAAAAGTGCCGTCAAATAATTTGTCACTAATCACTTGCTCTGATACTATATTGAAGTTCATGGACCTAATTCGTCTTGAAAATTGACTTGTAAAGTTAGGGTTCCCCGAGACTTATAAATTGGAGGATCTTAGATAACTCAGTCAATGGGGACTAATAATCTCAACACCCCGACCACTTAAAAAGTTTCTTAAACATCCCACGTACAAGATGTCACATATACAAGTTGTTGTAACATTTTAGTCTTCATATTCTTCTGATGTAACAATTGCTAGTTTTCCTATTCTATATCTCATTAGGTTTAGTCCTACTATTTTTTAGCTGCAGCTATTCCTTTGCCTTCTCTGTTGTGTTACCTTATCTCTAAGCTTATGTAATGGTGTATATATATATAACTCAATGAAGCAAATCTCAGTACAGTTGTATGAGATAAAACCCTAAACAATATTTCTTCATGGTAATCTAGAGCTAGGTTAGATTTTTTTTTTCTCTGCAACTGCGTCTTCATGACTATTGAAGATGAAACTCAATATTGTTTAATGGCTTCTTCCAGCAACCCTCAACCTATTAAGGATTTAGGTATCTTTCCATCCAGTCCTTATTATGTTTACCCTTCTGATAATCCTACTACTATGTGATTTTCACTCCTCTCCTAACCAGTGATAACTATTGCATCTAGGAAAGGGGAATGAAAAAGGCCTTAAGTGCCAAAGCCAAACTCCTCTATATTAATGGTTCTGTCACAAAACCTACCACTCCATCCGATATTCCCCACTGGGTTCGATGTGATGATTCGGTTGGTAGCTGGAATACTGGTGGGCCCGGAGGAGTGTATAAATTAAGCGCAATAAAAACGCGGGCCTACAGTAATACCGCAAGTGCACGGTCGTCAGTTGTAGCTCGTGCAAGTACGGGTCGATCCACAGAGATTGGGAGTGTTTGGAGTTTCTAGCTATTTGGGCTCTAAATTGCTATTGGGCTTCTAATTGTGCTTTGGGCTTAGTGGGTTTTTGTAACAATGAAATGGTTTTGGGCTCAGTGGGCTTTTGGATTGACTGTGAACTTATGGGCTTTTGGTCTTTTGAGCCTGGCAGTGAACTAGGCCTTAGGTTTCTAAATTTGGGCTTGGGCTTTTGAGCTATGAACTAGGCTTTAGGCCTTAACCTGGACTTTGAACCTGGGCTTTTAGCCTTTGGTTCTAAGCTAACTGTTTGGAGCAGCAGCAGACAAGGCTGGGCTGGAGAAGAAGCAGCAGCAGCAGTGGTGGCTTCAGCAGCAGCAGAAGCAGTGCACAGCAGCAGCACATCAACAGCAAGTAGTAGCAGCTGGGGGAGAACAAGGCAGTGAATGCAGTAACAAGAACATGAGAAACAAAAGAGAAGAAAGAGCAAATAGTGGCAGTGAAACTGTGATATTTACAAAGCAATGAAGATGGTAGTGAAATAATGAGACAATGGATGATAAGACAATAAACACAAGAAAACAGGTACAAATACAAAACACAAAACAGGTGACAGTGGCAGTGGAGAGTGATAGTGAAGAAAAACAAAGGAAATGGTGAAAATGGCAGTGAGGATGGCAACGGAAATGAAGCAAAGAGAAAGACCAAGGCAGTGAAGTAAATGTGACAGTGACAGAACAATGAAACTAAACAAAGAACAATGGAACCAAGACCTAAGCCAAGGGCAGGGGGAGTTTGCAGCTGTGGATAAGCTAAGGCTTAGAATCCACCTTGTGTCCTAGCTAAACAATGCAATTCTAGATTTAAAAACTTAAGCATCCAACTAGAATGGGAAGAGAATCAGCTTGCTCACTGATTTGCCCCTAGCATTGACTGTCTTTTGAAAGCACAGTCAATCACAGGCATATCAGAGCACCAACTTCTTCCCATTACTCAAGAAAAACAGGCCTTCCTAGCAATTCATCATTCAATAGTGCATTAAGGTTTCATCTGAGCCTCAGCAGTGAACTCAGAACATAATTAACATTACAATGGAACTAAACATGATCATTTAAACTACTAAACAGTGAATGAAAATTGCAAAAGAAGAACCCTAAAAATTAACAGTGAAATCAAATTGACATTAAATTAACCCAATTAGGGGGTTTCTCGGCTAACCAAGAACAACCTTTGCATTCTCTACAACAGTTCCTATTTATAGTTTACAACAAAATCCTAAATTTCTACAAACCCTAATTTGAAAATCCCCAAATCAGCAGGATTAGGGTTTCGAGAATAACTAAAATTAACTCACCCTCTGATGCAAATAGACTCGACCCATGCTTCTTCTGACCTTCCTGCTCCTCTCTCTTGCTTCAATTGACGCCTCTGCTGCTCTAATTGTTCCCTAGTTCGAGTTATTTTACTCACCCCAAAACCTAGGGTTTCAGTGGTTGTGAGATGGGGAAAATAACTAGGCTAGGGAGATGGGTTTGAGGTGGTGTCGGGGTGTGGAGATGGTAGTGAGGCAGAAGGTGGCAGTGGACATGGAAGAGAGGTAGGAGCAGAGCTCGACTGCAACTGTCGGGGGAAGAAGAGAGAAATTTGGGGAAAATTGATTTGGGAAGAAGGAGATTTTTGTTTTAGGTCGATGGGTTGGATGGCTAGTGTGTTGAGCGGAATCATCTGAAGTTGATGCGCAGCGAGGAGATCCGTTGGATAATCACTTATTAATTGAATCGAACGGCACGATGTAAACAAGCTCTGAGCGACCGTTGGATTAAGTGATACAACGAAGCTGACGGCTCCAGATGGAGTTAGGTGCTGTAGTGTTAGACAGGAGCTTCAGACTTTGATGTACGGCGATGCTGCGACCGTAGGTAGCTGAGATGATCCAATCTGACGGCTAGAAAGGGAAACGGGTATGGATATAGGAAATGGATTTGGGTGAGGGTTTTGGGCCTTGGGTATGCCAAGCCCATATCTTCTTTAAGAGCAATTCTTCCTCTTCAAGCCCACTTCTCGTTGATCCGGCTCTTGCAAACATCATTCTTCCCTTCCTCCTAGCGAGAGTCTTTGCCGTTCCTTTGCTCTTTTCGCTCCGTGAGTTAACCAGGATTTATTTAGTACCTAAAAATGCAAAATTAATTAGGAAAAGTATTTATTCTTGAAAACAACGAAAACACAGAATATGGGATAAAATGTAGAATTAATGCACAAAAGATGAGTTAAATGCCAACAAAAAGGGATAAATATATACAATATTTGGCACTCATCAAATACCCCCAAACCTGAATTTTACTTGTCCTCAAGTAAAACAAAACTAAGGAAATCCTACCTATACCACTATCGCTGGTCTCTCGAATGCATTTAGCGTATGCACTAAGCCTTTTAAACCACTAAGTGTCCCTAGTGGACGAGTTGAAGTCTCGTGAAGGTTTGCTTAGAACGTACCTACAAAGTTCTAGGTCAAAATATAAGCTCAGATTCCATCAAATGTGACATGTGCAAGTCAGTTTAAGCTCACAGCAAAATGGAGATGTCAATCTAGCTATCAAAGGCACAATCCTAGCACTGATAACAAAAATAGGACATGTGATAAGAGTGTAAAGTGTATCTACACATGTGTAAAGAAAGATCTGAAGTTATGACTACTAATCACCAAGAGATAGTTTCTCAGGCTAAGAACCAAGGTCGAAATCTAGCTAGCTGTCCGGACTTTACGAGAATTGTGAATGAGTTGGATGTATTTCACAATTACTCGCGTTGTACATCAATGGCATACACCCTCCTTGCTTATTACAATGAAACAACAAAATGACTATTTACATGACTCTTATTTACATTGACTACTCTCTTTTATTTTTGGAACAAGAGAGGATGGAATTGATAAATACTTGATTTTTTTTTTTTTTTTTGAATAAGGAAACACTTTTGATACATATAAAAAAGGAAACAAAAGATTACATGACACTTTGCAAGAGGTATCCCTTTTTGATGCACCCAGTTAAATTCGATGGTTGTCTTTCTTAATGTAACCTCCACCTTCTATCCCAACCAACCAAAGAACAATCTAGTCAAGTTTCGTTCAGTATTCTAAAGTGATTGGAAATCGTGACTTCCTATCAAACACCTTGAAGATCGAGGCTATACATGTATTGGTAGATCGTGCGCGTGCAAATTTCTTATCACTATGTGAATTGTGCTAGAATCAGGGTGCCTAAATATCTAGACTAAGACTCCTAATAATTACATATTTGCACAAGAGTCAACATTTCAAGGTAAATGAGCTCCATTTTTATGTTTTTTTTTTTTTCAATTTTTTAATTTTTTATTTTCATTTTTCATTTTTTTTCAAAAAGAAGGAGTTCTTGTTTTCAATTATGGCATATTATCAAAGTATCTACTTTTCACCCCCAAACCTAAACTAAACATTGTCCTCAATGTTTCAAAATATGGAAAGAATTATAAAACAATATATGAAGAGGATCATGTTGAGTAGAGAAAAAGGAAAGAGAATACCCGATTTCGGCGAAAGCAATATTAGAACTCCGTTATTCAAGGCAAGAATCCAACATATGTCAGCCGAGATCATATTGGATTAGCAAAATATATACAAAAGGAACAAAAAGGGTTTTAAGAAATTTTATCTACTGGATTATATACAAAAATTCACCATACACTAACAATCTAAAGAGTTGAGGAGCAACCCAAAAGACAAAGTGTAGAGGTTTCAACAGCTTCACACAATAATAATAAGATAGGCATGCAAGTGAAGCTGTGAAACAAAATGAGCTACCCCCAAACCTGGATTTTTCAACGGATAAAATTTTGGAAACAAAATCTCGCAGTTTTGGGGGTTCATCATGCACAAGGTCTAGCTCGAAATGAACTGTGCTAGGGACGGGCAAACATGCTAATTCCAACTGTGGTTCCTCAAATGTATTATACTTAGAAGCAAAATAGTCCAAGAGGACTTGGGAAGCACACAGTTCCAAACCTAGATTAGGGACTCTCAGAAAAGTCGGTTTGACAATATGGGTACAAACCAAATCTAGGTTGGGTGGAAGGCCATCAGATTGTGACTTATGTAGGACGATAGGCACATCATTATTAATCACATCAACATATCCTAAGTCTTCTACACGTGTCACAACATGCTCACAATCATCAAACGAATTGGCAAGATCACAATCAGAGTCATCAACATCATCAACAAATTTATTCTCATGCATCGGCAAATCAGGAGAAATATCACAATGTGACCTAGGTAGAGAATCAGACACATCAAATATATTTTCATGCATATTAGTGTCTACAGAAGATTCAACTATTCCTATGTCATGCTCATCTTCACAGAATAATTGTACGAATCCCATGTCAATATCAAAATCATATGAATTACAATGAGTATTAGAAAGAACAACATGCATGAAGGTCGAGGGCGAGAAGCCATATGTTTTTGAACCAACAGGTTCCACAATATTTTCATGTTCTTCTAACATATCATCATAATCATCATAATCATCATCATGGTAGCATGCATATTGGTCCTCATTAACAGTGGTGGTGTCATTAGTCGATTCATGTTCCTCTAAATTAGGTTCATATTCAACATTATTTACATGAATGGGACTAGACACTTCATTAGGGACAACATACATTTCCTCATGAATTTCCTCCTTTTGTAGGTGAAGCAAGATCTGATCTAAATATGCATGAATTCGTGATGTAGATCTATCATAGTCTTGCTTGCAGAGTCTTAAAGCTTCTGTGGTGGAGTCTAAATTCATGGGAGTACAAAATTCTTCATGTTCAAATTGTGGTGAATGGTACATGTGTGCATGGTCATTAGGGTTTACAAAATATTGATCGCAACCCTCAAAGGATTGACTATGGTCCCAATGACTACCATCCTCACAATTTATGGGCATTTCATACCTTGGATTTTCTCTAGATTGCCTAAAATTATGCAAAATATGACAATTCTCAACAGGGTGGTCTAAACTACCACATGCGGGACATGCATAGATTTCAGGTTGCCTAAGAAAATTCGATGTGACAGATTCCTCATGTGATTGCATTTCTAAAGCTGTGATTCGAGCTTCTATTTGATCCATAAGTGACGATTGTGTGAGTGAGGCTCTAGCAGAATGTTCATTTTCACGTTGCGATGAATGATGCAAGTATGAATAGTCATTAGGGTTCATGTATTGAGGCTCGGGACTTTGAAAATGTCCATTACAATTCCTATAACTATTGACATCATGGAATGGAGGAGGATCACAATGTGAATTTGGCCCGTAAGCAAGTTCTCTAAGTGTTTTGTTTCCACTCCCCGAAGCAGGCCAAAATCTAGACATGATTGGCTCAAAAGCTAAGTAACTATGTACAAAGCTCAGAATTTGGTTTTTAAAGGGTTTGGATTTTTGGGAAAAATTTGGTTTTGGTGGGAGACATTTTTTTGTTTTTTTTTTTTAAATTTGGGAGCAAGTTTGGTTTTAATGGGATAAAGAAGAAAAAATTTGGTTGTAAAAATGGGAGCAAGTAAAATTTGGTTTTTTTTTTTTTTTTTTTTAAAGAAAATAAAATTTGGTTTTTGAATGGGAGCAAACCCACTGTTGGTTTTGTGTTTGCTTTGGCTCAGCTGGTTTGAAAACGTTTGGTGAAACTGAGTCCAAAATCTCGGCCTAGAATTTGGGTACTCGGCCCACTAACGAGTTAACCTAGCGTGATCGGTTACAAGCTCAGCTGGGTTTAAAAACCCAGAATACAAAATACTAGTCCAAATTAAACAAGCTCACAAAAATTAAACACAGGCCCACAAATTAAACAAACAAGCCCACAAAAATTAATTACAAACCCAACAGAAAATAAAAAGCCCAAAAATTGGCTTTAATATTACAAGCCCACAATTAAAAATTGGAAGCCCACAATTCGGGTTCTCTGAATGGGTTTACCTTTTTAGCACAGCCCAGCTGCTCTGATATTGTTGCAAAAACCCAGTTGGGCTTTGGTTCTTTTCCTTGGTGGCGTCCCAGCAGAGGAAAACAGGTTCAGAACAGCAGGCCCAACATCAAAAAAAAGTGAAGCAGATGCAGATGCAAGTGCGATGAAGTGAAATGCAAAATAGCCAAGAAAACTACCCGAAAAACACAGCACCAATCCCCGGCAGCGGCGCCAAAAACTTGGTGGGCCCGGAGGAGTGTATAAATTAAGCGCAATAAAAACGCGGGCCTACAGTAATACCGCAAGTGCACGGTCGTCAGTTGTAGCTCGTGCAAGTACGGGTCGATCCACAGAGATTGGGAGTGTTTGGAGTTTCTAGCTATTTGGGCTCTAAATTGCTATTGAGCTTCTAATTGTGCTTTGGGCTTAGTGGGTTTTTGTAACAATGAAATGGTTTTGGGCTCAGTGGGCTTTTGGATTGACTGTGAACTTATGGGTTTTTGGTCTTTTGAGCCTGGCAGTGAACTAGGCCTTAGGTTTCTAAATTTGGGCTTGGGCTTTTGAGCTATGAACTAGGCTTTAGGCCTTAACCTGGACTTTGAACCTGGGCTTTTAGCCTTTGGTTCTAAGCTAACTGTTTGGAGCAGCAGCAGACAAGGCTGGGCTGGAGAAGAAGCAGCAGCAGCAGTGGTGGCTTCAGCAGCAGCAGAAGCAGTGCACAGCAGCAGCACATCAACAGCAAGTAGTAGCAGCTGGGGGAGAACAAGGCAGTGAATGCAGTAACAAGAACATGAGAAACAAAAGAGAAGAAAGAGCAAATAGTGGCAGTGAAACTGTGATATTTACAAAGCAATGAAGATGGTAGTGAAATAATGAGACAATGGATGATAAGACAATAAACACAAGAAAACAGGTACAAATACAAAACACAAAACAGGTGACAGTGGCAGTGGAGAGTGATAGTGAAGAAAAGCAAAGGAAATGGTGAAAATGGCAGTGAGGATGGCAATGGAAATGAAGCAAAGAGAAAGACCAAGGCAGTGAAGTAAATGTGACAGTGACAGAACAATGAAACTAAACAAAGAACAATGGAATCAAGGCCTAAGCCAAGGGCAGGGGGGAGTTTGCAGCTGTGGCTAAGCTAAGGCTTAGAATCCACCTTGTGTCCTAGCTAAACAATGCAATTCTAGATTTAAAAACTTAAGCATCCAACTAGAATGGGAAGAGAATCAGCTTACTCACTGATTAGCCCCTAGCATTGACTGTCTTTTGAAAGCACAGTCAATCACAGGCATATCAGAGCACCAACTTCTTCCCATTACTCAAGCAAAACAGGCCTTCCTAGCAATTCATCATTCAATAGTGCATTAAGGTTTCATCTGAGCCTCAGCAGTGAACTCAGAACATAATTAACATTACAATGGAACTAAACATGATCATTTAAACTACTAAACAGTGAATGAAAATTGCAAAAGAAGAACCCTAAAAATTAACAGTGAAATCAAATTGACATTAAATTAACCCAATTAGGGGGTTTCTCGGCTAACCAAGAACAACCTTTGCATTCTCTACAGCAGTTCCTATTTATAGTTTACAACAAAATCCTAAATTTCTACAAACCCTAATTTGAAAATCCCCAAATCAGCAGGATTAGGGTTTCGAGAATAACTAAAATTAACTCACCCTCTGATGCAAATAGACTCGACCCATGCTTCTTCTGACCTTCCTGCTCCTCTCTCTTGCTTCAATTGACGCCTCTGCTGCTCTAATTGTTCCCTAGTTCGAGTTATTTTACTCACCCCAAAACCTAGGGTTTCAGTGGTTGTGAGATGGGGAAAATAACTAGGCTAGGGAGATGGGTTTGAGGTGGTGTCGGGGTATGGAGATGGTAGTGAGGCAGAGGGTGGCAGTGGACATGGAAGAGAGGCAGGAGCAGAGCTCGACTGCAACTGTCGGGGGAAGAAGAGAGAAATTTGGGGAAAATTGATTTGGGAAGAAGGAGATTTTTGTTTTAGGTCGATGGGTTCGATGGCTAGGGTGTTGAGCGGAATCATCTGAAGTTGATGCGCAGCGAGGAGATCCGTTGGATAATCACTTATTAATTGAATCAAACGGCACGATGTAAACAAGCTCTGAGCGACCGTTGGATTAAGTGATACAACGAAGCTGACGGCTCCAGATGGAGTTAGGTGCTGTAGTGTTAGACAGGAGCTTCAGACTTTGATGTACGGCGATGCTGCGACCGTAGGATGCTGAGATGATCCAATCTGACGGCTAGAAAGGGAAACGGGTATGGATATAGGAAATGGATTTGGGTGAGGGTTTTGGGCCTTGGGTATGCCAAGCCCATATCTTCTTTAAGAGCAATTCTTCCTCTTCAAGCCCACTTCTCGTTGATCCGGCTCTTGCAAACATCATTCTTCCCTTCCTCCTAGCGAGAGTCTTTGCCGTTCCTTTGCTCTTTTCGCTCCGTGAGTTAACCAGGCTTTATTTAGTACCTAAAAATGCAAAATTAATTAGGAAAAGTATTTATTCTTGAAAACAACGAAAACACAGAATATGGGATAAAATGTAGAATTAATGCACAAAAGATGAGTTAAATGCCAACAAAAAGGGATAAATATATACAATATTTGGCACTCATCAAATACTAGCTTTGTTGATCCAGAAATTCGATCAAGTGTCATGTCTTTCCCTTATGCGCGAGAACAGTGTTTAGATATCAAAAACCGATTCTCTCACACCAATGCTCTTAAACTGTTTTCTTTGAAACAATCAATTTCTTCTCCAAAACCGGAGAACCCTAATGTTGCGATGTACTTTACCCATATCAAGTTTCCTTGGAATCAAATGGACTCTTTCAGGACGTATGTACCATGTATCTTTGGAGAAGGCAAATATTTTGTGGATCATCATCACAATCAAGATAAATCCATAGAATTTCTGTAGGGACTTCAATATCGTTTTTCTGCACTCATAAGTCAATGTATGTTGATGGAACCGATGTCATATTCTACTGTTAGAGCATAGCTCGGTCGACCTCGCATGCGTTGTTATCTCAAGCATGTTTGTCAATGTTAGTGATCAAAACTATGAGTCTTGATTTCTAGCCTACATACCTAAGTCTCGAACTAGGATAGAAAAGTGTAGTTGAGCTCAAGGACTTCATGGGGATTCATCATACAACGACGAAGATCTACTCAAGGAACCGTGGAACTTCATCAACAAAAAGGTATGTGGATACTTGAACTTATCTATCACTTAAAAGTCTATCTCTTCTATCTCCTACTTCTTGTGAGACAAAAGTCGTATGATATATAGACTGGATCATACACATTTGATATTTCGATCCGAGTATATCTCGCCTATCTATATCTCGAAATCATGTGTTGGTAAAGCGTTTCGCTTTGATCAAGTTTATCTTCACATAATGACGAAAGTCATGAAAAGTTCCAATTACTTTGAGAATTTCTCTGACGCGAAACGGTCTGTGAATAACGGCTATATAACGTCCTCTGAGAATGTCTCAATGATTGGAATGAGAGTTTAGATTACATAACCATGTATTCCTTAATCCTAAGTTTTCGAACTTTGTTGATTGAGAGAAACTGGAGGAATTGGCTTTGCCATGTCCGCGAACCCAATCCGCGAACTGAAGGAAGTTCTTGTACCGAGAATTTCTACTGGGATTTTCCAAAAACTCGTTTGCGTGTCAGTCCGCGAACTGGCGAAAGTCTCTTTGCCGAGATTTTCTGCTGAGTTTGGAAAACTCCACCGGTTGTCTTAAGTCCGCGAACTTGTTTGTGAGCTTAAAAGGTTATGATCTAAAGATGTGCTCTGAACATGAAACTTAAATTATTAAGGAATGATTTATAAAAACCGTGGCTATAAAGTTCATGAGCCGATTCAATCGAATCGAATCATCTTTGTTTCAATTGTGTCTTGTGTAGTTACATAAGATCTCATAGCAATTGGACAACTCGTTAACTAGTTCATTTGAGTCAATTGAACTAGTTATGGTGAAGAAGAACAAGGTTAATATGAAATGCTCATATGGTTAACCTTTTGGGTTACTATGTTGAACCAACATACACGTACACGTTTGGGCATGGTTTTCACAAACCCAGTAAACGTCTACCCAAGTGTGTGCGACAAGCTAAGTTTTCAATCTAACGGTTGAGAAATATTAACTTGAATCTAAATCAGGTTTTCATCTAACGGTGAATATGGATTGCTTTGTAACTAAGGCAAAACCCAGATTTGAAGATTATATAAAGGATACGTCTAGCATTGTGCAAAACTAATCCATATACGTCTGTGTGATACTAGTGCGATCGCTAGAGTCGATTCTCCTTTAACCTTTGGTTTTCTTCTCTAAAACCAGGTTAACGACTTAAAGACTTCATTGGGATTGTGAAGCCAGACCGATATTACTTTTATCGTAGTTGTGTGATCTGATCTTGCATATTCTATCATACGAGTACAATCTTTGATTGGCTTGAGATCGTGAGAGTTCTCTGATAGGCAAGATAAAGAAGTCACAAACATCTTCGTCTCACTGTTTGTGATTCCTCGACAAACCGCCTGTGTAGTCCAGAAGGATTGTAGAGAGGTGATTGATTAATCTAGGATGTTCTTCGGGAATATAAGACCGGATTATCAATTGGTTTATGTTCACCTTGATTTCATATCATAAGACGGAACAAAACCTAGGGTTTATCTGTGGGAGACAAATTTATCCTTTGATAGACCTTTCTGTGTGAGACAGATGTGTTTATTATCAAGTCTGCGATTTTGGGTTGCATCAACTCTTGGTTGTGGGTGAGATCATCTAAGGGAATCAAGTGTGTAGTATCCTGCTGGGATCAGAGGCGTAGGACTACAACTGTACCTTGGATCGGTGGAAGGATGATTGGGGTTCAACTATAGTCCAGTCTGAAGTTAGCTTGGAGTAGGCTAGTGACTGTAGCGGCTTAATACAGTGTGTATTCAAACTGGAATAGGTTCCGTGGGTTTTCTGCATTTGCGGTTTCCTCGTTAACAAAACTTCTGGTGTTTTTGTTATTTCTTTTCCGCATTATATTTTATATAATTGAAATAATACAGGCTGTGCGTTCGTGATCATCAATTGGAAATCCAACCTTTGGTTGTTGATTGATATTGATTGATCCTTGGAGATTGGTCTAAGGTACCGTCCAAGTTATTCCTTGTATTTGATAAAGACTCGCTATTGATTTTGGCTTGAGTAAAAATCAAATCAAGAGAGAGATATTAACTCCTTGAGATACTTTTATCTAGATTGAGTCTGACTGTCTAGTTGATTCTCTAACAAAGTATTTCGGAGTTAGTCCATACAGATTGCTAAGCGAAATATTGGGTGGTGTTGTTAGACCCCCGCTTTTTCAGCTACTAAGTTATATAATCTGGTGAGGCAGTAAGTAGAACAACAAGGTATTAATTCATTCTCTATTACTCGGATTGAATCTACCACATTAAATATTTCTTGCGGTGATTCAAATACGGCAAATCAACGTTCTTTCTCTAATACTGGCAATGGTAATGGTACCAAGAAGCATCCACGCCCATTATGTGATTACTGCACTAAGCATGGATATACAAAGCTTACATGCTGGAAGCTAATTGGATACCCAAAGAACCCACCAAAGACACGAAAACCAGAATCCCATGCATATGCTGTTGTTTATCCTCCACCTGCTGCTCCAGGTATCACTACTGCTCAATACGACAAGCTTCTTTCTTTGCTTGAGCTAGACACTGCAGGAAATCACCCCATTTGCCAACTTTGCAGGTATTATTTTATGCTGCTCTTCTAATATCTGGATTGTAGACAGTGGTGCGAATCACCATATCTGTTCTACTCTTTTTTTTCATCTTATACTTTAGTTCCGAACCCAATCACGGTTCAATTACCAGATGGATCCAACATCTCTGTGACTCATATTAGGACAGTCAATTTATCTCGCATTATTCAATTGCTTGATGTTTTTCACATTCCAACTTTTAAATTTAACTTACATCTTTAAGTCAACTTACAAGCACCGTAAATTGTTGTATCTAATTCTCACACGAGTCTTATATATTCCAGGACCGTCAGACGAGCAAGGATATTGGATGGAGTAGGAGAATCGCTGGACGTTACCATTTTATTTTTCAACCATTTGTTTCTTCTCTATCTACAAATAAGGCAGTCGATACATGGCACTGTCATCTAGGCCATCCAAGTGTGGATTGTTTTGATTTTTTAGCTCACAATTTTGTTTACATTCGTTCTTCGTTTAAAAACTTGTTTGATGTACGCCCAAGGTAAAAACAATCTCTTCTTAAGTTTAATAATAATATTTCTTTATCTACACATCCTTTCCAATTGATTCCTACTGACGTTTGGGGACCTTTCTTCACTGAATCTTTAACTGGTGCCAAGTACTTTCTTACAATTGTGGATGACTATTTTAGATGTACTTGGGTGTTCCCGATGAAAGTAAAATAATTTTTTTTGAAGTTTCTCAAATAATTTTTTCTTTGTTGTCAGAAAATTTGGGCACAAAATCACCAGCATATCCTCATGTATTAACACATTACTCATTCCTTAACTACAGACATTTAGGTATGATAATGGATCTGATTTAAATCAAATGGACTTCAATCCTGGTTTCATCATAATGGGATTCTCCATCAAACCAAGTGTGTATACACTCCCCAATATAATAGTGTTCTTGAAAGGAAACATCGTCATTTTCTCAACATTGCAAGAGCCTTAGAATTTCAAGCAAACTTACCCATACGTTGTCATGTACCTTTTTATACCACGTTGGCTTCAACAAGGGAAATGCCCGTAGTATTCTATTTGAGTGCCTCTGTAGTTATTGTTGAGTGGTCAGTTAGTGAGTTATCTAACCGAACAGATGTCGACACGTGTTTAACTTAGAATGGTCGATGCTAGGGATTATGAGTGGAGAGTATTTATGCTGTAATAGAGAGAGAAAGAGGCAACTAGGAAATGAATGAACTCCTCCCTTTGGCTGTGTTCACCCGAACCAGATTATCTTCATCTTCTTCTTTTCAATTCGTCTAGTTCTTCTTCCTCATTCGTCTAATTCTTCCCTACCCTCTCTGATACTTCTCTTTTCACTGGATTTGTAACTAAATTGTACTAAGAATAGTACATTTAGTATCTCAGAGCCGTTCTATCCTTCAAACAATGGGTTCCAACAACTTTACTATCAAAGAATTGTCTGATTTTCATAGACAAAATTTACAGAAATTCACTGATCTAGACACTAAAATAACGAAGTTGAGTCAACAATTATATGAACAATCAACAGATTCAAAAGCCTTTCAAGAGAAAACAAATAATAGTTTTGAGAAGACGAGCAACAGTTTTGATTTACTAGCTAGTCAAATGGCTGAGCTAATTCAAGCTTTTAGACGCAATAATGGCGATCCAGGAATTTTGGGTACACATGGATTTACACCACCAGAAGGTAATGAGTTTGGCCATAACTTTGGAGGAGAAAAATCTCATGCTAGACAACAGCGTACCCCAAAGCTTGAATTTCCTAGATTTGACGGGGAGAATCCGCGTGGATGGGTTCAAAAGAGCGAAAGGTATGTTCAGATCCACAGTATTGAGGAACATCAGAAGGTCAGTGTAGCTTCTATTTACCTTGAACGTAAGGCCGATAAGTGGTTTCTTAACTTTCAAATTGGTAAACTGTTTTTGTGCTGGAAAGAGATATATGAAGGTGTGTGTGCTAGGTTTGAGAATCATGTAGATGATAATTTTATTGGAAGTTTTAATAAATTGTGTCAAATCACCACTGTAGAAGAGTATTTTGAACATTTTGAAGCTCTCAAGGCTCTTATGTTGAGTAGTAACCCTCATTTGACTGAACAATACTTTGTGATGAGTTTCATCAGTGGATTGAAAGTTGAAATTAAAAACTCTGTACTTATGTTTTGCCCGGCTACCCTTTTACAATCTTTTTCACTAACTAGAATGCAAGAACAGAAATGTTCACAACAAGCTAAAGCCACAAAACCATTCCAAATATCTTTTAACAACTCATTTACCCACAACAGGACATATCAAACTACTACTCCTCAATTTCCACCCAAACCAATTCATACCATTACTACAACTACTTCTCTCTTCACACCCAGATCTGGAAATACAACTCTTAAATCCAGTCCCCAATACCACCCATAAAAAGATTGACTCAGGAGCAAATGAGGGCAATAAGAGAGAATAGTTTGTGTTAGAATTGTGATGTAGTGTACTCTCCAGGCC
This sequence comes from Papaver somniferum, assembly GCF_003573695.1. NCBI lineage: Eukaryota > Viridiplantae > Streptophyta > Magnoliopsida > Ranunculales > Papaveraceae > Papaver > Papaver somniferum. The sequence continues at coordinate 147,162,558 of NC_039359.1, forward strand.
ATATTTGCAAGAGGCAACAATTATTCATGGTGCAAGTAGAACAACCAGAGTCTTCTGAAGAAGTAGAGGAAGAAATTTATGAAAAATTTGTGGAATCCCCAGTAGACTGATATGGAAATATCCCTCCATGCCCTTACTGGCAATGTGAATGGAGATACCATTAGGATACCATGAACCATTTAGAGGCACAAAATATAAATTCTCATTGACACTGGAAGTACCATAGTTTCATTGATTGTACATTAGTCAGAACCTTAAAATGTCAGGTGAAACAAACAACTCCCATGTTGGTTACTATGGCTAATGGAGACCGAAATGTCAGTAGTGGGGTTTGCTCTCAGCTGTATTGGTCAATGCAAGGTCACAATTTCTTTGAAGACTTAAGGATGCTACCCTTAGGAGGGTGTGATATGGTACTTGGTGCTGACTGGCTGAGGAAGCAGGGTGACGTCATGTTTAATCTCTCTAAACTATGCATTTCATTCAATTACCAAGGAAAGAAGATTACTCTGCAAGTCACTACTGAGAAGGTATCACTCAAGATGATGAGTTGCAATGCTTTTAAAAAAAAAATTATCCAAGACTTCGCATGGGCTTATAGGGCATATTTCCTCAATATCACTCTCTGAAATTCCAAACACAGTTCCAGAACCCATTACACAACTCATTCAAGAATTCTCAGATATATTTGATGAGCCAAAACAATTACCTCCCAATAGGAGTTTGGATCACCCAATTTCCCTTAAACCAAACTCAGAGCCTGTTAACCTTAGACCATATAAATGCCCCTACATACAAAAGGGAGTTGTTGAACAATTAGTCAAGGAGATGCTAAATTCTGGGGTTATACAAAACAACCACAGTTCATTTGCCTCCCCAATATTACTGGTCAAGAAGAAGGACAATTCATGGAGATTCTGTGTAGACTATAGAAGGCTTAATGAGATTACTATAAAGGATAAATTCCCTATACCTATCATTGATGAATTGTCGGATGAGTTACAGGGGCTTGTCATATTCTCAAAGATTGATCTCAGGGATGGATACCATCAGATCATAGTTTATGGGCCAGACATTTACAAGACTTCCTTCAGGACTCACCAAGGGCATCATGAGTTCAAGGTGATGCCCTTTGGACTCACAAATGCCCCAACAACATTTCAAGCACTTATGAATGAGATATTCCAACCTTATCTGAGAAGATTTGTGCTAGTATTTTTTGATGATATTCTGGTTTATAGCTCCTTAATGCAAGAACATTTAGAGAACCTTCAAATTGTGTTTTCCCTACTGAGGAAACACCAGCTCTATGCCAAGTTATCAAAATGTTGATTTGGCCAAAAGGAGCTGGAGTACTTGGGCCACATTGTCACAGCAGATGGGTAGCTGCAAATCCCAAAAAAATTACTATTATGCAGAGTTGGCCATTGCCCAGCAACATCAGAGAGTTGAGGGTATTTCTAGGCCTTACTGGGTATTACAGAAAGTTTGTCCAGGGGTATGGAGCCATATGCAGGCCACTCACTAATCTCTTGAATAAAAACTCCTTCCTATGGACAGAAGAGGCTACTAAGGCATCTGAAAAATTGAAGCTTGCCATGTCCCGTACTCTAGTATTAGCACTACCAAACTTCACCAAGAAATTTATTGTAGAAGCTGATGCAAGCAACAACTATATTGGGTCAGTCTTAACCCAAGAAGGCAGACCCGTAGCTTATTTCAGCAAACCATTGGGACCTAGAGCCATGGCTCTATCTACTTATGAAAAGGAGTTATTGGCTGTTGTAATGGCAATAACAAGATGAAGACATTACTTGCTAGGGGGTAAATTCATTATTCGGACAGACCACCAGAGCATTAAATATTTCTTAGAGAAGAAGATAACTACAGTACTGCAACAAAGGTGGTTGATGAAGTTGCTTGGCTTTGATTATGAGATCAAGTATAAGAAGGGGACAGAGAACATTGTTGCAGATGCACTTTCAAGAAGGCCACATCCAGAAGCTAGCTCCAATGCAATAGAAATTTCAAGACCACAATGGACTCAAGAATTGGTCAACAGCTACTCTCAAGATACAAGAGCACAACAACTCATTTCTCAGCTACTTTTAGTGCCAACATCTGTGGAGCACTATACTTACACTGATGAGGTGCTAAGGTACAAGAGCATATTATATGTGGTAAGAAGCAACAACAGCAGAGCTACTATCTTAGAGTCAACTCATGCCTCAGCCATTGGTGGGCACTCCGGAATACAAGCCAATTATATGAGGGTTAAAAGTTACTTCTACTGGCCAGGTATGAAAAGTATGTGCTCTCTTATGTCTCTTCTTGTGATGTATGCCAAAAAAACAAGGGAGATCATCAGTTCCCAAGAGTGCTGCTTCAACCACTGCCTATTCCAGACCAAGCATGGCAGCACATTACCATGGACTTTATTGAAGGCCTCCCACTGAGTGAAAGAAGAACTGTCATTCTTATGGTGGTGGATAGGCTAACTAATTATAACCATTTTATTGGATTGCAGCATCCGTACAGAGTAGCTATTGTGTCCAAGGTATTCTTGGATCAAGTATTTAAATTACATGGAGTGCCAGCCTCAATTGTATCAAACAGGAATAGGGTAATCAGAAGTAATTTCTGGTAAGATCTCTTCAAGGCACTTGGTACTAATCTAAATTTGAGTACATCCTACCACCCCAAACTGATGGGCGGATAGACAGAGTGAATGCATGTCTAGAAAATTACTTGAGGTGTGTCACAGGTCAATTGCCTAAGAAGTGGTTTCATTGGCTAGCTCTAGAAGAATGGTGGTATAATACAAGTTACCACAGCAGCCTGAAGATGACACCATTCAAGGCTCTCTATGGGTACAATACTCCACACCTAGCTTTCCCAGCAACAACAGTCACCTCTGTAGCCGCAGTAAAGAATTACTTTAAAGAGAGAGATGCTATGCTTGATCTCCTCAAGGAAACACTGAATAAGGCACAAGAAATGATGATTTTTTTTGCAGACAAGAGCAGAGTAGACAGAGTTTTTGATGTTGGGGATCAAGTCTATTTAAAGCTTCAACCTTACGGGCAAGCATCAGTTGCATTGCGCAAGAATTTTAAGCTATCTGCAAAATACTATGAACCATTCACTATTTCCCAGAAGATCGGAGCAGTGGCTTACAAGCTAGATCTACCATCCAGTGCTAGAATTCATCATGTGTTTCATGTCTCCCATCTGAAGAAACAAATTGGTCAAGCCATCATTCCTTCACCATCTCTTCCCATAGTGGACCATGCAGGCCAGATCATAATGCAACCTGAGAGCATTTTGGACACCAGATCAATTACTCAGAAGAACAAGGAATTATTGCAGAATCTAATTCAGTGGACAAACTCATCTCTAGAATATGCCACTTGGGAAGATAAATCCAACATTGCAGCCCACTTCCCTGAATTCATGGCAGTGCATTGTCCATCTTTGATCCTTGAGGACAAGGATCAGTTTAAGAGGGGTGTAATACCTTGTTATACCACGTTAGCTTCAGCAAGGGAAGTGCCCGTAGTATTCTCTTTGAGTGCCTCTGTAGTTATTGTTGAGTGGTCAGTTAGTGAGTTATCTAACCAAACAGATGTCGACACGTGTTTAACTTAGAATGTTCGATGCTAGGGCTTATGAGTGGAGAGTATTTATGCTTTAATAGAGAGAGAAAGAGGCAGCTAGGAAATGAATGAACTCCTCCCTTTGGATGTGTTCACCTGAACCAGATTATCTTCGTCTTCTTCTTTTCAATTCGTCTAATTCTTCTTCCTCATTCGTCTAATTCTTCCCTACCCTCTCTGACACTTCTCTTTTCACTGGATTTGATAGCTAAAATTGTACTAAGAATAGTACATACGTTTTTGGGGAGAGTGCATTTTAGCTGCTACTTATATAATCAACAAACTTCCTACACCAGTTTTGTCTCATAAATCTCTGCATGAAATGATTCTACATGCACATCCAGATTACTGTTCTCTTCGAGTTTTTGGTTGTCTTTGCTTTGGAAGAAACACAAGAATATCTCACAAATTTGATCAACGTGCTAAGCCAGGTATGTTTCTTGGATACATTTATGGACAAAAGGGTTGCACGATTTGTGATCTTGAATCAAAATCCATCCATGTAACTCGTGATGTAGTGTTTCATGAAAATATCTTTCCTTTTCATGAATTTTCTGCTTCTCAATGTTTGTATGTTCCTGTGTCAAACCAACATTCTGAGTATACTAACTATGACACAATACTTAGTCCTTTGTCTTTCACACAACCACACTATGAAACATCCAACCCCACGCAGTCTCATGATTCTTGTTCAATGCGTCATTCTGAACAATCGCATCTTTACAGGAATTCAGATCTATTCGTTGCACCAAAATCTTGTCATTCCATGCGGTTCAAAGGGCCACTCATCTACCTATCAATCTTCAGATGCTCATAATCCTCCAGTGCACCCATCGGCTGTAGCATCTCCAAGACAGTCGTTTGATACCGAGCACACTTATACATCTCCATCTGACATGACACAACCTATTCCGGCTATTTCTTTACTAGAATCTGCAGTACCTGTAACACATACTCGTCCATCTTAGGTTCGTGATCCACCATCATATTCAAAGGATTATCATTGTTCTGCTGCTGCGAGCAAATCAACATCGCTTTATCCAATGACAAATTATTGTCTTTTAACAAATTCACTCCATCTCATCATGCGTTTCTAGCTTCTGTTATTCTTACTGCAGAACCCAAATCATTTTCTCAGCAAACAAGTGCCCTAAATGGCGCGCTGCCATGGACAAGGAATTCATGGCTTTAGAGGCTAATAATACTTGGATACTTGTCGATTTGCCACCTGGTAAAACATCCATCGATTGTAAATAGGTTTTTAAAATAAAATTTAATGCTGATGGCTCTATTGAGCAATATAAGGCTCGTCTTGTAGACAAAGGTTACACTCAACAAGAAGGCATCGATTACGACGATACTTTGCACTAGTGGCTAAATTGGTCACTGTCTGTGTAGTAGTATCTATTACATCTATCAAAGGTTGGTCTCTTCATCAATTAGATTTTAACAATGCATTTCTTCAAGGGGACCTCGATAAAGAAATTTATATGAAGATACCCCCTGGTTTAGCACGCAAAGGTGAGTCTAAAGTTTTTAAACTCGAAAATATATCTACGGCCTTAAACAAGCCTCTCGTCAATGGTTTGCCAAACTATCTTCGGTTTTACTATCTGAAGATTTTCAAAAATCGTTGTGTGATAATTCAATTTTCACATATCATCAGGGTACAAACTCAATTTTTGTTCTTGTCTATGTTGATGACATCATTATCACTGGCACAAATAATACCTTCATTAATTCTCTTAAGTTGCGTCTTGCATCTCATTTTTCGATCAAAGATCTTGGTCGTTTACGATATTTCTTAGGTATTGAATTTTCTGGATCTTTAAAAGGTATTTTTTCTATGTCAACGTAAATACGTTCTTGATATTTTTAAGGACTCTGACCTTAAAGAGGCTCGTGTATCGGCTTTTCCAATGGATACACATCTCAAGTTGCTTCCTATTAACAGTGTGGAATTAAATGATCCAAGCTCTTTTCGACGTCTCATTGGTCGTTTTTTATATCTCACTGTCACTCGTCCTGACATCACATTCTCAATCAATTTTTTGAGTCAGTTTCTGCAACATCCAAGATCAGCTCACATGGATGCTGCTTATTGTATCCTACGCTACCTCAAAGGAACTATTGGACATGGCATATTTCTGTCCTCATCCAATTCTCCATCTCTCCATGGTTACACAGACTCTGATTGGGCTGACTGCCCAATTACTCGACGTTCTACCACTGGATATTTTGTTACCATAGGCAACAACCCTATTTCTTGGAAATCTAAGAAACAACCTACATTGGCTCGTTCATCAGCTGAAGCTGAAAATCGTGCTTTGGCCAATCTAACAGCCGAGCTTCAATGGTTAGTTTACCTTTTCAAAGATATGCACATCTCGTGTCCACTTCATATCACTATTTCTTGTGATAGTGCAAGCAACAATTCACATTGCTTCAGTCCTCTGATCAGCTGGCCGATGTTTTCACCAAGTCTTTGGGAGCTCCGCAATTTGGTCATCTATAGGGTAAGTTGGGCGTTCGTTCAGGCTCTACCTCTCCAATTTGAGGGAGTGGGAGTTGGGGTGTGGGGTGCGGGGGGTATTAACTTTATCAGTCTCTTGATAATCATCCCACGTACAAGATGTCACATACACAAGATGTTGTAGCATATTAGTCTTCTTATTCTTCTGATGTAATAAATGTTAGTCTTCCTATTCTCTAGCTCATTAGGTTTAGTTCGTCTATTCTTTAGCTGCAACTATTCTTTTGCCTTTTCTATTGTGTAACTTTATCTCTAAGCTTATGTAATAGTGTGTGTATATATATATATATAAATCAATGACACAAATCTCAATTCAGTACAGATGTATGAGATACAAAAACCCTAAACAATATTTCTTCGCGTTCCGTTTGGGAATGTATACATTATGTCGTTTGGATGGCCTTTCTAGCGATATTACTAGGATAGTTAGCTATGGACGCATGAAACATTATTAGGATGGTCACAAAACAAGTAGCCCCTAAAAAGCTCACATATAAATCTATAAGATTGAACTTTTTAAATTCTTAGGGGCGATCTTAAAACTCAAACTTAACTAGGGTCTTTACGCCTCAAATCTTGAACTTTATGCAAACAAAATCCAAACAGATCAAACAAGATATTATTACATACCAGAAAAGAAAACATGATAATACAATTACAAACTGTTCCACAATATTTAGATGGGTGCCAAAAACAAATGAACATGTAACCTTTAGCATTATTCCACATTATTATTATGTACTAAACAACCCCAAAAGAAATAAGCAGGAGCGTAAACCTTCACTAAGGGGAAAAAAAAGACAACGAGAAACCTAATCTCTCCCCACTCTGATGCATCAGCCTCTTTTGATCATGCGCCGAATACGCCCACGTATATATCATCTGTACACCGTGGGAACAGGCTAGAAAACGTATTTTGATTATGTCATAGCTGTTTTATATTAAGCCGGTAGGACAATCAGTCCACATCTTAAGGATGAGCTGATAATGCAGTTTTTCAGCTTTTCTTCCGTCATCTTTTTATGCTTTTTCACCTGAAAAAAGTCAAAACTTCTTAATATACCACCTCTATAAATATAAACAACCAGAAACAACCCTCGCCTATAACTTCTAATTATGGGATCTGAAATGAATCCCCGTAAACTTCAAGGACGGCAAAACCCACCTCGTAAGAAGAGGTTATTTTTGTGTTGTCTATAAGAACCGTATATGTGTAGTATTACTAAAAAAAATGATACATTTATTGTTGATATTATCACTACTATTCATCTAATTAGATTCCACGGAGGATAATGTATGACCACACACCACACCACACCCTACCATACCCATTTTTTTTTCAAAAAAAAGAAGAAGAAAAAACCGTGAAATTTTCTTGGTTTATGAACAGTTCAGTTTTTGTTTTTCTCTTTGAAGCATATTCAGTTTTTGTTGAATGAATACAGCTTAATTAGTTCTTAATGGATGAGAAAAAAATAGATTAAATTTTTTGATGGGTCTCCAATTGTGAGATGACATTATTTGCAATTTACAGTCACCTATTCCGGTTTTTAATTGTTAATAACTTTGAAAAGTTTCTCTAAGTAATTAAAAAAGTAAGCTCGTGTTACTCATTCTATGAATTATGAACTAATGTAATGTCGGTATCCTAACTTCTTACTCTGGACTCTTACCACTGAAGTAATAATATTTAAGCACATCATTTTCTCTGTTTTCTTTTTGTTTACCAGTACCCAACATTATAGTCACTATCTGGGGTCTTTAACCAACGTGCAATATGAGCCAACAAACTCGTAAGTTTGAAAAAAGTTACCTTGATGAAGACCGTGCTTAAGAAATGTTGGGGTTTAATTTGTTCCACAGCAGCATAAGTAATCTCAAACCCTGTAGCTTCCATCACGCGACAAATGTCGCCTCCGTTCACACCTTTGCATGTTACCTTCACTATGAATCTTTTCTCATCCATTTTCTCTATGTCAATCTGCATGATTAAAAATAGAGACGATTAATTGAAATAGAGTGAGTACTCGTTAATCACATATATACTGAACATATTCCTTCCCACGGACACATAAAAGATTACTGTGCAATATAACTGACATTAAATTTCGTTAAACGATAAAGGAAATCAAGAAATGATATCTCAAACATTAAACGCATCAAATAGAAATCTAATGAAACGACAGTAACCGAAAACGAAAGTATGCCAAGTCCTTGCAAAAGAATCTTTTCATTTTTGATACATAAACACCCGTGCATGAATAAATAAATTATGTACCTCGATTATCTGTGGTTTGGGTTTAGATGCATTGACTGGACTGTTAACTCTTGGACGAGTATCATCATCAGGATCATGCTCAGCATCTTCATCTTCCTCCATAATGTCATTGTTCATTGCTCTAGGTTGATGTTGTGATTGTTGTTCTTTAAGTTCCTTTTGTATCTTCGCTGTTTCTTCTTGCATATTCCTTAAGTAAGATAGCGCGTCTACTAATACTGATCGTCTATCAATCTGTAACATATATACCATTAGAATAAAATTATTTAATCTCCAAAATCTTAACAAGATCGTGTATCAATATAATTATTATTTTGTTTTGATAAATATTAATTAGTTTACCTTTGTGATATTAGGAACAAGGCCACGTAAAGCAAGTAGTTGTTGACTAATCCTTTCCCTTCTATTCCTTTCCGAAACTAAATTTTTACAACTTAGTGGTCCTCTTTTACGTTCATCATCTATTTCTTCTTCCCCGTCATCTTTTGGCACAGTACTAGTAGTAGCAGCAGTAGTGGTAGCGGAACTTTGGTGTCGCTGGGTTGATAATTTAGTCCGTTTTTTGATATTGTTGTTTTTTTGCTTCTTCTGCCGCGGTTGTTGAGGAACATCAGAAACTGATGATGACGGACAAATTATGACTATACTGTTACTATTAGGATCTTTCTCACATTCTGCTTCATTATCAACCGGTTGATCAAGAATAACTTCGTCCTGACAAGGAAGAACAGGGTGATGATAGTGACCTTCAGGTGGAGAAATAATGTCATTATCAAAATCATGAATATCGAGTAAAAACGGTAAATCTAACTCAGGTGAATTAGGAAGAATATTGCATTCCGAATAAGGATGCTCGTAATCCATGTTTGCGCTAGTAGTAGTGGTATTTGCAAATTGGAGAAGGTTTTCATCAAGCATTTCAAGATCTTGAAGTTGTTGAGGCTCTTGAGGAATAATGCTGGAATCATCTAAATCTAACCATGAAGAAAATGCATCGAATATTATTGATTCTAGGTTATTCATGGATGCTTGATTCAATTCTTCATCCAAACTACAAGCACTCAATCCCCCCTCCATATTTGTTTTTCTTTTGATGGGGTGGTCTGTCCATTCTCCCTCCACGTTAAGAGTAAATGAACCTAAGTTTTTTTGTTTTTGTTTTTTTTCATCTTGAAAACAATGGTGAGAAATATATAGAGAAATAACGAAGAAAAGTCCAAAATATATAGATATTTTCACCCATGATTAATCTCTTCCAAGTCGTTACTATCAGAGTTCACACAACCTTCTTCCATACTTGATTAAAATTTAAGGGTAAAAACTCACGGTTCTAGGTTTAGGAATTTAGGAAAAGTGAAAATAAAGTTCACATTCTGGTGGACGCTAATTTTATTTTTGAAATAAAATAAAATTATCTTTATATTGAAAACAATTACAAAGGGGACATAATTTTATAAAGATAATTAGCGTGGTGGACGCTAATTAGCGTCCAAAAACGGTTTTATTAGGAATTGGATACCTAATCCATCCCCTTTGTAATATTATCTCCCCTTTGTAATTGTTTTTCAATCACTCTATCTCCCCGTTTTGGTATCAGAGCCATGTAAAAGGGGAGATAAAGTGCTAAATATTAGTCGCAGTGAGCTCGTAGTTAAATAAAATCTCTTTAAAAAATTAGAGGATTGATTCCTGTTGACCGTTTACAGCTTTATAAACCCTAATTATGGCTAGCTTTGTCAGATCATTTTCAAAGAAAAATAGTTTGAAAAATAAAATAATCCTTAATTCAGAAGAGGTCATAATGCATGACATTGAAAAACAATTACAAAATTGGAATATTCCTAAAGTTCCAGTTAATGAAGTATATAAGAAAGGATCTTTTCAATTCAGAAGCGGCTACACAATTAAAACTGTAGAAAAGACCATATCTATAATTGATTCGAATGATAATTTTGAGCTTTTCTCTCCTAGAATGATAGAAGATCATAAACAAAAAAGATTTAATTATCTTCATATAGGCTTAATCCAAATAGCCCTAAAACCATTGACAAGGACAGGATTAAATAATTTTGTACTCTTATGTGTCAGGGATTGTAGACACAATAAATTCACTGATTCATTATTAGGAATTATTGAGTCCACCTTATGTGAAGGTCCAATTTATTTTAATTGTTTCCCAAATTTTTCGGTGTCTCTGTCTGATCCAGGACTCCTTAAAACTCTAACTTTAAATGTTAGAACACAGGGGTTTGATATGGTCGCAGGGTCGCAGAACTTAGCCATTGTGTATAGAATATATTATAAGGTTATGAATATCTTATGTCCTAATGCTCAAGTTTATGACACAAAAGGTCAGACTACTCTTTTTCATACCAATATTGGTAAAGCCCATACAGTTATTCCCAGAACCATAAAGTGGGATCAGATTACCCTCCCTGAAAAGTGGACTTTACAGGTAGAAGTTCCATCAAAGCCTTGCCAAAACCAAAATCTTCAACAAATAATTGAATATGAAGATGGAGATGTGGAAATATGATAGACGCATTTATGTGTCTATTTTGATCTCTTTTATGTATTTTATTAGTACCCATTTGTTCTTATTATGGTGTTTTTATGTTTGTTTAGGTGTTTTTGGAGAAACTACCCTTGTATGGAAAGAGTTGCTCAAAAAGTGATGATTTACACCCCGGAGAAAAGTATTAAAGGCACCCCAGAAATGTCCTGGAGACGCCCCAAAAATGTACCGGAAACGTCCCAGAAATGTCCCGGAGGAAACCAAAAAAATTACTATTTCAACCCAAAAATTACTATTTCAGCGCAAATTACTAAGGGGACACCAAGACAGGATAGGGGGACACCCCTCTTCTTCATTTGAATATCGATTTTGGCGGGAAAAATGTTCACAACACAGGAGAATTTTCGATCGAAGAAATGAAGTAGTGGTAGGTCGATTCAATAACTGCATTTTCGTATAGAGATGTGATATAGGTTGAGGAACACAATATGGGTGACGGAATCGGTCAATTTTGGCTAAAATTCCTGGTTCGATTCACCAAACCAAAACAGAGCAACACGCACTGTAAGACAGCTCAAGTGTGTTTCTGTTGTGCATGGAGTGATGTGGAGGTGCGGGAAAGCTTCTGAGGCATGAAGAAACTAATTTGGAGCGTTTTGGGAGCGAGTTAACGTGTGGAAATTCTATAAATGGTAAGTATTCTCATTTTTGGGCAGCAAAGAATAATCGAATTAAAGAGAAAATATACGCAATCAATGGTCGGATTTCTTTCTCCAAAACACTATAAATACAAGTATCGGTCATTGGGAAGAGGCTGTCGAGAGCTGGGAGAGAGTTAGAGACGTAAAAATTAAAGAACCAGACGCTGTGAAGAAGTTCCTGCTGCTGCTGGAACTGAAGAACACGAAGAACATTGGACGAGACAGGAAAGTCGTTAAAAACTGTTGCTTTATTGCGACACTTTTCCACTCCTTTCCGCGACTGAGTCGTTGTACCAACAACACTATATCTGTGTCGTTGATTCTGGACGCCTTCTGTGGGTCGTAGAATCCTGTTTTATACTATTTACTTATCTTTCTCTTCATTGTAAAACACTTTTGAGCATCAATGAAATTCTTTGAGAGGTTTTCCAATATGATGAGCGACTAATTCCCTCGTAACCAAGGCAATGGAGGAAGCTATTCACGCAACATAAATGGGTAACTATTTCATTTAATTATATAATTCACCTAATCGCTGCTTTTGCAGAGTTTTAAATTATTTGAATGATTGTCTTAATTATTTGTTATTCAGTTTGATAGGTTATACTTGGTTAAATCTCTTGATAATCTATGCTTAAAGTTTACAAATAAAATTTGAGAATTTGTATGATTGATAGTGGATTAAAGATAAAAGAGGACTTAAGAATAGAATAGAGTTTCGAAATATTTATCAATCAATTTTGCGTAATAGTGGAATCTAGTGTCTTGGTTACCTCTCGCACCCATTGTTAATATTTTTGTATATATATTTTTAAATCTAAAAATCCATTATCTTTACAAGTCCGAGCAACGAACTTTTACTACCACTTTCAAAACTACAACAAAATGGCGCCGCCGACGCGGACTTGTATATAGATTGATTTATTTTTTTTAGGTTTATTATTTTTTTTTAGAATTGTTTGTTACTTTTTACGTTTCTTTTTGTCTTTATTTTGCAGGTTCAAAGTGAAAACTAAGGACTTGGAGAGGAAAAATCTTAAAGCGAAAAGAGAAGAAAAAAAGGACAATTTTAGGATTTAATTTTTAATTTGTAATTTTTTTAGAGTGTGTGAGGAAAACTGTAAAAAAAAAATTTTATTTATTTTGGACTTTGGACTTTAAACAATTGGATTTTGTTTTTTTTTAACCCTACGGAAGGGTATTATTATTAAAAAATTTTTTATTATTATATAAACTGTGTGCAGGGAAGGACGACGATTACTATATCGTCTCGGCCCCTCGGGTTCGCACACGGCATAGGAGTCGTGGCCCAAGTCGACGACAACGGTTCATCGCCCGTCTGGTACGGGAGGTAAGTCCAATCGAAACACCCGCGAATCTCCTGCAAGCGGGTTACTGTCTGCCTTAAGGTGATAATTGTTTGAGGACGAACCGGACTGTCTTTATTTTCCTAGTAAAGGGCAAGGCCCGGCCTAAACAAGATAAGGGTTCGGATTTCATCAACGCTCCCTTCTTGCCCGCCTTAGGAAAACGAAACCTAACGCGAACCCAAGCTTTAAAATTTGGAATAGAACGAGACCGATAGGGTAACGAGCTTAATAGGAAACTCGTTCGAAAAATATTGGTTGCTCTTTAAGCACACTCCAAATTTCATGATGGTTTCTGTGAGTTGAATGCGTGACTGCGCCGCCTTGTGATAGCGGTGAGGCCTTGGGTATCAAAGCTCCACTGAGCTTCCCTCGCCTCAATTCAACTTACTTTGACCCGGATTGATTCCAGAGGGGTTTGCTCAAATTGCAACGAATTCCCTTTCGAAAGATAGAAGCTGGTCTAGAAACAATCTAAGTGGAGCCATCATGCTTTTTGTTTGCTAGAAATCTTTAGGTTTGTTTTGGTGGAGTCGAGTCGGCCTTGATTGTGGTTGTGTAGAATTCCCTTGCAATTAAGAATGTCGAACTGGTATGATAGAAGCCAATACAATGAGTATCGACCTGAATTTGAATATGGACATCATCAGTCTTATGACCATGGTGGGAATAGTAGTTGGGAACACCAACCTTTTCAAGGTTATGGTTCATACCATAGTGAGCCCAATTACTATCCACACACGAATTGGTCTTACGAGCATGAAAATCAGGAATATTATCGTACTAGTCATGCGTTTTTGGAAAATTTACATAAAAACTAGTCCTGATTATGACATTTCTAAACCTGTTCAATCTCTAGAAGAAACCTACCAACAAATTCGAAGGGAGTATGAACGTGCAGTTAGTTCAAGAGAAGAGAGTACACAATGGTCTAAGATATTCAATGAGACTTGTGAACATATAAGTGTTACGCTCAGTGAAATTCAAGCACGTTAGAGGCAGAAAATGAACAGTTAGCTAATGCTGCTCGAAATAATCTAAATTTCCAAAATAGTGTTTCCAATTCTACCCTTGATATCAATAGTGAATATTTGCCCAATCTAGAGGACGAGGTTAGAATAAAAGACACTACTTATTTAGATAAGGTTCAATCATCTTTGTACTATTATGATGATGAGGATAGTAGTAATGAAGAATCTGAAATATGTAGACATAGTGATCAGGAATATATTAATCCAATTGAGCTTTATAATGATTATATTATTTCTTGTTCAAATCCAAATAATTTTTATGATTATTCACCTATTCAAAAGGACGAGGGTTTGATTAGGGATACCACCGTTTTAGACGATGTAGTTTTTCCTTTTGATTACGAAGCCGATAGTGGTTTAGAGGAACGGGTTCATTTCGAAAATACTGTTTTAGAGTCTAGCGACTTAGAAACAATAATCTTGGAAGAAGAATATAGACCCGTAGATATGAGTAAAGATGCACTACCTGATAATAACTTAGAAGAATCTCTAGAATATTTTAAGGACTCTGAATATACGGAAATTCAAGAAATAATTAGAGGTCTATCTAGAGACACTGAAAACTCTAAGTTTGGGGGTGATTATCACTTCCCTAGTGCCTTACCTTTAACTCTCAGAAATTCCCCACACTTAGGACTTGATATCTGTGCCTCGACCATTTTACAAGATTACCTTCATACTCGTTTTCCCGAGCCTAATGATGTCCATGAAGGAGTTCAGTTATTAGAAACCCATCCTCTGGTTGATGTGGTTTGCCCAGGCTATGATACCCATATTGACTTTGTTTTCCCACCAAATAGTTTTATTCCAACTGTGGGAACGTTTATATTCCAAATGTGTCGAATATTAAGTTCTGAGACTAAGCCTAAGTACTTTAGGTTAATAGAATCGACACATTTTCCTAAGAATGACCACTACTCTCACTGTGGTCAACTATGCAAGTCATATCCGCAATTATTTAGGTTATTACTTCGTGATTCTAAGTTCGTATTTGAGTTTTTCCAGACTCTAGGACCTAGTAATTTGGATCCAATCTATGAAGAAACGCAGCCAATGAAAATATTCTATTTAGACCCTTTCATAGAACCTGAACCTGAACCGCAATTAACGATAGTTTTCAGGAAAATAGGTAAGGGCATGTTTTTGTTGTCCATATTCTTGGTTCATTGTAGTTTCCTTTGGTCAGCTCTATTTCGTTTTGAAGACCCACAGTTATTCCGACTGTTACTTTATGGTTCGAGTTGACTAATCCTTTCCTAAGTCTGGCTGAAGACTTTAAACTTAGCACTTCTTGGGAGGTAACCCAATCTCATGCAACCCGGTAATATCTTTCCTTCACTCTTTTGCTTCAAATAATAACTGTCTCTCCTTGTGTATGCTTTTAATTTCATCTTTAGAACATTGAGGACAATGTTAATTTTAAGTTTGGGGGTATGGGAGAAACTCTTTAGTTGCAATAAAAAAACTCCAGAGCCTAGAAATTTATGCCTATTAAGGATAGCACTAACCAATCTAAGTGGATGGAAACATTTTTCTTTTAGGAGTTGAGGAACCAATCTGACTAGATGGAAACATCTATAGAGTCTATTCATAAAAGCACAGAGCTCAGGTGTTAGAAATAACATGATAGTTTCGCCATATCTCGTTGAGTCCTTTTCACTTTCTATTTTTTCTTTTATTTCAAGTGATTTGGTGGGGCACACGATTCAAGTTGTTACCTTTGCTAGGGTGAAATAGAGTGACTGAGTTACCTTTTCAAAAAAAAAAAAAAAGACCAGACCAGTTAGATCAATCGGAATAAGTATTAACACTTGGATAGAAATATGCGTGTGTTCTCCCTGTTTCCGTCGCCTAAGCAAGCATGGAATGCAGGACCCGTGGGAACTATCGTGTAATCTGCTGACAAGAAGCATGCGCTTGGATCAAAAAGATCTAATCATGTCGTTAAGTTAAAAAAAAAAGGGTTATTGTTCTGTGTAGTCAACTGCTGGTTCCCTTGTATTTGCCAGTTTGTTGATCTAGATTTAAGTTATTGACCGCTGGTTCCCTTGTATATGCCAGTGTGTTAATATTAGTCAGAGCGGTATCTCAGTCATTTAGGTTAGGTTCATCTTGGCAGAGGCCTTCAGACAGATATGGGAAATACCGTTCGCTTTTCAACCATCTACATTTTTCTTTTTCCATCTTCTTAATCTTTTCATGTGATTAGTATGACTCCGAGTATGATGTCCATCGTGAAACTATCTTAGTAGAGCTCTGTCCCTTATATGAATTTTAGTATGCTTGAGTGCAAACTCGTATACAGCAATTGGAATTTCGCGTCAGGGTACTTCCTCCTGTAATTAATAAGTATGCCAACCAAGGAGGTTCTTTAGTGCTTTCCAAGATTTTTCGTAGATAGCTAGGGTCTGGAGTATTGGTTTTTGTGGGTACACCTCTGATAAACCCACCCGAGATTAACTCGGTCACTTTTCAAGAATAAAATTTGCTCGAGGACTAGCAAATAATAAGATTGGGGGTATTTGATAGACGCATTTATGTGTCTATTTTGATCTCTTTTATGTATTTTATTAGTACCCATTTGTTCTCATTATGGTGTTTTTATGTTTGTTTAGGTGTTTTTGGAGAAAATACCCTTGTATGGAAAGAGTTGCTCAAAAAGTGATGATTTACACCCCGGAGAAAAGTACTCAAGGCACCCCAGAAATGTCCTGGAGGCGCCCCAGAAATGTACCGGAAACGTCCCAGAAATGTCCCGGAGGAAACCAGAAAAATTACTATTTCAACCCAAGAATTACTATTTCAGCCCAAATTACTAAGGGGACACCAAGACAGGATGGGGGGACACCCCTCTTCTTCATTTGAATATCGATTTTGGCGGGAAAAATGTTCACAACACAGGAGAATTTTCGATCAAAGAAATGAAGTAGTGGTAGGTCGATTCAATGGCTGCATTTTGGTATAGAGATGTGATATAGGTTGAGGAACACAATATGGGTGACGGAATCGGTCAATTTTGGCTAAAATTCCTGGTTCGATTTACCAAACCAAAACAGAGCAACACGCACTGTAAGTGAGATCAAGTGTGTTTCTGCTGTGCATGGAGTGATGTGGAGGTGCGGGAAAGCTTCTGAGGCATGAAGAAACTAATTTGGAGCGTTTTGGGAGCGAGTTAACGTGTGGAAATTCTATAAATGGTAAGTATTCTCATTTTTGGGCAGCAAAGAATAATCAAATTAAAGAGAAAATATACGCAATCAATGGTCGGATTTCTTGCTCCAAAACACTATAAATACAAGTATCGGTCATTGGGAAGAGGCTGTCGAGAGTTGGGAGAGAGTTAGAGACGTAAAAATCAAAGAACCAGACGCTGTGAAGAAGTTCCTGCTGCTGCTGGAACTGAAGAACACGAAGAACATTGGACAAGGCAGGAAAGTCGTTAAAAACTGTTGCTTTATTGCGACACTTTGCCACTCCTTTCCGCGACTGAGTCGTTGTACCAACAGCACTATATCTGTGTCGTTGATTCTGGACGCCTTCTGTGGGTCGCAGAATCCTGTTTTATACTATTTACTTATCTTTCTCTTCATTGTAAAACACTCTTGAGCATCAATGAAATTTTTTGAGAGGTTTTCCAATATGATGAGCGACTAATTCCCTCGTAACCAAGGAAATGGAGGAAGCTATTCACGCAACATAAATGGGTAACTATTTCATTTAATTATATAATTCACCTAATCGCTGCTTTTGCAGAGTTTTAAATTATTTGAATGATTGTCTTAATTATTTGTTATTCAGTTTGATAGGTTATACTTGGTTAAATCTCTTGATAATCTATGCTTAAAGTTTACAAATAAAATTTGAGAATTTGTATGATTGATAGTGAATTAAAGATAAAAGAGGACTTAAGAATATAATAGAGTTTTGAAATATTTATCAATCAATTTTGCGTAATAGTGGAATCTAGTGTCTTGGTTACCTCTCGCACCCATTGTTAATATTTTTGTATATATATTTTTAAATCTAAAAATCCATTATCTTTACAAGTCCGAGCAACGAACTTTTACTACCACTTTCAATATTATAACAAAATACAGTTTACATCTTTCAGGAAAACTAGGCTTAAGATATCAGAATGCGAGGGAAGTGCACCAAGGCCATCTGTAGCATCTTCTTCTTATACAGATCCTATTCATAATTTTATAAATGACCCAAATGATATTATTATAGAAGGAGTTAAACAAACTGCGCATCAGGTTAATAAACCTTATTATAAAGTAGAAACGCCAAAATCTACGGTTAGAAATATTCCTGAACAAGTAGAACCGACGTTCTCCGATCTAGAATTTGAGATAAATGTGATCCAAAAACCATCATTGGATTTACAAGAACTTCGAAAAGAGTATCATAGTTTAGAAAATACAAATAAAAGGGCTTGGTTTGAATCCAACTTTAGTTCTAACAGAAGAACAAGAATATATAAAACTTATGCTCTATACTTAAGTCATAATAAAAATCCAAACCCATTTTTCACCTGGTTCGAAGATTTTATCAAAACTTACAATTTAAATAAATATAAGAGATCGCTTAATATGTTGGAAACCCAGTTTCAATCTTATATGACAAAAGATGGAAATGTTATTCAGTCAATCCATCCACAAGAAGTAGTCCTTGATATCAAAGGTGTTATAGCATCCCCATACAAATTAGAACATAAGGGAACTGATTCAGTAGCTAACCATAAAGATATTGGTCAGTTAATAAAACAAAATAACTACACCAATTTATATTTACATTCAATAGGAAAACAAACGACAAGAATTAAAGGCTTGTTAAACAAGGATAAAATCCAACATATACAACCTAATGAGCTTAAACTTAATCCGGCACCATCTAGTGGATTATTATTTAAACCAAACCCAATAATAGATCCAAATGTCTTCAGGTTTTCCAACCCAGATAATAGCTTTGTAGATGCACTAGTAGAAAAGCTAGGAAAATTAAGCTTATCTGCTTCAGGACCATCTAAAGCATCCAAACAATCAAAAGAAGGAATAAATGTTATGTCCAAACACGAAGAATACAATGATATATATATAGAAGAACTGGAAGAAATTTTTCATTCATCAAATTCTGGTAATATTAACAACAATTCTGATGACATTAATAAAATATCTTTGGAAAAAATAAATATACACCGACAGTTCCTACTAGAAATTATTACCCTAGACCAACACCGGTAGATTTACAACTGGAAGAGGATTATAATTGGAATCAGACTTCGTTTGATGGAAGATCCATAGTTGAGTGGAACATAGATGGTATGACGTAATACCAAATAGTAAATATCATAAGACAAATGTCGATCTATGCTTCTGCTTCTAGACTCATTAAAAACCCAGAAAAACAAATTGTTGAATCCATAGTTACTGGCTTTACTGGCCAACTTAAAGGATGGTGGGATTTCCATATGTCCGACCAGGCAAAATATAGCATTTATATGGCAAAGAAACCAATCAAGCTAGAAGATGGTACTGAATACTCTCAAGAAGATATTGTTAGTACCCTACTTTATACCATTGGCCTGCACTTTGTAGGAAGTAATAGCCAACAAATGGAAAGATCTAGGGAATTACTTATTAATCTTAAATGTCCCACCCTCTCCCATTATAGATGGTACAAGGATGTATTCTTCTCAAAATTGTTTAGCAGAGAAGATTGTTCCTCTAATTCTGATTTTTGGAAAGAGAAATTCGTCTCAGGATTACCCCCTTTGTTTGCTGAAAGGGTTAGAAATAAACTAAAATCAAAAAATATTCAACAACGTATTGAGTATGGCGAATATACCTTTGGCCAACTATCTTCCGAAATTGTATGTGAAGGTTTAGCTTTATGCTCAGACATAAATCTACATAGACAAATACAAAATAATAAATTATCTAACATACAAGAGTTAGGTGATTTTTGTGAGCAATTTGGATACACTAATACACCATCCGCGTTATTATCTAGGAAGAAAGGTACTCGACCACCTTCCCATAACAATCCTAAGACTACTAGGTATCCCAATAGGTATCCATTGAAATCTAAACGACCCAATTTTAGGAAAAACAACAATAAGACACAACAATTAAATAAAAAGACTAATAAGTCACTTCCGGTCTGTTAAAAGTGTGGAAAAATTGGGCATTATAGTAATAAGTGTCGTACAAAACAAAAAATAAATGAGCTTAATCTAGACGAAGGTCTCAAACGTCAATTAGAACAAGTCCTCTTAATGGATTCCGATCTATCCGAAGAGGATGAATCATCCTCCTCAGAAAATGATTCAGGGACAATTTCAGGATTGGAGGATGATGAATGTACAAATGGTTGTTCTTGTAAAAATTGTTTTCATAAACAAATATCTAGTCTAGGAATTAATGTCCTCACCAATGAAGAAAATTTTATATTAGAGTTAATTGATAAAATTGAAAATCCAGAATCAAAGCGAATAGCTTTAGAAAAATATATTGAAGTAGCTAAAAGAGCACCAAAACAAGAGAAAATCGAAACTTCTTACAAACCTTATAGTTTTAAGGAAATAATGGCAAGAGTAGAAAATCATCACATTAAAAAAGAACCATCAGTCAATGATCTTAGGGCAGAAGTTAATCAGGTTAAAGAAGAATTAAGAAGTCTTAAGCAAAGAGTCCAGATATTGGAACTTCATAAACCAGTAGACTGTGAGTATGACTCACAAGAAGAAAACTCTTTTGATGAAATTTTACAAAACTACCAGGCTCATATTACTACACATATAGATAAACCAGAATCACCTACTAATAACCAGGATATCGAAAACATGCAATTCATTAATATAATAGATAAAGTAATCACTCAAAAGTGGTACACCTTAGTCACCCTAATCATAGGAAAAGAATACCGTTTTGAAACTATGGCACTCATAGATTCGGGTGCAGATCTAAACTGCTTAAATGAAGGATTAGTTCCCACAAAGTATTTTAGCAAAACAACCCAAGTTCTTAATACTGCAGATGGAAACAAATTGATAATTAATTACAAATTATCTGATGTGCGGTGTGTAATAATGGTATTTGTCTAGCGACACCATTTATCATGGTAAAGAATTTATCTCAATCCTGCATATTAGGGACTCCATTCTTGAATATGTTATACCCGTTAAGTATTAACAATACGGGCATTGAAGCCCTCATTCAGGGACATAAAATATTATTTGAATTTGTCTCTGAACCTAGGCAAAAATTTATTAACCAGGTTCAAGAAAAAATCAAGCACAAAGAAAATTTTTTGTTCTTCTTAAAAGAGGAGATTCAATATAAGCAAATAGAAGAGAAACTAAATTGCCCAAAACTCCAAAAAAAATCAATGATTTTAATGATCTTCTAGTGAAAGAAGTTTGTGCTGA
This sequence comes from Papaver somniferum, assembly GCF_003573695.1. NCBI lineage: Eukaryota > Viridiplantae > Streptophyta > Magnoliopsida > Ranunculales > Papaveraceae > Papaver > Papaver somniferum. The sequence continues at coordinate 147,184,068 of NC_039359.1, forward strand.
AATCCCAAATGCATTCTGGGAAAGAAAACATATAGTAGAATTACCTTATGAACCAGATTTTTCTGAAAAAATGATTCCAACAAAAGCCAGACCAATTCAAATGAACAATAGATTATTAGAAATATGTAAATCTGAAATTCAAGATTTACTAGATAAAGGTTTGATTGAAAAAGAAAAGTTACTCTCCTTGGAGTTGTCCTGCATTTTATGTAGAAAAAGCAGCTGAATTAGAAAGAGGAGTTCCGAGATTAGTCATCAACTATAAGCCTTTGAATAAAGCATTAAGATGGATTAGGTATCCAATTCCTAATAAAAAGATCTTTTAGATAGATTACATAATGCTGTCATATTTTCAAAATTTGACTTAAAGTCAGGATATTGGCAAATTCAAATCGCAGAAAAAGACAAGTATAAAACTGCATTTACGGTTCCCTTTGGACATTATGAATGGAATGTTATGCCATTTGGTTTAAAAAATGCTCCATCAGAATTTCAACATATTATGAATAACATATTTAATTCTTATTCAACTTTTACAATTGTATACATTGATGATGTATTAATATATTCTGAATCAATTGAGCAACATTTTAAACACTTATCAATATTCCTCAAAATAGTAAAACAGGCCGGATTAGTGGTATCTGCAAAAAAGATGAAAATATTTCAAACCCAGGTTAGATTCCTTGGTCACAATATTAATAAAGGTACTATAATACCTATAGAACGGGCTATATCCTTTGCTGATAAATTTCCTGATGAAATCAAGGATAAAAAACAATTACAAAGATTCTTAGGAAGCTTAAATTATATAGCAGATTTTTATAAGGATTTAGCTAAGGATAGCAAACCTCTATATGCAAGATTACGGAAAAACCCTGCTAATTGGAGCAGTGAGCATACAACTGCTTTATAAAAATCAAAGCTAAAGCTAAAGAATTGCCATGCCTAACTATAGCGAATCCAACAGCCTACAAAATAGTTGAGACTGATGCTTCAGATGTCGGATATGGAGGAATCCTTAAACAAAGGATTCATAATAAAGAGCAATTAGTAAGATATACCTCAGGTGTATGGAAATCGGCACAACAAAATTACTCAACCATTAAAAAAGAAATATTGGCAATAATTCATTGTGTTACTAAATTTGAAAGTGATTTGTTAAACCAGGAATTTCTTATTAGAGTGGATTGTCAGGCAGCTAAGGAAGTATTGGTAAAGGATGTTAAAAATTTAGCCTCTCGGCAAATTTTTGCAAGATGGCAAGCCATTTTATCAGCGTTTGATTTCAAAATTGAATATATAAAAGGTGAAACTAATTCTCTACCTGATTTCTTGACTCGTGAATTTTTGCAGGGGAAGCATGGACTGCCAGATAACTAGGGGAAAGGCTCCTCAATTTTCTTACCCATCTCCTAATAAAAGGAACAAAAGTAATCCTATTATGATTAAAGGAAACCCAAATAAGGGAAAACAATATTCTTCTTCAGAAGAAAAGTCGGCATTTATAATGTCCACATCAATACCGCTTTTAGCGGTAGAAACAGAACATGCTAACAGAGATCCTGCAGAAGTTGCAAGCATGTACTTAAAAGAGCATATTTTACCACATTATGGTAAAACTAGAGAGTTTTATGAAACAATACTCATAGAGACAGGATCTATCCTTTTAACACATAACACGGCCAACAGTAATGGTAATGGTCCTCCTGCGTTCTCCAAGCTTGTTATTCTTAAGGTATTATCATACCGAGATTGGGGAATGAACCCTCATGGGTTAAAAAAATTCAATGATCACCCCCATATCAAACCGAGATCATATTCTTATACTGATTATATTAAAGCATGGACACATATTTTTTGCTATCAAACTCAGAGATTCTCTCATTCCTGGTATATTGGTTTAAACTCAATACAATCAAAGAGCTACCAAATTGGTTCAGAGCATGGCTAAGTAGCTGGGGGCCATGCCCGGAGATTTTACCTGCATATATTGTGGATATGTTAAATAAGTTTATCAAGGCTAATAGCCAATCTTATGATATAAGAATATTAATGCAGTGGTTCTTTATACTGTATGAAATCCCATGGATTCTAAGATGGAATTATTCAATTCCACAAGATAATGATCCTGATTGGGATTATATCCCTTATTTAGAAAAGAAATTATATATCAAATGGTGGGATAGATATAATGCAGCACATCTACAACCATCTACATTTAACATGCAGTTTGTTGCAGCTCAGCTTATGGTATCGGCATCAACCACCTCAATGCCGATGGAATTCTCAACCCACATACTCGCACTAAAGCATAGGCACGGGGACTTGTCAAAGGAAGAATTTAAGAAGCAGATTTCGGAGGCACTTGATAACGAAGATTTGGGTTCCCAACCGTCCTCGTCAAAAACATTTGAGGAAGATAAAATCGGAAAATACAGAAGACCTAAATGCAAATGGTGATGATTGCTTTGGAATGATTTAGGGTTTAAATGGTTCGAAGAAGATAGGAAAATTCTAATTATTGTCCGGCAAAAAAAAAAAATGGTCAACTTTTCATCAAAAGGAAGCAGGATCGACTCCACTATTCATCAAGGACACGTATTTGCTCCAAAATAGTAAAAGTAAAAAGGTTTAATATTTTCCAAAAAAGAAAAAAGGTAAATCTTATCTAAGATTTCTACCTTAGATATGTCTTCCACTTGTCTACAACTTATAGATTGTTGTAATTATAGATAGGATTCTCAAAAAAGTAAATCTTATATCTTTTGTTTCTTGCAAACTTTCCCTTATATAAATACCCGTTAAGGAAAAGGGAAAGGGCAAGTTTTTAGTTCTCAAGAGTCATTATCTATAAGTTTGAAAGTGAAAGTTTCTGAGTGTTTCCTGCTTTGAGAGTGATAGTTTGTGAGTGTTTTCATGTTCTAAGTGTGAGTTTGAAGTTGTTTGGTGTGCTATCTATTAAGGAATAAAAGACTACTTTGTAAGTATCTCTACCCGTTATCTATGTTTTAAGTTTCTTTTAGTTACGAAGATTCCTTTTAATTTTCTATTAATCATTTTCTAAATTATCTTTCAATCACTATTTCTATATATATATATATATAGATAAATTTTTTTTTAAATTTGATGAATCTAATATCGTTTTGTGAACAAGTGAGTCCTTATATTATCCCTTCACGAGTGTGATCTCGTCGCTACTTATCAACATTTAGGTTTACAAAGTCGATTCTATGCGGGGTACAAATGGGACTCAAAGCGAGGATGTGCCAGTCCAGGTCTTGTCGAGAAAATAGTCATAAATGGGCCATAGCTAGCAAATATGCAGGGTCAAGATCGCAAGTGTCAGTCATTGACTTAATGGGAGGAAACGAGAAAGTGACCCAAGGATTTGGGAGTGCCGGATGCGCGTAATATTTTTTCTTTTTGTTTTTTCTCATGAAGGGAGAACCGTGTTAACATTCACAAATTTCACAACTACTTATAGGACGGCGTTTATTTTATATTACGATTCTTAGCCCTGGGCAAGACAGATATTATCTGCCAAACTATGACCGTAACATATGGCCTTCCCGAAATTACAAAAGAGAATTATGAGTCTATAAAACGATTCCATCAGGGAATAAAAAAGAAGGTCTATAAAACGATCAATTTCGTTTTCACCGTCCTCTCAAAGAAAACTATGGTAGTCGAGAAAACACCGACACTGAATAAATATTTGGTACATGATTCTTTTACATTGTTGAAATGACTATATAAAAATAAATTAGGACATATTGTAATTTAATGAATGCCTTTTTTCTTTCTTTTCTTAAGCATGAAAGTAAATATCTTTCGTCATCAATTGTTTAAATTATTTGATGCCTGGTGCACTACATGAGTTTCAATTTACTTTTATATTAATAGGGCGTTTGGATACTACATGAAAGGTGAAAGGTGGTATAACTTTTAACTAAGCCAGATATTAAAAATTGATTTCGAAACCAGAGTCTAAAATGATTTTTAAAAACAAAAGGAAAGAGTATTTTTTTCATCTAAACCATACGTAAATATTAACACCGTACAAAATTATAAATCGTATACTCATATACTCTTCTTTTTCTTTTATCGATCAGCAGTGGGAATTGAAGTATACTCATGTACTCTCATTACACATGTGATGCTCATTTGCATTAAATAATGTTTGATAGCAACATTTTTTTCTTTTTTTTAGGAATTGTTTTCTTTTATCTCATAATTGGCTTCTGTATTACTATAGCATAATTTGGTTTGGTTTACAGTAAACGATGGTAAAAGAATTAGATTTTGGAAAGATAAATGGCTTGATGGAGGAAGTTTGCAAGACTTATTTTCGGAGGTGTTTAGAGTAGTCAAGAATAAGGACATTACTATAGCATCGATGATTGATAATAATGGGTGGAAGAGTGATTTCAAGAGATCTTTGAATGCTATTGAGAAGATCGAACGGGACTTGCTCAGGCGTGATGTGCGTATCCCTTTCCTTGGAGAAAATGAAGATGTTATGTCTATTATGGATAGATTTAGCACTAGTAAGTGTCATGAGGCTCTTGTTGGGAAGCATGACTCATGTAACTTCGTGAAGCATCTTTGGAAGAACAATATTCCCCATAAGGTCAGTTTTATTATTTGGGCTTCTTTTCATAATTCCCTTCCAACTAGAGACATGTTGAGGCATAGAAGAGTAGAGATAGTCAGTGATTTGTGTATTTTCTGCAATTCTGAAAGAGAAACAACGGATCATATGTTCCTGCATTATTCTTATTTTTTTGAGGTTTGGAACTATTTCATAAAAGCCTTCAGAATTTCATGGCCAATGCCGAAGACTTTATTTGAATTGTTTGAAGCTTGGTCTACAAATGTTTTATAGGGTAGAGGAAAATTAGTATGGAGGATTATCCATTATGGAATTTGTTGGAGATTGTGGAAAGAACGGAATGGAAGAGTTTTGGGGGCTAGGAAGAAGGAAGCGATGGAGATTGTTGATCTTGTCAAACAACTAGTAGTTGTTTGGTCTTGTGATTCTGATACTTTTAAGTTTGTTAATCCTAGTTTGATTTGGAGCAATTTGGGAGACTCCCATGAATGTGTAAAATCCTTTGTATTGTGTAAGGTGCTTTTTCTTTAATACAATCTTTCCTTCGATTTTTTTTTTGCTTCTGTATTATATTGGTTACTACAGTTCATAATGTTAATCTTGTTATTTATAAATAACCAGTGGAAGGTAATTCCTTTGTCAGCTAGAAACAAAGGGAGTAAGATGTATAGCAGACGAGTCACTCAATAAAAAAAGGAATAAACTTATTATAAGTTGCATTCCATCTAAGGACGGAACTAGGATTTGGAACTTGGAATGGCTTGGAATAAATTTATGCATACTTGTAATTTTCTACCTGACTTGATAATGATTTCAGCTGGGCTCGTAGTGGAATGGGCTAAGCTCCACTACCTATTTTTTTAAAAAAGATCTAGGTTTAAGCCACCCCTAGCCTAGTCTACATCTAAATCCGCCCATGATGCCATCCTCATTGACATGCATTCTTCGCACGAACTCAAGAAATATATCTTCCCAGACCCTAACTAGCATTGATATGTCGATCATTTAAGAATAAGGAAAATTCTTGATGAACCGTGTATCTAGACTGCATAAAAACCATCGACTTACAAATAATGGATCCTAACCCCCTTCAAATCTTTGTGGATGAGAATTATGAGCGGGCGGTTTTTGTGTAGTCTAAATACAACTCATTCAAAAAGATTCTAAAAATAATAGTTTATAATTGCGATAAAAATGTACAACATATACAATTATTTTACAGGTAGTATTGGATTTACAATTTGAGTATTTGAATATATTCATTATCTTATAATTTTGAATTTACTTTAATTAGATCTAAATTTCAACGTTGCAAATAAAGCTAAAAGTTTTTTTTTTTCCTTTTTTTTTTTTCCTTTTTCTTTTCTTTTTTTGACGCGAGTATTACTGTGATAAATATCGAAGAAAAGATGAGGGTTTATTTATATAGTGTCCTGGAATCCTACGTATGAATCACAATTTAGAAAAATCATTGTCCCCTTATGTAGGGTCTAGATCACTGTTTAGTTAATATGTGATCTAAGGCTCACTACATATATACATATATATATATATATATGACACGTCTCGTTGCACTAAAACACTGTGGTCTCTGGAGATTTAAGTAGTTGTCAATTTTGACCCAGAGACGACTCTGCCGCTGGATGGGATTACCAGCGAAATTGGGCCGTTAGATCGTGAAGCAGGTGATGGCTCACCAAATGACCACGTTTTTCTTCAGCTAACCAAACGACCACGGTTTTTTTGGTTAATCGAACAGACACGTTTTTATAAATTGTAACGTCTATATATATTCCAAAAGTTTGTGTGACGAATAACTGTTGCTAAATCATTTGTAATAGAAATATTCGTTTCGAATTCGATAAAATAAAAGTAGCCCCTACAATTGTACCAACGCGTTAGCACGTGCCCACTTAATTAACAAAACATTAAAATTTCAAATAAAATTATAAAACTTTGAAAATGCCAACTGTTGGTTGATTAACACGAATACAACTTCGGAAATGCTAGACTCATCGAAAAGAAATCCGTAGTCATCAATTTCCCTATCCACACTATTCTAAGGCTAAATCTTATGAGTTAAAACCATAGTGACGGAAAAATGTGGCAAGCTTCGATTTCCCTTCTCTCTCTTGGAAAGCGGTGGAGGGAAGAGTAACATAACTGAGGATTTAGCCTCGCTCTAGAATGTAAGAAAACGAGGATGCAATCCTCATTTATTCACTTTCTATATAAAAAATAAAATCTAATAAAATATATTTTTAACAGATTTTCCACCCCCTTTTAATATTCTATATAAACAAAATGTTTTTGGGGAGGATTAAAATCGCGCTCAAATTTTAAACTTGGACCGGGCACCCACTTTACGTGGCACCACCATGCACATGGTAGGGGAAACCTTCAATAAGACTTAGCCTACCACCTTGATTGTTTTCTCTTGACTGGTACTGACTCGCCTGGATTTGACTGAAATCATCTAACTCATCTGGATATGGCTTAGTATATTTCTTTTCTGAGTCAGATCTGACTCAAAAATATGAATTAGTGGTTTGTTTTCATGAGTCAGTAATATTTTATTACCTTACTCAAATGGGTGGAGTCGGAAGTTCGAACCGACTCAGATCGCGATTCAGATCTAACTCAAGAAAAAAAAAACAATATAACATTTGATTCGAACCGAATCAGAAGCCAAATAATATCTCGATGTCACGTCAGCAAAAACCAAACATCCTCTATGTCCCAAACAATTTTATGTACAAGTCTCTTATCACGTTAGTCAAAATATAGCTCTTGGAGTGCCGCTAAACTAATGCTAGTTTCTTTCTTAGGTTTCAAATATTAGCCCATGGAACACATTTTTTTGTTTAATTTTGTTGGCAAGAGAAGCATCATCATGAAGACAGGCGTGCACCAAATTTTCAGATTTAAGTGAACGGAATGGAGGTATATAAATTTTTTTACATTGGTATGTATCCCGATGGAAAAGTCTGTCGATACAATACGACAAGAAGTCTCTGTAAAATAAAAATATTTCTTCTTGTGAAGAAAATTTGTGCGACTTTTCGAGGAGAAAACATAAATGAATCCCCTATACATATTTAGAACGCCACCACGTAGCATAGAAGAGTTAAGATTAGGTAGGATTACAAAAGATATATTGTCTTGCTTACTCCTCCATCCTTGGACTGTCCGTCTGTTTTATTGACAAGACAACTGACTCAAGTACACTTTACTCTAAGTAACCCCATTACTACAGGTTTAGCTCCAAATCTGTTCTCATCCCAGATTCCATCCCTGTCTCATGTCTGTGCGCATGATACACACTTCATATTGAGTCGTTAATTTTATAATCCTCTATGCTGTCTTTTATATAAACTCGTCAAACAAGCTGGCTACAAAGACAAAGGGCGCGCATGTGCTCCGCAAGTGGAATTGGAGGAGCAAATGTCAAAGCTCCAAACTTCGAAGCGCGTATTCCTGATCCTGACGCTGCCTACGGTGTCTAGTGATGTAATTTTCGTCACCAAATTTGAAACGGATATAACATTACCAATCTAATGCGCGTAAACCATGGTTCGTGCACATTATCGATGGCTCAGTGTTTTTGGTCACTCGATCCTACAGTTGACATGGCTGGCGTGCAGGGACGGAGCCAGGACTTAAATGTTATGGGGTCAGAAAAAAAATTCCCCATAGCTAAGAATTTTGTTTAAGAACGTTTATTCTAATTAATGGCAGATGTAATTTCTCAAATGGTAAATAATGACAAGGAGATTTAGGCTTTGATTTTGCACGTGAAAGTGGTCCAACTGGACGTCCTCGAGTTCCTTCTCTAGCTAAGAAATTATCTCAAGACTGTAATGTTTCTTGTTCTGATGCCTATAAAGGGCCATTGACATCACTGCTGATAAAGGTGTAAATTGGGATGGGCCATCACGTTTAAGGCACAACACAACATGTTAAAATTCGAGCACAGCACGACACAACACGTGACCGGCCCAGCACGGGCACAACACGTTTGTTTAATGTGTTGTGCTATGCCAGAAAAATAGGCACATCGACACAATATAGCACGCGACACAACACAACACAACACAACACAACACAACACAACACAACACGCGAATAAAGCACACCACGTCATGCGTAAAATACTACACAATACATCACATTTGATGCATATTTCACAAAAAAAATCATTGTTTTAACCAATTTACGACATTTTATTTTCGTTATGCTAATTTATTTTAATAATAATACATGTACTAACTAAAATATCTCAAAAATATTTATTTTGGAGAGCATAAAATAAGTGTGCTAGCACAGCCCAGCACGGAACAACACGTTTATTTTTCTAGCACATCACAGCATGGCACGCCATTTAGCATAGCACAGCACGTCTGAATCTCTGGCACAGCCCAGCCCAACAGGCAGCATGCTAAGCACGTGACTTCGTGGCTGGGTTGTGCCGGGCCGGCACGTTTTACACCTCTAACTGCTGACATTAAACACCAACATTTTTCCTTAATTTCGCAATCGGGCACAAATGATTCTTGAGTAATATCGACTACTTGTGTATGATACGTATATGAAGTGGAAGTATGAAATGCTAGCCGCATCAACAACTCCAAATCAGTAAAACTATCTGAATGCAACGCCAATATAGATGAGTCACTGTTGTGCAGTCATCGCGGACATTAGCAACTAACACCTTGCTTCACAGACAAGTTATTGTAGCAGCTGGAAATGATTTTCTATATTTTTCTTACTTGGGGAATGGAGCTTTTCATTTGCGGGAACCATTTTGAAAACTCATGTTCCCTGACAGGTTCCAATTCATATACATTATGCAGCGAAGACTGAAATGTTTATAATGAAAAAATACGTCTTTTTAGGCGGGATTAACCATCTACATTTTGGTTTCGCAACATCTTGACCAGTCGTGTTCTATTAATCGATATTGTCAATAACAGAGTATGCAAGCCAAAAAGATTCGGACATGTTGAAAGCGCCCCATAACCTAAAGTTCCCCGCGCACAAGAGAGGTGTTGAGATATTTCCGGTGTAAATCTTTATTTCCACGTATGTTATCTGTTAGCTTAGCCCCGTAAGCGAATTTAATGCTTATCCTTTTACCTAAATTTCAATTTTGCGACAAAAACTTGCGCCCACAAGACATAATAATTACAAAAAATCCAAAAATATTTTTATTGAAATACAAATTCTAGTGGGTGCAAGCGACCCCACTTGCACCCACTTCCCTCCGTCCCTGCTGGCGTGTTAAAATTGAGACTTATTTTTTCATTGGTTGTTCCCGGGATATAATTGAGACTAGATTTATTGTTCATTGATTGTTCCCTTTAAAGAAAGTAAGATTTGTATGTACTTTTCTTTGTTTCGGAATAAAACAGGTGAAACAACAACACATATTCTGCATAAGACAGAAAATGAGCTATATGCCCTAAAGCCGTTACATTGTGGTTGTAGATGGCTAGTAAAATATTGGGTTGGGTAAATGGACACTAAAGATTTAGAAAGGTTTGCCCTTCATTTTTAATATTTAATTTTCTTATTTTATCTCTTTCTCTTTTTCTTTGTTATTTGATTTTCTTTTTCCAACATAAAATCTACATCGATTAACTTTTTCTTTCCAACATAAAAGGTTTTCCCTTCATTTTTAACTATTTTTTTATTTTATCTCTTTCTCGTTCTCTTTCTTATTTGATTTTCGTTTTCCAACATAAATTCTGCATCAATTAACTTTCTTTTTCCAACATAATATCTACCTCGAAAAAGCTATAATTTCTGAAATATAAGTCGGATTTTGATGAAACTTATATTTTCGGAATGAGTTTGAAATTATCAAAAAAAAAAATGATCCACTGTTAGTATTAAACCAGACCGAGGATGCATTATGCATTTAGGTGTAACCAAGAAAAACCTATTTCTTATAAGAATATGCGTTATGCACTCGGGTGCATCCTAGTCAAAACCTAATTCCTATAAGAGTATGCATTAGCACTCGGGTGCATGCAGCCTGAACAAAACGTATTTCCTATGTGAATACCCATTATGCGCTATGGTATAACCTGGCCAAAATCTATTTATTTATTTATTTTTCATATATGTATTATGCAATCCGGCAAAACCTGCCCAAAGTCTATCTTTCCGTCAAAATATGTATTATACACCCCGGTACAACCGAAAAAAATTTAAACCAGATGCTCCCAGTACCTTTACAACTACCAAAATAACAACTTCAACACCACCACTAAATCAAACTACCTACCAAGCTTTATGTTAAAAGAAATTAGCTAATCATGTGCTTTCTTAAAAACCATCAAAATATGTAAAAGAAGTAAGAAGACTTATGATAACCCTTTTTCTTATTTCGTGCCTTTCTATAGAACAACTGAGGTGCAGTTTCAGGTGTGTGTAAGTAGGCGAGTTTGAGAATGATTCTGAGCTCCTCTTTATACTTTTCTTCACATGCAAACTTGTGTTTGACAACAACCCACATATATCATCATTACATTCAAACTCTACAACCTCATTTATATGCACCTTACATCTAAGAAACTCAACGAAAAAATCTGCATTGAATGCTGTTTTCTCGACCAAATCTCACCCAAATCAGGATTCAAAATGTTGCAAACTCGTGGTCAACAATAACCCAACATTCATCATCGTATTAAGACCAACTTAGTCTCTTCTTCTATAAACCACTAGTGAAATAATTACTCCCTTAATGATTACTGAAGATGAGAAAATGACAACATCCTAAATTAGAAGATGGATATTCGTTGTTCAAAGTTCAATCCCTCCACGATTAAAGAACAACATGAAATAAAACAAAACCAGTACTTTAATTTGAAAAGAAAACAAAAATGAAAACCTAAAACTAATGAATATAAGTTCTCCACATGGGATGTATTAAGGACATATTGATCCCTCCCTTTCAGCAGGGCCGTAGCAAAGGTTTAGGGACCCTAGGCGAACTTACTGAAACGAGGACCTATTAAAGCAAAATAATTTTTTTCTACCTTTTCATCTTCCTCGATATTTTTTATATTTGGTGGTGATAATTTTTTCCCCATTGGTTCCTCATTTTTCATATTTGCATTCTCACCATTTTCCAATAAATCACTATTTGTTTCCATCTCATTAACCAAATTTTCTTATTCTTCATCACTGTCATTCATTGTTTCTAAACCCATGCATCCAAAACAGGGACGGAGCCAGCCCATATATGCTATGGGGTCAAAAAAATAAAATAAAATAAATTCCAACATTCTCAATTTTCTTCTCGATTCATAATTAACCGACGATTTAAAGTAATATGGAAACAGGTATGGTATAAAAGCTTGGAGGAGGAATTGTGCACATCGACGCCAAGAGGCGACAACAGAAAATACTTCCCTGTGCGTTACACAACATGAGAGGGGATGCAATTAGCAATTCTGGCTTGTTAAAAACCAAGAAAAGAAAAAAGTTACTAGCTGAAAAAAAGAACACAATAAAACTCAAGCTAAGAAGATAAATTAAAACATATATGCATTATTTTTGGAGAGCTTCATGTGCAATACCTTATCGATTCCAACATTACATAATTGATTCAGTCCCACCACATAAATGCTCATTAAGCTACAAGAGTGCATAAGCGCACGAAAAGTTTCTTATGAATTCTACAACGTTAATAATGGAGAATTAGAAAACGGAAAAAAAATCTTGTAAAAGGAGCTAATTCCGAGAGTCCCAAATCAGAACGCACAATTTCATCAAGAAAACAACTTAGTAATTAATCAAGTAAATATTCTTTATGTTTAAGTGATATATTTGATTATCAATACAATTATTGTTTTCTTGAGTTCTTCCTCTGCCAAGAGTTTTTCCATTAAAGACACAGATTTTGATTTTGCCATCATTACTTGCACCTACAAGACATCCAACTTACAGAAATCCCAAACCTTTTTTTCCTAAAATTCCTCCCCCTCCGTCCCTGATCCAAAGCCTAAAGTTTATTATCAAACAAGAGATTTTATTTAACATTTGGTGATTTTGTAATTATCAACGACTCGCAAAACAGTAAACCAATATCAAAGGGTCTAAAACATACCCTATAGCAACGAATACATAATTTGGGGGACCCTAGGTCGTCGCCTAGCTAGCCTATAGCCAGCGACGGCCCCGCCTTTCAGTTATAAACTTTGGGAAGAATACTCAAATTTGGATATCGAGAAAGCATCTTTTAAATTCGTGGGTATATATTAAAACAACATCCAATTTTACTCGTCTTCTAAAGTAAGAAAAATTCAAGGTTTATTCAACCAAAAAAGCGTATACAAAATCGATAGACATAAATTAAAATTAATAATGCTAATGGTCATGTATTTGATTCAATATAAACTATTACTGAAACATGATTTTCTCCGTAAATCCCAAATTACAAGTTCTAACCAGATATGTATTTAGGTTTTTTGAAACCCATAAAAACAAGAAGCAAAACTGTTATCATGTCAAAATCTTCTCCATCCTCTGCGTTTCCGCACAAAAACCACCTCCATGACAGCTTTTGATTGACCGTATCCTCATACCTCCGTCTATCCCTCATGATGAGTATAAGGAAAAAAAAACTCTACTCCAATAACAAAGACATGTCTCTTTTAAAAAACCTGATTCTCCTTCATCACTCCCAATCCCAGTAAGCAATTCGGAAAACGAAAAAAGTTTGGAACAAAAAGCTTTTGCCTGTTATTCGTTATTGTAAAATTTAAATTAGTTCCTTATCTCGGTCAACCATTCGTGATTCAGAATAAATCCATAATGACATTAATCAGTGTATATTATATACTATTTTACATGACATTTGTGAATTCGGCAATAAGAAAAACAATTTGTTCCATATATATCAAAGATGAATGCGTAGTAACTCTTAAAGATTTTTTTTTGGTATATGCTGGGATTATACCATGGAAAAATAACATTTCGATACAAATACGTATGGGATACGCGTGGTCTATATAAATAATGTATACAATATCAATTAAGAAAGCAACACCTGGTATTGGAGAGCAGTTCGGATCAGCTTTATTCACTATGGTCGCATCTGATAGATAGAAATTTGATCGATTATACTCAGACAATTATTTGGGAAGGGTCGAAATATTTGCTGAAAAACTTGCGGGGCCTTGAACTTAGTGTAACAATATTTTTTTCTGTTCTCTGATTTTATTCATCCTCGGATTCCCATTTTCCAACAAATTCTTGTGCAACTCGAGCATATTAGAAAAGGAAGGAAGCTAAATATTAGCTTGAGCGCATAAGAAATACACCCACATTTGATGAGTAAATAGACAATTTCATACTTGCAATCTCGGGTAAATTATGTTGGACTTTGTCTCAATTTGTCAACAAACAATTTTAGTGTTTAGGATCCTTATTTGGATAGAATACTTTTGGAGCAAGTTAACTTTGGGAAATAGTTAATTAACTTGGAATCCAAGGTTACTTGGAAACTAGGTTTACATAGAGGGTAAGTTTACTTGGAAACTAGGTTTACTTAGAGGGTAAGTTTACTTGGAGATTAAGATTATGTTTACTATAAATACGGGTCCTTGATAGTGTTTGTAGACACTGAAAGAGAGTTCTTCTAAAGAGTGGGAAAGCTAGGGTTTTCGGTCTCTTTGTGAGCTTCTTGTTTTCGGGGAAAGGGTGAGAGTTGTGTGAAAAGGTAAGAGTTATCTTTGTAATCACCTTTACGGTTAATTGAATAAATCGTGTTCTTGTCCGTGGTTTTTACCCAAGTTGGGGTTTTCCACGTAAATCTTGTCTTCTGTGATTGTTTATCGTTTATCGCTCTTCTCTTGGTACTTCGTTTTATTCTTCGTTTATCCCAAAGATCGAAGTGTTGTGGTGAAAATCCCAACAATTGGTATCTAGAGTTGGGTTTAGGGGAAAAACAAGATGACGTCAAAGGTTTATGCGGGTTCTACGCGGTTCGAGGTAGAGAAGTTCGATGGTTCTATTAACTTCGGTTTGTGGCAAATCCAAGTTAAAGATGTTTTGATACAATCGGGATTAGTCAAGGCGCTGAAAGGACAAGTTGAAAGCGGTGTCAAACCTGAAGACTGGGAAGATTTTGATTTAAGAGTTCCAAGTCAAATACGACTATTATTAGCAAAGAATGTTTTGGCTAATGTCTCCAAGATTACTACAACAAAGGATTTGTGGAGTAAACTTGAAGAGTTGTATATGACAAACACTCGTTCGAATAGATTGTACTTGAAAGAGCAATTTCATACATTGAAGATGGCTGAAGGTCCGTCTATTGCTAATCATCTCAGTGTTTTGAATTCAATTGTTTCTGAACTGGAAGCATTAGAAGTAACTTTTAATGATGAGGATAAGGCACTTCGTCTCATCTTGTCACTTCCACAATCTTATAAATACATGGTAACATACTTAAATCATGGAAAAGATGCTTTGAGTATTTCCGAAGTGACAAGTGCTCTCTTGTCTGAAGAAAAGGAGATGAGGAGTAGTAAGCGTATTTCGTTAGGAGAGAATGTTTTATATGCTGGCGAGAAGAAGAAACACAGTAAGAGTGTTTGCTGGAAGTGTCGCAAACCAGGCCATATTAATTAGGCGTGATTGCAAGTGGAAAGGCAATGGGACTGGTCCCAGAAAAGATCCTGAAGGTCAAGCTAACCATGTCGACGATGCTAGTTATGAAAGTGATTTATCTCTTTTGGTTGCTGTTGATTTTAATAAAGAGAAGGGTTGGATTTTGGATAGCGGTACCACGACACATATGCGTGCACACCGGTCATATTGGATAGGTATGTGGGGTGTAGTGGCAAAGTATTTACTGGTGATGGCTCGGAACTATCAGTTAAGGGAGTCGGTGATATTCGCATTAGGATGTTTGATGGTAAATTTCGAACAATCCGGGGAGTAAAACACGTGCCGGAGTTAAGGTGGAATCTAATAAGTCTTTCCCAATTAGATTCCGCAGGTTTTGGTTATTCCTGTCATGGTAGAGTAATTAAGATTTATCAAGGTTCTACTATGATCATGAAAGGAAGTCGTAGAAGCGGCTTGTATACTCTGAAGCAGTCAGGGGTAGGTGGAGCTAAGGATATACCTGAGTCAACTTTTGGGAATGTAAAATCTCATGAAAATTTGGCGTTAGGTGGGGTTCCAAAGGCTCGTATGGTCAAGAAGTGGGTTCCAAAGATTGGCAAGTCCAAGGATAACTTGGACTTTGTTGGTCATCAACATTGATGATTAACGACCCGTAAGGGAAGGTAGACAAGAAAACGGTGGACGTCAGTTGTTCGAAGAAGCAAGAAGATTTTCGTTAAAGTTACGAATCTCGTCAAGGTGGAGATTGTTGGACTTTGTCTCAATTTGTCAACAAACGGTTTTAGTGTTTAGGATCCTTGTTTGGATAGAATACTTTGGGAGCAAGTTAACTTTGGGAAAAAGTTAATGAATTTGGAATTCAAGTTTACTTGGAAACTAGGTTTACTTAGAGGGTAAGTTTACTTGGAGATTAATATTATGTTTACTATAAATAGGGGTCCTTGGTAGTGTTTGTAGACAATGAAAGAGAGTTCTTCTAAAGAGTAGGAAAGCTAGGATTTTCGGTCTATTTGTGAACTTCTTGTTTTCGGGGAAAGGGTGAGAGCTGTGTGAGAAGGTAAGAGTTCTCTTTGTAATCACCTTTACGGTTAATTGAATAAATTGTGTTCTTGTCCGTAGTTTTTACCCAAGTTGGGATTTTCCACGTAAATTTTATCTTATGTGATTATTTATCGTTTATCGCTCTTCCCTTGGTACTTTGTTTTCTTCTTCGTTTATCCCAAAGATCGAAAGGTTAGGGTGAAAATCCCAACAAATTACATATTCATTAACGGACAAGACACTTCACCAAAAGGACTACAATAAAATAAGATTAAATGCATTCCAACAACTTTTTAGTTTTCATGAAGAGGAATAAAACGTACAAGACATTTCACCCAGACAAAAAACAAACTCAAACATGCATTCATATTCTCTTTGCAGTTTTTGGTTACTACATAACAACATTCAGAAAAGAAAATTACAATTGTAGCGAAAACATGATATACTTATTCGTAACAAAGAAAAACAGGATAAAATGATCCTTCATTAAGGATAAACCTCAATTACAGATTGAACTGCGGACATTTGAGTAATCTTGTAGCTAGCAAAACCCGCGGCATCAATAAGTTTCTTCATTTCTTTTTCAGTTCTCTCTTTTCCTCCAGTGTTAAGCATCATATCCAAGTCAGATGCAAGTCTAATCTTTGAAAACGGATGAACCGAATCCGCAACATCCAATACTATATCAACGATAATAACTTTCCCTCCTCGTGGTAGTGCTTCTTTGCATCGCCTTAAAATTTGAATGCATTCGTCATCGTCCCAATCATGAAGGATGTTCTGAGAATAGCACATGATTTGAAATTAAGACAATTAGAGTGAACATGGAACGCAATTAATTCCTTAACCCATTGATTAATAATTTAGATGGCACAAACCAAAAAAGTGTAAAGAGTTACTGTTAGAATACCCGCATCCAACTCAAAATCAATTGGTTATCAGTGGAGAGGCCCTTAGGGATTATAAATCGCAGGATCTTAGATTGCCCAACAATGTGGGACTAATAATCTCAACACGCCCCCTCACGTGTAGTCTCGTTGGGTCTAACACGTGGACAATAAATCAAGTGATGCGGAGTAAAGGCGCGGTCAAATGACTCGACGCAAATAGCCTGCTCTGATACCATGTTAGAATACGGGCATCCAACTCAAAACCAATTGGCTATGAATGGAGAGGCCCTTAGGGATTATAAATCGCAGGATCTTAAATTTCCCAACAATGTGGGACTAATAATCTCAACAGTTACCTTCATAAAGATGGCACCAGCACTAGGAACAGACTCGAACATATCACCTGAAATTTTCGTAATATTTGGCATTTCAGGAGATTCAGCTATAACATGCGGAAGATCAAAGATTGTGCACTTAATATTCGGGAAAGCTTCCGAAATCGCCATCATAGCAGCACCAGTACCACCACCAACGTCAACTAAGGTTTTAGTTCCATCACAGAAAACACTTTTGCATTCACTAACCAAAGCTGAATTAACTAATTTACTATCGCACGCCATTGCTTCATTAAAAAGTTGGTTCTTTTCAGGATTTACACTCATGTAAACCCAAATACTCTTTCCCAACGCTTTCTCGAAAGCGTTACAATTACCAGTTAAACCTTCATTTAAATGATGCCATGGAGCTAACAAATCTTTATCATTCATTGCTAAAATCGAAGCAACCATTGATTTTTCCCAACCTCTTATCAAATATTTTGCTGGTGGAGCTAACGAGTAGGCGATTCCACCATTAAGTGAAGAAACTTCTGTGTTGAATAATTTCATGTGAACCAAGTAACGCATAATACGGAACAAACGATCTGAATTAACAGGTTGAACGGTAAGTTTAGAAGCTAATTCAGATAAAGATATTGGCTTTCCATGGTTATGAATAGTTTCAGCAATCTCTAGTTGAACTGCACATTTGAGAACTAATGACTCGGAAAAACCGTAGATTATTTTCCAGATTTTCGCTTGATTTTCTTGATCAATTTTGTTTACTACTTCCATCTTTTTCTTTAGATGATTGTAGTGGTTGTTATTGTGATGATAATGAGCTGTTTCTTACTTTCTTATATAGTACTTACTCATACATTACTACTATTTTATAACTCAAAACTAATATCCGTGAGCACAGAAAAAATGTTTCATTTTACCCAAACTTCATGGTGAAAGAATGGGATTTTGGTAGGAGAAGTGAAGTTCCCACGAGCTCATTGAGTGAGCCTCACGTGGGCACCAAGAGCTAAACAAGCTCTCACAGCAGAATTGTTCATCAAGGTGCAGGTATACAACCATGGTACTAGCACCACTGTGTCATAGTGGGGTTTTCATTTAGTTTTTTTTCCTTTTCCTTGTGGGGATAAAAAATCGGTGCAGGTATCATCGCTGATTTACCACTGTACTACAATTATATCAACATCACTACTATGCCATTATTCTTACCACTTTATTATAGGGATATCGTCACCATTACTCATGACATTTTTTAATAAGCACATGATACTGATGTTTGTCATTATTTAAGTATATACGACAAAAAGCATATTTTTACGTGTTTAAAAGCACCAAAGTCATTGTGTGCTTAATTTCTAACAAGCTTCTGCATTACTAAAGTATTACTATAGTTTTACACTTCTCATTCTCCTTCCCTCTCACTAAATTTTCTTCCCCTAAATAATTCATTGGGACGCTGTAGCTTTCTCCGTTATCAATCATAACAACTTTGGTTCTTCTTAAGGCACCCATTCAAGTCTTTTTTCCAATTGTGGAAGATGTTTGTTCCGTCAGCTATTTTTCAGTCATCATATCTAATAGCCACTAATATTGATCTTTTAGAGCAAATTTTATTGTGTTTACCAGTGAAATCCTTGCTTAGATTCAATTGCATATCGAAGAAATGGCTTTTTCTTATTTCTGATCCAGTTTTCATTCAAGAACACTGCAAAAGAAACCACCACCTCAAACGTCTTTCAATACCGGGAATATTATGTTCTGTTGGTAATATGAGACCTGTGTCTGAAATGATCTTCTTAGATGGATATGTAGGTGTTCCTTTCACTTTTAATACCCCAGCTTTGTTTGACGATCCAACGGGCATAGTAATAAGCCAATCTTGCAATGGTCTTTTCTGTTGCCGTAGTTACATGTTCAACAAAGCCAGTGAAATTTACATTTACATCTTCAATCCATCCACAAATCATTGCAGAGTCCTTCCTACATATGATCAACAAATGGTAAACACGGGCTTTCATGTTACTAGCGTTAGCTTAGCTTTTGATCCTATCAATTCAATTAATTATGAAGTAGTTGTAACTTGGTCCTATGGTAGAACAAAGCGCAATGGTAGGTGTAAATATCACATTACGATCTACTCGTCCAAAACAAACTCTTGGAGGCTCTCTGGAGATGTCATTTATGCACCTGAATATGATTTGTCAAAGTCCGGTGTCTTTTGGAATGGTTTGTTGCACTGGTTAACAATTGATGAAACACAAGTGGTTTATTTCGATTTTGATCAAGAGTCATTTAATACATTGGCGTTACCTTCGCCTCCAGATGCTCGAAGATTGGCCTATAAGACTAAGAGGATTAAGTATTTCGGAGAGTGTAGGGGGAATCTGTACGTTATTCAAACCTTTGGACATTTACTTGTTGGATGTTTCGATATCTTGGAGGTGAAAGTTGATTACACCGGGTGGAATATAAAGTACCGTGTCGATCTTGAAGGACTGACAAAGGGTTACCCAGAAATTTCTAATGTCTCTGATTTCTCTGTTCTGTATGTTCATGAAATGGAAGAACAGGGGTCGTCTTCGAAGTTGGTATTACGTGCAGGCAATAAGGTTATATCTTATGATATCGAAGATGCCAGCTTTAAAGAAATTCAGGATTTACAACAAAATCTTTATGGTGTGATCGCTGATAAAGCATTTCCATACGTTGAATCACTTGTTTGTGTTTAATTAATAAGCTCTTTTAAATAACTGGTCTTGTTTTCTTGTATGTGTTTGTGTGGGGTGGATGAGAAGATTGTTTTGATTTTCAGTACTACGTACTGCAGCACGGATGCGACGTCTTTAAACTTTTTAAAGTCTTTCCAGTAGCTGGTTGATCACAAGATAAACTAGAGTTTTTGTTAACCGTAAAATAAAGCCATTGCTTTAGTGATACACATATTCTACTACCAGTGATATTATACAACCACCTCGTATGTAGACCTTTTTTCTTTATATACAGACAAAACCCATATCACATGAAATCCGCAAAACCCATTTCTTAATACACAAAATTATACGGCCATGACAACCACCAACACCACCACGACATCTACCCCGGAAGAGCAAAAATGAAAATGTTATATTACAAATAAGAGACGAGTCACACTAGGACTAGATAACCTACTAAACTTGTACATTACGTTTTATTACAGTTTTGGGGCTATTTTGTTTGTTGTTTGGCTAGATTCATTTGTGTGTTTATTCCTTTTTGGGAAATAGGGACAAAGTAATGAGAAGTATACCAAGAACCTAGTTTTTTAGCCTTTGAAAAATAAGACCGGCCATATCCTACCAAGGAATGCGAGATTGCCGTAAAATTCTACGTGACAACCAATTTGATAGAGTAGCTAAAGTAATAGGGGAAGACCATAACTTAAAGGAACTTATCATAAATGTTTGGCCGACTTTTTATATTTATGATAAGAAGTATATAATTATCGGAAAATGGGTCATTTGTCCAAATATTTTTAAATCACGGTTTAATTGGACGAGTAAAAAATAGTTTGGGTGAAATGACCAAAAAAGAATAGTAAGGTTTCATCCTATCTTAAATTTAAAAATAGCAAGGATGAAACTGGATACATCTTGTGTAAATTAAAAATAAGAAAAAATATTTGAAAATGGGCACGATGAAACTGGTTACATTCTGCTTATTTTTACATTTTTGTCCATTTAAACAGTATCAAAATCTAACTGTCCATTTCATCCAAGAATTGTTGATTTTGGTCTTTTTAACCAATTTTGTATTTTTTTTTATTTTCATAACAAACGTTATGGAAATCACTTTGTAGGTCGGTGACATGTTGGTATTGGTCTCAAAAAGTGGAAGTTAACGGTTCAAACATCATAAAGTAACGTACGTATCATGATATCTTCCTTTGGCTTAGTTTGTGAATCTTCGGTTGGGTTTAATTACTCGGGTACGTATGCTTCCAATACAGATAACACTTATTGATTTTTTGTCGCAAAGAAAGGATTTTATGCCATAGTTTTTGGAGTCTCAAGAAGTAGAAGGTGACGGTTCAAGCACTATAAAGTAAGTACGAATCATCTACCTTTGGCTTAGTTACTGAATTCTTGGCTGGGTTAGATGGGTAAGCACGTTCCTATGCACGGGTGACAACACTTATTGATTTTCTGTCATGAGAGCAACCACAGTGGTATGACCAGAACTAAAGACCAAATACCAAAATGAACGACCAAATTTGAGTTTAGTATGGAGTGTCACGCTAAGGTAGGGGAGTATATTTAGTCGAGCGGGTGTATAATCTCCGCTTGTTTGTGGAGCCTGAATGGGGCGGTGACTATACATGAGCCTCTTTATGGGGCGGTGACTATACATGCGTTTCATGTGAAGCGTAGTTTATATACACGTCTGATGAAAAACGGTGACTATACGTTCGCTCGACTATAGTTTTGGTCTTGGTCCCAGACCAAATATAGTCCAGAATATGGTTTTGGTCCAGTTTTTAGTCTTTAATCCGTCCCGCTGTGTCTCGTCTCTAGAACATAGTTATAGGTTTGATCGTCCACTGTAGTTGCTCTGAAGGAATATAAATATAATACTCGGACATTAAGGAGGCACATGTGGAAGTTAAGATGAAATTACCATTGAGTGCATTTTTGTGTTGTTTTTAGCTGCCAGGTCCGTTTCTCACGGGAATGAGATCACTATTTACTAATGGTATGAATTCACAACGTAAATGTTCAGTTATGGACCATTCTTCTTTTCCTACAATTCTTAACAAAGTCTAAGTTGGGTTAACATTTTGTTAACGTTCATATGAAGCTTCATTACCCCAAGTGAATACAATAGAAGAAGTTTTTAGAAAGTGATCGACTTATAAATTTACCGCAGTCAGAAATGGCGGTCTAGAGTTTTTTTTATTTTGTTTTTTTTTTATAGAATCTTTTTGCGGCGTGTTCTCTAGAGAGATGAGTTTTGTTGGAAACTTGGACACTGTAGTACTTGTTGTAAGTTCAACGGGTTGGCACGGACTGTTTAGTCATTACAAGAACACCATCTTTTTAATGTAAGCTGTCGATTGTCTCTTCCATTCCTTTTCGTCTGCAGCTGAAGTCTTTTCTTTATAGTGAAATTCTCTGTAAATCATGTGCAATTAATGTAATGTTGTATATGCATTTTGTAGACATAAATAACCAGCCCCAATTCTACTTTGCAGGCTGCTAAATATTCCTCATTTTTATATTATTTTTCGGCACCCTTTGACATTACCACGAATGAAGTTAACAAAGTTCATGCCATCAAGGATGAAACATTTACCACTTCTTTTTAATGTCGGTTAACGAACTAGCCCGTGCAATTGCACGGGTTTACATGATTTGTATATATATATATATAATGTAAGTAATTTCTCAACAAAAAATTAGACACTATTAGTAAACATTAGATTTGTGCCCGTGGTATGCATCGGACATTTTTTTTTTCAGCATGGTGTGCACGGGGCTTCCCTCGCATGTGGTGACAGTTTTTGATTTGGGTTTTGTGTGGGTGTTTGCCCGCCCCGTGGTGATGTATGAATTTTTGTACGTGGGTTACGTCCGCCCCGTAGCGATGCATTTTTGATTTGGTGTACGCGGGGCTTCGCTCCGCCCCCTGGAGCTGTAATTTTGATTTGGTGTGTCAGGGAAAATACATTAAATAGGTGGAAAAGATATGCAGATTTTTTTTTTTCTTTTAACTTGGTGTGCGCGGAGCTTCGTCCCGCCCCGTGGAAATGCATTTTCGATTTGGTGTGCGCGGATATTTACTCCGCCCCATGGAGATGTATTTTTGATTTGGTGTGACGGGGCAAATACATTAAATAGGTGGAGGTTATGTGTAATTTTTTTTTTTATTATTTTCGCAGAAAATATATGGATTTTTTCCCTTTTATATATTAATTTGAAAAAAATAGTCATAATATAGTAATTATTTGATTTCCAAATTGAATTTGGACTTCCATAAAATTCCAAACACGGTAAGTTATGTTTTTCTTTTAGGTTCGTAGTTTTTAAACCAATCATACGGTTGCCAAGTGTCCTTACCTAAACATTGTCACTTCTTCAATTCAAATTTAGTTTGGTTTTCTTTTTTTAATCTTTCTTTTTTATTTTTTTAACCAATCATACGTTGCCAAGTGTCCTCACCAAAATACTTGTTTCAGAAAACTCAAAAGAGGCCTATTTCGACCAATAAAAAATGAGGATTTCGTCACCATTCAACGTTGGAGTTTTATTTGCCTAGGCTTTTAAGTCTTTAAATTTTGTATTGAAATGGTGTATCGTATATATGAGCACCGATGTGTTTGACGTGGTCACACGTAGAGACGCGAGTTTGACACGGACATGTGAGCATCTGAGAGTTGTCCGTGCCATACAGTGATGGGGTGCGTTGATTAGATGTAGGTTATGTAGCATCCATCGGGACCGTGCGGAGAAGTGTTCTTTGTGCGCAAGTGGAGGGCAATATAAAACTACGGTTGCGCCACATGATCTCTACTTTTTCTTGCCGTTTCATGTATATCATTGATGTAGTCTAGTAGCATGGTTAGACAAGAAATATTTTAGGCGCGCGAAGTATTCTCCCTATTTTAAATTGGATTGGATTCGATTTTTTGTTAGTTGTTATCAGTTCTTTTAATGTGTTTTGGATGTATTTTTTTACGGGACAAACTCGATTTAAAGTGCAAATTTAAAGAGCTGGTTGATTTAGAAACTCAAATTATTTGTAGCAACCACGAGCACTATAAATTGAAACAGCATGAAATGGTTACTGAAGGGAAATCAAATCAAATAGTAAATTCACTCTTCTAATCACTTGAGTCGAGTCCTATTTATTTTACTATGCTCGGCTCACAATACAAGATCATTAGTTACTAGGGTGTTCTTGGACTGATTAGAACGTCCACTGGTGTTACCTTGGCACTTAGAATGACGCTTGATGTTTCTGTCATGTCCACTTTCACTCCTGGTGCCTGTTGGAAAACGATTAATAAAAAATAATTTTTTAAAATTGTAATAAAAAATTATAATTTTTTTTTTTTTTTTTGTGAATGAAACTTATTAGTCCTACATTGTGGAGTTTCCAATTTTTAGTAACTTTAAGAAACTACATAAACCTTTTAGTCCCACATCGGGGAGTTTTTCTTCTTAAGTTGTATTTGTCAATTATATAAACAAATTCACTAGTTTTGTAAAATCTATGAGAAAGGGGTTACTCTATATTTAGAGGGACCCCTATGGGAAAAAACATTTTATATTGTTTTCTCAAAAGTATTCGAGATTTTCCTTTATGGTTTTTCGGAGTTGCCAAGCTCAAGTTGAGCATCTACTACATATGCTAGTAGTAGGTGTAGTAGGGTGTTTTATCCTGAAGATATCCGTCATGTGAGTGCTATAGCATCACTCTTGAGTGTAGTCGGGCGCTAATGTCTTAAGGGCAACGTGTTGAACACGTGACTCACTCTGTTTTTCCAAAATTTGCCTTGTTGCTGTTGCGGAGATATGGGGAGCTCGTCCGTTCATCAAATCGATCACTTCCATTATAAAGGAGCTAAGTATCAATAACTTTTGCTTATTTAATTTTTCCTTGCTTTTGATTATTGCATCCAACAATCTTAAGACATTAAAATTTGTAATAATCGAAAATGGTTGGTTGGTTTGTGAATCATGGATGTTAATTGTGGAGTGAAAAACAAAAACGAATTTTTGGTCAGCTGTAGAGTTTCGAGTTTATCTCTGAACCTAAAAGGAATTTCGATGAACCCTTTTGGCACAACGTAGTAGACATCCTGATAGTTACCCACGTAAAATTTCAGAATTTTTGGAGTTGGAAAAGTATTCTATTGATATTTTATAAAACAGAAAAACGTTCCTGAAAAATTCTGACAGGCAGAATTTTGTTGTTAACTAAAGTAGTTTTTATGGGGTAACCATGAGTTTTTTGATATGGTGGTTCAAACGAAGTTTATAAATCTAGATATTATCTTCAAAACTCATGTTTTATCTGAACTAAGTTTTGTGAGATGTGGTGTATTAGGTGATTGGGAAATCACCGTGTCCGTGGTCAGAGTATAAACGAAGTTTGTGACATGAAATTGAAAAGGAACATGGCTACCAGGCGCATGTGGATGAACACAAGTCTTCCAAAGCTGACAAAGGAGAGAACATCAAACACAACTCTAAGCATAGTCTTCATAAGAAAGGTATGTTTCGTAAAACTGAATCCGGCATTACTTTAATTAAGGGTGATTGTTATGTTTGTAAGATTCCTGGCCATACGGCAGTAAAGTGTAGACAACATAAAACCTTAATAAGTACAAAGTTAATGCTAATTTAGTTGAAACAAATTAGAACGAGTTTATTGACATGATGTCGGAAGTTATTTTAATAACCAATGTGAGAGACTGGTGGGTG
Organism: Papaver somniferum; assembly: GCF_003573695.1. NCBI lineage: Eukaryota > Viridiplantae > Streptophyta > Magnoliopsida > Ranunculales > Papaveraceae > Papaver > Papaver somniferum. The sequence continues at coordinate 147,210,058 of NC_039359.1, forward strand.
GTCTCTGGAGCCACTAAGTATGTTTGTTGAAACAGAGACATGTTCACCTCTTATCAGAGGATAAGGGATGTCGAGAAACTCTATATGAGTAACTTATCTGCGACAGAGGTTGCATAAAAGGGAAAGGTCGAGCATAAGCTCATATCTGTAATATTCTCACACTGAATGAAGTTTTCATGTTCCGAGCATATGAAAGAATCTTGTATCTTGTTCTCTTGAAGATGGTAAAAGATTGAAGATCTTAATTAAATGTGGAAAACTTGTTATAACTAAGGGCATTGATTTTTTAGGCAACAGTTATAGGACTTAGGGTCTATATAAGTTTAAAGGAAAATCTGATGAAGTGAACATAGTTGATTCTTGTGCTTTCTTTTGTGTGTCTTTGAATGTTTTGCATGGTAGACTTGGAACCGTAAAATTATAAGTCAATGCATAAACTGCCTAGCATAGGCTACGTACCCAAATTTAGTTTGGATCTTGAACACAAAAGTGAAATGAATATGCTATAAAATCTTTTAGCACAAATGTTCATAGTAATTCTAAGCCCTTAGAATTAATTCAGTTAGGCCTAGTTGACATGAGTTCAACCCAAAACCACTATGGTAAAAGATGGTTTATAACTTCCGTGATGATTGTACGAGGTACTATCTTGTATACTTCTCAGGGATAAGGATGTTGCTTAGAAGCCTTAAGATGTATAAACTTGAAGTTCAAAACCAATTAGAAGCCTTGAACATAACATTGTATCCTTAAGAGATTAATTGCCATGTTGATTAGTTCAGGATTACCTGCGGCCTTGTGGGGGAGGAAGTCCTCTTAACTAGTATATCCTGAATATAGTACCCTTAAGGATCAGATGAAACTCCATATGATTTATGGAAAGGTAGATGACCTTCTTATGAATACGTCAAAGTGTGGGGGTGTTTGACTAAGATTGTCATTCCTCTTCCTAAAAGAACTAGATAGAAACCAAAAATGTTGATTGTGTCTTCATATAGGTATGCTGAGTATACTTCTACATATAGATTTTTGGTTGTGTGTTTGATTTTTCATACTTTGGTGTGATTTTTCTGACTTTGTTGTGAATACTATTACATAATCTAGGGATGCTGAGTTCTTTGAACATGTTTATTCTTAAACTGTACCTCATTAGAGATGTGTTGTTGACCTAATTTATTTTCAAATAGTCAGAACTTATCTTAAAGGAAGATGAAGTTAAGGTTGAGCCTAAGAGAAGTAAAACAATTAGACTTGAGACTTCTTATGAAGCCGACTTCATAACATGCCTAGCTTAGTCTAAGCCCTGGACTTGTAAAGAAGCCTTGATATCTACTGAAACCCAATTCTGGTAAGAAGCTTCATTTAGTGAAATGGCTCAGTCCGTCGGAACCTGACTTGGAAGGTTTATAGTTTACCTCCAGAGAGTAAGACCACGAGATGTAAATGAGTCTTTAAGAGGAAACATTAGGTATATGGAACTGTGGAAAAATATTAGGCTAAGTTGGCAGCTAAAGGCTATAAACTAAAAGAATGTGTATTTTTCCTTGATTCTTATTCACATGTGACGAGATTTACTTCCGTTGATATGCTAATTGTTATTTCTGTCATAAAAAAATTAGAGATACATCAGATGGATGTTAAGACAACTTTTCTAAAATCGTGAATTAGATAAAGAAATTTACATAGACCAACCTGAGGACTTTGTAGTGAAAGGTTATGATAACAAAGTTTGTAAGTTGAACAAAATTTTGTATGGTTTATAAAATAAGCCCGTAAACAGTGACATGGAAAATTTGATCATGTGATAATGTGTAGTGGATTTAAGTTAATGAATCTGACAAGTATATTTACAAGTAACTTGTTAAGGATGCCTGTGTGATTATATGCTTGTATGTGATGATATGCTTATACTTGATACAAACATAGATGTGATTAATTCCACTAAAAACATGCGCTGAATGAGAACGTTGACTTGAAAGACTTAGGCCATGTTGATGTAATCTTATGGATGAGGATTAGAAAATAATCAAACATATGTAGTCTTAGTCATTCTCATTATGTTGAATTTGTGCTTAAGAGATACAATCAGTGTGATTGTAAGCCTGCTTGTACTCCGTACGATTATTCTTGTAGACTCAAGAAAAAAAAGGGTAATGGAGTATCTTAACTTGAATACTCAAGAGTTATAGGATGTCTGATGAATTTAATGAAATGTATGAGTCCGGACATTGCCTATATTTTGAGTAAGTTAAGTAGATATAATTGTAGTCCATAGCAATAGCATTCAGATGCACTTAGTAGAGTATTATGGTACCTAAAATACTCTATTACCTTTTATTTGATTTATTAAAGGTATCTTGCTGTCCTTGAGGGACTTTGTGATGTAAACTGGATTGTTGACTCAGAGGAGTCTAAGTCTACGAGTGGATATGTTTCACTCTAGCATGAGGGTTTGTTTTTGGAAGATTTACAAACAAACATATATTGCTCAATTCATTATGGAATCTGAGAGTATTGAGTTAGATAAAGCACGAGAGGGGGCCGAGTGCCTAAGATGCTTTTTAGAAGACATTCCTCTCTGGCATAGGCCTGTGCCATCTATATATATACATTGTGTTATCCAAGATATAATAGATAAAGCTGAAAATAACTTATCTCAATCGACGTTATTTCCATTGATTGGATAAAGTCCAAGGAGAATATCGCGCAACCTTTGACGAAAGGTTTATCCCAAGAGATAGTTAGAAATGCATCGGGGGGGAAGGGGCTTAAGCTCATAAATCAAACTTGCCATGAAGGATACTCAACCTTGCTGACTGGAGATCCCAAGATCAAGGTTTCGAATGAGACAACTAATTTGTCGTGAGTAAAGGTAAACACTATCAGAGAATTTTATTCTCTGTCCCTTCCCTATGGTGTAGACGTGATAGTGTGATTGCATGTGAAGGATGACTTTTAAGAAGTCTTAATGAGTTCTATAGTTTCAATTTAAGATTGAAGTGGGGTGTAGAATTAACACTCTTTATGGAAACTCACCTATCTGAATGAGGAAGTGGGCCGCTTCCTATGAGAATATGAGCTTCGATTCTCTAGAGCATTTTGAGAAATAGGATATGTCCAGGGCCAAATTGGACAAAACAACACGAGCTTGGCAGCAACCTTGGAGATATCACCCGTGTTTGTTATCGTGAATTACATCAAATGCTAGCAGTACAACACATAGTTCACCCTCTCTAGCAAGTAATTCCGGTAATATCTCGCTAAGCAAAGGTTCAAGACCTCATGGACACCTCTGCCTAAAATGGTATTTCTTGCGCTTTTTATGTGATTTTCGTTTTGATGGTTTTGGTATTACTGGAACTTAGGACCTAAAGGTCACTAAGGGTTCACTAGTTCATGCTTTTTCACTTTGGTGAAAGATACCTATAGTCTCACCATGTGAGAACTAAAGATGAAAGCTCTCAATACTATTATGATTTGTGCAATCCATAGTATGACCTTGGGGTCAACACACTTTTGTGTGAGGGAGAGGACGTAGAAATGACTAGTATGATTTCAAAACTTGCACGATCAATCTGTTTAGATCGTGAGATTGTGATGTTGATTTACCAAGATCTATCTGTATTTTCATGTTTTACTGAGTTTTCATTCATGTGGGGGATTGTTGGAAAACGATTAATAAAAAATAATTTTTTAAAGGTTTAATAAAAAATTATAATTTATTGTTTTCTTTTGTGAATGAAACTTATTAGTCCCACATTGTGGAGTTTCCAATTTTTAGTAATTTTAAGAAACTACATAAACCTTTTAGTCCCACATCGGGGAGTTTTTCTTCTTAAGTTGTATTTGTCAATTATATAAACAAATTCACTAGTTTTGTAAAATCTATGAGAAAGGGGTTACTCTATATTTAGAGGGACCCCTATGGGAAAAAACATTTTATATTGTTTTCTCAAAAGTATTCGAGATTTTCCTTTATGGTTTTTCGGAGTTGCCAAGCTCAAGTTGAGCATCTACTACATATGCTAGTAGTAGGTGTAGTAGGGTGTTTTATCCTGAAGATATCCGTCATGTGAGTGCTATAGCATCACTCTTGAGTGTAGTCGGGCGCTAATGTCTTAAGGCCAACGTGTTGAACACGTGACTCACTCTGTTTTTCCAAAATTTGCCTTGTTGCTGTTGCGGAGATATGGGGAGCTCGTCCGTTCATCAAATCGATCACTTCCATTATAAAGGAGCTAAGTATCAATAACTTTTGCTTATTTAATTTTTCCTTGTTTTTGATTATTGCATCCAACAGTGCCTTCATTTCGAACTCAAGAATAAGGCGTGTAAGTACCAAATGCATCAGTTCCAATGCGAAAGATGAACCAGGGCATTTTCGCCTACCGGTTCCAAATGGTATGAGTTCATGATCATGACCCTTTGCAATATCAATCTTTCTTTTGTTGTCGCTCAAGAATCTCTCAGGTTGAAACACCGTTGGATCTTCCCACACTGTTGGATCACGTTGCATTTTCCATACGTTAACCCATACTCGTGTGCCAGCAGGAACACAGAAGCCACCCACAACACAATCATCACTAGTCATTCGCTCCATGACTGGACTCACTGGATACAACCGCATGGATTCTTTGAATATAGCGTGGATGTAAACAAGGTTACGGACATCATCAACGTCCACAACAATTATATCACTAGTTGATCTCCTTTTCATTTCAAAGTGTGCATCTACTTCTTCTTTTGCCTTGTTTAGCACATGAGGATGGTTCAACAACAAAGAAATGGTCCATATCAAGACCGATTTGGTTGTGTCTGTCCCAGCCGACATCATATCCTGTAAGTACCATCAATTTATACATTATCATTATCGAAATTATCTTAGTTTTAATAAGAAATAATACCAAGTAATTAATATCATATATACCAGGATAAAAGATTTGATGGATATTTCAGGATTCTCCCCAGGAAGTTGTGACTGCTCCATAAGCGAAAAGCAAATGTCAATGAAGTCTTCTTGCTTATCCTCAACAGCTATGTTCGTTGAATTGTATTCTTTTCCTTTAGTTTTACAAAATTGTCTCTTCTGCCGACGTTCTTCAATTATACTCCCAAGTGTCATGTCTAATTTCTTGCCACAATTTTTCATTTTTCTCGTAAGACCAGTTAATCTATCAACCCACCCTAGCCATGGAACTATAGATGAAATTGAAGATGTGGTCACAAAATGTGATGCTTCATGGTGTGCAAGTATGAATCTTTCGCGGCTGCTCATGATACCTGTACAAATCGAATATAAAGTTACTCAGTAACGCCACAAACAATATAGCTCACAATAACGATATTCGCCTATAACATATACTTTAATTACCTATAATCTCACCTGTCTCAGAATTTGATTCAGATCCGCCTATGCCAACTATCCTACCAACCACGTCGTGCGTCAAGTGTGTGAGCCAATCATACATTCTTATTAGAGCGATTGCAGGAGTAGCAGCTCCTTTGCTGTCATTGTTATGCTTGTTGTTGTTGCATAACTCATAAAGCTTATTAAACGAGGTATCCACTTCAGAAGTTACAAAGTGTTTGTACTTCAAAAATGTTTGATTAGCGAGGAGGTTGTGTGTAGTTATCTTCCGGAACTCCCTCCAATATTCTCCATAAGGTACCAAACCAACTCCATATCCATTTTGATAGAACATATGCTCAAACGCTGAATGGGGAGGACGATTCGACAATAACTTGTCATTGGTTCCTGTAAAACACTCTTTTACCATTTCCCAACTACTCACTATTAAGGTCTTATGACTACCGAATCGTATGCTAAAAATGGGTCCATACTTATCAGCCATTTTTGCAAGAGTTATATGTGTCGACTCTTTGGAGTTCGTGATAAGACGAAGATGACCTATCACAGGCCATGCACCCGAAGCTTGTGGCACCGGAGTTTTGGTAACTGATGTTGTACATGATGATGATGAGTACTGCTTCTTCAGACCCTTCTTATTTCTCTCAATGCTAATAAGCTTATGTACATTGTAGATAATAGTAAGAAATATGAGTAAAAGATCAGCATTGGAAATTTGAAGATGTGAAGAAAAATGTAAATATTTCTTAAAGAACTCCATTGTTCAATATGTGCCTACTTCAGATTATTACTGTTGTTGGCTTCAATTTATAGCAGAAGATGAACATTCGATGTCGTTGGCTGATTATTGGACGATCTGGACCCTCTATGCATATCACGAGTTACCCGTGAGTTCATGCAGAAACTTAATAATAGCAAGTATTATATATTCTTTTCGGATTCATAGACTTCTAACTATTTCACGCAAAGAAACGCAAAATGACGATTGATATTGTTGTCATCATGGCATTTAACGTGAACGAAAAGTATTTCCTTCAATCCGAAGTCATCTATTTTAATTATAGCGAAATATAACAATTTAATTTAAACTCCCAAGAAGAAAAGTATCCAAACCTCCACTTGGAGGTGCAAATCGTGTCAGCTCAGCACAATTCATCCCACGAAATCACGTGTTTAGCGTGCTATGTAACGTGTTTTGTTGTGCCGAAGATAATGACGTATTGTGCTAGAAGGCGTGCTATGTTGTGCCAAAATAAACGTGTTGTGCTATGTCGGGCACATCTATTTTATATTTTCCAACATAAATGTTTTCCAAATATTTTGGTATATTATATGTGTTATTATGAAAATAAGTCAACGATAATAAAATGTCAATAATTAGGTAGAATAATGGTTCTTTTGTGAAATATGCACAAAATGTGATGGATTGTGCCATGTTGTGTAGTATTTTATGCATTTTATGACGTGCTTTCTTAACGTGTTGTGTTGTGTCGTGTCATGCGCTTATCCATACCGCGTGTTGTGCTGGGCTGCTGGGATTGTGCTTATCCCAGCCCGTCCCATGAAACTAACATGTTGTGTCGTGTCGTGCTAAGCCACGTGCTGGGATGGATTGTGCTCAAATTTTAACGTGCTGTGCTCGTACTGTCAGGCCCAATTTACACCTGTACCACCACTTGACCACTAGCATGTAATCCTATTTATTCTTTGACAATTGGTTTGCGTTACTGGAGCAGTAGTTTGGTCAACACCCATTAAAGTTCATAATAGGGATGTTTCCTTTATCCCAGCCATGACCCCTTCACCGTCTATATATGTTTTCCGTTTACAATTTGCGGAAAACACTTGTTATTGCAGTAGAACTTCGTTAAATTAATCCGTAATAAGTTGATAATTTCGGTAACATAATATTTTTTATCAGTTCCGATTTGGACCAGTGTGCTAAATTAATAATCCCGTTAAATTTATAAGATAATAAAAATTTAAAGTTTCCAATAGGGCCCAACATATATACAATGTGATAACGTTATATTATGGTACTTATTAAAATAGGTATTTGTTTTTGTACACATTTATAATACATTGGAGTTCATCTTTAATTTTTTGTACTCTCACGAGAAGTTCCCAAATAATTTTACCGTGTTTTCTTTTTCTTATTTTAATTTTAATTTAGCAGTCACAAGACTATTAATTTATCGAAGTTTTACTGTATATATTTTGATCGATCCATCACGTGATCATCATATCAAATTTTAATTTTTTGATCTTCTTGTTTGAATATTCAATTTTAAAAAGTCCCTTCAGTGAGCTTGTGTTTGTAGGTAAAAACTGTTTCTGCTGTTTTGGTAAATTTGGGTGTGTGGATGAACAACAAATCTAAACCTAAAACAAATACATTGCACGGGAGTACTTTAGATTCGAGAGATCAAACAGTACAATCCTGGCCTAAACCAAGAAATGGACATTCCAGTCTTGCTTCGGTCAGAAAAATGAAGGAGAAGGGTTGGTCTTAGCGAGGGAAGCAAAGAAGGTGTTGAGACCAGAAAGGTTAATTCTGAAGGTGTGGCTATTTTATGACTTGCATCAGAATTTTGAATGCGGAATGAAAGCTATCAGTTCTTTTGTATTTTTTCTGGATACTGTGTTGTTGTTCTCACCAAAACTTGTTGTTTTGTTGAAATAGGTAAAACCTATTTATACAAGTCATAATTGAACGCACCCTGATCTCGTAGAAAGTGGGAGTGATTGAGTGGTGGAGAAGTGGGGTCATGTGTAAATGCCAGAAACCACGTTCCCACTATGAAGAAAACTGGTTAGTTTACACACACTACTTCTTGCCGCCACAAACTGCCCTGCTTTCTGACACTTTCTTATAATGGGCGTGTTGCACGCCGCACGCTGTAAACCGCCAGACCAATACCCTGATTAGCATCCCCCAGTTTGTGACATATTTGATGTCTCGAGCATGTTCGTGGAAAATGTGTAGCAGATTGTTGAATGAGTCCTGTATGCAAGACTTAGCTATTCTAATTAATTGTATGCCAACTAAGTAGCAGATATCCATGTGTGGCAAGTCAAAGTAAAGAGACTTGCCACAGAAAAATAGCATGTGATGCTATTAGGCGTGTCTTGGCTGGTCGCCCAAAACTTGCCACGACCTGTCAATTCTGTGGCGAATTTGGACGGCTGAGATTCTGGCTTATATGAAAGGGTGGCCGCTAATTATGGACACATTCCATTTGGCATCTGATAATAGCAAAGTGGCGTTATTGGCATATGCCGATGGTATGATGGCATATTTAACGCATGCCAGTGGCATAGTGGCGCCTGACGTAGCCGCGACATCTATTTTGGCATATTGGTGTTAGACCCAAATATGGCTCCGACAACATTGGCCATGTTGCTATATCAAACTTAAGGCCTTAGGAGAATTACTTGACTTGGTTAGCATGGAAACTTTATCCAAATTAGGGTTTGGCATATCGAAGCCCTAATTAGCATGTGTGGCATGGCCGCGACACGGTAGCGTCTTTATGCAATCAGTGCCATGGACACATTAAAGGAATTATGACAGCCCATAATATGGGAATAACCACAGGCGTAAGGATGGACACGGGTGATTATAGTATGACGCTGTTTTTAGGGTTTGTTGCGTCCCACATGGCTCGTGTCATGTTGTGGGGCCAAACTGGTGGAATTTGGGCCACAACTGGAAATTAGGGTTTCGACTAATGCCACTAAAGCAAAGCCGTGTTTCTGATTAGGAAACTCTAATTTAAGTCTGTTATAGCGTTGGCCACGAACAGAAGGCAGATTAGCACGTAGGCGCGCTATTTATGGCACGTTGACACGTTCGGCATGCTGTTGCGGCAAAGTGGCACGTTTGGCATGTTTGGCATGCCAATTAGCGTATTGGCGCATCGTGGCATGTTTGGCATGCAACTAGCACTCCGGAGCGGAATGGCACATTTGGCATGCATGTTTGGCATGCCATTAGCATGTTGGCGCGGTTTTTGGAAAGCCAATTGGCTTTGTGGCCATCTGGCGCCATTTGACTTTTTCAACACTGTGGCAGGTTTAGAGCGACCTGATTGGTCAATAGAAAGAGGGGACGTCCAAGCATGGGCCTGGCCATACTTCCATCGCGCGTGGAGGATTTTAAAGCGACCTGATTAGTCGATGGGAAATAGGGCCGACAAGTAGGGGCCCAGACACAACTCATGTGCGTGTGGCGGGTTTAAGGCGACCTGATTGGTCGACATGAAACAGGGGCCGGTCGGGAAACATGGGGTGTAGCCACTTGCAAATGGCACCGGTTGGCCTATAGCCACATCTCCCTTTGTTGTTGCTCTTATTCCGCGACTCTTTTTATTCCTTGTGTTTCTGATTTTGGGTAGGATTTTGAACCTACTAATCCACGGCGGATTAATTGCCTAGTTTACCTAAGCTTGGTTTCGACCAACGGGGTCTAATATACCGTGCAGGGCGTAAAACCCTAATGTTTGCATATCAGGTTAATATTTGAATCTTGTGAATTATCGCAAAATTGATTGAATTCTGTGTGTTGACACAAAGTTCTTTAAGTTTATTTCCATAGCGCAGTATGCTTTCCGATTGAATACTTTTATGCAAGTTCCTTAAACTTGATACTTGGAAATTCGTGCTACTCTGCTGCGAGTGAACACAAATTTGCATGCCATATCAATATTAAGGGTTCAGCCGGGGAACATAGCACAGAAAGCATTCAAAGAAACTTATATTAACTGAATAATACATGCAAGGTGCCAAAATTTACAGAATATCTGGATTGTTGCTACATGCACCATTCTGGATAAATTTCATGTGAAAATATTGAGTTTCTCAATAAATGTGCCAGTGGAGAGGTTGAACACTCAACACTTTTACATGGATTTGTCTCTTTGCAGAATGACAAAATATTAGATGTGAGGTTTTACAAATTTAACCCTGACCTAAAATCCACCATCAACATTAAGTCCCCTGCTTAGCACGTAACAGTGGCATTGTTGCGGGATAAGCATGATATGGTGCCAGACGAGGATAAAAAAAGAAATCGAAAGGGCAATACATGAAGGAATTTCCAGAGAAAATTCGACCAACCTTTGGAAAGAGGCATGAGTAGTATATGATCCTCGTGTTGGCGGCTTGGCGTACTTCTGGCTCGGTCATACGGTGATGGTGCTTGGCGTTGCAACTTTGGCCACGGAGCGCTGCAGGTTGAGCGCCTGATGTGTTGGCGTACTGCTGGCTCGGCTACAGGGTGTTGACGCTTGGAGCGTTGGCGTGGTGCTGGCTCGGCTACAGGGCGTTGGCGCTTGGAGCGTTGGCATGGTGTTGGCTCAGCCGTGGAGATTGGTGTCATGGAATGTTGGCACCACGGGCCAAGCTTCCTTCTTCCGTGCATGGCCCAAAAAGGAAACCTTCTTCTACTCAAACTCTAAAAGCGCTATGCATATAAAAGACGTTGCCCATATTCTCTATTTTTGTATCGTTGGCTTTGTTTCCGCATCTTCATGTTAGCAGCAAAGGTGCATTATTCGTGAGCGGATCAGTGGAAGGAACATCGGCAGTAAAAGCAGGCGAGCATATTTCAGATATGTATTCCAACGTCTCTTCCCTTTTGTTTGCTCTTCTGTATTGATGTAAACCCTAGCCATAGGCATGTCTTCCATGAACTCGTAAAAATACTCTAATATGAATGATTTCTCTTTGACAGTAGTATTGTAGTAGCGTTAGCCACAACATTAATAGTAACGAAACCGATTATTATGCAAAGCAAGCATGTATGGGCGGGTGGCCGCCGTTGGCTCCCTTTTTCATAAACCCTAGCTTTAGGTTGTTTTTTTTGTTTGGCAGTGGGCACCATTACCGAGACAAGACACGGTTTCGGCTAATTTCCAGCAGCAAGTATTTATTTGAGCGAGCATCAGTCCCCATTCCTCTTGGCCGCGAGTTCCATGACATGTGTCCAAAGAAAAATTTCTCGTATAAAATTTGTTGTTGGCTCTTAATCATTGTACCTAAAAAAAATCTCCATTTATGGCTTTCTTCAAAGTAGAAACTTTTTCTGTTTTGCTCCGTTATAGTTACTTCGAAAGTAAAGGTAGCATAAGGAATTTTGTTAAGATGTCACCTGAAAGCAATTCTGCCGCCGCATCGAGAAATGCTAACAACTCCGAGCCAAACACGGATGATGAGTTATTTACAAAGTCTGCTACAGTTACGAGGACCCATCCCAAATTCGTGGAAACCCTTCTAATTGATTCATATAATGAAGGAGAAGTCCAATCAGTCTATCCTGGGGGTATAATGAGGTTTTTCCTTCAGAAGAAAGAGTATCTGGCTTCTCCCATTGACTTCAAGATTTGTCATAGTCCATTGCGTTCTTATGATAAATAGATGAAATTCATGATAAGCCAAGACCATGTAAGGGCTAATATGACCGAGGCGCAAATCATGAATGCTGTCATGGCATCTGGGACACTTCAAATTAGAAAAGATGTTGCAGGTTTGATTACTTTTATCTCCAGGTGGTGTCTAATGGTTATTTTCAATGATGTTGTAGTAAAAGATTCGTTGAGACTTGTGAAGGAAGATTTTTTTAGACTTAATTTTTATAAATAAAAATAACAAACTCAATTAAAAAGTGTTGTAAAAATTATGGAGAGACCGGTGCTAGGATTCCACTATTGGTCGATATTAGTGATATAATAAAACAATAGTTATGCAACTCAACATTCAAATGGATTCTAATAGTATTGCCAAGACATGTAGATTTTCAAAAGAATAGATGTTAATCCAAGCATAGAATATCAAAACCCTAAAGCAAGCATATTCTATCAAGAGAAAATACACCTAACTAATTAAAATCATATAATCAAGTTTTAATTCAAAGCAAAAATCATAATAGAGTTGTTATAGTTAATTAAAAATAGAAATGTATCACTTTTATCGAAACAACGACTTCCTCCATAGCCCCAAGGATTGGGGTCTAGCTCCGCATATTGGAAACACACTCAGAATAATTTTTCATTGCTCAAAAGTGTTTACAAGTGATGAAATGGGAGAAAATAATGATTAAACCGGGTTTGCTCTAAACGATCCCCAAACTCTCCATCCCCTCACTGATACCCAAGACACTCTTATTTATACTGTGAAGCCAATCTGAGGTCGACAATCATCTCAATTACTCCAAAATATCTTTGCAGTTAATGAAAGTATTTCACGGGAATATTTCCTCTCCATTTTCACACGTCTTCTGAGTTGTATGGTATATCCAAATCTTCTCATTTAATTGAGCCAAATAATGAAGAGAATATCTTCAACTAATTCCGTGAATAATTTCTTCCCTGTTTTCGAAAATATCCAAAAGTATACGATTTCCTTCCATTCAAGACACGTACAAAATCTTATTGTCATGGTAAGAAGATAATCATGTCTTAAAGACACAAATATCCCCATAATATCATGACCAGAATCGTACACAGTTGAGATTTCTTTTCCCGCCAAATATCTTTCCCGTGAAGAAGAAGATGGGTGCCCCCCATCCGGTACTGGGGTGCGAATAGCAGATGCCATGAGGGGTGTCTCTGATTAGCTGCTTGGGTGCAAATATCCTTTGGTTACCCCTTATCATTTGGGCGCCCCTTATCCATAAGTGAGAGTCCGAATAACACGTTCTTTCCGGTGCTTTAGACGAGTTTTCGAGCCGATTTTTCCAAGAATGTTTATTTCCAAAAATACCTAAAAACACATAAAATACCATAATAAGTACAAAAATCGAGTACCAACAATACATGAAATTAAGGACAACGTAGACACAAAAATGTGTATATCAAATACCCCCAAACTTATTATTTGCTAGTCCTCGAGCAAAACTAATCTGGAAAATAAAATGACTACACTTAGCACGTGCAGCAAGCCGTTAAACCTCTAGGTGGCCCTAGCGGCGGAGTGTTGTCTCCGGAGGGTTTACCAGAGGTGTACCCACAAAACCTTTACTCCAGACCCTAGCTATCTACGTGGAACCTTGGAAGGCACTAAAGAATCTCCTTGGTTGGAATACTTATTGACTACAGGAGGAAGTACCCTGATGCGAAATTCCAATTTTTGTACACGAGTTTGCACCCAAGCATACCAAAATTCATATAAAGTGACATAGCTCTACTCAGATAGTTTCTGGACATCATAAACCGGAGTCAACCAATCACATGGATAGATTAAGAAGATGGATGTAGAGAAAAACGTAGATGATGTTAACTAAGGTGAACCTATCCTAATGGATTGAGATACTGGTCTGTACTAATATCAACACACCGGCATATACAAGGGAACCAGTGGTCGATAATCCTAACTCTAGATCAACTCAGCTGGCATATACAAGGGTACCAGTAGTCGAATTTATTGTATTTATTCCGGTTGGTCTGGTCTCAAATTTTTTTTTTTGATCTCAGTAACTCTATTTCACCCTAGCAATGGTAAAAAGAAAAAAAAAACTGATCAGGATTCTTTGGATGTTTCCATCACGAGGATATGGTGAAACTATCATTTTTTCTCTTTCTCTAACACCTGAGCTATGTGCTTTTATAAATAGACTCTTCTATATGTTTCCATCTAATCAGATTGGTTCCTCAACTCCTAGAACCAAAATGCTTCCATCCACTTAGATTGGTTAGTGCCATCCTTAATAAACATAAATTTCTAGGTTCTGGAGTTTATTTATTGCATCTAACAAAAAGTTTCTTCCCCACCCCAAACTTAAATCTAACATTTTCCTCAATGTTCTAAAAATGAAATTAAAAACATGAACAAGGAGAAACTGTTACCACTTGAGGAAAAGAAACAAGGAAGGACATTACCGTGCGCATGAGCGCGGGTTCCTCCCAGTAAATGCTAAATTTAAAGTCTCTAGCTAGACATCAAATACCTCAAAAAGGATTGCCACCTCCCAAAGTCGTATACCAATAGTCGAAACAATTGTGGGTCCACAAGACCAAATAGAGCTAACACAAATATGAGACAACAACACTGGTTCAGAAAAATGAAAAGAAGGAGCACATATTCGTCTAAGGTTTCTGTCAAGACAACTGGTTTTATCTGGGTAGCATAATTGAGCTTCTTATGTGTATCTTGATAAATAGATTCATCCGAAAAACGGGTCTCTAATACCTGAGTTACCTCCTGGACAGTATCAGGTGGATCGGGTTGCGGAGTCTGAATAGACTCAAGTGATATCTCAGATGCACAAATCTCGAGTCCCAAGTTAGGGACTCTAATTAGGGATACATGACAATCATAAGAACCATCACTACCCCCAAACTTAGGGTTTTAACTACTCACAGACAAACCTCTAACTATTGCTTGAATTTCCGGAAATTCAGAGTCCTTAAAATACTCAAGAGATTCTTCCAAAGATTGATCACACATCTGGTCTATAAGAATGGTTTCCTCAAATTCATCTAAAGAATCTCCCAATAGAGTATCATTCCAATTATCCTGAACTAAAGTGATAATCATATTCACTTCTTCTAATTCATCATTCTCAAAAGGATGTCTAGTAACATTTAAGACATTTAGTTCAGTGGTCATATTATCAAAGGATATGTTCATAAGTCCGGTTCTACAGCTGATGACAGCGTTAGCTGTGGCTAAAATTAGGCGACCTAAAATCACCGGGATTTGAGCACTTGGGTCCTGAACTGGCTGAGTGTCTAAAAAAAAATCTACTGGATAAATAAACTTATCAACCTCAATCAGAACATCCTCTATGACACCACGAGGGTCTTTGACAGACCTATCAGCTAATTGTAGTGTTATTTTGGTCGGTTTCAACTTACCAAGACCTAGCTGGGTGTATACATGATACGGTAGTAAGTTAACACTAGCTCCTAAGTCAAGTAATGCCTTATCGACAGTGTAGTTACCAATTGAAAAAGATATGGTAGGGCATCCATGGTCCTTATACTTAGGGGGTGCCTGGTTTAGAAGAATTGAACTTACTTGACCAGCTAAAAAGGCTTTCTTATGAACATTAATCTTACGCTTTCTTGTACAAAGATCTTTAAGGAACTTGGCATAAGCAGGCATCTGCCTATTGCTTCTAATAAAGGAATTTTGATGTTCACCTGCTTAAATATTTCCATTATCTCGTTGAAAGTTGACTCCTTCTTTGTTGGGGTTAACAACTAAGGATATGGGGCTCTAGGAACAAAGATAGTCCTATCAGGAATTTCTTGGGACTCCTTAGAAATTGTTTAAGTTTCCTCAGTTATGGGTCCCTCTTGGGAAGTAGAGGGTGGAACTACAGTATGTTCACTAGGTATGGCTACCTTATTGTCTACTGTTTTACCGCTCCTGAGGGTTTTTATCGAGTTCACATGGTTTGATGATTCCTCACCAACTAAATATATTTGATGGACCCCCCTAGTATTGGCTTGAGTTTGACTAGTAAACTTACCTTCTTCTCTCTCACTTAACTACTTAGCTATTTGGCCGACTTGAAGTTCTAATTTACCAAGAGTCTGGGAATTATCCTTATGGTTCTGCATGGTTTATTGTTGAAATCTAAGGTGGTTAGATGATAACATATCATGGTTCTTTACTAACATAGTAAGAGCTTCTTCTAAGGTAGATATCTTTTTCTCAGAAGTGTTCTGAAACTGAGTTTGACCTGAAGGGTTCTGATTATCACCAAAACCTGGGGGAGGCTGAGTATTACTAGGCTGACCTTGATTCTGGCCCTTGGACCAAGAAAAATTAGGATGGTTTCTCCAACAAGGGTTGTAGGTCTCTGAGTATGGGTCAAACTTCTGACGGTTCTCGAACCTAGCATTGTTATAGACATCATGGGCTTGCTCTTCACTAACATGACCTTCCCAAAACGAGTTATTAGGTTCTACTCCACAACTAGAGACTTGAGAGGCTCTAATCCTATCATCAGTTTCAACAAAAGACCTATGTTTAGGTTGATTCAATTCCAAAGCTTTTAACCTTCTAGACAAAGCAGCAAACTTAACATCTGACCCGAAGCTTATATCTACCACATTGGTGCTACTTCTATTGACCAAGGGTCTTATAGGGGGTTCAACACAAGACTCCCACTGTTGGGATTTTTTTAGTAATAGCTCCTAAGAAAGTAAAAGCATCATCAACATTTTTATTAGTGAACTCACCAGCGCACATAGACTCAACCATAGCTTTGGTAGGATAATATAAACCATTATAAATAATCTCTACAAGTTTCATCTTATCAAATCCATGGTGAGGACACTGGGATAGGACATCATTGAATATCTCTAAAAACCTATAGAGAGACTCTCCCTCTTGTTGCACACTAACACTAATTTTCTGCCTAACAGCTGCAGTTTTATGATTAGGGTAGAATTTCATATAGAAAGCAGCAATAAGTTCCTGCCATGTTTCAATGGATTCAGATGGTAGGTTTTTCAGCCAGGTCTTGGCTTTATCTCTCAAGGAAAAGGGGAACATCTTAAGTTTCAAAACTTCATCAGTAAGGCCTTTTATTCTAACTGTCCCACAAATTTCCTCAAAGTCCCTAATATGAAAATAAGGGTTCTCATCATCTTTTCCTAAGAATATAGGGATCATCTGAAGAATACTAGGTTTTATCTCGAAATTAGCTGTATTGGCTGGAAATTTAATGCACGAAGCTCGGTTGGTCCTAGTTAGGAACATGTAATCTTTTAAAGTTGTCATCGCTGGCACAGCTGAAGTACTAGGGGTACTTTCTTCAAGGAGAGACATATTCTCAAAACTGAAGTTTCCAAAAACGGGGCTCTCAAAAGAAGAGTCTTCGAGCTCCCAGCCTTCACAAGAAGAACTACTAGGTTTATCACTAATCAAACGACCTAGAGTGTTTCTTTTCCAAGCCCGCTCTCTAATAACCTCGGGCATACACTTGAAAAACAAAAGAAAAAGAAAAGTCCTAAAAGGAAGGGAAGTTCTATGCAAACACAAAAGGCTGACTTCACCACAACAAACCTACTGATTTCTAGCAAACAAAAAGCATGATGGCTCCAATTAGATTGTTTATAAACCAACTTCTAATCCTTCGAAAGGGAATTCGTTAAAATTTAAGCAAACCCATCTGGAATCAATACGAGTAAAAGTAAGTTGAATAGAGGCGAGGGAAGCTGCATGGAGCTTTGATACCCAAGGCCTCACCGCATTACAAGGCGGCGCAGTCACGCATTCAACTCACAGAAACCATCATGAACTTCGAAGTATGCTTAAAAGAGTAACCAATATTTTCCGAACGACTTTCCTATTAAGCTCGTTACTCTATAGGTCTCGATCTAGTCAGTATTTTAAGCTTAGGTTCGCGTTTGGTATCGTTTTCCTAAGGCGGGAAAGAAGAGAACGGTGATGAAATCCGAACCCTTATCTTGTATGGCCAGTCCTTTCCCTTTACTAGGAAATTAAAGCAGCCGTATTCAGTTCCTCGACATATATTCACACGAAGGAAGACATTAACTCACTGACAAGGGATTCACGAGTGTTTCGACAAACTTACCTCCCGTTCCAGACTAGAGATGAACCGCTGAAGTCGACTCGGGCCACGACTCCTATGTCATGTACGAACCCGAGGGGCCGAGGCGATATCGCAATCGTTGTCCTTCTCTGCAAACAGTTTAATATTTAATACTATCCTTCCGTAGGGTTTAAAAAAAAAAGAATGTCCAAAGTCCAAGTCCAAAGTCCAAAAAAATAAAGTGCAAAAGAAAAAGAAAAGTCTAAAAAGAAAATAATATCTAAAAAAAACAAAAATGCCTCTTTTTTTTTCTCTCTTTTTCTTTATTAAATAAAAAAAATCTTTCGCTCCTTTCGCTTTGCCTTTTACTCCAAGTCTTTAAGTATTCACCAAAAGCTTTGGCAAAATATTCTTTCGCTCCAATTCAAAATTATGTAAGGAAAAGACAAAAACCCAAAAATGTAAAGAAGAACAAATAAAATAAAACAAATAAAAACCTAAAAAAGAAAAAAAATCTAAAAACTCTAGCCTAAAGACAAGTCCGCGTCGGCGGCGCCAAAAATTAATGGTTATTTTCAATAATGTTGTAGTAAAAGATTCGTTGAGACTTGTGAAGGAAGATTTTTTTAGACTTAATTTTTATAAATAAAAATAACAAACTCAATTAAAAAGTGTTGTAAAAATTATGGAGAGACCGGGGCTAGGATTCCACCATTGGTCGATATTAGTGATTTAATAAAACAATAATTATGCAACTCAACATTCAAATTGATTCTAATAGTATTGCCTAGACATGTAGATTTTCAAAAGAATAGATGTTAATCCAAGCATAGAATATCAAAACCCTAAAGCAATCATATTCTATCAAGAGAAAATACACCTAACTAATTAAAATCATATAATCAAGTTTTAATTCAAAGAAAAAATCATAATAGATTTGTTATAATTAATTAAAAATAAAAATGTATCACTCTTACCGAAACAACGACTTCCTCCATAGCCCCAAGGATTGGGGTCTAGCTCCGCATATTGGAAACACACTCAGAATAATTTTTCATTGCTCAAAAGTGTTTACAAGTGATGAAATGGGAGAAGATAATGATTAAACCGGGTTTGCTCTAAACGATACCCCAAACTCTCCATCCCCTCACTGATACCCAAGACACTCTTATTTATAATGTGAAGCCAATCTTAAGTCGACAATCATCTCAATTACTCCAAAACATCTTTGCAGTTAATGAAAGTATTCCATGGGAATATTTCCTCTCCATTTTCACACGTCTTCTGAGTTGTATGGTATATCCAAATCTTCTCATTTAATTGAGACAAATAATGAAGAGAATATCTTCAACTAATTCCGTGAATAATTCCTTCCCTGTTTTCGAAAATATCCAAAAGTATACGATTTCCTTCCATTCAAGACACGTACAAAATATTATTGTCATGGTAAGAAGATAATCATGTCTTAAAGACACAAGTATCCCCATAATATCATGACCAGAATCTCACACAGTTGAGATTTCTTTTCTCGCCAAATATCATTCCCGTGAACAAGAAGATGGGTGCCCCCTATCCGGTCCTGGGGTGCGAATAGCAGATGACATTTGGGGTGTCTCTGATTAGCTGCTTGGGTGCAAATATCCTTTGGTTACCCTTATCATTTGTGCCCCCCTTATCCAAAAGTGAGAGTCTGAATAACACGTTCTTTCTGGTGCTTTAGACGACTTTTCGAGCCGATTTTTCCAAGAATGTTTATTTCCAAAAATACCTAAAAACACATAAAATACTATAATAAGTACAAAAGTCGAGTACCAACAATACATGAAATTAAGGACAACGTAGACACAAAAATGTGTCTATCAAATGCCCCCAAAACTTATTATTTGCTAGTCCTCGAGCAAAACTAATCTAGAAAATAAAATGACTACACTTAGCACGTGCAGCAAGCCGTTAAACCGCTAGGTGGCCCTAGCGGCGGAGTGTTGTCTCCGGAGGGTTTACCAGAGGTGTACCCACAAAACCTTTACTCTAGACCCTAGCTATCTATGTGGAACCTTGGTAGGCACTAAAGAATCTCCTTGGTTGGCATACTTATTCACTACAGGAGGAAGTACCCTGATGCGAAATTCCAATTGTTGTACACGAGTTTGCACTCAAGCATACTAAAATTCATATAAAGTGACAGAGCTCTACTCAGATAGTTTCTGGACATCATAAACCAGAGTCAACCAATCACATGGATAGATTAAGAAGATGGATGTAGAGAAAAACGTAGATGATGTTAACTAAGGTGAACCTATCCTAATGGACTGAGATAATGGTATGGACTAATAACAACACACTGGCATATACAAGGGAACCAGTGGTCGATAATGCTAACTCTAGGTCAACTCAGCTGGCATATACAAGGGTACCAGTGGTCGACTTTATTGTATTTATTCCGGTTGGTCTGGTGGTCTGGTCTCAATCTTTTTTTTTTTATCTCAGTCACTCTATTTCACCCTAGCAATGGTAAAAAGAAAAAAAAAACTGATCAGGATTCTTTGGATGTTTCCATCACGAGGATATGGTGAAACTATCATTTTTTCTTTTTCTCTAACACCTGAGCTATGTGCTTTTATAAATAGACTCTTCTATATGTTTCCATCTAATCAGATTGGTTCCTCAACTCCTAGAACCAAAATGCTTCCATCCACTTAGATTGGTTAGTGCCATCCTTAATAAACATAAATTTCTAGGTTCTGGAGTTTATTTATTGCATCTAACAAAAAGTTTCTTCCCCACCCCAAACTTAAATCTAACATTTTCCTCAATGTTCTAAAAATGAAATTAAAAACATGAACAAGGAGAAACTGTTACCACTTGAGGAAAAGAAACAAGGAAGGACATTACCGTGCGCATGAGCGCGGGTTCCTCCCAGTAAATGCTAAATTTAAAGTCTCTAGCTAGACATCAAATACCTCAAAAAGGATTGCCACCTCCCAAAGTCGTATACCAATAGTCGAAACAATTGTGGGTCCACAAGACCAAATAGAGCTAACACAAATATGAGACAACAACACTGGTTCAGAAAAATGAAAAGAAGGAGCACATATTCGTCTAAGGTTTCTGTCAAGACAACTGGTTTTATCTGGGTAGCATAATTGAGCTTCTTATGTGTATCTTGATAAATAGATTCATCCGAAAAACGGGTCTCTAATACCTGAGTTACCTCCTGGACAGTATCAGGTGGATCGGGTTGCGGAGTCTGAATAGACTCAAGTGATATCTCAGATGCACAAAGATCGAGTCCCAAGTTAGGGACTCTAATTAGGGATATGTGACAATCATAAGAACCATCACTACCCCCAAACTTAGGGTTTTCACTACTCACAAACAAACCTCTAACTATTGCTTGAATTTCCGGATCTTCAGAGTCCTTAAAATACTCAAGAGATTCTTCCAAAGATTGATCACACATCTGGTCTAAGAGAATGGTTTCCTCAAATTCATCTAAAGAATCTCCCAATAGAGTATCATTCCAATTATCTTGAACTAAATCCTGAACTAAAGTGCTAATCATATTCACTTCTTCTAATTCATCATTCTCAAAAGGTTTTCTATTAACATTAAAGACATTTAGTTCAGTGGTCATATTACCAAAGGATATGTTCATAAGTCCGGTTCTACAGTTGATGACAGCGTTAGTTGTGGCTAAAAATTGGCGACCTAAAATCACCGGGATTTGAGCACTTGGGTCCTGAACTGGCTGGGTGTCTAAAACAACAAAATACACTGGATAAATAAACTTATCAACCTCAATCAGAACATCCTCTATGACACCAAGAGGGACTTTGACATACCTATCAGCTAATTGTAGTGTCATTTTGGTCTGTTTCAACTTACCAAGACCTAGCTGGGTGTATACATGATACGGTAATAAGTTAACACTAGCTCCTAAGTCAAGTAATGCCTTATCGACAGTGTGGTTACCAATTTCACAAGATATGGTAGGGCATCCAGGGTCCTTGTACTTAGCAGGTGTTTGGTTTAGAAGAATTGAACTTACTTGACCAGCTAAAAAGGCTTTCTTATGAACATTAAGCTTACGCTTTCTTGTACAAAGATCTTTAAGGAACTTGGCATAAGCAGGCATCTGCCTAATTGCTTCTAATAAAGGAATGTTGATGTTCACCTGCTTAAATGTTTTCATTATCTCGTTGAAAGTTGACTCCTTCTTTGTTGGGGTTAACAACTAAGGATATGGGGCTCTAGGCACAAAGATAGTCCTATCAGGAATTTCTTGGGAATCCTTAGAAATTGTTTCAGTTTCCTCAGTTATGGGTTCCAATTGGGAAGTAGAGGGTGGAACTAAGATATGTTCACTAGGCATGGATACCTTATTGTCTACTGTTTTACCGCGTCGGCGGCGCCAAAAAATAATGGTTATTTTCAATGATGTTGTAGTAAAAGATTCGTTGAGACTCGTGATGGAAGATTTTTTTAGACTTAATATTTATAAATAAAAATAACAAACTCAATTAACAAGTGTTGTAAAAATTATGGAGAGACTGGGGCTAGGATTCCACCATTGGTCGATATTAGTGATTTAATAAAACAATAATTATGCAACCCAACATTCAAATTGATTCTAATAGTATTTCCTAGACATGTAGATTTTCAAAATAATAGATGTTAATCCAAGCATAGAATATCAAAACCCTAAAGCAAGCATATTCTATCAAGAGAAAATACACCTAACTAATTAAAATCATATAATCAAGTTTTAATTCAAAGAAAAAATCATAATAGAATTGTTATAATTAATTAAAAATAGAAATGTATCACTTTTACCGAAACAATGGCTTCCTCCATAGCCCCAAGGTTTGGGGTCTAGCTCCGCATATTGGAAACACACTCAGAATAATTTTTCATTGCTCAAAAGTGTTTACAAGTGATGAAATGGGAGAAGATAATGATTAAACCGGGTTTTCTCTAAACGATACCCCAAACTCTCCATCCCCTCACTGATACCCAAGACACTCTTATTTATAATGTGAAGCCAATCTTAGGTCGACAATCATCTCAATTACTCCAAAATATCTTTGCAGCTAATGAAAGTATTCCATGGGAATATTTCCTCTCCATTTTCACACGTCTTCTGAGTTGTATGGTATATCCAAATCTTCTCATTTAATTGAGCCAAATAATGAAGAGAATATCTTCAACTAATTCCGTGAATAATTCCTTCCCTGTTTTCGAAAATATCCAAAAGTATACGATTTCCTTCCATTCAAGACACGTACAAAATATTATTGTCATGGTAAGAAGATAATCATGTCTTAAAGACACAAGTATCCCCATAATATCATGACCAGAATCTCACACAGTTGAGATTTCTTTTCCCGCCAAATATCTTTCCCGTGAACAAGAAGATGGGTGCCCCCTATCCGGTCCTGGGGTGCGAATAACAGATGACATTTGGGGTGTCTCTGATTAGCTGCTTGGGTGCAAATATCCTTTGGGTACCCCTTATCATTTGGACGCCCCTTATCCAAAAGTGAGAGTCCGAATAACACGTTCCTTCCGGTGCTTTAGACGACTTTTCGAGCCGATTTTTCCAAGAATGTTTATTTCCAAAATACCTAAAAACACATAAAATACCATAATAAGTACAAAAATCGAGTACCAAAAATACATGAAATTAAGGACAACGTAGATACAAAAATGTGTCTATCAGTGTCCGGAAACTCACACGGCTATATGTATATGGGGTGAGATGACCATTACTCTGGAAAGTGTAGCCGTTATGTTGAGTCTTCCAACAATAGGGAATATTGACGTCATCTTGCCTGAGTAAGAAGAAAAAATGCATGCAACTTTGGTCACGAAATCAACAGGATATGTTCGGAAGGATTATTAGGAGAAATGATTCTATAACTGGTGGGTGTCTGAATGGTTCCCTGATGAGCCGGAGATGGATCAGGTATTGGATGATACACTCCATGTTGTTGCATTTTTAGCTCTGTGGTTATCCAGAGATATTTTTTATGATGGCTCTATAAAGAAGGAGATAAGGCATAAGCTCATCAAATTTGCTATCAAATTGGCGAAAGGCGTTGCTCTTCCCATCGGCAGTTTGTTCCTTAGCTATTTATACACCCATATGGATCACTTAGAACCGGACATGTATGTCTCTAATGGGTATATGAAGGTATACTCGTATGTCCATGTCGCCTTTGTTCAAGCATGGTTGTGGGAGCATTTCAAAAATTACGCTCATATAACCCGAAAGCCTCATTTCCTGATACATATGGCGGCTCTAGGATACTCTGTTGGTTAAAGAGGCGTCCACGACCTGGCTCAAATCTCATTGATTTCTTTGATAACACGCATGCATTTAACTTTCATCTTTGGGCCCCATTCCAGATATCTATAGTTCAGCCAAACACTTTTGCTTATGCCTCGAACATGACATTGCATTCTGCCGAAGAGAATATGAGCATTGGAGAAATTGTGCTCATGCGAAGTTGTATACCTGGATATGTGCCATCTTTTTTCAAGGGATCTTTTGAAGTGGTTCCTTACAACATTGACAGGGCCGCTCGTCATATGGGTTTTGATCAGGGGATTCCTTTTCGCCGTCCATTCACGACTCCAAAAGAACTGTTGCCAGCCGTTTTCAATAGCCGTATCTTTGCGCCCCATAAAAGCCTCCCCTTTATGCTCCCAGAACGAAAACCGGTGACAACCTCCAAATATAATGTTTTCTGGCAGGAAGAGTTCCTCTCTATTCATCAATTCGTGCAGGATGTTGTGACAGTTCCACGCGGCAAGCACTCTCTTAAAGTTCTGGAAAAACACGGATTGTTGAGGTTGCTTTCTTCGGGTAAGCGGAAATCTGACAGTCCCCAGGAAAAAGAGCGAATGTCGAAAAATCGTGCGGGCTGCATCCGATCGGCTTAGACGGCCCCTGTGACTTTCAGTTCTTCCAACATGTAAGTATGTATGATTTCTTTCTTGATTTGGCTGAATTGCGTAAATATTCTGAATTGTTTCCACTGAGCATCTCTTTATTTTTAACTCAGGGTCTTGACATCATGAATGCCTTCACCAGACTTGCACATAACCAGAAAACGACACCTTCTGAAGAAAAATCTGGTGATACTGAGACGCTCGACAGCGAAGAGGAAAGCGAAGAAGAAGAAAGCTCAGGATCCGACGGCGACGGAAAAAGTACTTCAGAGCGTAGCAGCGAGTCTTCTTCCAGTCCTAGTGGACCCGCATATGAGTAGGTGAGTTTCACACACGTTTTCCTCTTGGACTATTTATTATACGGAATAAATATTCAACTGGTGATATTTACAGGAAGAAGCCGCTTCTGAAAATAACCTTGAGATGGAGATTCATGGAATTGAAGATATAGCTGTGTCTCCAATCATGGAAACCGTACCCGCTGGTAATCTATAGATGGAGATTGATCGTCGTGAATATGTTATTGTGTCCCCAATGGCGGAAAACGTTGTCGTGGCGACGGGCGTGATTGTTCCCAAAGAATATTTGCTAGTCGTACATCCAGCTGCAGGTGTCTTTTTAGATCCTCCATTTGAGGATCCTTTTGAGGGTCATGTGTTGATTTGAGGATTCAGTGTGCCAGTGAAGTATGTGGATCTATATACCAAGATATGGAGAAAGTATGGGAACATCGCCATGACCAAGAAGGTTAATAGTTGTTTTGTATTGGTTAAGCGTGTGGAGGAAACCTTATCTTCAATCCATGACATGTGCAGTGTGACTGGACGTACACACTGTTTCTGGAGATGTAATCAAAATCTGGGAATTCCACCGGGACATGTGTGTGAACTTCGAGTTTAACGCCTCCTGGTTCTGTGAAGGATTTTCCAAAACCCAAAAGCTTCAAACTGAGATAACTGGAGTCCCTTCCGCGGATTTTATTAACTAGCAGGAGGTGGTAATAAAGAGGTTATCCCAGGAGTTGAAGTTGAAGCAAGATGCTCTTCAAAACATGAAGGATGCTTTCTCCAAGAAGAATGGGTTGTTGTTGGACAATTTCCCTTGAATGCTTTTATTTTTCTGAACCTCCTCATTTAGGTTTTTTTTTTGAAAGGCAAGAGACGCCTGTTTTATGGTTTGATTTTCTGGTCTTTGGATTAATAGATGGTTGCTTTAAAAGGATTTTCTGAATTGATTTATTTTTGGAATGGTCTTGTGAGTAATTTTTCAGAAATACATTAGAATCCAAATCCTGAATGCGAGTAGTGCAACTATTTGCAAAACAACAATTATTGCATGAGAAAATAAAAATATGAGAATGGTATGAAATTTTTAGCTTTTGTAGTCAACATGGAACTGACACCTGTGTCAGGTTTCCAGCACATTCAAAACGTGAATTGCGCAAACAATGTTTAACAAAACTTACCCGCTTAAGGATCTTTCAACAAACTGAATCTTCAAGAGCAAATCCGAGTTTATTGTGTGACGCCATCCTGTCCCAAAGAAGTCCCCAGTCGTCCTTTATTTTCCGTGTAACATCTTTATGTTGATCCGCGGCAAGGCGGAGAATCTCCAGTCCCCAGACAGAATTCCCCTGAATCTATCTTTTCTTGGACGATGCGCTTCAGAGCATTGCATTCACTGGTTGTATGATGTATGAATCTGTGAGAATGGCAATATCTTGAATCTAGCATCTCTTGATTAGTTGGTGGATGTCATACCGAGGGTAGTTGGACCACCCTCTCTCGTACCCAAATTTTCAGTAACTCCAGGACTCTTCTGATAGGCAACGGGAAGCATGGATATTCTTGGTCTGGCTTCTCTTGCATCAGTGGTTGTTGTGGTGCGAGTTCTGGCAGACTTTGGTATGAAGCTCTTTTCGAAGAAGGAGTTGACGCTTGAGCAATTATTGATTCAAGAACGAACCGTTTACTTTTACCATATTGTTGAAGGGTAATTTCTCTTGAGGGATCTGCGTCAGTGGCAGCAACACGAGGTGGCTGAGCTGGATATTGTTCGTTTCCATAGGCGTCTTGGCATATTTCCCCCTCTTCATGTGCCTCTCTCTTAAGTAAAGAAGTCGTGGCCGCGGACTGTTGGACAACTCTTTGAACCTCCGTGAGGGTTTGGAGATAAATGTTTTTCAACAAAGCTTCGTAGGCCGGCTCTTTACCCTTGTCCTGTAGAAACTGCGGCATACCTGGCAAGTCACCTTCCTTAGTCTTGTGAAACTGTCTTGGCTCTCTGTCATTGGCAGAATCCAATTGGATGTTCCTCTTCTGCTCTTGTATAACATGGCTACGTGATCTATCTGTATCTTCATTGGTAGAAGTACATTCCTAGGCCAAAGATTGAACGTCCTTCGTATTATTCTGAAAATTGGTGAGATCTTTCTGACAGGTACTCACTGATTCTTTCCACAATCGACTTATCATACTCTTCAGGATACAAAGCATTTCATTATTCCGCCTGATAATATCAACTTGGTTTGCCGCCATATCCTCTAGCATTTTTATCATACCCTCCATAGTGGATGGATTCTGGCTATTCACTGCTCTTGAAAGGTTTGAATGACCCGAATACATATAGAAGTTGGAATCTTTGATTGATATGGGTTTTAGTTAATGATTGAATTGGTCCTAAGACCAATTGGGATAACAATGAAATTGAGAATTTAAATTGCAACCGAGAGATTTAACCTCCCACTGTGGTCGCCAGTTGTTTGTGGGTAAAAACTGTTTCTGCTGTTTTGGTAAATTTGGGTGTGTGGATGAGAACAAATCTAAACCTAAAACAAATGCACTGCACGGGAGTACTTTAGATTCGAGAGATCAATCTGCACAATCCTGGCCTAAACAAAGAAATGGTTGTTCTAGTCTTGCTTCAGTCACAAAATGAAGGAGAAGGGTTGGTCTTAGCGAGGGAAGCAAAGAAGGTGTTGAGACCAGAAAGGTTAATTCTGAAGGTGTGGCTATTTTATGACTTGTATCAGAATTTTGAACTGGCTTGTAGAATGAAAGCTATCAGTTCTTTTGTATTTTTTCTGGATACAGTGTTATTGTTCTCACCAAAACTTGTTGTTTTGTTGAAATAGGTAAAACCTATTTATACAAGTCATAATTGAACGCACACTGATCTCGTAGAAAGTGGGAGTAATTGAGTGATGGAGAAGTGGGGTCATGTGTAAATGCCAGAAACCGCGTTCCCACTATGAAGAAAAATGGTTAGTTTACACCCACTACTTCTTGCCGCCACTAACTGCCCGCTTTTTGACACTTTCTTATAATGAGCGTGTTGCATGACACACGCTGTAAATCGCCAAACCAATACCCTGTTGAACGAGTCTTGTATGCAAGACTTGGCTATTCTGATTAATTGTATTCCAACTAAGTAGAAGATAGCCATGTGTGGCAAGTCAAAGTCAAGAGACTTGCCGCAGAAAAATAGCATGTGATGCTATTAGGATTGTCTTGGCTGGTCGCCTAAAACTTTCCACGGGTCTGTCAATTCTATGGCAAATTTGGACGGATGAGATTGTGGCCTGTGAGAAAGTGTGGTCGTTGATTATGGCCACATTCCATTTGGCATCTGATAATAGCAAAGTGGCGTTATTGGCGTATGCCGATGGTATGATGACATAATTAACGCATGCCAGTGGCATAGTGGCGCCTGGCGTAGCCGTGGCATAGTGGCGCCTGACGTAGCCGCGGCAACTATTTTGGCATATTGGTGTTAGACCAAAATATGGCTCCGGCAACATTGGCCCTGTTCCTATATCAAACTTAAGGCCTTATGAGAATTACTTGACTTGGTTGGCATGGAAACTTTAGCCAAATTAGGGTTTGGCATATCGAAACCCTAATTAGCGCGTGTGGCATGGCCGCGGCACGGTGGCGTCTTTATGCAATCAGTGCCATGTCCATATTAAAGGAATTATGGCAAGCCATAATATGGGAATAGCCACAGGCGCAAGGATGGCCACGGGTGATTATAGTATGGCTCCGTTTTTAGGGTTTGTCGGGTCCCACATGGCTCGTGGCATGTCGTGGGGCCAAAGTGGTGGAATTTGGGCCACAACTGGAAATTTGGGTTTCGACTAATGCCACTATAGCAAACCCGTGTTTCTGATTAGGAAACCCTAATTGAAGTCTGTTATGGCGTTGGACACGAATAGAAGGTGAGTTAGTACGAAGGCGCGCTATTTATGGCACGTTGAGACGTTCGGCATGCTGATGCGGCAAAGTGGCACGGTTGGCATGTTTGGCATGCCAATAAGCGTATTGGACCGGCGTGGCATGTTTGGCATTCCACTAGCACGCCGGAGTGGAATGGCACATTTGGCATGCACGTTTGGCATGCCATTAGCATGGTGACGTGGTTTTTCGAAAGCCAATTGGCTTTGTGACCATGTGGCTCCATTTGCCTTTTTCAATACTATGACAGGTTTAAAGCGACCTGATTGGTCAATAGAAAGAGGGGTCGGCCAATCATGGGCGTGTCCATACTTCCACCGCGCGTGACGGATTTAAAGCGACCTGATTGGTCGATGTGAAATAGGGTCGGCAAGTATGGGCCCAGCCACAACTCATGTGCGTGTGGCGGGTTTAAGGCAACCTGATTGGTCGACAGGAAACAAGGGCCGATCTGGAAACATGGGGTATAGCCACTTGCAAATGGCGTCGTCTGGCCTATGGCCGCACCTCCCTTTGTTGCTTCTCTTATTCCGTGGCTCCTTTTATTCCTTGTTTTCTGATTTTGGTTAGGATTTTGCACCTACTAATCCACGGCGGATTAATTGCCTAGTTTACCTAAGCTTGTTTCGACCAACGGGGTATAATATACCGCGTAGGGCGTAAAACCCTAAGTTTTGCAAATCAGTTTAATATTTGAATCTTGTGAATTATCACAAAATTGATTGAATTCTGTGTGTTGACACAGAGTTCTATAAGTTTATTTCCAGAGAGCAGTATGCTCTCCGACTGAATACTTTTATGCAACGACCTTAAACTTGATACTTGCTACTCTGCTGCGAGTGAACATAAATTGTCATGCCATATCAATATTAAAGGTTCAGCCGGGGAACATAGCACAAAAAGCACTCAAATAAACTTATATTAACTGAATAATACAGGAGGTGCCAAAATTTACAGAATATATGGGATTGTTGCTACATGCACCATTCTGGATAAATTTCATGTGAATATATTGAGTTGCTCAATAAATGTGCCAGTGGAGAGGTTTAACACTCATCACTTTTACATGGCTTTGTCTCTTTGCAGAATGACAGCATATTATGAAAAAGCGGGGGTCTAACAACCTCATCCAATATTTCGATTAGCAATCTATATGGACTAACTCCAATATACTTTCTAGAGAATCAACTAGACAGTCAGACTCAATCCAGATAAAAGTATATCAAAGAATTAATATCTCGATCTCTCGATTTGATCTATACTCAAGCAAATGGAAATCTTCGAGTCTTTATCAAATACTAGAGAGATAACTTGGATGGTACCAAAGACCAATATCCAAGTGTCAATCAATTTAAATCAACAACAAAAGGTTGGATATTCTAATTGATTGATCTTAACGCACAACCTGTGATATTTCAATTATATAACAAAATATTAACACAGACACCAGAAATTTTGTTAACGAGGAAACCGTAAATGCAGAAAAACCCCAGGACCTAGTCCAGTACACCATGTTGTATTAAGCCGCTACAAACACTAGCCTACTACAAAATAACTTCGTTCTGGACTGTAGTTGAACCCTAAACAATCTCACACTGATTCAAGGTACAGTTGCGCTCCTTGCGTCTCTGATCCCAGCAGGATACAACGCACTTGATTCCCTTAGCTGATCTCACCCACAACCAAGAGTTGCTACGACCCAAAGTCGAAGACTTTAATAAACAAATCTGTATCACACAGAAAAGTCTACGATAATAGATAAATCTGTCTCCCACAGATAAACCTATGATTTTTGTTCCGTCTTATGATAAGATCAAGGTAAATAGGAACTAATTGATAACCCGAACTTATATTCCCGAAGAACATCCTAGAATTATCAATCACCTCACAATAATCTAAATCATATGATAGCGAAACTAGATGTTGTGGAATCACAAACGATGAGACGAAGATGTTTGTGATTTCATTTTATCTTGCCCTATCGGAGATATAATCTCAAGTCAATTATTCAATTGAACTCGTACGATAGAAAATGGCAAGATCAGAACGCTCAACTACAAGAAAAGTAGTGTAGTTTCGTCTGGCTTCGCAATCCCAATGAAGTCTTTCAGTCGTTGACCTACAGGGTCTCGAGAAGAAACCTAAGGTTAAAGGAGAACCGATTCTAGCAAAACCAAATAGTATCACACAGGAGGTGTGGGGATTAGTTTTTCCAGTTTCTAGATGTCTCCTTTATATAGTTTTCAAATTAGGGTTTGCAATCCAAGTTACCTTGGTAACAAAGCATTCAATATTAACTGTTAGATGAAAACCTGATTAGATTCAAGCTAATATCTTTCAACCGTTGGGTCGAACTTAGCTTGTTATACACAAATGAAATGCATGTTCAGTTAGGTTTGTGTAACCATACCTAAACGTGTACACTTAGTTGGTTCAAAAATAGCTAACCACTGGTTAGCCATATGAGCACTTTCATATTAACCGTATTCATCTTTCTCATAACTAGTTCAAATGACTCACAAGAACTAGTTTAAGAGTTGTTCAATTGCTTAGGTCTTTATGAATGGACACAATTGAAACAAAATCGGTTTGATTCACTTGAATCAATTCATGAACAATATAGCCACGGTTTGCAAAAATTGCATTCCTTATAATTTATTGTTTTAAGTTCATGAACTTCCGATTTGAGAAATATAACCAGCTTGGGTACGCGTACAGGTACGTGTACCATAGCTACCGAATATTTGTTTGGAAACTCGACAGAAATTTTCGGTTTGAAAACTTCCGTTAGTACGCGTACGGGTATGCGTACCTAAGGTGACTGGTTTAACAGTTTGCAAACTTACAAACTCAGCAGAAATTTTCGGTTCGAAAAATTCCGCTGGTACGCGTACTCAACCTGTCTCCTTCACCAATACTGTATGCACACATATGCACACACTTGGTTTCCGGCACATGGATTTATACACTAATGTGCGAACACACTATATATGCTTATATCCATAGTTGGTTACATAATCTCAACTCTACATTTAAATCATTGAAACATTCTTGTATAATGTTATAACATTCGTTATTCACAACTATCGTCATCAAAGACAACACTATATATGCTAGTTTCTTTCCTTTCAATTATTAGCCCATGGTACACATTCTTTGTTTTTCTGGGAACAAAGACAACACATGAAGGCAGGTGTGCCAAATTCTTTACGTATGCTGACTGCTAGGACATATATTTGTGCGTAGGGCTGTCAACGGCACTTATCGAAACGGATAGTGGATTAGCCGCTTCCGTTACGATAAGAGTTATCGGATATCCAATATATTCCGACGGAAATCTGAAATTCAATTCTGATTCCGTTATGTTGGAGTTATCGGATATCTTATATATATCTGATAAGTTTGGTTAATTTTCCTAAGGCAAAAGTCAACCGGCAAACAAATCCTAACTCTGCTACTCGCTCTGCCGATTAATCCCCAAACAAGGCTAAGAGGTTGGAATTCAAATCATAATGAAATTTGGTGGAAAGTGGATCAAATAAGATAACTACTGGAATGCTTTTGTAACACGACAATCATCAGTTTACGGAGATTAATTTAGCTTCACTTTACGGCAGGAGTTTACTCATACGGCCACCATTAATCAGCACCAAATTTGGGTAAAAATTTGTCATCGACTGCTATAATTTCATCCTTCAAGAACACTCGTTACTCTAATCCAAAAGCACTTGTACTTGATGCCGATGATTTTAGAAGAGAGGCTTGAATTCAAACAGCTAAGAGATAAGAGGTGCTTTTGTTAACCACTTCCATTAGCATCAAACTCCATCCATCAGTATCCATTCATGGAGTCTACATCTCATCTTGATAAGCAGTTGCTCAAAGAAATTTGAAACGATGCCTAGATCCTTTTTCTGATGAAACACCACCGGTCTGTTTAAGATATGTATTTGGCTAAAGGTATAACGGTACATTGGCTTATATGCTATCGATATCGGAACTTATACTAACGGAAACTGGTTCAGCCGGTTCCGTTACGATAAGCCTAAAAGTACCGTTGTTTTTCCATTTCCGACATCCGATATCCATTATAACGAAAAATATCCTATAGGATTTCGGATTCTCGGAAATGGATATTGGCTATCCATTGACAACCCTATTTGTGCCGGCATGTATCACGATGGAAGTCTCTTTCAAATAGTACAACATTTTGTATTATGCAGTGAAAAAGAAAAATATTCCATATTAGTATAAAATATAAAAAAATTTAGATGACCCGAAAAAAGATAGTAATTCTTTTTTTTTTTTGCTATCTAACTTTTTTATTAGACACGTTAATGAATATATATATTCCGACACAAGTTTGGTGACTATCTGCTATCTGCTGCTAGCTAATGCTAATTTTCCTCGTTTAATTGGGGGACTTCGTGAAATAATTAGGGGCCCTAGATTCCTATTCCCACCCATAGGAGGTGGATAAGGGATATCTAGACATAATGAAAAGATTAAATTATCCCAACCCTTAGGATTATGACACGTGTCAACTATTAATATTTATTTATTTCTATTTTTTCAATACTTTATTTTTTTTTATTTTTTTATTTTTAAAATAACGACTCTTCAAAAACATGATAGAGTCGTTATTGTTTTAATGACGACACTAAAGTGTGGTTATTGTAGAATCGTTATTGAAACAATAACGACTCACTAGTCCAGAAAGGGCTATTAATCATGCTTTTAAATGACAGATTAATTGTATGATTATCATTTTATAAACAAATTCCGTCATATAATATGAAAATGGTGGGCTCTTCAATTAACATAAAAAAACTATCATTTTGAGAGGTGATAATTTACTAGGTGTGTGATTTAATGATAAACCACTAAATTACGAAATATGTCGGACATATAAATTCGGTTTATATACACCCACCATTCATCGTTTATTGCGTGCCCAAAAACTGCTAGCCACATATAGTGTCATGGTCATGTAAGTTCGAAAATGGTTAGCCCCCCGGCATAGTTGCCATGAATTTGAGATCTAAGTCTTTCACCACACCTAATTTTACTTCGGACCCAATTTTATATCTCACTCTTCTTCCTCTTAACCTAACTGTGCCTCCTTCTTTCATCTTCTTCTCTTCTCCTCCGTTATGATCGAAGCTTTTGGCAGATTTCCACCAAAATTAGTTTCTTTATTTCATTGATTTGTTTTTCAATCGTATCATTCAGTCATATAAAAGTTGAAGAGAGAATTGTTGAGTTTTCTTCCTCTTCGGAGTTTATACGACTGAGTACTACGAAACCCTTACCCTGAATCACCGAAATACACGCACAATTTTACATGTTTCTTTACCTTCTCAAACCATAGCTGTTCAGACTTAGCCGTATAATGAACCTGATTTTCGTTCTACCTTCTAAAACCCAACTTCCATTTTGTTTTTTCTCTATAGAAGTTGAAGGTAATGATCTTCGAACCTTCAATTTTCCATTTGTTCTTTATTATTATTAATTTCTTTACTAAACATTTAATCCCTAGATGTTGTTTATATCTCACTAATACTTAAAAGAGTTTTGATGTTTGCAGGTGTTTATTGGCAATTGATGGTGTCCTGACTCTTACAAGGGTAAAAACCTATCTCTTTTCAATTACTCTCATAAGTACCAAATCTGTAATTAGCTTACTTGTGTTGTTTAGGTTTCAATCTTCTCTTTTGTTTTCGTAATCATCGTGTTATCTCAAATTGATCTCAAATTTATGCTTAGTGGAACATGATTGGTTACCATTCTTTTAAACCCTTTTTTTTAATATCAGTTTGTTGATGGCTAGCTATTATGTGCGGATCAATATTGTTAATGATTGGTAGAGTTTCTAGTATCACAGTAGCATTGCTTCATTTGATAGAAAACAGAGCTGGAACTTGGTATCTTGATTGTAATGAACAAGTACCTAGTGAAATGGTTTTTAGTGGTTTTTAATCTTCATTTTAATTGATTATAATGCAACTTTAATCTCCAGGTATTAGCGGACCCGGTCTTGTTATGCATTTATCTCATGTCATTATCTCTTTTCTGATGCAGCATGAAAATCCTGCGGAGCTTGGTGGGAAGATGATAGCTATGGCTCTCTTAAGAAAATGGTCCCTGATGGAGTCAACAGAGTAACATGAGCATTGGTCCAGAGGCTGCTATTGAAGCAGAGGAAATCGAATCGGTTGAAGCTGGCTCCGGTCAGAAATGATGTGACTTGAGTCACTTCCTGGTAAGTCCCGTTTTGTGAAGTAGAGCAGCGTACTGGTGATATATAAATAGTAGAGGAAGTTAGTAAGTTCATTCTGTTACCAAATCTTTAGTGGGAGCACAATAAAAAGTGTAAAGGGACTATCTCCCTATCCTCTTTTTCTGTTGGGCACCGGAAACCTATTAGGAAATGTGAATTGAACTATAACAAAGAAAGTTAAAAAAAAAGAAATCCCGATTGTGTAAAGTTGAGTCAAGTATCCCCTTAATCGATGTCATAATATGGTTGCTAAAATGCTAACGAACCAGACCTAAGTAGACATAAACTCACTATTAAGATAAAATACTACTACCTCCGTTTACACACAAACCTACCTATATTTTAGAGACCGAGGGAATAATATAGAGGCATAAAAAAGATAACTTGCATCTCACTCATAGAATTTTCGAGTTGGGATCGAACCTTTTTGTATAGGATCCGAACCGGGATCCTTTCTTAAAGATTTTCATTTCCCGAAGGAGGCACTTTCTTACTGATAGGGTATTCATGGACTTGGACTTGGACTTGGATTTGATGCCTACACTAAAATCAAGTGTGATTGTGTACACATATATCTCACTATCAGACACGTATATATAAAAAGATACGTGGAAAGCATGCAGGCCAAAACATCAAAACATGATGCGTCACGAAACACCAAATAAACCCCGAGGAGTTACTTTATCTCATCCCCAAAAGAGAAGCTAAGATCAACAGTGGAGAGAAAGTTAGCTGACACGGACTGACAGGGGCAGAAGACACTTGTCTGACACGAGCAGACCCCTCAACTACCCGCATTAAACACTCTGAGCAGTGTACGTGTCGACCAACCTGTGGAACGAGCGAGGATGCCTCTGCGGGATCAAGGGGCAAACGCAGACCTCCGCGTGATGGACGCAAGGACACAAGAAGATAAGGTTCCAACGGTCTTCAGAGATGGGTCCCACATTCTAACCTTATAAATACCCCATCTCCACCAAGAGGAAAGGGGATCGGAAAAGTCAGGAAGGGAAGGAGAGAGAGAGAGAGATTGCAAGTGTAAGTAAATCATTTAGAAGAGAGAAACATGTAAACCCAAAAGTCATTCGACTATTCGTGTAATCGTGAAGAACATAGTAAACAACAAACCCCGTGGACGTAGGCTTTAGTGCTGAACCACGTAAACCTTGGTCTTATTTACATTTCAGCACTTTACATTTGTTTAGCTCCATGGATGTTTACTTATACGTTTTGTTTTCCTTACTTGTACTTATATCCCATGCGCAAACGCCTCGCATGGAGTTGTTAGATGAGGCCATGATAAACCCGAAGGTTTTTGAGCCAATGAATCAACACCAGGATATCATCATCACAATCTCATTAGATAATGATTGGTTGTGAACATTTGGACCCCTTCGTGGTTTGTGTGTTCACAATTTGGCGCTAGAAACAGGGACTTCGTCCCGGTAAAAGATTTATCTTGTCCTTTGATTTCATTTTAAATTGGCATATGATTGCTATGATTTATCAGCTCGGACCGTATAGATCGTTTGTTAACTGTATTACATTCAAAAACCCACCTTTTATCTTCGATAAGAGTTATTGTTCTAATCCGCGGATTTACGATTTTCTTTAGATCTCGTGCGAACCCGTCTCTTTGGGGAGTTTTTTCGTAGTTTTTATACTAAGGATCTCCTTTAATAAAACTTTAACCCGTATATTATAACTTGCGTGTAATAATTCTCTCCTGGAAGAATGTATTTCGCCGACTAACCCGCTTCACGCGGATATTCCCGTTTTTGTTGTTTGAAATGCCTTATGCAGAAAGAACGTATTGTGAGTAGATAAGGCGAGTTTTCGGCGAGATTTCATTATCAACAAAAGGGCACGTGATGGAAAAGATGCAGGAAGCAGGAAAATCCAAATCTTTGTCAAAAGAAACACCCAGGACAAACCCCGGTCATCACCCGAAGCAAGCAGAAAGGAGATAAAGCTAAAATGACCAATCGAAGGCAAGATACTGCGGAAATCACTTCACCTATGAACGCTAATTCAGTTGCAGCGGCGGCTCTCATAACGGCAGCGACAAAGTACGGTGCGGCTGCAGTAGTCCCGAAGGCTGCGGAGGCTAGCAATACTTGCGCCATGAGTCAACTTAATCAACCAAGAGAAAGGGTGGATGAATCCAGAACATTCCAACCCGCGCACCTTCTAACTTTTGGAATGCCACCCACAAATGATCAAAATCAAACCATACCGGCGGCTCTGGCACCGCAGAGGGGCACTCACCCCAATTTGGAAATGCCAGCAACCGAAGCTGAACCCCTGCCACCTTTAGTGCAGACCATGGAGGAGGGCGGCACCATGGATGTAGTAGCACGCGCTGGGACTCACAATCAGGGGTCCAACCAATCACACCGCCTGATGGATGAGCTTCAGGAACTGAGGAAGAGCCAGCAGGTTTACGCAGATGTCGTAGCCCTGTTGGCCAGAGAAAATCAAGATTTAAAGGAGCGGATTGCTCTAAGCACGAAGACCAGCCAACAACTTGATGAAGCAAGCTCCAAAGCACCAGAGCCAAACCGAGACCGTAGAGTCGTCATAGCGGCTAATGAAGACGCGACAAGGGAAAGTAGCGTATCCGACCCGGATTATGACGATGGGGAGTCAGACGGTAACGATCCGAAGAATTTAGGGCACCAACGCGCAATGGAGGAACTACGAGATGAGATGATGGCCGAGATCAGGCAATTAAAAAATAAACAAGGCGGGGGAGGTTAGAAGAGGTCATGAGAGAAGTTAATTCCACGCCCTTAACTCATCGCTTGGCCAACACCCCTATTCCACTGAAATGCCCTGTCGCAACGTTCGAATGCTGTGATGGATCCAGCGACCGTGCTGCACATATTCGGTACTACAACCGTGTCTTAGCTAGATGGAGTCAGAACGACGCCGTACTCTGCAGATACTTCCCGTCAAGCCTGAAGGGATCGGCGTTATCATGGTTCGATAATCTGCCACCAAACTCCATCCACTCATACGACCAACTCGCAGAGAAATTCTTAAGAACATACATGTACAACAAGACTGTTAACACCGGAATGGATAAGCTCTTTTCACTAGCGATTGGCTACAAGGAAACCACAAGGGAGTACACTAACAGATGGCACAAGATCTGCCAAGCCATAGGGAGCGTGGACCCAGTGGTAAGCATCAATTGCTACAAATGGGGCTTAGACCGAATGAGTCCCCTATTTGTTGAAATTCATGGGAGCGTGCCTAAGACATAGGGAGATCTTCGAATAATTATCGAAAAGCACGCTCGACTTGAAGAAATTCAACGGGAAAACCCGAGGGCATATCCGCAGAGGTCTCACCGCACCAATTCAGCAGAACAAACCAATGGGGCCAAAAGGAGTTGCTCAGGGGAGAGACCTCACGAAGATAGGAAGGAACGAAGGGATGAACGAAGAACAGGTGACCGGAAATTCGAAGATCAAGTTTACACGAAACTCAACACTAGCTATGATCGTATCCTACGAGAGATCAAAGGGAGGGTAAACTTAGAGTGGTCATGGTCTAAGGGAAAGAATCCCCCGAGATCCGAGAAGTCTAAATATTACTGTGAATATCACTGTTTCAACGGACACCAGACCGAAAAGTGCAAGAACCTTAAAATAATGATCCAAAAATTAATTGATGCGGGAGAGCTCAAACATTACGTACAAAAGGATGTTACCGAGGACAGATCCAAGCGAACCAAACCAGTCCAACTTCCGGAAGGAAACCGAACAATCAACACTATCTCGTATTCTGAAGCCACAGGACCCTCACTTACAGCGCAGATTGGAAAGAGGTTACGGAAGCAATTCGAAGACCGCTGCGAATTATATAAGGTCGATGGGATAGTGGTGGACGAACACGAAGAATGGATGGAATCTCCTATCATCTTCGATGCCGAGGATATCGAAGAAGATATGGAAGACCATAACGATCCCTTGGTCCTAACACTACCAGTAGCTGGATGTAACCTCAAAAAGATCCTCATAGACGGGGGAAGCTCTGTAAACGTCGTATTCTACGATGCATTCAAACGGATGAAGCTCCATGATGAACAGTTAATGACCTCTTATCACACCATCTACGGATTCAATGGAGCAGCCACGAAGCCCTTGGGAGACATCGTGTTGCAGGTTGACGCACGTCCCATGAAACTGGAAACCCGATTTAGTGTGCTGGACACCCCTTCCCCCTACAACGCTATTATTGGACGAAAATGGATACATAAGCTCAAAGGAGTTGCGGCAACATACCACAAATATCTCAGATTTCCAACACCTGAGGGAGTAATGGAAATCAAAGGAGATCGAATCAGTACGCGAGAGTGCCAGGCTACTCAGGATCATATCAACAACGAGCAAGAAGAGCAGCGAAAAATCCGAAGAACAAAAAATCAAGAAACCGCGAAAGAGAAGGCCATAGACCTGTTCCTTAAGGAAACTACAGGAAAGGGCTTGACGAAAGATGGTAATGTCCTAAGCACAGAAACAAGTACCTCAACAACCAGCGAAGAACAGAAACACGCTAAATAGCAATTAAAGAACGTCCCAGTCCTCGGAAACCCGAAGCCTGTGTTCACACCAGTAGAACCCGTAAAGGAAATCAACATAGGAACGGAAGAAAACCCGAAGATGATCAAAATCGGGACCATAATGGACGAAGGAAGAGAACATTCCTTAACCAAATTACTTAAGGAATATGCGGATGTGTTCGCCTGGAATCTAGGAGATATGCCGGGGATTGACCCAAAAGTAATCCAACATGAACTACGCATCAAACCGGGCACGCCCCCGTTCAGGCAGAAAATACGAAAAGTGGCTCCAGAGTATCATGAGGCAGTAGAAACAGAACTTCGGAAGCTACTAGACGCAGGATTTATCAAGGAAGTCAAGTATCCTACCTGGATCTCCAACATGGTCATTGTTCCTAAGAAAAATGGAGAGGTTAGAATATGTATCTACTTTACTAATCTCAACAAGGCATGCCCAAAGGACAACTATCCCCTACCGAGCATAGACCAGCTGGTAGAGGCAGTAGAAGGATACGAAGAACTATCATTCATGGACGGACATTCTGGCTACAACCAAGTAGCCCTGGCTGAAGAAGATCAGCCACACACAGCGTTCTACACCCCACATGGCCTTTATTGTTATACCAGAATGCCTTTCGGCCTTCGAAACGCAGGGGCAACATACCAAAGGATGGTCGATGCTATCTTCAAGCCATGGATTGTAGGAACCCTAGAAGTCTACGTTGACGACATGCTCGTCAAAAGCAAGCTGCGTAAAGATCACCACAAGGACCTGAGGAATATCTTCGAAGCAATGAGACAGCATCACATGAAAGTGAATCCGGAGAAATGTACTTTCGGTGTCACCTCGGGGAAGTTCCTCGGGTATCTGGTAACAAAAAGGGGCATCGAGGTAGACCCAGCAAAGATTCAAGCCATAGTAGAGATGCCGTCCCCAAAGAATCTAAAGGAAGTACAGAATCTCAATGGGTCTATAGCAGCGTTGGGCAGATTTATTGCACGGTCTTCGGACAAATGCAAACATTTCTTCAATATTCTCAAAAAAGGGAGCAGGTTCGAATGGACCGCTGAATGCGAGGAAGCATTCCAAAAAATCAAAGAACATCTAGCCTCAATCCCGATCCTGCAGAAGCCAGACCCTGACGAGGTTTTGGCACTGTACATAGCAGCAACAGAGGACGCAGTCAGCGCGGTATTAGTCAAAACCAATACAAAGATAGAACAGCCTATCTATTACATCAGCAAGACCCTCAACTCTGCGGAAAGAAATTATACTAAGATTGAACAACTCATCCTCGCACTGGTATGGGCTACCCAAAAACTGAGGACCTACTTCCTAACTCACCTCGTCAGGGTACCATGCAAAGCACCATTGGAAGCAGTCCTCAAAAGCACGGGAAAAGTGGGCCGAATAGCCAAATGGAACACCCATCTGGACCAATTCAACATCATTCATGAAATTCAACATTCTCAGAAGTCCCAAGTTCTGGCAGATTTCTTAGCAGACCTCCCCCTTGACAATGACGAAGAGATTAAGGGAATACCAGAAGCCGAGGAAGAAAACAAGGATCCAATGGATATCCACCAACCTGCGAGTCAAAGACAATGGGAAGTCTTCGTCGACGGATCTAAAAATAAGGAAGGCGCAGGAATATGTATTGTCATTATCACCCCAACTGGAGAAAGGATTATACAGGCACTTAGATTGGAATTCAAGGAGCATACCAACAACACTGTTGAATACGAAGCTGTCGTACACGCCCTCCATATAATAATAGAGATGGGGGTAACTGATGTAAGGCTGACAAGTGATTCACAGCTTGTCATACGGCAAATAGGGCTCGAGTATAATGTGTACGATGACACCCTCTCAGCTTACATGGCCTTGGTTCAAACATTGGCATCACAAATCCCGAACATTAGGTTCCGGCACTTATGCAGAAGGGACCTCAGGCACGCGGATGCCCTAGCATATATATCATCCATGCTGAGGGATAAAAATGTCGAAACTATTAAAATAGCAAGGATATACGAGCCTTCGATTGCATCTCAATTCTCCTTCGCTACCCATCAAGATACGGTGGAAGAAAATATCGAAGATCAGGTAGGAGAAGACATCCATAATGAATTTGACGAAGAGGATATCCTGTCAAGAGCAAATCAAGACGAAGACTTCAGCAACGAAGATGACTGGAGAATGACAATACATGCCTTTCTTGAAAAAGGAAGCTTACCTGCGGACCAGAAACAAGCTAGGAAGATACTCTCCAAAGTAGGAAGATATGATCTTCGGGATGGGGTCCTGTATAAGAAATCCTTCCTTGGACCATTACTGCGTTGCTTGTCCCGGAAAGAGGGGCATCGAATTCTAAATGATATCCATTATGGTGACGCGGGGAATCATAGCGGCATGAGATCACTAGCTGACAAAGCAAAAACGCAAGGATATTACTGGCCGACAATGATACAGGATGCCGCGAGGATGTCCCGACGATGTGAAGAATGTCAGTGATTCGCAAAAAAGATCCACGCGCCGGCGATAATGTTAAACTCCGTCGATAGCCCGTGGCCATTTGCAAAATGGGGCGTAGACATCGTCGGGCCTTTCATCGAGGGATCAGGGAAAAGACGATTTTTAATAGTAGCCACGGACTACTTCAGTAAATGGGTGGAGGCTAAGGCCTTGGCCAGGATCAGAGACGCGGATGTGTTTACTTTCATATTCCAGAACATCATTTGCAGATTTGGTATACCCGCTGAAATTGTATCCGATAATGGCAAGCAATTACAAGGGAAAAATATTGACATGCTCTTCGATACTTTCAAAATAAGAAAGAACAAGTCCACCCCCATATACCCTCAAAGCAACGGAAAAGCGGAAGCTACCAACAAGACCCTCGCCCTTATACTCAAAAAACAATTAGACGAGCATAAGGGAAGATGGTGCGAACAACTGCACAATGTGTTATGGGCATACAGGACAACACGAAGATCCGCCACCGGGGAATCCCCGTTTCTTCTAACTTATGGAGCTGAAGCAGTCATACCTACGGAAA
Source organism: Papaver somniferum (assembly GCF_003573695.1). Taxonomy (NCBI): domain Eukaryota; kingdom Viridiplantae; phylum Streptophyta; class Magnoliopsida; order Ranunculales; family Papaveraceae; genus Papaver; species Papaver somniferum. The sequence goes on from NC_039359.1 coordinate 147,253,026, forward strand.
TCCTCATGCCAACCACGAAGACCGAGGCTTGGGAGAAAAACCTCACAACAGATATGATATTAGAAAGGTTGGATGACTTGGAAGGAAGAAGGGAAGTAGCTTTACAAAAGATGGAAAATTATCAACGAAGAATAGCAAGGGAGTACAACAAAAAGGTAAAGCTGCGGAATTTTGTAGAGGGGCAGTATGTGTTGAGAACAATCCCACGGTATCAGCAAGAAAAGAAATGGGGAAAGTTAGCACCTACGTGGGGAGGACCTTTTATAATACACGACGTTGCGGGTAACGGTTCCTACTACCTTCGTAATCTAAAAGGCGAGGTCCTCCGGCATCCTTGGAATGCTAAGTGGCTCAAACCATACTTCCCATAGGAGCAACGCAGATTTGAATCTTCTTGGAGTGTACCAGAAGAAGAAGGGAGCCTGACCATTCCACATGTTTCTATCTCTGGAAGAGGAATTGCAGGCCTCAACTTATCAATCAAACAAGCTTTCAAATTATCAAGTCAGCAGAATTTATCGACAATATCGGGGAAAGTAGTTAATCTACAATCTCTCAGGGCTCCCCCATCAGTGTCCATAAGTGTAAGACCAGGGGGAAGGCACCCAGGAGAAAGAGATACCCAACCAATATTAAGGCAACGGGTCGACGGAATGGGTGTGTAAATATTTTAATCCCATATCCTAGAACGTTGCCCCGGCCCCCACCGTCTGGGAATCCTCTGGCCCAGGATTCGCCAGCGGGGTGACAGGTCCCAAGACGATCACGAAGGTACCTTCCTTCAGTATCGCACCCAAACACTTAAAAACTTTTGTTTTGTTTTTTCACAAATGCTTAAAATAAAAACAAACCAACATTGCAGGTATATCAAGAAGAGGATTCATTTCATAAAGGATGATTACAAGAAGTGAAAGGCCAAATTCAAGGATACACAATCAAAAAATATTCCTTTTACAGGATATCAGCAAAAAATATCCTTGTTACATGATTACAAAAAGTGAAGGATAATGATGCCGCGGACCCTACAGAATGCTGCGGTCTCTACCTAGATGGCTGCCCCATCGGCAGGATTATTCCGAAGACTTGAAGGGACGCTCCCACCAGAAGAGGGGCCCGAGGAGCTGGGCAAGGCAGAAGGAACGGGACGACGAGGATAGTTCTTCACGAGACCATGCTCGTTGTTTAGGCCAAGTTCTATCCTCTCCAGCATCTTATTCGTCTCCTCAGCCAATTGACAACGAGCCTTGTGCTTAATAACTGTTGTCCGCTGTTGGGCTTGGGATAATAACGAAGATAGCCGATTCACTTCTCTAGAAGCAGCACCAACGGCCTCCTCGCGGGTTGCTGCTAAATTCTTGAAGTGATTGGTCTGTTCTTCCTGCTGCGCTAAGGAAGATTGAGCCTTTTCAAGTTTTTCATTTGTGACGCGAAGGCGTCCCTCGAGCTCTGAAAAAGACAACACCACGGAGTTAGCGTAGAAAAAAACATGGTCACACTCGATGAAATGGGATTATACCTTCGACACAAGCCGAAGCCTCTTCATACTCATTAACAACCGCATCTCGCGCTTCATCAAGATGATCATATTCCGCGGATAATTTCTTATAGTCTAGTTGAAGGTTGGTGAGAGTAAATTGACAGGCATCTAATTCTACCTGCTTCATCGAGTCCATATGACGAAGGTGGTCGACCTCTTTATTTATCTCTGAGACCCCTTTGCTAAGTCTGTACATGCACACTTCAAGATTCCTCTCAGACTCGGCATGACGAGCTATGTCGGCACGGGACGCGGCAAGAGCATTGCTGAGAGCGTAGACTTCGGCACGAGCATCATCTCTTTCTCTGGCAAGACAGAGCATATTATCCTTGACCCATGAAAGAGGAATGGATCGAGCCTTCTGTAATTCTTCTTCCAGCAGCTGAATCCTAGATTCCAACAAGGAAGTACGCTCACAGGCTTCCCGCAGATTATCACGTGTCCACAGCAGTGTGCCATTAAATAAAGCACGATCATGGTTGTACAGATTTTGCATGTCGACCATCTGAACATGCCGCGCGCGCCATACCTCAGCCCGAGCATCCCATTTATTGGCTTCATTCTTAATTTTCTCAACCAGATCTCTAATACGAGATTTTTGCCGAGCTCTTTCGTTTCGAAGCCATATCATCTCGGGGACGCCACCCACTGGAGATAGGGTGGGGAGACTCAGACAGAACAACTAAGAAATAGAAGAATGACGACATACTGCGAGGGAAAAGAACCAAACCTGTGAAAGTTGAAACTTGGCTGCGAGTTTGCTCTAACTCAGCGCGCACAGCAACAAGCTCTGAACGAAGACCGGCCTCTGCTTCACCCAGCTTTTCTTTCTCCTTAAGGCTTTTCTTCAGTCCTTATATTTCCACCTCAGCCGCAGATAATTCCTTTTCTCTGTGACGAAGCTTAGCCTCGAGCTTCAGAGATTTCGCTTTGAAGAACTGATACAACACGTGGTTACAATGCTCACTCCTCATCATCTACGCATCAAGATGACAAAACATTATTTCACCGAAGCATTTGATCGTCACGAAAAAGTATGTACGAAAATTTACCTCCAACACACGCTGCTGCGGAAATCCATATTGATACCCGTCGGCGGTGGCCATCATATCGGCAATGGAAGTAGGAGGCTCCGGCACAAGGGTAGCTTCGGGAACACTCAACCTTTTTCCCCAGGCTTCATACACCCGCGCCTTAGAAGACATCTCCATCATGCGACGGGTATACGCGGTTGATTCCTTTTCCCCAGCAACAACAGGGGCAGGATGAGAGACAAATAGAAGATTCTTTTCCTTGAACCAATCCATGATGGCGTCCTCACCCTTAGACGTCGGCGACTGGGGAAGATTATCAGCAGGCCCATCAATGACCGATTTCCCTTTCTCTGACACGACCCCCTCAGCACAAATGTTGGCATGCTCCTCCGCGCCTACATGCGCAACATGCTCCTCCGCACCACCATCTTCTAAAGTAGCGTCTCCATTACCATCACCACCAAGAACATCCCAATCATCATTGGGGGAAAGTAAAGAGAAGTCCTCGGGAAAATCGAGGGCTTCGTCAAAGAACTCCCCCGTGGAGTACATCCGATCAAAAGAAAATTCTTGAGAAGCGGGAAGGGTATCCGCGGCATCACCAGCACGAACGGAAACATCCCCGATAACAACGTCATCAGCCACCACGGCTTTGTTCCTTCCTTCATCACCAACATGACCAGCGAAGACCTCTTCTTCGACATTGATAGGGGAGGTACCAGTACGTTCCTCCCCATCTGTAATCTCATCCTCAGCAAACTCTTCGTTCACTGTACTAGTAACTTCTTCTTGGGCTTCAGCCTCGCCCATCACAATAGTAGAAGACTTCTTCGGCACAATCTTTTTCTTCTTCAACACCTGAAACCAACACCACAAAAGAATTATTTTTCCCGACTGATGAAGTTCTAAAAGAGAAGCGAAGCTAGAATCCGCGTACCTGAGCAGCTGAGGTATTCTTCGGTGGAAGTATAGCACCAGAACCTTCCTCCTCGTCTCCCTCTACGACGTCAAGGGCATAAGGAAAATTCATACACGCGAAGTTCAGACGCCAGGGACAGAAATCTCCATAGCGAGCAGGAGGAGACTCGCGTGGCTTACTACTCTCGGTAGGCCGCCAACCGCGGGGACCAGGAATCCAACCGTAAGCCCACGGACCAACTATCTCGATAACGGTGGCGTGCCACTCGTAGTCATGATCGCGCTTGATCCTCTCTCGCGCGGGGAAGAGTTTCCGACGACTAGACCCCTCCGTGCCAAGAACATACTTCAGCTTGGCATCGCTGACCTCATTTAACAGACGAATCTCGCCCCGAGGAGCAGGGAGATTCCGAAGGCTGACACTCCACGGCTTGCGATTCCTACTATTGAAATTCTCAGGAGTATACCATTCCTTCTCCATGGGATTGGGGACGTATCAAGTCATCGACGTTTCCCCTTTACTCCGCAGATAGCATTCCTTCAGGGCGCGGAGATAATTCCCCGATAGTTGGGATACGGAACGGCTGTGAGTATTGGTGGAAGAGCCTTCACGACTAGCGAGCACGTCATAGTAGAAGGAATCACCTGATTTATACAACGGCAGCATAAGACCATCTTCGAATGCTCCAACCGTCGTTAACAAATGAAATTCATCGAACTCATACTTTGAGATAAGCTCATAAGTAATATCATCCTCAGGGGCATAGAAACGAACCCCGAAGGCTTGAAGCTCATGCTTTTCCTTGAATATTTCGAGATCAATATGCTTGAAGGTTACTTTTTTCCTCCTAACCGAGACACTGCGTATCAAGGGGGCAGCCTCATCCTCCTCGGCGGGGCCGGATGAACTAATGAACGCTTCAGAAGCTTTTCTCTTCACAGGGGGATTCTTTGAAGATTCAGCCCTAGGAGCTACACCCTTCGTATTCTTCCCTTTAAAAGTCGGAGGAGACCGCAGATGATGCTCGGGCACTAACGAACGTAGAGGAGGAATGTCAAAAGCAACAGCACGAGGCGGAGCCTGCGTACTCCTAGTATCATCACGAGGACGAGCCGCTGCGCGATCGAAGACTCTTCGGGAACCAGACGGAATTATCGGAGGAATATCTTCCCTAGAGGACGAGGCCTTCGCTCCATAAGAAACTCGACCCCGACGAACATCATCTTGAGACTCTCGACGCGGAGGAGATATCGATAGCCCAGAATCAGGAGTCTGATAAGTAAGCCGCGGACGGTCAGACATGGCTGCGAAAAGATTAAAATCAAGAACAAGTTACACACAATCAAAAACATTACCAAAGATCAAAAAACCACATCCATAGCAATACACACACGATGACGCAGAAACCCTAAAATTAGTATACATGCTCAAAATTTCATAAAATTCATACCCTCGAAATAGTGGCTTCCTTAATTTAAGATGAAGAACAGGGGCAAACTAGTATGCAAGCATCAGAAGGAGTTCTTCATCACAAACAAGGAACAACAGTAGCAGAGAATTTACAAATCAACACAGCGTGAAACAGTGGAAATAAAGAAAAGAAAAACTTACCGGCAAAAACAGCAGTAGAAGAAACAAACAGGGGAAGCGGGCGTGATTAATGCTAAGGTGGAGAGAATTTAAGATCACAGGTTCAATGAAGACTGACAGAGAATTTAAGATCACAGGTTCAATGAAGACTGACAGAGAATTTAAGGTCACAGGTTCAATGAAGACAGACAGAGAATTTAAGGGCTGAAAAAAGAATGAAAACTGAGAGAGCGTTTAGGAAGAATGAAATTAAATTTTCTTTCTATCCTTAAAATACCCGAAAGAAAGAGAAGGAAATTAAGGGAGGAATGAGAAACGTGCCCGTTACATAAGCAGTTAATGCACGAATAAAAGACGTGCCCAAGTATCTAGGAGAAGTTATTAGGTGTGAGAAGAATATGCGACGATAGTTTTTCTTCAAGGCACCCATTAGTCATTCAAGCCCGAAGAAAAGGGGCAAATTGTGTACACATATATCTCACTATCAGACACGTGTATATAAAAAGATACGTGGAAAGCATGCAGGCCAAAACATCAAAACATGATGCGTCACGAAACACCAAATAAACCCCGAGGAGTTACTTTATCTCATCCCCAAAAGAGAAGCTAAGATCAACAGTGGAGAGAAAGTTAGCTGACACGGACTGACAGGGGCAGAAGACACTTGTCTGACACGAGCAGACCCCTCAACTACCCGCATTAAACACTCTGAGCAGTGTACGTGTCGACCAACCTGTGGAACGAGCGAGGATGCCTCTGCGGGATCAAGGGGCAAACGCAGACCTCCGCGTGATGGACGCAAGGACACAAGAAGATAAGGTTCCAACGGTCTTCAGAGATGGGTCCCACATTCTAACCTTATAAATACCCCATCTCCACCAAGAGGAAAGGGGATCGGAAAAGTCAGGAAGGGAAGGAGAGAGAGAGAGAGAGATTGCAAGTGTAAGTAAATCATTTAGAAGAGAGAAACATGTAAACCCAAAAGTCATTCGACTATTCGTGTAACCGTGAAGAACATAGTAAACAACAAACCCCGTGGACGTAGGCTTTAGTGCTGAACCACGTAAACCTTGGTCTTATTTACATTTCAGCACTTTACATTTGTTTAGCTCCATGGATGTTTACTTATACGTTTTGTTTTCCTTACTTGTACTTATATCCCATGCGCAAACGCCTCGCATGGAATTGTTAGATGAGGCCATGATAAACCCGAAGGTTTCTGAGCCAATGAATCAACACCAGGATATCATCATCACAATCTCATTAGATAATGATTGGTTGTGAACATTTGGATCCCTTCGTGGTTTGTGTGTTCACAGTGATCAGAAGAGTGTGAAAATAAAAAGGTTAAACCGAAAACTAAATCGTCGAGGGATATTCAGTTTTCGCCCAAAAACTAGACAGAAAATGAATATCTTTCGAGGCTACTTCACAGAAACTAAGTTTCCACCCCATATAGATGCTCAATTTCCGAGACAGAAGCCGTGACTAAATATTGCCGCACTCAACAACGATGGCATAGCTTAATTACTACTAGATTTGAGAGAAATGCACTACAGTAGTTGCTCATGGTCATGGTAATATAGCAAGGAAAACATTATCACAGTGCTTGCTCTAATCGAGAGCAGACAACTCACGCGCATCCCGTGGTTTAAAGAGGTCGGTCTGTTTTCTTTTTTCCTAAACAGACCCAAAGTGGGACATAAATCGAGCGAAATAAATATACAACTTATGAGTTCACTTCACCAATAAAAAAAAACCATGGATCTTCTTCTTCTTCAGTTCCAACCAATTTCTATTGCACTTCTTGTGATTGCCCTAATTTTTATCGTTAAAACCTATGGAAGAAGAAAACTCACCACAAAACTAGCACCAGAAGCCTCAGGGGGAAGACCTATAATGGGTCATTTACATCTATTTGATGACGAGTTAATTCATCGAAAACTAGGTCTCATGGCCGATACTCACGGTCCTATTTTCAACATCCGATTTGGTTCAGATAAAACATTAGTTGTAAGTGATTGGGAAATCGTCAAAGAATGTTTTACTACAAATGATAGGCTCTTTTCAAATCGTCCAGGCACATTAGGTACTAAAATCATGCTGTACGATACCGATTCAGTTGATTACGCTCCATACGGTGCTTATTGGAGAGATTTACGAAAGATTTTTGCGGTTAAACTTCTTTCGAATCACCGGATCGATACAATAAAATATCTGATGACTTCTGAAGTTGAGTCGCGTTTCGAGTGGCTGCATAACCAATGTAAAAACGGAAAAAAGTCGGCGTTCCCTCCGGTGATCAGACTGGATAGTTGGTTAGGTGATTTGACATTTGATGTTGTATCGAGAATTGTTGTGGGAAAGAAGATTTTTCGTCCAATGGGGATGTTGGAGCTCAGAGATGTAAAGCCTTAATGGACGAAATTATAAGGTTAATGAGAGTATTTTCATTTTCTGATATGATCCCATCACTAAGTTGGTTAGATAATTTGCGAGGTTTGGTTAGAGATATGAAAAACTGTGCATCTGAAGTTGATTCAATTATGGCTTCTTGGGTTGAAGAACATCAGGTGAAAAGAATTTCAGGAACTAATTCAGAACTTGAACATGATTTTATTGATGTTTGCTTGGATATTATGGAGCATTCTTCGTTACCCGGTGACGATCCTATCCTCGTCATCAAATCTCTGTGTCTGGTTCGTATGTTTTTAAATTTTCACCGGCATATAACCTTCTGACAAATCTCTATGACCATTAAATCATGCATGCCATTTTTTCGCGTAATATTTTAAAGTTCCATGTGTGCTCTTCCGGGCAGTGGTTTTACCTGGATTATTGATTTGTTTCTGTTGTCAGTAATTTTTTTAACGTTCCATGCGTGCTCTTCCGGGCAGTGGTTTTACCTCGATTATTGTCTCGACTTTGATTTGTTTTTCTTGTCAGTACTTCTTAAAGGGTTGTGTTCTTGAAAATTAGAGAATCTGTAATGTTACTATTTACCGATCTGATTTTATTTTTTTTTAACCTGAAGGCTTATTTACTTTTAACGTTAAATTTGCTAATTGGATGAAACTGCAGGATGTGATATTGGGCGGGAGTGACACATCAAGAGTTACCCTAACATGGGCAATGTCTTTACTTTTGAATCATCCCCGAGTGCTGAAAAAGGCGAAAGAAGAACTAGACACAAAAGTAGGAAAGAATCGGCAAGTAAACGATTCAGATATCCCTAATCTTCCCTACCTTCAAGCGATCATTAAAGAGACCATGAGACTGTACCCAGCCGGACCATTGATCGCAAGGAGGACCATGGAGGACTGCGAAGTAGGTGGGTACCACGTTCCGGCCGGCACACAATTATTGGTTAATGTCTGGAAGTTACACAGAGATGGGAACGTATACAAAGATGACCCGTTAGAGTATAGACCTGAACGATTTTTGACTAGTAATGTGGATATAAGGGGTCAGCATTATGAGTTGATACCGTTTGGAGCCGGTAGAAGGATATGCCCAGGAGTATCATTTGCGTATCAGTTGATCCATTTGGTTCTTGCTCGATTACTTCATGAATTCGAAATCACAAACGTGGATCCGGAAGCGAAAGTGGATATGGCTGAATGTGGTGGTCTAGTTTGTTGTAAGATAATGCCATTGGAAGTACTGATCCAACCTCGTCTCTGAGGTATGATCAAGCGTTTATTGGAGATAATGCCATTCGGATATTTTCTTCACCATATGGTCTGAACTTAAATAATTTTCTTAAAATAAATGCTCTTGATCGTGCTCAACGTGTTCTTGGAGAAAAAAGAATTAAAAAAGTTTGATTTTGTTTTATTGAGATGCTCTTAGGGTTCTTGGTGAAAAAAGATAATTTCTTTTTTTACTAAGATGTTCCGTGTGAGATCTTTGATCGATTATAAGTATATCTGTTGGAATATATAAGTTTTAATGTTGTATTTTCTTTTTTTTGGTCTTGGTATGATTGAATCTTATTACTTAACGATCATTAAGGATACACTACCTCATTACTTTCCCCGTGTAATCTCTAGTTAGTTCCTTTTAATATATTCATGCTTCGAAAAAAAACTAAGGATACACTACCTCATTGTCATTTTGTGAATGAAACCTAGCCATGCATAGAGAAAACTAAAGATGAAAGCTCTCCATAATACTGGGATTCTTTCCTTTTTGGAATGCATCCGTGTATGAGAGCCCCATATTATTCTTCTGGTTGACCATAAAGCTTCAAACCCATGCGTAAATCTTATATCTGCAACAAGGCCATGCGGAACTATAGAAATTATAAAGTAGTTATAAAATTAACTTACTAGGTCCTTGTAATGTTAACTAATAATAAAGACAACCATAAGAGCTTTCCGACAAAGAGAGCTCACTTAAAGTACGATACTTCCTAACCAAACAGCAAAAAGAAAGTTTTTGTTTCTGAACTGGATCAGTCACCCCATTTTAAGCTAGCTAGGTATGAGACCGACAACACATAAACCCTAAGAAAATTAAAGAGGAGAATTTTCTTTTTTTTTTCTCGGTAAATAGAGAATTATATTAAGAAGAAAGGCAATTACAGAATAGCACTAAGGCTAGCCACCAAGCAGGAATCAAACAGGGAAGCAAGGAAAGAAAACCCTAAAACCTATGACCACTAAGGGGGGGTCAAAAAGCATGTTTTTCCAGTTAACAATTACATCATTCAGGTAACGGTGAGATGAATTCTGATCAACAGCAGCCCAATGGAAAGAATTGATTTTCACGTCAGTTATAATCGCCTCGACTGGTCTCTTATTTCCGTCAAAGCATCTAGCATTTCTCTCCATCCATATTTTCCAACAGGTACTCGCAGGAATGCATTTCCAAACAATCTTACCCATTGAAGAGCCATCGTAGGTTATCCAATTCTTAAAAAGATCAAGCAAGTTACTGAAAGTTGGCATCGGAAGGTCGGCTTGCGTGCAAAAGAAGCTGCTGCGAAAAGATACACTCCCAGAACAGGTGCACTACAGATTCAGGAACAATGTTGCAGAGAGGACACATGTTTGAGGAAGGATTACCTGCAACAGCAGCAATAACACAGTTCCTCTTTAGTAGATTATCGATAGTAGGAAGCTTTCCTTGCGCTGCTGCCAGAGAAAGAATCCCACTTTGTGTGGCCAATGTTTCGACCAAATTTTCTTGCGAGGAAAAGACACAGCAGCTGTAACATTTAAATCATTCATATACGCAGACTTAACAGAGAATATCCCGCTCTTATCCCCCAACCTAACCATCTCATCTTCCTCTTCAGGAAAGAAAACAATAAAGCTCAAGATATGTAACACAGCTGTTAACTCAGAAATCTCTGCATCATACAACCTTCTTTTAGATATATTTAGATCCCAATGAAACCCAGATTCGTCTGGCGCAAAGAGAGAGGCCAAAGAACAATTTTTACTGCCAGATAAAGCATAAATCTTTGGGAAAGCAACATCTAGGGGTCCTTGAACACACCATTTATCCTCCCAAAGACGAATTTTGGTGCTATCCCCAATCTTAAATTGAATACACTTGAAAAAACCATCAGCAACTTTGTAAATGTTCCTCCACACACCAACACCATGAGAAGCAGTTGGTTTTTTGGTTCTCCAACCTAAATCACTACATTCATATTTTTCAAAAATGATCTTAGCCCAAAGTGCATTTCTCTCTTTGCCAAGTCTCCACCACCATTTTTTCAAAAGAGCTTTATTCATTGTTCTAATACAACGAATACCCAGCCCGCCTTTATCCAAAGGTTTGTAAAGTTTTGACCAACGAACCCAATAAATATTCCTCTTCTCGGCAGAGTTATGCCAAAGAAAATCACGAATCGCCTTCTCAATTTTTTCGATCACAGAAATAAGAGCCATGAATATAGAAAAATAATATATTGGCAGACTTAGAAGAACACTTTTGATTATGGTAAGCTTACCATCTTTCGAGAGCGAGCTCCTTTTCCAAGTTGCAAGTCTGGATTTGCATCTTTCAAACACTATGTCCCATTTGCTCTTAGATAAAGTCTGATCACCAAGGGGCATACCTAGATATATAGAAGGAAAAGCATCGCAATTGCAACCCAGGACTGAAGCCACCATATCCAGATTGGGTACCTCCCCAACCGCGAATAAACTGCATTCGTGATGCACAACAGAACAAAAAGAGCTAGAGTTACTGTTTTTTTCCCCATTCATTTGATACTCTCTGAGTCGCATGATGAACATAAGGAGAAGGGAATGAACCGATCAAAGGAAACAAAAAGAGAAAAGGGAGTGGATACATTCTTGTCAGGCAAAAAGGAACACATTCTCTCATCTCCGCTGTCTCGTTTCGGCTTATCTTGTCCGAGTAAAGCGAGATTGCCGTCTAAATCTCGTCTAGGCGGTATTGGACGTTTCGTCTCGCTGCATTGTTGAGAGCGAGATTGTTGGCGAGATCCCGGCCGATATAGCGAGGATCCACTACACCGATTAGGATCAAGCTCATACTTGAATATTACTAAGAGCGAGGATCGTCGTTAGGCGACAGCCTAGGACCCCAAAATCTTATGGGCCAAAATTTGTGATTTCTGCATACATTCTAGCTTTGATATTGAAAACTAAATGCAATTTTACCTTGAAGTTACTTCTAGTGCAATAGAAGTAAAAAGAAAAATCCATTGCACTAGAAGTAAAAAAAAAATTACTTCTAATGCAATGGAATTTTTTATTTTTTTTCTATGGTATATAGAATCGAAGTTCAAGTCTTATAGAGAATATTCATATGTAAGTTTTTAAATTCGGTATGTTGTCACTTTAATTTTACAAATTTGCTTAGATCTCCGAAATAGTTTGCTACGGCCCTCCTAAGGGCTAATTGAAAAGTCATTGTAACCTATTGTCAGTCTCCGATAAAATTATACTTTATCCGTAGTATGTAGTTGAAGGTTTAGGTGTTTTAACGTAGATTAAGAAACATAAAAGAATGTTAAATCTTTTTCAAAATCCTTTAATTAGAACAATTAATTGGGGGATAGAAAAAGGATTTGGGGGATATTGATTACTTCCCCCAACCCATGGTGTGTGCTAAGCGGTGATTTTTGTGTATGAAAATATTAAAATATCCTTTGATTAATTAAAAAACATTATGAAAAGACTACTATACCCTTTTCCCTAAAACTTAAAATCTAAAAACCAAACACATATCCCCCATTCTTCCGTTTACCGGCACTGACCTAGGTTTAGGTTTTTGAAAAAAAAAATTTCATCGTTCTTCATCCGTTCTTCGTCGATTAATCGTCGATTCAAAAATTTCTTCGTCGATTAACCTACCCGAATCATAAACAATGCCTCCACGAAAGAAAACGAATGCCCAATCGAACTCAAAATCGATTGCTCAACAAAAACAGGAACAAAGAATTGCTAAGATTGCTCAAGAGCAAGAAGAAGAACAAGCAGCGGATTCAGACAATCAACCTCTCGCAACCATGGCTTCTGTGAGAAGGTAAGTGATTTTAAACTACTTTATGAGTGTTTTAATCGATTTATAGCAATGGGTTTAGGTTAGAGTCGCAAACCCTAACTGAAACAGTTGAGTTTCAGTGATTACCAGCATTGAAATATGTATGAATACGGTGCTGGTTTTACCTTCCGGAATTCAATGCCGGTTTCACTCCGCAGATTCACCAGAAACTGAATTTTAGATACCGGCATAGAATTTGGGTCGAATTCCCTGCCGGTTCTTGGTACCGGCAGTCATTTATAACTATTCGTGTATGCCGGTAGTGGTCTAAAAACATGCAGGAGAGTTTATGAATTTGTCACCAGTACCGGCATAGACATTTGGTTCCATTGTATGCCGGTTTATAGTACCGGCATTATTTTGTGAAAATTCGAGTGTGCCGGTAGTGGACTTAAACCATATAGGAGAGTTTATGAATTTATCACCAGTACCGGCATACATTTTTAGGTTGATTTGAATGCCGGCACCAGGTTACGGCATGGAATTGATTTATTTCGAGAATGCCGGTAGTGGACTAAAAACATACAGGAGAATTACATATGATTACCGACATTGTCGACAGTCATTGTTTAATGTCGGAACAGACAACCGGCGTGCTTTGTTTCAGTAAGTCAATACCGGTGGAAAAACTGAAAGTGAGTTGTCTCACATTCATTTCGTGTGATTTTATGATATAGGTCAAAAGCCAAGGAGGCTAACAAAAGAAAAACTAAATATGTTTTCACTAGAGAAGAAGGAAGGACGGTCTTGATACTCCTCAATCTCTCCCTCCTCGAGGGAAAGATGAAGGTCGTAAAAAGCGTTTGGGGGCTGAGACAAGAGGGATAATTTGGGAGAGTGGTGGTCACCGTAGTCGAGCTGTAATCCGTGACCACGATGATCAAGATGAGCAAGATGAAGAGGAAAGTGAGGATGAAAATAATGTGGTTCCTCCAAGTCAATTAGCAAGCCAAAGCGAAGTTGGTGGTCCAAGTCAACAACCAACACAAGGCAATGGCAAGAAGGGTAATGGCAAAGTGAAAGTTAAAGGTTCCCACCTTCCTCATATTAATGACATGATACCTGACCTTGAACGTGGTATAGTTTGGGGTGAAGCTCCGGAACCGAAAACACTATTTGGATACAAGCACTCGTGGGCTCGTACTATCTATCAAACCTATGTAAGTATTTTTTTTATCTTGTGCATATGTATTGTTGTGTATTTATGTAAAATATCTTAATTGTATTGTTTCCTAATTGTAGGATCATACGAAGGTTGTGCGTGTTTGCCGAAACCAAGTCGCGGATTGTTGGAAATTGTCCGATGAATGTGAAGAGGTCCAACAAATAGTAATGGAATTTGGTCTATATGCTTTGGTTGAAAATTATGTGAAGCCTGATTCCGTGACTGTTAATTGCTTCGTCGAAAGGTATCATGGCGAAACCGATACCGTGCACTTACCTTTTGGGTAGATGACCTTCATCCCTGAAGATGCTCAAAACATTCTAGGCTTGAATGTTACCGGAAAATCAATTGCAGAAGGAGTTGAGTCTCTGGACCTAGAATGGTCGAAGTTGCACGCTCTGACTAAGAAGCTGTTGGGTTGGGACTACAAAACTTCTGTGGAGAGCTTTTATGAATCCAAGTCTGGTTGGACAAAGACAATCTAGTTGACGCTGCTTAAGAAGAAGTTTGAAAACACAAAGCAAACATGTTTGGAGGATGGATGAGACCCTGAAGAAATTCGTTATACTGCCGCTGCATACCTGTTATACATCTTGGGCACTAGGGTATTCCCTGACACTAATGTCAACAGGGTTAGTGCGAACTACCTTCAGTACTTGGATCCATTGGAAGATGTCCATGGTTATTCTTGGGGCACCGCGGTAATGGTGCATTTGATGATGGAGATGAGAAGGGCCTCTAAGGCTAAAACCAACCAATTTGTTGGGAATTTCCAGCGGCTCGCATACACAAAATGAATCCTCGGCAAGAAGATATACATTTCAGTCTTTAGGGCAACTACCTACACTCACATATTTTCACTCTACTGCAGGTAATTTTGTTTTTAAACTTATGTTATTATGTATATTGTTCACATGTACCCTTATCGTGAACTTAGAAACAAAACTTATTGCTTCACCTTGGAATAGGTGTGGGCTTATGTACACTTCCCCACCTTGTTCAAGGACTGAACCTCCTTGAAGATCAAAGACCTTCCCGAACCCGATACGCCTATAGCTAGGAGATACGAGTTCAAAAACACTCCGAATCCCGGTAACATAGGTCGACTGGTCAATATGAGGTTGGATTTGGACGCGATGAGTATCCAAGATGTTGTCTACGACCCTTAAAAGGAGGTTAGAGGAAACTTCCAAGTTTTGAGGTATGCTGGCGTTGCATTCTACCATGGGCCGTTGTTCCACCCAAAAGGATACGTTATGGCCAATTCTACACGTATGATGTGCCAACTTGGATTCAAGAAATTATCACATATCAAGACGGACTCTTTTTCAATGTTTTTTTCTTGACCTTTCTCGGTGATTTTCAACTCCTAATCAGTTGCATGTAGAGTATGATCCAAAATCGGATCCAACAGATTGGAGGGATAGGGAACCACGTCGTTTGGTAGATATTAGTCAGTGGGATAAGTGGGAGCTTGCGGAAAACAGTGATGAGGTTGATGCAAACTACATGGAAGATTACCTGCAATGGTGACATCCTTTTGTCGTCCGCCCGGATACCGTCCAAGTTCCACCCTAGAAACACCCTCCCGTTCCAACTCCCACACCTCCACCACCTACGATCGCCCAACTTAATAAGACCGTTGGATTGCTAGTAAGTATTGTTAATTACTTAGTCGTTTAATGTACACATAATCTTATATTACCATATATATACTAATTATGTGTTGTATGTATGAAACTAGCGGCGTCAGCTTGGAAAGTTGAGGAAGCAGTTATGTTGCAAGTACGATGAAGGAGCGGGGCTATCCAATGAAGAAGTGAAGGAAGTCGTGGAGAAGCTTGATAAAATTTAAGAAACTGACCCTAGTGAAAGGGATTTGTTCGGTGAAATTAGGAAGAAACCGACACAAAAGAAGCAAAAGAATAATTGATTAATGGACCTCCCTTCCCATTCCACCCTTCTAATAGTTGCTTGTGCGCTATAAATTGTACGTAGAGAAGGCACGTTAGACTCATCCTTTTTCTTGAAGCCTCTGAGAATTTGTCTCGGTTTGATAAGTGCTTTGGTCAATCTCTTTACATCCTCGAACTCAAGAGGTTTCAGCTTCGCAATTGGGTAGTGACCAACAAAATATTTCGGATCCCGGTGGTTATGACAGCCACAAAAAACCTCAAAGTCCCAATTGTTCATGTCATTTAAACGGAAAACAATCTTAAACGGGCAATCATTATTCCCCGTACGAGTCTTGTATACCATATTAGTCTTCTTTGGATATACATAATCCTTTCTCTTGTGGCTATTCTTCTCCTTGTATTTCCCACTTCTCTCGCAAGCCATCTCAAAACGCCTCTTTGAACGTTCGGTATTCCTCACCAACACACACATGTTCTTAAGAGCCGTCTCTTTAACCAAAGCGATTGCTTCATTTCGATCTATTATTCCCTACTAGCAATCCATTAGAAAAGTATTCTTTGGTCACATACCGGAGGTATTTATAGTATTCCGACGTATCCCGATAAAGCGGCTTTGCATTTGTCGGATCAATATATGTCACCACCTAAAGATCGAACGAAAATTAGTTCCAAATGAGATTAAAAAACTATGCCGGAAACAAGTACCGGCATGCTCGACCAATGTTCCGGCATTGTCGAACTTATCCAAAACTGAAGACCAAATTTGAAACATATTCCGGCATACATTATTCATTAGACAGCAACGCCGGAAAACAAGGTGCCGGCAATCTTAATTTATTGTCCCAAGCCGGTACACGCTACCGGCATTCCAATTAATTGATATGTAATGCCGGTATTTAGCTTTGCAAAATATTTATTCCTGTATGTTTTTTTGTAGGTACCGGCATTGTAAATTTGAAACTCAACAACGTCGGTTCCGCTACCGGCATTCTCGAAATTGATGGTACCACGCCGGTAACTGGTTCCGGCGTTGATGGTTATTAATTTTCCATGCCGGTTTTTGGGTTTACATGGAAATGTTTCATGTATGTTTTTCATGCAGTTCCGGCATGGTAACCTATCAATGAACCCATGCCGATTTCATATTCCGTAGTATATTCCTTGGTAGGTAAAAAAATTAACTGCGTACCGACATAGTTTTTTGGTAGAATACTATGCGGGATCAATATTCAAATTAGGGGATATCGCTTTACCGGCATGGTCGTAGTATGAATACCATGCCGGTAACGCGTCTGCTGGCATGGTATTCATACTACGACCATGCCGGCACCGAGGTTTTACAGTTGAAAAAATGGCGGGTTTAAAGAAAAAAATCGATTTTTCAACCTCCTAGCAGATTTACCTGTGTATTAGGGATGATTGCATGTTGTGCAAGTTTACTTTCTTGTGTAGGTTCTTCGAAAAACTCTCCATACTCTTCAAAATCATCATTCAAGGGTGTTGGCTTAACAAAGAGTTTCAATTGAGAGTTGTTGTCGTTAGCTCCTTGTTGTAGTAGAGCTAAAGATTCATCAGCTGCAATTCTCTCCACACAATCATCTTCCATTTTCACAAAAAAGTTTCCACTCAAAAATAATTTTTCCTCCTTCTACTCTCACCTCACTCGCCCAAATTCAAATAAAACACACTAATCATTTATCAAAAATATGAAGATTTTACTAATTATTATTAATCACTAATCATGATTAATAATGGGTAGATTAGGTAATACGTAAAATACTTAGATAAGGGGTGACCCCGAATTGATATCTGGAACCAGTTTTTGTCCTTTTCTTATATCCCCCAATTCCTTTTTTTATCCCCCAATTAATGGTTCTTTAATTATGTTTCCAATAATGTTAGCATACTTGTCCCGATTTTTAGAGAACTTATAAAATTGTAGAGATGTTTTTGGGTAAAATGCAAATGTACTCCTGTTTTTTTTTTTTTGGATTTTCAAATGTATCCCTGTTTTTTTGAACTTTACAAATGTACTCCTATTTTGACTTGGCCCCACTGTTTTTTTTTGAAAAAAATGGGTTCCATCCAGTCAAGTGCAAGGTGGTTGTTATCTCACCTATTAAAATTTTTTATTTACCCATGAACTACATCTATTTGTGCTTGGTTGATCTTCCACCAACTAAAAACTCGGAACCCTTAATTTAGGAATGATGAACCCTGAAACATTAACCCTGAACTTGGAAATGATGAACCTTGAAATAAAATCCACGAGAAACCATGAACCTTGAATTTGTGAATGATGAACCCTGAAGTAAAAACCACGAACTTTAAACCGTGAACCCTGAACTTGAGAATGATGAACCCTTTTGGGAAATAACGTAACGAACCTGTAAATGGTGAAACAATCTTGAATCGAGCTCGACGAACCTGAAAAATAATGCAGAAGGGTTAACATAACAACAAGTAAAGGGTAAATAAATAAATTAAAGTGGGACATAACCAGGATGGATGGAAAAGTTGATGACAGGGGTGGATTTGCAAATGTCAAAAAGACAGGGATACATTTGTCTATCGGGTATTTCAACAAGGTACATCTGTATATATCGCAATGTTTTAATAGTAAAGAAACTTAATTTCCAAAAGTACTTAATTCTTCATGGTTTTTAAAGAGCGGAAAATGGGTCATTTGTCCAAATATTTTTAAATCACGGTTCAAATGGACGAGTAAAAAATAGTTTGGATGAAATGGCCAAAAAAGAAAATAGTAAGGATAAAACTGGTTTAAATTTCATCCTAGCTTAAATTTAAAAGATAGTAAGTAGGGCTGCACAAGACCCGCCCACCAAACCCAAACCTGCCCGTACTCGCTAAACCCGTGGTTTTTTAGTCCATACCCGCCCGTTGTGGGTGCGAGGTTGGTTATGAGAAAGAAAAAACCGCTGTCTGTGGGTGCGAGGTTGGTTTAAGCTACTACCCGCCCATACCCGCCCAAAAAACCCGCAGATTTTATTCGATTAGATAAAACTAATCCTAACCGTCCATTATGAAACCCTAATACTAGTAGATAGGATAACTGATAACCCTCATTCACTTTCTACACTCTTGTCTATGTTAGGCCTCTCCTCTTCTTCCTCCTCAGTTCTTCTCCTTCACCTACGAACGACAATTACCAGAAATCTTCACCAGAAATCAACAACAACAACTTCGAATCTTCACCAGACAACAATCGAAAAATCAACAGATTCAACACTTAATCTTCATCTGTGAACTTAAGTTAAACATGTGTGTGAGTGAATGAGTATTGAATTATAAAGCAGGTCTAAGCGGGTTTAAACCCATACCCGCCCAACCCGCAGCGGGCGGGTAACAAAACCCGCACGCTGTTTGTGGGTGCGGGGTTGGTTTTGAAAAAAAACCCGCAATCTGTGGGTGCGAGGTTGGTTTGATCTTATACCCGCCCATACCCGCCCATGTGCAGCCCTAATAGTAAGGATGAAACTGGATACATCATGTGTAAATTAAAAATAAGAAAAAATATTTGAAAATGGGCACAATGAAACTGGTTACATCCTGCCTATTTTTATATTATTGTCCATTTAAACAGTATCAAAATCTAACTGTCCATTTCACCCAGGAATTGTTGATTTTGGTATTTTTAACCAATTTTGTGTTTAAAGAACTTATAGAATCGTAAAAAAAAATAAAATAATTTAAGCTGGAAAAA
The DNA here is from genome assembly GCF_003573695.1 of Papaver somniferum. Taxonomy (NCBI): domain Eukaryota; kingdom Viridiplantae; phylum Streptophyta; class Magnoliopsida; order Ranunculales; family Papaveraceae; genus Papaver; species Papaver somniferum. The sequence continues at coordinate 147,272,441 of NC_039359.1, forward strand.
TTCACTCAATATATACGACTTTGGAGACTCGGGTCTGTTGTCCCGTTCGTCGAAATCTAACTAATCTGCTGCTAAGATAATGGCAGTTTCTTGGCTTTTAATTATTAGCACATGGTACCCATTCGTCGTTTTACAAGGCAAGAGAAGCACCACCTAGAAAGCAAAAACCCAACATTTAGGCAGCTGTGCACAGATTGTTACACTGGCGTGTATGGATGTGTATATATTTATATATGTATGGGCATGTATCACGATGGAAAGTCTCTGCCAGATGCATTCTGATAATCTGATTCGATCGGTCGTCTTCATTTTTTTCAAGATTTGGTAGTTGGATCAAGAAAATACCGTAAATTAAGCATAGTGGTATTAAATTTGGTCGGTAGGATTTGCCGACAATTTTACTCTCAAGTCTCTCATGCACTCCTGTTTTTGGTTTTTGCATTTATTTCCCTCTCTTTTCTTGTTTTGATAAATTAATCTTAGTTTAGTGAATTTATTTTTAATCTTGGTTTAGTGATTATTAACACAAAATTGGTCAATTAACCCAATAACGATAATTTCTGGGTGAAAAAGACATGTAAAATTTGATAATGTTTAAATGGACGAGAATGTAAAAATAGTTAGGATATAAACAGTTTCATCCTACCCATTTTCAAATATTTTTTCTTATTTTTAATTTACATCAGAATGCATCTAGTTTCACCCTCGCTATTTTTTAAGTTTAAGCCAGGATGAATCCAGATTCATTCTTGCTATTTCTTTGGTGTCCATTTCATGGATACTAATTTTTACTCGTCCATTAGAACCATGTTTTAAAAATATTTGGGCAATTAACCCATTTCTCATTTATTAAAATCTAACAAGTGATGACTCAATATGAGGTGTACCACAAATTGAAAAATCGGAAAATGAGTCATTTGTCCAAATATTTTTAAAACATGGTTCAAATGGACGAATAAAAATTAGTATGGTTGAAATGGACACCAAAAAAATAGCAAAGGATGAAACTGGATTCATCCTGACTTAAACTTAAAAAATAGCAAGGATGAAACTGGATACATCCTGATGTAAATTAAAATTAAAAAAAAAGTGTTTGAAAATGGATACGATGAAACTGTTTACATCCTGCCTATTTTTACATTTTTGTCCATTTAAACAGTATCAAAATCTAACTGTTTTTGATCCGAAAATTGTTGATTTTGATCTTTCTAACCAATTTTGTGTTGAAAAATATAGAGTCAAGAATGAAAAAGTTTGGAGCTAACCATATAATGGGGAAAGTGTGCTTCAGCAGTTGAGTGGTCTATATCCAACCGACAGTCCAAGGATGGAGGAGGGGTGCAGGTACAACAATATATTCCTTTTGTAATCTGATTGATCTTTACTCCTTTTAGCAGCATTCTTTAAATATATCCATTATGTTCACGTGTGAAACACTCATGAATAAAAGAATATTTTGCTTTATTGCCAGGGAAATGAAATATGTTCGGCACTTGTCCATCGTGAGTTTTTGTCATACACTGCATATAATATATGTATCCGACAGAGGCTTTTCCATTGCAATACATGCCCATATATTAATCTCTATAGATCACCATAGTCATACACAATGATTTGAATTTGTAGTTTTGTACACGCCTTCGTGCGGGTCGTTGCTTCCGAACGATGCTTTTCTTTCCTTCAAGAACAAAGACCGTGTAGTGTACCATGTGCTTTTGACGTTAATCTAGTACTCAGTCTAAAGATATTACTGCAACAGTGATTCTCTCCACACCGCCTAAATAAACCAGGGAGGTGATAGACTCACCGAGCTTTTCTTTCGCAGTGTGTTCCAAGTGCCAATCTAACGGTTTTGGGAAGCGTTCTCAACATTGGGATAAGAGCAATGGAATGTGGGTCTATAGTGATCTACACTACAACTGAGTAATCAGGCTCAAGATCGCAGGATCTACTCTGCAAAACTGAAGGGTAAAACCTCAAAAGAGGGGAAGAACAACAACAATTTCTATTCCATTACCTTCAATTACAGGAGTTCAGTGTTTATAAGAGAAATGAAACTATTGAACTGGCACATGCCGCTCACACACTCGCTACTAATACTACATCTACTAATTAGCATATGGACAACCCTTAACAAGTGGACACCCCATAACCGGGACATTACGAATTCCCACCCCTTTAAATCATCCTTGTCCTCAAGGATATGAGATGAGCTGGACCTCGGGACACAGTTGTTGCAGCTCCTTCTCCACCACAGTAAAAGACATGAATACAGTTTCCCTAACTTCAACAATAAGGCCCCTAACAAGCTGATTTCCTTCGTGTCACTGTAGCAATCAACTTGATCCAAGTCCCCTTCAGAAATAATCGATAAACTTGAGCCTAGAATCATTTTCCAGCAGTGAACATGCCTTGTATCTTCACAACTGAAGGCTGGGTAGATACTAGTAATGACACCACGTGCAACTACGAATAACAGTTTCCAAATGGGATTGCAAATCACTGTAGGAGCACCTTTCATCTTAAGAGGTTTTTCTCCACTACCAGTTGAGGTATGAACGTGTATCTTCATGTTAACTTCTTTGCAATGAACTTGCAGGTGGAGCTGTAGTTTTAAACCTGTCGTTTCCACCGACACAAAAACTGTCACCTGCAACTCTTTTCTTGGGAAGATAACTTTTCCCTTGGTTTCCTTCAGCTGCTTGTAGCCCTTTTTAGCAAATCGGTGGTGATGTGTAAACTGAGATATATTATTTCCCAGAGTCACTCCTGAACCTGTGTATACAAAATCAAACACTCGAAAAATTCTACAGAGGCTTGATGACTTAATCGTCTCCTGGTAAAACACCAGAGAATAATACACCTTCATCGCACATTCTTTCTCTAAAATAGTAGACAAAATCTTAACAAGAAATTCTCCACCAGGCCATTGTGCGAGATAGATATATTAATTTTCCCCATTAGTCTAGTTGTATTACAGTGATGACTTGTGCTGACTTGTAAAGTAGTAGCTACTATGGTAAATATTTCCATCCAAAACCTTTTAAGAAGTATACACTCTTTGATGTACGGAGTATATGCAAGAAAGCCATGTAATGTAGTAACAAGAATTATCCTCACCCCTTGCAAACTGTGTATCATAGCCATGGAGTTGAGAGCCTCATCTTCCCCTTGTTTTGTTGAGCAATCAGGTGTGTAGGTCTGCAGTTACTTAAAACCATGTCGGTAGTCCCAGTAAAATACCTAGCTTCCACTACAAGGTACTTGTTACAACTCCTTCTTCCTATAACCTAATATAACTGTCGCCACTCATGATTTGGGAAGGCCTCGAAATCTCCAGCAAAATTTGGGTTATGTAACCCGAGGCTGTAATTATCGAAGTAGTTGCTTTTGTACCCCCACAAGTATAAGGCTAAGAAAGAATTTGGTACCAATCCTGAAGCAAACACTGACGTAATACAGCTTTCCCAAAATCTACATAATGTTGAATTGTACCATATTACCTTTAACTAGATCTTTTCCTTGAGGTCATGTTCCTTCTTCTCACCATTAACATCAGATTGCCAAGAACCCGCACTTAATATGATCTTCTTACTAAACACAACATCATTTAGTTGCCATATCAGCTTACCCACCGCTTTCTCAGGGTTCGCGTCTCGTATTAGCAAACCCCACACTTGACAATGATAACAAGTAAGAACCATGGTGAGAGTACCACCCACCTGACTGTTCGTAATAGCTTTCATCTTGTTTCTCTTAACAAGTGGTGCTTTCATCATGTTACAATTACTGATTTCCACCATTCATACAAAAAGATTTCTTCCTTTACAGCTACAGAATATAGAATGTTGAGCACAATTGAGGGTTCTGTGTAAACCAGCAACATATATATTTTCCCTCATATAAAGCTTCCATCACTCTTGAATGAGTGTATATCTGATTCACCATGATTGAATACTGTTGAACAACATCTCCTAGATGTGTAAAAACACCAACCACCTCATTACTTGTTTCTTCCAACAGTTCTTTCATTATGCTCTCACCACCATCAGCTCCTGCAAGTATCCTTTGGATTTCCACCATTCTTTCGCAGAATCCCACTCCTATGTATCCTGTTTTGATCTTAAATAATCTACCATATTTCTTAACAATTAAGGCTACCACCATGAGAAAATAAGCATGGAGCCAAGGAACACCATCTTTTAGTTTACTACTTTGTAATTACTTGTAAAAACCATACAACTGCTGGATGATAGACTTGCCTACGAAACCACTGTCGAGAAAGCACAAAAGCAACATCACCAATAAAACACCAGCTTCGACGACTAGAAAATTTATTGAGTATTTGTTGTACAGTGCTAGATTCATTTTTTTTGTTATATGAAGTCTCAAAATCATACAGAGAACATTAAATTGGTGCCAAGTTTCATCACATAGCTCACAAGCATTATGAATTCCAACCATTTCCAGCAACCCTCCTTGATCAATTGTCCTTCTAGCAAAAACCAGGCTACCACAGAAACCTTCTCTACCACTTACACACCTGCGAAAAACCCACCAACATTCATGCGTGTGCAGTTCAGTAGATTCTGACTTGAATTTGAAGTTGTTGCAACAAAAACTTTCTGAACTTGTCTCATCTGAGTTAGAAAACTGATATCTCTAGCCAGACATTGGTCAAGCATTTCTTGTGCAGTAACATACTCAATTATCATCGTCATATGAAGTGTCAAAACAGTCCTGAGAATACTGCCTTGTTGTGTCCTTCTACAAAACAGCTTGTTAGCAGCACAACAATCACCATTTTAAATAATCTCATACCCATTTCAGTGCTCAAATAACAAGTCCAAAGGGTACCCAACTTCTAAATTTATTTCATAAACAAAATTGCCATCACAATTATCCCTACTGATAACTTCAAACAACTTCCATCGATCAAATAAGGCTCGAGCATAATCAAAGGGAAGTAATACAACACATATAAAAGTAATTAGAGATACATGTAAGCTGGAAATTACCTTAAACGATTTGAATAAGTAAGAAGTAAATTGATTAAGGTTATCAACACTGATAAACTTCAAATGTTCCAGTTGTTGTATGTCATCATCAACATGCAAATTTAATGCATCGAATTCATTTACCTCATGAGTTGAAACTCTTTTACTCTGATAATCCACCAAAAAATTAGTACCAGGAATGAAAAGTTTACCTTCTTGATAATCTAGAAACGTTGAATTTTTATTGTGTCTCTGAACTTCAACTTCAAAACTGGCTTCATCCTTGTGCGAGAATTGAGGTTTGGTTGTAGATATACAATTTCCTTCACCTGCTAGGTTTGAATCCATAGGAATTGAAGAATAACGAATGAATTTACTCACTGATTTTGACTCAATAGGAATGAATTCCAAACCGGTGTCGACTTTGAGTATAAGTCCAGATAAGGGTTCGAGTAAATCTTCAGTTGATTTAAGTTTGCTGATGTCATCAATCCAGTCCTTCAACTGAGCATCTAGAAATTCCCTCGAAGCTTTCAAACCAACCAATAATTCCTTCAATGGATCTTCTAACTCAACCTTCAATCTAGCAGCAATTGAACTCGTTACTTCAGCTATAATCTCATCTCTGTTGTTCATCATTGTCACTTGGTCACACAGGAATCGAGTGCTCTGATACCAATTGTAGTGATCTACACTATAACTGAGTAATGAGGTTCAAGACCGCAGGATCTACTCTGCAGAATTGAAATGTAAAACCTCAAAAGAGGGAAAGAACAACAACAATTTCTATTCCATTACCTTCAATTACAGGAGTTCATTGTTTATAAGAGAAACAGAACTATTGAACTGGCACATGCCGCTCACACGCTCGCTACTAATACTACATCTACTAATTAGCATACGGACAACCTTTAACAAGTGGACACCCCATAACCGGGACATGACAGGGTCCCTGTTTTTCTCTCTTCAGGATAAGATGTGGGAGAATCCGTCAGGATATATATCATTTCCGAATAAACTAGGTGAAAACCACCCCTTCGCATGGGGTGGGCTCCGCTCACATGAAGTTAGCACATTTGGACGTTACCATTTGAATATCTGTGAGTTTGCAGTTTTTTCTTAGTCTTACTAAGCGATCCATCAAGATTTTTTATTTATGTTTTGACGAAACTTTAGTCTGCTACGCAGTGATTCTAAAATTAGAATTGGCCAATTTTTGTTGACATGCATTCTTCTTACGAATTATATCTTGGCAGACTGTAACTCCAGTGTACTACCATAAAACTATACTAGTTTACCAACTGCGATACGTACAACATATGAAAGAACTATATGAGCAATTGGATGAGTACTTGTATTTTGAAGATTTACAATTTTCGATTCAGTTTAATTAGATGCGGGTAAAATGGCGGTAAGAATTCGTGGAAAAGTTAACTATTTTATCATGCATTAGAAAAATCACCCTTCTTTACATAAACATTAGATCACTGTTACTCAACTTTGTGATCTAAGGTTCACTATAGATCAGTCCTCATTGTAGAAAACTGTGATCAATAGCTTACTCTTATGTTACAAAGGCTTACATCACACAAGGCCAGGGTTTAGATCACAGTTTTTAAGAGGTGACCGGCCGTTGCATTTTTTTTTTAGGCAAGAGCGACATCATCTGGAAGCAAATACCCGACCTCATATGAAGGCCTGCTCAAATTCTCAAACTTACTTGTCTGGACTCTGGAGATTTACCTTTTATTTTCGTATGGGCATGCATGTATCGTTATGGAAAAGTCGTTAACAGATATACGTTAGGTTTCTTAATTTTTGTCGTTTTTATTTTTTTCTACATACTGGTGTTGATTTTGGTCGGTTGGAACCCGAACCAAATTTTCTTAAAATTTATGCTAGTTCTACGCATTTTGTTTCTTAGCAATTGGTCTTACCGAAAACTGAATATAAAATGATTACCATTTCAAGAAAAAATAGCATAACAATGATTTAAAAATGATTACTCAATATTAACCGCAAAACAATGAGACAAGGTAACAAAGTTGGATCCGGGAAAAGAACATATTTGGAGATATATAGCGATTAGCGGGGTAAGTATCCTTGAGCAGTTGAGTCATGAGTGGTCTATATCAAACAGGCAGTCCAAGGATGGAGTAGTTGGTACGACAATATTCTTTTTGCAATCTGATTGATCTTTACTCTCTTTTAGTAACATTCTAAATTAATTCTCGTACAAAATAGTCATGTTCATGTTGTTATCGAAAGAGGTGGCTTATATTTATTATTACTATTATGTGTAAAAAATATTTTTGTTTTGTATCTATTTTTTTATGCATAAAATCTGACGGACACGTTCATATTGTGATACATGCCCATATTAAAAAATATATCTCCATACTCCATGGTCTATGCACGCCTTCATGTTTTCTTCCCGACAATGCTTAGCCTAGAAAATAAAGGTAAAAAATAAAAATGTATTATTCTAGTAAAAATATATCAAAAAATTTCGATATTTTCTACTAAAATTCTCTAATTATTAAGAAATAAATAAAAACTAGGGTGTGAAAACTAGTATATTAAATAAGGAATTTAGAAGATTGATGTTGTATGTGGTTTCTTTCAAAATTTTGTAAAACCTTATTTTGACAAATAAACTAGGATGGAAGGAGTACCATTTAACTGTTAATGATGTCATCTAACTAGGAGGATAACCCACAATAGATTTTTTCCAGTCATTTTTTAAGATGTCGTATAGCACAAACCTATTGCATTATACAGATATGTTTATTTTTTGGGTGAAATATTAAGATTTTATAGAATATTTAATTCTTAAGATTTATTATACTAGTTCGGGTTATAATGGCATCCAGATGTGTGTTCTCTTCGATCTAAATTAAGAAATTCTTCCTTTACTCGGTGAAAACTTGTATATAATTGAAATCAGAAATAAATATGAAGTTTAAAAATATTTAACAATTTGACAACATTTGATTTGATTAGGTGGGATTTCTTATTATTAATAAGTCTTGTTGTCTTAACATTTTCTATAGTCAATCTTGATCATTTGTGTCCTTTGGTAATGCATAAAACAAAACGCAAGGACTGAGAGACATACATGTTGAGATTGGTTAGGAGGTTGTAAAATGTTTAGCATGTCACCTATTTATAAAGTGAGAATAAATATAGAAGCAAAATAAACATTAAGAACAAGTTAAATAGGACTACAGTGTCAAGTTCTCTGAGACTTAAAACATTAGAATGAATCGCATGGTGCATTGGGACCTTGTTGAAAAAGATTTGGGGCTCTTATATAATATAAGACAACTTAAAAAACTGATATGGAAAATCAACTAAAAATCATAGGTTAACTATTTCTCCTAGCTAGTTAGGTGATATATCATCAACGGCTAAATGCTTTGCCAGGATGCTTATAGATCAAATATGATCTAATAATTCTTGAGCGAAAATATTTCCACGAAAGCTTTGGTAGTCAACAATTAGTCCAGTACTAAACCCTTTGAAGAACTAGGTATCAAAATAAGGTTCCCGTCAAAATCCTATAATAAAAGTACAAATAGTCTATCTAATTAACACCAATTAGAAACTACATATAGAAGTCATTGGATTTATTATCCAGCAGGGTTGATCCAAAGAAATTTTTGTCCTAAAGCGAATAATACTCTTTTACCCCCATAAAAAATTTATGCACAAACTTTCATTCACATCATTTTCGGTGGGGATCACATATTTTCAAGATATTTAAACTGAGTTTTCTCTAACCGAATGGAGCTAAAACTTCGGCATACAAAGAATAAATTTTCCTATACAAGGTTGGTACCTAAATCTGACCTAGACTTGTTTTTTTATTATTATTGTTAACGACGAGTATTAGTTACATATTGTTTGTTTGTACTGTTATATTTCAGAAATACAAAACTTTTAACTAATTGTAAAAAAACTCTAAGTCAGGAAAACTCACGGAAGCATCATATGCACTCACGTTAAATCAATATATTTTTCTTGACAGAAAATAGGATTGTGTATGTAATTTGTGTATGTGATTTTCTGAATAGATTCATTTCCATTACCATTAAATTAAACTTTGAGTTCTTAACATCAATCAACTATAATTAAAAAAAGAATAAATAAACTATAAGGAACAAGGGTTATTCGAACAAAAAATAATATAACAAAAATGTAAAAAACTTTGCAATCATAATTAACTCCATTAAACTTTTGTCTTTATATTTTATTTATATACTGATAACTGTTTATTGGATTAAGCCCCCAAATATAAAAGAGTATGATAGAAACTTAATAAATTAATGCTGTCGGGACCATCAAAAATTATTAATTAAGCGAGATATTAATTACCGATAAATTAATACTTATTAATTTATAGATAAATTTCATATCAAATAATTAGTTTCTATACAAACAAGATACCATATCATATCTTTTGTATTTCATATATAAATACAATATCAATACCAAATCATATTTTTATAAACATAATATCCAATCATATTTTCAATTTCTTATATAAACACAATATCAATATCAAATCATATTTTTTTTATAAACACAATATCAAATCATATTCTCTAAATAATTTTTTATAAAAAAAAATATATTTCATATAGAAATACAATATGAAACCATACTACTAACAAATAAAATAATATTTTAGATTTTACCTAAACACCACCCACAATTTACCTATGTACCACCTACGATCTAAAAACACAATTAATGTAGACCTAATTTAGAGTGGGTAATAGAAATTCATCTTCTCTACTACCGTCCTAGTACAGTAACACCTATTAAGCCATTATCATTGCCACCTGCCGCCCTAATACAACAACCACAGTCCCTCTTCATAGTACTACATACAACTATCTATGGATTTTAGTTACGAAGTTCTCAATTATATTACATTAAAATCGGGAAGGCTCTAGTGTTTGTTTCTATAATGGAATCACATAAATCTTGTCATCAGAGTTTCTGTACTTTGGAATCGTGACTAAGATCAAAATCAAAACTTAACTTGTCTCCATGAAAAATAAACCTAATCGAAAACAAACTAAGATTAAAATGTTAATACAAAATTCATGAATAAGATTAAGATTAAAATTACAATTAAAACTAATACTTCAATCTCTATAAGATTAAGATTGTGATGTTACACATGGTGACATTGTGTTTAGTAAATTGAAGGTGGGGAAGACTGCATCTGTTGTTACAGGTGATAGGTTAGGAAGAAGGTGGGTTTTTATTACCTACTTCAAATTAGGTTGAAAATTATTTCACTACACCATTTTTCCGGAATAGCAACAACTGCAAGCAGTTGCAAAAGGGACTTGCAACAGCTCTTAAGCCGTTGCGAAACTTTTTTCCCAACGGTTTTCGGTTCACCAAGTGTTTTTTCCCGGCTTTGCAACGGTTTTGGCTGTTACGAAAAGGTTTAGCAACTGCTGGCTGCTGTTGCTACATTATTTTCGCAACAACTTGAAGCAGTTGCGAAATTTAGAACCAAAAAAACTTAGAACAACTAAACTTAGCCGGACCAGAATTTATTATTCTGGTTCTAAAGTTAGCAACAGTTTTTTTCCGTTGCTAAATTTTTGCAACATGAAAAAAAATTCAAGTCAACTTGTCGTTGACCTAGTCAAGAGTTCCATGTAACATTTTTAGGCCAAATCCAGACCAAAACATATAAACATAAGAAGCTAAGAGAGTCGTTCATTGAAATAAAATAACCTAAATGTCTGAAATTCAAATCACACTGCTTTGGAATAAGTTCAGTGGAGGTTAGTCCGAAAAAACACCAAAATTATTGACTCAGCAACACAACGCAGGTATTTGAACATTCTTCCCCGAGTAGTTGTACTAAAACAAATTATTATCAACTTCTACCTGGTAGACCAGGGAAATATATGTGAAAGGATATCACTTACTAAAGCAAGCTCTAATTGCCTCACCGGTTATCAGCACGAGGATGAGTTAGTGGACGTTCAACTGCCTCTTTAATTTCTTGAATTTGAGCATCTAGTCCACCAATGTCTGCATATGATTCCAGCGGTGCCTTGTACACCTTCATAACAGACACCATGGGATCAACATCATCTTGAAGAAGCCCGAGGAGAGGGCCTGGACAGAAAAAACACACAAAATTAAATTGACTAATATTTCAGAACATAGATGAGATTCAAATAAACACAGATCAATTAACAAATCAAGAAACGATTAAATTGAGTAATATTCATGGGTTTTCAACGAATGGCTAAACCTCACAGATCGATTTCTATAGATGAGATTCAAATTTTTAAACCACTTAATCAATTTTAAGCACCATCGTATAGCAACATAAAGCAAATCTGATATACTAATCCCACGCGGTGAACAGAGTTAAGAACCATAAGAGATTATGCACCACTACAATTGCGACTTAAAATAGTTCATTTTATGTATTTGTGCATTAGTCAAGATTGGATTACTTACTTCAATGAGAATGATGAGGAGAACGATTTATCGCTTGTAGCCTTGAACATGCCAAGAGTTGGAGTGTTGCGTACGAAGCACCTATTGTTTCTCGAACGATGCTGCATACGAAGCACCTATTGTGGAGGGAAAAAAACACCAAAATAATTGCTAAGACTAAAAGTCTAACCTTATGTTTGTATGAATCTTGCTTGCACTCAGAAGATTATGCTCCATCACCAATCGATCCATTACAATAAAGTTATCAGCCAGAAGAGTTTTCTGTTAAAACGCGTAAAGAAAGAACTGTTAAATAATTTAACACACAGTTTGTTTGGTATATAAACTACGCTGGAAAAAGGGATGAGTCATCATAGGATATACCCTAAGCAAAGCCAAGGCTATAGTCTGAGAAAACTTCCCATATACTAAGCAAAACTTACCTCAATACGCTTTTTTCCTTTTTCTGCACGACCACATCATAAGCCTGGTGTACTGCTTGATAAAAAAAATTAGTCAGAATTAATTTATTAGCAGCGAGAGAAAACAAGGAATACAAACTTCCTGTATATAACTCCACAAATTCCTTGCATTCTTTCACAAGACCACAGGAAAACCAATATACATCCACGTGTAAAGTTTTCTCAAGAGATACAAATCTAATAAAAGGCCTACATCAACAATGGAAAAAACAGACTCTCATTGAAAGTAATTGTAAGTCATGGAGAAAAAATCAATTTTTTTCGCAATATTCCTAACTTACCAGCAAAGATTTCATAATGTTTTGACAGAGTTTTTAGATCTCCAAGTACCTAGAGCAGCAACTTTGGAGCTTATCTCCATTTAAACAATAATGAAGTTGGGTTATGTAAACTTCATTGAATTGCTATGTAGGGTTCAAAGTAGAGATAATATGTGTCATTAGTCCAATTCTGATCGACTAAGGATCAGTAAATAAAGACTTACCCCAATGCGCTTCTTGTGCACGACAACATAATAAACCTGATGCATTGCCTGGAAAACTAAATTACCCAGCATTAAGCATACCATTTAATCTTGCAAGACAAGAGGGGAAAAGGCATGAAGTTACTGCAAGGAAGTACGAGAAGTGGATAAGATATCTTACCGCACATGAATGCTTTCGCGAAGGATGAATTTCGATTGAGTGTACCATCCCCAAACACTAGTCACCAAGCACAAATCATCTCCTAAGCTATCCTTGCATCATTCTTCATCTTGTTCTCCATAATCCTTGGCTTTAAGTTCATAATTACCAACCTAGACTACACAAAAACAAACCAAAATCATTTATAAGAATACCAACCAAGTATGACCACCAAATTTTATTTAAACAAGTTCCGTACATTGTAATCTCAGAATTCTCAGATTAATGTCTTGTGTCATGAGTAAGTTGACAAACATAATTAGTCTTCTGAAACTCGTAAGCATGTAAATAATAGAGAAAATTTAATATCTTTGTAAACATATGACAACTTGATTAGAACATATTATTTTAAGTATGTCTATCGACTTTACTGTCACTTAGCAATAGTGATCATTACCTCGCAAAAAAGTATACTGAAGGTTAGTACCATGTAAACATGAAACCATAAGCATAAAGAAAAGTACGTACCTGCAAACGTAATGACAGTAAGTCAATAAAAACATAAGCTGCGGAATTAAACAAGTGGAAAATCACAATTCTAATAGTACAGTCTCTAATACTCTAACAATTGAAGGCTGCAAAGCTAAGAAGAAATGAGTAAAAAAGCAGACTACAAATTTAAAAAAATATATCTAAGACTAAATGAAGGACTACAAAACAGTCTATAAGGAGCACCTCATCGCCTGGCGAACAAACTAAAACCAAAGCTTGCAAAATACACTACTTGGCACCGTTACTAACAACAACCTGATCAGGAGTGTATGTGAGGCCATTCTCCGCTAATAGCTTTTATCCCATCCTAAATATTCAAAGACAGGTCAAATTGTATGTCTGTCTAAAGATTGCACTAAAAAATGCCAAGAAAATAATTCATACTAAAATTGCACAAGCAAACAAGAAATGAATAAACAACGTCGGTAATAACAGCTGGGTATCAAAATAAGATTCACCAGCAGCTGATTTTATATCAGGAACACCAGCTTGATCAGTTATAGTCACAATTTTTGAAGGCATCACAGAACTGACCCTCGAGCTAAGTGAGATATCAACCTGCTTTCTTCTCTTACTTCAGTAGCGTTTGTTCTAAGTGACTGATCCTTTCTCCCTTTTTCCAAAAATCTTCACTAGAACAAAACCCATTCAAATCAGTTTAAAAATTCAAAATTGGGGTTTCCAAGAAAGAGATAAAACAAACTTACTTGAGAGAGGAATTAAGAAGTTGAGAAACAAACACTGGATTTGTTGATTACGGATTCTAAGGTATGAAATATGTTGCTTAACAGTAACAGAGTCATTCAATGTATCTTAAAATATCATCAGACAATTATTATTTAGCAAAGAGAGGTGCTTCCTTAGCAGGCAGACTAGGTTGGCGAAAAAAATGGAGGCATATGAAACTCAATAGCTAAGCACCCTCATCAAGTGAAGCTGATGATGGCGTCATAGCTTCCATTTGATACCAACCAGTATACTTCTACTGTTCTACATACAATACAAGTCATTTCATCAAACACCATATGTTCATTACAAAAACAAAGAGAGGGAGTTAGCTATCCATACAGTAAACCAATCTCCGCAAAGGCTGAAGATGAAACAACCCCATATGTTCCTGAGAGCAGACGAGCATAGTATCCTGCAGAAAATCACCATCCCTTCTGCTAACAAAACCTCCATGACCTTCTCCACCAAGACCCCATCCCCGATCTCCGCCACCACCTTCCAGACAGTCCAAGAGCAATAAAAATCCTAAAATTCAAAACAATTGATAAATCAAAGGAAGATTTCATCAGAGGAATCAATAAACAGATCAATCAAGAATATTACTAACCTCGAATCTTGAATTCCCACATCCACCTCCTCCACCACCGCCGCTTCCTTCTCTCCTACAACCAACCAACGCCAATCCACCAATAAAACTACCATAAGAATAAAAGAAGGAAGAAGATACTGATGTCATTTGTGTCATACTGCATCGATTTAAGTACCCAAATCTCGAATTAGGTCAAAACGCAAGCTTTTTGCAAACCCTAACTTTGAAAGTGCAGCTGGTTTTCAGCGATTGATGCAAGAGAAAATGGTATGTGTTGATATTGTTCTCTCAATCTTAGCTCGTGGCGGTGGTATTTTGGTTATAGAAGAAGTGATACGATTTTTTTTTTGTGAAGCAGGGAGTAAAATGGTGAGGGAGAAGCAGAAAGATAGAAAAGTAATAGAGGCGGAGAGAATAATATGTTCTCTCGTTTGGGGATAAATGATAGGTTTGGGGGAGGCATCAGATCTCTAACCATCCATTTTTTTTAGAGAAAATCCAAACCATCAAAAATAGTGTTTCCATCCACTCAAACTCGTCACACACGTGCAATCCTGGTGTTACTTTGCACACAAGCAAGAAGCACAAGTGATACGGTCAGCCGTTGCGAATTGCAACACGGCTCAAAATTTCGCAACTGCTTGATGCAGTTATAAATTTCGCAACTGCAGCAAGCAGTTGCTAATATTTGAGCAGTTGCGAATTTAGTTGCGAATTCGGAACTGCGCAAGAGTTGTTGCAAAATTTAGTTGCTAATCGGAAAAAATGGTGTAGTGTTTTGGTTTTTTACTGTGAGTGGCACTTAGGAAAAACATAGGTGGTGTTTAGGTAAAACCATATTTTATATAAATACAATATGAAATCATACTACTAACACAAACAAATCATACACACAAATGTGGCTTCTCATCTTAAAAGTGTTAAAATCAACAATGACCGATGAAATTCGTAGATCATTATTCAAGCACAAGATATATAAATTATAATGCATTATTAATTTATATTTCATATGAATCCTACATATGTAATCAAAAAAGTATTATCTTATAATTTTAACGAATTATTAATTTGGCACGTTGTCCCCTGCTCGGAACCGACCAAAAATATTATTTAAGAAAGTTTATTAAATAATCGAGTATTAATTAAATAAAAGAGTTTTTACTGTATATTGTTGCCCTCACCCCTTGTTGCACCAAAGTGCTGCTTACCGCTCCGGGCAGGCTTCTAATCACTGGCATAGTTACTTTTCAGCAGCTCATCGAATTAAACAAATCATGGACTCCAAACAAAAACATTAAACTACTTCATATATATCATCCAATTGTCCCATAACTTCTTTTCCGA
This sequence comes from Papaver somniferum, assembly GCF_003573695.1. NCBI lineage: Eukaryota > Viridiplantae > Streptophyta > Magnoliopsida > Ranunculales > Papaveraceae > Papaver > Papaver somniferum. Next base: position 147,288,240 of record NC_039359.1, read on the forward strand.
GTGATCAAGCTTGACAGGATCAAGATATTTCCTTCCAAATGTCATTTACCAGTGGCCAGCGATTTTAAAGTTGGTAAACTTGAAATCAGAAGAAAAAAAAAAGAAAAACGACACTCGCATTGGACTTTAACGTTAACAAACAAACAAATAAGAAAAGAAACAAACAGAAAGTCTATTGGCCAAACTAGCTTTGATAGCCAGCTTACAAAGACAAGATTGTCCAAGACTTTCTAACCAGAAACCTCAAAAATCAGAGCAATGCATGACTATTTCTAAACAAACACAAGAAAAGCTTTTAATGGTTGCTTAATTAAGGATACGCAACAATGATCGACTGTATGGCAACAATTGGAAGGAATTCATGCCTCGTAAAGCCAGATATCTCAAGTAGATTTTTCCACTCTTCTTTAGTCCTTTCCCTACCTCCTATACACATCATATCCAGATCGAGGCTCAATTTTGCTCGTACTATATCAATATCATCTTCGTCATCTTGATCCAGCACTATGTCCATGATGATCACCATACCTTTATCTGCCGGAATTGCTTCCTTGCACTTCCTCAGTATATTTATACTTTCAGCCTCTCCCCAGTTGTGTAGCATGAACTACAAAAAACAAACACAAGAGAATAAACATGCGAATTTGTCGAAAAGCGAAGGGGGAAAAAAAGTGAAATCATAACGTTGGGCATTGATAAAAGTGTACCTTTAGAAAAACAGCATCAGCAGGAGGGATTGAAGTAAACATATCACCACCAATAAACTCAACACCATGGCATTCCTGAGCCCTCTCAACGACTTTGGGTAAATCGAAAACCGTGCATTTCACATGAGGAAATGCCTTAACAACATAACTCATAGCGGTACCATTACCACCCCCGACGTCAACTAATGAATTAAGTCCTCTCAAAATCTTATCACAACCTCGGATTACTGCAGGCATTGCCAATCTGGTATCACTAGACATAGCTTTGTTGAATGTGTCACCCAGTTCTTTATCTGTATACTCATAACAACCTTCACCAAAAACCATCTCCCAAGGCGTCGGCCCACCGGCCAGCATCGAGCAAGAGCTGCTTAGTTCGTGCCATACTCCCATCCCCTCTTCGTGGCCGATGCCTAGTGCCCAGTCCTTCAAACTCTTTTCTTGATTTCCAAGTAGTAACTTGGATAAGTCGGTTAATGAAAACATTTCAGTTCCTTCAACTGAAGTAAGGGTAACAAGATTCATATGAGTCAAGTATCTCAGTAGTCGATATAAGTTTTCGGGTTTGATTGGAGATAAAGATAATGAGCTTGACATCTCGGTTAAGTCTAACATGGACTTATCAGAGTTCTGAATGGTATCAAAAACACCTAATTTAATTGCACATTTAAGAACTTGTGTATCAACATTTCCACAAATATGATTCCATATCTGACCTTGGTACTGCATCTCTTGTTCTTGATCTTGCAGTTGAATTTCCATCTTTCTCCAAACTTGAATTTCTTGAAATTTTGTTGTTATTTTTCTAATGAGGAGGAGATACCAAACAGATTTGTGTGAAACACTTTAGTAGGTTCCAGATTACCCTAATTATAGTTTAGCAAAGTCTGAAGAGTATGAAGTCACGGGATGAATGTGGGATTGCTCATGTCACCTAAGCAGTACGTGGAAGGACAATGATTATCACTTCCCACGGTAAGAATGTGAGGAGTGCTAATGTGTCTCAGGCACCCACATTGTTCACCTTTAAGAATTTATTATAGATATGACAAAACATTTCATGGGCGGTGATTACAAAGAATCAAGGAAAGTAACTAGTTTAAACTTTAAAAATAACCACATTCAAAATTGCAAAATACACACTGGTGCAAATACGAGGAATCCTTGCAAGATTGCAAAACTCTTTAGTCCACACATTTATCAACCACTACCCGTTAAGCTAAAATGAAAAATCAAACAAGTTTAAGCTAAAATGAATCATTAGTTATAGCGTGTTTAGCAACCTCCAGCTTCGTATAAGTCGTTCTTATGGATCAGTATCAAAGTTCTTTACCTCACAAAGAAGAACTTTTTTGGTTTTTAAAAGTCATTGTGCAATTTAGCTTCTAATTAAATTTTAACTTTCACTTCAGTTAAAAATATTTCTCTTTTCGTCGGCGGAAGCCATTAATCCCGTGAGCTTTGGTAACTACCATCCCACGTGCTCTACTTAAAGCATTTTTGTTAACTCACTTTTGGGGCGTATGAGATGAAGAATTGCCATAGATTATTAAATTCCCAAATACATTTGCTGGTGCACAAATTTTAATCCTTCGGGCAATATATTCCTATAAATTATGTTATCTAAAGAAGAATAAGCAAGTAACCTACACCTTAAATTTTCTTCTCTCTACCTTCATCTTGTTTTGATCTTCTTTCACAAAGAAAAAGAAAAATCAGAGTACTGTTTTTGTAAAATGGAGGAGACCTTTTGGCTGATAACTTGTGGTGTGGTAGTAGCTTTTGCATTAGCAAAATTACAATTTGGCAAGAAATCATCTCTGTCTACAATGGAATGGCCAGCAGGTCCAAAGAAGTTGCCCATAATTGGGAATCTTCATCAATTAGGAGGTGAAGCGTTTCATGTTTGTATGGAAAACATGGCCAAAGTTCATGGAAGTGTCTTTACCATATGGCTTGGAGGTTGGCGTCCATTTATAGTCATAAGCGATGCCGATAAAGCTTGGGAAGTTCTTGTTAATAAATCTTCGGATTATTCTGCGAGAGATATGCCCGATATTACTAAAATTATTTCAGCAAATTGGAAGAATATTTCTCATTGTGATTCTGGTCCATTCTGGCATAATTTAAGGAAAGGTCTTCAAAGTGTTGCTCTAACTCCTTTTAATGTTGCGTCTCAATATCATTTCCAAGAAAGGGACATGCAAAATTTGATCAAATCTATATATCAAAAAACGTTGCACAAAAATGGAACCTTGAAACCACTTGATTATGTAAAGGAAGAGACTGTTCGATTACTAAGTCGACTTATATTCGGTCAAGATCTCGTGGACGAGGATTTCGTTGTTGGTATGCATCAAGCTCTCGACGAGTACATAGAAACTATAAGTAGAGCAAGTCTAGCTGATGTTTTTAAATTTTGTGAGAATCTACCAAGCCATAAGAAAACTATTCGAGCAGTTCATGCTATCAAAAAGCGGATTGATAGTTTGATTCGTCCGTACATTGTTTCTAAGCCTCCTACAAATACTTATCTACATTTTCTTCTATCTCAAGATTTTAGTGAAGATGTTATAATCTCTGCCATACATGAAGTTTATGATTTAGGTGTTGATGCCACTTCATTAACAACAGTTTGGGCTCTTACATTTTTGGTTCGCGAACAAAAGATTCAAGAAAAACTTTGCCGCGAAATACAAAATGTAACCGGAGGGGAAAGACCAGTGAAAGTTGAAGATATAAACAAGTTGCCGTATTTGCAAGCAGTGATGAAAGAAACAATGAGAATGAAACCCGTTGCACCTATGGCGATTCCTCACAAAGCCTTAAAAGATACTTCATTGATGGGTAAGAAAATCAATAAAGGTACAGTTGTAATGGTAAATCTTTACGCTATTCATCACAACCCTGACGTTTTTCCGGAACCATATAAGTTCATGCCAGAGAGATTCCTAAAGGACGTTAATAGTGATGAAACTCTAGGTGATATTAAGAAAATGGAAAGTTCTTTGTTAGCATTTAGCGCTGGTATGAGAATGTGTGCAGGAATGGAGCTAGGTAAATTGCAATCAGGTTTTGGTGTTGCAAGTTTTGTTAATGAGTTCAAATGGGATTGCGCTGTTGAAGGAAAATTGCCTGATCTTAGTGAAGAACACAGCTTCCTTCTCTCGATGAAAACCCCACTTGAAGCGAGAGTTACTCGACGTATCCACTAAATCATATTTCCCATTGCATCTGTGAATAGCAGTCAAAATCTGGACCGCTGGCGTCTACCGTTCACTAGAAGGCTGCGGCGCATCAAATGTGTGATGACCGGTGTTTATGTATGCACTGTGTTTTTTTTTTCCCTTCCATAAATGTTGTTGGTTTTGTGTTTATGCGTGCGCATGTAATCGTACCTTGATAGGTCCTGAATATGGTGTGCACTCATTGTGGTACAGTTAGGTATTATTTAGGTATGTGCGCAAGTGTAAGGTTATGAGAATATATAATATATGTATGTGATGGATGTTGTAATCAGAGGATATGAATGAAAATGTGCTGGTATCTAGTCAGTGTTGTCATCATTCCTTCTGCTTAATCTGAATTCATCCATCTCTGTATTTTCTATCCTCAAACAAAAAGCAAACTAGGCTACCGAGTCCCTCAACCCTTATCAGCTTTCTAGTTATTTCCGGGAGACATGATGGATTCAATGTCGAATTCTTCCAACATCAGTGGCCCTTAATAGATGTCCCCGTCACCGAAGGATGGGAAGTTAATTGCCAGTACGTAGGTAGTAGGTAAGATAACCCACAAACTTAGTAATCAAGCATCAATGGTGAACCTAGAAGATTACAAGAATTTTTCCCTTGATATGTGCAAAACTCATCACTTGAACCGGAAAACAGCCGTACATTTGCGATTCTAGAGTCGTCTGAGATGAAGATCTGTACCATGCGCAACTCTGATCTTTAGTGTTTCCAGTTAACTTCTTTAAAATTTTATACTTTTAAAATTGTACATCCAGCATTGTTTTTCATTAAACATTGGATTTTATTATCTGCATAACAACACGTACACATATGATAGAAAGAAACTGAAAAATACTATGCCCTTGAAGTAAGAAAGTGCAAAAGCTTAAGTGAAATTAGCTTGCCAATGTTTGCCTAAGGATATGCAACAATAACTGATTGAATAGCAAAAATAGGAATAAATTCAATCTTATTGAAACCAGCCTCTTCAAGTAAAATTCTCCATTCATCTTTTGTCCTTTCTTTCCCTCCTGAGCTCAACATCATATCTAAATCAAAACTCAATCTAGCTTGTGTCAAATCATCATCATCTTCGTCATGATCCAAAACCATTTCTATTATGATCACTTTCCCATGATGTGCAGGAATTATTTCCTTACATCTCTTCAGTAGTTTTATGCATTCAACATCTTTCCAACCATGGAGCATGAACTATTAAAACAATGGAAGCAAATTAACAGTCTATGAAAAATAAAGCAGCCAGAATATACCTGTAAAATATTAGACAAACACCACAGAATTAACTAAACACGTTAAATTAAAAGATTGTGCACAAAATTGGATTCCTAAATCATACCTTCAATAAAAGAGCATCAGCAGGAGGGATGAATTCAAACATATTACCACCAACCATTTGAACACCTGGAATCTGCGGTGCAGCATCAGCAACATGAGGCAAATCAAAAACCATACATTTTATAGCTGGAAAAGCCTTAGCAACATAACTCATTGCAGCACCTGTACCACCACCAATATCAACTATTTTCTTAACATCATTCAAGATACTACCACAACTTTGACCAAATGCAGGCATTACCATCCTACTATCACTAGCCATTCCATTATTAATAAGCTCATTAACTTCGGGAACTTCTGCAGCTAATTCCCATAAAGTTTTCCCGTGGAACTTCACAAAAGGAGTCGGTGCATCATCGGCGGATAAACAATAATCACTTAATTCATGCCACCCGTTAATCGAAAGTTCGTCGTCGATACCAAGCGCCCAATCCTTTAAACTTCTTTCTTGATTATTAAGTAGTAATTTAGATATATTTGTTAATGAAAATGTATCACTCCCTTCAACTGAATTGACGGTAATGAGATTCATATGAGATAAGTATCTCAATAATCTATATAAGTTTTCGATTTTGAGTGTAGATAAAGATGGTGAGGCTGATAGGGAGGATAGTGTCATGGGTTTGGATGAATTATGAATTGTATCAAGAAGGCCTAATTCAATTGTACACTTAAGTACTGATGAATCAACACTACCACAGATTATGTTCCATACATGACCTTGGTTTCTCATTTCTTGTTCTTGATCTTCTAGTTTGATTTTGGATATCTTAGTCTCAAGCTGCTTCTATTCTTTATGTATTTTGAATTTTTGCTGTGGATTTTAGGAATAAGATTTGAAGTTAAAAATATGGAAAGTGGATGGGGCACTCATGTGGATGCACGTGAAATGTGAGCGCAAAACTCATGTTCTTCGTATGATGGAGCAGGAGTTGGTAAAATGACTCTTTTGGGCAAATCCAGCAATGCTCCCAAATTGGGGATTTGGCCATTATGGAGCCACAATCGGAAAATTTTGGATGGGAATGTCTAGATTTGGACACTCGAGCATCAAGGTCGAAAGACTACCGCGCAGCTTAGTAATGGATAGCTGGCAGAGTTATAGCCTAGCGGTTTACGGTTTAGTTTCGTGTTGTTTTAGACACAAGAGAGGAAGTATTGTGTTTGTCGCTTAGGTCTTGTGATGATGACAATGGGTTAGTTTAGATTTAGTGTGTTTGAAAGGTTGAGTCTAGGGTTAGCTTGAATTTGTGCTTGTTGCATGCCTTCCCAATGATATTTTCATTGGTTCTTTGGCCGATCTGATAGTAACTTATGGTTTGTATAGCAACGTTTTGATACTGAAAACCTGGTTTGTTTTTTCCTAATAAACAAATTAATACAAAAAAAAAATGCATGAAAGTTTAGGGGAAAACTTTTTCTTTTCGGGTAAACGAATTGATCACCCAATCGTTTTATCATTTTATCACTTTTTTTTTTTTGTTCAAATACTAGTTTGAAAAATGTGTGATGGATAAAAATCTGATTTTATGAATAATTAAATACTGTGGTGTTGTATTTGGTCGTTGGATCAAGATTTGCTGAGAAAATATTTCTTGCATTCCACTCCACCTTTTGGTGTATAGGAATGATTAATTTGATTAAAAGATGATGACTCGATATATATGAGCTGTTTCACATATTGAAAGACAAAAGGAAAGGATGGATTCTGCGATGAGAACAAATTTGGGAGCTAAACATTTTTATAGTTCAAACAGATAGTCCAAGGATAGGGGAGTAGGTACAACAATATTCCTTTTTGTAATCTGATTTGATCTTCACTCTTTTTAGTAACATTTCTAAAATATATCCATTCACGTGTAAAATACTCATGATGTTGTCAAAAGAGGTGGTTTACTATCCTCGCGTTTTTAGGGGCCACTCAAAAGAATTTAGGGGCCATCAATTTATACACATCCAAAGACTCTAGTTAAGGGGTACCCTATATGATATTGAAGTTACATAAATGCCCTTCTGGTAAAACCGTATAAAAACCAAATCAAAAAAAATTCTACTCATTTCAACTCTTCTTCTTCCAGTTTCATATCTTCCGATTGTGGAAGAAAAAAAACTTTCCTCGTTCAACCGAAACATCGCCGCGAATCGTAAAATCAAAACATCGTCGATTCGTTTATAAAACAATGGATAAGGGAAATGAAACCCACAGACCTATAACCAAAAATGTTGCTCGGGGTATCGATCCAAAGATTGGAATTTTAGCAAGAAATAAAGAAATTCTTGCTGCAAATGAAGAAGAACGCGAAGAACAAGTACCCGGCAATGTAGTCGGTGGTGGCGATTCCGATAGTCAAACACTTCGTCAACTTCAAATGGCCCCAATTAGGTAAGAATCTATCATTTTTAGACAGCCCATATTCGGAAGTTTTGGTAACTAATTTAACTTCCGATTATTTCAAAGACAAAATTTGAAAAGTATAAGTTTTTCCAAATTCTGATTTTTGAGCCATCGTACATTCAGAACTTTACAAAAAACCTATCCTCCGAATATTACAAGTTCAAAACAAACCACGCCATGGCTCCAGGTGGTTCCAAGGGCCAATATTGAAGGTTAGACAGCCCATATTCGGAAGTTTTGGTAACTAATTTAACTTCCGATTATTTCAAAGACAAAATTTGAAAAGTATAAGTTTTTCCAAATTCTGATTTTTGGGCCATCGTACATTCGGAACTTTACAAAAAACCTATCCTCCGAATATTACAAGTTCAAAACAAACCACGCCATGGCTCCAGGTGGTTCCAAGGGCCAATATTGAAGGTTAGACAGCCCATATTCGGAAGTTTTGGTAACTAATTTAACTTCCGATTATTTCAAAGACAAAATTTGAAAAGTATAAGTTTTTCTAAATTCTGATTTTTGGGCCATCGTACATTCGGAACTTTACAAAAAAATTATCCTCCGAATATTACAAGTACAAAAAAAACTGTTTCTTGGAACCAAACAACACCATAATCGGAAAGAAAGTTGATTCATAACATAACCGAATATTACAATCGGTAGGTTGTTTAACAAAATAATCTACCGATTTCATATAATCGGCTAGTTTTTATATTAATAATACTCCGATTACATCCATTACATAAAGTTCAAACGGCCTTAACCTTACAATTTCGTCAAAAGCACCTAAATCCATACTCCTAATTGACCATAAAAGTATTAAAACAGATCATAACTTCCAGTGACCATAGAAATTGTCCCTCTTGATTTTGTAGCATCCTTCATGTTCAAATCGTTTCCCGTAGAGGTCCACATACCGGCGATCCGCAAGATTTCTCTGAAATTACGAATGAGTAACAAGTTAGTACTAACTTTTGTTAATGTGAGTTGGAGTTACAAAGATACTTACTCGTTTTTCATACGTCCACCAAGGAAAAGCGTTCCTAACAAACCGTTCCTCATCTTCAAGTTTGTCAATCTCCTTATCGAGCGCATTCTTTCTCATCTTAATGTCATTGGATGATCTTCGAATTCGATTACCATCTAAGGCCTCAAATACCATTAAGATACGGTTCCATATCTGCTCTTCGGATTCCGATTTGTGGAGCTTGTGAACACGATCATGAGCAGTTACCACAACCCACGCTCTATAAATAGCACAATCTTCTTCTTCGGCAAAAGAAATATCCATGTTTTTTGTTATGAAAATTAAAACTGAATAGAGGAAAGAGTTTGGTGCAATTGGGGTGATAGATATGAGTTTCTTCATATAGATTTAGGGTCCAACGGCTCTTTTTGTTTTTCCCAAAAACTCCAACGGCTAATTTGACGAAAGTTGAATGTGGAGAAACCAATAATCGATAGGTATTGTATTTAGCATATCTACCGATTATGGTAGCTTTCAAAATTTGAATTTGGGGAAACTTATAATCGGTAGGTTTTGTAATATATTTAACTCCCGATTAACGCTGCATCCAAAACACGAACCAAGTGGTTATGGCTGGCTGTGTACACTCCCGATTAATTAACACAAATCATTTTAATACTGCACCGACTACAGTCGGAAGTCTGGGAAATATTTTGGCTTCCGATTGCAATCGGAGGATAACAATGTTATCATATCCTCCGAATATATAAGGGTAATTTCGCCATTACGAATTACGCGAGATAAGGGCTGGCTACATTTTTCCTTTGGGTGACCTTTTTTGTTTTATTGTTAGCCCCTAAATCCTTTCGAGTGGCCCCTAAAAACGCGAGGTTCACCATCTATAAAAGTTGGATAACAATAAAGAATTTTTTTGTTTTATACAAATGGAATTATAACACTGTTCTGCATAAAATATATTGTCTATGTAGGAAATTTTTCCAGCGCGATCCATGCCCGTATAAAGTATATCAACATAAACCATGCACGTAAAATTTGAATCTGTACACACCTTCACGTGGGGTCTTTGCTTCCTATTGGTGCTTTACTTCTCTTTGAAAACAAAGAGCGTGTACCATGTGATAATACGGAAAATGAATCATTTGTCCAAATATTTTTAAATCACGGTTTAAATGGACAAGTAAAAACTAATTTGGGTGAAATAGCCAAAAAAAATAGTAAGATGAAACTGGTTTCATTCTAGTTTAAATTTAAAAAATAGTAAGGATGAAACTGGATACATCCTGTGTAAATTAGAAATAAGAAAAAATATTTGAAAATGAGCACGATGAAACTGGTTACATCCTGCCTATTTTTACATTTTTGGCCATTTAAACAGTATCAAAATCTAATTGTCCATTTTACCCAGAAATTGTTGATTTTGGTCTTTTTAACCAATTTTGTGGTGATAATATGTGTGATCAAAGCGATGTTTTGATAACGGGCCCGGACGTCAAATCGGAAAAAATACTCGGTCAAGGGTCAAGTGGTCCAATCAGTGGTCAACCCGGGTTTAATGGGTCAACTACTAAGGAGCTATTGGTGGAACACGTGTGACCATAGAATAGAAGAAAAAGTTGTGCTTTGATTACATGAAACGTGTTTGTAAGGGTTTTATTGTCATTTACTCCTTATATTGTTTGCATCGAGTATATATATGAAGGCTGGGTTTGGTAATGCTTTTATTTTTTCAAAAGCACTTTCAAAACTTATATATGTTAATAATTTTTGAAATTGGTGTTTGGTAAAAAAAAATCAAAGTGCTTTTTATCCAAAGCACTTCCAAAAATCCTCAATTTTCAAAAGCTGGTGAGGAGGAGCTTTTAAAAGCTACAAAAGCATAAGCTTTGGTCGCACCAAAATTTAATGTTTGATTTATCCTTTTTTTCCCTATTTTATTTTGTAAATAACAAAAATTACCCTTAAATATATATACAATCAATTTTTATTTCATATATTTTATTCTTTAATATTATTATATATTATTTTTAAAATATTTTATGATACAATTTCATTTAGTTTGTCGAAAATAAAAATAAAAATAAAATAAAATAATAAAATATTTGTTTAAACTTTTTTATTATATTATTGGATGGATATTATTACATGAAAATAGTTGGAAGCCTAACAAGCTAAGCTCCAACGACATACTATTTGTCACTTAGCCAGGTCAGATCGAGATCCTACCGAGCGGTGGAATCTCGACCGGGCGGTCCAGTCTTGACCGGGCGGTGTAAACTAGACCTCTAGCGGTCTAAACTCCACCGCTAAATAGTTTTGTACTATTTTCAAACTTCCTTTCTCCTACTATTTTTTATTTTAATATTACTTTTACTTCATATGGGTACCACCAAATATATTAAAACCTTATAAGTACCCCACATATACACAAAAACAATATTTTTATTAACAAGGGTCCCACTTATCATATCAAATATATTACTACCTCCGTCCCTAATTAGATGACGTAGTTAAAATTTACTAGTAAATTTAGAAATGATTTATCTCTCAAACTATATACAACGGATTTTCATAAATTTTATATCATCGGAAAGCATTTTAAAACACCTATCTAAAGAATATAAATATGGCTATCAAATTTTACATATTTCTTATAATAATACTAATCTATCACTCCAGTTATTTATGGTACAGGTCATCTAATTAGGGACGGAGGAAGTATTTTATTTAAGATTCCAGAATTACCTAGTATTTGTCAGTTTTCCCATAGCGGAAAAACGGATTTGCCATGCCTTGTGGAATGGCAAAACAATTTTTATGCCATATCCCATAGTTGCACTCTTTTCCTTGCCAAGGGTTTACCACAATGGGTTTTCCTTGACAAGGTTTTTAATGAGGCAACAAAAGTCGATCCTTCTTTTCAAGTCTTCAATTTTATTTCTTATGTATTTCTTATTGTGCTGGTGATTTGGGCTAACATTGAAGGCATATCCCTGCTTAGGGCACCCATTAATGATCAAGTTCTAGTCACTTAGCCGATTTATTAATATAAATCGATTTATTCTAAAAAAAAATAAAAAAATATAGTGGGTGCTAAAGTGGCAAAATCAAGCCCAAGTTATATTGTGCGTAGACCATGCATAGGCCAGCTATTACCTTTTTGTTTTCCTCACAGGCTCGAGTATCTTAATTACGCAACGCTCATTGTTATTGGTGTTTATATCTTCAAAAACTTCACTATATTTTCCCCCTTTTTCCAACTTTCGTAACAACTTCATAGATTTCCTGAGATTATTAAAATAAATTTTGTAACAACCCCATTGAACAGTGAGAGATTCATAATCCTGAAACCCTTTTAAGGCGAATAAAGCCAGAAACAAAAACATTTTGCTTCATAAAATTATGTGTTCCTAAACTGACCTTTTTTTACTTCTAGAATTTGAAAAGTAATTTCTTAAAATAATTTCTTAAAAATGATATCCAAACAGTCTCCTCGTATAAGTAACAAAACACGGTGTAATACTTCTCTCGTGAACCTAATAGATTAGGTGACCAATTTATGTTACATTTATTGTTAGGGAAATCTACATATTAACTGATGTACAGTTTACATGCAGAAAAGATACTAATAGGAAGAATAAGCTAAGAAACCTGTCATCTCAATTTAATTATTGACGGTTATTACACAAGTTTTCTATGATCTTGCATTTCATCTCCTATTATGATCTCATTCTGCTGTTGTTGTATCACCAGGTATCTTGTCATATAGGCGATAGATCAATGTAGATTTTGACATCTGAGGCTCCCTTTCAAGGACTGCGATTACATCTTTAACTGTTATACTCCGGGCTATCTTTGTATGAACTGAATCTCTCCCGAATTTCCTCATTCCCCCTACCAGAAGAGATAGAAAGAGATGTTAGTCTTTATAGCCCAATGCAGACAAAAGGTTTCCGTATAATTAATTTAAATGATAAAAACCAAACCGATTAGATAACAAAAAGCTTCGGGCATAAAATATCAAAAATAGTAAGGTTCTCATAAATATGACAATTTTATAAGTAACACTTTAAGCATGCATACCAAATGCTGAAGAAGAGGAGCCTCTGATTTCAGCTCCTTGGTTGTCCCTCAGAGCTCGTCCAGGATTAGATAAAGTCCGACGACTAGAATCTTTACCAGACTGAGAAGCTGACACCACATCAGTTCCTCCTTCACGCTTCTGCCGGGCTTGCTCAGCCATAAGTTGCCACTTCGATAACATATCATCCCCTCCAACAGCAACTCGGGCAGCAACATTTGCGGCTGTAGTCCGCATTTTGTCATCTTCTTCTTTGTTCGCCTGCAAATGTAAAGGGGGAGTTTAATAGTTTTTCTTCTATTAGAGGAATATAATCACTTAATTGATCAGGTGGGCTCTGCAGGCATATATTATAACTGATACCTTGAGTGCCTTAGAACGGCCTTCATCCTTGTCCTTGTCACCATCAGCCCCCGTGACTCCCTCAGCCTGCAATCAACATATTATGAAAGGTGTTTTCCTAATTAATATACAAAGATGCCAAAGAAGCATGAGCATATGGCTACTTGTCAAAAGGATAGATACATCTAATATGAAAAGCTGAATAGGAATTACAAGGAAACCCCTAGAAGACTGCCAGATACAGTGGAAAGATCACTCGCTAGCTTCCCTAGGTGCCACATGCACAAAAGAGGCGCTACCAATGGTTGCTAGCACTCATTATAGATATAGAAATGATTAATTACAAGACAAACAAAGAAGATTTAGTTTGATATAAGGTGTAATAACAACGGATTAGCAAAAAATATAATTGAACAGGTTACATACTATTACATTATTTATTTAATAACATAGTTGATAATAATATTAAATAATTACTTAATTTTAGTTTGATTTTTTGTTTGAAAATTATATATATATTAAAAAGTGGTTAAGTAAATTTAATATTATATATGTTAATAGTAAAAAAATTAATTATTTTTAAATCCAATAATATTGAAACAAAATTATTTTCAGATATATGTCTGTTTTTGTCATTTGATACAACAACAATAGTTACATATGATATTTTACCAAACACACTTTGATTGCTTTTGTTAATCAATTTTAACTTTATTTAATATTTTACCAAACATCTAACTGCTCTTTTCTCACAGCAGAGCACAACAACGCACAACAAAAAAATGCTTTTATAAAAGCCGCAGCAATACCAAACTAGGCCGAAAACCCTACCCTAAATTTAAACATAAACCACCAAACCATGTTCTAAACATCTAAACGGCAGCTTCCTCCGTCGCTCCCTCTTTGTACTCCTCTTCACTTTCTTTTGTTTTTTTTCCTTTTTGTTTTTGTTTGTTTTATGCTAAAACAAATCAATCTCTCTCTAATATCTCTGCCAGGAGCATTAATTTAATTGTCGAAGGAAACACCCAGCTCAATTTATCAGGATGAGTGATGAAACTTGATCCATATGAATTATGGGAACGATTAGCCATTTTGTGTCTTCTGATTTACCATGTATATAGCCAACATTTAAGCTTTGAAAATAAAACAGGACGATTCGACGAAATTGAAATCTTTTTATAGAAAAAAAAAAAAAGTGGAGAAGTGACCGGTGAACCGGCTAAAAACCCAGCTGGGTCAGGCGATTCACTGGTCTAACCGGCCGGTTCCGCCGGTTCAATGATTTTTTAACATATTACTGAGTCAGTGTTGATCCGGACCATTTTACTCACTGGTTCACCGGTTTATCGGTTCAATCGGCCGATCCGGTCCGGTTCTTAAAACACTGGATCAAAGCTAAGATGATGGATGGTTAGTGGGGATAACTAGAATATCCCAAACTAGAATTGATAGGGGAAAACTTACTTTTGATATTGATAGGGGAAACCCGACTTGCAGTCCATAATATAGTCATTTCTAACTTTTATCTGTTTTGTCTTGAACTCTAGCACAATAATATCATGGTTGAGGGTTTAGGATTTAGGATTTCAGGATTCAGGATTTCAGGATTTAGAGTGTAGGTGGTGGTGGCAGGGGCGGAGCCAGAAATTTACCTATGGGAAGGCAAAAATGGTAAGGAGTATGCAAAAGGAAAAAAAAAATAGGCTTGGGATATAAGAAAAATGAGTTTGGACATGCAAATTGGGTTTGGGAGCCAACCTTGCAGGGTAGGAAGTTTTCGGGTTAGCTCCGCCACTGGGTGGTGGCGGCGATGGTGGAGGTGGTTCTGGTGGTGACGATGGTGATGATACCGGTGGTGGTGGTTCTAGTAGTGGCATGGTGGTGGAGGTGGTGGTGATTCTGGCGGTGGTGGCACCAATGGTGGAGGTAGCCCTGGTGGTGGAGGTGATGGTGGAGGTGATGGTTAACATGGTGGTGTCGGTGAAAGTATGATACATATCATAATATTAAGGATTTGTTATTTTATACGAAGAAAATGTCATTTTAATAAAATTGGGTTAACAATGAATTTTCTTCACATATGGGAGTCCACGTGTGTGTAAAATTGACGATTTAACTAGTTTGAATGCGCATTTTAACTTTTTTTGAAAATCTAGGGCATTTCCAGTAAAGACACCCCAAATTGGGGAATTTCAACTACTTTTTCGCCGAATAACATAAACCACTATGCCTGGAGCCTCTTTTCCCTTTGGGCTTATCAATCTCTAACGTAGATGATGGTATATCCATATCCTATCTTTTTTTTCCTTTGTATTTCCAATAAGGCTGTTCATAGTCGATTTTGGTTCGGTTTCTAGCCAAACCAAAACCGAAACCAATACTATTGGTTTCTAAAAATCTAAACCAAACCAATCCATTAACCATTGATTCGGTTTTCAAATGGTTCCAGTTGGTTTCGGTTTATCCCAGTGGTTTTTGGTTAACCAATAATTATGTCAAACTAAAAAAAAAAAAAAAAACACAAATTTACAGATAAAAAAATTGTAGTTGCCGATAGTATTGGTTTACACAAATTTACAGACAAAAAAAAAACAAAAAATATCAAGAATAGTTAAAGATTACTCTAATTCTAGAGATCAAAAGAATATATATAATATATCTTAATTTAGTTATTGACAAATAAAAAAGAAGGAAGACGGGAAGAAAAAAGTCGAGTAGCAGCGGCTGTAGTTGGGGGTGGAGAAGGGGGGCGACTGATAGAAGGCGAAAGAGAAAGAGGGAGAGTATCATAATGAAATATTAGATTTAGGGTTTCTAGTTATCCTCTAAATCAATGGGTAGAATCTAATACTTGTAAATTAACGGTAGAAACTAAGTTTAAAAATTAATCGGTTTTCCAATGGTTTTTGGTTCGGTTTTAGAGGTCAAACCAAACCAAAACCAACACTATCGGTTTTCCACTTTCTACACCGTAACCAATCCATTAGTAAATGGTTCGATTTGGTTTCTTCCTAATTGGTATGGTTTGGTCCGGTTCCAGCGGAAAACCGAAACCATGTTCAGCCCTAATTTCCAAGCTTTATTAAGAGGAAACAGACAGGAAATAATAGTCATTTTGTCTTCTTCCTCGAGAATGAACCCGCAAGGGCATGTCCTTTACTTTGGATCCGGTATAAATTTTTTTTTTTTTTTGTCAACCAGCAAATTTCAATTCATTCAAATCAAAATAGTGATTACATGTTCGCTTACAAGATTAATAAAAACATCAAAATACATAAATAATATCAAGAAAATCAAAACCCTAATAGAAATAAGGATATCAACTACAAGTAGATCGCGAAGAGAAAGAGCAATAAACAGCAGAGATACCCAATTTTTTATTGTGTATAAGGGAGAGACGATGGTATATCCCGGAAATAATTCCGACCATTTGATTTGATTGTATTCTTCCTTGAAAAGAGATGCTCCTGAAAGGAATGAGTGTTTTACCCATAAACTTATAGATCGAATTGTTGATGTTTTTAAATCAAGAGTAGCAAGCCACGAACCATCCATTAAAGATCGAAGAACTCGCCCCACAACGACGAAGAAAATCGCCCCAAAATGGCGAAGAAATATGTCAAAAGACACAAGAAATGATATAAAAACATCTTATTCAACAAACTATTACCTAAAACTAAAAAAGAAAAAGAAATCCTTGCTCAGATCTTTTGGACCAAATTTGAGCAAGAAAGATGAAAAGACTCAAGGTTTTTTTAGAAAGGAAGAAAAAAGAAAGAAGAAAGCGAGAAAGTGGAGGATCCGGTATAAATATCTTAATCTTCCGTTTACTCGCCATAAATTGAATTAATAAAACCAACAAAATATGAAAATCGAAAACTGTGTGAATGTTTTTGTCGGATATATTGTACCAAAAGACACAGTAAACATGCCGAATGATAACAATAGATCTTAAATTCATAAACTCTATCACCTTCGACATAACTAAAGAAACCTCCAAAAGATAAGGAAGGAGGATCCCTGGACACTCTTATTTGCACATTAACATACATGATTTGTATTATTTCCTCCACAAAACTCAAACGACAATGAATCTATATCTGATATTTTGATGATACGTTACTCCTATAGGACTCTACATTCCTACCAAAAATGAGCATGATCCAGGACGTATAATACCACCGTATACTCTTTTGAAAAATCAGTCGTTAAAAGTTAAAAGTTGTAATTAAGATCGGTAGATAAAGAGCTTTGGTAAACTAGAGAACTCAAAACAAAGTTGGTGTCTAGATGATAAAAAGCACTGAGACTCAGGATTCCACCATTAACCAATTGAGTGGTTCAATCTAATCAATTCACGAAATTATTTACGTTTAAAGTGATTCTAATATGTTGCAAAAGTAGATTTTTCAAATTAACAATTATAAATCGAAAGCGTAGAACATCAACAACCCTAGGCTAAGCATGCTCTATTTAAAGAATCAAAATTGCTTAATAAAAATCCTTAAATCAATTTTAGTCTAAGCAAATAATCATAAAACAAATAGCAAAAATCAACTAAAATATACATATACCACTTTTTTTTTTTGGAAAAATGTCTTTCTCCGTGGAATCATCTAAGGGGTTTAGATCCTCATATTAATCACTTGCTTGATGTATTTTTTATAGTGGTAAATAAAGTTCGTTCAACTCAAACTTAATGAGATTCGACATCAGACTTAAAAATAGAAAATACTAATGTTTGGATGGTAAAATATTCTTCTACCTCAAATACAAATTTGATGTGATTTGTTGAAGATCGATCTGCTGCTTTTTTCTCCAGTTGAACAGTGTTGGGGGGGGGGGGGGGATATGCCTGCAAAAACCCTCCGATGCTTAAGTTAGCTAGAGTTTTTCACAGGAGTATTTTAGTGGGGAAGATTGCATACCTTTTTGGGTTGTGAACCCCTCTATTTATATGGTGCGAATTAGACCCTTAACCTAATTTTGAGGTGGGAATAAATTGTATTAATTCCCCTGCATGACTCCCTGTAATAATTTTCCTGCATGCCTCCCTGTAATTTATTTTCCCTGCATGACTTTCTGGCATAATTTCCCTGCATGCCTCCCTGTAATAATTTCCCGCCCTCCCGTTGCTCTGAGAATAATAAGGAGACGAGAAATTGTGGTGAATATTCAGGTTCTTGCAGAATTCTTTGATCACCCCAGAATTGAACTGTTTCCCATTGTCTGATACTATCTCGCTTGGGGTTCCAAATCTGCACACGATATTCTCCCATATGAACCTTTTCACATCATGTCCGGTAACATGTACCAATGCCACTGCTTCGACTTATTTGGTGAAATAATTAGTGGCTGCTAGTACGAATTTAACGCCTCCATGAGCTTTGGGAAGTGGTCCGACGATGTCTAGTCCCCACGTAGAGGATGTCTAGGGACTAAAAACTGGATGGAATTCGTTGGCGGGCCTTTTAGGAATCGAAGCGTGCTCTTGGCATGGCACGCATTTCTGCGCGTATTCTTTAGCATCTTTCTGCATGTATGGCCAGAAGTATCCCTGGGCAAGTATCATGTGCGCGAGACTGCGCCCTCCAGAATGGTTGCCACATATTCCTTCATGATCCTCCGCCAATATTTGTTGCCCTTCTTCGGCTGATATGCACCGCAAAAATGGCCCCAAAGCTATAGGTTTGTGGTACAGCTGTCCCTCGATTATTGAATATCTCCAATCATTCTTCTTCACTTTTGAAGAGATATACTCATCTTATGGGAGTCCACTGGTTTTCAAATACCGAACATAAAGTTGACGCCAGTCTGAAGTGTTTTCAGCAGAACTGCTTGAATCATCTATCACTAGACTGTCAACATCCATATTGCTGTCAACGTTCTCGGTATCTCCCTGCACTGATGTAGTTTGCCTCTCGCCTCCACTAGCGTGTTCGATAGCCAGAACAAAGTGGCTGTCGGAGATGCTAGGTAATTCTTGGAAATCCACTACAACGAAACGGGTGGTATCAGTATCGACTGCAGAAGAAAGATATGCTAAAGCATCTGCATGCATGTTTTCCAACCGCGGTCGCTGCCCAATAGAGAACTGGTCGAATTCATTTGCCAGCTCTCTCGTATGATCCAAATATAAGGTTATCCTTTCTTCCTTGGCTCCGTAGGTCCCCAAAAACTGGTTAACTACTAGCATGGAATCAATTACCAGCTTCACGTTCCTCGCATCTAACTGTTTTACAGACTTTAAACCGATAATTGCTTCTTCATATTCAGATTCATTATTTTATGCTTGAAAGCCCAATCTGGTCGCTTTCTCGATCCTCGAACCTTCAGGAGTAAGGATGACACATCCAACTCCAGCTCCACCAATATTTGATGACCCATCAGTAAATATGGTCCACAACGGCTCAGGTGTATCAACCTCCATCGCGAACTCTCCCTTAGCCTGACCAGTGGTTGACTCTGTGGGTTTGCTCAACAGCTCCTCTTCCTCTTCGATAACTGTTTCTACGTCTTCCACTGGAAAATCTGCTAGAAATGCAACCAGGGCGTATCCCTTCTCTGCAGTTCTGGTTTCGTACTTGATTTCATACACCCCCAGAAAATTTTACCATATGGCTAGTCAGCTAGAATCATCGGCACATTCCAGGATTATCTTCAACGGGTATTCCGAGTAGACAACGATATGCCTCCCTTGGAAATAAGGTTTGAGGCGACGAGATGCATGGAACTGTGAAAGTGCTATCTTCTCAATATTTTTGTACCGTGTTTCCGCCCCCGTCAAAGATTTACAGACGAAGTAAACAGGCTTTTCATTTGGATCCGTAAAAAACAGCACTGCACTTACAGCGTTCTCCGTTGCAGCCAGATAAACTCCGATAGGTTGTCCAGTTTTTGGGCTCACCAAAACTAGGGGAGTCGATAAATACTGTTTGATCTCATTGAAAGCTTTTTCGCACTCATCCGTCCTACCAAAATTCACTGTTTTCTTCAAAACATCAAAGAATGGTTTAAATCGATCCGACGAGCGTGAAATGAAACGATTTAAAGTTGCTAATCGTCCCGCTAGACCTCCTTCTTTGTTCTTTAGGATGGCATCTCTCTGATGGCTCTGATTTGCTCCGGATTTTCCTCGATTCCTCTGTGCGTCTTCAAGTATCCAAGGAACTTTCCTGAAGATAACCCGAATGAACATTTTGATGGATTGAGCGTCATACGATATTGCCTCAAGATATCAAACGTCTTATGCAGATCAAGAGAATGTGACTCCTTTTGCTTAGATTTCACTACCATATCGTCGATATATACTTCCATCGTCTTCCCAATCAGGTCCTTGAACATATGGTCTACCAAATGCTGATAGGTCTCCCCTGTGTTCTTTAGCCCGAAAGACATTACAGTATAGCAGTAAACTCCTCTGTCAGTCAAAAAAGCAGTATGCTCTTGATCTTCCTCGAACAAAGGTATTTGGTTATACCCCAATAAACCGTCCATGAATGACAGTCTGCCGTACCCTGAGGTTGCATCCACCAAATATCTTATCCGCGGTAGCGGGTATGGATCACTCGTACATGCTTTATTCAAATCAGTAAAACCGATACACACACGAATTTTACCATTCTTCTTTGGAACGGGTACGACATTAGACAGCCAGCGAGCATACTGCACTGCTCGAATAAAGCCTGCTTCCAACAGCTTTTCGACTTCTGCAGTAACTCCATCTTTTTTTCTTTGCGCCATATTCCTGATTTTCTGACGAACTGGATGGTACTTCTCATCGATATTTAGCATGTGGCAGGCTGTATTCGGATTTATCCCAGGCATATCAGCAAAACTCCATGCGAAAACGTCGGCGTTCAAACCATCACGTTCGTGTGCGGGAAGATATGCCCCTACGAACATTGTTTTGTGCTTCTCATCTCCAATCTGGACCTCGATCAGTTTATCAAATGTTGGGGGTTCAGCTGCGTCCTCTCCCATATATGATTCTGGAGGGAGAGGATTCTGTAATTCCTATTTCTGTTCGACTCGCATGATTTGGCTCCCGCTAACTTCTGACTTCTTGTACTCATCCATGGCACTCTGGTGACACTTGTGGGCGCTCGATCAGGGGTAATAAACTTTCACGACTCCTTCAGGGGTAATAAACTTCAGACATTGATGATATTAGGATGTGACTGCACCGATCTCCTGCAGCCAGTCTCGTCCTACAATCGTATTGTAGGGAGCTCGACAATCAAGCAAAAAGAAATTTCCTATAATGGACTTGTCAGCCACTATTATAGGTATCTTCACTTTTCCAATCGCCTTTGTAACTTCGCCACTGTAACCGATAATTGGATTTTCATCCTTTTCGATCAAGTCGTGTGGGAGATTCATAGAGGAATAGGCTCTTGAAAATAGCACGCTCACTGAGCTTCCTGTATCCACTAGAATACGGTGCACACGAAACATGCCAATCCAAGCTGTGATAATGCTAGCATCATTGTGGGGAGCGTATACACCTACCATGTCTGCTTTAGTGAACTCGATCTTTGTGCATCCAAACTCCCGAATTTCTGCTCCATTTCCACTGAAAGAATCAATGTGATTTCTCACGTACCATTCCTTTAACTGCCTGAGCTTTCTCCTGGTCTCATCTTCCGATGCCCGTCTGGTCATTAAATATATCATGACATGACTGACATTAATCACATGTGCATTAATCACGTGTATTGTGCCAAATTGTCCCGAACCTTTCCCAAAATCCTTTTTCACATACTCTTGTAGCTTTCCAGCGTCTATCATTCGCTGGACTTCGATCTGTAAGGAGCGACAATTCTCAGTCTTGTGACCATGATCTTTATGATAATTGCAGTATTTGCTCTTATCACGTTTATCACGTGTCTCCGCTGGCAAAGGTCGGGGGGGGGGGGGGGGGGGGGTCAAATACTTGTTTATTTTCTCATACAACTCTGTAATACGTATGTTCAACGGCGTCAGCTTTATATCATGATATTTCTAATATACAGTTTCCATTCGTTCCCCTTGGTTTTTCTCTCGAACTTCACTTCGAACGTTATGCTGTCCACTCGAACGATTCTTTGACTTGTCTCTCTTCCCATCATTTGGATGATTGGATGATCTGTTAATAACTTATCTTGTCTTTCGAGCCTTGGAATCATCCTCAACTCAAGCGTATTCTTATGCTCGATCATATAGTTCTTCCAGAGTATTTTGGTCTCTTGACTAAGGAACCGTATACGTACACCTCTATGATCATACTGGTATGCCTGTTTGTAAGTCACGATGATGACCTGATCGTTGGCACCATCCACATCGGCCAACTCTTGCTTGAAGCATCGAGTAAACTTATTGATGCTTTCCTCCTTCTGAATTCCTAGTAGGAACAATGCGTGGCATCCCTTCCAATCACGTCTGTTGTACTTGTAGTGAGAGCAGAATTCTCCAACCAGCTCATGGTAAATACCGATCGACTGTGTCGGGAGCTGATTGAACCACTTTATTGCTCCACCAGCCAGTAACTGTGGAAACATTTTTCACATCAACTCATCGTTGTACCACCACAGAGTCATGAAAGTTTCATAGTGTAAAACATGTTGATCTGGATCATCTGTTTTCTCATCGAATTCTGGCAACTTTGAAACTTGAAAATTCATTGGTGGCTGGAATTCTCTAATATTCTGTTTAGAAGAAGCTCCTGCGGCTCGATGCAACCTGTCTATCCTTTCTTCTCTGGAGTGATTTTTCGACATTACTTTCTCGATCATCTTGCAAAGGAGAGCTTCTGTTATTCGGTTTACGTCTCCATCTGAGGAAATGTCTTCCTGCTCATAATCTCGGTCCTCTGGAATATGAGTTTTAGATCTCATTATTTTCTTTTGGGGTCCAGTGGGCTCTCTTCTAGCTCTTCCTTGCTCCGAACGAGCATAGTAATCGTGTGAAAATTCTCTCTCATCATGCTGATCTCGAACCTCTTCTTCATCATTCCTGAGACGTTTTGAATGAGTGATAGTTCTGGACGCACTCTGCTGAGTTGCAGCTGGACGGGTCCCTGCTCGCCGGGGTCGTACACGCCTTCGTTTAGGTAGATCTCTAGTGACCAACAGATTTTTCTCTGGTCGATCAAGATCGATCGCTTCTCTGTTTTGGTCCGCAACTTGTGGGCAAATTAGACTTCCAAGGTGCTTCCATACAGACTGACCCCTCTGGCTTTTCAGGTTTCCAGTCCTAGGTCAATACTTTGTTCTCACGTTCCAATCTCAGGAGAGCGTTCTCTTTCTCCACCTCGTTCAACCGATTGCGTAACAGTTCTTCCTCTGTACTAGGAGTTGCGGTTCGTCCATCTCGTCGGTCCTGTCGATCATCATTCCTCCTTGATGGGCTTCCGAATACACGCCCTCGGTCAGCTCGAACTCGTGGCATTTCTCCATCAGATATGGATTCCACATCCATTCTTTCGTCTTCGATCACTGGTTGTTTTTCCCTTCTCCGATTCAGATCTGGGGTTCTGTCATGGGAGAGATCTCGACTACGATCTAGGGCTCTGTTATGAACATGATCTCTATCTCGACCACGAACTAGGGCTCTGTCATGAGCACGATCTCGACCCTGCCTGTTTCCAGTGGGTACTGCTGTAGCTAACTGAACCTCAATCTCGTTCCTTTGAATTTCCTGTCTCCTGCGCTGTTGAGAATTGCTAGCATAATCGACCCTTCGCGCAATTTGTTTGAGTACTGCCATAACTCGATTTGGGAAAACACGATTTTCTTTTCTCGAAACCCTTGTTCGGCGCTAATGTTTGGATGGTAAAATATTCTTCTACCTCAAACACGAATTTGATGTGATTTGTTGAAGATTGATCTGCTGCTTTTTTCTCCAATTGAACAGTGTTGGGGGGGGGGGGGGGGTACCTGCAAAAAACCCTCTGATGCTTAAGTTAGCTAGAGTTTTTCACAGGAGTATTTTAGTGGGGAAGATTGCATACCTTTTTGGGTTGTGAACCCCTCTATTTATATGGTGCGAATTAGACCCTTAACCTAATTTCGAGGTGGGAATAAATTGTATTAGTTCCCCTGCATGACTCCCTGTAATAATTTACCTGCATGCCTCCCTGTAATTTATTTTCCCTGCATGACTCTCTGGCATAAATTGCATTGACTGGCCCTTCCATGCCTCCTTTCATGAATTGTGTTGACTGACCCTTACACGCCTCCTAGAAGTTTCCAGAAACTTCCTCTATGGCTATGGAATTAACCAAGCCAAGTAGTGCAAAGGGTTGGCCCAAACAATTAGGTGTTCACATGCCAAGCCCAAAGAGAGAAGTGTGCATAATCCCACAGTGGGGCATAAATATCCGCAAGGAAAATCAAAGGGGGGGGGGGGGGGAATCCAGCGAGCCATGCCTTGGCTCGTCCAGCGACTCAGTATGCTGAGTCGACTCGGCTCGGCTCGTAAGGGTGAAAATATCCTGTAGTTCAATCTGGGTGGGGTATAAACATCCATGACTACTTAATTAAGTTGCTCTATGATACATAGGAAAGATGCTGCTGCCGGACGGAGATCGGTCCAGCCACCGGCGTTAGAATATTCCGCATTGATGACGTGGCACTTCACCCATGACGTGGCAGTCACTGGTTGGTCGTTGGTGTTGACGTGGCAAGCTAATAAGGCATTTGCTGGCGTGATATTTTTTGATGACGTGGCACCCTGTTAACGTAACATTCCGCTGGCGTGGCATGCTGACGTGATATTTTGATGGCGTGGCACCCTATTAACATGATGTTTCGCTAACGTGGCAACTATTGCTGACGTGGCAGTGTACTGGCGTAACATGCTGTTGACGTGGCACCCTGCTGACGTTGTACCATGCTGACGTGACACTCGTTGCTGACGTGGCATTCGCTTATGACGTGGCAGTCTACGTGGCATTGGCGATGGGTCTCCTTACTTGCTTGATTTGAACTTATGCACATGGGCTCCTACGCATGGTGTTTGTGAGGCCTGGTTAGCCATACTTGGCTTATAAAGGAAGAATGCTTAGGCCCAATTAACCATGCTTAGCTACCAAGAAGAGCATTTTAGGCCTAAGTAAGCCCATTTTCTGGTGTAAATGTAATAGGGTACAAAAAACTAAAAACAAATAAATATATACACAAAATTGTCACAATATCGATAGAGACTGGGACTCAAGATTCCACCATTAATCACATTCAATTGGTTAATATACTGATTCATAACAATTCTAGCTCTTTTATAGACTCTATTTCTTTGCCAAAAGTAGATTTTATAAAGCGTTAGATGTAAATCACAAGCATGACGCATCAAAAGTACTTAGATCAAGAATGCATACATCATCAAATGAATCACAACTAATCAAGAAAATCATAAATAAATTAAAAAAAGTACAAGAGTAATAAAGAATCAATTATAGTTACCAACCAATTGTGAAACATGGCTTCCTCCACTGTTCCAGTGTTGGGGTTTTGCTCATTAGGCTCAAAACACTCTCATACATAGCTCAAAAGTGAATGAGAAGAAGTAAAGAATAAAAAATAAACAAATTAGTGAATCTGCAACGTTTATAAGCGTTACAGAAGGCATTGTTACAATTTTATAAAACTATAGCAAAACGATAGTTTGCTGGTGTAGCAGACTCTGCGACTGTATATGTTCGTCCAATGTTCTTCATCTCCTTCTTCTTCAGCAGCAGCAGAGATGATATTCTTCACTGCTTCTTCTCGGCTTTGCAACCTCCGTTTATTCCCCCAAACTCCCGATAATCCTCTGTTACACCAATCCCTTCCTATTTATACACAACCGGATCGAGAAATCTTCAATTATTCTTCTTTCCCAAGTCACGTGTATTCCTCTTTAGTTCTTCTTACTCGTCTTCCATTATACTCTAAAGTAGGAAATACCTTTAGGTCCTAGGAATAATATATTAGAGAGAGTCTAGTCCAGTTGACTCAGTCAACTGTCTCTTTGGTCCTTTTTGGGAATATAAATTATAGTTTGGTCCTATAAATTATGGTTTGGTCCTAGGGTGATGTCATGGATGATGTAATTGTCATCTTGTAGTGGCAGAAATACCCTTTTGGATAAGGACCATATATATAGTCAAAAAGTAAGAGAGAATAAATCATTCTCAGATTTACTTTCTCTCTCCTATATTTTCATACCTAGAATTTCTCTCTCTTTTTCTTGTTTTTTTCTTCTTGCTAGAAGCTAACAAGGGCGTCTCCACTTTATTTTATTTCTTTTTCTTCTTCATGCTTCTGTAACAATGGTGATTCGAAGGTGAAAATCATGTTTTATTTGTTGTTGATGCGGTTGTATATGATGAAAACGATTTACAACGAACTCATCTGTTGTTGTTGTTGAAGAAGATGAGTTTTAGGATTTTTTCT
This sequence comes from Papaver somniferum, assembly GCF_003573695.1. Classification (NCBI taxonomy): domain Eukaryota; kingdom Viridiplantae; phylum Streptophyta; class Magnoliopsida; order Ranunculales; family Papaveraceae; genus Papaver; species Papaver somniferum. Next base: position 147,314,754 of record NC_039359.1, read on the forward strand.
TCTCTGCTGATGATGTAGACGATGAAGATGATGAAGATGAGTGCTTCTGATGATGAAGAAGATGAAGAAGTTCATTTCTGGAATGAACTGGTTTGTGATGAATATTTTTGATGTTTTTTCGTCTGTTTTTGTTGCTGCTGATGATGGAGACGATGAAGATGATGAAGGTGAGTGCTGATGATGATGAAGAAGATGAAGATGACGGAGTTCATTTATGGAATGAATTGGTTTGTGATGCAGACGATGAAGATGAAGACAAACGCATCTTCTGCTACTGTTGTTGCTGTCAAAGATAGATTTGTTGTTGTTGAAGATTTAATTAGGTTTTTGTTTTTCTTGATGTTTGCTGCGATTGGTGATGATGATGAAGATGAAGACGAATTCAAGATATATCTGCTGTTGTTGAAGATTTAATTAGGTTTTTTGGTTTTCTTATTGTTGCTGCTATTGGAGATTATGATGAAGATGAACTCGTCAAACCCTAGAGTTGCTGCTGTTGAAGATGAAGTTTTTTATGGAGTTCATTTCTGGAATGAACTTTGTTTTTTTAGGTTTTTATATGGAGTTCATTTCTGGAATGAACTCTTGTTTTTTTAGGTTTTATATGGAGTTCATTTCTGGAATGAACTCTGTTTTTTAGGTCTTTATATGGAGTTCATTTCTGGAATGAACTCTGGGTTTTTTAGGTTTTTATATGGATTTCATTTCTGGAATGAACTTTGATTTTTTTAGATTTTTATATGAAATGAACTCTGGTTTTTTTAGGTTTTTATATGTTTTTTTAGGTTTTTATATGGAGTTCATTTCTGTAATGAACTCTGGGTTTTTTAGGTTGAACTCTGATTTTTTTAGGTTTTTATATGGAGTTCATTTCTGGAATGAACTTTGTTTTTTTAGGTTTTTATATGGAGTTCATTTCTGGAATGAACTTTGGTTTATATAGGTGATTTCTGAAAAAATAATTAGAAATTAACAGGAGTTCATTTTGACGAATGAATTGCTACAAAAAATAAGTAAAAATTAATACGGAAGGTTACTTTTGTCCATTAATATTTTTAAATAATTATAGACCAAACAGTAAAAGCATTTGACCAAAAGACTAAACTGACATGGGCCCACCTAAAAAGTACCAAACGATATTTTTCCCAACTCCCATATGTGAAAGATACGAATCCTAATATAGTTTATCCTACACGTAGTTTCCAAATTAACAGCAAATACCGAGATTCTCTCAACTATTCTGGTTCCCTGTTGTTACGAGAACGTATGGAAGGTTGCCTTGTTTTATGATTCTGACAAGATTACCTTCCATGATTACCACTAACAAGCGAATACTAATCTAATCCAACGATCAAATCCAACTAAATCTCGTCTAAATTTATTTCAGCAAAACTCGCAGAAGACCGTATTTTGTTTCCTATTTTTGATAACTTCCAATTATACGAAGATTTGACTTCTCTTTTGAGGTCCCAAACACGTCACTCTCCTGTTCTTCCGTATCAAACAACTGCCAGACCAAATCCGCGACAAAAATCCAAGGAAAACTCGCACAACTGGATTTTCAAACCAACGTTTCCCGCCATTTTCAGTGATGAAGATGGGTGCCCCCTATCCAATCCCAGGGTGCCCATAGCATCTATCATGGGATGGCCATTATCCATTTTGGGCTGCCTTTATCATTTCTCTTGGGTGAAAATAACATTTCTTCGGGGTGGTTCCAACATATTTCCGGGTGCCTTTAATGAATATTTTAGGTGCCTTTAATAACTTTCTCCAAAATACCGACAAAAACATAAAATAATCAAATAAATACAAAAATGGGTAATAACAATATAGAAAATCGAGATCAAAATAGACACATAAATGTATCCATCAAATACCCCTAAACTTATTATTTGCTCGTCCTCCAGGAAATCAAATCTAGAAAATAAAATCCTAACTCACTGTCGCAGGCATCACGATTGCACTTAGCATGTGCAACAATCCTTTAAACCCCTAGGTGGCCCTACTGGCCGAGTTATAGTCTCGGGAAGGTTTACTAGAGATATGCCACAAAACCTTTACTCCATACCTTATCTATGCAGAACCTTGAAAGGCACTAAAGAATCTCCTTGGTTGGCATACTCTCATTGACTTATGGCGGAAGTACCCTGATACGAAATTCCAATTGTTGTACACGAGTTTGCACTCACATACTAAAATTCATATATAAGTGACTGAGCTCTACTTAGATAGTCGAACTATGGACATCAATATCCGGAGTCAACAAATCACATGGGCAGATTAAGAAGATGAATATAGAGAAAAACGGAGATGGTTTTGATGTTGACTATGGTGAATGGTGTTTCCCATATCTTTCTGAAGGCCACTGACAAGATGAACCTATCAAATGGACTGAGATACGTATTGCTCTGACTAATATCAACACAACTGGCATATATAAGGGAACCAGTGGTCGATAATCCTAATTCTTGATCAACTCAGTTGGCATATACAAGGGAACCAGCGGTCGATTTTATTGAACAATTTATTCCGGTTAGTCTAATGGTCTGGTCTTTTTTTTTCTTTTTTAAGTAATCCAAGCGGTGGTAACAAATCGATGCGTGTCCCCCACCAAATCACTTAGAAAAACATATTTTTAAAAAAAAAAAAAAAAAGAAAAACAGAAGGTTAAAAGGACTCAACGAGATATGGTGAAACTACCATGTTATTTCTAATTAACACCTGATCTCTGTGCTCAAAATAATGGTTTATAGCTCAAAAGTTGATTAAAAGAGATAAGTGCTAACACAGAAGTTCGCAACAAATATAAGTGTTACAAACTAACTGTTACAAAGAAAAATAATACAAGATATACTTCTAGACGTAACATATTTTTAAATAAAAGACAGCGGTTTATAAAAGTTGTGCTGCTTGGTCTTTGTTCTTTCACCAGCAGAAACAATTCCTGCAACTTGTAATTTCTTCCTATATGGTCTTCTAAACTTTTCTGAACTTCTTTTGGGGCTCGACTCATGCTTTTATAACCCACAATAACCTTAGAAAAGCCGAGTAATTCTCTATTATTCTTTATGTGCAAGTCACGACAATAATCTCTCTACCGATTTCATTCATGTGTTTCTATGCTGTCATGTTCTCCCAAACTCTACTAGATATATACGCATCCTAGGAAATCTTATCATGCTTTAAATGTCCCAGAGTTTCCAAAAAAAATCAAACAGAAAAACCCGAGAAAGTTTTTCTACCCTGTTTTGCTCTAACCTTAATATCCAGCCAAATATAATCGATCCAAACACACATACCAACCTTGTTACGTCTAACAGGTCCATCCCATAAAAATCAGCGATTGAATATCCTTAGAACTCGTCTAAATCTCCGACCCTAATTTTGACAGTTCAAACCTATATTTTCCCGCCTATTTTGAATTTGAATTGTGGAGAATAAGATGGCCTCCCCTTATCTGTTGTTGGGGTGCCTTTATCACATGTCCTAGAATGCAAATAGTAAAATTCTTGGGTGCTTTTATCAACTCCTTAAGGTGCCAATAAAACATTTCTGGGGTGTATTCAACACTTCACTGGGTGCATATATCGCTTTTTGAGCCAATTTTTTCGGAAGAGTTTATTTCTCCAAAACACTCACGTTAAAATGTTAGCCGGGTAATGACACATTGACGAAACACTAACTCGCTTCCATCCATTTAACATGAACCCTAATAAAACATTGAATATTTTTAGATAGCAGTGCGATGTAAGTTTAATTCTAATTGGCTTGTTGGTGCCAAAAAGATTAAGTAGGATGATGAAACATGAACGAAATATTAACTGCTCCATCGATAAAGTAAGTAGTTTCAAATTTTCTAGTGGTGGGTTTGGATGTGGAATTTCAAAGATGGGATTTATGGGTCCATCGGATTTGATGGAATTACGTTTTCTTTGGTATGTTTGGTTGTCCAAATCCACTGGAATCACATTTCCCAAATAAATCACTTTTCCAGAAAATTTCTCCATACGGAGCCCGACCCCTGCCACCCTATGATTTGCTGGAACACTTATCAAGTGATTTATGGACCCACTTTTATTTAACTCTAAAATCCGTATATACAATTTTAAGATTCTGAGGGTAATGCCAAATAACACATGGACTTTACAATAAGGGAATTCTATAAACCCTAGAAATTCTAACTGCGTTACCAAACACAAAAGCGTTAATCCCAGAATTTGCAATCCCATAGAAACATACATTCCTCAAAATTGTGAATTCTGCAACCAAACACGCCATAGGATTATTCTAGTAATATCATTTATTTAAATCGCGTGAGTGCTTGCATGATAGTATGCGAGGTGCTCATGTGTGAGAGTCAGTGCAAGAGAGTTGATTATATAAACTTTATTATATCTCATTTTAAATCAATCATTTGTATTACCAATTCAAATGATTAAACTGTCAGCAATGTACATACACGATATTTATCATGGAGGGAATGAATCATCTTCTCTACATTTATTTCTTCGCTAATTTATTTTCCTGCTGATGTGAATTGAAAATGGACATATCACTTGAATTTGGTCCGAGTTTTCTTCTTAAAAACATAAATTCTGTTAGGTTTTTGGTTTAGTTTCTGCATCGCAAGTATCAACTGGTTTGAATTCAGTTGGTAATGGAATGTTCTCTAAGATTGATGGAGTTCTTGAAGTGAATATTTTTTCTCATATCTGGAGCGAAGTTTGATTTTTTTTTTAATACCTCGCTATTATATCAAAGAATAAAACTAATCATGATTCTTAGATTTGGAATTTGGTTTTCCGATCACATGAGCTCTTGGAGATTCTGGTTTTCCGTTTTGGTTTTCATTTGAAACTTGATTGTTCAACCTCAACTGCTTAAATCAAATATTTACCAGTAAACTCTTACTTTATCTTCAGATTAATTCATATTTAATCTTATGTGTTTGGTTTCTAATCACTATTTACAACAAGATTGGTTTCATCTTAAAAAACTATTTTTATCATAACTAGCTTTGAATTTCAAATAGTTCTTTTATGAACTCCTACTGGTATGGATGCCTGATGTTATCAAATTAATATAAGCACACTTGTTTCTACTACATTGAGTTAGTTATGTGCAAGCTTAATTGTGTTCCATTTAATAGTGAAGAGAGTGTCTTCTTAAAATCATATGAAGATTGATGTATGTGTGTATGTTAAGTTTTGCTGCATAAATCATGTGCTTAAACTATTTCTTTCCAGTTCACCCTCTCAATATTTTATTGGTATAGTCCTCACCATGTGAGAGGTGTGAGTGTGTTGTCTTTCGTGTGTCAATGAAGAAGCTGGTGACGAAGTTTTGAGATTGGAATTGGCGATAGTACTGGTATACATATTGAATCCTTCTTTGTCGAGTCTGTATATGTTTGGGTATGCAGTATGTTGCTAAGTTTACGTATGTTTGGAATATGCAACATGTGGTTCTTTATCTTTTCTTGTTGTTCCCTACAATCCTAATTAGGTTTTGCTTGAATGCTTGGTAAAAGGTGCATTAATAAGTGCTTGAAATATATTTTTTCACTCAGTTGAAGTTATGAATATTGAGGATCTCTCGCTGACAATGACCACCAAGAAGATCTGATATTGTCAACTGTTATAAGATTTATTTAGATTGGATATTTATTGATTCACAAAACTCAGTTCTCTTATAAGAAATAATGTGTTGCATAAGTCATCAGTAATGGAGGTTCTCTTGATCGACAAAGTTCTTCACGTCGGATACTCCTTATGACTTTCATCAACAACTTACGCACCTTCCTAAATTGGTCTCACAACTGCTCTTTGTGGTCTGCAACTTTGTGTATGGATTGTTATAATATTTGTATTTCTTTTTTTTGTGAGTTCTTGTACGCGTGTATGTGCGCGCAAGTTCAATGTCCCTTTACAAGGATCCTTGACCTTGAGGGTGGATAATAGTGTGAGTGCTTGTATATGAGTGTGTGAGGTGTTCATGTGTGAGTATAATGAACCGACCCTCCATCGATATTGTACCCACTTAGATACTACATTTATATGCTAGTGTGAGGTTTTCAACGGACATCGCTGCGGCTGCGGTCATCCAGCAACAACTTCCGGGAGTCCACCCATCTCTGGATTACTCCCGCCCGAGCACGCTTAACTGCATAATTTTCTCCCAACTCTAGAGCCAATTATGCTGAAATGGCCTCGGTATAATATAGACGTTCCTTGCCTCTAGTGAGACCAGTATCTAACATGACATCTCAGCATACTCTCCCACCCGAGCAGAAGAAATTCGTCCCTAGTTGTATCCCAACTAACACTGATATTGTTCCAATTTACCCAATGCGGTTATCCACTAGTGTGGGATTTTTAACGGCACTACTGCGGATATCCAACGTCAGCATCCCGAGAGATCATCCATCCTGTGACTATTCTCGGCCGAGCACGCTTAACTGAGATTTTTTTTCCACATTTCAATGAACTGAACCCATCAGGGATCGGTGTTAGGAAATCTCAGATTTCCTGCGTTTCCTGCCCCTCATGAGACTTGTACCTGACTCAATTTATCCAGCATACTCTCACCATCGGCAGGTGATCCATCGTCAGCTCTGATACTATTTATAATGACCCGTCCCTCCACTGATACGGTCCACACTTTGACATTACAATTATCCAGTAGTTTAAGAGAGTTGTGTATATGCCTCAATTGTATCTCATTATAAATCAATATTTTGTAACACCAATTTAATTGTTTAAACTGTCAGCAATGTAGATATACAATATCTATCAGTCGAGATGCAAAATATAGCATTAGACATTAGGGAAGGGCCTAGTTAGGGGAAAAGTTAGGATCCAACCCATCCTTTCATTTGGAGGGAAAAAAAGAAGTTATTATCTACATTAATTTATTGTATCTCTGTTATTACCCCAGTAGGTTATAAGTAATAGCTCATACCTGATCAAGCAACTGCTCTTACTCTCACAAATAGAAGAATGTGGTCATCCTTCTGATTTACCGGAGCTCTCCCCTCTCTCCTAAACAAGGGCGATTATGAGTCAACTCGGTTCCAAAACAATTTGATTTCGATCTTGATTTTAATCTTTTCTCAATAGTTTTTGATCTCTGCTTTGATTAATATTTTTGCATCTATGTCTTCTCATACTATCCTAATGGTTTTCTCTCTCAAGGATTTATAAATCAAGTTTTCATAATTTTTTCTAGACTGGTTAACATCTCTTGTTACAATTCCTCTACCCATTCAATTTTCCCTTTCATAGAATTTTCTTTATCTTCTAATGGCTTTCTAATCTTCTTTTGCAGGACCTCACCCATTAAATCATGACAGGCATCCATTTTCGGACTTCAGTATGGTGGTATCTCGCACTGGCAACTATATAGTTGCAGCCAACGACAGTTTTGATTTCAACTCCGACAACAGTTTTGCAAGCCATCGATCAAAAGGTGGTTTCTATCAGTATGATCCAGTATTTTATTTTAGATTATGTTTATGATCACGACGGGTTAGATGTTTTAAGTCTCTACGAGTTAAACATCCCGATCCATTGATGCACGAAGAATTTTTTGAATTTTCAAAATTCAAAGTTTCCCCCTATAACTCTCCGTAATAGATGGCCATGCAATATAGTCATGAATACGTATCAGTTGAACTATATCTCATTGAATGCCAGCGTTATTCTTCCAGCTCAAAAGAAGATATCCATTCCAAGAATATCTCAGAATATTTATACCAATATAACTAATTTTAGTTATAATATTTTCGATCCTCATCTATATAATATAAAGAAAGTGAAGCTTTTTATTATAATTCGTTCCCAAGAAAAGTCTCAACTTTGGAAGCTCAGAAATATGTCGTCTTCTTCAAACAATCAAGTTTCTCTTATCACCTCTAAGATGAAAGATACTAAGCTTAGAGATCTCAGCTCTAGGCAAGTCAGAAAATTTGTTGGTTCCAACAGAGCTATCTCAGCAGCTACTGAAGATTTGGGCAGTACTCTTATTGGAAAGCTCTTCACTGAAGATACTTTTGAGACAGATGCAATCAGAAAGAAAATAACTCAACTCTGGAAACAATATAAACTTCTCAATATGCATGCTCTGGCAAAGAACATCTTTCTTTTCAGTTTTACAACATATGAATTTGTTGAAGCTATTCTCAAAAAGGATCCTTGGAATGTTAAAAAATACCATCTCAATCTCAAAAAATACGACCCTACCATTGGTGTGAATGATCAAACCTTTACTCATCAAGAATGGAATGTACAATTTAAGAATATTCTTATTGAGCATCATTCAGTTCAGATAATTGATGAAGCTTTAATTGATTTGGGTCAAAAAATTAGAACTGTTCCAGATAACTGTCGACCTGGATATGGTTCAATGATTACTGCAAGAGTCAATATTGATCTAAAGAAGCCTATGCATAGAGGAGGATGGTGGAACACTGCAGCTGGGGGAGTTACCTGGATTAGATATTATTGGGAAAGGCAGCCACATCTGCTTTGCAAGGATTGTTACACTATAGATCATGATGATGAAGAATGTGAAAACACTGCATTGGATCTAAAAATCAGGAGATATACTAATGAAGAATATGTCACTTACTGTCACAACCTTGCAAAGGCGTATGGTGTTGAAATTATTGAGGACCTTGACTTGTTGCTGGAAAGAGTTTGTGAAGCTAGCCAAAGACAAATTGAAAAACAAGAACAAGCTGAGAATCAAGAGGAAGAAAGGAAGGAAAATAGAGATAGAAATAAGGATGTTGAAGAAAATATTGACTCCAGGGTGACTCATATTACTCATACAAACAATTTTGGTCTTAATACTGGATCTACTGAGAGATTGGAACACTTTGATGGCATGGAGGATGACTTGGCTGAAGAGGGAGGACCATCTAAAAGAGAGTACTCTCATGAAATGGCTGAGGATTATGCAACTGTGGTAACTAAATTCTTAACTCTTCCTTTCCAAATTAAATTTTCTTATCTTTATTGATTTCTTTTTTCAAAGATGAAACTTTTGTCCTGGAATATTCAAGGCTTAGATAAAAAATTTACTAGGGATCATATTTTTGTTCTAATCAAGAAATAATCTCCTGATTTTTTATTTCTACAAGAGACCAAGATAGATAGTGCAAGAATGATTTCCCTAGCAAACAGTCTAAACTAGTACAATTATGTCTTTATAGACATAGTTGGCCTAGCTGGAGGTATCTTATTTATGTGGAAAGATGTAATGAACTGTGAAATACAAGATGTTTCTAATGACATGATACATGTGGTCACTAAACTTAATCCTAGTAAGCATGAAGTTCTTATTACATTTATGTATGGTTCCACTTATTTTGATAAAAAGAAAGAACAGTGGGACTATCTTCAAAGGATTAGTGAAAATATAAGCCAACCCTGGTTGGTTGTAGGTGACATAGATTTTCATATGCATGAGTTATCTGAAGCTTCAAATTTTTCTATGGAGGATAGATATGTTCAAGATAAAATGAACATTTGTAGTTTGATGGATATAGGATACACTGGAAAAAACTATACTTGGACTAGTAATAGTTTTGGAACAGGTACTAGAAAGTCTAGAATTGATATGGCTATAGGTAATAGCTACTGGTGTACTTCTTTTTCTCATTCTAAACTTCATCATCTTGTTCAGGATGGCTCTGATCATTGCCCAATTTTACTAGTTCCAGAAAATTTAAATTATAACTCTTGGAAACCATTCAAATTTTTTGCAATATGGATGAAACATCATGCTTTTAGAAATCAGTTAACTATAGCCTGGAATACTAATACTCATGGTTCTGCAGGTTTTCAACTTATTGCTAAGCAACAAAGTACTAGGAAAAAACTTTCTCAGTGGAACAGAATTGAGTTTGGTGATATTGATTGAAATATTGATAGATTACAAACTCAACTTGAAGCTGCCCAGAACAACCATAATTCTGTTTCTCAGCATGATAACATTGTTTTGCTTACAAAAAAACTTGATGAATGGTTCAACATTAAGAATAAGTTCTACAAACAAAAATCTGGTGATTCTTTCATTACTGATATAGATCAGAATACGAAATATTTTCATACCCTGGCCAATAGGAGAATGTTTAGGAAAAACATTGATTGTCTTTGTGCTAATGATGGTTCTTGGATTGATGATAATGTTGAGATTTCTAACATGCTTGTTTCTCATTTTGAACAGTTTAGTAAAACCTCTAATCCTAGGTTTACTGATATAACTTTTGATATCATCCCAACTGTCATTACCTCTCAGGATAACTCTTTTCTTAATAGACCTCCTACAAGTGATGAAATTTTTTCAAACTATTAAGAATATGAATGCTTGGGGGTCTCCTGGACCTGATGGGTTTCAGCCAGGCTTTTATAAGTATAACTGGGATATAGTAGGACAAGATGTTATTAATGTTGTGCAAAATTTTTTTGAAACAGGGTTTATGCCATCTTATTTTAACCAAACTTATTTAAGTTTGATACCTAAAACTGATAGTGCTACTAAACCTGTTGACTTTAGGCCAATAGGCTTATGTAATACTATTTACAAAGTTATCTCTAAAATTCTTGCTGATAGAATTAAGCCATTTTTTAAACATCTTATAGCTCCTTATCAAGCAACCTTTGTCTCAGGAAGAGATATTCATGACAACATTATTGTGGCTCATGAAATGATTCATACAATGAAACACAAAGAGGGACACGATGGAACTATGGCTTTAAAGATTGATCTATCTAAAGTCTTTGATAGGATAGAATGGCCTTTCTTACTTGGTGTTCTTAAAGCCTTTGGTTTCACTGAGAAATTTTGTGGTTACATAAATCAATGCATTTCAACAACTCATATCTCTATCCTTTTGAATGGTACTCCTACTCATGGTTATAATCCCTCTAGAGGTATTAGACAAGGTGATCCCCTATCACCATATCTGTTTATTATTTGTATGGAGTTTTTATCAAGATTGTTGTTAAATGCTGAAACTAACCATCAAATTTCAGGAGTTAAAGCTGTTAGGAATGCTCCAGGTATTACCCACCTTATGTTTGCTGATAATATTCTTATTTTCACTAAAGATGACATGCATAATATTGCTGGTATCATGAATGTGCTGGATTATTTTGCTAGTGTTTCTGGTCAGGTCCTTAACTTGGATAAATCTAGTGTCTATTTTAGTTACAACCTCAGTCCTAGCTACAAAGAGAGTCTTGCTAGAGAACTTAAGATGGAAGAAATTAAAGACATTGATACTTATTTGGGAGTTACTTTGTTAATAGGCAGAGATAAGAAAAAATCCTTTAAACCCCTTATTCAGTCCTTTGGTAATATACTTAAGACCAGGAAAGGTAAAACTATGAACCATTCTGCTAGAACTATAATGGTAAAGCATGTCCTCAATGCCCTTCCTACTTACCAGATGGGTTGTTTTAGAATTCCAAAAACTTTGATTGATCAAATGGACTCAATCCAAAAACATTTTTGGTGGGGGCATAATGATAATAAAGGTATCTGCTTACTAAGATGGAGTAATCTTAGTATACCAAAAGCTTTAGGAGGTTTAGGGTTTAGAACATTTTAACACTGCTATGTTAACTAAAATGGCCTGGAAAGCTTGTACTGATGAGGACTCTCTTTGTATAAGAATCCTTAGAGCAAAATATGGGAGAAATGGTAGCTTGCTTCACCTTGATAAGCTAAAAGATGACTCTTCTTGGCTTTGGAGAGGTATTTATTCTGGGCTTGAAGTTGTGCAATAACAATCCATGTGGATTGTTCAAAGTGGCACCAAAATTAATATTTATCTAGATAATTGGGTTATTGGTCTCAGTAGTCCACCTGTCCCAATTGTTGGACTATTTAGTCTCTTTTCTTATACTCTGGTTTGTGGATTGTTTGTGCCTGGTACTAGGATTTGGAATCATGAGCTCATTTATTCTCTCTTTAATCATGCAACTTCTTCTGCCATTGTTATCATGAATGTTCCTTCTTCTGGTGAAGATTATCTTATATGGAAACCTGATAGGAAAGGCAAGTTTACTGTGAAAAGTGTTTATAACACTCTCAATACTACCAAAGTAAATAATATAGCCTCAGATGATATGATTCCTAAGGAAGTTTGGAAGAGTCCCTGGCAATTCAGGGTGCCACATAGGGTGCATCTTTTTGTATGGAAATGCTTAAAAAACATTGTCCCCGTAAGAAGCAGACTTGCAAGCTACATTTCTGACATAGAACCTCACTGTAAGTTTTGTAATAGCAGTAATGAAACCATTGAGCATTTGCTGATTGAGTGTGATTATGCTATGGGAATATGGAACTCCTTGCAGGTAGATATACTTACTACTACTCAGAGTTTTAACTCTTTACATGAATGGATTGTTTCTTGGTTTACTACTACTGGGAAATCTCAAATTGAGCATGGGAAATACATTATTAAGCTTATGTTCACTGTCTGGTATATATGGAAGGATAGATGTAATTTGATTTTTCAATATACTCATCCTAATAGAAGTAGTACCATCTCTAGAATTCAACTTCTTACTTCACAGTGTACTGCTAATTTTAATGTTGTAGCTACCTCCAATACCCAGAATACATGTATAAAGGATTGGATGCCACCAGAAGATGGATACCTAAAACTGAACATTGATGCTTCTTATATTTCAGAAACAAGGAAAGGTAGTATTGGTCTAATATTGCGTAATCATCCAGGTCAGGCAATAGGAGTCAAAGGAGCTAATCTGGAGGAGGAGGTGGATGAATAAGTAGGAGCTGAACATTTTGAATGCAAAGCTCTTATCCAGGCAGTAGATTGGATGGAGGAAGCTGGTTTCAATAAAGTCATTTTTGAGTTGGACTTGCTAATGTCGTGGAATCTGTTAACTGTGAAGAATCTAAAGTTCACTGGTTCAATCAACATCTAATAGCTGCAGTCAGAAACAAGTTTTTAAGGAATAAAATTTGGTTTTGCAAAGTAGTTAATAGGTCAAGTAATAGTGTATCTCATGAACTAGCTAGAAAAGCTAGGCTTGAAGCATTTTCTTATTTTTATGTTTCAAACTTTCCACTGGATAGAAAAAGACTATGTATTCCATTCCATTCATTAATAAATCCCTTTTAGTATAAAAAAAAAATCAAGTCTATATAATAGTTTAGTCATTATCATCGATTTATCCCAAGAGCAAGTGAAAAATCAATGATACTACAAGTTTATTAACCTCATTTCTTACTCTCTAGAAAAATATTTGCGTCAGGATATAGCCCTATCATAAAATTCAGAGTCCGTCCATGTAAGACATGGATCCTTTAGAACCCATATGAAACTATCAGTCAGCTTGTTCGGGACCAATAACAAAATAACCCTAATTATAATTAGATGGTCGCTGATGTTAAGGGCGAGCATGGGCCACTATGGACAGGTTTTCACCTCATCTGCATCCAATTCAATTCATCAAGAATTTCAAATATGGCATCTATATCCAATCCAGCATCCAACGAAAGCGCGGATAGACAGATTGTATCTGGATAATGATTTGTTTAATAATAAAAACCTTAACTTGGAGAATAAAAAACTAACAAAATGACTTAAATACAATGACCAATAAAGAAAAAGAAAAAACGACTTGGATTTGTATCTTAATTTCAAGTCCTAAATGTTTGATGGAAGAAAATGACCAGGAGATAAATTCGTTATACTATGTCTAACGGATTTTTAAGATTGTACCCATGCCCACACCCAATTCAGAATCCGTTGGATTTCAAATATTGTATCATACCACAAAAATGCAGTTGGTCTGGATCAAATCGGCGGATTTTGAACCAAATGCTGACGGGTAGCTGCTATACTCGCTAGTCCAGCTTAATTAAGAATGACAACTTCGCGTTTGCGAATTCGCTAGCTCATTTGAGACCCCACGAGGTCAATGGGTATGTATCACGTGGGTATCATTCTCATGCCTGTTCGTATTATATATAGTCATCAACTTCTAGCTAAGCTGTCGAACCGAACAAGAGCTCTACGTAGAAAAAGAGAAAAAAAAAAAAAAAAAAGATCTTACCTGTGAAATAATCGGAGCAGGAAATTATGGTGATTCGGGATTTTAGCAGTGACGTTGATATCAATTCAAGTGAAAATTATCCATCGGAAGCTTATGATAGAATGAAGGAGCTGATAGCATTCGATGATACAAAAGCTGGTGTGAAAGGCCTAATAGATGCAGGAATTCAAAATCTCCCTCGAATATTTCACCGACCACCTGCGGATATTATCGCTAATGAGAAGCCGAGATCCCAGTTCAAAATTCCAACCATAGACCTTGGGGGCGAAAAAAAGTACGACGGTGAGCACCGGAAAATGATAGTAGAACAAATTAGAGATGCATCTGAGAAATGGGGTTTCTTTCAAGTAGTCAATCATGGTTTCCCGCAAAATGTTATGGACGAAATGACTGAAAAGTTTCGTTTATTTAATGAGCAACCAACCGAAGTTAAGGCTATGTACTATGGACGTTATGTCAGTCAGAAACCGGTATATTTTAGTAATTTTGATCTTTTCCAAGCACCTGCTGCCAACTGGAGAGACAGTTTTTCATGTAACATGGCTCCTGTTCTTCCGAACCCAGAAGATTTTCCCGATCTTCTCAGGTACAAGTAACTCAGCTCATTTTTCTCTCTTTCAGTGCTGTTGGTTCTACACTATAGTTAATTAATGACTTAATTTGTACATGCACAGAGAGATAGCAATTGAATACTCGAAGTATGCAACTAAGTTGGGATCTGAATTGCTGGAGTTCCTATCCGAGGGTCTAGGTTTGGAAATGGATTACCTTAATAAGGTTATGGACTGTGATAAGGGTCACGTCATGGTTTGCCATTATTATCCAGGATGCCCTCAACCAAAACTTACTATGGGCACAACCGAACATTCTGATCCCACTTTCATCACCTTACTGTTAAGGTCGGGCGATAATTTGTTAGACGATAGTATTGGTGCACTGCAAATAAATTATCAGAACCAGTGGCTTGCTTTGTCTCCTCCTCCTGGCTCTTTTATCGTCAACATTGGTGATATGTTGCAGGCAAGTAATTATTCTTTTATATTTATCATCGCCATCGCCAAATTTGAAATGCATTTTGAAAAAAAATCAATGTCTATTTCCGCTTCTCGCAGATTGTGTCCAACGACCGTTATAAAAGTGTGGAGCATAGAGTACTGGCGAACCACGACGGCCCTCGAGTATCAGTTGGAAGTTTCTTCCGCACCCTTGGGGAATCAAAGTTCTGCGGTCCAATCAAGGAACTATTATCAGAAACCAATCCTCCTATATACAGAGACACCACCGTTGACGAATATTATCAGCATAACCTCAACAAGGGACTTAATGGAATTTCTAATTTATCATATTTCAAGCTGTGAAAGTCGTATCTGTATGATTTCTTGTCTGCAAGTTATTCTGCGTGTTTGGTATCTAAGTTTGTGTTTTTAGTTTTTCCATCTTTGTATTATCATGTAATAATGGCGTTAGGTCGTATGTGTATGACTTCTAATACGTCAAGAAGTGTGCTCGATTTCTTTTTTTTGTTGGGTTGTTTTGTGTTTGGTGTCTGGTGGCAAGTGACTTGACATATGTTAAATTTGTCCAGATACACACTAGCTTGTATCATATGTTAAGCACTATGACTCGACATATATATGTATTTAATTCTAAAATAGAAAAGCGTGTTTAATTAAAACGTTGTTAACATGTCGCTCTTAATTCAATGATCTACAAAAGCACATATATGCTAAAATTTGCACAATAGATAGTTATAGATAGCACTTACTCCATTTTATTTATTTATTTCCATTTTTATTTTGATGGAATGAGAACTTTATTAAACTACGAAATTTTATACAACATGTTGGCAATTTCATGTTGATTGACTGTATATGATCCTGCATATGTTTGGACATATGTTGTAAAGCTTCTTTTGCAAAAAAGTCCACTAATGAGTTGTGTCTTCTCTTAATATGCTGACACTGAGGTAGGAGGGGCGACGTTCTTCAAGATTGATCTGTTGTAATCTTTCAGTTCTAGCTACTTGTCCTTATGCCCTCTTATGGACCACTAGCTTTGTTGTTATATGATGTCTGATAACTGTTTGCAATCAGTGGCTATGCTAATTGAGGACTACTGATGACTAGCACAAATATTGTCGATGAGTCTGACATAGGTGAGCAACGCATCTAATCATGGACTCCAAATAGTTTTACTAGACACGGCAAAAATAAATAAATACCGAGACTTGCACTGAGGGAAATCGAGCGTACACAGTGGAGCGTTCTGTATATTGGGATAGGAAAGGGCAGAAATGGACCCCATCATCCCTCTCACACGCTGCACAGTTCGGATTTTTTTCGGTCAACCAATCATTTTCCGATTCCAAAAGAAAAACACGAAAAAGAGCATCACATCCAATCATGGACTCCAGAAGAGAAACATGGAGAAGAGATTGTCCAAGACTATTAGAAGGGATGCTTACTGGACAAACTACCTTTGAATGTTGTCTTAGGACAACTCCTACGGAGCAAAAATTCATCCATATCTTTGTGATGATCCGCATTTTATGAATAAAAAACGCCACTATGGGCAAGATTTAGGTCAACAACTCTATGAAGTCCAGATGGTACTCCACATATTTGAAGGGATTGCTATGGATTAGTCCATCCGGTCGTAGGCTGACTGGATATATCATCCGGACATTCTGGATGACATTTTTTTTGTTTTTTTCTTGTCTGATCACTTAATGACCGGATGCAACTGATTTTTTTTTCTATATATCCGGTCACTTCATGACCGGTTGAGCGTTTTAATTTTTTTAATGACGGAAATAAGGACAAATTTCTATGATACAGGTACTGTTTGTTTGAGTTAGCAACACGCATAAAGCGTTGCAAATTTAAAATCTAAGGTTAATCACAAATTCACCTCACCAGTTCATCCAAAAGCCGGAAGATTATATATATTTTCTTTGAAATCCGGACTATAAGGGTCCCGATGGACTAATTTGTTTTGGGTTTCCAATGGTGAGTTTTAAGTCCATTAGTTACCGAGGATCCACGAACATATGGGGACTCTTTAAATTATGGATGTTTTTACCTCCATATTATAGGAGTTGCCTTTATAAAAAAGAAACCTCCCTATCATAGGAGTTGCCCTTATAAAAAGCAAATCAGATGGCCCTTAACGTTTTTTATTTATTTTTTCCTTTTTCTTATGAGTAATTCTATGTTGACGCCGGATTATTCCGGGGTAAATCCTGAAACAGTCCACTACGAGGAAATATAGGGGGTGCTTTTCACCCACCTGGGATCTTACAAAGTTTGTTTGTAGCAGGATATCCAACGGGATTATAGTGTCGGGATATCTGGAATTGTTGTTTTTTGTAGTGTAGTGAGGACGTGGGGTTTGAAGCTGACAGTCGTAAAACATACGCTTAAATAAATAAATATAAAAGATAAGCTTAAATAACCTTAATTCCTGGCTTGATAGGGTATACCCAAATTAGTTGGGATATACCTAATGAGACAAAAGCTAGGTCATTATGAAGTAAAAGAAGCCACCCCTTATGATTGTACTTTCTAAATGGCAAAATTGTCCCTGCAATGATTACACTAATTTAATTGAAATGATTAGATTAATTAAATTAATTAGATTAGTTAATTGATTTATAGGAGTGGGTTTGGAAATAATTGAGAGTAGGAAAGAGTATGAAGTAGTAGGGGGGAGTTAGGGTTTTTCAGAAATTTGTGATATGAGTGAGATGAGTGATTCAAATCCAGATTTTGAAGTGGGGAGTCTTCTAACTTTCCTCCTACAGATGAGTACTTATATGATGACCTACCAAATCATGATCAAATGGATTACATGCATGATCCTCACTTTTATTTTCCTCAAACTCAAGATGGCTATGGAAGTGATGAATATCTTGAGCCAAACGTAGAATCCAATGACCCAGAAGAAGAGAATGGAGCTGCAAGTAATCAGGTAGACAACCTACGTGGTGAAGATTGTGATTTTTCCATGCAAATGATCGATTTTGGTTTGTTTTTCTTTTCACTTTTGCTTCCCAGTGTCGGCAAGGTCGACGCTTGTCAATCATGCCGACCTTAAGCGCCGGCGTGATTTATATTTGAACAACATGCCGACTTTTCATGAGCAGTACCCATGTCGGCAAGGTAGAAAATTTGAACCCTTCCGACTTCCAGTTTTTTTGCACAGGAGTCGTGATTTTAAAATGCTTACGTCGGCATTGTAGTGGATACGTAGACCCTACCAACTATATCTCGGTCGACAATGTTGGATTTTTCTACCATGCCGGGTACTTTGTAGTCGGTACGATTTTATATGTCGACCATGCCGACTTTGGTAATACATATCAACTTGAATCCAAAGAGAGGTTTGTGTATGCTTTTACTTACGACTATAAACATTTCAAACTTGAATCCACAAGTATGGTAGAGCAAGCTCATGGGAGACTAAAAGGTCTACTTTTCACAAGTCAAAATGGGATTGTGACGGTGAAACATGTTATCCATGAGTACACTAATAATGATATCGACAAGATAAAAAAGCAATTCCAAGAAAGTAGCTTCTATAAGTTGAAGGAGTTTAAGGAGGATGATTGGTTGCTTGTTGGTATACATAGAAACGTCTCGCATTGGGCAATACGTTTCATGATGAAACATCTCAAGTTGTATCAAAAGTATGATGATCCGAGCACTCCTTGTAAGTGTAGGATAATGAAGGCTATCGGAATTCCATGTCGTCATATGCTTGGTAGGTATAAAACTTCCATTCCTCTTGAAGATATCGATCCTTATTGGAAGCAACTATCTTTCAAACCGGCTCCAAGAGAACATCCTGATGAAGAGTTTTGCGACATGGAATTTGGGAGAATAATCCTCGACAAGTACCCCAAGTTGAATAACAAACTCTGAAGCACAAGTTGATGCCGATTGTTTACCCTTTTATGGAAGAACTTCAAGAACCGGCGAAACAAGATCCTTGTGGTAGACCACCTACCACAAAGACGAGGGCGGAAGAAAGGGAACAAATTAAAGAGTATTTGAGTACAAAATGCGATCCATGCGGACATGTTTATACCGAGGCGCAATACAAGGAAGAGTCGGATAAAAAGAAAAGAGGTCGTCCGAGGAAAGAAACAACTACACCAACGGTTTCAAACTTGAATCCAAATAGCACTCCATTTATTGAGAGTCAACCAAGTGTGGAATTTGTTGGAAAGAAAAGGGGTCGGCCAAGGAAGGATTCAACTACACCAATGGTCTCAAACTTGAATCCAAATGGCACTCTACCTCTTGAGAGTCAAGCAAGCCAAGGGGATGTTGCGAAGAAAATAGGTCGTCCAAGGAAGGTAGTACAACCGGTATTGCAATAGTATCGCGTACAACTCCCTCAAATTATTCAAGAGTTCGTTATTGGTATCGACGACGTCCCAAAGGATGGAAATTGTGGGTTTCATGTTGTCTCGCAACAATTGGGACACCTAAGTGGAGTCGTTGAGGAGAATCTCACCCAATGCCAATACATAAGAAAGAAAATGGCTGCACGACTAGAAAAAGACAAGGAGTTTCATATCTCAATGATGTTAGAAGGTTCGATGGAGGACAAAGAAGCGACTTTTAAAGAATTGCTTACTAGTGTTAAAGGCCCGGAGGGAAATACACCGATCAAATGAGAGCATTGGATGAGAATGCCGGAGTGTGGCCATTTATTGGCAGATACGTGGTCATGCGTGGTACATTTTCTTAGTAAAGGACTATCTATAGCATTTGCACCGAAACATGCGGTTTGTGTGGAGCAACTCAAGCATAGAAGAATTGTTATGGCTTTGGTGGATAAAAATCATTTTATTGGTCTACAATTCAACAAGGAATGTCCATTACCTCGTCTTAGTAGGTTTAGTTTTTGGGAGAAGCTCATAAACAACAAGAGCAAGGTGTTTGTACCATAAGTAAAAATACCACATAATGGGCCAAATTGGTACCTGAATCATCTTTTGGCCCTCATCCAAGCCCGCTAACCAGTCAACCAAAGCAGCCCACCAGCCTACTCAATATTACATAAATTCAACGCACGGTCAATGGTCAAAGTCAACAACCGAACAATGGTCAAAGTCAACGCATGGTCAATGGTCAAAGTCAACAACCGATCAATGCTCAAAGACAACAACCGGTCAACGGTCCAATTCAACCATCAACCAATGTCAAGGCCGTGTTGTCGATGGTGCTGCCATGCAGTTTCCATCCATGTTGCCAGTTGTGCCACCAACCAGTTTCCAGCTAGGTTGCCAGATATGCTGTCAGCCAGATTTCATCCAGTCAGCCAGCGCACCCCATCCTGTCATGTCATCCAGTCGATCCAGTCAGCTAGCCCAATATGCATGTCAGCTAGTCATTCCATCATGCAGAATTGAAGATGGATGCATGCAGTATTAATTCGAGCAGTTTCTTGCAGAATTCATCATGGAGGCATGAATGAACAGTTTCATGCAGAATTCATCATGAAGGCATGAATGAGCAGTTTCATGCAGAATTTATCATGAAAGCATGAATGAGCAGTTAATGTCATTTAAATTTATATTGAAATTAGGAATTCAACTGTATAAAGAGGGAGCTAGCAAAGAGAAAAGAGGGAGGCGAAGAGAGAGAAAAAGACTGTAATTTCACTATTAGTAAAACACTGCTCCCCAAGGGGATTCACCCGTGGATGTAGGCAAACCATGCCGAACCACGTAAACCTGTGTCTCTTTTATTTTTTCTTCAATTCGTCTCCAACCCTAAATACACACCAAATCATCAATTCAATCGTGTTTCGTGCCCAAAGGTAATTTTGGGTACAAACATTGGCGCCGACTAAGGAGACTACGAGAAAAGGAATCGTATTTTCCCATTGAGAAAAGTTGAACAGAATTCTTTAAAATCATGTCCGTGAAAATGCCGTGAAAAATCACTGTTGCAGTCAAGTTGATCGTAACTTCTACAACCCAGTTTGATAGTAATAGTCGCAGTCCAGCTGATCGCAGCTGCTGCTGACCATATAATCACATACATTACAGTCCAGTTGATCGCAACTGCTGCAATCCAGATTCGCTGTTTCATATTTGTTGAAGCTACTACCTTCTGAAACCACTGAAAATCGCATCATTACAAAGTCTGATGAAAATGTTTCCAGGACGCCCGGTCCGCGGCAAAAGATGTAGTCAAACACCATCAAAACTGTTGTAGGATGTTGGATCTGCAACATGATAGGGTCAAAAATTCGCTGCAATTTCCGCCAAGGATCTTTAAGACTGTTGTGAAACGAGGAAAAAACCCTAGAAAAAACCTTTTAAAAAAACATCCAGAAATTACCAGTTTGGATGCCTTCAACAATTACTGCTGCAGTCCAATTCTGATCGAAATCACTGCAATCAAGCTGACAGCAGCTGCTGCAATCCAGTTAATCGCAGTTACTGCAGCCCAGTTGATCACAACTGTTTCAGTCCAGGTTCGCAATTCGAGCTTTTCGGAAACTATTACCTTTGGAAAGCACCCAATCTATACAACTACAAGGGTTGTTAAAACTATTGTCAGGACGTTCGGTCCACGGTACAAGATGGCGTAAAAACGTCATCAAAATTGTTGTTGGATATTCGATCTGCAACATGACTGGTCTGGTTTTGATTTCAATCACTGCAGTCCAGCTGATCGCATCTGTTGCAGTCCTGTTAATCACAGTTACTGAAGTCCAGTTGATCGCAACTGCCGCAGTCCAGCTTCATAGTCAGAGGCCACCAAGGCTGACTCATTGGAAAGATCGCTAAAATTATTGCCAGGATGTTCGATCCACGGCATATTCAAGTCCAAAGTTGGCAAAAAATTTCTTCTCAAATAACGCAGTGTCCACATGTTCGAGTTTGTAGTATGTCAAAATCACTATTGTCATGATCGCAGGCCTGTCAAGTTGCCTACATCTCTAGACGCTTGAAAACCCTAGAGAAAACCTCCAGAAAAGCATCTTAAAAGGTTCAAGAAAGTCCATGAGAAACAGCAACAGTCCCCTGAACAATTGCTAAAAGTCCAAAGAAGATTCATGACAAACAGCAACAGTTGAAGAAAATTGTTGCTAAAAGAAGCAAACAGTAAACTGTTACAAAAGTTCAAAAGCAATGGCAACAGTTCAGAAAACGTGATAGAAGGTTCAAGACTAAAGATCACAGTGCCAGAAAAGTGTTGCGAAAAGTTTTAAAAAAAAGGAGTCGCCGGCCAGCACGTTCACCCACTTCAACGAAAGTTTTGTTCACCCACGACAAGTTTCTTCACACACCCAACAGAAGTTTCGTTTACCTTCGTCAGTTGTCTGCTCACCCACATCAAGGACTCTATGCACCCACGTTTGCGTTTCTGTTCACCTACGTCAACAGTTTTCATCACCCACGTAAAACTGTCACAGCGTCATCATTGCATCAGCGGGCATTGCGTCATCCATCATTACATCAGCATGAAGCCATCGTCAGCCAGTCGTCTTCTCAGGCACATATCGTCTTCTCCGGCGGCGTCCACCTCCCCGAAAACAGCAGCAGATACCGGCGGCTTCCCTAGCCGGCGGCTTATCCTGCCCGGCAATCGATCACCTCCGTCCTACCACCTGTAACGCGGCGTAACTTAATAGTGTATACCCGATTCAGTGAAACACGGAGAAACTTATTTTCGTAGCCCTGGATTTTTCAGCCAACGTCAATTTTCCTAGCGGATTTATACGCCTCACTTGAGCTTGTTCATAAATTTTGTTTCCTTGATATCTTCTTCATCCCACGTCCGAATTGGATGATTTTTTGCTCGTTGCGACCGTATTTCAATATCATACATCATGATGGTAAAAATTTTATAATTGGAGAAAAAAAAATTTGGTACAATCACGTCACCAACATGTTTGGAGCAAGGCGCTCACCGACCAATTTTGTTTCTTCGGTAACTTCTTTATTGTGCGTCCAAACGGAGTGATTTTCGGCCCGTTGAGATCGTATGTCAGTTTCCAACATCATAAAGGCGAAATTTCAACGTTTAAAGATAAATTATTTTTTGAGATTGGAGCGGCGACATCGAAGAGGGACGCATTTTGATCACCATATGAAGCCATGACGAAATCCTCAAAAATTGATGTTATGTCAATTATAGTCAACAACATGAAATTATCGTGCTTGTTGTGTAGATTTCAAATATCAAGACACTTGTGTTCGGTAATGATCATAACTGCTACAGTCCAGTTGATCGAGCTGTTGTAGTCCAGTCCCTCAGCAAATACTGCAGTCCAGTTGATCGAACTGCTGCAGTCCAGTTGATCGAACTGCTGCAGTCCTTTTTCGAATAATTATTATAGTCCAGTTGATCAAGCTATTGTAGTCCAGTTTCTCAGCAAATATTGCAATCCAAATGATCGAACTGTTGCAGTTATTTTTCGCATAATTACTACAGTCCAGTTGATCGAGCCGTTGTAGTCCAGTTTCTCAACAAATATTGCAGTCCAGTTGATGGAACTGCCGCAATCCTTTTTCGTATAATCACTACAGTCCAGTTGGTCAAACTGTTGTAGTCCAGTTTTCCTCAAAACTGTTTGAGTATAGCGAGCTGCCGTAGTCCTTTTCCGTATAATTACTACAGTCCAGTTGATCGAACTGTTGTAGTCTGTTTTTTCTCAAAGACTGTTTCAATACAGTTTTCCTCACAACTGCTTCAGTCCAATATGATCGAACTTCTGTATTTCGGTTACTCAGCAACTGCTTCAATCCAATTTTACTTATAACTATTACAGTTCAACTGATCGCAGATGCTGAAAAACAGTTCCATGGAAACTGTCTTCAACCCAGTTTTGAATCAACTGGTGAATTCCGGTCCCGCAGACAAATCTAGTTGCTGAGTCAAGCCGAGACGCTAAAGCAACTGCACTACTCATCGTCGCTGGAAAATATCAACATAGCCAGTAGACATCCTAACCACCTCATACACAGAGTCGCAATACCACATCTCATAAGGTACGTATACAATTTACATATTTTTTCATCATTTCACATAATCATGCATGCTTTTGTTCAATGAGACACCAACAATGTGGCGAGCATTTTCTCACAAGGAGATGCACACATTTCACATATGCGCGCATCTGGAATAGTGGGATTGCCCACCCCCCCCCCCACCACCCCGCGCGAATTCTAGATAGCATACATCTAAAAAATCTCATGCACGAGCGAAATGCAGCAAGGCAATGCACCCTTGTGCGAGCATTAAGCATCATGACAATCATTATCCTCTGGGGGCGAGTTGCATATCACTTCAACATGGATCACCATCACTTGGGGGCGAGATATGTAATACCTCATGGTCTAAATTAACTCTTCTGAGGCAAGCTGTGTAACACTCCACACGCTTGGGGGCGAGTTATATAGCACGTAAATGCAATGCGAAATTCGGTTGCTGGAAATCGAAACAAAAGGTAACCCAAACTTCTTAATCCTCCAACGAGTTACAGGATTAAGAGGGGGCGAGCATACACCCTAATATTTTAACGCAATTATTGCAATCAATAATTTTAAACTGCTACATCTAAGTTGATCAAACTGCTGTAATATAGTTCCTAAGAAACTGCTGCACTCAGTTGGACGCAACTTATGCAGTCTAGTTTTGCTCATCAATTCTGTACTCAGTTGGACGCAACTGATGCAGTCTGGCATTATTTGTAACTGTTACACTCAGGTTTATCGAACTTTTGTAATCCAGTTCCTCATCATCTACTGCAGTCTAGCTGATCGAAGCTATTGCAATCCAATAATGATCGTTGTTGTTGCAGTCCAGCTGATCGAAGCTGCTGCAGTCCAGCTCTGATCGTTATTGCTGCAGTCCAACTGATCGAAGCTGCTGCAGTCCAGCTCTGTTCGTCGTTGCTGCATTTCGGCTGATCGAAGTTGTTGCAGTCCAGCTATGTTCGTATCTCCTGCAGTCCAGCTGATCGCAGCTGCTGCAGTGCAACTTTGCTCGTTGCTGCTGCATTTCAGCTGATCGAAGCTGCTGCAGTCCAGCTATGTTCGCATCTCCTGCAGTCCAGCTGATCGCAGATGCTGCAGTGCAGCTTTGCTCGTTGATGTTGCAGTCCAGTTGATCGAAGCTGCTGCAGTCCAGCATAGTTCGCTGCTCCTGCAGTCCAGCTGACCGCAGCTGCTGCAGTGCAGTCTTGCCCGCAGCTCCTGCAGTCCAGCTGATCACAGTTGTTGCAGACCAACTTTGCTCAATGCTGTTACCATCCAGTTTTACTCATTACTGCAGAGAATGGTTTTTGTGGCCGTCACAGTCTAGGTTACCGAAATCATTGCAATCCAATTCCGCAGCAACAACTATTGTGATCTTGTCGACATCGTTGCTGCTATCCTGATTCATACAACTATTAAAGACATATAAGGATCAACGTCATATCAAGTAGCACAACCAAGACCATTGGAGGTCCAACAACACACAAAATATGTTACCATCTCAACGACTAAAGGGTCACACCCCTTCGCTCGCATCTACCGCAGCTTAGTCCGTAATTGACAGCAGCTTAATACCTACAGCTGATACTACCCAGATTGGTCGGAAATTACTGACAGTATGTAAATTCAGGTTTCGTTTACGACAACAACTTGCACAGATTCCGGCTGAGTAGCGTCAGATATAACTCATATTTTCCAACAACAATTACTAGTCTAAGTTCTACGCAACTACCACGGTCCAATTTTACATCAACAGTTACAGCTCACTTTCAACACCACTCCGCTCCTGCATTACGCTTCTGCTACAGACCAGTTCAGCCTTCTGGCCTGTTTTTGCATACAACAATGGTTCATACCCAACTATTGCCCGCCGATCTCCCAGTCACAACAACCTCACTTGGGGGCGTCTTGACTGTGATTTCTGCAAACAACAAGCGATGTTTGCCAATCACCTCAACATCAATAATTCACACTTGGGGGCGAGTTTTGACATTGACTAAGGAAAATGAAATTTTCTTAACCCCCAATGAGTTGGAGGTTAAGAGGGGGTTATGTTTGCACCATAAGTAAAAATACCACATAATGGGCCAAATTGGTACCTGAATCATCTTTTTCCCTCATCCAAGCCTGCTAACCAGTCAACCAAAGCAACCCTCCAGCCTGCCCAATATTACATAAATTCAATGACCGGTCAATGGTCAAAGTCAACGCACGGTCAATGGTCAAAGTCAACACATGGTCAATGGTCAAAGTCAACAATCGATCAATGGTCAAAGTCAACAACCGGTCAACGGTCCAATTCAACCATCAGCCAATGTCAAGGCCGTGTCGCCGATGGTGCTGCCATGCAGTTTCCATCCATGTTGTCAGTTGTGCCACCAACCAGTTTCCAGCCAGGTTGCCAAATATGCTGTCAGCCAGATTCCATCCAGTCATCCAGACCATCCCATCCTGTCATGTCATCCAGTCGATCCAGTCGGCTAGCC